>NC_134866.1:25425360-26761610 GCF_049852395.1 Peromyscus maniculatus bairdii | reverse complement strand
ACGTATGCATGTTGGGGCCCACGTGCTGTGGTGTGTATGTAGAGGTCAGGGGACAACTTGCTGGAGTCAGATCTCTCCTCCCACTATGTGGGTCCTGGGAATGGAACTCAGGTCACTAGCATTATGGGTAGGAACCTTTACTCACCAAGCTGACTTGCCTATCCTTAACATGTTTGTGAGAGGCAACCATGCTGTTTATGTGCCAACAGTTTGTTCTTTTCCATTCTGCATAACATTTCATTGTACAATCACACATTTTATGCCTTCTATTGTTGAAGGACTTTGGCTTGTTTCCAGCTTTAGATGTGAAACAGTAGTAAGTGTGTGTGTGTGTGTGTGTGTGTGTGTGTGTGTGTGTGTGTGTGTTGGTATACATAGCACATTTTTGTTTTTGTGCTTTGCCACACATTACTTTTTATAAACAATCCACTAGAAATGTAGAAAGCATTTTGGGCCACGCATACCTCTTTGGGCTATAGCTTGCTGACTCCTGCTCAAGGCTACAGCTATTGTATTCCCAGGCAGGCCTCCTGTGAACGGAAGATCTTCCTAACGATATGTAGTTGTGGAGGTGCTGGCTCCTGACACACTTCTGCACTGCTGTTACCTGCAGGATGGACTCTGTCTCCTCCGTGTCACCTGCTCGCTATCAGTCTTAAATGTCAGTCATTCTCCTGGGCGCACAATGGGATCTTACTGTGGTTTTCAATTTTCATTCCACTGATGACCTCATACTTCTGTGTATACAGCCATTGGCCGGTCCCTTTGTAAAGTGTCTGTTTAAATTTTCTGTCCATCCTTTTTTTTTTATTACTTTTTATTTTTTTAAACATTTATTTATTTATTTTTTAGAAGAGGGCATCAGATCTCATTACAGATGGTTGTGAGCCACCATATGGATGCTGGGAATTGAACTCAGGACCTCCGAAAGAGCAGCCAGTGTTCTTAACCTCTGATCCATCTCTCCAGCCCCTGTCCATTCTTTCATTAGATTTTTCTTATTGATTTTTAGGAAGTTTTTCTTTTAATTTTAATATGTGAGATTATGAATCCTTTGTGGAATCTATGAATTATAAATATTTTCTCCACATCTGTGTCTTCTATTGTCTTAATGGTATTTTCTGGCAAATAAAAAAAGTCATAATTTAACAAGATGATATTAGCCATTTATGGCTTAATGACAGGGTGTTTTGGGGAGTGAGGAGTGTGTTTATACAAAATAAGATGGTGTCAGAGTTTCTTTTCTATCATTTTAGATATCATACAATCTAGATTTAGTTGCTTTAATAAATACCCCGACAACCTAGAGGGAAAGGGTTTATTTAGCTCATGGTTCCGGGTTGTAGTTGATCATGGCGGAGAAGTCCCAGGGAGGAGCTTTGTCATATCACATCCAGTCAGGAGCAGAGAGCAACAATGCATGCATGCTAGTGCTCAGCCCGTGAAATGCTACCACCCCACCCAGGGTGGATCTTCCCACCTGAGTTAACCCAATAAAGCAAATCTCTCACAGGCGTACCCAGAGGCCAACCTCATCTACACAATCACTCATTTGGAATCCCTCCAGTTGATTCCAGATTGTGTCAACTGTGACAATTCAAACTGACCATCATGGATGGCCATGATATCACTATGCAATATAATTACATGTGCAACATAGTTGTATATGTTGCCCATTGTGGACCAAACTAATTTTGCAAGCATGACTGCAAATCAGCTTTTACTTTTATAATTGATGCTCTTATATCCTATTTAAGAAACTTTTGCAATAATTTAATATATATATATACACGCACACATACATACACATATACATGTATATATGTATACATATGGGGTATTGTATGCATGTTGCAAACTAGGCACTCTACCATGAACTATGTTCACAAAATCTGTAATGATTTAAAAGCACTGATTTAGAGTATACATATCTGAAATGACAGCTCAATTACATATGAATAAAGCTATAAATCACTATACTATTTATATTATTTATGTGCTTACTTGAATACACATATTGATGTTTTTTAAAGATTTAGTTTTAATTGTGTGTCTGTGTACAGGTATATGCACATAAGTGAGGGTGCCTGTAAAGACAGAGCCATTGGATCCCTTGGAGCTGGAGTTATGGGCTGTTGTAAGTCTACTTTATATGAGTGCTGGAAACTGAAAGGAGATAAGAGCAGTATGTGCTCTGAACCACAGAGCCATCTCTCCAGCTCCATACACTGAATCTCTGGTGAACTGATTTCTCCTAGACCGTGAATTGACTCATTTGATGGTGTCCAATATCCATCTAGAAGTGTCTCTAAGTTTTTCATGGACTAAGACAAGACAATGGTAGATTTCTAAAAGCCACGTGTTGCTGAGTTCTTAATAATGATATGGTGCTGTTACAGCTAATGGGTGTCACTTAAAGTTTAACTTTTCAAAAGCTAAATATCAACTTTTTGAAGTAGATTTTCAAACATCTGAAATCCCTTTGCAACCAAGGAAAATTCTGCATTTAAAAAGATCACAAACTTAAGAGGTTAATATGGATAAATCAAAAGTACTGAAATTAAAGGAGAGCCCTGCTGGCAAGAAAAGAGGTAGGCAGGAAGAGAAACTTGGGCTAGAATGTTAGAAAAATGTTCTGTGAAAAGACAAACGATGTTGCTTTAGTCAATTTGGAGCCAGACGAGGCAAAGCCCTCATGGAAATGGCTGGAACCCCATACACGCGCTTAAATAATTCATAACTTAGTAATTCATGGGCCAGATTAATCTTTCTTGGCATGCTTACTCATCTGAAAAAGATTTATTAGAAGAAAATTCCTTTTGGGTTGACAGGGAGGCGCTTGTCATCAACAGAAGAGAAACCACACACGGTAGCATCCACTGATAATACCCTGATACGCGAATACCACAGTGACTCATTCCAGAATATGAAACAAACATCCAGATCTGGAAGACAGACAAGTGAGGATGCCATGGTATTAAAACCTTCTGTATGGAGCTGGAGAAATGGCCCAGTGGTTAGAGCACATACTGTCCTTGCCGAGGAGCAGAGTTTGATCCCCAACACCCACACCAGGCAGCTCACAGATGCCTGGAACTCCAGCTTCAGAGAGCCCCCACCTTCCTCACCTTGGGCACAGACAGACACACATACATTCATATTAAAAATGAATAACTCCTATATGTAGATGTCCTTCGAGTGAAGCAGGTCACAGTGCGGCCAATGGCCCGTTCCCCAAGCTTTTTTAGCATGTCTGCAGATTAAGCTGCCAGTTTTATCCCTTCCCACCCTCCCCGACGAATCTGCTCTATCCTGATGGCTGTCAAGGATGTGTTCCTCTCTCTACTCATTTCCAGAACCGGGATATAAATATGAGTTTACCCAACTTTGTGCACACCATCACCTCTCACCTCAACAGCCTGAGGGTTTCCCCCTGGGCACTCTTGCCAAGCTTTACTGGACTGAATCATTATTGCCATCAGATTTACATTAGGCCTTTCAAATGAGAGAGGATTAAAAACACTTATCCAAAGTGTCTTTCGTCTGTCCCACCCCCTTGCCTGGAAAATCTCCCATTCTTCTCCTCCGGGTCTCCAGTCTTCTACACCCGGGTCTCCGCCCTCCTTATCCTTCTGCTTCCGAATGCCTTGTTTAGCACCACAATCCAGAGAGACTCCGGCCACTGAGCTGCCTGTATGTACGTATTATCCAGGCCATCACCATGTGTACGTGTGGGTTGCCTTCCCTGGGGACTAAAAGTTCTCACGAAGGCATTCCTGTCTGTGGCCATTCAAACTTTTGTTTCCCTCTTGAGAGGGAAAGACGCAAGAACAATAAGAATGAAAATGACCATAATTCTAATGACTTCAACAATAAACACAATGAATGGGCGGGTCTGAGGGAAGAGTCCATTGCTGTCAGGCTTTGGAGTGGCTGTGCGGACCACATTCTCTCATCAGTCTTCCAAAAGGCTGGACGCATGGAAGGCTCCCACATCTACTGAGAGAATAAGTGCACAGTGTAATCCTCCTTTCACAGATAAAGAAGTCACTGGTCCCAGGTCACTTGTCTCAGGGGCAGGACCGGAAACTGAACCCAGTTCCAACTGATGCCTGCGCCTGCTTCCTCCCCTCCTCCACATTCCCCTATCACAGGTTTGGGTGGCTTGAGAAGAAGATGAGATCTCCGTGTGGTAAACACTGGCCCACCCCGGACTGGTGATCAGCTAAAGGTGTGGCTGGTTCCAAATTGACAATATGGACATAGAAAAAAAAATCAGACGTAGTTAGAAAAATTAGAAGGTCTCTGAACTACATTCCCACTCCCATCGGAATCTAGAAACTCTTCAGCCGGGTAGGAGACAGAATTTTTTTTCACTGTCCCCAGGAAGCCAGTGGTGGGAAGAACTGTCTGGCACATAGGTCCTTTTCCTGGCTCCAACCCAGTGAGTGACCTTTGGGACTTCCTTAGCTGCTCTGATCTCATCTATAAAATAAGGAATGTAACTGCGGTGGTTTCAAAGATCCTTGTACCTCCCGAGAACTCACAGGGCCTCCCTGGGGACTGATTACAGTGTGGGTTAACTCTGCCACGCTTACCACTGCCTCCTCTCCGCCCTTGTTCACATAGGATTTAAAGGGTCTCTCTCAGCTCATGGGGAGCGGCTTATTGGCTCCAGGTGAGCACCTTCTTCTACCTAATGCCATCTAGCTTCTAGCCTCTACCTGAGGACATACATTTTGCCAAAAAAGAATCAACCTAACACAATGCTGCCTAATTCTCCCTAATTATCAATAAAATAACTGATATTTGTAAATAGAGTTTTAGCAGACTTTATGGTCCCTGGCTATTTATCTTCTCCGAGAATAAACGCAGCAGCAGAGGGTCAGATGATGGGGGGCAGAAACTCTTGACTGACAGCATCATCCCTTTTCTTGCCAGGGATCAGGGTGCAGAAGAAGAAAATGATGTACGAGGGGAAGTTGACACACTATGGGTTGTGTTGGGTGATTTTATGAGGGTTAAAAATAGGACTTGAGGGCAGCCAGACGGCTCTGTGGTATAAGCCCTCACTGTACGATCCTGATGACCTGGGTTCAGTTACAAGTAGAAGAAGTGAACCAACTCCAAATTGTCCTCTGGGCTCCATACTTGTGCCACGGCACGCACGAGCCTACCCACCATGTAAGGACGACAGAGACGCCCATCTGCAGCAATAAATAAATACACGATGAGACAAAACCAACCATCTTTCAAAGTCAGGGTATCGACTCTTGGGCAGCTGTGGGGATAGAGGTTGAAGGAGGTTGAAAAACAACCTAAGGATGCAAGGTTACCAACTGCCAAGGGCCCAAAGCTATGCTCCACCTCCCTTTCCCAATGCCTGTGAGTGGGTGGCTGGAGCCAAGTTATCTACGAGGCCTGTAGGCACTGTGCCAGGAGCCCATGCCACATTTGGAGACCACAAAAATGCTTCAGTGCATTTTTAAATGCAGGGAGAGTTGGGCATGATAGTAATGAGTAGACAGTAATGCATCCAGTACATCTCTTGTATGTTAGTGTTATATGCATGCATGTGTGCACATGCATGGGAATATGCAAACCCATACAGTGTGTGTAGAGGTCAGAGGTCGACATTAGGTATTATCTAATTTACTGTGTGTGATAGATGTGCACATAACTGCAGTATATACATGTGCATATGGAACCGGTCAGGTATTTGCTGTCTATACACATTTATTTTTGTGTGTGGTGTATTTGTGGGGGTACGCAGCTGCATTTGCATCTGCATATGCTTGTGAAGGCCTGAGGTTGATGGCGGGCATCTTCCCTTTTGGTCTTCACTTTTGTGTTTGAGCCGGGGTCCCTCTCTAAACCGGCAGCTTGCTCTTTCAGCTGGAATGGCTTGCCAGTGAGTCCTCGGGGATTCACCTATCTCTGCCACACCCTTGTCCCAGTGCTGGGATTACAGAAGTGTGTCAAATCTGGCTTTTATGTGGGTATTGAGGATCTGAACTCAGATCTCCCAGCTTAGTTAACTAGTACTTGACCCCCTGAGCCAACTCCCTAGTTCCCAGAAGGTATCTGCATATAGCACAGCCATGAATTTTTATTTTTGGTGGGAAAAAAGTATCCAACAAGGCAAAAGTGCTTCTGCATGTGTCTTCTGCTGTGTCCCCCAGAGCACAGGCCAGGCCATCTAGGGAAGTATCCAGTACATGTGGAACATGGTATCTATCAGTTCTGGAAGTTGCAACCTCCTCCGCCATTTTTCCTGCTTAGCTGAGATGCAAATTTGATGTGAGATGAAATCTTTTTACTGATTGTTCTAGCAGGCTCAGAGTTTTTTGGGAGCGTGTGCATGTTGAGAATATGGGCCACCCAAGAGTGGACATTGAAAGGGTCACCTGAAACCTCATTAAGATAAATGATAAACACTCAGGAGACTGAAGGTTCAACAGACAGACACACAGGCACTTTTTAAGTTTTCAAAATAAAATAGCCCTGTGGGCAGCGAGACTTCATGGAGCTGCTCTGCCTGGGCATGCCCCACTGGAGGGAAACAGTTCTGAGAGTTTGAGGAGATAAACGGTTCATCTTCCCAGGTGCCAGCCTGGTAGCTCTCCACTCAGGAGGACGAGGCGGGAGGATTTCGAGTTCAGGCCAGTCTGGGGCACGTGACAAGCTGAAGGCCAGCCTGAGCAAGGTACCACTCTCTCCCCAAAGTGTTCACGCTTTTAATGGGGCCGCTTCCCCACATCCAGGGCTGACACTTACCTGAGAGACGACTCTTAAGCTTCATTTTGCTGTTGCCTTGTTTGGGACTTTCCAAGCTCCCCTGGGATTCCTCAGAGCTGCCTACGTCCTGGGATTCTTCTGACTCCGGCATCTAGAAAGCAGAGCATAGAGCTGATGGGAGAGGCCGGGCCCCCAAGGAGTTATCTCAGGCAGGCTGGAGAAGCAGCAATCCAGACGTCATGTGAGAGAGAGAGAGATGGTTCACAGGATGAAAACTCCACCCTTCAGATAACCGGAGTGCCACAGGCTGGCAAGTTCAAAGGCACCAGGAAGATTTCAAACTGGAAAGGACCCCTGGGGCTGTTTCCACTCCCATTTTACCTGGGAAAAACCTGGTCAAGGTCACCCCCCAGGGTAGCCAGAGGCAAGGTTAGATTGAGAGTCCAAGTCTCCCTGGTTCATGGCCCAGAGCCTTTTGTATGATGCAGGTTGCCACAGACAAAAGTTAAAGCAGAAATCCAAACCTGTTGCTAAAACTAAGATTTGTGTCAGTGACAGTTGGGGACATGTTCTGGTTTAAGGCAATTTTGCCATTATGAAAATACCAAAGAGTACACTGTGAGACATGGATGATCAAGGGCAATCTGGGGGTGGGGCTGGGGTGCTCTGGACTGTCAAGAGACCAGCTCAAGGCACAACATTTTACAGTCACCTTTTAAGATAAGAAACTGACTCTAAAATGAGGATAGGAAGTTTAGTATAGAAAATGCATCAATGAGCAACACAGTCCTTTATTGTCGTGTACCATGTACTGTATAGGACTGCATACGCTGGATGTTTCCACCTCCAGGCACAGGCTTTGTTGAACTACAATGTCTCCAAGTTAATCTTCTGGGGGCTCTCGCTGCACACGGAGCCCACAGGGACTGAAATGCTATGTGGCCCCCTGAGTGTACTTCCTTCAGCCCACCCAGCCTTGTGTGTACCACACGCCTGATTCTGTGGAAGTGTCTGTCAGCCCAAATGTCTGTAGGCCATGCTTCCCATCTGATTCCAGGAAGCGATTCAGAGAAGATCATCCCAAAGGTTGTGGTGTCTGGCAGGCCAGAAAAGCTAACCCTGCTAAAACGTACATAGTAGATTGGAACGGGAGACCTGGGTGTTTGAGAATCTTTGTTAAAATGTTGGGGGGAAGGGGTCTTGGGGAGACGGCTCAGTCAATAGAGTGCCTCTCACGCAAGCCTGAGCATGTGTGTTTAGATCCTCAGAACCCATGGAAAGAGCAGAGTGGTGGCCAGAGTCTAACTCCAGCATGAAGGGGCAAGAGGGACTGGGAAGGAGGGTGGGGGAGGAGGTGTGTAGAGAGAGGCAAGTCTCTGGAGCTTTTTGAGAGATAGTGTCTCAAAAAATAAGTTGAATGGGCTCAAGAAACCACTCAGCAAACATGTAAATAAAAATAAAAATAACTCCATAAAAACAAAACAAAATAAAACAAACAAACAAAAACAAAGGCAGAGCTCTGTTGAGGGAGACAGCCAGTCTCAACCTCTAGTCTCTGCAAACATACACGCCTGTGAACGCCTGCCTGCACCTACATGTACACACGTGTGTGTGAACATTTACAGCCCCCACCAAATTCAAGGGATAAATTTAAAATGTGTTAACTATATCAAATAATATGCTCCCCCTTGGAATGTTATTTTCCCTTGAGGTTCTAGAGGGGGGGAAGCCTCATATTAAAATAGATAAGCTCATGCTAAGAACTGCACACAGAGCTGCAAAGGGCATATGTATATCTAATTCAGTGTGTAAATTATAAAAAAGCCATTGAGAGCCATCTCCCAAATGACTCGTCTTTTATGAGGTGATCATTTATATCAGCTTTATATGTAGTCTGCAGGTTTGGAAATTCCCTTTCTTCTTTGGGTTCAAGTATCTTCTCAGACAAGAATGAACACAGGATGGCAGATAAAGAGATGTGGGCAGAAGTTTTGGAAGGGGCATTGGGGAGGAAAGCGAATCCTGTCATGATAAACAAAGATAACGAACTTGCCTCACTAGTTTACAGTGTTGGGGGCAGGCAGGTGTCCAGGGCTAGATTGTGAAGGGAATCCTGAGGGCTATTTTAGAGGTTCTCCAGAGGGATGGGTACCTTTGCCAACCTCAAATTCTGACCTTGATGCAGTAAAAAAAACCATCTAGACAACGGGACCAGAACCATGCAAACAGGAATCATTCAGAGAGACAAAGAACGCCACGGAAAGAGGCATCTCCATTGTGAACAGCAATTCTCACAGCAGGCTTAGGCTTGTGGCTTGGCCAAAGGAAAACGTGCTCTCTGCTTGCAAGTCCACGGTGGCTTTGGGGCTATTGAATGGGTGGGGGCCAAGAGCAAAAGCAACAGACAGCCGGGCAGAGCTGCTTACGTCAAGGAAGAACCCCCTGCCCGCAGGCCCTCACTCTGGAGTTAGAAATGCCTTTCTTCTGCTCGCCTCCATCATTCCAACACATCCCCAGGCCTTTTGCAGAATCAGAGTGATTCTGGAAATGACATGCAAATTCTAGAGCAGAGCTAAAGCCTGGAGATGCCAGAAAGATGCAATGAGCATTCATTTGCAGAAGCTGAGGGCGAGATTTCAAAGTAGAGATAAATGGGTCAGTCAAAGCCTTCAAGAACAATGCTCTCCCCGCCCCTCCCTTTAATCTCCCAATGCAACAAAGAATGAAATGATATTTAGTTTCTATGACTTACAAGCTGTGAGAGTTCTGATGCCAAGGACATCTTACAGTGAGCTGTGGCTAAAACGTGAATGGCTCTAGATCCATCACAAAACACTTTAAAGGACATCCAGTTGAGATCAAGGCAAGAGTGAAGACTTACATCAGAACTTTTGTTATTTTGGGTGCTAGGGAATCCAATGTTGAAGGTGTCTTATGTCACCCCCCCAACCCCCCGGGCAAAAGACCACAGGGCCCAACTTGCCCTTCTGAAAACCCGATTCATGGTAAATAGTCTGATGCAAAGGTGACATGATCCTTCCATGAAAAACCAGGCCCTCCCTCCCAACCCCACACAGGGGGTTAAGTTTCCAACACAGGCTTTATTTAGACAAAAGCAAAAGGGTTCTGAATTCGAGGAGGACCATTTCTTACCCTAACAGAAAATTGGTTTGTCACATTATATGACTTGGAACTCAATGAACAGGAAGTGGGCTTTGGAGACACATTAGCTCCACATTCTAGCAGGAAGCAGAGTACAAAGTATGATTTTTGACTACAATGGGCCTTCCCTTAGTCCTGTGTATGGAAACGCCCAACGAGTTAAGAGAATCCTTTTGCTGTGTGTGTTCCCTGCTCCATAGCCAAAGAACAAAGGAGCCCGCTCTGAAAATGACATTTGTAGCTGTTCTCGAAGTAAATTAGCAGGAAGTTCTTCGGAAACACCTCAGTTCAACCCAGCAGTTTCCAATTTGCACAAAGGCAATGCTCTTATACTCTTGGAACCAAATAGAACTTTCAAGGCCCTGTGGCAGACCCTCGCCTATCCGACGATTTGTGAAATTCTCTCTTAGTGAAGAAGCAGTTTCAGCTTCAGGTTTTGCGGGGAGGGAGGTGAGCAGAGAACCCAGCTGTGAGGTACACATCCCGGCTGTGTCCTTTTTATTAGTAATTCATGTCAACTTCTGTGAGTGTCCGTGTCCCCATCTGAAATATGGGCTGCAGGGGAGCATTAAATCTACTATGTAGGTTTCTGATTCACGGAGGCAGGCTTCCCTCTGAAAACCTCCCTATCCAGTCGAGGAAAGGGTAAAGAGCGGGAGGGAGAGAACGAGAAAGAATATGAATGAACGAGTATGAGAATATTCTGGAAACCAATAAGCAATCGTTGGATGTGACAGAAAAGATCTGATCTATCCTGAACCCTAAGTGAGGACTAGAGAAAGCCGAGCAGCAATCCACTTTGCACAGGGAACCCCCACAGCTCAAGCTGCCCACAGAGCATCCCTGAACCAGGTACAGGTGCTGAGGGCAAAGTGATGTTTGCAGGTGTCCACCGTAGGCTGGTTCTGAGGGAGATTCTTAAGGGCAAGGAATGACTAAGCCACAGAGTCACAGAATAGCTCCCTCAGTCCTGAAAGACCCAGGCTTAAGAAAGGAATGCAAGGCCTCTGGAACACCCTGTTACCCTACATCAAATGGAAGCAGCTTGGAAGGAAGCTGGACCAAGCTGCAGGGTCCTCCACTCTCCTTCGCCCCCTCCCAGTTCACCCCCAAGACAGAGAATAGGAAAATGAAAACTTCTCAGATGTCTAGCAGACAAACGGAGGGAGGCTCATTAGAATGGCACTCTAAGAATACACACATTCGAATCAGCAGTTATGGAAACCTGTCCCTCAATATATAAGCATATGCGGAGGAAGCATGCGCCATGTATGGCGGGTGACAGCATGTATGGTGCCCATGATACATTAACAAAGCGCTGATGCCCAAGGCTGTTCCTTCATTATGCAAAGTGGAAATGACTGCATTTACTTTGAAAGGGATAAGATTCCTTCTAGGATTAGTGTGAGGCTTTAGTGAGTGCACTTGCATGCACTAGCAGGGATCTAAAGTCCTTGGGGGTGGGAGTGGGGTGGTGAAGGGTAGCTTTTTTTTTTTTTTTTTTTTTTTTTTGGTTTTTTGAGACAGGGTTTCTCTGTGTAGCTTTGCGCCTTTCCTGGCACTCGCTTTGGAGACCAGGCTGGCCTTGAACTCACAGAGATCCACCTGCCTCTGCTTCCCGAGTGCTGGGATTAAAGGTGTGCACCACCACCGCCCGGCGAAGGGTAGCTTTAGTTGAAGGAACAAAACAAAACACACACGGCTCAAGCTTCCCCTCCCAAGGCAGGTCTCAGTGTCTCTAGATTAGATGGCTCATGGTACACGGTAAGCTCTAGATGGCGGAATACTCATTTCAGCCTCGCATCCACAGACAGACAGCAGGTTTGAGACTACATAAAGAGAAGTGGGAGCCCGAAGGGAAGATGCCATGTTTCAGGACTGAACATGGAGGCGGGGATTGCCATCAAATTACTGCAAATGTAAGAGCTAAGAAGGCAATTTTAAATAATTAATTAATTTTACATCCTGGATGCAGTTTCTCCTCCCTCCTCTCCTCCCATTGCCTCTTCCCCACACCTCCCCTGTTCCTACCCCCCAAATCCACTCCTCTGTTTCTGTTTAGGAAAGGGCAGGTCTCCCATGAGTATCAACAAAACATGGCGTATCAAGTTTCAGTATGACTAAGCACCTCCCCATGTATTAAGGCTGGGCAAGGTGACCCAGGATGAGGAAAAGGGTCCCAAAAGTCAGTAAAAGGGTTGGGGACAGCCCCTGTCCCCACTGTTAGGAGTCCCACAAGAGGACCAAGCTATGTGTATATGTAGCATATGTGCAGAGGGCCTGGGTCAGTCCCATGCAGGCTCCCTGGTTGTCGGTTCAGTCTCTGTGAGCCCCTATGAGCCCAGGTTAGTTGACTCTGTGGGTTTTCTTGTGGTGTCTTTGACTCCTCTGACTCCTATAATCCTTTCTCCCCCACTTCTGCAGGATCCCCAAACTCCACCTAACGTTTGACTGTGAGTCTGCATCTGTTTCCCTCAGTTGCTGGATGAAGCTTCTCCGAGGACAATTGGGCTAGACACCAATCCGGTCACAGGCAAGGGCCAGTTGAGGCTATGTAACCATTATTTCTAGGGGTGTTAGCTGGGGTCATCCTTGTAGATTCCTGGGAGATTCCCTTGTACCTAGTTTTCACCTGACCCCCAGGTGCCCATCCCCCATTTCCAGTAGTCTCTTTCCGTACTCCCCCCTTGACACCTGATCACTTATGTCCCCATCCCCACCCACCCTCATTCCACTCATGAAATTGCTTCTATTTGCCCTTCTCAAGGAGATCCAGGCATCGCCCCCCCCCCCCATGAACCCAAATGGAGAGAAACTCAAAGCAATTCTAAAATCAGGATCAAGACAAGGCTGTCTACACTCTCCATACCTATTCAATATAGTACTTGAAGTCCTAGCTAGAGCAATAAGACAACTAAAGGAAATCTGGGGATACAAACTGGAAAGGAAGAAGTCAAAGTATCATTATTCACAGATGATATGATAGTATACATAATTGACCCCAAAAACTCTACCAGGGAACTAGTCAAAGTGGCTGGATACAAGATTAACCCAAAAAAAAAAAAAAAAAAAAAGAAAGAAAGAAAGAAAGAAAAAGAAAAATAAGTAGCCCTCCTATATACAAATGATAAATGAGATGAGAAAGAAATCAGAGAATCAATACCCTTTCCAATAGCCTCAAATAACAAAATATCTTGGGTGTAACTCTAACTAAGCAAGTGAAAGACCTGTGTGACAAAAACTTGAAAGTTTTAAAGAAAGAAATTGAAGAAAATATCAGAAGATGGAAAGATCTCCCATGCTCATGGATCGGTAGGATTAACATAGTAAAAATGATAATCTTACCAAAAGCAACTTACAGATTCAATGTAATCCCCATTAAAATCTCAACAATTCTTCACGAATTTGAAAGGACAATACTCAACTTTATATGGAAAAACAAAACAAACAAACAAAAAATCCAGGATAGCTAAAACAATACTGTACAAAAAAAGAAGGCAATTTTTATCGCAAGTGAATTCCCAGAACATGTAGGCAGAACGGCCAGGTTTGCATTGAACTCTAAGGATCTAGCTCCGAGAGAACAGATTGAACAGTTGTGAGGGGAAGTTGGGGGAAAGAGGCACCCCACTGCCTAAGGGCTCTCCAAACTGGCACCCAAAGTTCAGGGGGCATTCACTCTGCTAAGTCCTGGGTTCGAGAAGAACTGAGATCTAAGGAGTTTGCCCGAGGGCTAGTAGTGTGTTCCATGGTGGAGCATTGTCCCAGGTTCTATCCCCAGCACCCAGAGAAAACACACACACACACACACACACACACACACACACACACACACACACACACACACACACACACATACTAGAGGGAAAAGAATGGGATCCCAGGCCCAGAAAATGAGGCCAGTAATTTTCTAAAAGTGAAGGCGAAAGCTTTTTAGGAAGAGGCTTCGGGAAGAGAGCACATCAGAGCTCAGAACGAGTAGCTTTTCAGGGGAGTTCCCAAGATGACCAGAAAACCAAACAACTTCTTGAGTGAATTTAAAAGGGATACAGTTTTTGATGCTGCTCTCCTGGTAGTGAACAGGACAGGGGAGCAAGCAGGGTGCCTCGAGGGCAGAACATGGTGCTGGTGGACAGGGACTACTTCCTGGGCAGTGGCTGGCTCTCAGCTGATAGCGATGTTCAGCATGCATTTGAACAAAGGCTACTTTATCAACTAGAGGGCTCACTGATTACTTCTCCACAACCGCCCTACAGAATCTAGATTAGTGTTTTAGCAATAAGACATCTGAGCCCCAAACCAAAGGAAGGGAAGAAATATCTGAAAGGCATCTGAACTTGGGCAAAGCAGAGCTGTGAAAGAAGAAAAAAAAAATTGATTGAAGCAGGAGGTAAAAAAGAAATTCAAAGAGGAAGGATATGAAACACATGAGGCCGCCAATTACTGACTAAAAATGTACAGCAGAAAGCAATTCTGCCCAACCCCTACAAGACTTAAACCTGAGGCAAGATGAGTCTCAAGGATCAGGTGAGAGGCTGCAGGTCAGGGACTGAAGGACCATCAGGGCGGGTCTGGCTCAGGACTCCATCTGCAGAGCACGTTTTCCCAGATGGGGCGGGAAGGAGACACTTCCATCTTCAGTCTCACTAATTCTCGGCCAAGTGGCAGTAAACATGGAAAACGTGGCCCAGGACTGAAAATCCCTGCTCCTCAGAACACGGAGGAGCCACCAGAGGCGCGATCCACACAGGATGCAGGACACCAAGCCAACTGATGATTTGGTTTCAGAGTGTCCCGTCCCCCTCCCCCCCTGTACCCCCGAGGCACATTTTCATCCTCAACTTTTCTTTACAAGCTATCACCAAGGGCTTTTGCATTCTGGTAAGCGAAGCATAGACTGGATTTTACCCTGGGTGAACAGACTTGAAATAGTGTCCCAGGAGGAAGATGTAGCTTGCTTACTATGAAGCAAAGAGAAGATAATGTCCCTCTCTCGAGCAAAGGCTAGTCAGCTTTACTTCAAGCTCATCAGGAAAGATTGCAGTTGCCCATGAACAGGGTCCTCACCTGTGGTGCAAGTCTGCAGTGTGTCCTTCTCTGTGAGTCCTTCTGCACCGCAAGACTTAAAGGGGGGGGGGGGGGGGGCTGATGTAACCCGAAAGCTCTGGGACTGAATCCTACACCCGAGACCAGAGAAAGCTGAAACCCAGTTGTAGTACCATCAGTGACAGTCTGACCTGAAATTGCACGTCTTCTGCAGAAAACACTTTCAAGCTGACATTTTAACAGTTCTTGAAACTGTCCTAGAAAAAGTTAAAGAAAGTCCCAGGAACAAGAGTTCATCTGGAACAAACGCTGTCCATAGGTTAGAGTTTGCCCCCCCCCCCCTTTAATGTCAAGGGTACAGGGCTAATAATGTGACACAGTTATGAGTCCACAGCACTCTGGCTCATTTACATTTCACTGAAAAGTAGAAAATACGTGAGACTAACAAGTCCAGCCTTGTTGGAGCTGAAGAACCCTGCTTGCGTGTTTCAGTGGGAAGCAGTCTAGCCTACAGTTGTTGGAAAAACCATCTTCTTTTCTGCATACAACATCAAGAATCTCATTAGGTAAAATGGAACAAAATACGACACAGGAGAGATCAAAGAAGGCCGCTAAAGTGTTTTTATATTGTCTTGCTTTTGTTTTTTAACTCAAAGGTCAAGGAAATTTAAATTTAGATGACAATTACTCTCGCCTGATCCTTAACCTCTTTAGATTACACTGCAAAAGGGGATTTAGGTTGGTCAGCATTCACTTGATTATCTTTATTACACTGACATTTTCTCTTACTGTGCAACCACCAGAAAGCATCACTTTGGGGGTTGGGAATTTAGCTCCGTGGTAGAGCACTTGCCTAGCAAGCACAATGCCCTGGGTTCGGTCCTCAGTGCTGGGGGAAAAAAAAAGCATCACTTTTGAATAAGACAAGCCATGGGCATCAAGGTTTCATTTGTGGGAGCAGAGGAAAACTGCTCACGGTTACCCAGGAATTGATCCCTTGGGTCTAAGCTAATGTCTATTCCTTAGCGGTGTTCTGTGGATGCTGTTTGAAGCAGTTACTTGAGAACACTGTGACTCATCTAACATTTGGCTCCTAAACATCATCTGTCCTCCTCAGCTGGCTTCAGAGGCCTCACAAACAAACAACATGACTTTTATCTCCAGCTTTTCCACTGTACAAGCATGCCTGGTCCCAAGGAAAACCTCAGGAGAAATGGTCGCTCCTAATTCACATTAGGGTTTTTTACTGTTCCCACCACTTAAAAAAAAAAAAAAAAAAGGAATCTGCAGATGTGACAGAAGACATCTCAGCTCTGGATCCCAAGGGAAGCTGGGTTGGTTCACCCACTGGTCAGAATCCACAGGACAGAATAACATGATTTCCCTTTCCTGCTTCAGTCACAGGAAGATGGTTTCAAGGCTGCTAAATGAAGCCCATTTTCCAAATCTCTGGGGCAGATGTGTGAGTGACCAAAAGAGAACCAGATGGCCATCAGAGAGGCCAGGGCCGAAAATGAATAACCATTCATAGAGAGGAAATCAGAGAAACAGTGTGTGTTCCCGCACACAGTCTAATCAGCCCCGAGTGGTAAGGAGTCCCATGACTTGCATGCAGAAATTAAAAATGACTCTACCCCTCGGCTGGACCATTGCTCTCCATCCAAATGAAGAGCTTGGAACTGAAGAGAAAAACAGTAAATGCAGAGAGACCAATTTGTCATCCCCGTGTGCTCCGGTACCTGCAGAGCATAGGGAGTGTGCACAGCTCAGAAACCCACAGATGCAGCGGGGGAAGGGCTAGAGTTGATGTCCATGGAGACATCCAAGCTGTGGCTCTGCAAGTGAAATAATATTGCCCTTGTTTTGTGTGAGCCTGTTTCCAGTTTCTGCCCATTCATCACCCCCACCCCCAGCAAATCTGAATGGGCTTTAAAGGACTGTGATGGGGATTATTTAGATAATTTTATGCATACAAATTCAGTAAGTTTTTTGGTTACGTAGAAAGCTGTGTAAAGAAGTCACCTTTAAGACCCCTGGAATGTCATCCGTTATTAGCCTCTGTGTGATCCTCTTAGGTAGGTTTGTATGACCTGCCTAGAAAGAGGACAGTACTCTCAGGGACTTTCAATTAAGTACAAATATAAATGATGGCAGGGGAAACCAGCATGTCCCCTCCTTAGTGCAGGATTCAAACGTGGCAGACAAGCACACCAGAATTCTCAGTCAAATGAGCTTTGCTCATGGCTTGTCGTGTCTCTTACCTTGTAGGTGAGAAACCCATGGGGTCTGGAACTCTTTTCTAGATTTTATGGACTGGGAAGTGAAAGGGGTCCTAAGGGTCAGTCCTCAGCAGGAGCTGGTGGACAGCTCCCACACTGACAGGTCTCTGACAGTACAACCATGAGAGCTTTACTCTAAACCCAGAGCGATAGAACAGTGAGAACAGTGTGTGTGTGTGTGTGTGTGTGTGTGTGTGTGTGTGTGTGTTTGCGCACGTGCATGCACACAGGTAAAACTCAAGAGGTTCTAAAAGCATGATGGAAGGCCTGATTTAAAAAAGAAAAGAAAAAAAGGCATAGGCGAGGTAGAACATGGGCTCTGGATTCGCACTGCAAAAGTAAATAAATAAACAAACAAATGACAATATCAGCAAATGGCATGCGGGAGGTGGGGGGGCAAGCGGGAGGCCCGGCAGGAAAGTTGCGGATGAGCTGTGAAAGGTTCCTAGCCCAGCAGCGTCAGTTAGCATGAACACACTCCTACATAAACCTCACAGTCTCCCGAGGATTGGGATACTAGACAAAGCCTCTTCTGACTGGGCATCCAGTCCAGGAAGGCTTAGGCCAAGAGAAGGGCACCATTGTGGCCCAACTCTGGCTCACTGTTAGGTTCTGTGTATAAGACCCTCAGGGCCTTTCTGACCAACAGGAGCTGTACTCCGAATTCTTTGCTTCCGGGTGTTCCAAGTTACATGCCTTAGTCCTAAGGGCATGTCTTTAAGAGTCTGACAAGAAATTGCAGATGTGCTGTGTGGAGAAACAACCAACTCCTGCTGGAGGCTGAACTCTGCTCAACACCGGATTCCCGGAGCACACTGGCATGGCCCTTGGTTTAGTTGCTGCCTGTGGCTGTTTTGACATTAGAAAGGCAGAGCTGGGGAACAGAGACGGGTCATCGCAGTCAGCCCCCGGGCCTTCATAGTTGCTGACTCCGCATCTGGTGGCATAGTCACGCTCGGCTCCCCTCCCCCATCTCTCCACCTAAAGCTGTGAGCATTTGTAGGCAACATGCCTGAGCAAGTAGGGGAAGGGACTGATGTGTGGAGATAGCTGAGGAGGCCCTAGACTTACCCACACTGCATGCTTTTATCTTAAAATTCCATTTTAAAATGAGACCAATAAGAGACTCGCATGAAATCGTAAAGCCTGTGCATCTTGAAAGGGAAGGCACGCTACCCATCACGGGGCTTCTCAGCATCGTTAAAGTTGGCTTCAGGTCAGGCTTTCCTAACAAGCATGCTGCCCGGAAGGAAAGGAAAGGTCTGTCCTTGGTTTCTTGTGTTGGTCCTGGTGGTGATGGAAGGAGAGAACATGGCTTGGGGACAAAGGAAGGAGAGGCAGCTTGTGGGCCTGGAGTTCCTCGGGGGTGGGGAGTGGGCAGAGGACTATGGGGGTCACAGGCTGTGAGTGTAGAGCGGCTGAGAGCAGGGACTCCAGGAGAGGGAGCAGGGAATGAGAAAGAGGCCATGATAGGAGCCGGTTAAAGGTGAACAGAACCCTGTGATGATAGCACTCAGGAGGAAGGCAGACTTCAGAGTCAGCTTCAACAGAAGACAGGAAACTTCATCCTCAACCTCTGCACCCATCACCAAAGGGCCACTGCTGCAAGAACCCAGCTACTCACATGACAGACTGGCTCCGCCCCACTGACCACCTCTACCCGCTTCGGTCTTCACCTTTCCAGTTTCTTGGCCCCTTCTTCTGCGTGGGCTCTTGTTCCTTCTCAGTGAGGTCAGCAAAGACCTCCACATCCATCTGTCTGCCTCCAAACTTTCTCTCTCCCTTGCTGCCCAAGGGTTCCAACACAGAAACTGTGCCCGTCACTCAACCGCAAAGCCATCTGTGAGTACAATTCTCATAAAAGAAGTCCTGTTCCTTAGACGGGACTAAAGGCCCAGTCCAAGCACTGGATGCCGTGGACCTCTTGCTGATCTTTGAACAGTGTGTGTTATGTTTTTACACTGGAATGCCACTCATTTCTGTGGGTGATTTTGAGGAAATCCCATGAAATACTCAATACTATTCCATCCACTTGAAAAAGTTAGAGCTGTCACGCTGGGTATAGTGGCGCACGCCTTTAATCCTAGCTCTTGGGAGGCAGAGGCAGGTGGATCTCTGTGAGTTTGAGGTCAGCCTGGTCTATATAATGAGTTTCAGGACAGTCAAAGCTACATAGAGAGATCCTGTCTAAAAGGAGGAGGAGGAGAAAGAGGAGGAAGAGGAGGAGGAGGGGGTCTCCTTGAGGTCAATATAGTATAAGGTTCCTAGGTATTCATTATGCAGAAGTGGGGATTGTAAAATGTACAGAAGAACAGTAATTCATGCTGGGATATAATAAAGGCTGTAAGAGGAGAGAAATACACCAGCAAATGTTCACTGTGGATGGAGATGTAGAGCTGGCTGCCGAGCAGGGTGACTCATACAATGGCTTGGCTGTGGGCACCTGTGAGGCCACGTGATAAACTTCTGTGGCTGGGCATAGTATGGGTGGGAGGAATGTTATGAAGAATTAGACATGTCTGCCCAGGGAGGCAAATATTTATTAAGTAAATAGATATCTTTCAAGGGGAAGTAATTTCAAATATCAGAAAGAGAGGAGGGAGAGAGAGAGAGAGAGCGCACGCTTTACTGATAAGTCATGAATCAAAAGTTGACTTTCTGACTCGGAGTGCTAACAGCTAAGAAACACTCAACATCAGCACCCAGAGAAAGCAGAGGTGATGGAAGGCAAGAGGCACAATTAAAAAACCTCCAAAGATGAGGACTGTAGAGTCTTGGTAGGCAAGAACCGGAAGGAGGAGCACTTTAAGTAAGGAACAAGGATCATGGCCTTCTCTTTCTCTGCAAACGTCACCCAGGGAGCTAAACCACCACTTATGGAAACAGCAAGGCAAGAAAAACAAGCCACCAAGCAGCAAACGAAAGATAAAGCGTGCGCACAGCCCACCAGGGGAGGGGTAGAATAGCTCTGCTGGTCCTGAGCATCTTCGTTTCTTTGAGAAATTTCTACCCTGGATTCCACAGCAGAACTCCTGACCTGTTCTGTTCTGCTCTGTTTTGATTTCCCAGGCTCTGTGCTACCACGTTGCATAAGATGGAGCTCGAAGGAGAAAAGGGCAAGACATTCCACCTTCCGGGGCCCAGAGAAGCTTTTGGTGAGGTTTGTGCTTCCAGCACCGCGTCTCATTTATCTAAGGCATCTGGGTACCATCAAAAGCGATTCTGTCACTGCAAGAATATTTTTTTTTTACATGTTTTTATTTTGTAAGCCTGTGGGTGATGCCGATGTGATGCCTGTGTGTGTGATGCCTGTGTGTGAGATGCCTGTGTGTGTGTGATGCCTGTGTGTGTGTTGCCTGTGTGTGTGATACCTGTGTGTGTGATGCCTGTGTGTGAGATGCCTGTGTGTGTGTGTGTGATGCCTGTGTGTGTGATGGCTGTGAGATGCCTGTGTGTGTGTTGCCTGTGTGTGTGCGATGCCTGTGTGTGTGTTGCCTGTGTGTGTGTGTGATGCCTGTGAGATGCGTGTGTGTGTTGCCTGTGTGTGTGATGCCTGTGTGATGCGTATGTGTGTTGCCTGTGTGTGTGTGTGATGCCTGTGTGTGATTCCTGTGTATGAGATGCCTGTGTCTGTGATGTCTGTGTGTGTGAGATGCCTGTGTCTGTGATGTCTGTGTGTGTGTGTGTGTGTGTGTGTGTGTGTGTGTGTGTGTGATGCCCGTGTCATGGCTCGTGTGTGTAAGTTGGCGGACAGTTTGAGCAGATTCACTTCTTTCCTCCCACCCCCGGAGTGCCAGGGTTGAACTCAAGCCCTCAGGCTCGGCTCGAGCGCCTTTACTCACTGAGCCATCTTGCTGGCCCAGGACTACTCACTTTCTTAAAAACCATCACAGCAAGTGGAAGGGAGGCTGAGAAGGGTCCGCCTTCTTGGGGTTAGGGCTAGACTCTGTCAGTATTACACCCATGAGCAGTTTTAAAAAACAAAAATATTTCAAGGGCTTCTCAAAGCTCCAACGAGTCTTGCTATCCTTTTCTTCCAGCTATCATCCTCTGTGTTAGAATGGCCCTTCCTTTTACTCTCTGTTACCCCTCCCCCCTTTACCTTGTATGGACCAAAGGCTTCAGTCTCCAGAGGGCTAAAATTCAGCAGACCCAAATTAAGTGAGCAGGGAGTGGTACCGATGCCGAGAAGAAGTGTGTAATAAAGGATGGGCGTGAAGGTGTCTTTAAGACAATTAGACCATGCGAAGACAGGAAGCCACTTATTTAAAGTGATAGAAATCATACGGCTTCTACAGTTTTCACAAAAGAGATTAACAGAAGGGCAAAGATACTTTATTAATGCTCTAATGGTCCATTATGTTATTTAGTCCATTATGTTAAGGATTATTCTACAGTATGCAATATATTACATGTTCTAGTGGCCCATTAAGTTATTTTCACTGAAATTTGAAGGAATCTCTCAAGTCCTAAAGCTGATTGCACACAGATAGAATTTTCTTTAATACACACGCACGCGCGCACACACTAAATAGAATGCAATAAAAAATCTTCAAAAAATAAAATGAGGGTTAGGCATAGTGGTGTATGATTTTAATCCTAGGACTTGGGGAGCAGGGGAAGGAATGCATCTGAGGCCAGCCTGATCTACATAGCAAGTTCCAGACCAGCCAGGGCTGCACAGTGAGGCCTGTCTCAAAGGACAAAAACATCAAAACAAAACAAAACTAAAAAAACAAAAAACAAAAACAAAACGAAAGAAACCCAAAAACAAAACCCCCACAAACCCAAAATATAATAACGTGAGATGCCATCTACACAATCTAAACATTCTAACATTGAAGGGTTCACAACGCGGCTACATTTACCGGGCGGACACTTCCGCCTAGCCACTTCCGCATCAAAAGAGCGTCCCGTAGCTAGGATACCTCCGCCTAGCAAGTTCCGGGCCAAGGGGTCTCGCGTGATCAGGGTCCCGTGCCATTGCATGGTGATGTAAGCGCGCAACATGACCATGTAGTGACGTGACCTGGCCACGCCCCCAGCCGGTTTTAAAGGTCCGGCGCGATATCCCCCATTCCTCTTCTCCACGCACGTGTCTTTCCCACAGGCCTGCACGTTCTATCCTGTTTCTAATAAACTCTATAAGCGGATTCTGTCGTGTTTCGTGACGTTTCCTTGCAAAGGGTAAGAACACAACGCAGACAAAACCTAACAAACATTTTCCTTCTGCATGCAAGAAAGAGGGGGCCTCTCTTCAGGTGTGTCCACTCCCCTCTGGAGACCGCCCCCCCCCATTCTAAGCCCCCATACATAGGCCACAGCATTCACTTTTTCTACACAGATAACACAGGCTGTTTACTTCCCTGAGAACTGCAAACCGCAGGGACGGGAAGGAGGCACGGAGCCAGGTAACGAGTTGCAGCAAGTCTCTGCAAATGTTGCTACAAGAATAAGCCTAATCCAAACATCAGCAGCTTTCCGGGCAATTCATCCTGGGCAAAGAATTATTCTTATCTCTGTTCTCCGCCACTAATCGCTTCATCTCCTTAAGTATGAGACCAAACCAAACCAAAACCACCCCCAAATTTAAATCTTATTTTCTTAGGCCAGTGTTAATGACAGCCTTCTTTTACTTATCTGGCTTTGGCAGTTCTGCTTAGTGCACTGAGTTCCACACGGCCCTTTAGCTACGCCCTGTGCCAGTGGAAGTGCCGCTTAAAACATGTGAGTAAACAGAGGTACCCTGGGAAAGTCCAGGATTGAGAGGAAAGGTGGAATCCTTCATAGTTGGGGACACAGAGAGAAAGCCACGCAGTCCAGGTAGCTGTGCATCCGCCCATGTGAGCTGGCACAATACTTTCCATAAGCACACTGCCAGTCTCTCTGCGGGAACAGGTATATGCAAAGGCAGCAAGAACGCAATGCGTAAGTGCGTGCCCTGAAGGACCTCAGGCTTCCAAGTTTCCCATGTGTGCAGCCAACGCCTCTACTGCCTGACCCCTAAACTGCAGGGAGGAGAGGGGTAGTTCGGGTCTAAACTCTCTCCTCAAGGCTGTGTCCTGCACAGGGAGGTACATGGGGTGGGGGTGGGGGTGGTGTCAGGGATGGGGTGGAGGTGTTGGGGTGTGTGTGGGAGGCCCCTGCCCCTCCGCCAGGTGATCAGCAGAGTCCTGCTCCTTCTGCTTTCTACAATCCTGCTGAGCACCAGAGTCACGTGGGAGCTTCAGGAAGCCCAGACTCCTGGGCCCAGCACGTGCAGACCTCTTGAATCCGACCTCCCCTAAGTCACACCCTCCTGCAAGGGTGTGATGCTCTGCATTGTCCCTGCATGTCTGTAGCGGGTGTGAACAGTCGGCCTGGCACCTTTTCTCCCAGGCTCTGGTGTTTTCCCTACTGGCCGCCTTGCCTTGGCTAGGGGAAGTGGGAGGTGGGGTGAGGTGAGTGAGGGTGGGGGGAAGTGAGTGAGGGTGGGGTGTGGGGCAAGCTTGATATCTGTGGTGCCAAGTGGCCTCTCTCAAGGATGTCTAGCCTAAAACATGAGAAGTGTGGCCCAGCTCATCTCCAGGTTCCTCAGAGGGGTGCCATGTCACCGGACCCTTTACCAGAACCCATGTTCTCTCCAGCTCGGGGTTTGGGCTCCGGGAGGCTTTGGCTAGTCTTTGCATCCACATTTCACTTGGACATCACCCATTTCTGTTGAGCTGTTTAATCCTTTGTCACTACTGTTAATATGCTAAAAATCAAGCCCTAACTGGCTTACCTGCCTTTCCTCTACTCTTAACCAAGCAGAAGAAAAGGGGTGTGCTTATCTGTAACCGAGACACTAGCTCTTTTAAAGGAAGGGATGCTTATACAATTCCCACCCCTCACCTACGTGCTTGGTTCAGGCAGAAATTCCCAGAATAGAGAAGCATATGGGATTCTAGTTTCGGGACACAAACAAATAAATGTTCATCGAACCATGCCCATTTTAAATTCATAGATGGGTAGAGAAGACGGCAATGTCAGTGGGGTTGACCGGTCCTTTTGATGAGAGGTCTGCAAGGTGCACCGTGGGAACTCCAGCTACCATGTGGGAGTGGCCACCTGTCTGCCATCTCTCCATGTGCGCATCTAGGTCCTCTCTCCATGTGGAAGGTCTAAAGGGAGCATGTGGGACAGACAGCGACAAACCTGGTATCCCAGATCTGGCACTAAGGAGGGACAATGGCATTAGGAAAACTGTCCCATGCATGAGTAAGTGTGTCATGATCATCGGTGTTAAGGTTCATGAAGGAAAACACAGACACACAGCACATCAGGGCCTCAGTTCCCAATGTCCAGACATGTCTGGGACACTTAGAGCAGACACCTCACCAGATGTCCAGCCCAAATGAAGACAAGACACCCACTCCTTTCTTGGCAGAGAAACGGGTACCCAGGACACAGAATTTTAGGGCCTCATCTCTACGCCTGTTCCACTAACAAAAGGAATCAAATGTCCGTGCCCGACTCACAGGGTCGTAAGGTCCAACCTTGCTCTTCACTCTTTTTGCTAGGTGAGGTCCTTTATTCTTCCCAAGCCCTGATCTCTAAGAGCTTCCAAACTTGCCACCCCAGAACCAACTTCCTCAATGCCAAGGGAAGCCAGACCCAGGTTTTCTGATTAACAGGCTGAATACAACCTTCCCAGCTGAGCTGAGACAACTGTGTATATGGCAGAGATTACTTCCATTATTATTATTTTTTTTTTGGTAAAAAATACAAAAAAGGAGATAAACTCTTCATTAGTTGAGACACCACCCCTGTCACGCCCTGTCATGTTGACGATATCTTCATTTTCTCTCGAGTCCAGAAAGAGCTACACAATTGGAGGGCTCAAGCCTGGACCTCCTCTACTTCACAAAGGTCTTCTTTTCCAGGTGAGCTGTAATTATTTATACATGGGCACAGCATAGTAGTAGCCATAGCAACAAGGGTGGGTCCTCGTGTCATGGCAGAGGCTCTGAAACCTCAATCTAAATCAATGGGATTTTAAATAGGCTCCCGGGAGGCTGGGTGTGACTCAGTGGTGGGATGCTTGTTTAGTGTGGGCCCCTGGGATGTGTATTTCTAGAAAGTTCCCAGATCACGCTCATGCTGCTGGTGTGGGGGGTCACATCATGAGCCATCGCTTTGCAGAGAGCTTGATGATCGATGACCAAGAAATAAGTACTAAGTGTTGATTACAAGGTACCTCGCTGGACAGAGGAAGCCCCAGGAACTCTACCCGTGGCTTAAAAATAAGAACCAAAGTTGCATCTCTTTCCTTCCCCAGAGTCAGAAGTGGTCAATACAATAAATGACAGGGGGTACAAAGCGCTGGGGGAGCTGGGCTCAGTAGACGAGAGAAAGATGACTGGGGATGCTCCCAACGGGGTGGGGGTGGGGTCCTGGATGACTTTTGGTCTTTGAGAGACAAAGGAGCAATGTGTGCTGAGCTACCAGCCCTCCTGTTGCCTTGGCTGTGAGTCCCGTGAACTCCAGTGAAGCTGGTTGTGAGGCCCCTGGGTACCTGCTGAGCAGGGGCTCCTGTCTAGACTGTGGGGAGAGAGTGTGCGGAGCATTCTCTAGAGGAGGATGTGTGGTTAAAACAGGTCTCAGCATGGGAGCTGGGCTAGGGTTGGGAAGTGCACCAGCTGGACAGTCACACAAGCCATCCCCCCCACTATGGTGACAAGAAATTGGGGACACTACTGTGAGTGCAGAGCTGAAAAAGACTCAAAAAGGGGGAATAGGAGGGAGAAGTCTGGCCTTGGAGAGTGGGTACACTGGACAGAGACAAGGTGCAGGATGCTCAGGCCCCGGGCTTATCCTCAAGCTGGCAGCCAAGGACACCAGCTGTTACTCAAGGTTCTTTGAGACTTCTGTGCTGGGGTCAGCTGTGGTGATATTGTGTCCCCCAGTATACTGTGCACCCTAATAAACTTATCTGGGGTCAGAGAGCAGAACAGCCACTAGATAGACATAGAGGCCAGAAAATGGTGGCACACACACCTTTAATCCCAGTATTCCTAAGGCAGAGATCCATCCGGATCTCTGTGAGTTCAAAGCCACAGTGGAAACAGCCAGGCATGGTGACCCACGCCTTTAATCCCAGGAAGTGATGGCAGGAAGCAGAAAGGTATATAAGGCGTGAGGACCAGGAACTAAGTTTTTAAGCTTTTAGGCTTTTAGCAGCAGTTCAGCTGAGATCCATTCGGATGAGGACACAGAGGCTTCCAGTCTGAGGAAACAAAATGTGCTGAGAAGTTGGCAAGGTGAGGTAGCTGTGGCTTGTTCTGTTTCTCTGATCTTTCAGGGTTCACCCCAATACCTGGCTCTGGCTTTGTTTTTATTCATAAGACCTTCTAACAATTCATGTTATAGTCAGCTGTGGGGACAAATATACAACTTAATGGTAGACAAACCTAGGTAGATCTTGTCTTCATTTTTTTCCTATACAGAGTAGCAAATGGCAGGATTTCCATGAATGCATGCTCTGGTGCTGGTGTGTTCTGGAAAACTCAGCCTCCTGGGGGTGCTGTGCCATGGAGCTGGCAGCGGTGTTTGGGCTTCCCCTTGTATTGTATTGCAATTTATTTCAGAGAAAGGTCTCGTGTAGCCCAGGCTAGCCTCACACTCACTCTATAGCCAAGGATGACCTTGAACTCCTGACCCAAGTGCTGAGATTACAAGTGTGTACCACCGTGCCTGGCTTATGTGGGGCTGGTGATCCAATTCAGGGCTTCACACATGATAGGCAAACACTCCACCAACAGAGCCACACTCCCAGCCCTACCCCCGCCCCGCCCCGTTAAAACATTAATGTTTTAGAACTCAAAAACCAGATGCATGGTCTACAGATACGCCAGACCGCTTGTCAGGTTCCCTCGCCTCATGCAGCCGACGACTCCTGGGAAAAACGCATCACAACAGGTATTTGCCAAGCAAAATCAGGGGTCAGCAGCTCACAGGGGACACACACATGGACAGTCAGTGTAAGCTGGGGTCTGGGCGGGGGGCGGGAGGGGGGAACAATACAGACAGTGTGCTCAGTTCCTCCGAGGAAGTCGGACTCTAAGGTCTAGAAGAGGAGCCGCACTCAGCTGTGCACAGAGGCTTCCACAGATAGAAGTGCACCAGCAAAGGTCCTGGGGCAGGAAAACAGGGAGCCGCCATGAGGGGCTGCGGGAAGGCAGAGCGTAGTTGCTTTGAAGTATTGACGAGCTTGGTGCAGAGAGAGGTCTGATAGGTAGGCAGAAGGGACATGGAGGCTGTGAAAATTAGTTCGTTTTCTGCTCCTGCTGAAAGCCAAGGAAAGCCACCGAATGATACCATACTATGCAGAGAAAGGAAGAGCCACAGGGTCATTTAACCTGCCCCCACCCCTGCCAACCCTGATCCTTTAGGGTAGCCTTACCCACCTGCATGGGTGGCCCTTCTCAGAAAGCTCTCCTCTGAGGAAAAAGCAACATTTTTTTTTTTCTCTCCCCTCAAAAGTAGCAGCGTTTTCTAGTAACTCTGACAAAGAAGGCAGGTTTTTGTTCATTTGCTTTGCTTTTGAAGGGTCTCAGGATCAATAGACCTCATTTTCTAATGCTGACCCGTTACCCCTGCTAGGTAAGTTCAGGGCCCAGAGAGAGAACTACCAGGTTCTGAATGGCAGAAAGGAGGTTGGTGAGAGCTGTAAGATCTTAACACTAACGACGCATTCCTCACATCTGAGAGAGAAAGAGACCAGGAATCCACGTTGCTTCCTTGTCGGGGATGCCTTCCTGTGTGCGCGCCAAGTGGTAACCGAGCAGTCCCCGTATGGAGGAAAGCGTTGGAAGCTATGTGGGTGACCTGATGTGGTTAAAAGTCAAAGATGTAGTCTACACTAACTTAGGTCTGAGTGGTTTCTTCCACTTTCAAGGGGAAATCTGGAAGCCTGCATTTTAAGCCCTCAGTTGTTTTCAAGCATCCTCAAGAAGCAGCAAGAGTGTCTTCGTGCACAGGAAAGAGCATCCTAGAGACCGACAGAGGCATACAACTCAACAGCCTGTGGTTTCCAGTTTCAGTTTTCTTAAATGAAATGCATCTCCCTTCCAGACGTTTCCAGAACGCTCTGAGAAAACTAGAAAGGGAAGGCGCCGCGTTTTCCTCTGAGTCTGTCACCCATGTCTTCAGAGAAGCCTCGTCCTAGCGCTGGACACAGCCAAAGGCTCACTTACCGTGCCCCGGACAGTGGCCGGGCCTGCCCTCTCTTCGTCTTCTCCGTCTGCCTCTTGGTCTTCGTTGTCTGTCCAGGAGGACACGTCCTCCACTGAGCTAGTCAGGTCGGGTAAGCTCTTCGATGTTAACCTCAGGAGGTCCTCCGCTGAGCTTTCCTAAGAGGACACATGAAAGGCCCAGGAATTACCCCCGGGTACCAGCTGCTGATGGAAGTCAACGGGATGAAGCCAGCCACAGGCTCCGACCCAGAGAGAGTATGGAGTTGGTGGTCCACTGTCAGTGTCAGGGGTGGTGACACAATTTAGAAGCAAATAGTTTGGTGGTTCCTAAAGAATCTGGGTTTCT
Organism: Peromyscus maniculatus bairdii; assembly: GCF_049852395.1. Classification (NCBI taxonomy): domain Eukaryota; kingdom Metazoa; phylum Chordata; class Mammalia; order Rodentia; family Cricetidae; genus Peromyscus; species Peromyscus maniculatus. Next base: position 26,732,823 of record NC_134866.1, on the reverse strand, counting down.
AGGTTAGTGCTCCCACGAGCTCCCTTGGCGCTCTTCAGATGAGTGACGTCCTCTCACGAGCAGCTCTGCAGCCTAAAGAGCTGGTCTCCGCCTCACGCTCCAAGCTTCCCCTTCCCTTCCTCTAACCTCGCATTCCATTCAGATCACTTCTCATCCTCCGGGTGTTGTCTACCACCCTCTCCCTGGACCACTCGTGGCCGTGGCCTCCTCTGAAGAGGGTGGGGCATTCATGGGCACCATCAGGACCATGTCAGGAGGCGCTCTGTGAGCCCTTCCTAGGGCTGGAGAGCCTAGGGCTGGTGATGCAGCCCGATGGCCGAGCGCTCAGTGAGCATGTGTGAGGCCCTGGCTTTGATTGACAGACACCATGCGTCTGCCCGTTCCTCGCCAGTGTCTTTGGCTGTTCCTTTCATCCTCTGCCACATATATCTAATTTCCCTTGTCTTCCTCCTCTGCGTGCCCACTACTTCCACCTACCATTTCTACGTATCACTGAGTCTCAGGCCTAACCCAAAGCTCTAACGGCAGCAATGTCCTTTTCCCTGCTCTGCTGCCTGCCTTACTCACACATGCTCAGTAAAGATTCTATTACGGAATCAAAATGCCAACCCGGAGACACGAAGACATCTTTTCAATGAAAGCAGCCCCTGAACAATTTTTTCAAGACCAACACTAGTACATGGACTCCATCTCCGTTATGTTTAGACTCCAAAAGGTGCTCTTTGCTCCTGCACAGATGTGGCAGAGCAGGTGTGGGATGCAGCTGCGATGGTCCTGACACTCTCCACGGTACGTAAGGAGCACCCAGGAGCCTGGCACACTTCCTAGAGAGGCTACCAGACACCGAGGCCAGCCATGGGCAGGGCTGAAGAGCTGGGCCAGGGAAAGCTGGCAGTGTTTTCCCATTTCATCCTAGCCATGTCTACAGGAAGTAGAACGGACCACAGAGTTTGAGCCATCAACTTGTCTGACTCTCCATAGAGCAGAGGGCAGGAGCCAAAACCAACTAACAAGTTGTAATGGACGTTACCAGTTTTTAAGAGATCTGGCATCTAAAGTCAGCAATGCCCGTCACCAGCTGGATGTCATTTCCAGCCTCGAGGAATGTGAAGAACATTCACTTCAGGCAAACAGTTTACCAACTGAGCTGTATGCCAGGCCTAGAACAATCGTTTTGCACCAGTAATTGTGAACACGGCACTGTTTGTCTCTGAAGAAATGAAGTTATCGGGTAAAACGTGAGTCCGTTTCTCTTCTATGTTGTCTACTCTGCTGGACCATCAACAAGAAAGAGCTAAAGAAAAGGATGGTCCTAACGGGTGAGTAAATTGCAGAGCAGCCATGGGCTAGAATAGGCCATGGCCTTGGAAAGCGGTACTGAGACGCACTTCTCCTGGGAAAGGTTCTCACAGCGTGCTACCTACCGAACAGACAGATTAAAAGCATGTGCCACAGCCGTGTGTGTAATTACAGACTACACGTGCTCTTATACGACAAAGAGGAAGGCAGTCATTTCCCCACTGCTCCTTCTGGCCAGCTGCACTGCTCAGGGCTTCCCTGCCTCCTTCAAGCTTTGTGATATCCTCAGAGGCAGTTCCCGGTTCTCACTACACGGAGAGGAAACTGGGATGTAAACACGTAACGGCTTGCCCAGAACACACCGCTTTTCTCAGGGCGGAGCTGACATTTAGGTCCGGGTGGGATGGCCTCCAAGATGCACTCTGTCTCTTTGACTCACGGAAAAGAAAATATGGGCATGCGTATTGCACACATGTTGCACAAACTCGTTTCCAGGTAGAAGGACAAGCAGTCAGTGGATAGCACTTCAGTAGCATGGGCAGAGCGACATCAGCTCTGCGCTTCCTCCGTAAGATTTAATAAACACTGGCCCCCAGTTTATTGCCCAATAAAACCAAGAGTGAAAATAAAGAGCATGAAAGAGAACTTCCTGGCTGCATAATGCCACTAAGAATATCCAAACCGGGCCGGTGAGACAGCTCAGTAATTTAGAAGACAGACTGCTCCTTCAGAGGATCTGAGTCCAGTTCTCAGTACCCACGTAAGGGGCTTACAACTGTCTGTAACTCCAGCTCCAGGGGGATACGATGCCTCTGGCCTCTATGGGTACCTACCTGCACACTTGTGTACACACACACACACACACACACACACACACACACACACAATTTATAATAATACAATAAATCTTAAAAGAAATAATATCAAAGCTGGGCTGGTGAGATGGCTCAGCCAGGATACTTGTTTAAGCCTGATGATCGGTGTTCAAGTCTCAGCATCTCATATGGTGGAAGGAGAGAACTGAGTCCCACAAGTTGTCCTTGACCTCCACATATGTGTGCATGTGAGCTTGCTCATGCGTTTAAACGCTTACGCTTACACACACACAGACACACACACACACACACGTAAATAAATAAAAGTATCAAAATCACCATGGCTTTCCTAGTTTGTTTCTCTATTTTTTTTTTTTTTTGAGACAGGGTTTCACTGTGTAGCTCTGGCTGTCCTGGAACTTGCTTTGTAGACCAGGGTGGCCTTGCACTCCCAGAGATCCACCTGCCTCTGCCTCCCGAGCTCTGGGATGAAAGGTGTGAGTCACCACTGCCTGGCTGTTTGTTTTCCTATTGCTGTGATGAAAAATGGTCTAAAAGCCTGGTGTAGACCTGGTCTACAGAGTGAGTTCAGGAGAGCCAGAGCTATGTATAGACAACCTGCTTAAAAAAAAAAAAAAGACAAAAACAAATAAATAAAAAAGGACTAAACAAATTGGGGGAGAAAGGGTTTATTTGGCTTACATGTCCCTATCACTGGTCTATCACAAAGGGAAGTCAGAACTCCAGGCAAGGACCCGGAGGCAGGAACAGAGGCAGAGGCTGTAGCAGAATGCCACTTCCTGGCTTTCCTCTCCATGGCACGCTCAACTTGACTTTAAAAGAACCGAGGCCACCCGCTCAGGGGTGACACCCCCCACAGTGTGCTGGCCTACCACATCAATCATTAATCAGGAAAATGTTCCCATGGACGTGCCTATGGGCCAGTCTTAAGGAGGCATTTTTTCACCCGAGGCTCCCTTTTCGCAGAGGACCCTGACTTACATCCAGTGGACAAAACCTAACTGGGACACTGGCGAGTCTGACGTCGTCCACAGACATCCAAGCTCTTCCTGTGATGCAGGCTAACAACTTGTTTCTGTGGAAGCCCCTGGAATTCTTTCCATGAGGAGTAACTATACTCCCAGACAATGCCTTCAAGTTTTGTGACAAGCTCCCTAGCTCTGGAATAAGAAGATTTTACATTTTTATTATTATTTATAGTCAGTAAAGACAAACAAAGCCTCCGATGTCCTATTCTGGTTGGATAAAGAGGAGGAACAGTTGGATGCCAGGAGGAGGATGCTCCTCTTCCGCCCTTCCAGACAGCTGGGGACAGCTGACAGCCTGAGTGTAAACAGGACACATGGCATGAACTGAAGTATGCTCCCTCTGAGGTCTGGGTCAGGTGCCCAGGAGCCCATGGATGGAGAATTGGTTCCTAAAGGTTGCTCAGCCCTACAAGGACTCTGGCATATGCCTCCAAAAGGCAAAGCCTCTGGGAGGGGCATGTGATCCTTTTCTTATACCACACTCTATTATTCTTTATATCGTCTTTGCCTCTAGGGCAATGGAGTGTATGAAAGCAGCAGAAACTTCACAAACCACAGGACTTGGCGGAAAACCTGCTTTTGTCTTCTGCTGTGGGGCCTTGGGGAAGTTAAATAATCACCGGGATTTAAATGGAAACCTTTGAATAAAGAGGACGCACATCTGCCTCAAGGGACTGGTTTAGAATCTAGTGAGATGATTTTAGTATCTGGCAACCATTCTATGCTCTGTCTTTCTTCTTTTAAGGTGCAGGGTAGGGTGGAGAGCTTGGCATCACTGGGAAGCACCTTTGAGGTCCTGTGAATGCCCTTCATAGGGCCACAGCACAGCTCTGTGCAGAGCTAAGTTGTGTGTGGTCTCACATAGATCCTCCTGGCCAGCCAGGAGTAGACCACTTTTGTCTTTATCTCTTGTTTTCTCTGTTTGTGCATAACAGCTTAGCCCAGTAAAGACACCCCCCTTTTCACCTTTGAAATTTAGCAGGTGAAAGCGGGCAACATTGAAATGAGGCTGGGATGATGTGGTGGTTTGGATGTAATTGGCCCCCATAAGCTCATAGGGAGTGTGGCATTATTAGGTGTGGCTTTCTTGGAGGAAGTGTGTCACTGTGGGGGTGGGTTTTGAGGTCTCCTTTGCTCAAGCTTCGCTCAGTGTGACACTCAGACCACTTCCGGTTGCCTGTGGGTCAAGATGTAGGACTCTCAGTTCCTTCTCCAGCACCGCGCCTGCTTGCGCACCACCATGTCGTACCATGATGATAATGAACTAAACCTCTGAAAATGTAAGCCATCACAATTTAATGTTTTTCCATCATAAGAGTTGCCGTGGTCATGGTGTCTCTTCACCGTAATAGAAACCCTAACTAAGACATGATACACGGCATCATCCTGAGCAGAAACCCACGCTTTGGAGCTGCTCCCTGGACAGAAAGTAGCTGTGCAAATGAAACAGATCTGCTGCAAACACAGGCCTGTGTGTAAGACCCAGGGATGCTTTTAAATTCCCCGTCTGCTTGGCAAAGCGAGGAGGTGGTCCCTCCCTTGAAGTACCCCCCCCACCTCATGAGGAGTGGTCAGCGGGGGGACAGGAGACCCCCAGGACTGCTGTTCTTCCTTGTGGACAGCCCTCTGGGTGTCAAAGGCTCAAGAGAAGTTCCCAGGGCTCACCGATCCTCTGTAGGGAGGAAAGGACTACCAGGAAGAATGATCTCAGCTCCGTCCCTGGGGCTCACAGCCTTTACCAAGTCTGTGCCTTTGCAAACCGAATGTTCTAGTCAGAGGTTTGGGGTAAAAGGTAGAAAGGAAGGCAGTTTTTTTTTTTTCCTCCAGATAGCTCAAAATGGAGTCCTAATCTATTTGTTTTATATCTATTTGTCTTTTGTTACCTGTGAGAGACCTCCCACAGACACTAGAGTCCAAGGGTGCTCAAATCCCTCCTACAAAATGGTATACTATTCATATAAAACCTATATACATCCCTTTGTACACTTTAAATCAGTCCCAGGTTTCCAGTACAAGGTGAATGCTCTTTAAGTAGCGACTGTATTGTTTAGGAACAGTAATGGGAGGGGGAGTCTGTGTTCAGTAAAGATGCAATTGTTATCGTAACTACTTTCCACCTGGGGTTGGTCGAGACTATGGATGGAGACTCCTGGATATGGAGAATCAATTGCACTCCCCAAACTGGCAATTGATCTTGTAATCTAAGAAGGAAAAATATATGAAGACCTACAGAGGCCAAGTTCCAAATAAAAATGGGGAAGCTGGAAAAGGAATTAGAAGTACTGGCCACAGTGTCTGTGCAGAGCTAAGATGGGTGTGGCCTCACACGGATTCTCCCAGCCAGCCAATCAGCGGCAGAAACAGCCGCGTGGCCTCACCTTACTCCCTCCCAAGTCCTAAGGCCTCTTTCATAGTCTTAACAGCACAATTGTCAGAGTTGTGGCATCAGTAGCTTTTCTCCAGGGATTGAATGCAGATGCTGGGAGCCCGTGACACAGTCAATACATTTACACACACAGGTGAATGAAACTCTAACTGGGGGGGGGGGTATCATGAGTCCGTGAAGACCGTGAAAACCAGGAGGGAGAGGGGGTGGCAGAATGGGATAGACAGAGGGCTGTGTGCTTGGCGCTGCCGATGGCCATGACCTCTGCAAGATGGCAGCCACCGTGGACGATCTGTTTTACTGTCTTACCCAGAAGGAAAGACAGAGGCAGCTGGACAGAGAAGGTTCAGAGCTTGTAAGGGTGATTGGACCAGGGTTCCTGGGCTGCCCATAGACAGCCCTGGGACTTCCTTCATTCTGGCCTTAGAAGATGCATTCCTCACAGCTGTGGTTTGGATGCGAAGTGTCCATCATCCCCACCCCCCGCCCCTAGCTACGTTGAAGGCCTGGTCCTTGGTGCAATGCTCAGAGGTGGGATTAAGGGCACTGTTAGATCCTGAGGGTTCTCACCTGATCAATGGACAAGGCCACTGATGGATTCATAATTGGAGTCCCGGGAGGCGACAGAAACTGAAAGATAGGGCCTGACTGGACAAAGTTGGCCACTGGGGTGTGTGCCTTCAAAGGGTCTCTTCATGTCTTGGTGTCTTTGTTTCCTGGCTACCATGGGGTGAACTGCTTTCCTCTGCCCACCACACTTTTCTGCCAGGACGTTTCTGCCTGGTCATAGGCCCGGCAGTGGGTCCAGCTGATCACAGACTGAAGTCGTGAGTCCAAATAACAACTTTTCTTCTTCTTTGAATTGTTAATTAAAGGTATTTTATCACAGTGACAAAAAGAAAAAAGAAAAGGAAGAGCCACCCAGGCTCCTTCTTGCCTACTATCCACGCTTCTACACCTCCTATTCCTTACCTTCCCCTTCATTTATTACGGATTTCCCTATAACAGCCATCTGTATTTAACAACTTAAATAACTGAGCATACTTTAGTTAAGGGCCTTCACATGTACTTTTTTTCTGGGAAATCACAGCTACTGTATAGTCCAAAGTAAGCTGTAAGCATGCATGTATCTTGGTAGCACGGGAAAAGCTCACAGTCGACTTCACACCACCATCATAAATAACTAAGAACGGCAAACACAACCTACCTTGCTGGCTACCACCAATTGTACCATCCCAGTGGCTGACCGCAGAATGGCCACAGCTTCCTCGTGGGAGAGCCCGACCAGTAAGTGACCATTGATCACCAGCAGTTCGTCTCCTAAGGACAGCCTGCCATCCCTGAGGAAATGGAGAGGGGGGAAAAAAAAACCCTTGTCAAGACATTCTGGGTCAACTTCTAGGAGGTAGATGAAGTTATGAGAAGGGACAATTAAGACTGGGTAGAAGGGAAGGCCGTAACAACCAAGACGGTCTGGGGTGGGACTGCTTTAATGTCAGCATCCAGACTCCCAGGAGAGGAGTGAAAATCCCCAGGATTCTTGATGGTCACTTAGTAATTCGCTCCCTCTTAAGCTAAGCATATCTGACATCAGTGTCGATGACACTTCATCTGGATGGTTAGTGTGATGAAGCAACAAAGACCCTCGGGTTTTAGGAGAGTCAAGTCATTCTTCCCCTAATCCTCCCTGTCGTCAGCTCAGGGCTATTGCTAAGCTAAGCAGAGACAGTGCCAAGACACGCTAAGCCCACCTGCAGCCCCTCGCGGCCCTATCGCCCCTCATCAGACAGAGGTGGGATTCCTTCTGGGAAACTGGGGGCTGATGATATGTGGTGAATGTTGGTACCCGCCTACCCTGCCAGCAGAGTTACAGGATCTTGAAGATCAAGTTTCTCAAGGCTTATTTCACCCTAGGGTCCCCACAGACAAAAGTACATAATAAGCACAAGGCTCAATCACAACAATACACTGTTGAATTTGCTGGAGACTTGGCCCATTTCTGTGGCTATAAAAACTGTTTCTTTTCACTTAAATTAGGGCTCACTTTGAGCTCCCTTCTCACTGGCTGGCAGGAGCCTCTGCGCTCACTGGACTGTCTCCTCGGGGCAGGTCACGGCCCTCAGTGCACACAACTCTAGAACACGCGGTGGGCTTCCGCGGTGGATTCCACTGAGCTGGTGATGGTCTGGTTTCCCATGACCAAAACGGAGTCTGACACTCAGACGGGAAATCTGGTGAGGCAGAGACTGCGACTTAGGGGCTCACCACCACCACCACCCGGGTGCTGCCCTGAAACCAGTGCACGCTGCGCGCCTTCCCAGGCCCAGCCAGCTCTCTTTTGGGCTTCCTCCCAATGAGTCCACCAGTCTCTCCCCTTTCATCTTTACCTCCCCCTTTCTGCCTTCAACAGCATCTCTCTTGCTGTCTCCGTCCTCTATGGCACGCGTGGTAATCTTTTTTTATTTTTTTATTTTTTATTTTATTTTTTTATTTTTTATGAGTGTAGGCTTTAATAAAAGACGAGAGGCACAAGGGACTTCCAAGAGCCTCTGCCTTCTGTCTTCAAAAATCCCTAAAGCAGAGCCATGCTTAGCCCCCCCCCCCCCCCCAGTTATTTAGCATGGTGAAAGAGAGGGAATGGGAAAGCCATGAGGGAGAGACACATTGGAGTCTCAAGGAGGTGCATGGGTAAGGGGCTGATCCTCCGGGAGGAGGACGACCTGGCCTAGACTATTCAGTGGTCCTGGATAGTGGGCATACTTATTATTCACAGCACTACCAAAACGCCCCAGCCCATTCCTTTCCGTAGTCTGTCCTTACATTCCGTTTCTCTCGTCTCCTGTTACTCATTAGAATGCCCCACCGATGAGTCACATGCCACAGAGAAAAGAGACACACACCACTCCAGGCCAAGAGGGAAAGGGACAGGATGGGCAAGCACAAGAGCATCTCCACACAAAGCTTCTCTCTGAGCACAGGAATTTCCCAATGGCCGACCTGCCAGATCGACCAGAACATGAGACATAGCGTTAATGGGAAAACAGTGGGTTGGTGAGAGTTCCTTAAGGCATATCAGGAATGCCATTCAGGAAGTTTAATGATGCTCATCTGGGTTAAAACCATCTGAGGTTGTAATCTCCTAATAACACTGTCACTTGGATAATTGACAGCTGTCGTTAATTTCAATGCTGGTGGAGTTTTTAGCATCCTGCTCCGTGAGGCTGAAGAACAGGAAGCAGTCTGCTGGTTTTCTGTTATTCAGCTTAGATAAAGCTCCTTCCACTACACCTCGGGAGATAGATTTTCCCGCTTTGTCTTGGGAACGCTGATACTGCCTTGGCCCGTCATATCCCTCCTGGAATCTGGCTAGCTTGCCTGAAGAAATTCCAGACTAGATACAAGACAATCAGCTCCCTATCAGTGCGATTCTCTTTGTACTCTTATGGTATACATGTGGACATGGCGACATATGGACATACCCCGCTTTGCCCTGTAAAAAGTAGATACTCCACATGAATGGAACCAAGAGCAAGGCAAAGACCACGCTTGACATGTGAGGATGGCCATAGCTTTCATACTCAGGAAAACTTTTTCATATGTGCACCAGCTGAACACTGTCCTCTCATACTTCACACAATTGTTTAGATAAAAAAATAAGCTTTTAAGTGCCTTTTAGGTTACAATGGAGAAGATTCACATTTATTTTTCCCCTTCCTCGTGTGCAATAGAAACATGTGAGTACCAGCATGTGTGTGTGTGTGTGTGTGTGTGTGTGTGTGTGTGTGTGTGTGTGTGTGTAACTCTGATAGCTTGGACACATTTGCATGGTGGCCACATCTTGAACCACGGCCACTTTCCTGAGTCATTCATCACAGACTCACAGGACTTCAGATGTTAGGAACATGACCTTCTGTTCAGGGGCATTTTCTTAATAAATAACCACATGTTACCACAGTGACTGCCAGCATTCCAAGAGCTGGGATAAGTAAGCAAAGTACAAAGAAATCGGATCTGCTCCATGGTTTTGAATGTCCTGAAGCATCCTCCCGAATGAGCCACTTCCTGTGCTCAGAGATCTGTTCAGTTAGAACCGCTCTTGACTGGTTCCCTCCTGCGCTCCCACATATCTTTGTGAACCATAATGACCAGAGCTTTGATCAGGTGAAAAGCCCTAGCACCCAGCACGGGAGGGAAGGGGGAGGAGGAGGAAGACAAGAGGCAGAGGGATGGGGTGGGGGGGGGGAGTTATCTAGTCACCTGTGAGCGGCACCTCCTTCCTTCACTTGGGTGACAACGATAGCGTGAGGCGAGCGCTTTGATCCTCGGCCTCCACTAACCTGAATTCCCAGCCCATCTGATTCTTTGAGCAGCTCCATCTTCCATATCCGGCCAACTTCCTCCTTGGAAGAAAAAGTGAGCATGCATGAAGGGTGTTGACAGACACACGGCACTGACAGGGGAGAGTGGCCCTGTGACATCGGACCAAGCATCTGTCACTTGTCACCGGAGATCACAAGTCGGCGCAGAAGAAAAGGCCTCTGTTGACTGGATTGATGTCTGGCTGTCAGTGCTGCCCCGCAGAACTTTCTAGAATAATGGAAATGTTCTGTCTGTGTCATTCTGTAGGGGGTCACTGTCCAGGTGTGGCTATGGAGTGTTTGAAAATGTGTGGTGGCAGCCAAGTATCTATTTTTTAGTTCCAGTGAATTCTAATTGGTTAAATATCCATGCCAGTTACAGAGCATCCTATCACGTGCCCTGTGGCTAACACGTCTTGCCACTGTGTATACAAACACTGGTTTACTCTGGGATCTTTTCATTTTTGTACAGCTGCAAATACAGCCGGGAAGGAAAAAGGAAGAAAGCTCAGCTCAGGTTTGGGTACCAGGAAACCTCAATTAGTTTGTGGGATACCCTGCCGTTTATAACTTAGAGAGCCACCTAATACATAAATAATTATCCTTGTCTCTAAAGTGAGAGCCATTATTAGTATCCCGGGGTCTGTTGTAGGGTGTTCAACGAAACATCCATGGGAACGGATAAGACTGAGCAGGTAGATGCCTGACAGATGTTGACAGGGGACCATATACTCCTGTTGACTATTCCTCATCAGGGATGCATGGGACCAAACGTGCTTCAGATTTCTTGGCATTTTGGAATGTTTACACATGCACAGTGAGACACTTGGGGGTTAGAGTCCGAAGTCAGACGTGCACTTCCTTTGTTTCAGATGTACCTTATGTAGACTAATGGTCATATCATTCAATATTCTTAGTTCACTTGTCCTCTTGACTATGATCCATCACAAAGGTTACAATGTGGAATTTTTCACTTATGGCATCATAGTAATTTTTGGATTTTAAGAGTATTTTGGATCTTTGATGTTCAGATCAGGACCACTTAACCAATCATGTAAAAACAACCAATCATGTAAGAACAGATCCAATTGAATCTCACACTTCCTTAAAACACATACATGAGAAATCCAAACAGAAAATTGATGAATGCTGAGTGTTGGTCAATAGGGCAAGTGGCAGCACTGATTTGCAAGCATTACAGTATGCTTGAGCCCATATCAAAATCTGTCCTTTATCCAAGGCTGATACTTTCTTTAAGTCCTCTTGTTGCTGGATGTTTTTTAACTTTGGTTCATTCTCCACTGGGATCCCTGTTTCATGACAAAGACATGAATGTGCTCCCTGCAAAATGTTTACATTCTGTGAGACATTTCAATGTTCAGAGATACTAAATTATAAAATCTTAAAAAGATTAAAAGTTGTGTGTATGTGTGTGTGTGTGTCTGTCTGTCTGTGTGCACATGTGTATGAGTGCCCTCAGAGACCAGAAGAAGGCATCAAACCTTCTTCTGTTGTAAACTGCATGGTATGGGTTCTGGGAACTGAACTACCACCCTCTTATCCGCTGCACAATCTCTCTAGACCCATACAAACCTTAAAAAGTGTTTTTTTTTTTTTTAAGTTTAGGCTCAGTTCTTTTATTATTATTATTGTTATTATTGTTATTATTATTATTAGTAGTGTTATGGTCATGAGTCACAGCACACTTCCCAGCATCTGCCTTTTTAATCCATCACGAAAGTTCAGTGGAACTACTAGGATCCTGTATGAATAAAGCTCTTATCCCCCTGGAAACAGGCAACCTGCCCAAAAGAGCGTACAAAACAGGAAGAATGTGAAACATTTAGAAAACCTGAAATACACACACTGTCAGAAACTGAAATGAAACTATATGGGCAGTAAAAGGCCCAGATGTTGAACCACCACTGATGTGCGGCGATTGGAATGTCTGGGGAAATTATTACCAGGCAGAGACCTGGTGGATCCTACACTTCTGTACAGCGCTGCTCGGTGGGGATCCACCATTCCAGCAGCGTGCAGCAGTGCCAGCTGTCTCCTCCATCCACTGACCACAGGCAGATGCAGGCTGTCTGGCCAAATGCAACTTCAGAAGTCACTGGCTTACCGCAGCAGTTCATGAACTTGTTGATGGTCCTTATTTCATCCAATCGTCTTGCTCTGAACGCCACAGTTTTGGTGTGCTGCCTCTGACCCCTGGAACACCTTCCTCTTCTCCATTCGGAAACGCCCGCCCTGGCCTTCACATCTCTCATAGCCCCACTATTTCCAAAAGCCATCCTTGGGAATCAGAGTGATTGCCAAGGAGGCAGCTGGCAATAGCTCTAACCCGGGAGACCTGGTGTCCCAGCACACACCACTGGAAGGAACCGATTCGGGATGTGCTGCTCAGTTTCCACGCTGGTCAGCTGTGTCTCCCAGGCCAGCATTCATCCCAACAGTCCTCTTGGCTGCCTCCCTGTGCTCAGAAGGGTGAAACAGTGGTTTTCCTTTCTGCCCCCAGGGTTCTAGCAGATAAGACACTGTTCCTACTCCCCTGGCCAAGGAAACCTGTAGCTTTCCATTCAAAGAGCAATGGGGTCTGCTACTGGAATAATGAACTCAAAAGAAAACTCAAGCCGGGCGGTGGTAGCGCACGCCTTTAATCCCAGCACTCGGGAGGCAGAGGCAGGCAGATCTCTGTGAGTTCGAGGCCAGCCTGGGCTACAGAGTTAGTTCCAGGACAGGCGCAAAGCTACACAGAGAAACCCTGTCTCGAAAAACCAAAAAAAAAAAAAAAAAGAAAAAAGAAAAGAAAACTCAAAGTAGTAAAACTATATCTACCCCCATTATTAGTTTACATCATCATCTCCCCCCACCATCTTGCTGACCTTTTGTTAAGTAGAATATGTAGGTATGGCTCCCAGAGGGGATGATACTAGGTTTGCTCCCCCTCATTTTAAAATGCTTTAAAAAAGTAGGGCCCATGATTTAAAAAGCAAACATATGAAACCATGCCCACAGAGGTAGAAAAGTGGCCTACATGTGTGCTCCGGCAGTTTCATGAAGAACAATCACATGCTCCGTAAGGTCCTGAACCCAACACACACAGCTAGTTGAAAACGCACCAAAGGGCAAGGGGTGGCCCAGTGGGTTCAAGGACTTGCTCCAAAAGCCCAAGTTCGGATCCCAGGAATCCATGTTAAAAACAGACACGGCGGCACACGTCTGTAACCCCAGCACTCCTATGGTGAGGTGAGAGGCAGAAATACAATCAGCTGGAAGCTTGTGTGCCAGCCATCCTGGAGTCATCAGAGCAGAGATGAGAGATCCCACCTCAAAGCAAAGGGGAAGGCAAGGACTCCCTCCCCAGAAACTGTCCTCTGACCTCCACATGTATCCTGTGGCACACATGTGCCTACCACACACCCACACTAATACAAATGGTTTCACAAGTTATGTATGAAAGTCTGTAAGATAGGCCAACTGTTCTTTTCTTGCCCTACTTCAATTAGTCTAGTTAAAAACCAGACTTCTTCAATTTGTGTGTGTGTGTGTGTGTGTGTGTGTGTGTGTGTGTGTGTGTGTGTGTGTGGTGTATGTAAATGTTGGAGGGAGATGGACATTGTTCATGCATGTGGAGGTCAAAGGGCCAGTGTTGGGTATCTTCTTGGCTGTTCTCCATCTTTTATTTTGGATAGGGTCTCACTGAACCTGGAGCCCCTGGTTTAGCTGGACTGGCTGAACTGTGAGCCCTAGGAACCGCCCACCCCACCAGTACTGGGTTGGAGACCTGTACAACGCCTGCCTTTACATGGGAGCTAGGGATCCAAACCCAAGTCCCCCTGTGGTCCAGCAAGCACTTTACCAATGGAACCATCTTTCTGCCTCGCCTCCTTCACTTTTATCCAATCAGATCACTTCCCCACAATCAAAAGGAGAAATTATAATGAACTTTTTTTTTTTTTTTTTTTTTTTTGGTTTTTTGAGACAGGGTTTCTCTGTGTAGCTTTGCGCCTTTCCTGGATCTTGCTTGGTAGCCCAGGCTGGCCTCGAACTCACAGAGATCCGCCTGGCTCTGCCTCCCGAGTGCTGGGATTAAAGGCGTGCGCCACCACCGCCCGGTCGAACATTTCCTTGCTTGGAATTTTTCAGTCTACTGGAGGAGTTTAAGTGAAGACAGACCAAAGAGGGAAATTCTATCAGTTTGACTGTACAATTGTTGCTACGAAATTTAGCTGCCCAGGGTTACAGCAATGGTTAGTTAAAAATAAAATACCTCTGATTTCCTAGGCTCGAGTCAGTACTGGTCAGAAGCAAAGAGGCTCGGTTAAACGAAACAATACTGAATGTTTCCAGCTGCCTGCCCACAGCTCCATGCTGGTGTCTAATTCAGACCTCAGGATGGTCAAAACCAGACTCCTGCCTCCTTCTCCTAGATTTCCTGTCTCAGTAGGAAAGGGGCATCATCGGCTTGAGATGCAGAGGATGTGTCAGCTCCAGATGCAAGTGTGATCTCCACCATCATTTCCCACATCCGAACCACGTGAGAGATCTGTAGGGTCTACTTCCAAAACAGATCCCACATTTACCTTCTCGTCTTCCCCAACTCTTATCAAAGCCACCAGCATCTTTGGCTTGAGTGATCACAAGGCCGCCAACTGGTCTCTGAGTTTACTAATCCGTTCTGTAGGAATATTTGCTACTACACATCCAGGGGAAACAGTTCAGAAGGACAGGTCATGACATCCCCTGTCTGTGCCCCTCAGGGGCTGAGACTAGCCTGAAACACCAACCTTCTGGTGCACATTACATTGGTAAACTGTCATGGGTTGTTTGAGCCTATTGGGGAGCTGGTTCTCCAAGGGGGCTTGTTCCTTCCTATTTCAGAATCAAGTGTCTTCCATGGTACCTTGTCTGGGGCTGGGACGGCCACCCTACCACTGGAACAGGGAACCCAGGACTGCACCAGAGTAAAAACTCTGTACCCTTGAGAACAGCTAGAAGGTGAACCAATCCCCCAAACACTAATATTGTCAATCTCTGGGGTAAAAATGCCTAGGGAGGGGGGGAGCTGGAAGGCTAGCCGTTGGAAGCTTAGGCATGGAGAGAAAGCTCAGTCAAGACTCCAAGGGTCTCAATGTTCCCAGCCAGTTTCCACCGGACACTGTGAGCTCCAGATTTGATGGAGTTATCTCTATCTGTTGCCATTTGTTCTTTTTCTTGGAAGCCTCACTGGGGGTGGGGGCACTGATGTGCCAAGGATTTTCTTTATTGGGAACTCCAGCTGGCTGCCTTGGAGGAAAGGGGCTTCCGCATTTGATTTCTGCTGGATGATCTGAGTACTCGGTTTAATGATGTTTCCTTAGCTCTTTATGTAATTTGCTGTGTACTCTTTTATTCTGGCTGGCTGTATATTTTATCAACCCACTCACTGAAAAGCGAGTACTATGGTTATCGTAGATCATCCTCTGGACGGTACAGAACAACTTTATTAGCTAGCCTGTCCAACCCATGGCCTCTCCTAGGGTCATTTCTCATTCCTGGAACACCCTATTGCTCCTGCTGTTTGCAGCTGCTTTTGCTGGTTCTCCTGAGACCTTCCTGTAGGGCTGTTCTTCCATGACACAGCTCCCCTCACGTACCATATCTTCAGGGAGCTTGTCTTTGCTGATATCTGATACCAACTACCCCTGCAGGTGACAGACATGCCCTGCCATCCCCCTCTTCACCTTGGTTAGTTCACTGATGATACTTGTAATCATCTGATATTTTAGAGGCTTCTTTATCGCTAATAGCCCCTTCTACGCTGTAAATGCCATTGAGACAGGAATCTGGTCTAGCTCACTTACCAAATGGATTCTCTAGCAACTAGACCGGAACAATAGTCCATAAGTGGAGAGGAATTAACCAGCATAGAGTGCTTATCCACAGATCTTATGGATCTTTGAGCACCACTGAGATAAACATTTCGAGGTTCTTCCAGAAGGGAGACCAGTGAGTTTGCCAATGATCAGCAGGTGGACACAGATCTAGCTGTAGAGACAACTGAATTCCAAGGCAGGTCCTGTCTAGACAGATGGCTTAGGCATTAGTTTTCTATTATAATGGCTTCAAGGGCAGCGATACCCTTTGAGTTTAAGAGAAAAAGCCAAACTATGAAAAACAGGCTGCTATGGACTTCTGTACTAATGCCAGAGTGTTAGCCTTTCCTGTGAACCACAACTACCATGTGAGTTCACACATTTAGTACTTTCACTGAAGCCAGCGTGGGGATTTATTTACTAAAACAGGGTGGCACATTAGAGCGCTGCCGTGCAGCATTTAAATGGCCTCATTTCCACTGGAAGCCAAAATAGCATTTTACGAGAGCATCTTTGCCCCAAATGTGAGAAGACACATCATTTAAACAGAATTTCATTGCAGTAAATGTCTTGGCCCTCACTGCAAACCTATTCTGAGACTATTTGCTTATCCCTCCTTATTTAGGATGATCAGTAAGAAATAAAAAATGTGTGATCACAATGTCAAGGCTTAAAGTCCCCAGTCATCAGACCACAGTGCACAGTTTATAGGCAAGAAAACAGCCCAGGGAAAAGCCAAGGCAGTCTGGAGGCCACAGAGCTGTGGAAAGAACTGGGGTTGGAATCCATTGTTCCATCTAGTCTTGGTGTCCTCAGGCATCTTCATTAATAAGGATATACAGAGCACTTCAGGTACATGTAGCATGAATCGTTAGAAGGTCTTATTAATAAAATCAAACCTGAGGCCAGGTACTGGGGCCAACGCTGGAAGATCAGAGAAGCAGAACAAGCCACAGCTACCTCACCTAGCAATTCCTCAGCTGACCATGTTTCCTCTGAATGGATGCCTCTGTGTCCTTATCCAAATGGATCTCAGCTGAACTGCTTCTAGAAAGCCTGAAAGCTTAACCTGCTCTAGTTCCTGGTTTTCACACCTTATATACCTTTCTGCTTTCTGCCATTACTTCCTGGGATTAAAGGCGTGAGTCACCATGCCTGGCTGTTTCCAGTGTGGCTTTGAACTCACAGAGATCCGGATGGATCTCTGTCTCCCAAGTGATAGGATTAAAGGCATGTGTGCCACCATTTTCTGGTCTCTATATTCATCTAGTGGCTGTTCTGTCCTGTGACCCCAGATAAGTTTATTAGGATGCACAATATATTGGGGGACACAATATCACCACAGGTACAAGGCCTTGAGCTAGAACTGGTGACAAGGAAGACATATAAGGCCCTGTCCTTCAGAGTAAAACAGGGACACGGAGATGCCACAAGCTAAATGGTCACTGGAGTATGCTGGGCTGTCGTGTGCCAATGGGCTGGCAGTGGGATGATGCAGGAACCCAGTGGGGAGTGGCCTGATGAGCAGATTACCAGAAGGCCGTAGAGGTCTCTTGCAGGCATGCATCTGGAAGCTTGATGTTCCAGGAAGGTGGGAACGAAGAGCCAGAGGAAAGAGGAAGAGACCCCTGGCAGAGAGTGCCGCATCCACAGTGGCACCTCCACTGAAACTCCTAGCCAGCATAGCTGTGGCAAGGTGCACCAGGAAACCCTGGATAGCTTCGGCACAGGTCTGGCCCCAGAAAAACCTCGACACCAGGAGCTTGGAATTTCCAGGGGCGCCCCATCCTCCAGGGAGGAGTGGAAGATTGAGTCAACAAAAGATCACACTTTCAAGATGAAGATCCCGTGTATGGGGCCTTGAAGTGTCTCTGGCTTGGGGAATGCATCCATGTACCAGGATGGGGGTGCACCTGCTCCCATGGGAACAGAAACTCTTGTGTTGGGGGTGTGGGGCTTTGGACCTCACCTCTTCAGTTGGCTATATATGTGAATCCTTTATCATATTTTTAAAAATCCAGTAAAAAATATATATATGTTGTTATAATATACTGTATATAAATATATATTTATATTATATACCTTTGTGTATTATATAACACAACATATAACATCACATATTATATTATATTATATAATACATGATATATCATATGTTGTATCATATAATAAATATAATACTAAATATATAACTATATTTTATATATTATAAAGTACAGTTAAAATATATTTATACACAAAACAAGGGAGTCTGAGGCATAAAGTTAAGTATGGGATCAGAGAATAAGAGCCTTGAATGATATACTAAGGTATTTGGACATCACTCTGGACTCACCCAAAGGGCTTAACTATAGTATATGTGTGGGTGTGTATGTGCATGTGTGTGTGAGAATGAGCAACTTGATTTGCTCTTGAGAAAGTCCCTCAAAGACACAGTGGATGACTGAGAGGCGAGTGGCTGAGGGGTGTTGGTTAGGAGACAACTTTTTACACCTGCCAGAATCATGGAGTTCTGGCAGTGGGGGATACAACGTAGCTGGGGTTGGGAGAGCTTCAGGAAACCAGTGTTGACAGGACTTGGCGATTAAGGGAGGGACACGATGTCAGGGAGGGAGGGCAGCATCTCAGTAGACTTTACCAAGAGGGCTTTCCTAGCGTGTTCAGTGACAAACAGGGACGTCCCAGACCAACAGATGGTCACCCATGCTTGGATAAGACCAAGCAAGACTGGAACACTGGGGTGGATCCATGGTTCAGGAAAGGCTTGCATTGAATCTTAGGCACAAGATGAAACATCTACACTGGGGTCATACTGCAGGCAGTTGGTGCAAAGGCTGGAGAGGGGGAGAGAAGATGCAGACCTGGGCTTAGGAGATAGGACCACAAGGGACAACGTGCTCCCCAGTGACACTGGGGGCTACCTAGAAGAGAATCTCCTTCAGGCTGTCCTTCAGTGCAAATCGGTGGCCACATGGGAGATACCCTACCCTTTCCTGAAGATGCAGATCTGGGGTACCTGGCTGAGGTCTCAGTGACTCACATGAAAAGAAAAGGTCTGACGCTGTATGGGGTAAATAATGATTACTGGGGTTAGACATCACTGTACCCACAGACTCACACAGAAGTCATAAGTACATTGGCTGGCCTGGCAGAATTTCCAACTACTCTGCCTCTGGTTGTATGCATTTTGGCATTTTACAAAGAGACACATTCTAGTTAAATAGACAGGCAACTGCCTTCTTGAATGACTTTGCTTTGTAAAATTACCCTGAACTTATCTTTAAAATTGCTTGTCTATGTACTGAAGTATTCCTGTGTTTTAGAAGATGGGTCCAAGTTTTGCATTTTAAAAAGAGTACTCTGCTTATATATGTATTATTTGAGTTACTACTTTACATAAACATAAAACATAAAAACAATTTTAATATTTATTTATTTTTGAGGCAAGGTTTCTCTGTGTAGTCCTGGCTGTCCTGGAATTCACTCTGTGGCTCAGGCTGGCCTCAAACTCAGAGATCCACCTGCTTCTGCCTCCTAAGTGCTGGGATTAAAGATGTGCACCACCACTGCCCCGTATAAACATACCAATTTTTAAAAGAAAGTATTTGGTCACTGGAGAGATGGCTGAACAGTTAAGAATGCCTACTGCTCTTACAAAGGAACTGGGTTCCCAGCACCCACACAGCAGCTCATAACTGCCTGTAACTCCAACTACAGGGGATCTCAACACCCTCTTCTGGACTCTACGGGCTCCCACATGCACCTGATGCACACCAACTCACACGGGCTCACATGGATACATAGTAAAATATCTTTTTTTTTTTTTTTAAAGAAAACATTGCAGCCAGGCAGGGTGGCTCATACCTGTAATCTCAGCACTGGAGAAACTGAGGCAGGTGAACTATTTATGAGTTCATTGCCAACCCGAGCTCTGTAGTACCAGATCATCCAGAGATGTGTAAGAAGTCCTATTTCAAAAATCAAAACAAGGCTGGGTGGTGATGGCGCACGCCTTTAATCCCAGAACTTGGGAGGCAGAGGCAGGTGGATCTCTGTGAGTTCATAGGCCAGCCTGGGCTACAGAGTGAGATCCAGGATAGCCAGGGTTGTTTCACAGAGAAACCCCGTCTCGGAGGAAAAAAACTGTTAAAAAGAAATACATTTCCTATTACTCTATTAAAAGCGACCAGAGTGGGAAAACAATGACTTGTGATTTATTTTAATGTAATATTTTCTTAGAACAAATGAGTCTATAAAAAAGAAGAACTCGCCAAGCAAAGTGGTCTGACTGGGCATTGTAGGCCTTTCCTGTAACTTATTCTCTATGGAATATTAAAGCAGAAACGGAATTACACTGACATGTCAAATCTCCTACTATTCAAATGGAATGGAATTCCCCTCCCCAAAGACTTAAGAGGTAAATAGCTATTTTCTGGAAATTCCATTTTAGCATGACCTTAGTCTCAAACTATGCTGGAGTAAGACTGAAAAGCCCACTCACTGCAGTCCAAGAAGCCAGTCAGTATTCACGGAGGGTGATGTCAAGGGCTGCCATTGTAGACTGGGGGAAGCTGGGAAGAGCTCAATCAGCCCTGGATCCTGAGAAAATGCACCAGCAAAGAAACTTCTGGATTGGTGGGTGATAACATAATCCTAGAAGGTGTGTCATACTTTTTCACTTTCCAACCCAAGCAGTAAGACCAGAGCCAACCGGTCTGTGCATTATGGGTCCTTAGAAAAAGTGCCAGTTGCAGGTGACAGATCTCCCCCTTCCAGAAAAAAAAACGTGGCTTTAAACAACTGTCCCATACAGCTGAAGAGATGATGGCTCCCTGAGCAAAGGTGCTGGCTGCTAATTTAGCAGCCAGAGTTCCATCCCTGGGACCACGTGGCGGAAGGAGGGAACAGACTCCTCCAAATTGTCTTCTGACCTTGAGACACGTGCCATACATGCACAGCTCCTACCCCAAATAAAAAAATATGCAAAATGTAATTTAAAAAATGTCCCTAGAGTACTAGGCCAGGATTTGCATTTTTAAAATCTTTACACCTTCTGGGTTATTTGACCTTGAGCTCAAAAGGTAGGTAAGAGGGGCTGTGACAGGAAAAGTCTTCACAGTCTAACCCAGAAATTCAGTTTTATCTCTCTGCTTTTTCAATTAAAGTGAGTGGGGGATGGGGACTTTCCTGTAAGTTTGGTGTTTTGTATTTTTCTTCTTCTTTACTAATGATCCCAAATTATTCCCATCATGTCCTAGGATATTAAAACCATTTTTGTTTTTTAGACTGTTTGTGGGATTCAACCTCCTTTGGCACCTAAACCCTTGAAATGATCCAGGAAGTCAACACTATGCACCTAAGTTTTTATCTTAGGCTTTTTGTGAATTCACAGTCTAATCAATAGAGGGGAAAAGACGCTTAGCAAGTTAGCATGGTCAGAATCTTAGTGCTCTTAGTCTTTGGGTGGTATATATTAGATTCTTGTTTAATCTTTAAACCTCTTGGGGGAGCCCCATAAAATGAACAGAGAGCACAGATGGAAACAGGGCCTTTCTTCTCATCTGTTCCTCCATTCATCCACAGAGAAGGCTGCCTCTGTCTAAGGCTTTCTGTGGTTGAGAGAGTGGTTATTTCTTCTGAATCCTGCCTTGGGATTGGTTAAAACTAAAGAAGTAATTGCACCAAATAGGCTTATGGGACATCCCGTTCACTCCCAGGATACCGTTTTCTCAGCAGCCAAATCCAAACACGATGCTTCCACACCTCTTTTCCACCTTTGCCTTTTACCCCTCAAGGTGTTTTCTGAGTCCGAGCAGCCAGTCCGCACCCACTCCGGGAGCTATCACATCCATAGCACCCTCTGCCCAGAGGATTCATGTCCCAGACATGTCTGCCCTACAGAAACGTAACTCTTAAGAAAGGACGCTGGCGGAGGCAGCCTGGGCTAGAAGTTCAGCCACCCTAGTCTCTTCTCACTTCCGCAAGGACTGATCTCAACCATGACAGAGAAAAGCACTTCGATGAGACTTCAGTAAGAGGCTTCTGTGTGTCCCTGGAATTTACCAATGTGATAACATGATCTCATAAAAATAGGGCTGGCTTTGAACTGTTAAAAATAAAAGCAGATGCTTCCCTGTGTCGGCCGCCCTTCCTGTGTCCCGCTGAGCCTGGGGTGTTTGCATTATCAACTGCCACCAGGAATCTTTGGCCTTGAAGTAGCAATTTCTCTGTGACAGTCGTGATGAATAACCAGGCAGTACAATGCTTTATCTGGGCCTCAGAGGGCTCAAATGTTACCACAGAAGGCTTCAATTTTCCACTTAGGATCACTTCACTGGCTCTTTAAGTGGGATAGAACTACTTGAACTTTTCTGCTGTTGGTACAGGCTCTGGTCATTCATCTCGAGGAGTTTGTTGGTTTCCAAGTGCAAGGCTATCTTAGGTCTATCTTTTTTTTTTTTTTTGAAGTTGAAAGGCAACTTCAACAGTATTTATGTTAAAATTCAGATTCCAGGACCAAAGAAATAGCTGCTTGGACCCTACGGTGCTTTCCTTGCCAGCATGAGGATGCATGTTCAATGCCCAGAACCCACACAAAAAACTGGACATGGTAGTGTGCTGGAGAATGAGAGTTAGGTGGATTCCAGGGGCTTGCCAGCCACTCAGCTTAACCTGTCTGGTGAGCTTCAGGCTACTGAGAGACCTCATCTCAAAACACAAGGTGGAGTGGGCATCTGAGGAATAACACCTTTGATTATCCTCTGACCGCCACACATATGTACCCATGCACCCATATACCAACACACGCACAGACAGACAGGCATGCACCTGTGTATGCATGTTCAGAAAATTGAAAACCAAATCAGATTCTATAATCCAGCTGCGCCTTACCCGTGCCAGGGAGTCGCTGGACTGGAAGTCGGTCTTCCCAGCCTTTGAAAAGCGCCGTTTGTCATTGCTGGCCCCCAGAGGAGCGTCTGCATTTGGAATTCTGAGTTCTGCTCCCCTGTCCACGTCTGACTTCTCCAGATGGGGTCCAGCCACATCCTTGAGAGAATGCGGGCCACTCTCTAGCTCAAAGGCATGGCCATTTCCGAGGTCGGGGTCTGTGCCGTTCTCCAACTCAGAGCTGGGGTCATCGGCCACATCACAGCCGCTGCTGCTCTTGGGTTCTTCGGGGGCCTTGTTGAGAGGGGGTCTGGAAATGACCCCAAACTTTCTTGTTCTTTTCCCCTTTTTGGAGGTTTGGTCACCCAGCTCCAAGGTAGGTGTCTCTCCTGGTTCTGAGCTGAGGCTGCCGTTGTTGCCATTGTAAGTCAGGTGGGCTTTGTGCTTGAAGCGCCGCAGCATGATCAGGTAGATGAAGCCGCCATTCCAGCACTGTTCAGCCAGGTAACTGCAACACACAGACATGAGTGGTTAGACTGCAACCCCTTCCTGGACACAGTGTCAGCGTCCAGCCAGGACCTGGTGACCGAAACCTGGCCAGTGGACTGAGGCACTGTGCTTCCCAGCGAGCTCTGGCTTTTACTATATCCCATTGTTGATGTTGAAATGATCCTTAATACCTCGAGCAAACAGAAGATCCCACAGTCTAGAAACTTCTAATTTGTCTCTCCTAGAGCCTAGAACCGGAGCTGGGTGTTTCTACGACAGAGTCAATCGCAACATAGTATTGAAACAAAGTATAAAAAAACTAAGATTCTTCTTGTGTTGGCTCCGCAGTGCTCTTGAATGAATCCACTCTACCTCTGTGCTCTACCTCCAGTCCCTAAAAACGAAAAAAATTCTTGGGGACTGGAGAGATGGTTCAGCAGTTAAGAGCACTGGCCTGGGTTTGAGGACCTGGGTTCAATCCAGTACCCACATGGCAGCTCACAACTGTCTGTAACTCCAGTTATGGAGGATCCAACACCATCACACAGACATACATGCACGCAAAACACCAACGCATATAAAAATAAAAAATAAATAAATCAAAAGAAAATTCTTGTACAAGTAAATTCTAGTATTCCTTAGCATAATAAGGCAACTATGGTTGACAACATTTAGTTGTATGTTTCAAAACAACTAAGAGAGGGTTCTGAATGTTCCAAAAGAAATGGCCAATACTGGAGGTGACGGGTGCCAATTACCTTGACTGAATCATTATGACACATATTTGTCACTTTATATCCCATAGATATACATGATTATACATATTTAAACAGGTGAAGAGACTGAACAACAACAACAAAATCCTTCACCCCTTTAACAATCTCTTGCATTGGAATTACACAAGACTCCCATCTCTGTGTGGCTGATGAGTAATACTACAGTTCCCGAAGTAAAGAACAGATAAGCGGGGCTGGCAGGAGAGATGGCTCAGTGGCCAAGAGCACTTGTTTTTGCCGAGGACCTGGGTTCAGTTCCCAGTACTGCCTTGTGGCTCACAACCATCTGTAACTCCAGGGAATCCAATGCTCTTCTGACTTCTCAAGGCACCCGACATGTATATGGTCCGCATACATATAGACAAAACACTCATACACATCAAAAATAAAATAAAATTAAAAAGAAATAAAACAGACCGGAGAAAGTATGAATTCTGATATTAGGATGAGAAGGAAATGACCAGTACAATAAGAACTTCTGCTTGAGGGCAGATGAAGTGAGACCAGATCAACGCCAAGTGTACCCAGGGTGTTAGTATGTCACCTGCTAAGGAAGTACTGGTAGCCATCCGTGTGTGGGATTTTCTTGTTAACGGCTCTAGTTTGGGCTTTTCATAGAGTACACGGACTGCCTTCGAGGGCATCACATTTAGAGGAGAAAAGGTCATCCACAAAGCTGACAAGGACCAAGAACAGTGTCAGAAACCATCAACCAGGAACAGTTGGAGGAGCAGGGGACCCTCAAAACGGAGAAGGCAGGCCATAGCCAGTCACTTTTTCATGTATTTGAGGGCTGACAAATACAAAGACACAGGAGACCATAAAACTGAGAGCATGCATGGGAAGCGTGACACAGTATCCACTCCAGAACCTGGGGAATATGAAGAAATGAAGGAAGTCATGGTTGGTATTTAGGAGCTCAGATCATTAAAGCTACAGTAAAGACTTCCTCAAAGTCAGGAAATTAAGACAGGCTGGACCCTCCGCTCCCCACGAAGATCAGGATGTACAGATCCCCAAAGAATCCTGGGGGAATGCCTACATCACTGGAATCTCGCCACCTCCTACACATCGCCGGCTCCCAAGCAAAGAGTGTCAGCAACTAAATCCTCCATAAACCCAACCTGCTTCCTACGCTTACAGAGCCACAGGCCCGGAGGCTGTGTGGCCTCGGTCCGCAGTGAGTGAGAAGTAGAGAAAGAGGCTTCCGAAGTGTACCCATCCACCTGCTCTCCCTCCAGGCAGTGCTGATTCCAAAGAAAAGAGGACGCTGGGTAAACAGACATTACGATGCCCTTCTGCGATTCTGCCATCAGGGAAAAATCAGATGGGAAAACGGAGTTGTCAGCACGTGGGAAGGAGGGCAGCTCATCTTTCCTCTCGTCTCATCATGAGGGCCCATGTCAGCAGCATGCTGGTGACAGAAAGGGAAGCCATCGTGACCGGCTTGCTAGGAATATGCTAGAGTCTGGTCCAAAGGATCCCCCACACTTAATAGATCAGTGCCATAAGGACTGGGGTGTGTTCATGGAAGAATGCTTGCTGAATATGTGTGAGACACTGGATTCAACCCCAGTAACACACACATGCACACACACACACACACACACACACACACACACACGCACACGCACACGCACACGCACACGCACACCACTCTAGAGTGTGTGTGTATGTGTGTGTGCACCAATATTTTCTTTAGTACCAAAAAGGCCAGCCCACTGTTTTGAAGTACAAGAGCTAACACACCCTTTTCCATATGTGCTCTCATGGAAGCTGCTAGAACCTCGGAAGGCACCCGTGATGCAGACAGCATTTCCGTTTTTCTACAGAGTCTATGCTGGGCAAAACCATAAAGCCAAAAATAGTTTATTTTCAGCTTTGCGCCATCTCTCTGCCTTCTTCTGGCTTCCCAGCAATAAATAATACCGTGACACCGGAAAGGAACTGTAAGACAGGTAGTTTTGTTCCTTCCTGGACTCTGGATTTTATAAGGTCATCTCGAAGACAATGGGTAATTAATGAATTATGGACCCCATAATAAGCCAGTGATAAAGACCCTTTGGCTGGGGCGGGGGTGTCATTTCCTTAGAATTCTTAAAATCACCTTACATCTAACAGACCCACCCATACTCTCTATCTATGTGCCTCCAAATGATTCAAATGATTTACCTAGCCTTCCTTTCCAGTGTGTGTGTGTGTGTGTGTGTGTGTGTGTGTGTGTGTGTGTGTGTGTGTACAGGTATGCGTGCACATGTGTTTGTGTACATGTGAAAGACAGAAAGGATCAAGGACAACCTTGGGTGTCATTCCTCAGGTGCCATTCCCCTGCCCCCGTCCTCATCATGAAAGCTGGGCAGTAAGGCTTATTTGCCCAGTACAGGATTGCAAATATGAGTCACCAGGCAGGTCTGAAAATGTTCATCTTTTCCTTGTACTGAAGTCCTCCTTGTTGCAAGGCTGCCTTTACTGGCCTAGCTGTCTTTCCACCTCAAGCATTAGAAACCTTACAGCAAACTTTGAAATCAGTTGGTCTTAGGTTTGAGTTGTTTTAACAGAAATCTGAGCCTTGGCTATTCATAAAGGAAAGGGTTTGTTTTGGCTCAGTATGCTGAAGGCTGGGGAGTTCTAGGTTGGGTGGGCACATCTCACAAGTAGACTTTAACTCATGGCAGAAGGAAGAGGTGAGTGGATACAGGATGGGAGACAGCAAAGGGTGGGCTCGCTGTACAGTAGTCAGCGCTGGAGATGACCAATCCGGTCCCGTGAGAATTAACACGTGACAAAGGCGTGAATCTGCTCCCAGCTCAAGCATCTCCCACTAGACTTTAACTCCAGGCTCAACTGTGTGTGGGGGTGGGTGGGGGGGAGTGGGGGGCAACCAGCCTTGAACACTCTGCGGCATGGCAGCTGAGAAAGGATAAATTGAATGTGATGAGTGATGTTTGAGGTTTAGAAAAATAGATTTTTCTCTTCATAAAAAAAGGCCTGGGGCTTTTCTGGAGCTTTTCTACGGTAGTGTCTCCATTCTCCACTCCCTAAATTTAGATTTTGGCAAATAAAATTATTAATTTAATTAGAATTAGAATTTTACTTTAACTTTCCTAGGATGACTTTAAAGTGAAGAAAGGCCAGCATATCTGATAATGAAATTTTATTATATTTTATTTTAAATTGTGTGTTGCCGGGTGGTGGTAGCACACACCTTTAATCCCAGCACTCAGGAGACAGAGGTAGGTGGATCTCTGTGAGTTTGAGTCCAGCCAGGTCTACAGAGCGAGTTCCAGGACAGCCAGTGTTACATAAAGAAACCCTTTCTTGAAAAACACACACACACACACACACACACACACACACACACACACACACACACACACACACACTTTTCAAAATAACTTGGATGTCCAGCACTGGGCACTGCTCATGAAATATCATGTAACTTAAGAACCCTAAAGGAATTCTATAACTCAAGACTTTTCAACAAAGCAGAAATTCCTACGTCATCTCAGAATGATGAAAACAAACCCTGATCAAAGGAGGATGTTCACACATGAGTACTATGACAGCGACTGAAAGGTATATATAGTTTGTTTTTGTGTTTTCGGTTTAGGGATGAATCCCAGGGCCATGTACATGCTAAGCATGCATTCTGTCACGGGGCCATATCATCAACATGGGATCTGAGTTCCATAGAACAATAGTAGAAATCTGGAGTGGAGGCTCACATCTGTAACCCTAGGCTAGCCTCGATTCACACACACACACCCCAGATTAGGTGCTGACCGCTACTCTGTCATTGGACAAACGGAGATCAACTGTTTTTTGCCCATGGTTGTTTTCTCCTGAGAAGTAATGGAGGGTGAGTTGTCTTTCTATGGTACTTTGGAGGTTGGGTTGTCATTCTGTGGTTCTTTGGAAATGTGCTAAAGCCTTGTCATTCCAGAGGCCTCTCAGAGGTTGTTTAGAGGTTTTGAAAAAATGTGGGTTGGGAGGAAATGTTAAATACACGGAGATTAATTTCCCAGGGAAGATTTGGCTGAGAAACAGAGGGAGGCAAGTTCAGACAGATCCACAGAGGGGAAGGGAGCCAGTTGCCCATGGTAGTCTGCCTTGGGTGCTGCCTCCCAGAGAGCTTGAAGTGGAGGGATAAGACTCACCGATGCCACAGCCTTCTCTAAGAAAGCCTGTGGGTATCACACATTTAAAAAGTGAAAATTGAGTGATAGCTGTGGATGGAGGTGCATGCTACCCATAGGGAACCAGGGCTTGGGGAGATGGTGGAGACTCAATAATACTCTGGCTACAGTAATCTAGATTTATCTATGGGGAATGTATTCCAAGACCTCCCAGAGGATGCCTGACGAAGGGACCATACTGGCTCTATATACTGTTTTTCTCTGTTCATACATTTTCAAGTTTTTCACTTAAGGGTTCTCTTTGGCACATCTGAATTGTCATTAATTCTACTCTGGTGCTTAATTGGCTACAATTAAGGAGAATGGGGGTTATCTGAACACAATCAATCGTTTAGCACAACAGCTGACCTACTAACCAAGTCAGCTAAATGGCTAGCAAGTTGGCAGTAGAGACAGCATGGTCACCCTGGACAAAGAGATGGTTTGCATCCTGGGCAAAGCAGAGCGGGATGGCTCCAGAGTCCCTCACGCTCCTGAGAACGGTGCACAGTTTAAAATTATGAATTGTTTCTGAAACTTGCCATTCACTATTCTCAGAATGAATGGCCACGGGCAACACAAACCGCAATAAACGGGACTGAGCGGAAACAGAGTAAGAATTAGCGTACTATTATTCCCGTGAACAATGGACTGTCTGTCATCCTTGACCCAGATGCCTCCTTTCTTTTGTCATCATTCATGAGCCTACAGCAGGTCAACCAGTGTCCCACCCGTCAGGCGAAAGCACAGTTCTTCCCTTACAGCAGGACAGCGCACAGAACAGCTGGTCGACAACTGGCTTTGTTCCTAACACCAGACTTACAAAAGGAGCTCAACATTTTAGGGGCACCAGCGACTAGAACGTAAACCAGTGTGCATCTGAAGTCTAGCCAATATGCAGTGTCTACAGTGTCCTGTGTAAATCCGGGTCGACAGCCTTTAGGACGGCTGAGACATTTCTGTCTCTCAGCGTTGAGTATAGACATGTCCTTTTCCATTTCAGCTCTGTCTCCTGCAACCTCTGAGACACTGTCACATCCCTTCTATGCTGAAGCAGACTATGGGTTCTTTCAATTCCCTTCTCAGACCTTCCAGAAATAAAGGGTTGGGGGTGGGGCACTGCAGAGAAACAATTTGGGGAAAGCAGCAAAGTCCTGGGGTTGATGGGAACATCATCTCGATTTCCATGGAAAAAGGTCATCACTGGTCTTGATCTCAGAAGCTCACATCTCACGGTTAATAGGGTTGACTTCGCAACCTCTCCAGCAAATTCTAACACTTAGCTGCCGTGTGTATTCGTGACTCCGGTAAACTTCTCAGGAGGGAAGTAGAAGCCTGGAGCTTTGCTCTTACATCCATGAGCTCCGGTGAAGACTGTTTTCTTCATGTTTTTCAGGCCATCTACAATCCTGAGAGGTTCCTTCCTATGCTAGTTCCTAGACTTTCCACACAGGCTGTTGCTCCTGATCTTCCCTTGCAAGGGGGCTGCTATCAAATGCCCCAGAAAAAAAGTTTTTTTTTTTTTTTTGGTTTTTCGAGACAGGGTTTCTCTGTGTAGTTTTGTGCCTTTCCTGGAACTCACTTGGTAGCCCAGGCTGGCCTCGAACTCACAGAGATCCGCCTGGCTCTGCCTCCCGAGTGCTGGGATTAAAGGCGTGCGCCACCACCGCCCGGCAGAAAAAAAGTTTTAAGAGCTAGAACCCAAAATATCTTCTGGAGTAGAGCTACCCACTTAATGTGAGGAGAAGTCCCATACTCTCCTGCCAATCTCCCAAATTCCTCCCACAGTAAAAGCTGCTGGAGGCTCTGGGACTGAGAGCCACATTCTCTCTTTCTTCTCTGCCTTCCCCAAGCCAGCCACAGCTGGCCGCTCACAGCCAGCAGATGACCTCCCAAGTCCACCCAGGGTCCCTCTCCTTCTTCAGGGGTAACTGAGAGAAGGTGGAACCCCGTTAGCCTGCGTGTCTCAGGGGGCCACACGAGGCTTCTCACACACGAATTCAGACATTGACGAAATGTCTGCGCCCTCTGGTTCCCTGACTTTCAAGCGGCTCCAGACCCATCTTGAAGCAATTTCTCCAGCTCGCCTCCATCCTTCCAGGGTCCATTCCACGGGTTTGGCCTGAGTCTGCCCTCTCCTTGTGCCAGGCCTGGTTTCACTTATGTCAAAACAGCCTCCTTCAAAATGGCAGGCTCCTTTTCAGAATGGCTTACCCTGTTCTGAAGTCAGAAAAGACACTAAGAGAAAGGCCACTCTCCCCGTCTACATGTTCCGGCTGATGTCCCGCCTAATTCTAAATCCTATATAGAACCTTCCTTTTCCCTTTTCGTTTCCTCTCTGGCAGGCATGGCTAGGCTGACAGGTCCCATAATCACCTAAGGGTCATGCAGACTGCCTGCCAGCTGTGGTCTTCCTCCCTGAGGCAAAGGGTGCTGCTACTGTGAAGCTGGAGGAGATGCTGGAGCCTTTCCCTGTGGACTATCTATCTTTGTGATCCGTTCGGACCCTTGCTGGTTTAGAGGCCTCTGATGACAAGAAATCCAAGTCAACAGAACTCTGGCCTAGAAAGACAGGCAAGGCGCATCTTTCCAGATATGGGGAGGAACCATGGTAAAACCTTGGCATCCACCGAGTAGCTGGAACTGGGTTCTGATAGTGTGCACTGTTAGAGGCGCGCGCGCGCGCGCACACACACACACACACACACACACACACACACACACACACACACACAAAGCCTTCAGTGGCAGGATGTGCAGGTACAAACGTTAAAGACACAAAGCTTGCTTTTAACTGCGTTTGTATTAGAAGTGCTCCACACCAGCGAATTTCATCATAGAAACGGGGCAGGGACCAGTACTGATTAACATCAAACAACATGCCATGTTAAGTCCTATGAACACAGAACCTCAGGTCAACCTAAGACAGCCTCATCAGGTAAAAAACCATGACTCACTTTCCAACGTGAGAAAAGCCAAAGCTTGTAAGATTAACAGGGCCACTGAGCCAGGATTCAAATCCACCTCATTCCAAACAAACGGTGGAAATGAACTTGGGATTCATGGCGAAGTCCTGTCCTGATGTTGAGATTATATATATCAGGCTTGAAAACAGGAAAACGGTTGCCAACTTCTAAGCGCCTAAAGAGGCCTCGTAGCAACACCAGGAATTCTATTTCAGTGGTAAGTAAACACCCCAACTGTGTCTCACACCTATAAGCAAGGGCTGTAGGGAAGCAAGGGCATTTTCAGGCAGGCCCACTTGGCAGGGAGGAGGTAAAGTAGTTTCTCAGGGTGTGGGCGGAAGTGGCCAACTTCTGCATTTCATCTCTGAGTAATGAGCTTGCATTAGTCTCCAAGAATGCTGGAAAAATGGAGGCAGCATTTGTTTAGCTTATTTAAAATTAGAGCAGTAAGGAGCCATTCCAGCCAGCAGAGGCGGAGCCAAGTGGCAAAATCCAAGCCACCTCTGCAATGCTGGCCCCTCCCCGGGGCACCTGACTCTCAGGAGTTTTCGCCCCCTGTGATGAGGGAATGTGCTCTACCAACATCTGCCACTGCTCTTGTGGAGTCACCTGGAAGAGAGTGTGCTGTCAGGTAGGATGGGCCAAGGAGGTGCAGGCAGATTCCCGGGCTATGTGACCTCCAGAGCCACACCGAGTGGCTCTCCTTCAGGTGGGACCTTGCTGATGACCAGCATGACTAGCTCATGTCCTCTGGTGGTGAACTTCTCAGGTCAACATTACTCTGGGGTAATTCTTGGCCAATGACTGGGTCAAGTGGGACATGGGTCTTGTCAGTCTTGACTTCTCTGCCACCTCCCGGCCCACACCATCCTTGTCCCTCATCGGGCTGAGACCTCAGGTCTGATCAGGTGTATTGGCTCCTCTCCTCCATCTGTCCGGCTTCTTCTTTCTTTTCAGGCTTTACCCCACTAACAGTTCCCACCCTTACCTCCACCTCAGTATCTGCTTCTTGGAGAACTCTCCCCATGAGGGCAATAGACTCAGATCACAACGCAGTTCCCCAAAAGCAGGGTCTGGAATATGATAGTAGGCAACAGGACTCAGCTAATCTGAGCATAGAAGTCAGTAGGGAGGCTTTTTAAACATTCTAACAAGTCTACCCTCAACCCAGTAGCTGTTGGGAGTAGATGGCTTCTGTGGGAGGAAGAGGCACTTCGGAGGGGGGCTGCTAGTAGGCTGCCCATGCCCCACACAGTCAGGCACTTATGGGCATCACGAACTGCATTCAGTGGGTTATTTTTTTAAGACTTATTAATTTTATGTGTATGGATATTTTGCTTGCATGTCTGTCTGTCTGTCTGTACTGTGTGTGTACCTAATGCCTATGTAGGCCAGAAGAGGGTATTGGGTCCCCTGGAACTGAACTTACAGATAGTTTTGGAGCCATTCATTCTACAGGTGGTGGGAATTGAACCCAGGTCCTCTGGAGGAACAGCCAGCCCTCTTAACTGCTGGGTGGGGAGGAGTTGGTGGGAACAGGGGTGGATAAGGTTAAGATATATTGTATACATGTACAAAAATTTCAAAGTAATTTTTTCAATCTTTCCAAAGAAAGTTTAGAAAATTAAAAAAACTGAAAATAAAACTTGCCTATTACATACAAAAGTAGTGTGTCTATGAATGGGTTTCACTGTGACATTTCTGTACATACATGCATTGTTGTGTTTGACTGTGATCCCTCTCCCAGCTGCCCTGTCTTACACACACACACCCATATCCCCTTATCCTGTGTTTAACAGCCCAATTACTACTTTCTGGTTTATTAAAAACAAACAAACAAACAAACAGATTCTATGTTTGAGTGGAAAAAAAACAATACTTGTGTCTGGCTTATTTCGCTTACTATGATAACCTTTAGTTCCACTCATTTTCCTGAAAATGTCATGATTCATTCTCCGTTATGGCTGATAGTCCACCGTGAATGTGTACCACGCCTTCTGGGCACAGGCTGATGCCATGTCTTACCTATCGTGAATGCTGCTGCGCAGATCACGAGTGTACAGTTACCTCCCTCGAGTAGACACCCAGGAGTAGGATAGCTGGGACATACAGAGAACCCTCCATCCTGGTGTCAAACACTGTATAAAGGTTCTTTTCCCCTGCAACCTCAGCAGCAGCAGCAGAGGCATTTTTGAGAAGTTGGATGCATGCCATTCAGAAAAATTTCCTTCACTGGCTTCGTAGCCAGAAAAACCAAGAGCAAAGGGCTGCTTCTGACTAGGCTATACTTTACTCCTATAGAACTTGAAAAGCTGAGGCTATAGCTCCATGGTAAATAGCTTACCCAGCATATATGAGACCTCAGATTTGATCCCCAGAACCACACACAACATATCAGCTTTATGAAAATTCATCTAAATAAAACATCTGGAGCAAGATGGCCCTTGGCTTGGGTCTCAGCAATGTCTCCTGGGTCCTTGAGCAAGACTTTAACTTAACCCCACTGACCAGCGTCTCAGTGATTAGCAATGGGGATGTTGGAATACTAAATTGGACAATGAACAAGATGGCTGTTTCCTAGCCTGGCACATTAAATGTCAATAAACATCAACCCTTCCCCTAAGAGATGTGGCAGATAATTACAAGTCGACAAGATGAGTTATCTGCTGTTTCTGTCCAGGTGGGAACCTCCCAGAAGATTTGATAGCAAGAACTGGGCAAAGTTAAGTCTCAGGAAAGGGATGTCTGGAGAAATCAAGTTCACCTGGGCATACAGTGTCAGAAGGGAGTTTCCAAACTACAGTCTTAAAAAGGGAAATGCATCCTCGGACAGAGACCTTGCTAATACACTTGAAGCCGAGAAGCCCTAAGGCCGTGTGAACCCAGGTCATCGTGCTCAGAGTGACAGGGTGGTATGTGCACACACGGTGTGGGTGACTAGGGCACACAACAGCACAGAGTGGAGCTAGTGGCAGGCTCTGCTCTTTGCCAGAGAGAGACGAGAGAGAACAACAGTGGCCTTTGGATTTGCTTCCACGCCCATCTGGCCAGAGGTCGGTTCCCTAACTCTCAGAGAAACCACAAGCTTTCTGGCCTCACTTGAACTCTGAGGCTGGTCCCAGATGTATTAGAATTGGCCTAGAACTCAAGGTGGTGCCTGGGCAGCCGGCCATCCTGGGCAAGACACTCGATCAGCTGGCCCCTTCGTATGTTGTAACACGTGCGCAGCTTTCACTGAGGAGGCGAGTGCCACAGACCAGTGGGATGCATGTGTCTATCACGAGAGTGTGTAGGAGCGGGGAGTTGGTGCCTCTGCTGGCGTCTGCCCACCTCTGACTTACAGTCAGAACAACTTCTCTGATCCCCACTTGTTACAGTGAATGATAACCTTGCCTCGAGTGACTCACCTGTCTCTCAAAAGGGCCTCTCCCAAGTTTTTTTTCTGAGGCAGGGGTTTCCAAAACTCAGTGATTTTCATGTTAAATGCTTCAGTGTACAGCAAAGGGCAGATCGTACAATGTATGTTCAGAGAAGATAGCTGTAGACATGTGATATGTAGCTGGAGAGTTTCTCTCCAGGTCCCACGAAGGCCCCGCAGTCCCCCAGTCAACTTATAAAATAATCACTCAGATGCTTATATTACTTATAAACTGTATGGCCGTGGCAGGCTTCTTGCTATCTAGTTCTTCTATCTTAAATTAACCCATTTCTATAAATCTATACCTTGCCATGTGGCTCATGGCTCACCAGCATCTTCACATGTTGCTTGTCATGGCGGTGGCTGGCAGCATCTTCTTGCCTTAGCCTTCCTGTTTCCACAGTTCTCCTCTCTGCTTGTCCCGCCTATACTTCCTGCCTGGCTACTGGCCAATCAGCATTTTATTTATACAGAGCGATATCCACAGCAGTGATACTTCAGCTCTAGAAGAATAACCATGCTGGCACGGACAGTGAGCATCCTTGCTTTCGGATGGCATGGCCTCACAGGCCCAAGCTGTCCTGGCTGGTGAGCCACCACAGCACTGCTCACCAGAGCCAACTTAGGGAATCAGTCCCCAGTGCCGATCAACAGTGGGACAGGTAAAGAAAGTGTGGTATCGTCTATGATGGAGTATTATTTCAGCCATAAAGAAGAATGAAATGAATATTTCACAGGAAAATGGATGGAACTGGGGATCATGGTGTTAAGTAAAGTAAGCCAGACCCAGAGAGAAAAATATTTCATATGTGGACTCTAGATTTTTTTGGGGGAGGGGACATGAAAAATAAAATGGGGGATGACTAGGGGGCAGGGTGGGGCAATCAGGAATGGGAAACAAGACAAGAGAATGTGAACGGGGTAAACATGATTGACGTGTATACCTAGAATGCATGTATGAAAATGTCTTGATCAAGCCCATTATTTTTAATAAATAGCTTTAAAAAGAATATGACTTGGGAGCTGAGTTTCTGAAGATGTAATTAAGGATCAACTTGAGGTCATATGAGATTAGGATGGCCTCTCAATGCAAAGAGTGTCCTTAAAGGAGACACAACAAGGAAAAACAGGAGGTTGGGGTGTGCATTTGTAACTCCAGCACAAAGACGGCCTCCAACCACTAGGCACTGGGGCAGGAGGAGGACCTGCCCTCAGAACTTCTGGAAGAACCCGATCCTGTGCTCAGAGAGAAGCTTCCATCCAAAGCGTGATGCTTCTCCAGATGTGAACAATGTCTCCCTCTTTAGTTTTCCAAACTTTGTGACTTGGAGCAAATGCAACAAGATGCACACCTTCTAAGACCTGCCTAAGATGATTTTGTTATGTTTCATATGGGAACAAAACCATTTTACATATTATTAAATATATTACTCTATGACTATGTTTTCAACCTGGTTTTAATCCTTTTAAAACATCCAGACAATTTCCCCCATTTCATGAATGCTACACATTGTTTCAGTTAGTTGAGATCATTCCATAAGGGCAAAGAAGATACACGGACTGGGATTTACATACACATCATTTGACCATATTAGAAGTGTGTATTTTAAAATGGAAAAAAAAAAAGATTACTTAGGTGTTATACTATGAACAGCAGAAAACCCAAGCCTGCTGTCTTAATTCTGCCATGCTAGGAATTTTTGAACTTTAATTATGTAAGATTTTCTGGCATGTTTTTGAAATGATCATGTTTAACGTCTAAATGACAGGATGAGGGAGAGAGTTTCCAGCTGTGATGTAGAAACACACAGCAGTCCCCCTTATCTGTGAATTCTCTTTCCATGGGTTCGGCTACTCACATCCAACTACAGCCTGAAAATATTAAATGGAAAATTCTAGAGATGAACAGCTTGTTTTAACTGTTCGCAATCTCTAGGCACCCTGCTCTGTCCTGTCAGGACACAGGTCACCCCTCTGTCTGGTGTATCTACGCTGTATACACTACCCGCCCGGTGGCTGCTTAGCTGCCTCAGCTACCAGCTGTGGCACTGCCCTGGTTTGTTTGAATAGCACATGCTTTAATTAACAGCGACTCCAATGTGTTCAAGGAGCGGCTGGAAAGTTCAGTAATTCCAAAGAAAAGCTGCAGCACGCATTCTTAGATTTCAAAAGTGAATGTTCTCAGCGGGGCAGTGGTGGCCCACACCTTTAATCCCAGCACTTGGGAGGCAGAGGCAGGGGGATCTCTGAGTTGCAGGCCAGCCTCGTCTACAGAGCGAGTTCCAGGACAGCTAAGGCTGCACAGAGAAACCCTCTCTCAAAACCAAAACAAGACAAACCAAAAGTTTCTTTGAAGATTCACTTCAAAGAAAGAGAGAAAAATATGATGAAGATCCTAATTAAGAGGGAATCTTTTACCCACGGAGCTTCAAAGACATGATGGGATGGCTGTTACCTTGGCTGCCAGTCCTGAGCTGGGAGAGTAGAAGGTAAGTGTGTGTGATGCGAAAAGCATTAGATGTGTGTGTGCCTATTGCATACCCAGGCTGTGGTGCCGCCTGTGGGTTCAGGCATCCCCTGGGGGCCCTGAAGCATTTCCTCATCAGAGAAATGGGGGATCTCAGTACTGCATAGGGTGCCGTCTCAATTTCAACAACCAGCAGCTACACTGAGCAGAGCAAGAGGCGGCTGTGATAGAGAACATTTAAACTTCTATTTACATTTTTTATTTTAGTGTGGGTGCATGAATGCATGGGTGTATGCAGAGGTCAGGAGACAACCTTTGGGCATCTCCTTCCCCCATGTGGGTCCCAGCGAGCAAACTAAGACTGCCATGTTTGGCGGCAAGTGCCTTTATCTGCCGAGCCATCTTGATGCCATGCAGTATAAAATTTTAATTAGGTGAGTCTAACTTAAAGGTTTAGAGGTATTGTTTGAGACGGGGTCTCAGGTAGCCCAGGTTGCTCTCCCAGTTGCCATTTGGCCTAGGCTAGCCTTGAACTTCTGATTCTCCTATGTCCTAAGTAATAAGATTATGCATGTGCACTCCCACATGTGACTGGGGCTGGGATGGGGTGGAGAATCTTGAGAGAGACA
Organism: Peromyscus maniculatus bairdii; assembly: GCF_049852395.1. NCBI lineage: Eukaryota > Metazoa > Chordata > Mammalia > Rodentia > Cricetidae > Peromyscus > Peromyscus maniculatus. The sequence goes on along the minus strand of NC_134866.1, from coordinate 26,695,247 downwards.
TGGGGACCATCCTTGATATGTTCCTCAATAACTTCAATCATGGGTATTTCTTTTGCTTCCTGTCTAATCAATGATTCCCCCGTGTGTTCATTAGATGAAAAAGTTTCTAAGTGGATGGGGTCATTTGAGATCACACAAAGAGAGAACCCCCCTCCCCCGGCCCCACAGAGGACAGAGATGATCATCTGACGGGATGTCCGTGTCACAAGATCATCGGCTCTCTCATTTATCCAGTCCCTGCTCCCCAAACCACTCTGTTTCAGAAGGAAATCTTTAAGCCATAATTTTCTTTTCTAGTTTCCATTCACGCAATGAAGGTGTGACCCACTGTCACCTTGAACAATATCACAGACCCCGGGGAGGTCTTTGTCACTCCCTGGCTCCTTCCCAGCACCGCTCGCCCAAGGGTGGGAGCCTGGGGTGGTGTCAGCAGCTGCCTAGAGCCAGGCCCACTGAGTGATTGCTGATTGCTGAGCCAGGAAACAGCAAGAGTGTTGTTATTTTAGCCTGCCCCCGAGGCAAGCACAAAGCGACCAAGGTGGGAAAACCTATCTCTTGGCTTTACAGGTTACTGAGGGAGCTAACCTGTGCTATGACTGTCCCTATCTCTTGGCCTTTACAGGTTACTGAGGGAGCTAACCTGTGCTATGACTGTCCTTTTTTTGTCCACTGTCTTACCACATTTGACAAGTTACCAGAGTACCTGTTAACATGGTGGCAACTCCTTCATTTTCTCACAGCATTTGAAATGATAATTTTGTTAGTTAAGCATGACAGACTTGTTAGAGAACATGACTGAAGACTCTGGCATTTGCCTTGCCCCGACCTCACCTGAAAGGTCATATGACTGTCACTATTAGCCGTATCATTATCCAACTGAAATCTGTGAGGTAGACCAGAAAGCTGCATCTACACCTAGTCCATCAGCGGAACACTGAGAGAGGCAGAGACTCTGGGGAGCCTGCCTGGGCACCTGGTGGAGGGGCTGTTAAAAGATGGGAAAGCTGCAATTTCAGGAACTTGCTGAACCTTGACAGAAAGAGTTTGGAGATTTTTCCCTGTATGATGGGAAGTGTGTGAGATATTCCCTGGGAAGTAGGCAGGTGAGATCCAGCCAGCCGAACGGACAGAAGGCAGGTTGTGGAACTGGCAGACCAGGGTTTGAATATGTGTCTTCTTGTTTACTAATTGAGTGACGGGAAAGGGAACTACTTTCACCTTTTTTTTCTTTTTGTGATTGCTATTTGTTATTTTCCCAACTTTATTAAGGCCTAATAAAAATTGTATTTACATTATATAAACAATGTGATTCCCACTGTGATGTGAGAAGACCATGCTAATGAAGTAGTCCATTGAGTCATAACCTTTGTAGCAGAAGACATTTAAGATCTATTATCTGGGCAATTTCCATCTATAAAATACATCAGCAGTACTCATGATGGTGTAAAACAGATCTCCAGAATTTACTATTTCTGTCCAACAGAAATTTTGTATTTTTCTCCATCCATGTCTTCTCAACTTTTTCTTTCTTTCTTTCTCTTTTCTTTCTTTCTCTTTTCTTTCTTTCTCTTTCTTTCTTTCTTTCTTTCTTTCTTTCTTTCTTTCTTTCTCTCTCTCTCTCTCTCTCTCTCTCTCTCTCTCTGTCTCTTTCTTTCTTTCTTTCTTTTTTTCAAGACAGGGTTTCTCCGTGTAGCTTTGCACCTTTCCTGGATCTCGCTCTGTACACTAGGCTGGCCTCGAACTCACAAAGATCCGCCTGCCTCTGCCTCCTGAGTGCTGGGGGTTAAATGCATGAGTCACCACACCTGGCTTTCTTTTCTGTCTTTTTTAGTCTTGCTAAATGTTCATCCTTTAAAAACACCAACTCCTGGTTTTATTGCTCTTTTCTCTTGTCCTCCCGCCCCCAATACTGGAGTACCTACTGTATTAACAATAACCGACCTGAAAGGAGAATTGAACACCTTTGCAATCGAGTACTGCCATGTGCTACCTCCAACAACAGACAGATCACTCAGAAAATAAGAAAATAGCAGATCTGAACACTACCACGGGCCAAATGAAGCAAATCAACCACACAAAACACTCCCTTCGACAGCATGCATAGTCTCCAAGAACATGGGTACCATCCTCCAGAAACAAATGTCAGACCACAGAACAAGTATTAACATTAACACATTTGTGGTGGTTAAAATCATATTAAGTATCTTTTTCAGTCATACTGGGGTGAGACTAGATGTTGGTAAAGAGGGAAACTGGAAAATTCATAAATGCATGGACATAAAAAAGACACACACAGCCGGGCGTTGGTGGCGCACGCCTTTAATCCCAGCACTCGGGAGGCAGAGCCAGGCGGATCTCTGTGAGTTCGAGGCCAGCCTGGGCTACCAAGTGAGCTCCAGGAAAGGCGCAAAGCTACACAGAGAAACCCTGTCTCGAAAAACCAAAAAAAAAAAAAAAAAAAAAAAAAAGACACACACACGAAAAAAATCAAAGGGATGATCAGAAATTATCAAGAGAAATTAAAGTGTGAACTTCAACCTATCCAAACTCATGGAAACAAACAAACAAGCAAAAAACCCAAAAAACCAAAACAAAAAAACCAGTTCTAGCAGGGAGATTCCTGTGATAATGCCAACTCAAAAAGAAACACCTCAAATAACCTAACAAGACCTTAAGGAACTATGAGAAGAATAAACTGTTGAACATCAGCCAAGGGAAGGAGGGAGGGAGGGAGGGAGGAAGGGAAGGAGGAGGAAGGAAGGGAGGAAGGGAGGAAGGGAGGAAGGAAGGAAGGAAGGAAGGAAGGAAGGAAGGAAGGAAGGAAGGAAGGAAGGAAGAAAAGAACTGAGCAGAAATATGTAAACACTGATCAGGAGAACAACAGAAACACATGAAACAAGCTATGTTTCTTTTGGCCATCATGTCTTCGTCTGAAATGGGTGACGGTCATAACGACATGTTAGTTAGACAAAAAGCACAAGACAGATCGTTGCATCACTTAAAAATAGTTGACAGTGACTTCATCCCAACCTACTACTGATGCACATACCAGGAGGCAAATACCAATAAAATCTCCCATGGGGAAAGGAAGGACGAGAGCCCACATGCAGTGGATGAAATGCTGGGCAGTGGAGAACCAGCCACCGGGCCCTGGACCACATGGTAGAGAGCGGCCACTCCATGGCAGTGCCAGGAAAAGCCAGGCACCCACCAAGCAAGGCACCCTTGTGAGGCGGCATCCTGCAGGATCACCCAGAAACCAACCCCATGCTGGAGCACCAGCTCACCAGGAGTTTCCACCAGCTTCTGCACCATGGTTGGGCTCTTGTGGCGCCGCTTTCTGACTGGTGCCTGGCCGTAATGAGGGGCTCTCCCCACACAGCTGCCAGTAGGGTTTATGTATGCATCATGTAATCAAGCAGAGCTCTTGGTCCTCTGGGAACCTCAAGTCTGTGCTGCGTCCGATATTCGCCCTGGAATGCAGCGTACTTTGAGGCATTCTCTAAGTAAGTGACCACTGGTCATTTAAAGACAGAACTGAGCCGGGTGGTCATGGTGGTGTCCGCCTTTAATCCCAGCACTCGGAAGGCAGAGGCAGGTGGATCTCTGTTAGTTCAAGGCCAGCCTGGGCTACACAGTGAGTTCCAGGACAGGCTCCAAAGCTACACAGAGAAACCCTGTTTTGAAAAACCAAAAAACAACAACAACAACAACAACAAAAACAAAACAAAAACACCCCCCCCCCAAAAAACCAAAAACCAAACCAAAACACCCCAGAACTGAATCCTTTACCATCTACACTGGGAGGTAATTAGAAATGATGGGAAAACAAATTCAGAATATCCACGATAATAAAGAGGCAACACGTTTTTAGAACATAAAGAGATTTTCACAAAAGCATTTTGATACTGGGCTCCAGTTTCCAAATGCAAGTCACTGTGAGAAAGGAACAAATTTTAAAATAATTGTAGCTGCTCTAATTTATGTGTGTGTGTTTACCAGAGTCAACATATGATGGTGAGCACATTGGAAAACCATACAGCCTGGCAACCACTCTTGAAAAAAATGTTCGTGGGAGGGGGCAAGGATACCGAGTCCACCAGGAGTTACTCCGTCACCCCAAACCATCGCGATTTGACGTCATGCGTTTACGGTGGAGCGGAACTTTGCTTCCTCCAGCTTCCCGCATTTACAGTCTCACTGAAGAAGACTGCCCAGCCCTAGAAAAGAAAATACACGCCTATCCTCTACTTTTACAGACTGCTTCACGGTGAGCACTTCATCTGGAGTTTATATCTCTGTAGGCTTTAAGACGGTATTGAACTTTCTACTCCCCGCCCCCCCCCCAAAGTTTTAGAGCTAATTATTTCAGTTAACGCTTACTCATTTTTCTGGCATTGATACTCATTTCAAACTACGAAATTTCCATATGTGAAATGTCCTGATATATATGGGACTGTCTTGACTCGCTACTCTGTTCCACGGGTCTGTTTGTTGAGTCGCGTGGCATATGGTCTTAATTACGAGAGTGTTAACGTCTAATTCACAGACTGATGAGAGCACATCCTTCCTCACTTTTTAGTTTTTAAAGATTTTCTCAGCGATTTACTCACTTTCCTCCCTTCCAGAGGAATTTTAGCTCACTTAAGTCCCCAAGTAATTATTTTCAGATTTTTTTTGTTGTGAATTAAAAAAAATTAAAATATTTTGATGAGACTGCATTTATTTCTGGGTAACAAAGGATTATAATAAAATCTGGTATTCTTAAAAGAATGTTGAGCCAGTGAGAGGGCTCAGTGGGTTAAAGCTATGCCCTGCAAACCTGATAGCCTGGTATTGATCCCAGGAACCTACAGTGGTAAGAAAGGGCTAACACTCCAGAAAGTTGTCCTCTGACCTCCACAGGCATGCTATGCACAAGCACCTGTACACACACACACACACACACACACACACACACACACACACACACGAACAGAGGGAGAAAGAGAATAATAATAAACTAAATGTAAAAAAAAAAAGGATGTCTACAGAGTCAATTCACCAGTTGCAAGCACTGTGGTTATGAATATATCACATGAACCACCGTTCCTTAATTAAAGTTTTCATAAAGTAAGGCTTTCCTCATTAAAAAGCAGCAACCAATTCATTCCGCCAGCCCTTGTGTGTCATTGAGTCTTTAGCGTGGATCTCTATGCTGCGATCAGCATCCCACGAGTCTGCAACTGAGGTTGTGAAATCCGAGGTTTTCTTTAAATGTTATGTCTGTCAGATCATAAATCAAAGGGTACAAATCCAGACATTGCCGTCACATAATTATTTCAAATCACCCTCTTTCATGATACCCCTTCTCAGCTCTAACCTGAATTTCCAAGTGCTGTGTTCATGATATAACTGTGTGTGGGTGTCGATATCTCAAAAGCATTACCATAGACTTTCACTGGAACATGTCCAATTTTAAATTGAGTGCTGTTTAAAAAGATTTTAAGTTCTGGTTTGTCTGTGTAATAATTACACCTTAATAAAGGGGTATAATGTTAGAACAGTGGCTCATTTCCTTGAAAGATATTGACTAGCGCTTTCTTTAAAAAGAACAAAAACCAAGAAGAGTGTAAACTTGGTTCAAAGTGTAATAAGAGATAAAAAATTAAACCTACATTCACAATAGACAAAAATCTAATGTTAATGCTTGCAGGCAAAGCAAACAAAACAAGAAAACAAAACATCTATACTTATCTAAATACTTTACATATTTTTCAGTGTTTGGGAGATATCAAGAAAATGACAGTTGTTGGGCAGTGGTGGTGTACACCTTTAATCCCAGCACTCAGAAGGCAGAGACAAGTGGTTCTCTGTGAATTTGAGGCCAGCCTGGGCTACAGAGTGAGTTCTAGGACAGCCAGAGATGTTACACAGAGAAAACCTGTCTTAAAAAACAAACAAAATCAACAACAACAAAGAAAATGTCAGTGTAGTATAATTAAATCAGAGACCACAGATGAAAGAAAACCTATTTTTGTCCAAGAGACAAGGAAGAGAAAAAGGTATGGCATCCCTTCTTCATAATCACTATATGGTGTAACCACACAAAGGATCAGTAGACAAACCAACTGTGGCTCACATATACACAAGAATGCTATTTAGCTGTACAAAGGAACAGACACAAAACTACATGGGTGGGGCTGGAGAGATGGCTCAGAGGTTTAGAGCACTGACTGCTCTTCCAGAGGTCCTGAGTTCAATTCCCAGCAACCACACGGTGGCTCACAACCATCTATAGTGGGATCTGGTGCCCTCTTCTGGCCTGCAGTCATATATGCTGTATACAAAATAAATAGATCTTAAAAAAAAAAACTACATGGGTGAATCACAAATGCATTATTCTAAGTGTGTGCTAGTTTTAATTGTCAACTTTACACAGCCTAGAGTCACCTGAGAATCTTTATTAGAAATTATTCCTATCTGGTAGGCCTGTGGACATGGCTATGAGGGATGCTCTTGATTATTACTTGATGTAGGAGGACCTAGTCCATTGTGGGCAGCACCATTCCCTAGACAGGGAGTCATAGACAGTATGAGAGGTATGAAATCTAGCTGAGAACAAAACAGCAAGGCTGCATTTATTCTCTCTTTGCTCATATAGCCCCATCCCAATGTTTCCACACTTTCACAATGCCCCCCCCCACCTGCTTATGAATCAAAGTCCAACTCAGAACAGCCTCCTTCATGAGTTCCTTCCCAACAATTCCAACCGATAGCTGCTCATAGCATTGGATGACCTCTGCTATATAAAAACATGCATCTATTATCATGTGATGAATTCACATATTTTTATTTTCAATTCATTTTTTTATATTTTACACACATTTTTCTCTTTGAATGTTATCTCACTAAACTGTGCAAATCTGTGGAGACACTTAGTGGATGCTCAACACTGAGGCTAATTACCTTGAACTAAGTATCTTCCTGGCCAAGCAGGACCACTTCCTAGGGAGATGAATAAAGCTTCATTTTAGGGGGATGCTTGCTGAACATCTGCAGCAGCTTTCCACAGACATTAAAAGCTGTCTGGTTTCAAATCAGACTTGGAACACAAAAGTCCAAATCTCTCTCATTCTGAAAAGGCTAGATCTGGAAGTTTTTTGCCACCCAGGATGACAGAGAGGGTGGGAAGAAAGACAGCCACTGCCTTCCAGCACACAGAACAGCATCCTGGGACTTGCATAGACTTGCTCACCTGCAGGATCTGCTCTAGAGTGTGGTGGGAAAGTGACTGCAAAAAGGGCAGAGGATGTGAAATGATTCACCAGTGGCTGACAGAGCCGCCAGAACCAGGAAATGAGGAAATAATCCATGGGAATCCTGACTCCTTCTCCCTGCCCCCAGCAGGCTCTTACTCCTAAGAAAGTGTTGTTCCTGCATGTGGAGATCCCATACAGAGCAATGGTCCTCAACCTTCCTAATGCTGCAGCCTCATGTTGTGGTGACCCCCAAGCATAACTTCCTAACTGGAATTTTGCTGCTGCTTTGATTTTCACGTCATCTTTTATGGGAGGTGGTACAACTGATTCCTCCCCTTCTTACTTGAGGAAGTTAGGTACTAAAAAGTAGAGCAATCAAATATGAGCCCAAATGGGTGTTCCAAGTGTCACAGCCTGCCAGCTGTGGGAACATCAGGGTGGTTAATGTCACTTGAGTTTCGTCTAGAATGGAGGACTAAGCTTAGGTTGTATCTATTTCAGCAACCCACATGCGCGGGCATTTGATCATCACAATTCTACTGTAACACCCCAGAAATCAGATGCCCCAAGGCTTAGATGAGGAGCCAAGGAGCACACTCTTTATATACTAACCCCACACTCTCCAGTCTGTTTCACCCTGGTGCTCCTGGTGACTGCCAGGCAGTTCATTATCAAAACCCCATTTTCTTCATCTATAAAACCAGGGCTCTGGCCTGGGCTAATGAGTCTACAGCAATGGTTTTCAAATTTGGCTAATTAAGTGCATAATTTGGCAAGTCTTAATTGGAAGCAAAATTTGAAAATAAAAAAACATTGTTTTGTACAGTGATGCATAGTCACTATGCAAAATGTTTAAATAAAACAGAAAAGCATAGGTAAGACATGAAATCTCCCCTGAACCCATTACTCATTGAGGATAAGTTGACAGTACCACAAAGACATTCTGCAATGGCCTCATGCACAGTTTCTCTGTACGGTCAGGGCTCTGGACCCACCCTCACCCATACGGTAGGACCAGCAAAGTATTTCATGAACTGCCTATTGAGGGCAACCACACTCAGAACAGTTCTTGGAGACCGGGGAAATAAAGACAACTAAGAACTCTTCCTGCAGAGATCTGTACAATCAAGAACTGCTTGGGACCAGTGATGTGGTTCACAGAGTAAAAGTTCTTCAAGCCTGACAACTGAGTTTGATATGATCCCAGAATCCATGTAGAGAAAGGAGAGAAAAGATACGCTCTCCTGACAGTTGACCTCTGACCTTCATATGTGTGCCCCTAACACATATGCCCACAAAATAAACAAATCAATGTTTTTTTTTTAAAAAAAAAACACCACATATACCTAACATGCCTTTGTCCTGAGCAATGCATCATTTCATTATTTTGTCTTTGTGTGGACATCGTAGTATTTATTCAAAGTAAGGTGGCTATGATGTCACCAGACCATATGACTTAAAGTGTGACTCCATCATACGCGTGGTAAGTCATTGACTGAAACACGGTTATGTAACACGTGACTATAAAACAGCACATCTATCAGAGAGAGTCTGCCGGGCAGTGGGGCTCCCTGGGGTTCTCAAAGCTGTGGGGTCTCTTAGGGATCTGTGGAATTGTCCCACCGTAGAAAGGGTTGAATAGTAAGGATCACACTGTAAGGACCCCATCTCCCCAACTCTACTTCTCAATAAATGAATAAATAATCAAGGGAGCAAATAAGGGTGCCCAGGAAACACCCGGATTCCACCTAGGAGAGCAATCCACACGGAAGGAAGAATAAGGGAAAAGGAACCGGGGTAGGGTTAGAAGGGAGCGTCTCCAGGGACTCCAGTAAAGGAGTTCAAGCACCGAGAATTCTGGTGTGATTCTTCAGCACAAGCTATACCAACACGCACTAACCCTTGATTTCTGGAACAACCCTGAAGACCTTTTCCATGTGGAGCCCTCATAGCTGAGCATCTCGCTCCAGAGAAGACAGAATTCAGGATGACAGAAACAACAGGGAAGGAAGGTGGTGGGGGCGAGCATGCAGTCAGAGGAAAGATTCTTCCTCTCTTGGGGCTCTGTAGATAAACCAGGCTGGGATCTGCTGGTGCCAGTGTCTGCAGGGTTTGTCTTGAGGCAGCTGATTAACGTTCGGGGTACAAACAAAACTGCATTTCTGGACATCTGTGGCCACACTGCGAAGCATACAGCTGACTATGACCTAAGTAGTTTCACCAAGGCCAGAAGTCCAGCCCTGGGAGATGGCCCGTCAGATCTGGGGGCTCTTGGGTAATAGTATTAGAGAGCTCTGCTTGGGCTGTGGAAGTTCAAGCCCACCCCCTGCCACAGAAGGACCTTACCCTCAAATGCCTATAAACATTCTACAGAGATCTACAACTTGTATCATCTAATGATAAGCTTAATCAAACGCCCCTCGGGAAAGAAGCCACAGGCCACGTGCCTCGATGCTGCAGAGCATCTGGCCAGCACACTCATAGCAGGTCTAGTGGAAATGCTGCCTTCTTCCAGGCGTGTGGGTGGAGGTAATCAGCTGCAGACAGGCACTGCTCCATGGTTCACAGCTCATGTGGCGCACACCTGTCTGGAAACGCTCAGGAAGCAACCTTCTGAGGTCGCAGCTGCAGCATGGAATATAGGCTTCCGCAGTCACATGGGGAGCCACGCATACACATTGCCATCCTACCTGACAAACTGTGCTGCCACTCAGTATCTCAAGCTGGCCATGGCTCTGGGCTCCAAATGAGGCAACATATGTCCTCTGGAGTAGGTGAAGCTGGCAGCTGGGCTTCCTCCAACATTTCATCCCCATGCTGGGACATCGCCACTTGTAACAAGTATTAGGGCAAGTAAGCTGTTACCCGTACTGCGGTATATTAAAGTTACCGGAACTGAGATTTGGGATGTCAGGCCTTCATTTGGATTGCTGTAGGCCATACCCTGGCTACTTATAGTTAGAGAAGCAGAAATTTCCAGCCCCACCCTAGACTTACTAAACAAACCTGCATGTTTTTTCAAGCTCCTCAAGTGACTGACTGATAGGCTAGGACACAACAAAGTGTCCTTGGTTAATTGTTTTCTTGCCCCACAAAGGAAAATCTAAGCACACATCAAGAGGTTTTAGCACTTAAGATAGGGACCGTCTTTTCTTTTCTTCCATATTTTGTTTGGATTTCTATGCTTAGTTAAGTCTCAAAACAGTATTTAAAAAAGTGTGTGTGTGTGTGTGTGTGTGTGTGTGTGTGTGTGTGTGTGTGTGTGTGTATACATCAAAAGAGGCATGAAGAGGGTGTCTGAGCCCTTGGAGCTGGAGTTAGGCAGTGGTTGTGAGTCACCTGATGTGGGTGCTAGGAACCAAACTCAGGTTCTCTGGAAGAGCAGCAAGTGCTCTTAACTGCTGAGCCATCTCTCCAGTCCCATTAAGAAAAAGTGTATATATATATATGTGTGTGTGTGTGTGTGTGTGTGTGTGTGTGTGTGTGTGTAAAATACATAGTTACAAAGAAAGCCAATTAAATTGAAATACAATGCCACAAATAATATTATAACCCAGATTTGCTACTTTATTCACACATTAAATCTGAAGCCATGGCACAAGTTTATTAGCGGACTCCCAACCCCCATCCCTCCACCCCACCTCCTGTGAAACAGGGTTCCAGTGTATACGGACCGGCCTCAAACCTGAGATCCTTTTGCCTCAGCCTTCCGAGCGCTGGGATTACAGGTGCCCTGGCCTAGTTGGCAATGAACACAGGACTGACCACAGATGACACTGAGGGACACTTGCTTTAAGTTCCATGCGCTATTACTACCGGCGGCGGCAAAGACGCGGCCACTTTCGATGCCTCTGTGTATTGCCTGCCTCTACCACAAGTGGAAACACAGTTATCTGAAACAGGGTCTCACTGTGTGGCCCTGGCTGGCCTGGACTCACTATCCAGATAGGGCTGGCCTCCAACTCAGAGATCTGCCTGCCTCTGCCTCAGGAAACACTACATTTGACTTACATTTTGACGACAGCAAACATTAAATACTCCCCTTTCCAGGTTCAGGGCACTTCCCACTCCTGCCCCCTCTAAGTCTCTTAATAGAATCTAGAAGGATGCTCCAGGATCTTGTACAAAAGGAAGGAAGCAAACGCCACCCGTGGTGTCTATCCTCTCATTGAGTCAGCACGCCCGTCTATCGGTTCATCCTTTCATTTCCTCCTCTGATAGCTGCTACAGTTACCCTGGACGCTTGGGTACCTGGCTTGCTTCTCAAGAGCCCCTAACACGGATGAGCACGTGAATGTTTTAATGAGTCCTGAGGAGCCAACTCCAAGTTGGCTTCTAATATTTCTGAAGCCGAGAGGCCATGCGGCACTCAGAACACCGTTCCACAGAACAACCCAAATCATCCCACTTCAGAGGAGCGTGCAGTTCCCCCGGCACAGCCGTTCCCGAACGAATGTAGCGTTAGAGCAATGGCTGCCACTGCACTCTTAACTGTCCCTTGGGGGACAGCCTCCCAGTCTTGCAGACCGCAAGCATCCTTTCCGGGTGGCTGTCTCACCAAGAGAAAGTGACACTCCCTCCAGCCACGTCAACTGTGGTTCTCAGAATGAGATTCATTATCAGAAAAAGCCAAATCGATTTGTCTCTGCATTTCAAAATCGTATATCCGCGGCACCCGACACGGCTCTGTGGGCTATTCTCCCCTCCCCCCAAGTGCCATGAAAGCAGAGGAGAACTGAGCGCACCAGCCTCGGGGAGTCTTCTGACACACGGTTTGAACTCCTACAGATCGTGCTGCGGCTACAAAGAGACATTCTTCTACAAAAAGGACATCACAGGGGTGCTTGGGCCATATGTTTATAAAAGAGAATAAAGAACTGCAGATTGGACATGGCCTTATGTAAAGATTTGTACATGCACTAACAGCCCTCGTCCAGGTCCTCGGGAGCCCTGTGAGAGAGCTCCAGACCGTAGCTCATCTCCCTCCATAACATTCATGTGCGCACCCCCCCCACCCCCCCACCCCCACCCCCCGGTGATAGCATTCACATTCGCCCTTTCTTAAGTTTGCTCGCCTGAAGGAACTTCTAAACCAGTGGTTCTTAACCTTCCTAACATTGCAACCTTTTAGTATGTTCCTCATGTCACAGTAACCCCCAACCATAAAATCATGTTCATTGCTACTTCATAACTGTAACTTTGCTACTGTCATGAACTATAATGCAAATATTTGTGTTTTCGGATGACCTTAGGCGACCCCTGTGAAAGGGTCATTCGACCACCAAAAGGGTCGAGACCCAAAGGTGGAGAACCGCTGCTCTAATTCATACCATGTGAATGAACACCCTGTGACTGGTTCATGGCCCAGTTGCTACATTTGTTATCTAGTTCTCTACTGATCAGGGTTCCAGAGCTAATAACCTGGGGTGGTTAATTTGGGTTGTCACATTTGGCTTGAGGGTCACCTAGAGAATTGATGAAGCATGTGGATACAAGTGTCTGTTTTTGTTTGTTTGTTTTGTTTTTCCCGGGAGATGGATGTGGGGTCAGGATGAGTAAAAATACCATCTCGGATCTGGGTATACCCCTCTACCTCCATGATGGGGCGGTAGGGGGTGGGGTGGGGGTGGAGTTTCAACAGGAGGGTACTTGCTCTTGTCTCTCTTCCAGAGTGTTCTTTCTGCTGCTATTGCCATGGATTTGGATTCCAGATCCTCGCCTTTGGATGTAGACTTGCACCAGCAGTGCTCTTGGGGCCTGTGGGCTGTGTTATTGAACTCTGTGTTTTGTCTGAAGGTTTCCCTGGCTCTCTGCTGCAGATGGCTACTGGGACCGATGACCTGAGCCCATCTCACAAATGCAGTCTTACAGTTACTCCCCTTCTTGGTTCTATTTCTCTAGCGCACCCTACAGTATAACCCAGGCAATAGAGTAGGAAGTGGCTGGAGAGTCAGCCTGTATATAACAAGAACCTGGCCTGGCAGGTCGCACTGCACCAATTAGCACCAGGGGTAGTCACTGTCACTGGCTTAGGAAGGTGACTACGTGCGTGACACCTTGGCTTTGAGACTTCTCTGGTTTTAGCATGACCTTGAGGTCGTTTCTGGAATGGATGAAGAGCCCATAGGAGAAAAAAAGAACTAAAATTGGCAATAGACTCTCTTCGTCTCTGGGAGTGCCAGTGACAACAAGCGTAAGTCACTCAGAGTGTAAATCTCCAGGCCTGGCTTATTTCTTCTCCTAAGAGTTTGAAATAATCGACTCTGCTCGCATTTAAGATGTGACGCTAAATTACGGCCACCCTAACTCATTTAGAATATCTATTTACAGGCAAGCATGGCAGAGGTACTCTTGGGTAATCCTAGCACTTGTTGCAGAAATTCCAGAAGAACTAGGAGTTCAGGTTTATCCTCAGCTACACTGGAGGTCTGAGGCCAACCTGAGCTACATTACGCTGTCTTAAAAACAAACAGCAAAACAATCAGCCAAACAAAACAGTAAACCAAACAACTAATACAGAAGAACTTCGTCCATCAGTGGGCTAGGGAAAAAAAGAGGATGTAACTCTGGAAGAGAAATATACTAGGGGATCCGGGAGGAGTCGGAGGGAAGGAGTGGAGGTGGGTATGACTTAAGACACATTGTACTCAACTATGAAAGCTTCAAATAATAATAATAATAATAATAATAATAATAATAAAAAAGAACATCTGGTATACTATTCAATGAAAACAGCAGGATTTCTAACGAAGTTGGATGCAGCCTTTGGTCAGGTTATCCCAGTGAAATCCCATACACACCAAGATGCCCAGGTCTCTTCCTCAGCTTTGGTATTTCATTCTCCCTTACACTGTTCACTGCTTGGCTCACTTGAGGGACTAGCTGCAGCCCAGCACGCTGTGGCCTGTGCGTCACAAATCCGAGGGGCATCCTTGCTCACCGCCACCGGTTTTCCCTGCAGCACTTAGCAGTGATTTTGTGTCTCCCCTCCAGGTCTTTATTGCTCTTCTGTCCAAACTGTTTTGCTTCTGCGACAGCAAGAGACACGCAATGTTTTCCAAAGCCAGCGGCTGTGCCGGCAGGCAGCACTCAGCCCACAGGCAGCGGTTTAACTTCAGTTGAAATGTTGCAAGCTGAAGGCCAGAGTGGAATTTGTCTAGACAAACACGGGTGCCTGGGAAGGCAGACCCTTCTCTTGGGGCTGAGCCAGGAGGGCAGGACAGCATAAGAACACTTTCCCCCAAAGGGGTAGAAAGATGGGGGGGGGGGGGAAGCACAGATTCTGTGCACCTGTGCGCCGAGCGTCACTCAAGGGGAGGTCAAGTCTGCTCCATCCAAGTTCCCTCAGCTCACCCTGCCTCAGGGCCTTCCCACTTGCTTCTGATTTGTACAGAGATTATCAACTGTGAACTGCAGAAGTGAGGCAGAGAGTTCGTAAAAACCTCATTTTTCGTTGTTGTGGTTGTGGTGGTTGTGAGATTAAATCTTGAGAAAACACAATGTAAGAACAGACCCATCCACTCCCTTAAGGGCAGCCCACAAGTGTGTTCCCTCTGCCCCGAGGGTCTGGGTCTGACCGAAACAGAGAGGCTTTTGACCAAATGGAGTCTGAGGGGCCACCCTGTGTCTTTCTCCAAGTCACCTTCTACCAACTTGCAACTTAGTTCCCTTCTCCTACGCGGGAAGAGGAAGGGACTCAGTGGTGAAATCAGAAAGACAACCAAATGGGTCTTCCTGTACCCCGTGACAGGTCCACCCAGTAGCCTCTGAACCCTGATCTTACTCAACGGTAGACTCTGGGTTGACACTCAGACAGAAGGAGTCACTTGGGGTCCTGTCATGTTAAATGCAGGTGAACTGAATGTTTGGGGAGAAATCATGTCAGGGAATGCAGATCCAGAGTCCCAGGTCACCTGTTTTGGGGGCCCGATCCACTGTTGAGGTAACCTCAGTGTGCCTACACCTGGGCGAAGTAAACAAGGCTACCTGGAGGAGACATGCCTGTGGGGGGCCACAAAGCCACCAAAAGATCTAGCCTGTGGTGCACCACACAGTGCCTTCCCCTCAGGTCACGGAGTGGATGCCAGGGCAGGAAGGCTGCCATCTTGTTCTCTGTCTCCCAAGAGAATCAGCGCTGTCATGGGTTCTTCACCGAAGGAAGGACCTCGCACTGTACGCTCATCCCCACTGCAGGAAATACACAGCCGTACATTGGGAGGTCTTCATCTTAAAACGGGGCAACATGTGTTTGGGGGGACACCAAGCCAGCCACCGGGCTGTGGCCTTGCTGATTCCCTTAGAGATGAAGAAGTTTCACAAACTCCAAATCATCCATTGCCTTTAGCTTGGTTGTTTCTCTCTTGCGGGTTTACAAGCCTTTTTCAAAAAGGATTTTTATTACTTATGCAGGTGTGTTGTCTGTTTCATTGTTGAAAAGAAAAGAAATACGAAATAGAGGTCAGATTTCAGCCCTGTTTAAAAAGAGAAGCGGCAGATGCCCCAGCCAACCATTGAGCGCTGCAAAGTCTGCATAAATGAGTTGGTGCAATAAGGCCACTCATGGCTTGCAGGGCCTCCTCCCTGTGTCTTTAAGACAGGAAGTGCAAAGGCCCCTTCTGACCCTGAGATATCAGGCCGACCAAGGCTCTGGCATATACACTGTCACTCACACTCAGGCCCTCTGGGAACAGGAGCTGATCCTTCCTCCGGCCCCGCCGAGAATGGCCACCCAGCCCCAGCCTTTCTGGGCAAGCTCCTTGGACTTCCTTGTGTGCCCCAGCTCAGTGGCTCGGCTTCTAGGTTGGGTTGCAACAGTCCTTTCTGCAGAGCAGGCTTCCTGACGGTCTGAAATTCCAGGGCATACAGGAACAGCAGGTTGCTTAATCTCCCGGTTCAGAGCCAACCTCTTTGCTAAACACGGGCGAGGCGAGGCTCTGCCTGCTCCCATGGCAGATTAATTAATGACCCACCCCTCCCGGCCTCAAGAACCTGCTCCTCGGGGGTTACGGGCGCCATCTTGTTTCCAGGCTTTACCTCCTGTGGGGCATCCTACTCTTCCTATTTTCTCTTCTCCTCACTTGTTTTCACCTCTCAAGCCAAGCTCCACCCCATCCTTCTTTACCGACAACACTCCGTTTTCAAATACCGGAGGAGGATGGATGATTGAAATGTCCTGGTGAAAAAAAAGTTTAATCCCAGGCATTTCATTTTCCTTCTCAAACTGGGAACTCTTTATGAAAGATTTCCTATGTTTCTGCGGTGGACAATAAGCCACTTACAGAAGCCGGCTCTGGATCCAGGCCTGCAGTTTTGACACAAATTGAACATAAGCAAGGTCACACTGGATTTCCCTTTTCCCGTATTAGAAATGAGGGCAACAATGAAATACTGTGGGACGTAGAGAACTGGACATTCATGGGAAGGCTGGCAGGCTGACACTAAGCGTTCTTAGGGACTCATAAGGGAACCTTGTTCTGAATGAGAAACCGTATTCAGTTAACGTCTTACACCTAGTGTATACATATATACGCACACACGTGACTATTGTCAGCATCTTTTTGAAGTGGCCACTCCAAATACTGAGATGGGACAAGTCTGGCCAGCACTGACTTGGTGAAAGGCGTGATTCCACAGTGCAGTCAACCATGTGGCTGACTCGGTGGCTCATGAATCGGGGAGGGACAAAAATCCAACCATAGTCACATACTCCGCTGACATGCTTCACATGGTCTTCCACCTCCCGACCCCGAAGGACACAATACTTTCAGAAGCAGTAGTGTGATTTAACACAGACCAAGAAACCGCTTCCCAAACAACAACCTGTTCAAAGTACTGGACACACAATGAGTTGTGTTGATCAGCTGTACATGGTGTTCACGAGTATAGAGAAACCGAGGCGTTAGAAGACAGACTTCCCCTCTGTCAGGGGTCGGAGGGTAAATACTTCAGGTGTTGGGGGCCATACATCTCCGTCTTGTTTCTCCAACTCTTTGAAAATATACATACACATTCATAGCTCCCAGGCCATATATTGAAAACAAAAACAGGCTAGAACAAGCTGGACTTGGCCCTTGGGCCATAGTTTGCTGACCCAACTGCTCCCATAATGGGCCCCGTGAGGAGGCCTGTTCCTCAGCTCACATCAAGTCACTCCTCCAAGTTCTTGGGGCAGCATCAGTCTGAAGTAAGTGGGAGAGGCAAACCCAGGCACCACAGAGCAAGGTTGCAGCAGGAGGGCA
Organism: Peromyscus maniculatus bairdii; assembly: GCF_049852395.1. Classification (NCBI taxonomy): domain Eukaryota; kingdom Metazoa; phylum Chordata; class Mammalia; order Rodentia; family Cricetidae; genus Peromyscus; species Peromyscus maniculatus. The sequence goes on along the minus strand of NC_134866.1, from coordinate 26,677,768 downwards.
GGAGTGAGAGGTTTCCTAAGCGCCTCCACGTGTTTCCTTGGTCCCTCTTTCTATATATGCTAGCCGTGGTGTGCTGAGACACAAGAAAGGGACAGTGATCAGATGTGCCTTGTGAGCGTACCCGGCTCCCTTGGGCCTAAAATGCAAAATTACAGAACATGGCCACTACTGGCCATGGATGATACACCTGCCAGTCAGCAGCTCCCAAAGCAGCTCCCAAACCAGCTCCCACAACTGCCTCCTCAGACACAGCTCTGTGGCTCATAGGCCTTCAAAGTCAGGCTGCAGCTCTCTATCTACCTCCGAGGCTCCCCTCACAGCAACCACCTGGGTCAGCTCCGTTTCACAGTATTCCCACCTCATCCCTGGAGGAGGAGACCTATGTCAGGTCAGCTCTGACTCCAGGAGAAGCAAGGTCTGGGCATGGTTCTGAAAACCAGGCTGGGCTGGGCTTTGTTCTGTTTCTCTTGATCATCATTCCCCTGCCTCCACCACAGAGAGGATGTTCTGAGATCCGGCTACAATCACAGGAGGTGCAAATCAAATGTTTCCATTTTCTTCCTGTGTGGTTTGCAGGCAAGGCTGGCCCCGATAGAACAGTCCCTGCTTCCGAGGGTGAGGACAGTCGTCAGCCTCCGTCTATCCCCGGTCCTGACAAACGTTCTGGACCCCTTCTGTATCTTCTTACTGGTTTCCCTTTCTGAGGCTAGGCAGAGGGGGGTGGCCCCCACGGAAAACACACCAGCACCCTGGAGTTCTGTCCTGGATCCCAGTCAATTTCTGGATATTCCCCAGCTGTTAGCCATTCACCTCTTGGAGGACAAATGCCAGAAGGAATTAGCAAGCCCCTCTCTGGTTCTCAACTAAGAAAAATGTAGCAATTTTTTTCCCCTCAAGCCTGAAAATCAATTTCTGGTCAACTATCTTCCAAGTATTTGCTCTAAAAACAGTGCCTGCTAATTTATCACCTGCCAATTTAAAAACCGGGTTTTAACTTCAACGCCGCGTGATTTCCCGTGATTCATTCTAAAAGTTATCCTCAGACGGTGACTGTCGGTAGGTTATCAAACTTGTAACAGAAATACTTGTGTGGGCAAGCATCAGCGCAATTTAGCTTAAGTCTCCTCATGCTGTTTCTTGTTCACATCTCAAATACATAATTTTTTTTTTTTTTTTTTAAATAAGTAAGCCACTGGGAGTCCAAAGTTTTCGCTAGGAAAGATTTGAGGCTCACACTGGCTCTCTATGTCTGCTTCCTACCTGCATCGTGCGCTGGTGAGGTGAACACTCAGGGCTCCAGCAGCCACTCGCGCAGGCCGGTTGCCAGAGTTCGATGTGTTCGCTTTCTCGTCTCCATTCAGGTCTTCACAGAGGGTTACCAACTATCAACAAAACACGTGAGCCTGGCCATCGCTCCGCTCCAACTTCCTGCCAGCGCGCCATGCTCTGCTGAGCAGAGAGTCTCCGCTCAGGCTTCACCTGCTGAGCTCCGGGCCCCACCCACCCGCAGCCCTCAGATCATTTTTCATTTATGAGTGCGTCCAGCTAAACCGTGCCTGCGAGGGAATGAGCCAAACACGGCTCCGCCAGTGTGTGAGATCCCAGGCTGCTAGAAACCACTTTCATTTTGGGGGAGTAGACAGGAAAACCAGCCCCTGGCAGCAATCACTGGAGGCGTCCTTCTGCTGGCATCTGTAGGTCAGCCCTGCCCTCAGCAAAGGACAGCTTAAAACATGGATGCAAGACCACCACAGAGGTAGATTTGAGATTTCAGGCCTGAACCCACAAAAATATACCTAGTGTGCATTTCACATCCACGAAAAAATGTGACACCAGGAAATGAGCTGAGAAACTTTCCACCCAGTGACCTAGTGTCACAAGGAGCTAAGTATATTTTGCACTTTAAAGGGCCAAGGGGGTGGTCTGTGGGTAAGATGTTGGCTGGGTAAGCATGAGAAGCTGAGCTGAAATGGCCAGCAGCCATGTCAAAGCCAGTACAGTGGTTCACATCTGTAACTCCTGGAATGGGTGGGAGGCAGAGACAGGTGGGGCTTGGGGCTCACTGCCCAGTCAGTGTTGCTGAGACAGCAAGCTCCGGCTCCAGAGAGAGACCCCATATACACGCTCATGCACAAAAAGCGGTTTTTGAAAAGCCTGCGTTCAAATGGGTATGAAAATGGAATTAATTTTATAATGAAATTCATTGGTCAAGGAGGACTACTTGTCACCATGACAACAAATCTCCCACTTTCTAATCCCCCCTGGCTCATCCCTTCTTCTGTCGCAGACCGTCTATCAAATGCAGAGACGGCCGGTCAGAACACTCACCCCGCTTCTAGAAAATGAGCAGCTGCAAAGATGATTTGGTTTCTCACTCAGACTTTATCAGGAAATACAACTTTAAAAAACAGGCTCCCCTAAACACAACACACACATAACACGATTTCTACCCTATAGGGAATAGCTTCGCTTTCCAATGCAGTAGTGGGGTTTCTAGAAGTCCAAACAGATCGGCAGCCCCAAGGCCTTAGCAGTAGGTTCGAAAGTGCACATGAACAGTTCAAGAGGGAACGGTGTGTCATTACTACAATGTTAACAAAACTCTCACCGGCCGGCCACACTCTGAGGTTATGACGCAAGGAAGGCTTCTGTTAGCCGCTCTTCTCGGGCTACCCTTCTGGAAAGCCAAGACCGACAGCTTCCATCTTCTTTCATTTATCAATTTATTTTAGAATCTTAGTCAATAGAGACCCCCCCCCACACACACACATACACACACACTGCAAATGACATATTGTCACAACCTATTTTTAGTCACCTCAGAAGTTCTTCAATTTTCAAAGCTATTTTTAAAAATTTTAGCAAATTGGGGCTGGGGAGACGGCTCAGTGGTTAAGAGTGTTTGTTGCTCTCCTAAAGGACCAGGGTTCAGTTCCCAGCACCCATATGGCGGCTCACACCTGTCTTTAACTCCAGTTCCAGGGGACCTCATGCCCTCTTCTGGCCTTTGTAGGCACAGACATACATGCAGGTAAAACATACATACACTTAAAATAAATTTTAAAAAGATTTTAGTAACAACAATGAGACAACAAAGAGGCAGGTGGATCTCTCTGAATTTGAGGCCAGCCTGGTCTACATAAGTGAGTTCCAGACAGCCAGAGATACAAAATAGAGAGACAAGATCTAAAAAAAAAAAAAACAAACAAACAAAAAGTCTCTCCAAAGGATTTTTCACATTCTCCAAGTGAGGTCTGGTCCTCCTCAGAGCCCACCACATCTTTGAGACGTACCCAGGTGATATATGTTTAGTTAAAGCTCTCTGCTCTTTCACTGTGGGTCTGACAGGACCACTGGAAGACAAGCACCCACTTCCCCGAGTTTGACATTCAGCCCAGAGGCTAGAGAGCTGACTGTGTGGAGGACTTCCCCGCCCTCTTTGGGACAGCCCACTCTCCTGCGCTGAGTTTACTACAAGAAGGAAGCCTGGCCCTTTTATTCATGTTTTAAAGCCGTGGAGGAAATGGGGTCAATGTTTTCTTCAGTCACAGCGACAAGTTAATTCTGTCTACTGAATATTCTATCATTTTGTGAGGGTTGCCAAAACTCTATGGGAGAACCAGTTTTCCCGCCTCTTGGTCACATTTTCTCATCGGAGTCTGGATAATGCACAGCATGCAACTTTGCTTCCAGGGGAATTGCTGTTGTGTTTACTCATAACACGGCCCCTGTAGCAAGTGCAGGAGCCATACTGAGATCCCTGGCTTCTGAGATGAGTCCTCACTGACTTCCTATAAAGGTAGTGTGGAACCTACCTTGGTTCCTGAGATCCGGAGCTACTGCATCCTTACCCTTAGTGACCCGGGAGGGACCCTAAAGACCACTTCCTCATACCTTCTCACTGCACAGGTATGACAGTAGGCCCGGGGAGGTCAGAAAGCTGGCCTGGCTGGAGTGCTGAGATTAGAATACAGAACTTCAAAGGACTGTAAAAGCCAGAGGATCAGTTCTTTACTATGTGGTTGTGTCTCCTAGAAATGACAGAGAAGCTTCACCCATGCTAGTTAAGAGTATGGCTGCCTACACATGGCCTGCACAAGCTCAACACAGACAGTATCTTAACATGGAAGGGGAAAAGCTTTATCTACATGCAAAGAACTAAGGGGTGCTGGGAGGGGAGAAATAGTCTTCCTCAGGGATTGGCCCCAACTAGTCATCCAATACCAAGTAATCAGCCCTGAAATCATATATCTACAAACAACACTAAACAGATGGAGCTGATTACATTCATATATTTAGGAACACACACACACACACACACACACACACACACACACACACACACACACTAGGGGTTGGTGCCTGAGGAGCAACACTTGAAGTTTTCTGGCCCTCCATGCACATACATCTACACTTACACTAACACCCTTGCCCCCAACACACATACATAAAAGTAGCCCTGATTACCATAGCCAAATGGTGGGAGCGCTGAAAATACCCATCCACAGGTGAATGGATAAACAGAATGTGCTGTATGCATACAACCAACTCGCTATCCTCGTCCCTCTGCTTCCCAAGTGCTGGGATCCTAACTCTGTACCTCCATGTCCTGCCCAGAGTTTCAGTTTTGAAAACCTAAGTTCTGGAGATGGCTGCTAGGGATGTTTTGTAGAACAATGTGAACGTGCTTGCCAAAAAGGTCGAAACGGTAACTTATTTGTAATTTTTAGAATGTCAATGGAGTCCTTTTCCCTCCCATCTACTCCCTGGCTCTTTCTAGTTCTAGAAGAACTGTCACGCTTGTTTGGAAAACTGCAAAATGAAAAGATGATCATGTGCCCCCAAATAAAACTCATAGATAGCCTTGAAAACAATAGCCGTGAACTTTCCCTGTCTTTCCCCTAGATCTCAACCTAGCATAACTCACAGGAAGATAGGTAAGCAGCCAAGGTGCTGTTTGTTTCCCTGTTCTGTGATGAGAGGCAGGTATGTAGAAGCTGTTTGGGAACACCCTGGATTGTGTAAGCCAGGAGAGCCATAGCCTGCAAACTCAGAGTCTCAGCTCCCTTCTAACTACTACCCTAATGCAGCATTTACAAGTACCCAGAGAAAATTCTGTCTCCAGTCTTCCTCTCTTCCTGAAGCCCACATGTAGCCTGCATGCCCCCGGTGTCCCCTCACATCTGGCAGCATCTGGCAGATTGATACGACCATCTTGCCCATCCTTCACTGGACACAGATCCATTTCTCAGCTGTGGGATGTGTCCAGTTCTCTGACCAGCAGCACCCAGAGCCCTCTTCCAGCTGCCTGCTACCTAGTCTCTGGGTTATCTCCTCTTGTCTCCATAGTTAGAGCATCTAAGAGCGAGCACTGACCCTCAGTGGCCAGCTCTCCTCTGAGCTCTGGCCAGCGCTTGCCTCCTGTTCATACCTCATGGGATGGCCAACATTACAAAAACTCATCAAGCTCTAAAACAAAATCCCGTATGTTCCTCCCCCAGCAGGTTCTTGCTCCGTGTCCCCTCTTCTGATCACTGCCACCCCTGTCACTCAAGCAATGAGTCACCTGGACTCCTCCCTCTGTGTATCTGGTAGTTAAATCCTCTCGGCTCTGTGTCTTTAATCTTTCTCACCTTCCTCCTCCTTGTATCCTCTTCACATTTTAAGGCCTTGATTCCTAACTATTCTCACGTCTTCAGGTGGCCACCCTGTGGTGGTATTGTGTTCCCCAAAATACTGTGCACCCTAATAAACTTATCTGGGGTCAGAGACAGAACAGCCACTAGATACAGAGGCTAGAAAATGGTGGCACTCACACCTTTAATCCTAGCATTCCAGAGGCAGAAATCCATGTGTTCAAGGATACAGCCAAGCATGGTGACTCTCGCCTTTAATCCTAGAAAGCGAGCCTTTAATCCCAGGGAGTGGTGGTAGAAAGCAGAAAGGTATATAAGGCGTGAGGACCAGAAACTAGAAGCATTTGGCATTCCTGCTACACCACCCCATCCATTCTATCTTGTACACAGAGGTACTGGATGGTGAACAGGTAGATCAGTTTGAAATGCTCTACTGATGAATCACCATCCAAAGGATAAAGCCGCTACTTCGTACAGCATCTAAGACCATCCTTGATCTAACCCAATTCCTATATTAAGAAACATGTACGCAGGGGCTTGAGAGAGAGAGTTCTGGGGTTAAGATTATGTACCACTCTTCCAGAGGACTCCGACCCATTTCCTAGAACCTACCTCACAACTACCTGTAACTCCAGCTCTACGATTCAATGCCCTCTTCTGGCCTCCATGAGCACCTGCACTCATGTGTGGACGTGCACAGGCACACACACAAACACAACTGAAATCTTGAACAAAATAAACCTGCACACATCCATGCATATATTGGCTCCTGCTTTTTCACAAGTATGTACGCTTTCATGCGTACCATTGATGCTACACACTCACATGGAATGTGTGCTGGAGATCAAATCCAGGACTCCATGCATATGAGGCAAGTGTTCTACCAGTAAGTCACACTCCCAATCACTAGTGGTGCCTCTCAGGGAACACTTTGATTCTGCCATGTTTGCAAGCATTTTTTTTAGTTCTTCTAACTGGGATGGAGGCGGGGTTGCTACTGGTATTGAGTGGTAGAAGTCAGAGATGCTGCTGCAAATCTCACAGCACGCAAGACAGCCTCCCACAAGAAGACCCATCCACAGTATTTGCTACATGGGTTCTTAGAACACTACAGTACCACTATCTCATGACTGCTTCCCACTCTAGGGGCCATGAGCATCAACACTGGTAGGGTGCGGAAAGTTAAGGGAATGAGAAATAGGTCATACACACGCAACAGATATCACCAGGGAACTGCAGGCAGCATGCCTTTTCTAACAAACACAGATTCAAACCCCCCAAACAATGCACTGAGTCACACAGCATGTGACTGGGTTCGCAGCCTCTACATGCCTCCCAGACTATGGTAGGAAGTGCTTTCCTCTCTGGCACTTATTTCTGCTTAAATTTTTTTTTAAATTACATTTGTTTATTTATTGTGTATGTACGCATGTGTCACACGTGAATTGGGAAGGTCAGAGGACAACTTGCAAGAGTTGGTTCTTTCCTTCCAACGTTCGAGTCCTGGGGACTGAACTCCGGTACGGCGGCAAGCGCCCTTACTGGCTTAGCCATCTCACTGGCCATCTGGCATTCATTCTATCGAAAATGCTGGGACAACATTTAAATAACATTCCCTCTTCTATTTCCATTCAGGACCCTGCATACTCCTAATGTCTAGGAAAGGAGTGAGAAATTAGGAGAAAACTTATCATTTCCTTTTTAAAATGAATTTTAGTGTGTGTGTGTGTGTGTGTGTGTGTGTGTGTGTGTGTGTGTGTGCGCGCGCGCGCGCGCGCGTGCGTGCATGCGTGCGCGCATTGGAGGTCATATAACCCGTGCCTGGACACACACATACCATGTGCTGCTTATGGAGGCAAAGGACAGTTTTGTGGAGTCAATGTTCTCTTCCACCGTTACAGGGGATCCAGGGATTGAACTCGGGTCATCAGGCTCAGTGCCAAGTGCTTCCCTCTGCCGACCCATCTCACTGACCCTGGTCTCACGGACTTTTTCAATTTCCTTCTTAAGGGTTCTCTCTCATTTTCCTAATGATCTTAATCTAGTTTTTCTAAAAACAGAGTCTATAAAACATCCTTTGAGGGAGATGCTCTATGCAAGAAAGGCTCTGTGAACAAATCCGTCTGGAAAGTGCTGCTGACTGGCTCAGCCTTCGACGACTGTGCCCAAAGCTCCTGCTACCATCTAGTTCCCACTCCTGCCTGTTTGTACTGGGCTTGTTAACATTCCTCGAATAAGCACGTTGGGAGCTTCCCAAAATGTTCTTCCACATCCTTGTTTGCTGTTGGACCTCTTCTTCCTTTGGCATACGGTACTTCATTTAAACTTCAACTGTGCACAGAAAAGTCCGGCCCCGCCCCACTGGCCCCGCCCCGCCCCACTGGTCCCACCCCACCGGCCCCGCCCCACCCCGCCCCGCCGGCCCCGCCCCGCCGGCCCCGCCCCGCCCCACCGGCCCCGCCCATCAGTCCCAGTCCCTTAGGTGCATCTGCTTGCTCAGCCTCTCCTACTCTGAACTCTCTGTCTCCTCTCTTCATCCAAGGAGCCATTCTGAGTGAAGACGGGAGACAGTAACATGGGTCACACTAGGCACCGGGAAGGTAAATGAGCAGGAGACGTATGTCACTGTGGCCCCCGGACCTGGGTCCTCCACAAAGACAGCTGTCCTCTGGGCTGTTTGTCATCTTTCAGCCGGATTTTCAAAATCAAGGCCCATTCATGAGGTATTAGATCAGCCCATGAGAGAAAGATCGGCATGCTTTCTGAAAAGAAACAATCTCTTTTGGGTAAGGAAAAGTCTAACTTCCGAAGAGCAGATACTCCTGACTGAGGCTCTTCCCGACCCATCCCTGCCCCTCAAACACACACCTGACACACTCTACCAGAGTTCTGAAGTGAGGCTGGTGGAGGATGATGAAGGAACTACACACCATGTGGGCAGAGTGTGTGTGTGTGTGTGTGTGTGTGTGTGTGTGTGTGTGTGTGTGGTGGGGGAACAACATCTTTGGGAACCTGTACAGAGCATGCATTCAATAAAGGTCCTTTCCCTTATGACTCTGCTGCAAATGGGTGGTAAAAATGCTTGGGAAACCTCTGTGAATTAAAAAAAAATAACTTGTTGGGGCTGGAGAGATGGCTCAGCAGTTAAGAGCACTGACTGTTCTTCCAGAGGACCCGGGCTCAATTCCCAGCACCCACGTGGCAGTTCACAACTTATCTATAACTCCAAGATTTGACACCCTCACACAGACATACGTGCAGATGAAACACCAATGCAAATAAAATAAAAGTAAATAATTTAAAAAATAATTTGTTTCAGACCAGTTTCTGTGGCTACCCGCCCTCTTCCCCCTGCCCCCTCCTATGTTCTCCCATAGCCCAACAGAGAGGATCCACGACTCCTGGCAGGACTCAGGGTTTCAGCTGTTGGCCACATGCAGGCTATAATTCCCAGCTCTCAGCCTAATTCAGCTTTCTGAGTTTACCACAGCTCCATTATGATCAAAAGGTATCAGAGCTCGTCTCCCTCAAGTGGGGAAGGGTGGAGGGATCCCCGTCGAAAGCCACAGGCCACCCCGTGACATGTTTGGGCTCAGAGCTGTACTTTCAAGGTACTTATCGCCTTTACTCCGAAGAATCTCCTAGAATCACAGATGTTTCTGTGGTTGTGGGAACTTGACTCACCAGCCCACAGCTTTCTGAAGCTGCTGAGGAAGTTGGGTTGTGGATGTAAACTTCTTTCTACGGGGCCTCCAAACAATCACTTATTTGTTTCTCCCTTTCCTTCCCACAAGAAGAATTTCTAGAAATAATTGGAGGCAATTTCCCATGGGAATGAGGCAGGAGTGACTTCCAGGTCTTAAACCTTATCTAAAGCAGCCCCAAACAAAGGGCCTAGCAGTGTGTCTGCTGCCCAGAAACAATTCACATTCTGCCAATCAAACCGCAGCCAAGGCACGAACCTGCTGGGACTGGGAGTACTCAGGAGGAGGGCGGGCACCCGCCCCGAGAGGAACAAGCCACTCTGCTTTGGACTCAGCTGAGAACGTGGGTAGCCAGGTGTGGTGGAACACGAGAACAAATGCTAGCCATCCTTGAGGCTGACTGGGAAGAACTTAGCTCCGTGCCAGCCTGGGCAACACGGTGAATTCAAAGACAGCATGCATGAGCTACATAGCAATACTCTGCCTCAAAAAAGTAACAGGATAAACCCGAAAGGACTTCAAGCAGTTATCAATGACAGCAAACGCAACCTTCTGGTGGAAGGTGTTTGCGAAGAAGGGGTATGCAGGGTCAGGAAAGTGCATCTACTGGAAATAAATGCTCCATGCTTGATTCTGAGGTGACTCTATAACTTCTCCAGAAATTCTAAAACAAAAAAGAGTGAGCTTTACCGAATGACTATGAGTGACCGCCGTCACCTGGTTGCCCCTGTTTATTAGCTATGGGGTGATAAGTAACTAGCAAGCCTCCTCAGACAGAGGATGACGCATTTGCCAAGCTTGGGCTACAATGCTGTTTGTGGTTACTGATCAAGTGACACTATGGCCCAGTCTCCTTTCTGCTATTCCGGCTTATGGGCATCACCAGCCAGACTGCATATGGCTTCTCCTGGCTCCAGAGGTTCCTGGCTTAATTGAAAGTGACAAGGCGGGAAACAGGGAAAGAGAAACGGAACCTTCAGTGAGCAGCCATGTAAAAGGACTCAGAAGTCACGGGCCCCAGAGGGGCTGCCAGCTCCAATCAGGCCACTGGGTACTCGACAAGGGCGGAACAGAACCACACATCACCCGAGCTTTCCCCGGAAGAGAGACATGAAACACTCGCCCAGAGTGGCACAGAGAGACCTGTAGTCATCTCCTGGGTCCATCCGTCCGTCATAAACAGCGGGGATGGAAAGGAGCTGCATCTTCCCTCTCAGAAGTAAAACGACCTCCAGCTTTTTAAAATTTTTAAACTAGTTCCCAGTTAAGGCATGAACCAAGTCCCGTTTCCTCTTTTACTGGTTACAGGCAAAGAAGAAAAAGATGTATAAAAAGTAAGGTGACCCTAAAATTCAGAAGACAAGACCGAGCTAGCAGAATTGATTTCTATTAACACGGAACAAAACAACAATCTCGGGGCTGGAGAGATAGCTCAGTGGTTAGGAGCACCTGCTGCTCTTGCAGAGGTTTCATTCCCAGTACCCACATTGGGAAGTTTGAAACTGCCTGTAAGTCCAATGCCAGGGGATCTGAGGCCCTCTCCTGGCCTCTGAGGGCACCAGGCACACTCGGGGTGCACATATTTACATGTGTTTACACACACACACACACACACACACACACACACACACACACACACACACGAGGTCACATGTCTGCTATGGTGCCTGTCTACACAGAGCCCTCTAAGAATTCTGATGAACACTCTGTGGTAAGAAGCTCATGTCTCTCTCCTATTTCACACTCATATAAACTGCCTCCATCTAGCCTGCAGCCCCTCTGTTCCTCAGGTCCCTTTACATAGAACTTTTGTCTGAGGTTGAATGAAATGTTTAACCCACAACCACCCATGGACCTCTCAGGAAAACCACTGAACACGTGCAGGTCACAGCCTTGCAAAAGTGATCCTCGCCCAGCCTAAAAATGGATGCATCTGGATTAGGACATCCAAAGGTCTCAGAAAGCCAACACCACCACACCTTGCTCACATGGCCTGGATTGCTGGGCTGGGAGAGCCAGTGCCCCCAGGGTATGAGGCAACACAAGGGAAGACAGGTGTACACACTCACCTCTGACTCAAAGACTCAATTGGGGAGCCAGTGGGGGGAGTCGGGCCTCTTCACCTGACTGAGGGCACACAAAGGCATTCTCCCAGGACTGATATGACGTGTCATACCACAACAGATGACACAGAGAAGCAAGCCTTGGACACCATCTCAGAGCAACGCCAAAAGGTGTAGTACTACTCTGTGCAGGGCACCCATGGCCCCCTATAGACACCAGCACCCTGCTCCAGGCCACATGACTAAGGTCTTACATTTTGCAAACCAGGATCTTAAAAACACCCAAGGTGAAAACAAAGGTAGACAGACAAGCTGGACAGACACACAGATACATCAATGCCAACATGAAAAGCTGCCGCTGTTTGGGTGCAGTCTTGGGACTTCATGGACACTTACGGCCAATGGGGGGGGCGTACATGAGGCTCCGAGTCTCACGTTTGCTTTTCCATAGCTTCCCAGCTTTGGGCCGTATCATACTTTCTGATAATCCTAGCGCCTGCAATCCAACCTCCAACAAACATTCCTTAAAACAAAAGGCTGGGCTGGGGTTGCAGGTTAGCTCATGGAGTACTCACCCAGCCTGAGTTTGAACCCTCAACATGACAAACACTGGGCATGGTGGTGCACCCCTGAAATCACACCTCTAGGCGGCAGAAGCAGGTTATCAGAAGCTCAAAATCATCCTCAGGTAAACAGCAAGTTTGAGCCTAGCCTGGGATACATAAAATCCCGTCCTATAAACCAAACCAAAGCAAACAAAAAGCCAAGAGCTGTGTTTAGGAGCCCAGGAACAAAGCCCTGGTCTAAAGGGGCACTGTGAAAAGTTTCCTCTCAAGACGAAATGGACCTCTGAGAAGAAGGCATAAGTCTGTTCACCAGCAGGCTCCTATCTAGTGGGCAGGACGTATCTATGGGACTAGGAAGACGGCTTAGAGGGTAAAGGGCTCCATGGACTCCGTGAGGACTGGAGTTGAGATCCCCAGAACCAGGTGGACATAGTGACCGTCTCAGATGCAGGCAGTGGAGATGGAAAGCCCACCATAAGTGGGCTAGCCAGACGAGTCAAAATGGCTCCAGATTCAGTGAGAGACCTGCCTCAGCACATAAGGTGTTGAACCACCAATGTCAACCTCCAGCATCTACTCTCACCTGCACACGGTTACAAGTGATTTGGAATGGCCGTCAATCAAGAGCTGGCCAATTCAAGGAAGACATGTTTTCCCAGAGCATAGGTATCACTGCAGGGTTCTACAAACACCCAACAGCTTGACAGCCTTTTATTTATTTATTTGTAAAGAAAAGGTTTTTAATGATGTGCACCCTCCCACACACCCCCAATCAGGTGTGTCCAACCTTTTAACGCCACAACACAACATCATGTGCAAAGTTCCACCTGAGACCCACGCTGAGGAGTCACCAAAGAAAAGCAAAACCACGTCCGTGTTTACAATTTTGTGATGGGCTGCACTCATACCCTATTCGGTACGTGTGTTCCGTGTGCTGCAGAGTGAACACGCCTCCCAGAGCTTCTAAAAGCAGCAGCGATTCATCTCTGAAGCGCTCACTCTTAGTGAGAACTAGGTAAGCATTCCGCACTCAAGGCCTTCTCCACGATGCCCTACATTTTGCGGATCTCCACCTCCAGGTCCACCATCCCCCACCAGGCCTGTTATAAATATTTCATGCTGCCCCATTCCCTACAAGCACAGAAATGTCAGGATCGCTGAGGCTGCTCGCCTGAATTCCGGCTTGCTTCACCAGCTTTCTGTGTCAACTCTGTGTTGGGAGGTGGCCCTGTCACGGCCTCCATCTCAACAGGACCTCGGCAGAATTGTCTGGTTTCTTCTTCTGGGAAAATGGCGCCTCTTCCATCCCATCAGACTTTCTCACATTTATAGTCTGTCCTTCCGAAGTCTCGTCGTCGCCTGAGACATGCTCCCTCTTCTTGTGAATTTTCCTTTGCTTTTTTTTTTTTAAGGGGGTGAGGTGGGGTGGGGTGGTTCATGACAGGGTTTCTTTGAATAGCCCTGGCTGTCCTGTGCAGACCAGGTTGTCCTCGAACTTACAGAGATCCACCTGCCTCTGGTTCCTGAGTGGAGGATCAAAGGCGTGCGCCACCACTGCCCGGTGTCAATTTTCCTTTCAAAGCAAGAACCTCGTGTTAGAGTTGTTGAGTATGGCTCACTGGGAAGGACCACGCAATAAAGCCACATTGCTCGTGATTATAATTTGAAAAAGAAACCCAAGTTTCTTCTTCTGTAGGGCTGCTTGGACATATGACACTTGAACTGAGAATTTCCTCGGCTTTTCAATTCAGGGAACACGTGGCTGGCAGCCACTAAAGAGTCACAGACATTGACATTTGAGTCACCCAGATGCTGTGACAACATCTGGCCCCAGCTCGCAGCAGCAGCAGCAGCAGCAGCGGCAGCAGAGAGAAGCTCAGAGCCGGGGAGAGGATGGAGAATGACCCAATTAAAATGCAAATGAGCCTGCAGATTGTGGCTGCTAAATGGACCCTGAAGGAAAATTAATACACATATTGCAAGCCCTTGGCAAAAACCAAGATTTCAAGGCATCCAGGAAATGCAAATTGAACTCCTTGATGATGGCTTTATTTCTAATATTACACAGTTGTAGCCGTCAAAGGTGTTAAAGAAACAGATGTGTTTTCCCCCAACCTGAATGACTTAAGACTTGAATCTGCTTATTGACCCTGGTGATGTAAACTACCCACATAATGACCAAAGTGAGAGAGCAGAGAAACCCACATTGGCAGCGGGAGCTGTGTGGGGACGGGAGGCGGAGGGCAAGGGCTCCACCCAGGGGAGCTGTGGTTTCTCCGAGGGATAAGAGGTGAACGCTGTAAAATTACGCATCAGACGCCACGTCCAAAGTTGGAGCATTTATTTCTTACAGTAACTCTCAGGTTCCTGGAGTTGTGGTCTTTTCCCTTTTACAAACTGGAGAGCTGGCTGGATAGATTCATTTAGTAAGCGGAGCACTGGGTAACCACCTCCTGCCTCCTTCTCCTTCTCCCAGTCTTCTAACAAACGTATTTCCCTCCATTGTTCTGTTACTTTAAGACCATGAACCTACCTGTGATGCTTTGCTCAAAAACAACTGGGACTCTGAAGTCTAAAGGAAACAATGTTATTTCTTCTGAGTAAGAAAGATGCTGGTCTGTCCTTTACTTATTTCTTTTGTTATCATTGTATCATTGTCCTCAGATTTGGGACGCTGTGAACCAAAGCTTGAATTTGAGAGAGAGAGAAGAGAGAAGAGAGAAGAGAGAAGAAAGAGAGAAGAGAGAAGAGAGAAGAGAGAAGAGAGAAGAGAGAAGAGAGAAGAGAGAAGAGAGAAGAGAGAGAGAAGAGAGAAGAGAGAAGAGAGAAGAGAGAAGAGAGAAGAGAGAAGAGAGAAGAGAGAGAGAGAGAGAGAGAGAGAGAGAGAGAGAGAGAAAGCTGAGAATGGAAGATTGAACACCAACTAGCATCCTGGACTTCAGATGAAAGGCTCTTTCCAGAAAACGCTACCACGCCAGAGCGACCCCTCCACACGGTGAAGTTCCTTTGTGTAGATGAGCAACTTCCCATAAAGGAGCATCAGGTTAAGGCCTCTGCTGTCTGTACCAGTCACAGGGAGAGAGGCTGAGCTATGAGAATCTAGCTTACAAGGAAACTGAAGTCTGGTGCACTTAGGACCCATGCATGTGTCCTTGGCACTTAAATCTCCATCCACCAGGGACAGGACATGGAGGCACAAACATCACCTGCCTGCTGTGATCTACACTCTGTACATGCCGTCTCTCTTGAAATGAAGATCCTGACATTCTAACCCTCACAGTGAATGGTACTGGGAGGTGAGGTTTTGGGAGGTGACTAGGTATCAGGGGTCGAACCCTCATGGATGGATGGGAGCGTGACCTTGAGAGAGGGCTGCCTTGCCTTTTATACCATCCACATGGTGAGACGATACCATCTCTGAAACAGGAAGTAGACCTTTCCTAGACACTGAACCCACTAGGATCCTAGACTGTGGGCTTCCTAGATGCCAAAATTTGGAGAAATCAAAGTCTGCTTGTGCCGGTTTGTCAGAGCATCTCAAACAGAGCGAGACCCCGTCTGGCCTCGTGGAACCAGGACTGGAGTGAATGAAGTGTAGCGGACACTGTAAATTGCCTCACTCAATCCCACTGAGTGCCAGACCCCCACATTTCCCATACTCCTTTGCAGTCACCACACAGGCAGAGAAGCTCCTTTTCGCCAATCAGATGCATTCTGATATGACATGAATGTAAAAGGAATGAGCAGAGATGGTGCCTGCCCACTGTAACCCAGGTCTTCTGTAGCAGGTGGAGATAACGGCACTGTTCTGGCCGTCTCTCCATGAAGTCCTGAGGACAGAGCCCAGTGCAGAGGCATGCTTTTCCTGCTAGCATGGCATGGTTTGGCTTCTTTTCTGGCTCCACAAGACACCAGCCCAATCCCTGGTCCTTCCCAGAAATTCCACGAACCACCTGGCATCCTTTAATACAACCTTTTCTGCTTAAACGGGCTCGAGGAATTTCTGTCGCTGGCGGCCGGCAGATCTGGCTGGGCTCAGCAAAGAAGAACACAGAGAAATGAAAGGGAACTGGAAGGCTGGCAGATGCCAGCTGGCAACATGGTGTCCACACTCAGGCCATCAGGGACTCCCAGACTCGGTGCTTGCAGCCCAGGGGGCCACATGAGCACGAGCCTCAGAGCTGGCTGCAGAGAGGGCAAATCTTCATGCTGCCGGCTAAGTGCTGTATTGTTCTGGGCAAGTTTCTCAGACCCCGATTTGAAGATCCTCATCTCACCCTACAGGGTGTGCACAGACTGAAACTAGGTAATGGGTGTAGACAGCCTGGTGTAGTGTCTAGGGACCAGAAGTTTTTCCAGAAATAGAATCTAACTGAGTGTGATTGCTCTCACCTATTTATTATCCCAGCACTGAGACAGCCTGGTTAACAGGGTGTTATGGGCCAGCCTGGGCTACAGAGTGAGATCATATCTCAAAAAAAAAAAATCCCCTTTTCATGGCACCTTCTAGGCTGTCAGCTGTGTCTAAATATCCCCATCCCCGCCACCTGCTGTCAGAAATTCACGGAAGTGGGTGATGAATGCAGGCTTCGTGCATTCTGTGAGAGGCGAATGGCCACGGAAGTAGCTGCTGATGCTCTGGGTGAAGAGCGGGAGGACTCTGTGGTCTGAGTCAGTGGTGGGAATGACAAACAAGGTTTTCCCATGAGGGAAGGCCATTGACCCACAGCAGAATGGGCCTGCTGTTGAGTAAGGAGCATTCTTGTTATAGACCACAGAGAACCGGAGAGAGGAAGTGCAAGTCTGTTTGCAATGCATGATTGACTGCAATGTGAATGTTCTCAACTTGGTTATTGTTAAAAGAAAAAGAGAGAGGATTATTTCAAGACTGACAGATACTACTGTGCTTTGGTGGTTGTGGCCCAAAAGAGCTAGCAGAACCCTGAAACTTCTCCGTCTTTGTAAAGGAAATGATGTATGCCAAGATGTTATCCGAGAGCCCTTGAACAAAGTTAAGAAACCCAGGACCTGGCTGGGTGTGGTGGCGCACGCCTTTAATCCCAGTACACAGGAGGCAGAGGCAGGTGGGTCTTTGTGAGTTTGAGACCAGCCTGGTCTACAGAGTGAGTCCCAGGACATCCAGGGCTATGTGGAGAGACCCTGTCTTGGGGAAAACAAAAAAAAACAGCAGCAGCTCGAGCAACAGCAGTAACCTAAGACCAAAGCACACAATTCAGTATCTGGTAATGGCACTCGGCCTGCAACAAAACAGTGATGTCTTGCTCTGCAGAAACAATGAGGCTGCAGGATATGCTTTTTTTTTTTTTTTCTTTTTCTCCCCCCCCCCCCCCCCCCCCCGGTTGGCCGAGAGGATGAAAGAAGCCAAAGAAAAATGATGCCAGGAACAGATTGCCAAGAGATGTAGGCTGAGAGCTTCTCCTCCTAAAATCTGAGTCCGGCCAAGGATGAGTCTTTAAGAGTAAGAAGTGGCCAGCAGTGGTGGCGCACACCTTTAATCCCAGCACTCGGGAGGCAGAGCCTGGCAGATCTCTGTGAGTTCGAGGCCAGCCTAGTCTACAGAGCAAGTTCCAAGATAGCCAGGGCTACAAAGAGAAACCCTGTCTCAACAAACAAACAAAAACAAAAACCAAAAAGAGAAAGAGAGAGTAACAAGCGATCAAACCTTGGAACTAAAAAACAAACAAATGAAAAATATATATATTGCAGTCATCCCAGCCAGTGTTCACCAACTGACTAGGTTTGTATACTCGGGTAAGCAAAATAAAAGGCTACATTATTTTTCCTTCCTTAAAATTACCCTCATGAAGAGGAAACTGTTATATTTGAGAGCAAGGGATAAACTTCTCTTTGATGCCCATGACTTTGGAGATGATGTCATTGTTTCTGATTCAATGCACTTTTAGACATATATACAGATCTAGTTTAAAGTAAAAAAGGAGAAGACACTTGTGAAATGCAAGAATTATTCCCAGGGAAAATGGTCTCATAACCTCCAGGGCTGGATTTCCCAGTGACAAAGTGGCATGGTGGTTAAAATCATGGACCCTGGAGCTTCAGAGCTGGGTTGGAATCTTGACCTGACCTTTCATGAATTGTCACTCTGAGGAAGTTTCTCAACCTCTCTGGATGTGAGTTCTCTCCATAAAATGAGATAAAGGAATCTATCTTGTAGGGTCACTTAAGGAGCAGTGAAGTTGATGTAAAAGGTATCTATGATAATACATAAATGGAAGCTGTTTGCATTCAGAAGACGAAGGGGTAGAGAACCATGCCAGGGTTATGTGAATATGCACTTGCAGACTTGGATAAAAAGCCCAAGAGAGGATCATACAAGAGCATAAAAGCTGCCATCTTTTTAATAATAAGGATGGAAGTGAACTCATAATCCCTGAAAAACTGACTTACAGGATTTAAAATATAACTTTGAGTTTGGCTAAGTTTGCTCCATAAGCTATATGGGTAGAAAAAGAAATATTCAAAATTAACGTCATTTAAATTTTCAATGGGATTTCATTTTAAAAATAAATTTATTTATATTTTATCTTATGTGTGTGTGTTTATATATGCACATGTGTGTGCATAAGTGGGCATCAGATCCCTTGGAGCTGGAATTACAAGGTTTGTAAGCCGCCTAGCATGGGTGTTGGGATCTGAGCTCCAATGCTGATACTGAGCAGTAAGCACTGAGCCATCTTCCCGTTCCCTCAATGCGACTTTAATACGTAGGTAACCTAAATTAACAAACCAAATACTAATGGCTAATCGCATATTGCTGTATTATTAGCAGCATATTAGATCTCGTCCCATTAGTAAATTAACTACACTATTTCATGTAGCATTATGTTGCCCAAGCTTTTTGTAGATCTTACTTTGGTAGCAGGCTTATGTATCCTACTCCATACGGCAGCGAAAAATGTTCTCATTCACTTTTTAATAGGCACAGAAAATTAAAGCTGATGTCAAGAAGCCATCTTAAACCACAGGCCTCTGATTCTCAAATTAATACTCTTATAAGTCCAACTCCTGGCATTTGCCTAAATTTAAGTGGAAATAAGGATCATAGCAAAATAAACTAAAATGGAAGAAATATAGACTATCTCCATGTGTTATAAATATATATTTTTCAAACAGGAAAAGGATGTCACCCAATTATATTTCCCAGATACTTTCATCATGCTTCTAATTTGTAGATTTGGAGGTTTGGCTAGAGAAACTCTAATATGCTACAAAGTAGAACTTAGTGGGTGACTTTGATTGACAGGCACTCGGAGCAGCAGAGTGCCGATGGTGTGGAGTAGGTCTGAAAAAAACACACAATAACCTGGGCAGTGTGCTGAGTGGAGACTCAGGATGCTGACGACTCTTGAAGGAAAACCCAAAACACAGCAACGTGAAGGCGTTTAGAGAGGACCTTTGAGAGGCAATTAGGTTTAGATGAGGTTATAGAGGTGGACCTTCATGATGAGCTTGCTTCCTGGTGGGAATTGATGCTAAGAGGCTGCTTTCTCCATCCCTGGCACAGGAGGGCACAGTGAGGAGGCGAACATCCACCAACCAGGAAGAGAGTCCTCATGAGAAACAGACATGTGGGCACATCTGTCCTGTCCTCCCCACATTCCAGGACCACCTGAAAGTAAATGTCTGCTGCTCCATCCATACCTTCTACATACCTTAGGGCAGCTAAGAAGCTAAGCAGGTGAGGAGCAAGGTCACAGTCTAATGGGACCCAGTTACTTCTGCTGGGGGCAGACCTTGGCATTATCCATGAACACCGATGCAGACACAGACTCTCCGTGGGTGCAAACGGACTTACTCTCTGAACTCCACGGGCTGATTTGCAAGGCGAGCAGCAGCATTTAGTTCAGATGGGCTGCTGCTTTAGGCCAAGCTCAGCTTTACTCCGTCAGTGTGCCTGTCCCCAGCATTCTTAGCTGTACCTTTCCAGTGATGTGTGTTGTTCAGCTACGCTGTGCTGAGCTATCTAGAGTACGGTTTCCACATCTCAGCTGCTAAGCCATAAAAGTAGTGCTTGCTGTTTTCTCAGGCCCTGCATAGGTAATGCTTACAGATTTAAGCCCATTTGAAAGGTTCTAAGAAGACAGATTTTATTCTCTTAGCATCAACCAAGACCAAGCTTCCCCACGGCAAGCACTCTATGTGTGTGTGTGCATGTGGTATGTGTGTTTGTGTGCATGTGACTCTGTGTGTAAGGGGATTGTTTATTTCTTGGCTGAGTAAAAGGGAGGAGAGGAAGGGAGTATACAACATGCCTTTGCAAGGTCACGAAAGGAGTTCAAAGTTGTCCCGTTGGCTTAGTCATAGTAGAAGAACTTGGCTCTGACACACCTCAGCAGAGGACAAGTCAGGGAGCGAGAGAAGTTGCTTTCTTGCTCCATTTGAGCAACATAACAAAACACCGTAAACTAAACCCGGTGGCTTAGCAACAACAGGCATTTCTCACAGCTCTAGAAGCTGTAAAGTCCAAGATCAAGACCCCAGCAGTGTCTGGGGAGGACCTTTGTCCTGGTCTCATTTCAGTGGCTGTGAT
Organism: Peromyscus maniculatus bairdii; assembly: GCF_049852395.1. Lineage (NCBI taxonomy): Eukaryota > Metazoa > Chordata > Mammalia > Rodentia > Cricetidae > Peromyscus > Peromyscus maniculatus. The sequence goes on along the minus strand of NC_134866.1, from coordinate 26,657,230 downwards.
AAAATCCCCAACAAGGAGTAACTTAGAGGAGAAAGGCTCTGTTTTAGCTCATGATTCCAGGCCACAGTCGCCACTTCGGGGAAGACAGGGTGGGAACATGAAGCAGCTAGTCACACCACAGTCCACAGTTGCTGTGGATATTGCTCTATATAAATAAAACACTGATGGTTAGTGACCAGGCAGGAAGTAGGTTGCCAGGCAGGAAGTAGGTAGGACAAGGAGAGAGAAGAATTCTGGGAAGCGGAAGGCTGAGGAGGGAGACAATGCAGCCGCCGCCATGACCAGCAGCATGTAAAGACGCCGGTAAGCCACCAGCCACGTGGCAAGGTATAGATTAATAAAAATGGGTTAATTTAAGATAAAAGAACAGTTAGCAAGAAGCCTACCATGGCCATATAGTTTATAAGTGATATAAGCGTCTGAGTGATTATTTTATACGTGGATTGTGGGACTGCGGGGCTTGGGGAACCTGGAGAGAAGCCCTCTAGCAACATACAGTCGTGAGCACAGAGAAGGGAATGCATGCATGCTAAGTACTCTGCTAGTACTCTATTCTTATACAGTCCAGGGCCCCAAACAGGGGAACGTGCTGCCCACTTTCCCACATCAATTAAGCCAGCCCCCTGCAGACATTCCCACAGGCTAACTGATGCAGACAGTCCCTCATGGAGACTTTCTTCTCACTTGTGTCTAAGTTATGTCTACTTGACAAATAAAACTAACCTTCAAAACTTAAATAAATAACTTTTTTTTTTAAGAGATGGTGAGCTAGGGTATCATGTATCCCAGGCTAGCCTCAAACTGTCTACGTTGCTAGGAAATGACATTAATCCTATGCCTATCTCTCAAATGCTGGATTATAGATGTACCGCCACATCTAACTACCTAGCTGTCTTTTTGCTATATCGTCACAGGCAGAGTAGAAAGGTCTCTTACCAGGTGTCCTATGAGCATTGTTTTAAGGTTTCTATTGTTATGAAGAGACATCATAACCACAGCAACTCTTATAAGGAAAACATTTCATTGGGATGGCCCACTTACAGTTTCAGAGGTTCAGTCCATTCTCACCATGGTGGAGAGCATGGCAGCGTGCAGGCAGACGTGGTACTGGCCACATCTTGAGCAGAAGGCAACAGGAAGTGGATTGAGGCACTGAACATGGCTTGGGTATATATGAGACCTCAAATCCCACCCCCCCACAGTGACACTTCCTTCAACAAGGCCACACCTACTACAACAAAACCACACCTCCTAATAGTGCCACTCCCTTTGAGGGCCATTTTCTTTCAAACCACCACAAACATCAATCTGCTGCAGGGCTTTATCACTTTCCCAAAATCCCCTTTTCCTTTAAAGACAGAAGTTCTGCATGTAGACTTTAGGAGACATAAGCACTCAGCTCATTGCTCTTAGCAGAACAAAGGAAGGGCAATGTGGTAATGTACTCCAAAAAGGCACTCGAGTATTCTAGTACCCTCTGGTTCACTTTCTGGGACATTTCTCTCCTACCTCATTACAGATTCATTGGGCTGAAGATAAAACCACACTTAGAACATTATCGTTCACTACTTTGAGACTCACTAGCTCACTCCAAACTTAATACCGGGCTATGGAAAAGCCAGAACAAAATAAAAATCAGAATACACTATAATTACCATGTTATTATAAGTGAGCAGGCAGACAGGGGTCTGGAAAAACTTGGAAGAGCAAACTACAGTTAATATGTATTGGGTGGTAGGACTGAGGGGAATTTTCCCCTTCAAATTATTTTAAAATTATTATGACCTTAGTATTGCAATGCATAAAAGCCAAAGTCGAGATAGGAAAACACAAGTCAGGCGGGCCCAATCTTCTCCATGCATCTTGGCCTTAGGAGAATTTGGCCAGAGACCACTGTTGAAATCACTCTACACCATGCCTGGCTTCTGACCCATTGAAGAGAGAGCCAGACACAGCTGCAGGCCGCAGAGTCCAGCACGTTGGAGACTGAAAACCTAGTCAAAACTTCAGCTCAAATTCCAATCTTCTGGAGCACCTTTAAAACATACTGCACGTATCTCAAACTAGATCTGAGAATTTTGGGTCTATATGACAAGTTCATGGGGCAAATGCCAAAGCCTACACTGAAGGCTTTTTGGGTTTGTTTTGTAATTTTTGCAGCAGATAGACATACATGTGTGTGTGTGCATGTGCATGCACATTCAAGCGCGCGCGCGCGCACACACACACACACACACACACACACACACACACACACACACATCCCTCCTGAGTATCTCAAGAGTTTTCAGTGTAAGGCAGACACAGGGTAAGAACAGATGCAGCCTGACTGACATATTAGCGTTCAGAATAACTGACCACATTTACTACAAAGTCATCTAGACCCTTTGAACTTGTTACTCAGGGCTGATGAGATGCCTCAGTGGATGAAGTGCTCGCTGGACAAGCCTAACAATGGAAGGTTCTAGACCCGTCACCCACATTAGAAGACAGAAACTGACTCACAGAAGTTGCCTCTGACCTCCACATGCATGACATGGTGCACACACTCGTACTCACATGATAATAATAAAATTAATTTTTAGCCAGGCGGTGGTGGCACAAGCCTTTAATCCCAGCACTTGGGAGGCAGAGGCAGGTGGATCTCTGTAAGTTCGAGGCCAGTCAGGTCTACAAAGAGAGTTCCAGGACAGCTGGAACTGTTACACAGACAAACCCTGTCTTGAAAACAAACAAACAAAAAACCCCCAAGAATAAAATAATTTTTGTACCTACTTAACGTTTCCTTCTCCCTAACCCCACAATGCATGCTCTATATTAAGCCTAAGCATGGTGTGGATGCAGGAAGACATTGTCTATGTAATATTCACCAATATTTGACCCAGCCAAGCTCTATACAGATAACTCCCAAAAGGAATCCTTTTAGTCAGTGGATCCAAGAGTTGGCCCCCAAGGTCAATTTCTCTTTGCAAAACCATCCCTTCTCTATCCTCTCAAACATCTTCTTATTTATCTCCTCACTCACTCTGGAAGATGGCAGGTGTTCCACGCCTGTCTCCACCACCAGACTGTGAGCTCCCCGACAGGAATGCGAAGCCTCCTTTTCCTGTGCCCCAACCCAAGCACACGGGACATGTTCCTTTTGTTGTTTTTATTTTTTGAGACAGGGTTTCTCTGTGTAGCCCTAGCTATCTTGGAACTGGCTCTGTAGGCCAGGCTGGCCTCGAACTCACAGAGATTCATCTGCCTCTGCCTCCCAAATGCTGGGATCAAAGGCAAACACCACCACCACCCAGCCCCTTGCTCTGGTCTTTGAGCACCTTGCTTTAAACTGGTATAATTATCGGTGCCTCCTTTCACTCCTAGAAGTGTCCTGGCATGATACGTTCTCTAACCACGCCATCACTAAACAGTGAATAAATGTCGATGCTTGCTCTTTGAAGTTTGTTTTTAAGGTCATCTTCCCTTTATCCATTATGGCACTTGTAGGTAGATTGTCGCAGGACTGATTCAGAAATCGGTTTTGCCAGGAATTTTAAGGATGGGGAGTAACTTTGATAAACACACAATTTTCTTCTCCTAATTATCTCGTCGGCTCGTTAACTGCCGCACCGACTTTGCCAGTCTTTGGCTCCTCTGAGCTTATTGGCATGACCGGGACCCAGGGTGGGGCTGTCAATGACTGGAGGTAGCGAGGAAGCCAACCCAGCATTAAATCCCCACAGGGATTCCTGAGAACTGATGATGCTGGTGAGGAGGAGGCGGCGGCGGCGTTCCAAACCAGACCGTACGGCTCCAGCATCCTGCCCGTCAAGCCATCTTTACGGCTGTGGGGGCACCTCGGAAAGAGAAGCGTCACTTAGCTTTCCCGTGCAATCCTCAAGCATGAGATGGAGCAGCAAGACCGAGGGCGGGTGAGGAGAGGGCTGGAACCAATTAAAGCACTTGAGGTTGAGGGTTCTGGCCTCTACCGCAGCAGTAGCAGCAAGAGGCGCACTGGCGGGGTTGCCAGAGGCGCTGATAAAATCGTGATTATCCAAGTCTATGGCATGTGGCCTGGGGTCTGGGCTTTTTACAGCGCATTAGGGATAGGAAAGGAGAACCGCAGGTCCGTCTCTGCTTGTAACTACAGTAGACAGGGCCATGCAACTGAAGCCAGAGGGGAGGGGACCTGCTTTACCTGTCTGGCCCACTTCCTCTGGCTCCTGAGAAACCCCTCCTTGGATTTAAGGGCCCAGAGGGATTTCCCAACTCTTGCCGCTCATTAAGCCTGTTTGGTTTTTTTTTAAAGCAGAAAGATTAAATGCATGGCCCGCTGCCAAGATCCCAGATGTCAGGAAAGCTTTCTCTCCTTGTGGATGGGTCCCCTGCTAAGTAGTACTTCCAATTAACACGTAAAGTCAGCTCAGAGGGGCTGGAAGAGGTGGGAGTCCGGGCGAGAGGGGTCTGGCTCCACACGTGGCTTTGCTGTTCATGTTGGTCTAGGTTCTAGTGAGCCATTCACTTGTCTTCTCTGGGACTCTGTTTCCCTAGTAGGAGCGAACTACTTAGCAAACTTTCCATCCTTCATGAGCAGGCTGTGAAAAATCAAAGGATTATCACAGAGGTCTTGAGAGAAAATACAGAGCTCTAAAGACTGTGCTGGCTGATATAGTTATTGATAATCGCCAAACGTGGCTACTTAAATTAGAATTCCGTCCTCAGGCTGAGGACACAGATCAATGGGAATGTGACTGGAGTCCTTGGATGGGGTGGCTTACATTCAGGGATGCCAGTGGTCAACAGTAGCATGCTTGTCTAGCATACAAGAGGCCCTGGGTTGGAGCCCTAGTACTGCACAGAATAAATAAAAACAAAATTTGATCATGTGGTCATGCAAGTTCCATTTCACATGGGGCTAATGGCTGCCATATTGGCCACCTCAGAGAGAAAACAGTACCCTCTTCTGGAAAGTTCCACTGAATGATGCCATTCTAAAGTTCCCCTTGGATTCCTGCCCTCACAATCTGGAGTGGAAATGGGTGTGGTGAGACAAGTCAGTTGTGGTAGGCATTCACACCTGGAATCCCAGTACTTGAGAGACCGAGACAGAACCTGTGTGTGAGGCCAGCCTGGGATATAGAAGGTGATGCCTTTGGAAAACAACCAACCAACCTGAACATCCTAGTCCTGTAAACACTCAGAAGGCAATGCTCCATATATGTCCACGGAGAAAAAAAGCCTTTCATAGCACCTGTACAAGCCACAACCAAGCCCACTTCTAGACCCTCAGAAGCGGCAATTTTTCCTTCTAATAGGTAAGACAGTGTAGGCATGTGAGGGACTTTCCTTCCTCAGCTTCCACAGCCTGTGGTACTCAGTTCAGCCAATGCAGGCCTGAGTCCCATTTTTAAGAAAATGCATTTTCAAACATTCTCTCCATGGCAGTGTTAGGCCTGCACACAGCAGGGCCCAGGACAACCTAACCACTGCCCCCATGCTGGCCTGACAGGCCATTCGGCACAGCCCCAGAAATGGCTGACTTGAACATTTAACAAAAGGACACAACCCTCCCAGGGCCAAGTGTTAAAAGCATTCCAAAAGAAAATGGCCCAAACAGAAGCTCCACCCCCCCTCCAATCTGTTCTTCATCTGTCCAAGGATTTATTGGCTCTTGTAGTAAATTCATCAATTGCCAAAGAGAGTTAAAACTGTGGCTCCAATGTAAATACTTGTTGGTAACAATCTCTCAGTGCGACACTTCAGATTTCAAGAGGCTGGGTGGCCTTCTAAACGCCTCATTAAATGGCAACTTTATGGCAGTAAGAGGGAAGGGCGCTGGGATTTTCCTGTACAGATGCATAAATCAATCTTTTCAAAGACAAACACTAGAACAACTCACAGAATGTGCGTGACTGGGGGAAGCAGGGAGGAGGGTCGCACAAGCCGAGGAAGGAGAAACTGAGACACCCTTGGAGGTCAGTCCAAAGTTTTCCGAGCTCAGGGCATGAAGGTCGCCATTCTGAACATTTCCGCTCAGTCTGACATGTGTTTATCCATCCGCAAGAAAATGGACCGCTCGCCTAAATGGCAAGATGCTAGGCACTGTGATCGATCACTCCACGTTGACTTCCCGTCCCTCCTGGAGATTTTCATAAAGATTTCCGGGGAGCAGCTAGTTAGAGCAAATTCAACGGCTTCTCTTAGTGTTGAGGAAAGCTTTCTCATCAACAATTTTGACGGACTACTACCTGCTGTAGAGTGATGGTCTTGTAACCACGCCTTTGGCCCACCTACCTCCCCAAGTTAATTTAATGCCACTTGTAGAGTATAAAACCACCATATTAACAACAAAACTCACACAGGCCCCACTACCTCACACATGCCGGTATACTGTCTTGACCACACCCATATATATTCCTAGCCAGAGAAGCTTCCACGGGCTTCCTCTGCTCCATTCAAATTTCACTGTTCTCCATGGCCTGAAAGGGCTATACTCCTGGGTCCAGGCTTGGATGTGGACATGCTTCTCTCTGATGTTCTCCCAAACACCCGGCGGCGGCAGCAGCAGCGGCAGCGGCAGCGGCTTGTGTGTGTGTGTGTGTGTGTGTGTGTGTGTGTGTGTGTGTCTGAAGTTAACAATGCACATTGCCCCTCCCTCCCTCCTTCCCCGCCTTTTAGCCAAGCAACCCTTTAAAGCTAAGCCTGGCCCTCGGTGGGCCAAGCTGTGTTAGCTTCCTTTTAGATAAAGTTGAAGGGAAAAACTTAAGACTGAAGACTGAAGCAGAAGACAGAGACTCTGAGGCACAGCATGTCCAGGCAGCCCTCTGCATTTCTGCCTCTGGCAGCCTTGACTTTGCCCCCTAACTGGATGTGGTTGTTTTTTTTTTTTGTTTTTTTTTTTTTTTTAAACTCTACTACATTTTGTCAGATTCCTATTGAAAAATCACCTCCATTGTTCAGAAAGAACAATGTGCGATTGATAGCAAGGCTAATGTCGGGAGGGAGGCAGAGTCTGTAGATCTCAGGAGTGGGGCCTTCCAGCTGCCAAAGCCCTTCCTACTGGAGACACTGCCACCCTCCCACTAGGGGTCTGCCCCCCCCCCCCAGCAAAGGCAAGACAAGTCAGAATGGTGCAAGCATGTAGCAGCTTGGAGGTCACTTAAGGAATCTCACGGTGGCCTCTGCCGACAGCCCGAGTCCCTCTTCCAAAGAGTGATTCTGGGCAGTTAATGCTCTGTGCATTTCTGAAGGTCGAGTCACTTTCCTAACACAATCCCTACTCTGTCACGGCCTCTCCCCACACACCATAGTCTATGGATAATCTTTCTTTGACTATTTGGATTATTTAGACTCAGCCAAGTCTGTGTTTAGAACCCTTGCAGAAGTTTCAGAGCTCATGAGTGTGACTATTATACAAAAGTCCCCATCAAGAATGAGCCTGGCCCATACCAGCACATTCAGGATTCAGGCGTGGAAGGGAGATCTGGCCCTAAGTGTCTGAAAGGCTGCCGCCATGGAGTCTGACACCCAGGAAGCATGCAGCAGATGTTTCCAAGGGCTAAGAGGTGCAGAAATACCTTTGGGCTCTCCTGTGGGAATTACCTGGTTCCGACCTGGGAATGGAAGGCCACTGTGGGCTGTGTAAGAGGTCCACAGGGAGGTCCTGGGATGTGACAGAGGGCCCACATTTCCCAGCATCCTTCATAGAGAGAGATTGCCTCAGGACATTTAATGGGCACTTGCCAACCCACAGTTTCCAGAAGGGTAGGAGGGCAAAGGGAGGAATTTCTCCTGCTGGCAGATCCTCAATGAAGGAGGAGGAGAGAGGAAGGGAGGAGGAGTAGAGGGCCCTGTGCTGGAGGAAGGAGGAGTGTCAGGGAGGAAGCGACCACTGCAGGCAGATGAGCATCTGTCAATCAAACCTTTGAGTCTACCGATCTTAGAACCTGGTTAGTGTAGTGCTGTGCATTAAGGTATCATTAACGGCTTAAGATGTATGTTCACATCTGTATGCTTCTTCTCCAACTAACCGTATTCTCTTCCCCACTTCCTTCTGGATACAAATTTATATAGTGTGTGAGAACCCCAACTTCACCTGTTATTAACTAGTCACAGATTGCGCCTAGCTTTTCTTTCCACCACCGATGATGGTGCGATCATTCCGCTCGCGGAAACCCACTTCTCTGAAAACTGCCACACAGCATTCAGAAACGCAGGCTTGGCATATTTTATTTATTCCCTCACTGATAAATGTTTCATTTTCACGTTGCCCCATTTCAAACGTTCCAGAGGGAACCCGTGCTCAAACGCGAGCATTTCACCAGCACGCATGTAGAGAGGTGAGCCTCCGGTCAAAGGCTATGTGTAATTTTAATACATCCGGACAAAATACCTGTGACAAACTTTACTCTCACTGATGGCATGTAGATACCCATCCCCCTAACTAACTAGACTTGATCCTATCACCTCTTCAAGTTTTTCCCCTAAGGCCAACCTTACCACCCACACTGTCCACAATGGATGCTGCGGAGATGCAGGAAAATAATGCTAAGGTTGGCGTTGCCCTGATAGCCAAGGGCTCTGGCCTTTTTCTATTGCCATTGCATATTCCCTCCTGGGACTTGCCATTTCAAGTAGTTAGCCCTTCCCATCCACAGATTCTATATCCATGGATTCCATAAACCATGGATCAAAATGTCCAGGGAACCCCCCAGCTGAAGAGTTACGGGCAGTTAATGTCTCCTGGGGGAGGGGAGGCAGTTGTCTTTCCAGGGGCAGTGGTTGCTATAGGCTGTCCATGTTCCGATGGATGGCCTCACACCCACGCACATGCCAACAACACTAAGTGAACTGAGTTGGTTATGAAGAAGAAGAGAAGGAAGAAAAAGAAAGAGGAAGAAGATGAAGAGGAAAAAGAAGGAGAAAGAGAGGACATGGATGAAGCAGAGGAGTTCTTGGCTTCGAGAGCAGAATTTACAGCTACAGATTTAGTCCAACTCCCTCAGGTAACAAATGAAGAGACACAGGAAAAGATCAGCTTGAGATGAGCCTGAGGCCGCCTAACAGAAATAGAAGCAGCCAGACCTCAGGTCCGAGTCTATGAACCAGCCTAGGGTTTCAGTTAGAGGTTAGCGTGATTCCGATTTGACCTGGAAACATAACTGGGCACTTCATCATCTTGTCTGTGTACTTTTATCCTATTAAGGAAAAAGAAAGCCCTATAAATAAACTGATAATTTCATTAAAAAAAAAAACCACATTCAATAAGCATTCATCACCATTGCCTGGTTATTCATTAACACATTAACTTTCTGTTTCTCCTCATTAGAATTTAAACTAAATGAGAGCAGGGAACCCTGAGGATTCCCTAAGACCCAGAGTTTCAGAAACTTTTTCCCTAGAGAGACAAGCATCTATCTACCTATAGGATACCAGTGACAAGCCAAAGTACAATTCTACCAAAGTCCAACATGGAGAACTGAAGAGCTTACCAGGCTTATGTATAGGGTATGGGTATGGGGTTCCATACAGGAGTGTGGGCAACCCTAAAGCAGTAGCACCACCAAAAAGTAACCCCAGCATAGATGGAGCCTCCTTAAATTAGCCTTCTATGGTCTATACATTCTAGCAGCCCCAGAGACCACGAGGCCATGTGAGATTAGGCAAAATCATACATGGCTGTCTAGGAGGAGAAGGGATGGCTGGAATCTCAGGGGAGAGTCCCATGACCCCCACCAGTCCCCTCTTCTGTGTAGGATTTCAACAGTCAACGGCACTGATTTTTTTGGGGGGGGGGTTGCTTGCAAGCAGCCATAGCCTTTCTGATGAGGGAGACGGCTGTTGTGTTTGGGGACTAGTGTTGTACAACAAGCTGGGTCTGCTCTGATGGGTCTCAGTAATTAATTGTTGCTAGATAACTGTCAATTATCACCTCTAAAGCCACCCACATGAGCAAAAAAAAAAAATGCAGCAAATGGCTTTAGTTTTTAAAAACTCCATTGTGTTCACCTGTGTGAGCTCTGCTAGATCAGCTGTCCATTGGTTGGTGGTCTAAAATATGGAGCACAGGACAAGGGCATTGCTAAAGATCCTTGGCCGCCTCTGCTCCTCCTGGATGCAGATTCCCTGTGCTTCTTCGGTTGGTGATGGCACTTGAGGGCCCCTCGGCAAAACCTCAACAAGAGATGAGGCATCCTGTAGTCGTCTGAATGAAAATGGTCCCCATAGACCCATAGGGAGTGGCACTGTGAGGAGGTGTGGCCTTGTTAGAGTTGTAGGAAGTGTGTCACTGGGGGTGGCTTTGAGGTTTCAAAAGCTCAAGCCAGGCCCAGTGTCCCTCTCTCTTCCTGCTGCCTGGTGATCTGGATGGCTCCTTCTCCAGAACCATGTCTGCCTGCACGCTGCCATGCTTCCTGCCATGATGATAATGGACTAAACCTCTGAAAGTGTAAGCCACTCCAATGAACTGTTTTTCCTTTATAAGAGTTGTCTGAGTCATGGTGTCTCTTCACAGCAATAGAAACCCTGACTAAGACACATCCTGAGTCTGTTTTGTTTCTTTCATCTCCTGGAGTACAAACTTCAACCTCAGGCCTTGAACCCTGTGGGGTTTCAAGGCCTGTTTCCTGCTCTATAGAGTGGACATGATGGAAAACTCTAACCCTGGATCTGGAGAGGTGGCTCAGTGGTTAAGAGCACTGACTGCTCTTTCAGAGGACCTGGGTTCAATTCCCAGCACCCACATGGCAATTCACATCTGTCTGTTAGCTCCAGTTCTAGGGGACCCAATACCATCACACAGACATGCATGCAGGCAAAACACCAATGTACATAAAAATAAATAAAATATTAGAAAAGAAAGAAAGCTCTAACCCTGAAGAATAGAAAGGATGAGTATCGAAATGTGTTTGTTTTTCTGCATAAGGCCACAGGAGGGAAACCACTGGAGTTTGTCGTTGTGGAATATTTGTTTGCACTGCAAAGATGTGTCTTTGCCAAGCACCTTTTGATTGGTTTAATGAAGAGCTGAATGGCCAATAGCTAGGCAGGAGAAGATAGGCAGGATTTCCAGGGAGAGAGAGAGAAAGAAGAATCTAGGTACACGGATTTTCGCCAGCAGACTTGAAGCAAGTTAGAAGTGCCTTACTGAGGAGGGGTAACCGAGTCACGTGGCAGAACATAGATAATTTAAAAACAAAACAGGTTAATTTGAGTCACAAGAGCTAGTTGTGAAAAAGTCTAAGTTAAGGCCAAGCTTACATAATTAATGAGACTGGTGGTCCAAGAAAGTCTGACGAGAAAGATTGCTACAGTTTGTTTTATTAGTCATGGTGGCTTGCAAAATTGTCAACTCTTAGGCTGAGTATTTGCACATCCACAGTGAAGAGACAGACCCAGACTAAGGACTATTAAATATGAGAAAACAGAATGATATGAACAGCATTGTAGAAAATGCACTCCTGAGAGAAGAACCCTAATTTACAAAGCAAACTAAATCCAATCATGATAGGGAATGCTAGATGAACCGCGGGGTTATAGGGAACCTTCAGCTATGTGCCAGCAGGTCACCTACCTACTGCTGTCTCTGAGCGTGTATTTACTCAATCTGTTGCCAGGACATTCACAGCTTCCATTTGGCCCCTTGAAATCATAAAGGCCATGTTCTGGCCCAGGCTCACCACTCCAGGGAACAATAACCATTTAGTTACAGAGCTATGAATGTCCAACAGCCAATCAAAATATAGTTCCTGCTGATCAGATTTGGGTCTTTGCAAACGAGGATACAGACTACAGCCACTCCGGAAAAGCACAAAAGAGAAAGCATGATGTGCATAGAATTTTGAGCAGGTTTTGCTTTCATCTGTTAATAGGGAAGGCCAGAGAGGCTATGATGAGATCAATGGCAGGCAGAAGGCTGAGGCATAGGTGAGTTAGAGGATAAGAGATTCAAATAGTTACGAAAAGGTCTGTCCTCAAATTGACCAAATCTGAAACATAGCGATAGATTTTAGTATAAAACAAAAAAGGCTCATCACCATATTGACTTTCTAAAACCAGATGTCTCTGAGGAAGTGATGTACAATTTGAGAACCCCGTCTTTATTAGAACCGAAGTCAAACATGGTTTTGAATCATCTCAGTTTGGGCATTGAAGGCACCCTTCTAACCCTAACAGAAAGGGTTGCGTTTCTAATCTAGTAGATACTGCAGATATACAGACAAAGAAGAAGACATCTAAAAAGGATTCTCTGAAAAACACTAATTCTTATAGATCTCAAGAGACACCACAAGGACAAGAAAAGGAAAAGGCGTTTAAAATGCAGGCAGGGGACAGTGTGCAAAGTCTGTATCATCGGGTTGGTGACATAGCACAGAGGGAGAGTCTTGGCCAAGCACGTGTGACGTGTAGTCTTTGCTTCGATCCTCGGTGTATGCAAGTGGAAAAAAGGAAAATGCCAGAAGGAACGACAAGTAGACAAACTTGGTCTGTGTCTTGCTGAAGTTGCTTCGACCATCCTGTTGTTGGTAACTCCCAGGCTGGCCCCCCACTCACTACGGCAGCCATATTTGCTCATTCTGTGGCATGTGTGCTACCTGCGGCCAAGAACAGCAATGAGTGAATACAGATTTCCCTAAAACATTGAGGGTTTTTTATTTCATTTTTTAATTAAATTTTTGTAGGCATTTTTAAACTCTATTATGTTGTTCTTGACCTATGGGCTTTGTGGATGACAATGTCATGCCACTTGCCAAGAAGTTGGGCATGTCTGTCTGTGGCTGGCCTTGAGTTCTTGACCTTCTTGTCTCCACATACCAAGGGCTAGAATTATGCACACCATACCTGGCATGATTTGACCATTCTTTGTGTGTGTGTGTGTGTGTGTGTGTGTGTGTGTGTGTGTGTGTTTTGTTTTTGTTTTGTTTTGGGTCAGAACCTAGGACCTCATGCATTCTGGTTAAGTGCTCTACCACTGAGCAATATCCCCCAGTGGTTGACCATTCTTAGGAAAAATGGCTGTTTGGCTTCTCTTGCTGAGAAGAGATGCAGGGGAGGCAATCAAAGTGACCAGGTCATCTCAGAGGAGAACTGTGAATTCTTAATACATATCTGGGCAGTCCAGCACTGACATGAATTGGAATATAAAAGGAATGAGCATCAGTGAATGACTGTATGTGGTACTGTCCAACCACAAGCCCACAGTCATTGCTAGACAGTATCGTGTCTATACAGTTTGCCAATGGGGTAGAGCTGTGCTTAACAACATAGACTTAAACACCAAGTTCTAGCCAAACCTACCAAATCCCAATAAAGCAAAGCCTCTCAACCACAAAAGGACAAGATCTTTACATTTCTAAGCACTTTATCCTCTTCACTCACCCTGCACCCCCCTTAACAACTTTCTCTACCCATGGTCTTGAGATAATTTATAGTCTTTCAAGTCTCAGAATAGGAGAACAGTGTTTTTAAAGCTAAATTCTTAGAAGACAGGCTGAGTGACAGTGGACATTGGGAAGAGATGGAGCCAGCTGTTTGGGAGGAGGCATGAACCCAGGACACTTTCAGCAAATGGAGAAGGGGCCAGGGCATCACTCCCAGGCACCCACTGCAGTCCACACAGGAGCCATCAGCGTGGGAGGTTCTGGGATACTTGTCAAGCGCACACATCACAGTCATGGTATTTTCTCTCTGACCCAAAACCAAGATACAAACCAGTTCAGTTGGCCAGGGCAGATTAATATACAGCTGTAAGATATCTCAATATTAAAAGAGGCTTTTCAGCAAAGTTCGCAAAGCAAGTTTCTGTGAAGCAACTCTTCCTTTTCTCTGGCATGATTGTTAGGCAGGACCTGATCAGAAGCACTGTTAATACAATATGCAAAACACAGCACTCTAAAATGAATTCCAAAACAGGGGTACTTTCTGATAAATCAATGATGGGTCTAAACCAGTCCTAACCCTACACTACTGATAAGAGATGTTTCAAAATGGCAGAAATGTATAAATGTAGCAACAGGTGCCACAGTAATAATTAACACCCATTGAAAATTTCAGCTGGGTCAGGTACCTGCAACCCCTCACTGAGCCTCACCCTCCACCCCACCAGTATACATTCCAGTTTGCTACACTTTATCAGACAGCCCTTTCCCTGACACAGGGAGGTACCGATCACTTCACTCAGACAGGTGAGAACACTGGATCCTCTGCATTCTCACAGCAGAGCCCAGCTGTCTAAGCAGAGCAGGTTGGCACAGGCCTGGAATTCTGGGTACTTGGGAGGATATAGGTTTCAAGTTCAAGGTCTGACAGGGCTGCAGAGTAGATTCAAGGCTACTTAGTGTAACAACTTAGTGTAACCCTGTCTCAAAATAAAAAGCAAAAAGAGGATTGGGGCTGGGATGGCGGTGCACATGTTTAATCCCAGTATGCAGGAGGTTGAGGCAAGCCGATCTCCGTGAGTTCGAGGCCAGCCTTGTCTACACTGTGAGTTTCAGGCCAGACAGGGAGACACAGTAAAAATCTGCCTCAGAAAGAGGAGGGGAAAGGAAAATAAAGGAGAGGGAAGGGGAGAGAAGGGAAGGGAAGAGAAAGGAAGGGAAGAGAAAGGAAGAGAAGTTAAGGAAGCCTTAGACTTGAGGCTCTACCTGGTCACCATCCATGACTCAACATCCATGGTCAACATCACTTGGTCTGCCCAGCTGTGATCTGGCACATAGTCCGCCTTTAGAGGCAGAACATTTAGTATTGCCTCATACTCTGGGAAATTTGCTCAGCTGTGGATGACAATAAAATTACAGTTTTCCCTTTGGATCAGTGGTTCTCAACCTTCCTAATTCTGTGACCCTTTAATACAGTTCCTCATGATGTGGTGATCCCCAACAATGAAATTATTTGTTGCTACTTCATAACTATAATTTTGCTACTATTATGAATTGTAATGTAAATATCTAATATGTAAGATACCTAATATGTGACCCCCAAAAGCGTCACAACCCACAGGTTGAGAACCACTGATTTAGACGATACTGAAGGCCTGCAGTTATTGACATTAATTATCAAGACCAACCTCTATACAATTAGAACCTAATCCAAGGAAGCCACAATGTTGCTGGAAACAGGGAGCCCAGATTTGGAGATGAACTGCATTCTCGGGGCAAGCGGGCAGCACAAGTCTACAACCGCTGGTGAGAAAGGACAAACCTTTCCTGAAGGGCCTGGAAGAAGACCTGGATGGATGGGGTGAGAGGCCAAGCCCGGTGGCACACCCCTGGAATCCAAGGACGTACAAAGTGGAGGCCGGAGCAGCAGGAGTTCAAGGTCAATCTCAGCTACATAGTAAACCTGAGGCCAGCCTGGGCTCCACGAGACCGGATTTTAAAGAAACAAAAAGATGCTATCTATACAGAAGAAGCAAACTATCACACTGGAACAGATGTCTAACGGTGAACTATCGTCTGGACGTGGAATGTCTTCTGTAGGCTTATGGTTTGGATGCGTGGTCTTCAGCGTCTAGCAACATGTTTTTAGGAGACCGTGGAACCTTTAGAGGGTGGGGCCTTGCGGGAAGACATGGGTTGCTGGGGAGAAGGCTTTGAGGGTGACAGCCAGTCCACTTCTGTTCCCAGTTCCCGGCTTCACAGTCCTCTGGGGCACAGTAAGCTGTGTGTGGAGCTCCCACAGTCACAAGGAGCCCCAGCACGATGCTTTCTGTGCCATAATGGACTGTGTCTCTTCCACCATGAAGCGAAGTGAGCGCCCTTTCTGTAGAAATTATTCCTGTCAGGTATTTGGTCACAGCAACAGAACAACTGTGCAGCGACCTATATGTCTTTGAGGATTATGTATGTGGGTAAGAAGAACATGCTAATCCCTGCCATGACTTTTAATCTACTTAAATTTATCTTTTAATCCATCTCGAATTTTCCTCTAGAGTGAAGTAGAGATCTAATTATATGCATTCTACATGAAAGCCAAAAAAAAAAAAATTCACTGGGAGAAAAACAGAGAAATTAGAGATTAAAAAAAAAAAGTAGTCAACAGGAATGAAGTAATTGGGAATTAACATGTCCAGATCTCAAGAGAAAAGAGATACAACCAGAGAAGCGAGATTTGGTATGGTCTGATATCACGTGTGTCAATTAAAATGCATGAAAAGTGCAGTTTATCTCCAAGTAGCACGTCTATCTGAACCGTCTGAAACCAAGATGGGAAGTGGGAGTGAGTGGGAGCAGAGTTCCCAGGATGAAGGTGCTTTAGTGAAAACTATCATTTTCTGTTTGAGTAAACTGAGCCCAAAGTGCATACAACAGAATGGGTATGTCTATTAGATCTTTGTGGCAGGGCTATGCTAGACTGTCTTTGCATGTTCATGTTTTAAGTCTTTTAAGAGTTCCCAGAGGCTAAATCTAGAGTTTCCTCTATCAACAGCCTCCAGAGCGTTTTTTATTGTTCGCAGCTCATTCTTGAACATAGAGGAGAGAAACAGGGCAGAAAAATGAAGTTCCTGACCCCAGCTGTGATGGTTAATGTTACAGGTCGTCCTGGCTAGGCTACACAGCCCACTTGTTCAGTGCAATAGCTGTGCAGATGTTCTTATGAAGGCACGCTGCAGAGGAGGTGAAACGACTGAGTTAGATACAGCCACTCACTATGAACCCAGGCAAGCACAGAGCCCACTCTGTAGTGCAAGCTGGCATAGAATCCCATGGAATCAACATCCTTCCTGCCTCAGCCTCCCAAATCCTGGGATTATAGAAAATGCACTACCACATTAGGCTAACATCAATGTTCAAGTCAGTAGACTGAATAAAGCCACCTCCCCCTTTCCTACTCTACCCGGGATGTGGGCAGAAGACCGCAAAGTAGTCAAAGATCTTAAGAGAAAGGACAAAGACATCCAGAGGAGACACCACTGTCCTCGAGACCCCAAC
The DNA here is from genome assembly GCF_049852395.1 of Peromyscus maniculatus bairdii. Taxonomy (NCBI): domain Eukaryota; kingdom Metazoa; phylum Chordata; class Mammalia; order Rodentia; family Cricetidae; genus Peromyscus; species Peromyscus maniculatus. The sequence continues at coordinate 26,640,320 of NC_134866.1, read as the reverse complement.
ACAGACACCACGTGTATGTTTTCGTCTTCTCTTTTCTACCCTGTGTGTGGTGCTTCAGCCGAGGACTACGCCATCAACGTCCTCCTGAATTCCTTGCCTCTGCTCTGCTCCACAGATTGTGGAGTTACTAGTCACTATAACTGTGTAATATGATTTCCCAATCTCAGCCTTTCTCTGTCTCCCCAACACCCCCACACATATAAAATGTATCCAAGTGCATGTGTCTGTGTGTATAGAGAACCTGAAGGCGTTTATACATACAGATTGCTCTGCTTCTAGAGAATTCTGATTATACACCAATATCATAAGTTTGGGGGCAGCCACAGTCTCTCTGTGTAATTAAAACAGTCCCCAACTTTGTACCACTGATACAGGAAAGCTGCTCTGGGGCAGGGAGAGTCCATGATAAGTTGGTTGAGACTAACACATTGGAATTTAATGCATCTTGAGTTTATCTATGGGAAAATATATTTCATGAGAAGATAAAATTCTTCAATGAGGTGGCTCCTTTCTGGACATTTTCCCCCCTAGTTGAAATTTCCCTGCCTGACCATGATGACTCTCTGGCAAAGTGCCCTGCTGGGAGGACATGCACCCACACTCCTGCTTGGGAGAGGAACAGGAGCCTAAGTGTGCTCTGTCCTTAGACTGGAATGTTTCCTCAGGGAAATCCTCCCGCTCACTGCACTGAAAGCACAGGTTGGCAGGATGAGACTGAGTCACCCCCGAGGAGGATTTCTGCATACCCATAGCATTGGTTTGTGACCCACAGCATCCGGTCCGGGCTGACCACATATCACAGTAGCTGAAACACTCAACCCATCTCCAAACACCGCACACGCCTGGATACAAGGTGACCTCCGATATCAATCTCACCGTTCCTGCTGCAGAGTCCCTCACCAATTGGAGAGACAAGTTACTTGAGTTATTTTAATTTGCTATTTTTCTGTTCACTATATTTTGCTTTGGCTCTTGCAAACCATGAAAGTTCAAATGAGAAATGAATGAAATTACTGAAGCAATGATCCAAAGTGGTAATACATCATAAAAATATTTCTTGACATTTCCACGGGATCAGAAGGTGACTCAAAATACAAATGATCCTCTATTGTCCCATTCAAAAGACAGCCACAAAAACTTGGGGGATAAATAGATTAAAATGAGGCAAATGAACGGCAAATTACTGGGTATAAATGTTCTATTATATTAGATCTACATTAGTATCTTTACATAGCAATACACAAAAGTACATGCATATAAAATGCATGCACAAATACATCAACATATAAATTAATGCCAACCGAGATGCTGGTGTCCCTGGTCTCTGGCTCTTGTACTACAGGCCATTTACTTAATTCTTCAGTATCAGTAGCATTTTTATATTTATGCCTGTGATGACAGTTTCGCTGCGAGCTTCTCGGGACACACCCTTTTCACCTTGATCTAAGTTACTTAAATAAGACTGTTAACTTGTTCCATTTTAAAATGATCTTTAAAAGTCTTGTTTACAAAGAAATCCAACACTTGTTACTATGAGGTCAGAGGCCCTGGAATATTCTAAGATGTCTTTAAAAGACCTTCCCTCCCCCTGCCTTAAAAATACTATTACCTCAGTTGACCTCCTTTAGCAGCTAAAACAGCAATGACTAAGGTCAGTCCAGACCAATGTGTGTTCCCTAAATCCTTTGATGTCCAAAATAAAATAAGCATAAGCTCTTCTCGCAGGAGGGGGGAATTTGTGAAGCCTCAAATGCGAGACAGTGCTCTCTTTTCCATGGCAACCTTCTTATGGGGGCAGGGCCATTAATTCTAGGCACCTGTGGTAAATGGCTTGGCTTCATTTCACACAGTTCCTGTCATCTGCCTTTCTTCCCTCAGCAGGCAGCCACGGCGACGTGGCACAGGATTGTAGGTGGGCTTTCTCAGGGTCGTTCTGTGGGACTCTAGAGGAATCCAAAATATTGGGTGCTGAAGACCCAGCAAAAGGTACGCCTCTCGCCAGGTAGATGCTACTCAACACTGAAGCCACGCTGACAGCCACCAGCTTTCCCTCTTTCTGCTAAAAATAACCTATGGGAAGTGGCCTGGAAATACAGTGGCAGAGTATTTGCTGAGAGCAGATTTCTGGGAAACCACAGTGTCGGGCATGAGTCCTACCCATGCCATCGCTGCTTTCTGGAGGGCTGAGACTCAGTCCACTCTACCCGCAGCTGCCCCAGGAAATGGCATCAGGAGTCGGTGTCAAATCAACTCCAGCACTGCTACAGGCACCTCCAATATATATGTGAGCCAGAAAGAGCCACCGGTAAGAAATTCGGAGATTTTTCTAGAATGTTCTAAAGAAGAGCCCAATATCTTAGGGCCATTACCTGTATCACTGACCAAAGGGGAATGAAACAGTGGACAATACTCCGGTTGTACATGATGCTCCGAGCGGTCAGTGATTTCCCCTGTGAAGGGATGAGGAAAGGAGGAGAGGGGGAAGAGATTGACAATGATGAAAAATACTTCTGAGTCAGGAAGCAGAAGAGCCCGAACTAAGAACTAAGGGCCATGGCTAGAACATAACTAATGTTCTTGTTTGTATATGGTGGTCCCCACCAAAAGTCAGTGGAAGCTGGATTCCCAGTGAGGTAGTCTTAGAGGTGGAGCTTGGGGAAGGTGTTTTGACCTTGAAAGTTGCGGCCTCATGGATGGACCAATGCCTTCCCCCTGTGAGTGAGTTTTTGCTCTCAAGGGGCTAGATTAGTTACCATGAAAGTGATTAGCATAAAGTGAGCCTGACCCTTGTTTTTTCTCTCATACACGTCCATTGGCCCCTCCCCATCCCACATAAGTTAAAGTTCCTATAAGATCCTTGCTTGGAGACCCTGTCTTACAACTGGAGAGATGGCTCAGCAGTTAAAAGCACTTGTATGGCCTGGAGAGATGGCTCAGAGGTTAAGAGCACTGACTGCTGTTCTGAGTTCAATTCCCAGCAACCACATGGTGGCTCACAACCATCTGTAATGAGATCTGGTGCCCTCTTCTGACCTGTAATCATACATGCTGTATGCAAAATAAATAAATGAATCTTTAAAAATAAATTAAAAAATAAAAACAAACATAAATAAATAAAATAAAGAGGCAATAAATGAAAAAAAAAATCCTTGCTTGATGTAGCCACCCAATCCTGAAGTTCTCAGCCCCTAAAAATAAAAACCCCAAACAAAGCAAACCACATAAAAACTTCTTTTCTTTATAAATTGTCTAATCTATTAAAAAATCCTGAAAGGCAAATCAAGTCTAGTCTTACCTAAGGAAAAAAATGAATATAAGGTTGGAGGTGTAGTTCAGTGGCAGAGCACCTACCTAGCATGCAAGGCCTTAGTCCCCAGTAAAGCTACAATAAATACATAAATAAAATAGTATACAGACTAAGCATTTTGGGAGCTTGATAATTAATTATAGCACAAAAATAGAAACTTGGGCTGGAGACATGGCTCAGCAGTTAAGAGCACTTGTTGCTATTACAGAGGACAGGTTCAGTTCCCAGCATCCACACTGTGGCTCACAATTGGCAGGTAACACCAATTCCAGGAGATCCAATACCTTCTTCTGACCTCCAATGTCACCAGGCACATATGTGGTGCACATAGATACAAGCAGGCAAAATATTCATGGACATAAAATAAATAAATCTAACAACAATAATAATGATTTTAAAGAGGATTTTTTAAATGATAGAAACTTGCTTCAATTTCTTTTGTGTTTCTTTCCATTAAGAAAGCTTATCTTTAACCTAAGAAGCATTTTATGAATGAGGAAACTGATTTGGGGCCCTTTTAATAATTGGCTCCAAAGTGACAAAGAACAGCAGAGAAAGAAGCATTTTAAAGCCCCAGCTCAAGGGGCTCAGGAGTCACACTTTCCAAAAGCCACATGCCCAGCACAATACTGAAGACCTCCATGCTGGACCCTATTCAGTTCTTACACTAACTCATGAGGATGTGGCCAACCTCATCTCTACTCTGCAGTTGAGATAACCAAGACAGAAATGCTACACAGTTCACGGAGTGACACCCATGGATACAGTGTATCATCCCACCTTATGCTACCTGTGTAACTGTGTATGGATACAGTGTATCATCCCACCTTATGCTACCTGTGTAACTGTGTATAGATACAGTGTATCATCCTGCCTTATGCTACCTGTACAATTGTGTATGGATACAGTATATCATCCTGCCTTTTGCTACCCTTATAACTGTGTATGGATACAGTATATCATCCCACCTTAAGCTACCTGCAAAACTGTATATGGATACAGTGTATCATCCTGCCTTGTGCTACCTGTGTAATTGTATATGGATACAGTGAATCATCCCGCCTTACACTACCCGTGTAACTGTTTAGACAGTACCTCTGAGCCTGTGGTCTGGAACTACAAAGGTAACACCAAGCAATGCAAACATGAGATCCTTATATTCCCTTCTTTCTCTGCCTTCCTAGCCTCAGGATTCACTGGTGTGGGACAAGGCTGCCTCAGGCCTGCAGCTGACTTCCACACAGGAAAGGCTGCAGCATGCAGAGCTGAGGTGTAATCTTGGCTTGGCAGACATGAGCTTTCCTACAGTGGCCTACCTAGTTTGCATTGTTTCTGTTCATTAGGGAAAGGCTTTTCTTGTCTACCTTAAACAAACAAGGAATTTCACAGTCAAAGGTTTTCGTTTTAGAGAGAATAAGATTCCTTATGGTTTCTGGACCCATAAAAAGCCAATTGTTCCTTCACAGAGCTGGTGTGTGTGTGTGTGTGTGTGTGTGTGTGTGTGTGTGTGTGTGTGTGTGTGTGTGTGTACACAAGCACAAATGCCCCCCATCCCCTGAGGGATTGCCTCAGCCAGCAGCCCTGGCCTAGCTGAAAGAGACCATGTCTCCTGCAGAGGAGTGCAGGAGTCTGGCTCCCCTTAGCAGAGCCTCTGACTAACTCACCCCATCCAACCCCAGCACCTCATACACCCACATAAAATACTGCTCCGGGTTTAAAGTCGGCGGGGAGTTATGTCCAAGAGTTGCTGTGGATCAGCTTGAATATTCTCTCAACAGTGCGCATGTGGCACCAATGCTGGAGCTCGGGTTGGAATCTACCGTCTGTATCCCATTAGGCCCTTTTATGAGCTCAGAGCATGACTGCCTGGTTTGCATTTGCAGCAGAGGGAAGCAATAAGGGGTGGCAAGCAGAGCGTCTTTAGGGACACCTGATTCAGGTCAGCTGCTGCCGCAGAAACACAGAGGAGATGACCGGGAGGTGTGACCGGAGAAAGGCGGAGAAGGACCCTAGCGAGACAGTTGGAATACCCAATCTGGAAGTATCCCTGCCGTCTACTAAATTTGCTCCAGACAAAAGTTCTGAACTTCTCAACCTGAACTTCACCTCAGAAGAAGGAAATTGGATTAGATATGCTGTGGGAATCCCTTCCATTTAAATATTCTAGTACTCTAGTCCTTTAAAAGACCGCTGATTCTGAAGGACATGAGCCCATGTTCCTAGTACAGCGCATTACTTCCAACAGCCCCCCAGGCCATTACTGACTGCCTCATGAACCAAATGACTATAAGCATACACAGACAGGTTATGAAATCCATTAACACTCACAGACACATGATATCCACAAATCACGCACTTCTCTATATACATTATTTGACCTCAGGAGTTATAAATTGTTATAACCTCTGGATGCTAAACAGCATATTAGATAGACTTCTCTATATAATTCTCTTCACTCCCATCCAATCTGGGACTTGGAATCTAATAGAGAAGAATAATAGAAATAAGATGATGCAAAGCAACTCTCTGAAGAGACACAATTCCATTCAGATGTGGTCAAGCCAATGACTTTGGTATCTAAGAGCCAGATTTGATAATTAAGATTACAGTAGATCCCAGCACAATGACATGTGCCTTTAATCTTAGCACCTGGGAGGCAGAGCCAAGGGATCTCTGTGAGTTCAAGACCAGGTTAGTCTCACAGTGAGTTCCAGGTCAGAGAAGGCTGTACAGCGAGGACCCTGTCTTTAAAAAAGAAAGGAAGGAAGGAAGGAAGGAAGGAAGGAAGGAAGGAAGGAAGGAAGGAAGGAAGGAAGGAAGATGATATCAGGAAGAGAGATGTATAAGTCAATGTCCAGAAATCAGAGGCAGACACTAAAGGGTTGAGCTCAAAGAGTTTCTCACAGGGATGGTTTACAGAAGGGTCAGGCAGGGCACAGCACCCAGAGCTTAGCATCTCTAGATCTGAAAGGCAAGTGGGGAAGGAAGCAATCATTACTGGACCAGATGGGAGCTGGAGCCACGAGTGTCGACTGCCCCCAAGGGCTTGGGAGAAATTAGCTGTTGTCAGCGAGGTTGGGACGAGCGTGAGTGCGTAATGATCACTTCAACCCCTCTCCTCTTGCTTCCTGTCTTCTGCAGGGTGGAGTCCTATGAGCTGGATCCAGCCAGAAGCAAAAGGCAAGGGAACCCAATGTTATAGATCATAAACATGATCCTCCTGGTACAGAGGAAGCCAGAAAATGAATTTGGGGCTGGGGCAGGGGGGCGGGGGCGGCAAGAAAGCCACACATGTCTGCCATATGCATAATGCATATTTCAGATGTATTTAGGACACATGTTTGTATGTGTGTGGGGGGTTCAGACACATGAGTGTGCAAGTACTTGCATACACACACACACACACACACACACACACACACACACACACGTGCTGACAAGAACAGAATGGTGGCTATCTTCCTTTACTGGTCCCCACTTTACCGTCTTGAGACAGGGTCTCTCACTGAACTAGAAACTTGGTGTTTCAGCAATGCTGGCTGGCCAGAGAGCTCTGGGGCGATACTCCTATTTCTACTGTCCAATGCTGGGGTTACAAGTTCACAGTCATGCTCAGATCTTTATGAGGGTGCTGGGGATTTGAACTCTGGTCCTCATACTTTTAGAGCAAGTGCTCTTACCCACAGAGCAAAGTCTCTAGCCCAAGATAAATACATTTTTGATTTTTCAAATATTATACACGGTGTGAAAGGACTGTACTACAAGATGAGTCTAAAAGGAAAGATAAAAGACTTCTGCTATATCACAGATGTACTGAATTTGCTAAAATGAGAACTTTAAGTGTAAGTAACTTGGGGACATTTTTCAATAGTCTAAGGCATAGTATATTTGTTTATAAAATTCCAAAAAGGGTGTTTATAAATGATGAAAAAAGTGGAACTGTCAAGACACCCACCAACCAGGAAAAATCATCACATTATTTTCCTTTACCTTCCAGCCCTATGAGCTCCCCAACTCCAAAGATATCAAATTCCAAAGTTTGCACACAAATGTGTTTTTCCATTTGCATTTTCTATCGGCTGGCAATTAAAAAAGGAATCTCAGAGGTCAGCCAAGAGTCACAAGTAATGAATGAGTTTGATATATTATCTCTAGATTGAAAAGTGTAGTAAGACACGTTATGAAAAAACACCTGGAAAAAAGGCCCTTGGCAGGACACATTTCAGGGGTCATTATCCCGAACAGCATCTCTCTGCCAACTCATGCTTAATTTTCATCAGGGACCCCTGGAAACAGTTCCAACAATATTTGTGTTTCCCAGATGCCATAGGCTTTCATGCAGGGTTCTAGTGTGAGCATTGGGAATCTGGAACTCGGATGAGGATGAAGTCATCTCCTAAGGGTGGTATGTGGGGAGGTAGAGAGAAACCAGAAGGATGAAAAGGAGGACACATGCTTGTAATCCCAGCAGTTGGCTGGTGAAGGCAGGAGGGTAGGAGTTGGAAGCTACCCTGGGCTACATGAGACCCTCTCTCAAAAACCAAAAACAACTAAGTCAATAAAATGCCGCATGGTCCTCTCTCAAGAGATCCCATATATTGTAACCCATACTACAGCTCTACACAATTCTCAAGGAAGAGCTAGATAAATCATGACCTTTGACTCTATGGGGGGAAATGCGCTGCCATAAAATCAATGAGTTTATAATAATATGAAAAATCCTGGTGTTTACTCGTTCACAACCGTGTCTGAATTCCTGCTGGACACCACAGATGGTAGAAGGGTGTTTAGGACATAATGGATTACACAGTGTAGAGCACAGTATGGAATGGGCTCTCAATGGGGCCGGCGATGGGATCTCGGCACCATCAGTGAAGTGTTGACCACCTTGAACCATCTCTCTGAACAGCATGGCTCCATGAGCTCCTGGTGAAATGGGGCTAAGAATGTCTTCCTAAGATCACTATGCAGGGCGGGCAAGATGGCTCTGTGGCTAAAAGGGGCTTGCCATGCAAGCTGAGGACTTGAGTTCCATCCTAGAAGCCACTTTAAAAAGCCAGATTTGACAGGATGCATATCTGTAATCCCAACGCTCCGGCAGCAAGATGGGAAACCAGAAACAAGGTGGGAGAGAATTCACCCCAAAAGTTGTCCTCTGACCTCACGTGTGTGCTGTGGCATGTGTGTACCTCCCAGCCCACCCCCATATACACACACATTAATAAATTAAAAAACATTAAGATTCTTAGTCAGGCAGTGGTAGCGCACACCTTTAATCCCAGCACTTGGGAGGCAGAGGCAGGTGGATCTCTGTGAGTTGGAGGCCAACCTGGGCTACAGAGTGAGTTCCAGGAAAGGCGAAAAACTACACAGAGAAACCTTGTCTTGAAAAAAAAATCCTCATGCAGAGGAGGTAAGTCCATTCGTGTGACATTATAACAGTGCCTGGCAGGGACTGAGCACTCAGAAAATCTTAGCTGTATTACAGTATGAAGCACTCTTCCTTGGGAGTCTTGCTTTAACAAGACACACAGATATAAAGAGGACAATGGTGGTATAGTGACTTCTGCAATGAAGGGACTTCCCTTCAGGCTGGAGTTTTATCAGAAATGGAACTGCTCAGACAGGCCTTTCATTCATAAAAATAGAGCGCGTCCCCGCCACTTGAGTCAAACCGGAAAACACAGAATGACAGTCTATTTTCTCCTACATTCTATTCCTCCTGACACCACCAAGCACTTTCAGAGTTTGTTTCATCTTTAAAATGTCCCCAAGTGTGCAAAGCAAACACCAACCATAGATGACAGAGGAAACCATATGGTGTGAAACCAGGGGGGAGTTAAAACTGATTTCTGACTGTTATAGGCTAGACTGTTCTAGGTTTCCTCCTTGCATGTCAACTAAAATCAGTCTTCACTTGGGTTTACTGCAATCTACAAAGCGGAAAAACCCCTTCTCCCCACCCCCAAGTGTCTCAATATTTTAAATCGCTACTGTTACCTTTGGAGTGGGAAGAGAATTAGGTTATTCTCATCTGCCTACAGAAGAGGCTGAGTGGAGAGGAATCCCACTTGGAATTAATCTAAGGATCACATGAGGAAACAGGCTGCTCCAATCTCAGTGAGCCTGTGGTTTCCCTAACTCTTTTCAGAGATAAGGTGATGCATGAATAAATCTCCACCTGTATCGCTTTGGTGACAAACGATACCAAATCCTTGACTCAAAATGGCTTCCATAGAGGACAGGAGATGAGGAGAAGGGGGGAAGGTGGGACTCCAGCCTAGTTCTCCAGCTCTCTGCATGGGTTTTCTCCCTTATGATGCCCTCAGGTTGGAGGCTGGAGGCCAGTGTTTCCAGACAGCTACATGCAGAAGATGATGAGAGAGCGCCATTTTGTATCTTTCTCTAAGAAATGAACAAACTCCACACAGATCTGTTTTCACACCTCATCACCCAGGGCGTCCTTCCCTTTATCCGACTCTGGGTTGTGGAATGAAGGTGCCCTGACAGGATAGGCTGAGGCATCAGAGAGAACGGCCCCTCTAGGTCCACACGATTTTTCCACCACTCACCAGGCAACTTGAGGGGGGAAGACTGAAGATGCCAATGAACAGGAACATGCTTCATAGAAGTCACAAACATGGGACCTTGTAATCTAGAGCATCAACTAGTCCGAAACACCCTTTGCCCCATGCTCCATCCAGTCATGGACAAATCAATTCCAAATCGCTCCTCCCGATAATCAACCCATATAGAGCCTAGGGCACCCTTCAGGTACAATGTGCGGCGTGGTCTGTTTGCCACAGGAGGAAACACAGGAGGAAAGACTGAGGAAAGTCTCAGGTGAAGCTGGGTACATCACCCGGGGACCACTCAGGAATGGCTAGAAGCTGAAAAGTTTGCAAGATGCTGGGCGAGCTGAACTAAGATAAAGCACATGGGAGAAAGAGCCAGCCGCTGCAGCAGCTTCTGGAAGCTGACAGGCACACAAACGGGCAGTAATCAATCGGCAGTACCTGACTTCCAGATGAGAGCAAGCTGATCCTAGCACAACCTTGGGGAAGAGCCTGGAAGCCTATTTATTGGCCTTCATCCCCAGCACCCCAGGGAGCCCTGGGAAGGAGGAGTACCGTGCACCAACCAGACAAGGGTACCCCCAAATGCTGGTAGGCTGGCTGATGGTTAGTCTATGAAGCCAGGGGATCCCTGTATCATTTAGTCCTAGACTGCAGGTGAAGGTCTTCGCTCTGCTGCCTCTTGTCTCTGTTGCGTCAGAGCAGCTCCAGACATGGCATCACCTGTTGTAGCTGGTGGGTGAGGAGCTACCATTACTTGGGAGAAGAGGTCTCCAGAGCAAATGTTATGGCTCCTTATTCCCTTCAGACTGCCACTGCAGGAGAGTCCTGGCTCACAGAGACTTCTCTCCACCTAGGCAGTTGCCCCAGGGAGGACAGTGCTTCTGTTGATGAGAGTTCTCCATTGACAACACCAGCCAGCGAATCTCCTGGAGGCCCTGGGATGCACTTTCAAGTCACTTAAAGAACTTAACAACCCTTCTGGCCTCGGCAAGACCCTATGCCGTTCAGTTACTGTGCATACACACATGGAAAGTGGACCGTGCGCCAGGCATTGTGTGTTTGGAGACACTGCCCTGGGTCTCCCTAATGAAAAGAAAATGTTCCTCGGAATCAAGCCATCCGTTCAGACTTCCCAATTAGCATCTCAGAGACGGGTCAAGGATCATCAAACACGCTGGGAAAGCCTTCACCATGGAAGAGATTAAAAAAGAAAACAAACAGCTAAGGGGAAATCAGAGGAAACAGAGACAATGCAGGGGGGAGAGAAGGACTTCAAAGACGCTGTCCTGAGGCCTGCGGAGCGGAGACACTTCTCATTCCTGAAACAATAATAGGAGGTTATTGTAAGACAACTCAGAACCTTCAGCAGCTCTTGGGATTTAGTGACTTGATGGCCAACATAAAACTGGGATATATGGTCTGGAGGACAAAATGAGGAAATTTCCCAAGAAGCAGAACTTAAAAAAAAAAAAAAAAAAAAGGAAACAGGAAATGTAATAGAATGGGTAAGAGTTTAATGATTCCGTTCATAAAAACTTCCTCCAAATTAATGGTGCTCCAAAAGAGAGGAAGGGAACTCTTGTTAAAAACAAAAAACAAACAAACAAAAAACTGTTCAGAACCAAAAGGCAGATTTTCCAGATTGAGATAGCTCATCAGAAGGCTAGATACATGGACACAGACTCTCGTCCAAGGCATATTACAATAAATCTTCATTATAAAGAGGATATTAAGGATATTAAAAGACAGAGGAAAAAAATTCCTAGAGGGGGGAAATAGTTTCAAACACTAGGAAGCGTAATGACAGCTGACTTATGAGCAAGCTGACCCATGAGCGGGAGACCGAGGCCTAGGAAGAGCAACTTTCCAGATTCCAAGGGGGAGGGATTTCCACTGCGGAGTTCAAACCTAGCTCCACCTGACCGTCAGTCTCTCAAAACACCGACTTCATATGCATGTTCTCTCGGGCACTTACGGAAAAGAACATCAAAGGCAAGGCTTGGGGGAGCTCACATGATAAAGGATGCCCATGAGAAGGAGGGAGATCACATCCCCAGCACAGCGACACATGGATATGCTGGGATGGTGGCAGTCTTGGAGGGTTAGTTCCTTCTCCTAAACTTAAAACATTCCTGCAGTCTTTTGGCTCATTGTGCCTACTGGTGAGTGAAATCTCGATGCTTGACGCAGCCCAGCTTTGCTCAAGGGCAGCAAACACAGAGTGCAATCAGAAGAGGACAGCCTCTTCAAGAAAGATGAACCACGGGGCAGGGGCACCTACCACTTAAAAAACGACTACCCATTTTCTGTATGTTGAAAGTGGCTGTCGGTGGGGCACAGAAATTGGGGCTGGTGAGAGGTAAGAAAATGATCGCTGTCCCTATTCTTGGACTGAGTATGGTGGGTGCATGCTTTTAACTCCAGCCTTTGGGAAGCAGAAGCCAGTCTGGTCTGCACAGCAAGTTCGAGGCCAGCCAAGGTGACATAGTGATACCCAGTCTCAATCAATCAATTTAATCAATGACCTAAAGTTACTGGTGTACTTTGACAAAGAATAGCTCAGGCTTCCAACTGGATGCCAGAGTAAGAATCAGAAGCCACACAAGAATTGGGAAGAGCCCAGCCAGCTCCCTGGAGCACCCACCGAAGAAGGCAGGGCACCTTTGCCAGGCCAAAGCGCTGGAGAACTGATAGCCCAGTGAATGCAGGGCTGAGCAGCATGTCCAAGAGACAGGGAGGAATGAAAACTCTTCAAGGGCTCTGCAGCGTGAGGACCTCAGGGTATCCAGACATTGACAGCAGCAGAGGCTGAGGAGAGTCTTCCCTGTGTGATGTGATGCTGGGTGATTTGTGGGAGTGGGAAACAAACAGAAAGGAAGTATTGGTGTAGCTGCTAGTCCGTACTAGCTTCCTTCCACTATGAACTGTGGGGATATTGTATCCCCCAATATGTACACCTTAATAAACTTATCTGGGGTCAGAGAACGGAACAGCTGCTAGATAGACATAGAGGCCAGAAAATGGTGGCACACACACCTTTAATCCTAGCATTCTGGAGGCAGAGATCCATTCGGATCTCTGTGAGTTCAAAGCCACACTGGAAACAGCCAGGCATGGTGACACACACATTTAATCCCAGGAAGTGATGGCAGAAAGCAGAAAGGTATGTAAGGCGTGAGGACCAGGAACTAGGTCTGTTAAGCTTTTAGGCTTTTGAGTAGCAGTTCAGCTGAGATCCATTCAGATGAGGACACAGAGGCTTCCAGTTTGAGGAAATGAGATCAGCTGAGGAATTGGAGAGGTGAGGTTGGCTGTGGCTGGTTCTGTTTCTCTGATCTTTCAGCGTTCACCCCAATACCTGGCTCCAGATTTGTTTTTATTAATAAGACCTTTCAAGATTCAAGCTACAAGGGGCAAGGTGGGAGGGCCTAAATGGGCCCCCCAACAGTTACAGTTAAACTCAGCAGAGCAGGCTGAGAACCTTAGAACTGAGTTCATACAGGTTTTCCCCAACACTTCCAGCCCCCCATATCCCATTTCAGTCTCCGGCTGGTCTATCCAGAAACTCTTTCTGGGGAGTAGGTAGGGGGCATGAGACAGGGTTTCTCTGTGTAGCCCTGGCTGTCCTGGAACTTGTCTCTGTAGTCCAGGCTGGCCTCGAACTCTGAGCTCTCTGCCTCCTGGTTGCTGGGATTAAAGGCGTGCACCACCACTGTCTGGCTGATTTTTTTTTTTCTTCTATTTCTATATAACCCAACAGAGCCTCCTTTCACAAAGCTTTGAATGTCACCCCAGAATCCCACAGCTGTTCCTAGAGCCCATGCAGGTATGACTGAAGGTCTGAGAATCTTACCTGACTTCATGATTCACCTATAATGTGATTTTAGGATTAAAAAAGTTATCACACAGTCTTTTATAGATTATGCTTCCTATCATATTCAATTCAACCCATTTTGTGCAAAGAGAAATGGTTAAATTCTCAGAAACATAGTCTCTCTGGGGCTGGAGAGATGGCTCAGTGGTTAAGACCATTCATTGGCTGCTCTTCCAGAGGTTCTGAGTTCAATTCCCAGCAAATGCATAGTGGCTCACAACCACCTGTGATGGCATCTGATTCCCTCTTCTGGTGTGCAGGAAGACAGAGCTCTCATAGACATAAATAAACAACCTTTTTTTTTTTTTTTTTTTTTTGGTTTTTCAAGACAGGATTTCTCTGTGTAGCTTTGCGCCTTTCCTGGGACTCACTTGGTAGTCCAGGCTGGCCTCGAACTCATAGAGATCTGCCTGGCTCTGCCTCCCGAGTGCTGGGATTAAAGGCGTGCGCCACCACCGCCCGACAACCTTTTTTTTTTTTTTTTAAAGAAACTTTTCTCTGAAGATGACAGTTCCCTCCCTGCTTTACTCTTATCATTTGAAGTCATTTCATCTCAGTGCTGCTCCACGGCCCACTACAGCAGGACTGTGCGATACAAAATGCCATCTTCAGCCAGAGGAAGTTCCCAACTATATTACCCATAATCCAATAGTGGCGCCTTAGGTAGGGGGACCACCACTAGTCTGAGGCCAGCCTGGGCTACATACAGAGGGAGGCCCTGTCTCAATAAAAGCCAGACAAATACCCAAAACAGCAGCAGTTAAAAACCTATCCTCTTTCCAAGCATCCTTCCTTCAAAACAACAACAGAAAACTTTTAACTCCCCGGTAATCCAATCACAACAGTTTGCGCATCAGTGAACAGGGCTGTTATCCAAGCACAGTGTTTAGTAATTTGCAGCAAAGATCTATCCCCAGAGATGACAGCCTTGTGTGTGGAAACATCCACAGGGACTAGCCAGGAGGAAGGTCCAAGGACCGTAGGATTGACACCCAGACTGCTTCAACCACACACACACACCCCACACACACACACACACGTTGCCTCTTTTGACAAACCAGCTCCAAATCGCTGCTCCCAGTGAATACAAATCATCCCAGGCTAGCAAACCCCCAGCAGAAAGTCACAAGCCCGGCAGGCAGCCGCTCATTCGGGGAGTCTGTGGCTCAGTTCCCACATTGGCGGATCCAGCCTCTCTAGGCACCGCAGTCTGGATCAGATCTCAAGGCCTGGGCTTTTCCCCGTTAAGATTCTTACCTCCAGTTTCGAAGTCACTTCTGGATGCTTTCTCTCAGACCTCTTTCCTCAGCAACTCCGGGAGCCTTGGGGGCAGGAGCAGCTGGCCTCCGGGTAATCCTCTGGGGCTGAGCTGAGCAAGCCCCCGAGAGCCGTCATTAGCCCGAGCACCTGCTGGCAGCCCCGGGCACCGGGCAGGCAGGGCGGGGCGGGCTTCGCGGGGACGCTGCCCTCCCCGGGTCCCCCTGGCTGTCCCGTGGCCCCGAGCCTCGGCTCCTGCAGGACGTCGCCAATGCTCCTCGCAGCGGGCTACGGATGTGCGGGGAGGACCCCTCCCTGCTCGGCGGGTGGAAGGGGTTATGAAAAGGCTGTAATGCAATCCTAGCCCGACTCCTCACTTGTCAAAACTCCACGGCATTCCAGAGTCCTTTCCCCTTCACCCCGTCCTCTGCAGGGAAAAGGAAACCACCGGGAGGGTTGCATGGAGTTTGGGGTTTCTCTTTCAGACACTTTTGTTTACATCCAGTGAGCGGGAGCTTCCTGCGGTGAACTGGGAAAAACGCTCCCCCACTCCCCCGGCACCCAGATAACCCCACCCTGGCCGAAGTTCTCCTACATTCTAGGAAGCTGCAACTCCAAACATCATTTATTTCATGACCCCTCCGCTTCACCATCAGCAGAAGCCTAGCTTCTTGTTGGGGTGGGGGAGCCCCTAACTAAAATCACAACTATCCTACCGGGCGGGATGTCAGGGAACTTTCCAGAAACTCCAAATCAGATTCCTTCTGCTGGAATAACCAAACTCACCACCCCTGAATTACAATCGCCAGTGACTGCACGGCTAAAGCATTTCCTTTATACCTTCTCCGCTCGCTCGCCTGCCCCTCCCACCTTCTGCGGGGCTCAGTCAACAAGTCATCCCCGAGAGGCCCGAATGGGCTTGGGCGGCGCAGCCATCTCTCCAGCTGCAAACTGATGAGGAAGCCCGACCCACGAGCCCAACTTGTTTATGTCACACCCACCGAAGGCTTCCTGTCTTAAATTAATGAGAATGCAAGAACGACTTAGGAAAACAATGTTTGCTTTTCTTTAAGTAGAAGAGAAGGCTGACGGGGGGGAGGGGGGGCGCCCCATCGTTCCATTGCTTTTCAAAAACTCCAATTGTATTTTATTCTCTGTTTCCATTCCTAACACTTGTTGAAACGTAAAAGCACTGCTGTGCCAAACCTCAAACCATTAACGAACTTTGGCTCAAACAAAACACATTTCACCTGGCTCTGGAGGGCTCCAACTTGGTGCTCCCAGGCAGAGTTGAGCTAGGGATAGAGAGAGCTCCTGAGGTTGAATGAAGGAATGTCAGCGCAAACAATCTCGGGGCAGCCCTATGTCTCCCGCCTGGGACTCGCACAGACAGGCACACACCCTCGCAGCGCCTTGGTTTGTATCAGAATCCTGCACAGTTTCACTTCAGCCCGTGCCTTCCAGCTATCATTCTCTGCCTGGACATCCGGCGGCCCCTGAAAGTAAATGAGCTTTGCAACGGACAAATCTTTTGGAATTCGATGCAATTAATTATAATGGAGGAAGCCAAAGAAGGCTGCCGTTCCCAGTACCATTTCTGCCACTGGAATGGGTAATTAGAGCCTAGCAGAAGCCAGCCCACGTCAAGCCAGGGCTGGAAAGCTGCCCACTGGCAGAAGCTGCCCAGGAGCACACGGGTAAATAATCGCCACAATTACCAGCCCTCGGGTTACCCCCAGTCGGTTCATTCCGACCGGCACAAGAGAAACCGGAAAGAGGCAGGAATGCCAGGCTCTTGGACAGTTTATCTCAAAATGCTAGTCCCTGGAGCCAACACCACCTGGTGGAGGTCCCAGGAACACTGTGTGTGTTGGGAGACTAGCTTTGCTGGCCAGGGCCTCCAAAGACCTCATGATTTCAGAAAAGGCGACTGGCTGCATCTCCACTCTTAACAGAAAAGTATCTTGCTTCTAGACGATAAACCTTTGTAAACTTTCTCCATCTGCAATTCCTTTCGGCCTGAGAAACTGTTACACAACCTTGGATATGTAAGTGTACAAATTAGATAAAGCAAACCAAGCATTTACTGACAGCAAAGCATAAAGAAATGGATTTAAAACACTTCGTTGGTCTACATGTAATTTTATCGTTTATTAAAGATGAAAGCAAATCGGTATGATAATGAGATACTGCTTTGTTTTTTACATAAAGCACTAAATTTTGGGTGGAAGATCTGGTATTTCAAGACACAGAGCATCCTCAGTATTTTTCAGAGTTGACTGATATTTTATAATCATCACTGCTGAGAATGCCGCTTCACATAAATATCGGGCCAGGCAGTGGTAGCGCACACCTTTAATCCCAGCACTCAGGAGGCAGAGTCAGGCGGATTTCTATGAGCTTGGGACCAGCCTGGTCTACATAGTGAGTTCCAAGCCAGTCTAGGCTATGTAGTGAGACCCTGTCTCTAAAAAAACAAACAAACAAAAATGATAGTATAAGATGGCAAAAGTATATTTAGGACCATTTTCAGAAGTTGCTAGAAATTCTGTCCTAATTCCAAGGCAGTGTTCATTTAATGAGTCTTATGAATCTCAGTTTAGCAACATTAAGCAATAGGTTTTAAAATCAAACATTGTAATAGAATCCAATCCAAAGATAAACTAATTTGATGCTTATAGTCTAAGAAATGATTGTAGGAAATTTTTGACTGTTTTCTATGATTGAACCATTACATTTCTAGACAAGCAGGAAGCTTTTGTGTAGTCAAAACACCACAGTTCATAACATAAATAGTCTGAGTGGAGGTGTTTCAGCAGAGTCGTCGCTGTGTGGCACAATGACACACACACACACAGTACAAAGTGCTTACGTTGTCATGTTGTATGATCGGAACCAAGAGTTCGGGGCTAGGTCAGCTTGTCATGTGCTGGCTGTCAAGAAAGGGGCCCCGAGTTTGCCCTCCAGCATCTATGTAAAAAAAGCAGATTGGTGCCGTGAGTGAGGCTGGAGACTGACACAGGGGGACCCGTGGGGTTTGCTGGGCAGCCAGTCTAGCCTGATAGGTAAGCACAGGTCCCTGTAAAAGACCCCTAAAAAACCCAAGTTGGACAGCTCCAGGAGAACAACGTGTGTGTGTGTGTGTGTGTGTGTGTGTGTGTGTGTGTGTGTGTGTGTGTGTGAGAGAGAGAGAGAGAGAGAGAGGGGGGGGGGACAGGAGGAGGGTTGGAGAAGATCAAAGATACACTGAAGTTATCAGATGCAACACAGGCAATCACCTCTGATTCTTTGAAGATTTGATTTTGAATTTATTTTTGGCCACTGGGCATTAGAACCTTTTTACTATTTTCATTTTTTCCACTACCCCCACATTCTGCCATGACCCACAGTTTAAGAAGCTGGGGCGTCATGGATGTTAACGCTCCCTCCCTTCCCTTTTCCAGCTCTTCTGTCACAGGTAGACACTTTAGTGGACACACTAGCATCCTTTCACATGACATCTCAGTATCTAACAAGTGTCATGGGCGCTAAGCTCAACTTGAATAATTTTCTAATAATAATTCCAATGGTGCCTTTTCCTTTTTGAGTGTCTTTCTGGTTGAATTTCATGTGTCAGCTCTAGCTTTCTCCATGACTTTAATCTGGTATGGAATTTATGACAGGTAAATCAGTGCTACTTAAAGTCAGCTACAGCTTCAAGGATAATTCGAATAAATAGTTCTCTTCCCTACTGACTATCAGTTCAGGGCGTGTATGAGCTGGGGGATTAACAATTTGTCCACATCTGCATAATGTCTCAATTTCAGGAAAGCTTTGGAAAACATATGACATTCTCATCAGCCTGTCAGAAAGATAGGAACCGGCCTGTGTTTCCCGCCCCAGGCTCCACTCCTGACTGGAAAAGAGATCAATGGCTCGGTAAACAAAGGCGGACTTCAAGTATGCACCAGGATTTTTATCTTGGGTCTGGTTTCAATAATACTAGAAATCTTTTTGTGGACACCCAGAGACTATGAATAACATGAATCCAAGAGGGAAATTGCTGATATGCTAAGAAAATCCAAAGCAGCTTCAACACATTAAGGAAATGGCTCATTAAAGACAGTTTGGGGGTTCAGCATGATGGCTGATTACAAAATTGTATCCTCGGGGGTGATAATCAGCAGGGACAGACACAAATGCGCTTAGTGTCTCCATTCAAGACAAACTGAAAGAGCAACCATCAAAGTGGGCCACGTGCTGACTAAGAACCTGCCTGGTGGATTGACAGGAAACAGGCGACCTGCTGCTAGAATGTTCGCCATGGTGGAGAGCCACCATGAAAGCCAAGTGCACCACAGCTCCCTATTCCGTGATAATGAATTTGACAGCAGACACACTCTTGCAAGGGAGTATGTTCAGTCTGAGGTCCTCTACTTAACAGAAGATGTAGAGAGACTGGAAAAGTTCCAAGAGAGAACTGAAATGATTAAGGAGACAGAAAAATAGAACCTACGAGGCAAGGTTAAAGGACCTGGAGTTGTTTAGTCTGTGTGGGAAAAGTGCCCCAGGCAAACTTAACAGTCTTCTTCTATAAAGAGGATGCAGGCCAGCTGTTCTTCATCTCCACAGAGGACAGGAGAGGTAAGAGACTAAATACACCATCAAAACTTGGGTTAGATATGAAGACGTCTTGCTTATCCTACTACATACCAGCTTTACATCAGAACAGCCTCACATTGCATCACTGATAGTCTTCACTTCTCAGCCACCATCCTTAGTGAGTCTTGCATGCTTAGGCAGAAGCTACATTGAAGACCTGCCCCCATTCCCTGCCAAAACTGCAGTGTTTCTCAGTTATTCCATCAAATGTGAGAGCAAAAGTCCTGGGCTTCCATGGATAATATTATTAACTCAAGAGAAAATGCCATGATCTACCCAACCTGGGCCTTTACATTTGGGTGGGTACCTTAAGAATACACCCATCCTTGGTTATTGAACATAAGTATATCGAACATTAGTATATTGAACAGAAGTATATTTCATGGATTCACTCATATGTAAACTGTTTAAACATACAGAAAGCATCGCTTCATCGACTTCGTAGTTGATGATAACTGTGAATTACTAAGCTACTATCATTCTGTTGGGCCTGTGCCCATTCTATTTCATGTATACTATCTACCTCATTTAGGTTGCAGTATCTCTGTGAAGCAGCAGTAATTACTGGTTCTATGTAAGACAAAGAAACTGAGTCACAAAGAGGTTGAGTAACATCGTGAGTGCTGGAGTCCCAGTTCAAACCCATTTAGTCTGACTCAAAAGGGTGTGCTTAATTACCACACTACCACCTCCCATCATTAAGTGTTCTTCCCCAGTCAGTGGGAGGAGACATGGAAAATAAAAACAAAAACAAAGTGTCCAAAGGTAAGCACGGACCAAGTCTAGAGAAGGAGAGGTCTCTTCCTAGTACAACCATGGAAGGGATGGATGGAGTCATTCCATGACAGAGAAGGTACACAGAGAAGGTATATAGAACTGAGGAATCCAAACAAACAAAACAAGAAACTGGGAGCTGGAGAGATGACTCAGCATTTAGGAGAACCTGATGCTCTTGCAGAGGACTGGGGTTCAGTTCTCAGCACCCACATGGTGGCTCACAATTGTCTGTTAACTCCAGTTCCAGGAAAGTCGGTGCCCTCTTCTGGCCTTCATAGGTACCACACACACACACACACACACACACACACACACACACACACACAGAGTGCACAGATACACAGTGTAGGCAACACACACACACACACACACATACACACACAGTGCATAGATACACAGTGCAGGCAAAACACAAAATAAACAATCTTTAAAAACTGGTAATCATTCATTTAGAAGTTAACTTTACATAGCGGATGAGTAAATACTACTCTATTGTGTTGTGAGACCCTAAGACAACTGAATTGGAAGGAGATTTCCAGGATGCTGGTGGGCAAGGTTCTGGTCAGTCATTTCCCAAGCTCTTATCCAATGTCCTCTATGAGTTTTCAAATCCAATGGTGTCTTTTGGTTTAGCATCCATGGGAACAAACAGGGTTGGGTCATATATTTCCCAGTGCCAGCTACTTTTAGATCAAAACAGGCTTTGTAAGGTTTATTGAGTCCTGTTGTTTATCAGCAAGGGAGAAGTCACATGAATGAAGCAGACATCAAAATGATTTTTAGAAAGGCAGATGAACTGCACACAAACACAAAATAAAAAGCCTTGATCCAAATCACTCCTAAAGACAGATATTTCCCATTAGGACAATTTATCCTGAGTCTATAAACAGAGAGAGGCATCATTATACAAGTGTTTGCTAGCAGATCTAAACCTTATGTAACTATAAAAAGCCCGAGAGAAACAGCAAGCGGAAATTCCCAGGAGATCACCAAGATCCCCCGTCATATCCAGGCCATGAGCTCTCCATAGATACAAAGCCAGTGTCAGCAGCTGATGCTGAGCAAGGCCCAGGGAGAAACCTCAGGATTCTGACACAGTGCTCATCAACTAACAATGCCAATCCTCCCGAGTCAGGCGACACATGGGGAGAGTGGTGCCTTACTGGCGTTCCAGATGTAGTTAACAGGAACAGGACGCCCGGAATCAAAAGGGTCTTCCGTCAGTGTCGGGCATATGGATAGATGTGTGAGTGACATCTCAAGAGATGCCCACATTGCCTCTTTCTCCCTTTGAAACCTTCTTGGTAAGATGACTTCAACACTACTTTTTGAGGCTCCCACTGAAGTACTGAACCATTTGCAATGGTAACCAACCTGAACATATCAACTTGTGATTTTTTTTTCCATGCATATAGTAAGTAAGGGAAACTGTGGTGTCTATAGGACATCTTTGCAGGATTTGATTATTTACAGCAAGGATTCTCATCTCTAGTGAAGTACAACAGAATCGAATACTAAAAGCCCAGCATCCATTGTCTACCTTCTAGACCCCAAGTTCTTTCCTAGGCCCACCACATTTTAACTCATGAAATTCTTATTTCAGGCTTGGCATCTTTTCATAATCTAGTGAAGTGAATTTTGCTTCACTTAAAAAAAAAAAAAAAAAACCTGAGGGAATTAACTTCTCAAGAGAAAAGGTTGATGCTGGCTCATGGCTTTAACAAGTGCTGGTCCATGACTAGGTAGACTCATTGCTTCTAGGCCTTTGGTGTGGGTGGCACTGTTGGGAAGTGTTGATTGGAGAGAACTGAGTTCCTCCTGGCCAGGAAGGATGAAAGAAAAAGCTTGGGTCTCACAATCTTTGGGGGCACGACACTAGTGACCCAGGTACTTCCTCCATACTACCCCGTGCTAAAGGTCCGTAGGACCTAATATCTGGGGCCAATGTCTTTAACACATGGGCCTTTTCAGTCCCATGTAACATCTAAACTACAGCAGAGCATGCATTCCTGGGATTTTTTTCTTTTTTCAGACAGTGAAACTGTGGGGTTTCTCACCACACACTGGTAAGCTGAGGATATGGGACTCAGAGCCTCTGTGGAAATCATTCCTTAGTTGCTACACAGTGCTCTGCATCCAGATCTTATCTTGTGGCAAGTTCAGGTCAGGCAGACCCATTGATTTTAGACCTTTGGTGAGGTTGTATAACTCACTGTACCAGTCAACCTGTCACCCACAAACACACAAAGACCATTCTGATGTCTTTAGAAGGTGTCTCCCCTCCCCTGCCCAGCCCACAGCTACCTCTCTCTTTCAAGCACTCCATCACTGATTTTTCTAATAAACTCATGGTAACTTACTTGGCTCTTACCACATCTCTCCAAACATCATCCCTGAGGGTTCTCTGTTTCTTTAGAGATGTTATGGAATGAGAAAGTCCAAATCACAACAACTACCCACCAGGCTCTAGTGAGTAGTCCCCTACATTTCCTACTCTCATGGTCAACCTCCTTCATTTAGGCTTTTCAAAGAAGGGAGATTAAGTACAAAGGGTATATGGAGCATCTGGGATGATGTCTTAGAAAGTAATCCTGGGGGCGCACCCAGGACCTATTTTGCATCATTCCCTCACTACATAAAGGACATGTGTAACGTCTGGAGATGTTTCTGCAGTCATAACTGCAAGGAGGAGTGCTTCTGGCATCTTGTGGGTCAGGGACCTGGAGTCCAGCTACATATATCCTCGAAAACACAGACCAGATTCTCCCAGTGACCTCCCAGTTCAAAGCGTGAAGAACGCTCTAGCTGAGAAATTATGCTGTGAGCCCTTTAAAAGCCACTGAGAATCTAAGCTCTCAGCCTCTTCCTTTTGCTTTTTTCCCACAATACAGTGCTAACAGAAGGAGCTCCGTCAAGCCTTGTTGTACAAACCTATGCATAAACACAGTAGATAGATAAATACAGCTTTGCTGCTGCTACCACCCATATGGCCTTGCCACAGCCAAGGCTTTATGGCTCTGTAAGCAGAGCCACCAAATACTTGTGCCCAGGGAAAGTAGTCCCCATGAGAAGCCAGTTTGGTATGGGAGCCCGGAGCCAATTAAAGGAAGTCCAAGTTGACCTTAGGGGAACTGAAGCATTGGGACAAAGGGTACTTCTCACTGGGGCTTCCTTAGTGACTGCCTATTGTTTTGTGGTCCCTCCCTCAGCACATTCTCTGCCTTTTCCGAAGAATTAGTACAAGAGCCAGGATGTCATGGGTGGATTTTTTCAGTCTCAAGCCTCATCCACTACCCCCTCCTGCAACCACCTAACCTGGAGCCTCGGTTACCGGTCACCTTCAACCCAATGTTGTAAGACGGCTGATGAAAAATGGGGCGGGAGAGAAAAGGGCATGCAGCTGTGACTTGGAGACGTCAACTGGTTCAGTCAAATAAAAGGCTGCATTCCTAGATAGAGCATAAATCACATTAACAGAAACCAGAGGAGAGGGGGAGATTCCCCCCCCCCCCAACTCCAGACCCGATGACAGCGTTTTCTATTTCGGTCTTTACAGTCAGAAAACATGGGTGGTTTCTGTGTAGTTGTGGATGACAACGTGTAAAACTTAACTAGTCTCCAGCCATCTTTTGGCACCTGGGGGAGATGATGAACTGCCGGCCCAGGACTGTGCTGCAGACAGGTTTTTCTCTTACCACCGTCCTGAACACACAAATGGGGGATATAGCCTGACTCTAACCATAATCGCCCGATCGATTCCTACTCACCGTTCATGACTCAGTGTAGACACCACCTTCTCTGGGAAACCCACCCCTAGAACATTTTCAGAACCCTCCTTGGTGCCCCGCTGGCTGCCTCCCTGCCATTAAGCTATCTGCTCACTCTTGTAGACTGTACCCTCCTTCAAGGAAGGTCAGCTAGTCTTCTTTATTGTTCTATTCCAAGGACCCATCCTTGTGCCTACTGCATACAGGTGCCTGGTGAGTATTGGTTGAATAAATGAGTGTCAGCCATTTTGGGTTGTCATTCCTGAATTCACTGAATGCCTATCATGAGCCAGGTACAGGGATAGGCACATGTTATGGCTCATGATAGGCATTCAATAAATTCAGGAATGCTCGCTGTTCTCTATCACTTGGTTTATATCATGCTAGGGATTGAAGGCAGGGCTTTGTGTATGCGAGGCAAGCAGCTGAACTACACACATGCCCATCTCCAACCCCCTGTGACAGACATCACTAGGATTCTTAAGTATAGCTGTAGAAAGAAATCAAGCCACTCACAGGCCTTAATGCAAAAGATCCTTTGAAATTTAACTTTCTAGAGTCTATTTACACAGGCTTAATGCTTACCAGCTAAGCAAACGTTACCTGTGCATTCCCCCCAAGCCCGCTGATGGCCTGGGTATCCCTACACTCTTCATCTCATCTGGAATTTACTTTAAAACATTTGGGGGCAGACTTGTGATCTCACGCAATGCCAACCACATTCTATGCTCCAGAGGCTGGGAGCTAAAACATTTGAAGGACACTGATCAGGACTCAGCCCTCTGTAGCTGCAGCAAGCCCTTGAAATACCATTCTCCAAATCTGCAGCAGAAGGTTCTATGGTTACCAAAATTGAAGCCAGAAGTCTTTTCTTCATCTGGGGAATTTGAGATTGTCAAGAGACTTGGTGAGAAAGGTCCGTAAACATCTCTATTGTTGCTACCTGAGCTATATGAGCCAGCTTTGGTTATATAGACAGACCAGGATCCCCGAATGATTCTGTCACTGGGGCTGATGTCTAAGTCTGGTGATGCTTTCTTCAGAAGACAGCGGAGTGTGCTTGAGAGTGAACCTGCTGGGAAGAGGTTCACTGGCGATGACACCAAACTTAGAAAAGCAGGTTCTGGGACTGGCTCTGCACCTGCTTGCCGCTCACTACCCACTGCACATATGGCGGGCGTCAAGGGTTGGCTTTCACACTAACTTACCATCTGGCAGTGGGGTCATGGGTCCGGAGATGCACAGCTCTCAACCTGTCCTGATGGTGTCAAGCTATCAATGTTGGACAGTGATGAGTGGCTCATCAGCTCAGGCAGGTATGCGACGGTCATCGTCCTACCTTGGTCTCTTGGGAAAAAACTCATTTATCTTTCAACATTCAGCTTAGAGATGCTCCCCTGCACCCCCCTCCCCCCAACAAAGGCTTTCTTGATAAATGATCCCCAGCCCTGGACCTTTAAGAGTTGCAGGTAAGATGAAATCCAGGAAAGAGAGATCATATATGGGGTAGTACTTACCTCTTGCCTCGGTGGTCACAGTGATAAGCCCTCAGTAAATGGTGCATACGGGATGATGGAGTTCCTTGTGCACAAAAGCGATCTCCTCTGCTCCTTTCCTGTCACCGGGTCCCCACCCTAAGCCCACCCCAAGCCTTCCATATCTTCTCTGCCTACAAATTCTCTTTTCTCCTGTTCCTTTCATGCTTAGTTACTCTGGTGCACAGGGGACTCCCACCTCCTTCCATATCAGGCCTCGATTCTGGTATCATTATCTCCGAAATACCGCACCCCACTCTTTTCTCCCCCTATGGCCCAGTTCACCCCACTACTCCATCTTGCCAAAACTTCAGATGGGCTCCGGCTTCCAGAATTCCCCCTCATGTTCCACCCTGGAAGTTTTCCAGTGATGATTTCACTTGTGGAGAGTGTTTGCCCACTCCAACCAGATGTCCTAAATCCATTTAATTATTTATTAAAGGAATGAAAGAGTCCCTTGATGGGAAGAAGCCTCCGTGAACTCCGACTAACCCAAATAGAATCTGTTTTGATTTGTTTGAGACAGGGGTCTCACTATGTCATCCACACATAGCCTTTTAATTTTTTTTTTCTTCCTTTTTGGAGACAGGATGTCACTCTCTAGCTCATGGCCTTAGAATTGTGATCTGCCGACCTCAGCCTCCCAAGTGCTGGGATTACGGATGTGAGCCATCACACCTGGCCTGATGCGGAATCTCACTCAGACTTAATCCCACCGATAAGCGTTCCTGTCAGTTGGAGATGATTTGAGTCTCTCTTCAGAGACATAACATCTGGGCAGTATGGATCCCTGTTCTTGTGTCTACCTCTCTTGCTTATACCACACACTCAAGCTCCTCTTGTTCTGAGCCAAAAACCAAACCAAAAACATGTTCCAGACCACAGAGGTGTTTGGCTTTGATTGATCCCTGAGAATTGTCACCTGACAGAAAACCCATTGCAGCCACAGTGTGACTGTTGGCCTGGCGCATGCCCAGTCTTTCCAGGTGGCTCTAATAGTGAGCACGATATCACTGAAGGGTCTGCTATAAACTCTTATGTCGATCCAAAGTTACAGACTGTCCCAGAGGCCGTCCTATTTCCTACAAACACTTCTAGCATGGCTGACGTCCCACTCCCCACCTAAGTTCATGCTAGTGTTGGGAGATAAAAATATAAGAGATTCAGTTACATTTAAATTATAGATGCAAATGCATATATTTTCATTCCAACTCCCAAATCACATGTAATTTTTTGTTTACTAAATAAATCAGATATCAAATTATCAAATGTAGTATCAAATCAAATTATCACATGTAATTATTTATTTACTAAATCTAGCAATATTAGTTTGTACTTGCTATTTGGTTTTTATAAAAACCTCTTTTACACTCAATAAGTAAGTAATTACACACACACACACACACACACACACACACACACAAGAGACACACCCACACGTTTTTGTGTTGCCTTGTTAAAAAATCAATGCCTTGAAAACAGCCTTGGTGGCCTCTTTTACTGATGTCTCCTTACAAGGGGAGGGTAAATCATTCTCTTTACAACTGAGTTGAGGCCCCTCCCCTCTGCCTCCCCTTCCTTACTCAGTTTATAATTCTCTTTCTATGATCACTCCTTTTGCATCATTAAGTTCAACCACCGTGGCCCTTCTTCTCTTCCCAAGCAATTACCATTCAATTGTGTGTTCCACCTTGACTTGCTCTCCTACCATGATATATCAAAATGTCTCCTGGAACAAGCCAATAAAGCACATTAAGGAAATACTGAACGGGTATGGAACACCCCCAACCCTTCTGAGTTGACCTCAAGAATCAGATTCCTGTTCCTAATCACGCCATGTTCTCCAACTCCAGGATCTCCGATCAGGTCCGCCATTACTCTCCACCCACTAGAGAGGCTCCTGCTTAGCAAGAGCAAAACACCAGCTAAAGCTTTGAAGCATTTCCATCAAACAAAAAACACGGATTTCTCTCCAAGCCTCAGGTGGTACCTCAACCTTTCAAAACCATGTTGTTGACCAATGGCGCTGTACAAAGGACCCACCTAACATCACCACAGGGATGATGAGCTCACCTGAGGATGCATGTCCAAGGGAAAGTCTGGAGGAGGGCATATAAGGTAACTAGGATTGCAAAGGAGAGCTCTGTGGGTAGACGGGGTCAGGGTAGCAAGCAACATCTGGTGGGGTTCTGGGTGGAGGGAGGACATCCGTGAGACCAGGAAGAGTTGTTAATGTACCAGGCAGGGGGAAGCACCGTGAATCATCAGTCATGAAAACATTGCTAAAAGCAATCACGGCAGTGAAAACGTAAATGATATCATTGCTATTAGGAAGATGTAGCAATGGGCAGTAAAGGTAGAGTAAGCATTCATTAAATCGCTTAATAAAAGGCTTCTATCATGTTATGAGTATCATCACTTTCATCTGGCTATCTTTTCACCCACCAGGAAGGGACAACACACATATCATTATACCCACTCCTCAGAGTGATGGAAATGCTGTGGAAAAGATGGAACTCCTGGGGGCCAGCGAGATGACTCAGAGGGCAAAGGTGCTTGCTGCACATACCTAGTGACCTGGGTTCGACTCCCAGAGCCCACATACAGGTGAAAGGAGAAAACAGACTCCACACAGTTGTCCTCTGACCTACACACATGCGCCATGGCATGGGTGTCCATACAGACACACATGTGGGAGCCGGTAAGAGCCTGGACAGGAAGGAAGCTGCTTTTAGAGTTGCCTCCGTGCACTGGAAGGATGTGCTATTGGTTGGACACTGGGCTGTGACAGGGGGAGCCTGACACAGAAGAGGGTTTGGAGTTCTGGTCTCCTTTGCTGGTCCGTGTTCTCTCATGTATACCTAAGATAACACAATTACCTTGTAGAGGTGCTGTGAGCTCCGGATGAGCTGGCATGCCAAACATGCTGGCACCTAACTGTGAATGTGCATTGAGCGCCTGCTTGAACAATGACTATAATTGTGGGTTCAGAACTCACTCGTGTAAAAGACTCAAACATATGCAAATTCTCACTACAACAGGAACACAATGAAAGAAAACCGGTAGTCTTCCAAGGCTGCCACAAGGCATATCAAGTTCTATGTTTTCAAAAGCGACAAGAGAAAGTTACAAGTTAATAACAGCTCACCCTTGCTGAGTGCTCATCATGGCAGACGCCGTGAGAAGCCTCACGTGCATATCTTCTTTTAATCTTAGTGTTTTCTTTATTCCCTTTATAAGGGAAACTTTGGATTAGTATCTTTGGAGTTAAAAAATTGCCTGAAGTCGCACATTTCATCTGTGATGGGATCGAGGTTCACCTAGTCCATGAACTTGACATATAGAGACCACTAAGTCCAACTCATAGATGTACAAATGTCGTGTATATTTGTTACTATGTAAGTGTCCAGTTTAGAAGAATATTCCCCAGTATTATCAGTGGTGACCACAGGGTGAGGAATGGCAGGCGGTGCATTCTTTTTCCTGCTTCCCTGAACTGAATACACACTGCTTTATAATTCAAAATATGTTTGTCAATTGCTAGGCACAGTAGGCCACACCTGGAAGCCGGGTATCCAAGAGGCTGAGGCGGAGATTGCTATAAATGTGAAACCAGCCTGGGCTATCTAGAGAATTTCAGGCTACTGTGGGAGACTCTGTCTCAAGCAACCTAAAAGCAAACAATCAACAACAACCCCCCCACCCCGACAAATCTACAAAACATTTCCTATTTTGACAGTAAAATTTAACAAGCAAACCAAAATGGGGCCTTGAAAAATAGGAGCGTGGGGACCACAGCTCCATTATCCCAGGGGCTCAGAACATGCACAGCAGTGCAGAGGACCCCGAGTTCAGTTCCCGGCACTCACATCAGTTGGCTCACAAATGCCTGTAATTTCAGTACCAGAGGATCTGACACTCACTTCTGGACTCAGTGGGCACCTACACTCACAGGTACATGCACAGACACACACATTGACAGACAGACACACAGACACTCAGACACACACACACATTGAAAAAGTAAGAAAATTATTATTCTTTGGATGCATGGGGGAGTGTAGAGAATGATATAAATGATATAAGCTTCCTTATAATTAAGCCTTCAGGGGTCACCAACCCCCAAGACACCATCATAACCAAGTTAACTTTTTCAGAATATTCTCTTTGTTCCCTAAAAGCTCAGGTTTCGTGGCTCTGTTTTCTGGGCAGTAGATCTGAGCTATAAACGTCAAGCTTGCTCATGATCGTGGCATCAATATTAACCCAACAACCTCCCAGTCACGTGGTTCATAATACAGCCTTGGGTTCTTAAAAACCTGTGGCCTTTGTTTACCACATTTCCCTTTGAGCAGCTTAAGAGCCAGTGTCTCTCTTCTCTGGCCATTGTTAAGGTCAAAATAATGAAAGCACACAAGAGCAAACATCTGTCTTAACTGTCCGCTCCAAACTCTCGAGTCTTCTTCAAGGGAGCTACCATGATAAATGAAGACTCCAACAGCCTTGTAAACAGAACTAGTCTTCAAAGAAGACCTCCGTGGGGGGGGAGGAAAGGAATCGAAAGCAAATCGAAGGAACTCAAATGTGATGACTTTTTCCTGTTTTTCTGCAGCTGGTAAATAACACTGGTACACAAAGTCCTGTCCCCAGAGCAGGGGCCTCCAACTCTTTCTGCTGAGAACACTCAAGGGTCCCCCTCAGGTAAGGTGACCTGGGGTGGCTGGAGGCAGGTGTTTGGTAGACATCCCCAAGGGAGACACTGAGGATGCCGAGACTGTCCCTTTCTGCCTTCCCATAGTGCTGAAGATGAAGACATGGGGATGGAAAGCCTCCAATTGTTCCCAGCCTTCCCCTCATCATGGCTGGCCTCTCTGGGAGGAAGATGTCCCGACTGTGCTGAACATGAAGGTGGCAGGGGGACTTTTGGTCAATTTGCCTTGATATTGGAGTACTATGTCCATGAAAACCAAGTGCTAAGAACCCCTGGCTCCTGAAGGATGAAGATCCAACTTGTGCCCTCTGCCTTTGCTCTAGTTAATTGATT
Source organism: Peromyscus maniculatus bairdii (assembly GCF_049852395.1). Lineage (NCBI taxonomy): Eukaryota > Metazoa > Chordata > Mammalia > Rodentia > Cricetidae > Peromyscus > Peromyscus maniculatus. The sequence continues at coordinate 26,609,540 of NC_134866.1, read as the reverse complement.
TTTAGAGAGCAATGCCTCCAGACAAGTCGTAGATTACTCATCTGCACATTGGTGGGGCTGTGTAGTCCTTTGCACTTTTGTTGGGTTTTAAAAAAATTACATTTATGTATTTAGTGTGTGTGTGTGTGTGTGTGTGTGTGTGTGTGTGTGTGTGTGTGCGCGCGCGCGCGCGCGCGCGCGCGCGCGAGTGCGTGTTGATCAGTTGGGTGTGATCAGAGAAGCAGAACCACCGAGAATAACATGTGGTAATAGACTTGTGACGGGGATCCTCACACAATTGTGGGAACTAGGTAAGCAGTCAACATTAGGGGCCAGACAATTGGGGAGGAAATAAAAGTAAAATGGAGGTGGGCCAGGAGTATCCAACCTGTGTGAGGACAGGCTGGAATTCCAGGAGAAGCCAGGAGCCCAGGTCCCTGCTTCAGCCTCCGGCCCCACTAATTTTGCAGACTTTCAGGTAGAGCTAGTGTCTTTCATGTAGCACTGAACACCTACCAGGCTTCCAGAACCTTCAGAACAGCTTAGGGAGTCAGGAGGATGGAGAAGCCACAGGGCCAGCTGCTGTCACAGGGACTCCATGCCTTACCTTGGCCCTGGACTGTGAGAGCTCAGGAGGAGACACGGAAAGGGGTCAGATAACTGCACCCCACTCCACAAAAGTGAGTCAGCAGATGCTGGTGCCCTGTGTCCTAGATGGACCTTCTGAGCAGAAAAGATGGCTGCCACTTTCTTCACGTAGCCCAGACACCACCAAAGTTCTTCCAGCGGCTACCCTAGCCCCAGGACTTCTGGAAATCAGGCTCTAGCTTGGTTAATTCAACCCAAGACAAACCTCCCTCAGCCTCCAGCCTCACATTCAGACTCCTTGTTGTCAGGGGCTCTCAGGGCACCCAGAAGAAGGCTGAAAGCCATGTGTCTAACATGCAGTATGGGGGTTGTCAAACCTTCCAGTGGAAGGACGGTAAGCGTGGTGGCTCCCCAGGCCACATATGGTTTCTGCCTCAAGTTTTCTGTGACCTTTAGAAAATGTAAAAACCATACTCGTTGGCAGGTGGGAGCTCATTGTCCTGTGTCAATAAGGCCCTGGGTGGGGTCTGGAGGTCTGGGTGCTCCTGCTGGCTCCTGAGACTTTAGTGCTCTGGAACCTAGAGGAGGCCCATTCACCTGCTGGGCTACAGTCTAGTTAGCAAGTGTATGTGCTGGAGTAGTTCACTCTTAATAGCACACACCAGCACAGTGTGTCTGGATTCTGTGTGGAGGGTTCCAGGCACAGCATTGTGTTTCAAAATTCAACACAGATCCATATCAGGTATGGGAATTGAGTCCAGTAGAGTTTCCCTCCTCTTCCCATCGTGGATTAGATACATGATTTGTTTTAAAAATCCTCAGTAGACTAGGCATCCTTTTGCCTTCGCCTTCCCTTGGATCATTGGAGAGCCATCTTGGTAGAAGACATTGTGAAAAAAATAAGGTTGTAGACCAAGCTATGGAAATTTATAAAAATTATATGAGGTTCTCTACCCTCGCCCACAAAAAACCCCAATAAAATTACTACTAGTTTATATGAAAAAAGGAAATGAGCATACACAAGTACCACCAGCTCTTCTTCCTAAGGATGTATTTACTCCATTTCCAAACATACAAGTCAAACTGGAGAGTTGGGGGTGCCAATGATGAACCCTTGTATTTATTTTGAGGTGGATAATTATGGGTATGCCAAACTGGGATCCAGGAGGGTTTATGACAATATTCTCAATGATAGTGCTCGTGCCAGAAATATGGACCAAATAGAGAGGGGGCACAGGTTGCCTAGAAACAGAGTTGCCTAGTTTGTCCAGATATATTTTGTTTTGAGACAGTAATGTCACATAGCCCAGACTGCCCTTGGGCTCACTATGTTGCTCAGGATAACCTTGAACTCCTGATCTTCCTATCTCTACTTCCCAACTTCTGAGTTTATAGGTATGTACCACCTTGCCTGCCACCTGTCTATGATTTTTAAAATAAATCATACACATACTCCACACTGGGAATATGAGGAAAAGTATAACGGACTTAATTCTTATTGTGTAATAAAAATGTGGGATTGTGATAGGGTGCACAACCTAAGACCCAAGAACAGTTCGGATCTGAAATGTCCCCACAGGCCCATGCGTCTTGGTCTCCAGCATAGCACTACTGTGAAACTTCAAGAGATAGGGTTTACAGAAAGGTTCCCCCCGTCCCCCGCCATACAGGCTCCCACCAAGATGTACCATCATAGGCCCAAAGCAAAAGGGCCAACTTAACATGGAGTGACGTCTCAAACTATGAGCCAAACAATGTAATCTATTTTATTAGTGTTGACCTTTTAAGATGTTTATTACAGTAACAGAGAGCTGACATACTTCCATTTTTAGAAGGAACATTTTTTAAAATTCAATACACACTTGTCTTTCTTCTCCTCTTCTGCTTCTTCTTGAAGTGGGGTCTCACTGTGTACCCTTCCTTGGCTATCCTTGAACTTCTTATGTAGACCAGGATAGCTTTGAACTCACAGAGATCCCCTGCCTCTGCCCCTTAAGTGCTGGGATTAAAGGTGTGCACCACTATACCTGGCTTTGAGTTTTCTTTACCTATTAGGTATGTGGTAGTTAAAGGTGGCAGCCCAATCCAAGACCATGCAACTCTGGTTTCTTTAGCCTCATTGATATAAAGTTAAACACAAGCTCCTGAAGGTGAGGAGTGAAGATATGGTTCACATAACTGTCCCGAGATGTCCCCTTACCTTCTTAGTCAGTGAGGCAGGCTCTGGGAGGCTAAAACACAAATGTTCAAGGGCATCAGACAGATAGCAACTGATGGTTAGCTATAAGGGTCAACAACACTGCATCCCTGGATTTGTCAGATGTCTACCTACAGGTGTTGAGGATGCAGCTGAGATATGGGGAAGATCTCCCAGAGCCCATTGACCCATACAGTCCCCAGAGGCTTTGGTTACCTGTGACCTCTGACCTGTCCCCACACAACCAGGCTTGTACTTTTATTTTGAAATAGAGGTCTTACTATATATAGTCCAGGCTAGCCCTGAACTCCTGACAATCTTCTTGTCTCAGTCTCTGGAGTGCTAGGGTCACAGGTATGAACTACCAAATCTGGCTCTATACCCTACTTGCTGAAATTAGGTTAAAATACACATGTCATAGAATGCGTCAAGGTTTGTGGTTCAGTGACAATGAGTGCATCCCCACTGCTGTGCGGCCATCAGATGGCCATCTGCAGAACTTTCCCATCATGCCATTGTGAGATGTGCCTATGAGATGGTAAAACCCATGTGCAGCTCATCCCCTACCCTCCATTCTAACTTCTGTCTCTATGATTTGACTATTCAAATTCTTTCATATGTGAAACCATACAGTATTAGTCATGGATATCTAGCTTAACACACACTTGCATACACATGCACACACCATGTAAGAACATAGCAAGGAGATAGCCATCTGTAAGCTAAGGGGAGGAACCCTGAAAGAAACACACAATGCTACATCTGGCATTTAGACTTTTAGCCTGCAGAAGTGAGGAAAATTCAATTTCTGCTAAAAAAAAAAAAAAAAAAAAAAAAAAAAAAAAAAAAGTTGACCATTCTGTGGTGCTCAGAAGCCCTGGCAAACTAACATGTTTTGAATAATAGGGATGCACATCAGTTCTTTAGTCCTTGCTATGGCAAAACACCTAAAACAGCAATTTAAGAGAGGAAGGATTTGTTTTGGCTTACAGTTCAGAAGACACAGTCTACCGTGGCTGGAAAACCATGGTGGTTGGATTTGGTTGGGGTGGCACTGTTTGTGACAGTGGGAGTGTGCAGCCAGGTTTCTCACATGTTAGTAGATCAGGAAGGGGCTGGAAACAGGCTGGACTACATCCTCAAGGCCTGCCCTTAATGGTCCATGTCCACCAGTGAGTTCCTATCCATGTTGTGAAGGTTTACAATCTCTCAAGACAGTGCTAGCAGTTCAACATGTGGGCCTGGGGTAGACATCTCACATTCAAACCATACCCATGATGGACCTCTCATATTCCAACCATAATGGCATGTCGATACACATGGGCCTGTGATGGACATGTCATATTCCAACCATAATGGCATGTCTAGACACATTTTGATTGCATGTCCATCCACAGATATTTGGGTGTTTTCTACCTTTTTTTGTATTTGCATATTTATATGTGTGTGTATCTATCTATCTATCTATCTATCTATCTATCTATCTATCTATCTATCTTTTTTCTTTTAATTTACATATCACCCATGGATTCCCCTGTCCTCCCTCCTCCCGCTCCCCTCCCCCGAGTGCATGAGTTGGGTTTTTGGAACCTAGGGCCTATGCTAGGACACTTTGCCCAGCCTAGGTGAAGGAAGGAGGCAAGTGGACCTGCCTCAATTTTTTTTTTTTTTTGAGACAGGGTTTCTCTGTATAATAGCCGTGGCTGTCCTGGAACTTGCTCTGTAGACCAGGCTGGCCTGCCTCTGCCTCCTGAGTGCTTGGATTAAAGGCATGCATCACTACCACCCAGCTGTTTTCCACCTTTTGATAATTATGACTATTCCATAAGCATGGGATGCATTCAACTATGCATTCAATCCACTGCTTTCATTTCTTTAGGGAATATGCTTATAGTTGTTAGATCACATAGTTTAAGACTAGATTTCTTCCTTCCTTCCTTCCTTTCTTTCTCTCTTTCTTTCTTCCTTTCTTTGTTTTTTTGAGATAGGGTTTCTCTATGTAGTTTTGGTGCCTTTCCTGAAACTCACTCTGTAGACCAGGCTAGCCTCAAACTCACAGAAATCCACCTGGCTCTGCCTCCCAAGTGCTGGGATTAAAGGCGTGCGCCACCACCACCTGGCTACATTTATTTCTTGAGGACCCATCACATTAGCTTTCATTATCTCAATAAATTACAGAGGAAGTATAAAGACAAATGAATAAAAACTGAAATGTAGAAAAACGCATGCACTGTATATTGGATGGAATTCTAATCTTGTCTATTGTAAAGAAATATTCCTTTTAAAAACATGGTCAACCATGATCAGAATACATTGTTTGAAAAAAATCTATTTTCAGTAAAAATTAAAATTATCTTGTAAAAGATTATTTTTTTTTTAAGATTTATTTATTTATTATGTATATATAGCATGTATGACTGCAGGCCAGAAGAGGGCATCAGATCTCATTACAGATGGTTGTGAGCCACCATGTGGTTGCTGGGAATTGAACTCAGGACCTCTGGAAGAGCAGTCAGTGCTCTTAACCTCTGAGCCATCTCTCCAGCCCAAAAGATTATTTTTTTTTACTCATTTTTTATTAGTTATTTTGAACACCTTTGTTTTGGCTACATTTTTATTCCATCTTCAGTTTTTCCCACCCTTTAGTTATTCTTCATACCATAAAATACCATTGGCTACTTTGACCCCTCTTCGCTTCCCAGGCAGTCGCTCTGGACTGTCCCTGCCACCATGACCTCTGCTCTCGAGTGTCACCCTCCCTAGACCATCTCTGTCCTACTGGTTAATGAGCTGTGGCCAGGGAAAGCACAAGGAGGGAGCTGCTTCCTCGCACCTCATAAAGCACCAGGGAAGGCCTCTTCCCCTGGGAGAATTCCTCAGGAGATACAACTTCAGAATGAACCCACGCAGCTGGGTTAGGCCAGCCATGGCTGAGTCCCTGAGAAGACTGATCAGGAAAAACAACAAGGTCTGCACGGGAGGCCGGTGCCTCACCCACAGTCCTCAGATCAGCACAAACAGGACATTTGGGCACTGTGCAGATACCTCAGGACAAACCATCTGATGTCATCCTGCAGCTTCCAGCCTGCTGGTCTGGGAAAAGCAGAGTGGACTATGGCCAATGCTCCAGGGGAGGTGTAGAGAATGGCCCAGAAGAGGGATTCTAGGAGGGGGATGACAAAGACCAATGGGTGCCCCTAATAAATAACTTCTTTAAGGGCAGGTGTGATGGTGTGCACCTTTAATCTCAGCACTGGGGAGGCAGAGGCAGGTGGATCTCTGTGAGTTTGATGTCCTCCTGGTCTACACAGTGAGTTCCAGGACAGCCAGGACTACATAGAAAGATCCTGTCTCAAAACAACAACAACAACAACAACAACAACAACAACAACAACAACAACAACAAAACTTCTTTAAAATTAATTTTTTTTTAATTTAACAAGTAAAAAAGCCATTGCATTAAATATTTAGGTGAGTGGTTTGGGGGGTGGAAATGAACAAATGGAATCAAACAGACACATGAGAAGAAAATCCACGTTGGTCCTAGACAAGAGAGCACAGCCACCAAGAATGCTTCCCTATGGTGATTACAGTAATGAGGGCCACAGGGAAGGCCTCTAAGACTCTATAGGTCTGGAGATTGCTTCCCCATGGTGGTGGCTGGGGCCGACCGGTAATGAGGGCCATAGGGAAGGGCTCTATGCAGAGTTCTCTTTCCTATTTTGGATGAGTGAGTGAGTGAGTGAGTGAGTGAGTGTGTGTGTGTGTGTGTGTGTGTGTGTGTGTGTGTGTGTGTGTGTGTGTGTGCTTCAGTCACTCAGAACATGTTTTTGCAATGGTAAGATCAAGGCTTCTAAAGCAATCCACCCCCTCCCCCAAAAGCAACAAGAACATTGGATAAAACGATAGAAATCAACTTTCTGTTCAGGAACCCCCAAAGTCAGCCAATGGTCCAGAATACTCACTAACACAGCCCGTCAGTCACACCGAGGCTGGAGGGCCCCAGGCCCACCCATCCCCAGAGAAGGGGTCCTCTGATGCTCCACCTATCTGGCAGCTGAAAGCATCTTCAGAGAGCATCCTTCTGACTCGATTGCCAATGAGATATCTCAGGAGGTAAAGTCACTTGTCACTAAGCCCGACAACCTAAGTTTGGTCCCCAGAACCCACATGATGGAAAAAGCAATCATGTTCCCAGCTTGGGGGAAGGCCTACCCTGTCCTTCAGGCCTCTGTACACCTTCTGAGAGAGCTTCACTCCTGAGGCAAAGCAATGGCCAGTAGGTGTTATGAACTGTGACAGGAAAGGTTTAGACCTTGCCCTGCTCCTTAGGCGCCTGGTCCTATTCTGGTTTGTGACTTATAGGAATGAGCATGGGGCCTCTGAGAGCTGACTCCCACAAGCTCTTCTCTGATTTCTACTTCCCTCACCACAAATAAATCAACAATTGGAGAAGCCTTGTCCCTTGGTGACTGCTGAATACAAGCAGTGGCAACTGCTTAAACTCTGTAGTCACCTGAGGAAAAAGATCATAAATTATACATCTGATAGAATTGTTACAACCTAGCAACAAAAATCAAGGTAACTAACCTAATTTTAAAAGCAGGTTAAAATTTACATTACCATTTCTCCAAAGACGTGGTCTTGAGGGCCCCAAAGCTCACCTAATGTTTAGCATCACTAGAAATCAGAACCAGAGTGAGGGACTACTCCCCTGTAGCTGGAAAAGCCCAGAGAGGTATCAACAAGCTGAGGGTGGTAGCACACTGCCCTGACCCTAGCTAGCATGTGAGAAGCTGACCAGGGAGGGTCGTGAGTTCAAGGCGCTACATTAGCAGATTTCACCTTAAGACACTACCCCCCCCCACACCTTTAAAAAACAACAAAACACATGATAACAAGTTCAGGCAGGAGTGTGAGGCATGAGAACGCGTCTGTGCTGCTGGTGGGATTGAAAAATGGTGCAGTGATCCTGCAAAACTGTTCTTCAAAAAGCGACACCTTGAGATCCTGTCTCACTGTCAGTTCCAATCCCATATATCCTATCGATGCACAGGAGGAGCGAAAACATAGGTTTGTGCAGGAAACCCCGTACATCCCTGTGTGTGGCTGTGTCATCCTGACACACTAACACTGTAGCCAGCGAGGTGGCTCTGCTTGTAAAGTGTTGTCACCGGGCCAGATGGCCTTGGGCATCCCTGGAGCCACCAAGAGGGAACCAACTTGAGAAAGCTGACAGAAGCTATCTCCTGACTACCACATGGACCCTGTGACATGTACACTGTGGCGTTCTCTCTTTCTCTCTCTCTGAAATAAAAAGAAAAATGAAGAAAAAAGAGAGAGAGAATGACCCCAACTGATGGATGAGTAGACAGAGATGCTCTTATCTCCCACTGAACTTTGAAAACATGAAGGTAGAGGAGTTTGGAAACACACCTTGGAAGAGGTGAACACAGACGGCACCTAGGTAAGTGAAAGCCAGGAAGAGGAACTGATGTAGCTGGACAGAGAGAGCAAATCAGATGGCAGAACAGGAAGGCATATGGGTGTGGGAAGGCAGGAAGTAGTTCGCCTTTGGAAGCTACGGAGTTGGTGAGGTGAGGTTCGCTGTGGCTCTCCCCATTTCCCTGATCTCTCAGGTTTTCACCCCTATATCTGGCTCCATGTTTTTTATTTATTAAGACTGTTTAGAAATTCTTCTGCAGACATGCAACACTCGCCTCTGTGAACATACATTATAAAGGAAATATTTTAAAGAAAGTGAAATGTACCTCAATAAAGCTAGTATAAAACACGTTTACTCTTAAAATTCCTTCATATTATTGATCACTGTTACTTCTAAAAGGGGAAGGTAGTTTTCCAAGGTGTGTGCCAGGAAATCAAGAGCTCTGGGTATCAGGAATACCAGTATTGTCTAATGTGTAGATGTAATAAACATCCTTGCATGGATTAAAAAATAAAGTTCAAGAGATTTTCTAGGGGGTGAGGGAGATGTGCAGTCAGTAAAACGCTTGCTGCCCAAGCATGAGGATCTGAGTTTGATCCCCAGAATCTGTGTTAAAAAGCTGGGCGTGGCAGCATGCACCAGCAATCCTGATGATTGGGGAGTCAGTATCTGTGTAAATTCTGGGTGTGGCAGCATGCACCTGCCATCCTGGTGATTGGGGAGTCAGCATCTGTGTAACATCTGGGCATGGCAGCATGCACCAGCCATCCTGGTGATTGGGGAGTCAGTATCTGTGTAACATCTGGGTGTGGCAGCATGCACCTGCCATCCTGGTGATTGGGGAGCCGGAGACGGAGGACCCCAGAGGCTTGCTCATCAGCAAACCTTGTGTCAAATGGCAAACATAGTTTTTTTACTCAAGTATATAATAAAAGAAGGAAAGAAATAGAGTCTGAGAGGAGGGGGAGGAAGGAGCAATAGAGGGAGGGAAGGAGAGAGCTGGTTATTTCAGGATTAGTGAAGAACTGTCAATTAATCCAGCTGGGCATCCCCACTCCTACCCTCCTGCCTTGGTGTCAGTGAGCAGACAGAAAAAGCAAACCCCCCACCTTGCTCTGCCCCGCCCCCCCCCCCCCCCCCCCGTGACCTGAACACTTTCTCAACACTTCTCCTTTCTGTTTATGCTGTGTTCCATGAATTCGTCTTTTTTTTTCCTAATTAAAAGGAATACCTGCCTAGGAAACATACAAATTATGTCTCCCCTCGCTCAAGTAATTGCAGGCCGACCGAATTTGAACTGCTCCCTTTCACAAGCTGTAACCTGTGTCTCTCCATTCATTGAAACTAAAAGACAGGAAAAGCTTTGTGTTGTTCGGCACCTGTTTAAAACACGCCTGTAGGAACATGAGCAAGCTTGTTCTAGAAAGCAATCTACAAGTGCCAGACGGCAGAGGGACGGCCGTTGTTTAAGGGACCACAGCCGTAGGGCCCAGCCACTGGCTAGCACATGGTATTGCAGGGTCTCACTGGATGGTAGGCAGTATCAGGACAAACCCGAGTTTCTTACCACACTTGGTTGGTGCCCTGCACACCACCACGAAATAAACTTAATTAAATAGTGCCCTCCAGAGGCCACTGGGAATTTAACTGTGCTGACAGACTCTGGAAAAAAGCCAAAGAAAAGGCAATTTAATTTTCTTCTGTGTTTATGTGGAATCAGCGCTTGGGCATGGTGTCCTCGGGTGGATGGGAACCAGCTTTGACTCCTTAGCGGCCTCTGACAGGGGCTTATCTGTTTGCAAAACATCTTTTATGAGGACACAGAAATGTCATGGGACAGAGTCCAGCGGGGCACGGTGGGAACTGCCCTCTGCCCGTGTCTTCCTGGGAACTCTCTCAGCCCTGATTGCCCATCATGTGTCCCTCTAAAGGAGTTGGCTTTTTTTGTCATGTCTATCCTTCGGTGACTGGTGCGTGATTCGCTCCAGCTGCTTCTGGGACCTGATTCCAGGCATCTTCCATGAGACCTTTCAGTCTGTTTATACCATTGAGAGAAGCCTGGCCTCACTGGCTCAACTCCAAACTCCCGGGAGACAAATCTGGATGCTAAACAAGTCTCCAGGAAGGACGGAGGTTATCTACCCCGGGGAGGGTATGGCCAATAGGTAGAGGTTGGAATGGGGTAAGGGGCGGAGGAAGAAAGGACCAGAGTCCTGAGGTACAAAACCAATTAGAATACTAGGAACCGTATGCAGGAAGGACAAGTGCTTCCAAGAATGTTTTTCTATTACCCATGACCTACTGTTCTAGAGGGTCTCACGCACCACTCTCCATGAGACCCCCTGAGCATTACCTCACTGAACCCCCCACAGACCTCCCACAATCAGCTTGATCTTCAGAAGGAACCACTGACAGCAATGACTGTGTGTTCAGTGTTTTCCCCAAAGCTCTATTTCCATTTAAAAGTGGGATCCAAAGCTTAGCAAGGTTGAGCCAAGGTCTAAACCAAAGCTTCTGGTGCTGATGCTGGCCTGTCAGCATTAACTACCTTCTTTCCCCTGAGCAGCCCTTACAGTAGGAGGGACAGCACACAGCTGCAGAGAAAAGGCCAGAACAGATCTCATTCCCAGGGAGATGTAATCATGAGGGAGGCGTGATTCCTGCATGGAGAGCAGTGAGTAGAGACTGGAGGCGGATTGCTACTGACCTGCCCATGGCCCTCATAGCATTTTTCTCTTACTGTGTAACCAATGCTATGCCTGCAGAGGCTTTGGGGAAACACCCATCATCCATGTTTTCAATATATACTGCATATGGATGTATACGCTATGGATGCTTTGTCCGCATGCATGCTTGTACCCTCAGAGGCCAGAAGAGGGTGCTGGACCCCCTGGGACTGGAGTTACAGATGGTTGTGAGTCTCTGTGTAAGTGCTAGGAGTTGAACTTGGGTTCTTTGGGAGAGGAGCCCAAGCTCTTAACTGCTGAGCCATCTCTCCAGTCCTTACTATGGTTCTTAACGGGGGAGATCATGTTGCAAGGTAGCCAGGCTCTGCTCAGCAAGGCAGAAACTGGCATGAGATGGTGGCTGCAGCTGCCAACCACATCGTCTACAGCACAGGACCCCCAACATCACCTTTGTTGGCAGAATTCAGTTATTCACACTTTCAGGACTTAAGTCCCGTTCCTGGCTATTCACTTGGATATTTGATTTCTTTCAGGCCAGATGGACGCATTCTAGTTATCCTGTCTGCTTCCAGCTAAAGTGCTTAAAACAAGACAAATAAACAAACAAAAAAAAAACAAAACAAAAACAAAACAAAACAATTAAATTTAAGTTCAGGAGACAATGTAAATGAGAGATCATCCTGTTTGTTTGTTTGTTTGTTTGGGAAGATGGAAGATTAGACTATCAGTGCAGGCCTGTGTATCTATGCCTCTGAATCTTGGAGAACCCCAAGCCCCCCCACATTATGTTACTCTGGACATTTCAACACTGTTAGGTTGGGCCACCCAAAAAGTTACCAGTAGTCATGGTCTCTCAAATATTTAAGTAATATAAGTCAAACTCACATAGTCAAACTCTTTGGAGGAAGATCATATTCAAAGAAGAATCGTATTGGGAAATCCATGTAACGATTTTAAATGTATTTTTTTTTAAATTTATTTGTTTTTACGGGGTAGGGATTTGAAGCCAGGGTCTTGAGCATGTCAGACGAGTGGGCTACCACTGGGTTACAGCCTCAATTGTTGTTTTGGTCTTGTTTTGTTGAAACAAGTGTAACTCTGGGTGTCCTGGAACCCCTTCTGTAGACCAGGCTGGCCTCAAACTCAGAGATCCACCTGCCTCTGCCTTCCAAATACTGGGATTAAAAGTATGTGCCACCACACGAGGCTAGTCTTCTTTTAAACTGTACACAGCTGAGTCCTTAAGACATCAGGTTTCATTGCCCCTTGTGAAGCTACCCAAAGTGATTATGGAAAGACGGGAGCCTTGGCTTTTCTAATTCTGTGAACAAGGCTGTGCAGTGCCTTGCCTCCCCTTCAGAAGTCTCTAAGAGGGGCAGGAAGCAATCCTGGTACCAAAGCTTGGATTTCAAAGACCCTCTATGACACTCATTTGGGGGACATTTAGTACCAAAACGTGAAAGATTATAAGTGCTCAAACCTGTTCAATACCCAAACATTAAAGATGAGGCAGAAGATGATGTTCCTGCTTTTGGTTCTGAAATGCCCACAGAGAGAGGGTATAAAGTCAGACTAGTAACTCTTCAGTAATGCCAGATGCTTCTCTCCTTATGCTTCCTAATGACAGAAGTTCCTAGAAGTAAGACTAGCAGTTGACAAGTGGCACATGGGGATTTCTATCTTCCTGGGCGGGAGTCTGTGGCTGCACCGCGGGCATTCAGTTCTCACTCAGGTACCAGGGAAGCAGGTGGTTGGGATGAAGAAAAGCAGATCTGGATGGGGTGCTGTATCATGGAAAGTCCCCCCATTTTCTTCCTTCATAAAAGCAAGTGGATCCAGTGCTGGGGATGTAGCAGGCATGAAACCCTGGGTCCAGCCCCCAGCACCACATAAAGCAGGAGTGGCGGGTACATGTCTGTGGTTTCAGCGCTCAGGAGGCAGAGGCAAGGGTATCTGAAGTTAAAGGTCAGCTCCTGCTACGTAGGGAGTTCGTGGTCAGCATGGGCCTGTCTCAAAAAACAAAAAAAAGTGGACCCTAAGACGTCCCTCAATCAATGGCCGTGGATGAGGGTGTCCCAACACTGCCTGCTATCTCTAAGAACTCGCCCTGTTAGCCAGTGTAGTGCTGGAAACCCTCCTCCTCAGTCTTGAGGAGCCCAGCAGGGTGGGCCACATGACTCAGTGTCTCATTTGCTGTGGGAACCTGGGGGGCCAGGAGCCAATCTTGGGAGAGGACTGTGTCCCGTCCACATTCTGATGGTTCACCAGGGCTCAGGACTCACAGAGACCCCTGACGGCTGTATTTGTCACATGGCCAGCACAGCTGTGAAACACACTCAGCTCTGGGGACGGACGGACAACCCCCAGGACTTTCTCTCACAGTGCTTGATTTCAACCACAAGATGGCAGACAATGGCTCTCAGATTCTCCGCTGCCTTGACAGGGCGGGCAGTTGGGAGTGGAGGGAAAGAAGGGAAGCTTGATGTTCCTCCCCAACAGTCTCAGTGATCCTCGCCACGAAGCTGCCACAAGCTACACTCTAATGAGATGGGAGGCCCGAGATGCAACCCCCACTCGTTTATAAAACACGTAGAAAAACCTAATTTTCTGTTTGTTTGGATCATAAGCCATAGAGAACTATCCTAATGCCGTGTTGTTATTTACACGGTTGAAGAAGAAAGTTCTAGAAGCCAAATCAAAGGACATAAACTTGACCCCTGTGAAGAGACATGGTCTCAGGAAAGCACTTCCCCGAGCCCCAGTTTCTTCTGGGGTACGAAGGACTTGAATAAACTCCGGAGAGCATCCGGAAACCAAGTCATGAAATGAACTTGCATGAGGAGAAAGCAGCCTGGGAAAAAAAACAAAAACAAAACAAAAAACAAAAAACAAAAAAAAAACGGAGTAGACCACCGACGTGGGTCATGGATTGCTTTCTTCAGCCGGAATCCTTGGGGGAATGGGCCATTTCACATGGCAAATTTTCCAGATAATTGAATTTTAAATGCTGAAACTTGTTTTCCTTTTAACATTCCTCAATGGAAATCTTTCTAAAGTGTGTCACACGCTTCTCTGGCTTCTTAAGGAGTGTGCTGAGTATAATTTAACCTTTCGTTAATATCTCTAGGTCATCAAGGTGACTGCCTCTTACTATATATATCCATAGTCTTGCATGGCGCACTGGGTCCCTCTGGGCATATATGCAGGGAGACAAGACCCTGTGCTAAGTGGCCCCAGGGACCATATTATAAAGCTATAATTGGAGATTCTTCCCCTCTCTGTCTCCTACTACATCACCACCGGTAGTCGGTTCTCCAAGTAACACCTTCTCGTAGCCTCTTGACACTCTGCCTAAATCTGCTTTAATCCAGACAGAACTCAAGGTTGCCATGGGTAACCAGAGTCTAAGCTTGTACCAACCCTAAATTTATTTTTACACACGATTTTGAGGCAGAGGGGACTGAAGTCTGCTTCTGGCGAGGGCTGACATTCAGTTGTCTTTATTGCATGGCACGCTCCTGTGCCATACGGTCAGTCACCCTAAGTGTGCCCGGGCCACATCTGCCCAGTGAGACCATACAGACTCCTCACACTCCAGGAACACACAGGCGCTATCTGGCGGTGGGACTGGAAGACCATGAGCCTGCATGTGTCAGCGTCCTTTCGAATTAAGAGGCCAGCACCCAGTCCATGGCGGTTACACACAATACAAGAAGAGCCCACTGCTTACTCGTGGCTTCAGTTATTTGTGGTCAAGAAGCTCAAAAAATATAGCACAGAAGCTGGGCAGTGGTGGCGCACGCCTTTTATCTCAGCACTAGGGAGGCAGAGCCAGGAGGATCTCTGTGAGTTCAAGGCCAGCCTGAGCTACCAAGTGAGTTCCAGGAAAGGTGCAAAGCTACACAGAAAAAACAACAACAATAAAAAAAAACAAAAATAATAAATAAAAAAATAGCACAGTAAGATATTTTGAGAGTGAAGGCACATTCACATAACTTATTACAGTAGTTTGTTATGATGGTCTCATTTTAATATTACTTATGTGACTAACCTCTTCCTACACTTAATGCATACTAACCTTTGAATATGTATAGGAAATAGCTCATCAGTCTAGGGTTAGGGACTGTCCGTGGATAAAGGGGGCAACTGTGACATCACTATCATAGCCTCCTGTGACTGAGGAACTGTGGCAGAGTTTGAGACTCTTTCAAACTCAAAGGCCTTTACTCTATTGTGGCGTGTGTTGCAGGTTCAGGTTCCCTGAGGCTGAATGGGTGGGGTGCTAAAAGGTTCTATGAACTGAGTACTGTGCTGTGCCAGCTCTGTAGTCATTGTGTTGATAAATCATATTCTCTCACCCACCAGGCAGCTCTTATTAGGAAAACAGAGTCAGCCTCCTGGGCCAAGGGAACTTGCCTCCAGTCACAGGCTTCCGGCAGCCAGAGCGACTGACTCCCTAGAAAGCCTGTGTCCTCTGCACTGGGCTCTATTCACACTTATTAACCTATAAAAATCTCCAAAGTTTACCTCCTGAAAAAAAAAATACATTGTAAAAGCGAAACGTGGGCCCTTTTACTTTTCAGAAAAGTCTGTTTGTGTTTGGGTATGTGGGTTCCATCTTAATTCCATGTTTTGTTACCAATTTGGAATAATCTGTCCCCCAGGAACAGATCAAACCAGATCTGTAAACCAGCTTATAGAGAGCTAGTGAGGGAGTGCCTAGGGTTATAAAACATTCCATGTAGGAACTAATCTAAAAACCTTTCCCATTTCTTCCTACACCAAACAGAAGTAAATGGAACATTTCAGAAAATCCTGTCTTTCCCAGCATGGTGACCATGGATCTTATAAACAGAGGCTCTCCCATGTGTTATCAGCTGTCTGGGGGTGGGGAAGGGAGATGTGATATCACATGAGACTGATATTCCCCACTCTTCCAGGATATCCTCTGAAATTCACAGCAGGAAGAAGCTGTCACCCCTCCAAAACTTCTTGGGGGTAGCTAGAGGCAAACTGTGACCACAGCAGTACCAGCCATGGAGGAGGCTCCTTTATGCCTGGGTTCCATACTGGATGTGTTGTTCCATACAAGAAGGCTGCCAAACCCACCCATGGCTAGGCGTGTAATTTTGAAATAAGCAACCATGACCTCATCTTTTACATTTTGCACCTGTCCCTCCCCCACATAACCCACAAAACTTTTAAAGTGTCCTCCTCTACAACACACACAGTGCTTTAAAGTTTTACAAACTAGGATGAGAGTCAAAGGTAGCTCCCCAACGCTGGTGTCACTAAGTACCACAAACTGACCGGCTTAAGAAACGGAAACTTAAAATCTCACAGCTCTAGAGACTAGAGGTACAAGATCAAGGGGTTAGCACCCCCAGCTCCCCCTGGTACTGCAGACAAAACCTGTTTCAGTCCTCTCTCTTAGCTTCTGGCAGTTCTTTGGCATGTGGCAGCTTAACTCATCTTGACATGCCATTTTTCCTGTTTGTCTGTGTCCAAATTAGCTTTGGATAAGGACAACAATCACATTGCATTAGCCACTGCCACTTCAGTATGACCTCATCTCAACTACACATGCACTTCTCTTACTCCTGAACAAGCTTGTATTCTGAGGCACTTGGAGACTAGGACTTCAACCTAAGAATCAGGGGAGGGTACAATTCAGCCTATACCACCCATAAAACAATATGGAATCCACAAGCAAACTCAGGACAGGTCGACCAGATGGCCCAAAAAGTTTCTTTTACTAGATATGATTTCATATTGTTAGCAGACAGATCTGAAGTTGGTATACTGGCCCTCAAAACATTTTGCTTACAGACCTAGGGGTGAAGAGGCTGCCAGAATCTGAAGGGGTACATGGCGGCCTTGGCAGAACACTACTTCCTGCTCAACACTTCTCAGGACAAATCCCCACATAGCAAAATAGAAATTGTCAGTTACAGTGAGTGGGGGAAAAAAGAACATCTTGAAAACACTCAAAACCTCTTTAAAAATCCCAGCGATCGCTTTCCATATACACAGGTTCTGCATCTGAAGAGGACAGGGACTATGGACTGGAGTACTAACAGGAAAAACACTTTGCATTTTTACTGAGCATTCTCCTTGTTACTATTTCATAAAAAAACACAGTGTAACAGCTATTTACATTGTATTAGTTATTGTAAATAGTCTAGAGATAATATACAGAAGGACATGCATACTTTAGAGGCAAATATTAGATCATTTATATGAAAGACTTGAGTCTTCTTGGACTTTGGTATTCACTGAGGATCCTGGAAACAACCCTTCTCCGATTCTGAGAAATAACTGTACCAAGAGCCTGAATCTTGCTTCTGGTCTCCAAGTTGCAGTAGCACATAAATTGGCCAAAGGAATTCTGCCACAACTTGGGTGCGGTCTGTCTCCCAAGGGCTTATATGTTGAAAGCTTGATCTTCAGTGTGGCAATATCGGCAGGTGCTAGGAACTAAGGGGTGAGGCCAAATGAGAAGTCCTTAGGTCAGTTGGGGGCGTGTCATGTAAAGGGGAGGTGGGACCTCTGTCGCTTTCTGGCTTCTTGTCTGTTGACAAACATGTTCCTATGGTAACACTGTCCACCATTAGGCCTTCACTGGAGCCTAGGACCTACAGGGCTTCCTGATCTTAAACTTCCAGGACTATGAAATGAGTAAATTCATTTATTTATAAGTAGCCTTCCCTTAAGTTATTTCATTATAATAATGTAAACTAGTCTTGTCTGTGTAATTCCTTCTAGAAGATGAGGCAAAAGGCTTGTTTCCCTGTTGGTTTGAATAGGAGGAGGCCTTGTTGGTTTGTTTACTTTTCCCCCGGTGTTTGTGGTTATACTAAGGAGGTATTGTGTGCAGCCATAAACCATCCATGAAATTATGCACCCAACTACATACAGGACTACAGCTATAACACAGTGGTTAGGAGCACAAATTGTGGAGCTAGACTTATCTGGGTTCAAACCCCAGTTCTGCCTCTCACTTGGGTAATCTTGGGCAATCTAAACGTGGTAGAGGTTAAGCTTCTCATATAGACATGTGATGAGGTACTAAGTGAGGTACGGGCTGGCAGACACCCACTCTGGGAGATACTGCTTGATAAGTACATCTTTCAATTCTTCAAAAAGGGCCAGGAAGTGAGTCTTGAAAATATCAAGCTAGTCTCCTCGTCTTCCGCTGTTAACATCTGGCTTGTTATGAGGTAATGGGTGTCCAGGACTCCAGGTGCACAGCAGAGTGTGAACTCAGAAGGTCTGAGACATTCAACCCACATACATGCCAAGGAAAAGATTGGCTTCTGACCAGCCCTGGGAGGCAACACGTAAGCCCTTGAAATATCCTGTGCAAGGAGAATACCTCCTTGTATCTGGGGGCACTTAGCTATGCCACATAGCTTATGCTAACCATGTGGCTTACGTGGGAGCTCTGGACCACATGGTATTAATTTACCACTGGAGGGACTAGAGACAAGGTGACTAAGGTCAGGACCACATGACCAATCCCCATGAAGACCCTGGACACTGAGCCTCATGTGAGCTTTCCTAGTGACAATACTCCGTGTAGGGACCTCTGAATACCATGGACACTGATACTAAAAGGCAACTTGGCATAGAGTTGCTCCTAGACTCCGCCCTGCAGTTTTCACCACGGCTGTCGGGTAAACCGTAACCATAACAGCTGTTCGGAGTGCTCCGAGTCCATCTAGCCCGTTTCTGAACCTGAACCTTCTGGGAAGCTGATTCACCAGGGAAACAGCGTAACTGTCCTGTCTTCACTTCCTACAGTGTTGGGCGGGTGGTGGTGGTGGTGGTGGTGGTGGTGGTGGTGGTATAGGTAGAAAATACAAGTATGTCAGGATGGGTGTCTGAGCTTTGAGTCTATGGGAGTCTTGTGCCCGTTGTAGATGACGTGATGAGCAGATGAAACACATCCAGGACAACTACCTTGGGTTTCTGATTGACAATGAGATGCTGGGCTGAATGATATAGTCTAGCTCAATGGGATGCTTCGTATATCATAGTTTCACATAGTGTTTGTTTTCTTTTTACCTCAAATTTTGGGGAAAGGGAAATGCTTTGAGTCTAGGTACTCTTAATGAATAGACCAAAAAAAGAAAACAATAATAAAACAAACCGACCAGGTATTCAGTGAGCTACCGGCTGACAAATGTCCACTCCAGTAGACGCTACTTAATAAATGATATTTCTAGGAAGTAAACTCTGAGAAATCAATCTCCTTGCCATCTGTTGTAACTGCGAGGATGTTATGAGGCAATAGGACCCTCGGACTCAGCGTGTTTTTCTGTAGGAGATAAAAGCCACTGGCCTCTTGCCAGGGGACCCTCAACACTATAGCACCAAATAAAAAGTTAAAAAAAAAAAGATGGAAGTGGGTCACACGCTGGCTGGTCATCCTCCTGCTTACCTGGCCCCACTGACGTCAACTCCAACCATCAGCTGTCCGTTCAGGGACAGGATCTCGTCCCGGAGGCGCACTTTGCCGCTCTTCCCTGCTGGGCTGTTCTTCCTCAGCTCTGTCACCCAGATGCAGCCCACGTCCAGCACTGGACCCTGGTGGGTTTTCCTCTTCTTACCCCCTCGACGCTTTTCACCGTAGTCGCCGAAAACGGGGATGTTCCCAAAGCTGAGGCCCACGGTTTCGGTGTCCCCCGACTGCTTGGTGAGGTACACGGTGCAGATCTCCATCTCCGGAGGACTGTGATCGGGTGGGGCTGTACTCTCATCCACAGCCAAGTTCAGCTGGATGTACTCCTGCAGCTTCTGGATGGCGGCCTGACAGAGCCGCTGCTCGGGACTGTCCCCACCCTCCCGCAGGCTGTTCTGCAGCCACTCGTACAGGAGAGGCAGGTGCAGCACGGCATTGTCCTGGGTGATGGGCATGGTGCTCACTCCCAGACACCGGCATCATGAGAGGTCCTGCTTCTGCAGACTGGATCCCATGGGGACCCATGTCCCTTGGGCACGCTCACCATCGTCGGCTTTGCCCATGTTCATGTTCAGGCCCGTTGATGAGCTTGGGGATGCCTCCTCTGAGAATGGGATGGATGTTTGCCTTGGCAAGAGGAGGACAGGGCACAAATTCAACCGACACAGGAGCAATGAATGACTCTGGAGTGCTCAGCAAGGGAGAGGAGGAAGAATCCGACCAGTCCGGGCTTGGCTCGTTTCACAGCAGGGTTCATGCAAATGACATGGAAATCAGCTGTTTCTTCAGCAGCATAGCAGCCTCTTGCCTGGGCTCATTCACACCTGGGAGAGGAAGAGGAAAAACAGAAACTTGGAGTTACAACAGCCAGCCTTTTGAGAAAGGCCCACGATTATTTGTCAGACACAGAGATGTTTTAGGAACCAAATACCTCCCTTTTCCATGCTTTTCCCCAATGTAGCTCCCCCAATGTTGAGTACACAGATTGAACACACACACCACGTGTACACACACACACACACACACACACACACACACACACACACACACATTGCAACACTGCCCTTCTCCAGAAAATGTCCTTGATCAGAAGGGAAGGGAAATGCCACTTGTCCCATCAATATGCCATCAAACATACCTCCAACCAGGAGGCTGCATGAAAAGACCCCATGAAAGGCTAAGGACAGTTCTGGACCACTTTTCATCCCTTCCTAAGTATGCTACCTCTTTTGATTTGGTGGAAAGGGGATCCAAGAGAGGAGGCAGCTCCCAGCACCATGTAAATAAATTACCTCCGTAACAAACGCATTTATTTCAATGCTAGGGCTGTCAGCTTCAAGCTACTCAAAATTAATTTAAATTATCACGGCTATTTGCTTGAGATGGGAATCTAATTGGAGACCTATATATAACAGATAAAAATGGATTGGGCTGTCGCAATAGGGCCTCTGTGTCCACCAAGTCTGTTCCTTGATGGGATAACCGACCTCAGAGGAGTAAGTGTTCCAAGCTTGCAAATATCAGCCATGAAGGGTGACAGGACTTGTGTTTATAATTGATGATTTCCGGCCTCTGTCTTTTCACCGTCAGCATTTTACACACTGTAGTTTCACGGGACGTAGTGGGAGACCCACACTTCATATAGCCACGTAGTACGGACGGAGTAGCCCACAAGAGATGCTTAAGGCCAGGGTGTCACTGATTTCAGATGAGTTTAGATTTTGAAATATTTACATATCCATAATATTTGGGGTGGGATCTACATCCCAACATAAAACTGATTTATGGTTGCCGTAGGCTTTCTACATATGATAGTAGCTTCGCATAATATTGCAAACAATTTTAACATGAAGACTTTGTGGCACAGACTTCCCCACTTGTGCATCCAGTCAGTATTGAAAACATTTTAGACTCTGGACCAATTCAGATTTCAGAGTTCAGGAAGAGGGACTCTTTTGTTTTTGTTTTTGTTTCTCTGTGTAACAGCCCTGGCTGTCCTGGATCTCACTCTGTAGACCAAGCTGGCCTCTAACTCACAGAGATCCACCTGCCTCTGCCTCCAGAGTGCTGGGATTAAAGGCGTGTGTCACCATGCCCGGCAGGGAAGAGAGATTCTTAAATTGTATTGCAAAACTGTCCAACTTCTGCTCTGAGTCACGTCAAATAATTGCCAAGTGGCTGTGAATGCCTTTGCTTCTCTTGTTACAGAAAATCACAGGAAAACAAGTGTTCAGAGAAAAAGGAACCTGAGGGATGGCTGAAGAATTCTCAATGATAGGAATGGAGTTACAAGATTGCGTAGTCTACGGACACCTGAGAATAAGATTAACTATCCTTAGCTGGAGCACACCTTTAACCGTAGCACTCAGGAGACAGAGGCAAGTGGTTCTTTATGAGTTCAAGGCCACATGTGGTCTAAATAGTGATCCTCTCTAAAACAAAAACAAAAAAGGAAGGAAGAAGGAAGGAAGGAAGGAAGAAAAGAAAGAAAGAGAGAGAGAGAAAGAAAGAAAGAAAGAAAGAAAGAAAGAAAGAAAGAAAGAAAGAAAGAAAGAAAGAAAGAAAGAAAAAGAAAGAAAGAAAGGCCGGGCGGTGGTGGCGCACGCCTTTAATCCCAGCACTCGAGAAGCAGAGGCAGGTGGATCTCTGTGAGTTCGAGGCCAGCCTGATCTCCAAAGCGAGTTCCAGGAAAGGTGCAACGCTACACAGAGAAACCCTGTCTCGAGAAACCAAAAAACAAAAAAAAAAAAAACAAAAGGAAAGAAAGAAAAGAAGAGCCTTTTTGAATTTGTCTCCACTTTTGCAATAACCTTTCCTCCTCCGACAACTGCTTCCACTCCCTCATGGCACCTCAGGGTGAAAGAGTAATCTTCTAGGAGTCACATAGTCCTTCGACTGCAACCCCATGGCCCAAATGGAAAGATGACCCAAGATAGCCAATCTTTTTTTGTCATCTCCAAACACTAACAACTTCTGAGCTGCAAAGAGAACAATTAAACTCACTGACTATTCTTGTTGAAAGTTGTGTTCTCTCTCTCTCTCTGTCTCTCTCTCTCTCTGTCTCTCTCTCTGTCTCTCTCTCTGTCTCTCTGTCTCTCTGTCTCTCTCTCTGTCTCTCTGTCTCTCTGTCTCGTCTCAGGCTGTCCCTATATCCAGAGATGAGCTCAAGCTAGACCACAGAAGGAGTTCTAGCAGTTAGATAAAAGCCAGCATTCCTCAGGAACTTGTGAGGAACTGGATTTTCATCCCCCAAAGGAGTCTTTCCTTTGGCTATTCCTTGACGCATACCTGTGGCAGCTATCAGAATATCAAAGTCCATGCTGGCCTCCAGGCTCCCTCAGTATCACAAGTACCTGCCACACATTTCAAAGTCCACACCAGCATCCTGGTCCTTCCCTCCCCGCAGAGACTTGTCCTCCTTATAATCCACTTGATTCGTCCACCCCACGCGGTCTGCCTTTTGCTAGCCTCGCGCTCTCTCTTGCTATGCTCTGTCCTCTACCTCTGCTGTCTCACTGTCTCCACCGTTCTCTCCCACCCTCCCGCTTCCCTAGCACCGGCCATGTCCAGTCCGTTTCTCCTTTCCTCTGCTCTGGACTCTTCCTGGTGCCTCTGGATATTCTTTCTCCTACTCACAAACAGCAACCTTCTCCCTGCTGGGCGTGGTGGCACACGCCTTTAATCTCAGCAGAGATGGAAGAGATTTTTTAAAGCAGGTCGATCTCGCTGAGTTTGAGGTCAGCCTGCTCTACGACATGAGTTCCAGGACAGCCATGGCTGCTACACAGAGAAATCCTGTCTGGAAAAACAAAACAAAAACAAACAAACAAAAAAACCTTCTCCCTGATAATGGAGCAGTTATCTTAGCAGTTTTTTTTTTACTGAGACCCTCACATGCACCTTTCAAGTAGTCTTCCTTGTTTGGGTATGGGGGAATTGTGCCCAGGTCTGAGGGCAAACCTATATCTTCAAGCTGTATCTCCAACTTTTATGGTTTGTATTTGTTTCGTGTTGTGTTTTGTTTTGTTTTGTTTCGTTTTTTTTTTTTTGAGGCGGGGGTCAAGGTAGCTCAGGCTGGTCTCAAAGTGGCTAGCTTCCTGCTGCTGCCTCCCAAGTACTAGGATTACAGATGTGGACCACTACACTTGGCCTAAGTAGCTGAAATTTACAATGTATTTTGTTTGTTAGTATTAATATTTGTCTTAGGGTTTCTATTGCTGTGATGAAACACCAAAAGCAAGGTGGAGAGGAAAGGGTTTATTTGGCTTACACTTCCACACTGCTGTTCACCACTGACGGAACTTGGGACAGGAACTCAAACAGGACAGGATCCCGGAAGCAGGAGCTAACGCAGAGGCTATGGAGGGGTACTGCTTACTGGCTTGCTCAGTTTGCTTTTTTTATAGAACCCAGGACTACCACCACGGGCTGGGCCCTCCCCCATTGATCACTAATTGAGAAAATGTCTTACAGCTGGATCTCATGGAGGCATTTCTTCAACTGGGGCTCCTGCCTCTCTGATGACTGTAGCTTGTGTCAAGTTGACACAATCAACCAGCATAGTATTGGTACATGTGTGCACACATGCCTGCATGCCTATGTGCCTCTGTGCATGTGTACAGATATGCATGTGTGTGAGCCAGAGGACAACTTCAGGGAGTCAGTTCTCACCTATTGTGGGTTTGGGGGATTGAACTCAGGTCATTCGCTCTCAAGCAACAAGTGCTTTTACCTTTGAATCCCTCTTGCTGGCCCCTAGTTATGTTTTAATTGGAATTTGGTTGAGCTTGGTGGTGCATACCTTTAGTTCCAGGACCCAGACTGGGCAGGGGTGACCCATGCCTTTAATCCCAGCACTCGAGGCAGAGGCAGGCAGATCTCTGAGTTCAAGGCTAGCCTGGTCTACAGAGGGAGTTCTAGGATAGCCAGGACTATATAGATCCTGTCTCAGAAAAGAAAAAAGAAAAGAGAAAGAAAGTAGATCCTTCTCCTCTTGGCCCTGGCTAGGCTCAATTTTCAGAGAAAAACTCTGTCCCAGCTTTGCTGAGGAGCCATGGTTTGGGTTAGGGATGGTTTGTTTTGTGAACTTGGCTGCTAGCAACTTCTGTTGGCTCTGTTAAGGACATATCATAGATTTATTCTATACTAATTTCCATTTATTCTAGAATGGCTTTGGGAGGGGACTTAACCCAATACCTTGTGTATCCTAAACCTTCATCTTCCTACTGTGAAAACCCCCAGCCCCTGACATCTTTTACCTGTAATTCCTCCATACTGTGATAATACATTTGCCTTACTGAGAGTACAGTCTCAGTGCCAAGTTCAAGGCCTGATTAGTTCAATATCTAATTTTCCGTTTGTTTGGGCGGTTTTTTGTTTTGTTTTGTTTTTTGAGACAGGGTTTCTCTGTGTAACCGTGGCTGTCCTGGAACTCGATCTGTAGACCAGGCTGGCCTTGGAACTCACAGAGATCCGCCTGCCTCTGCCTCCCGAGTGCTGGGATTAAAGGTGTTCGCCCACTCCTGGCCTTTCATAATTCTGTATAAGACATTCAGATATCAAAGATGCTGACATATGTGTCAGGCATATCCAATGAAAGAATTTATAATGGCTTAAAGGCCTGGTTCTTAATACATATTCAGCAAACACTTCCTGAATGAATGGATGGATGCGAACTGACACCAAGAAAAAAAAAAAGCCTCCACTCCTGAGTTTGGCTTGCCTCAATCAGACATTTAAAGAGCATCTTGCTGATGACACTTAGTCTATTTTTATATATGGAATCATCTGAACTGTGACTAACACCTTGAATCACAAGGCATTAACATTTAATTTAAAGGATCTTTACAACTTTTTTTTTTTAATTATTGAGTCTACGATGTGATAAGCACTGAGCAGAGGTAGGGCACACATGGGTGAACAGGACAGTGTATCTGCGTTTGAGGGCATCTCTGTGGAGACGGAGAGAACTTGGAAGAAATATAGCTTAACTTTCTCATTTTCACAATGAAGAAAGGAAAGTCGTGAAGGCGGGTTGGCTGGAAGTGTTTGATGTATTCATACGATTTTAATATGCCTGTAAGAATCAGGGAACGACGTTACTTACTTTGGCCAAAGAAGACATTCAGTCTTTATATGTGGATGGATGATCTTTGATCTTACATTTCTTTTTAATAGCTGTGTGATTATGTAGATGGCATTTGCTAGGCTTTTGATTTATTTGGAACTAATTAAGAGCCGACATGCAAGTTCTTTGGAAGCTCAAAGTACACGGTATTGGAAATCTCTTTTGGGGGACCGAGTAATAAGGTCGTTTATTACTGACACCGTCTCCTATTTGTTATCATTGGTTGTCAGGTCACTTCCTGAGAAGGCTGGGGAATGGTTTCCACCCCAGATGGCATGGTTTTTATTGACTTTCTCTGAGAGAAAATGAAGTTCGGAGGGGAGAGTGAAAGGGATCATTTGTCTATATTTATGGGGAATGGAGGTGAGAATTTTCTTTGATGGAGAAGTCTGGTCGCAATTGCATTCCATTAACCTTCCCCGGGGGATCTATTATGGGCCAGGCACGGTGCCGAACTCTGAGCGGGTAAGACCTTACCCCCGTCAGGAAGGCCCTGATGCTGCTGCGGGCCACACTGTATCACGTGGTCAGCAAAGGATGGGCCCCATCTTCTCACTCAGAAGCTTAGAACGTGTTTCTCTGGAGAAGACAGCTTTGGGATTGGCCTAAAAAAATGGTTGATTTTTTTTTTTTCAACAGTCCACCAAGGGAACACGATGGAGGACAGCGATGACTCTCTCAGAGTTGTTGACTGCCCCTTTCTCCTGTCAGTAGTGCTATCAAGAGCGCTAGCACAGAGAACCCTACTGTGTATACAGTTATGGTCATCAAGGCATGTGAATATAGGTCTCAACTTTAGGAATGTGTGCTCTTAAGTATATCCAGAACCTCTCTCTACATTTGCTGTGGTGAATTGGTGGTGGTGGTGGTGGGGTAGTCCTGGCCTTTCTTTTTCTCAATCAGCACGCTGCCTGCTTCTGATAATCCACCCTCCTCACCCAGGTCAGCACCCAGCCTGCTGAGGGATCCTGTCCCATAGCCACCAACAGGCTCCCTGTAACAAATAAACACATGTCAGGAGCCTGTGGCTGTCCAGCTGATATCTATCCTCCATCCCTTTATTTATTTTATGGGAGTAGCAAGGTATTCAACTGAAACACAGCTCTGTCTGTGGGTACGGATAACTATGTAGCACAGAGCTGATCAATAAAACAAGAAGAAATCACTGGGCATGGCTGATGCAAAGACCTTTAGAAAGAGAAGCAGAAATGCCAGGAAAAGTACAGCTCCAGGTTTCTTAAGTTGCCTCCATCGGGCTTTTCCTAAACCCAAGGATTCGTCTGATTAAATGCAAAAGATACAGAATTTGGTACCTGTTATGGAATACTACTTTAAGGTGTGTTACATTTGTTTATGCTGTGGAACATTTGTTTAATGATGCGAAGATGTGTTGCATTCTTTTATGCTGCATTTGCTTAATTCTTTGTTACTGTGCCTATCTAAAACACCTGATTGCTCTAATAAAGAGTTGAATGGCCAATGGTGAGGCAGGAGAAAGAGGATAGGCAGAGCTGGCAGGCAGAGAGAATAAATAGGAGAAATCTGGGAGAAGAAAAGGAGTTAAGAACAAGGAGAAGAGGATCCCAGGGACCAGCCACATAGCCAGCCAAGGAGTAAAAGTGAAAGTAAGATAGATGGAAGTAAGAAAAGGAAAAAGCCCAGAGGCAAAAGGTAGAAGGGATAATTTAAGTTAAGGAAAGCTGGCCAGAAATAAGCCAAGTTAAGGCCGGGCATTTATAAGTCATAATAAGCTCTGTGCGGAGCTGGGTGCCGGGCCTCCCCGAAGAGTAAAGAGTAAAAACAAGCAACAGCAGGAACTTAGGAGCAGAAGAGCTGAAAGTAGCAGAATCTAAACCATGGGACTGACTAAGCAAGGGCCCGGGAAGCAGGTGTCAGGGCCTCGAGGCTGCAGACTGCACGGTGCTGAGCTTACCGATGGAACGTGAAATATTTGAACTGCCAACTGCCGTGCCCCGGATGGCCATTTCTGTGCCGACAGGAGCCGTGGAGTTATGGACAATAGGAGGAACAAAATTAGATCATTGCTCTGTCTTCTGTAGCAAAATCTAGAGAATGTCAATTCCACGTGGAGGTAATAAAAATGGATAGAAACATCACTCTGCCTTGGAAGACATTCTGGACATTCAGCATGCAGTGTAAACTGCCAGAGATGTCCATGTTATAGACCCTTACAGTGTGATGAAAACCAGCTTTATTGGAAGGCGGTGAGCTGGGCCCTACTAGCCAAGAGTTTCAAGTGTATTTGAAAAAAAATGAGATTGCACACCAGAAGTCACTGTTTCAATTGCCCAAGCCACACACAGTAAGCAGCTTGTCGTGATGCTACCAGTTAGGGAGATGGGTGAAACTCTTGAGAAAGGAAGGATGCAGCCTATCAGAACTGACCAGAGACATATAGAAGAGACATGTGCTGACATTGAGAGGAAATAGTATGTTTCAAACACCTCAAATCTGCTTTATAGCAACCTGGAATAATTTTATTCCTATAGGTGTGTGTGTGTGTGTGTGTGTATGTAGTGTGTGTGTATGTAGTGTGTGTGTATGTGGTGTGTGCATGCGTATGTCTGGTATTTGTGAGGTATGTGTGTATGTGGTGTTTGTGTCTGTGGGTACATGTGTGTGGTATGTGGTGTGTGTGCGTGCACATGTGTGGGTATATGTGTGGCATATGTGTGTGATGATTCACAGAGTACTGGTGGTTTAGTTAGTGTTGAAGCTTTCTTTAAATTTGTTGTAGATTTGTTTTGTGTGTATGAGTGCTTTGCTTATATAT
The DNA here is from genome assembly GCF_049852395.1 of Peromyscus maniculatus bairdii. Taxonomy (NCBI): domain Eukaryota; kingdom Metazoa; phylum Chordata; class Mammalia; order Rodentia; family Cricetidae; genus Peromyscus; species Peromyscus maniculatus. The sequence goes on along the minus strand of NC_134866.1, from coordinate 26,581,258 downwards.
ATACATATATACCACATGCATGCCTGTTACCCACTCAGTAGTCATCAGATCCCCCAAAATTGGAGATATGGATGGTTGTGAGCCACCATGTAGGTGCTGAGAACTTAACCCAGGTCCTCTACAAAAGCGCCAATGCTCTTAACCACTGAGCTATCTTTCCAGCCCACGTAGTAGTTTTGAAACTCTTCATCTTACATTAACAGAAAATGGCCTAGGGAATATTTGGTCCCCAGAAAGGGTGTCTTCCTGATGCCCAAAAAAGAAGGGTCATAAAGGATAAGGAACAGGAATGACTTCTTGATGGAGATGAGGGCCATGGAGGTCCACAGATGTGACCACCTTCCTGAGGAGGGAGCTGCCGTCTGGACAGTGTGCAAGCTCTGCTTGCTCAGGCAGTTCTGCTCATCGCTGCAGACAACAGCCCTTATGATGTCTGTCTTCCCTTTCATAAATTGAAGTTTGATGGTAATTATTTTGTACCTTCCCTGGGATTATCTATGGACCTGGTAGACTTACTTCAGGGACTCATACCCAGAATAGACGGAGAGAGTTAAAGTACCAGCAGATATTCAGAGCTCTGATCTGTATACCATGACTGACTGAGGCTTGGGTCCCCATTCCTTAGGATTGAGACATCTATCCCATGCATGAAAAGAAAGGTATGTTTAAATGACAAAAGACAGTGACTGGTGGCTAGAGAGATGGCTCAGTGGTTAAGAGCTTGGGCTGTTCTTGCAGGGGACCAGGGTTCGAGTCCTAGCACCCACATGGTAGCTCATAGCCATCTGTAATTACAGGTCTAGGGGAATCTGACCCTCTTCTGATACACAGACACACATGCAGGCAAAATACCCATACACATAAAATAAATTATCATTATTTTTTAAGACAGAAATGCTGAACGTGGTGGCACACAGCATTATTCAGGAGGCAGAGGCAATTGGATCTCTGTGAGTTCAAGGCTAGCCTGGTCTACATGATAAGTCCCAGGACAGCCAGGGCTACATAGAGACACCATGTCTCAAACAAAACAAAAAAGGCAGAGAATGCTATTTGTGTACATGTTGTTCTTCTCATTTCCTGTCAGAGACTCACTTGTGTGTGAGGAGAAGAGACCCAGCCAAAAGCTACCTTCAGACTTCATACTGTATTGGTCTTCACATTGTCTAAGCCTCATTAATTAGCCATTGTTATACTTCAGAAGGATCCTTCACGAACACATGGCTTATACTCACTCATGACCCTCACATTCCAGACCTAGACTGTGATCCTGAATCTTTCAACTTCAGCTCTGCTTCGCTGTCAATTAGCAGCTACTGAGTTACTGCCTTGATTGGGTGGGCACAGGACGAGAAAAGAGGAGGGTTCTAATTCTGCTGCTGGTCTATTAACACCATCGTGTTGTCTTGGATGTTATAAGCAAGCTCATAATGGATTAAGAAACTTGCACAAAACCAAGGCATCCTCAACCCTGCTCATGCTTTGGCAGAGCAAGCTACTGAACAATTATTATCAGTCTACAGGGCTACATGGAGACAGGGTGGTGGGCTATGCTCCTGAGACCAAGAATTGGATTTAGTCTTTATCTTACAGGACAAGGGTTGACTCTGCTAGCCTGGGGTGCTGTGGAGGGATGGAGCTCCTAGGCCCCATGGGAGAAAGAGATCATAAAATAAAGATCAACCATAAAATGAGTCACGTAAGGTGCAAAGGAGGGCACTGGAAAGATTCTGAGAAGCTAGACTTTCCACCATGGATGCTAGCGAGGGCTTCAGGAGATGAGCACGGTCTCCATATGTAAATCATAGAAGGTAGGGATCTTGACAGTACCTCAGGGATGACCTCATCCAGTGTTCCATTCTACAGATGAAAAAAAAATGCCCCCCAAGACAGGTCCAAGTTCCTTCCATTTCTAAGTGTGATCATCTTCAAAGAATACAAAAAATAAAATGAAAAAGTATAAGCTGACAGTTATTGAGACTCTCATAGTTGGCGAGTCCATCTATTCTAAAATGGGGGCTCTGTCTAAATAACAAAACAGTGGGGATGAGTGAAAACTCAGGGACACTCATGAATGTTTTCTCTCCAGGTTGAGTATAAGAAAGCAGTTGGGGGGCGGGGGTGTTGGAGAGATGGGTCCTTGGGTTAAGAGTACTCACTGCCTGTCCTAGTTAGGGTTTCTATATTGCTGTGATAGAGCACGTTGCCCAAAAAGCAATCTGGGGAGGAAAAGATTGATTTTGCTTATACTTCCACATCACAGCCCCTCATGGAAGGAAGTCAGAGCAGGATCTCAAGGCAGGAACCTGGAGGTGGAACTTAGGCAGAGGCCATGGGGGAGTGCTAGTCACTGGCTTGCTCTTCGTGGCTTGCTCAGCCTGCTTTCTTATCCCATGGGGTGGTGCCATTCACAAAGAGCTGGGCCCTCCCATGTCAATGATTAAATGAGAAAATGATGCACCACAGTCTTGCTCATTGGCTACTCTGGTAAGAGAATTTTCTCAGTTGAAGGTCCCTCTTCCAAATTGACTCTAGCTTGTGTCAAGTGGACATACAACTACCTAGCACATTGCTCTTCCAGAGGACCAGGGTTCAATTCCCAGCACCAAGAAAATGGCTCACAATTGTCCAAATTCCAGGCCTATGGGATAAAATGCCCTCTTCCGTCCTCCTCAGGTACTGCACTTGTATGGTGCATTAGATGCACAACATCCATATACATAAAAATAAATAATAGAAGACCAAAATGAAGATTAGAAATGATTACTATTCCCCCACCTCCCTCTAAAATATATTTGCCATGAGTTCAAATACTGAAAACTTGTTTGGAGTTTTGTCCAAAGCTGTTTACCTGGAAGACAAGGCTTTGACGAGCTCTGGAATAAATACTTGTAGAGCCCAGATATGCTGGTTCTCAAAGAATATGAAGATTGGAAAGGTGAAAATACACACTGTCACATGCACTTTGCTGAATGGACAACGGACCTGGAGTGGTACTAGCTTCTGTGTTGACAGCCAGACAACCCTGAGGCCACCATGACTGTGCATGACCATCAGACCATCTGTCCTCATTGTGTGGCCTGATGCCACCAACCCTCTGAAGATCCCACCGTTAGTGCACACTACACATACATCAGTTCCCTTTATCACACTGTATCGACGTCTTCACGTTAAAGGATAGTTCTTTTACAATTTCCTTCTGAACAAATGGCTATTTTAGACATTTTTTTAAAATTCCAGTTTGCATATGTGCACATGGTGTGTGTGCGCATGTGTGTGTGTGCGTGCACGCACACACGTGTAGGCTAGAGGCTGATGTTAACAGTCTTTCTCAATCTCTCCACTGGGACCTCTTAAATGAACCCAGAACTTCATTGATACAGCTAGTCTAGCTAGCCGGCTTGTTCCAGGGATCCGCTGTCTGCCTGGCAGGCACTGGGGAGTTATAGGTGGGCTGCCACGCCCCCCCTTCATTCCCTGGGTTCTAGGGACATGAACCATGACCCTCACACATGTGCAGCAAGCCCTTTATCCAATGAGTCACCTCCTCAGCCTTAGATCTTGGGCATATAACCTGTTTACGGTATTGCAAGTCTTCATACAGAACTGCACAGGATCTGACCTCATCCTTAACGAACAGCACAAATATTTCTCATAGCCAGTTACGCGTGCTGCTATTAGCTCACTGCAGTCCCCGGGCAAGTCACTGAAAAGCTGTGAGCCTCAGTTTCCTAACCTGACAAATGAGGAGGTGTAATGATGTTTCTTCCCAGCTGCAGCATCCTCCAGGACGTTGCAGCTGAGTTAGTCGGGTCTGGAGGTCCTGGGCTCGCTAGGAAAGCATCCACACAACACATGGAAGTTTTAAACGCCAGAGGAGATGGGCCAAATTGCTTTATCAGACTTTGAGTATCTGCCAAGAGAGAGGGAGGAGGGAGCCCCGGGGGTGGTTTTACAGCCATGTGCCTACAACCCCGGCCCAGCTCTTTCGGGAGACAAGAAGAAATATATCCGACAGAATAAAAGCTCTCTGGAGCCGCGGAAAGAACGAAGGTTGCATGAAGCGGGGAAGAACTCGCCCGAGGGTTGGTCCACAGGAAATCCTGTTTCTACTGAGGCCCCACAGACTCTCCGACTTGGCATGGGCTTAAGTGCTTTGGAAACCGGCTCCCCACCTCCCCCACCCCCACCCCACTCTTCCCAGACTGCTCACTGCAGGGTCAGGCCGGAAGGCCTGGTGCAGAGAGAATCCTCAGAGGAAACCCAGAGATCATGGAGCTGAAAGGTTCAGGGGAAGAGCTCTTTGGGAAGCACGCCCCTTTCCCAGGCCTTCCTGTGGGAAAGGCCGCACACAAGGACAAGGCAAGTTAGAGTCCCCAGGAATGAGTGCACATCGAGTCCCCATCTGACCCCTTCCGGTTATGAACTGGGGATTCAGAAGGGACGCTGTGAGGGAGTGTGGTATTCTGGCCCCAGCTCTCTCAGCGGCCTCCAGGGAATGCCCTTGTTCTCCTGGCCTTTAACAGGAGTGTAAGAGGAACCGTAGGGAAGCCATGAAGCAGGCGAGCCCATAAACAGAGGAGCGAGTCTGAACACCATCCAATAACAGCCTACATAGGGGAGTCCCCTGTACTCCTCAGTCCCTACCTGTTACGGGGCCCTCCTGCCTGGCATGCCCCACCCCCTGCCCTAAACTCATCCAGCCCAGGGGCTGGGATGCCCTTCCCTGTATAACTCAACCATTTTGGTTGCCTGCTTAAAAGCACAAATTCTCTGAGCGCACCGAAAAGGCTCCCTATCTGGTTTGCGTAGTAGACAGTTACCGGCAAGAAAGCTCACTCATTGATTTTTCAATTGGAAATGCAATTACCAAGTGGGCAGACTATTTGCATTGACCCAATCAGCGCAAGCTTTCCCCTGAGGACTGGGATGTGGAGCAGATAAACCTCAGAACAGGAGCCCAGAAGGGGCTCAGCTCAGCCTGCACTCGGTGGAGGAAACGTTCTGCCTAGTGGAGACCTCTCTCTGAGACGCCACGGAGAGAAGCATCAGTTGGCTCCTGCCTCCTGTAGGCTTCTTTCCCGCTCCACACTAACCATCCCCTTCTGTTCGGCCCACTTTCTCCAAACCACACGTACGGTCACATCAGTGAAGACTGGTTTTTATCTCGTACGGCCACGCCCATCCCCCCCCCCCCCATGACGGTGATTCTAGCTTTAGATTCTATATATTTTCATGTGCGTTTTTCTTCACCATGGGTATTGATTGGGTGGTGTGTCTTACCATATATGCGGTATTTATAGTTTAATTTTAACGTTAAAATGTTCGCTTTATTTCCAAGTTCAGAGTTGTGAGGAGGGGTCCTTGCCTAAGCTCCTAAGTATCAAGGACACATTTGTTGTGGTCACAAGGTGTCCCTTCCAAATTCCTGTCTTAATCTTGAAACTGAATCTTGCTTGGGGTGGATTTAAGAAGTTAGTGCTTAAGGGCTTTGTCCTCATGAGTGGGGTGGTGCCCTTTATGAGGGCCGGTTGGGACGAGGTTAGGACTCTTGTTCCTACAGCCAGGAATATAGCGTCTCTTCCAGAGGATGTGGCGACAGAGCACAGTGCTCTGCTGGCACTTTTACCTGAACCTCCCAAACGTGCGACCATCACTAAGTTCTTCATAGGTCACCCAGCATTTTGTCACAGCACACATGGACAAAGACGGCCACCGTCCAGGTGTGGTGTAACTACAGGAGACACCTGGGGGCTCACACGTGGGGGACTCAGCGGCAGGGGTGATCGACTCACACTGGTGCCCGTGACTGCTTTGAGGACGCCAGGGCCGGAGCGGGCAGGACCAAAGTCACAAAGGAAAAGCCAACGGAAGCAGATTCTCTTCTCCACCCTTGACCCGGAGCCCCACTGAGGAGCCTTATGCTGTGGAAATTCTAGAAAGCACCAGTGTTTTCCAGAGCCCTGTGGTCCTGTGGCAGCCTCCCCAGCTGCACAGATGAGGGAACAGATTGAGAGGGGACCTGTTACTCAGAGCCTCTTATCCACGATATCTTTCTTTCATTAGGGAAAACGTCTTCCCTCGGGTGTATCTATAAGGAGGGGACAGAGGCAACCTGGTGTGTTCTAGGTTTATGTTCACCAACAGAAGGCTAACTGGAACATTCCTGGGCCCCAGAGGGGAGAGGAGCTATGGGAAGTAGACATTTTCAGGTCCACCAGTGATCTGGGCAATTACCGAGATTAGCCAAAGGGCTATTATCTGCCACCCACCGAGTTCCGCTGAAGCATTTCCAATATGCCTTAGGTGCCTGGTTGGAGGATTCCAATGCAGCCTCGTTCTCCTTGAGATGCCGAGTGCACAGACCGTGCCAAGACATAGTCTAAAGGAATCATGTGAAAATACCTGAAGACTTGTTCTCAACTTGAAATCTCAAGTCTTTTCGCCTAAGGAGGTGATTAAGAACTTGGCTTTCTCCCAGTGTGGATGCTCCTGCCCTGCCTGGCATGCTCAGGGGCTCGCTCTCTCTCCTCCTCCTCAGTTCTGCCATTTGCCTGCCTTCCCACTGTTCTCCAAGACTCCCCCTCACACCTTCCACTCACGTCCTTTCCCACGAGTCTCAAGACTGGGAGGAAGAGGGAAAGAAACATGCTTCTGCCTCTGGGCTTTCCGAGTCCCACAAGATAAACACTGGTTAAGAGAGCAGGGAGTCATTTTTTCTCTTAACAAATATTTATTGAACACAATAAATAAAGCAAGGTCTTCATCCCTAGAAATTTCAAATCTAAAAATGGTCTTTAGAAGCCTGGCTGGCTAGGTTTCAGAATCACCTAGGCCTGTTTTGGATTGGCCAGATCTAATCTGGATCGCCAGAATTCAGATCCCGGCTAACAAGAACTGGGACTGTGACGGCACACAGATATCTGTACTCTTAATCAGAAATTTAGATGTGGCATGTAGTTTGTCCAAAAAGCTACTGGTTGTGTAGAGCAAGCGGGGCTGACTGTCTCGTGTGAGGCTAGGAGCACAGGAAAGAATCAACGCTAACACCACAATGTTTCAGAGGATCCCTCCTTGGCTAGCTGTGTATTGGTGTTAGGTTTACCAAATAAGTACAGCACGGGCTGGTGATACAGCTCAGTGAATAGAAATGATTGTCTAACAATCCTGATGACAAGAATTCAATCCCTGGAACCCATGTGCATTAGGCTATTTTGTTGTTGTTGTTGTTGTTGTTGTTATGTTGCAATAAAATATCACGATTAGAAGCCACTTAAAATTTTATTTTGGCTTATGGTTTTAAAAGGTTGGCATTCCTGATGGTGGGAATGGTATGGCAATGGGCAGCTGGAACAGGGAGCTGACTGATCACACTCTGTCAGCCCGTGAGGAAAGAGCTGACTGGAAGTGGGGAGAGACTATAAACTCCCAAAACCCTCCCCCAGTGACATGCTTCCTCCAGCAAGACTCCCTATCCTAAAAGTTCCATAACCTCCCCAAACAGCACCACCAACTGGGAGCCAAGGGTTCAAATACAAGAGCCCGTGAGGGACATTTCTCATTTGAATCACTAGAGGACCCAAAGTTGTCCTCTAATCTCCACAAGCAGGTCATTGTGCACATGTCATACTCACATGTGAATAATAAAATCATTAAAAATATATAGTGTCTCATTAAATATAAATTTCAGACAAAAATGAGGACTGTTTCACTGCACCTTACACACAGTAGTATGCATGCCTTATGTATTTGCAGCAACCAAGATACAGCTATACTGAAATATTATTCATTTATCTGAAATTCAAATTTAATCTTGTATCCAGTATTTTAGGTGGCACATCTGTATCCACCCCATCCAGAAAGAGGCTCCTAGAGACTTTGACCTGCATGCTTTGTCTGCCTTTTATCTGTGATCCGTGTAACCTGACCCAGCACCTTCGACCTGCTATAGTGGGCTTTTATTTCTCCTAAATGCTAATATCACCCATGGACCCAGCCACCAGGGTCATCCCTGGATCGCAGTCCTCACTCTCAGCTCCTTTTCAGCTCACTCACAGGCCTAACTTTCCCAGTCTCAGACCCGCTGCCTTCCCTGGATTCCCAGTTTGTCCAAATTCTACAAATAATGGTCTCCTCTTGCCAGCTGACTTCAATACACTAGAGATATTGGTCTCAAGTAAGACAACTATGTCAGGACAAGAGGTGATCAGGAATAGGAAAATGTTGCAAGTAACCAAAGAGTTATTCTACCTGAGATCTTCAAACCATAAACCTGGACCACAGCCTTCCATGGTCTTTCTATGTCAGGCGCTATGACTTCTGGTTGGGATGTTGTCTTAGTTAGGGTTTTATTGCTGTGAAGAGACACCATGATGATGGCAACTCTTAAAAAGGAAAAACATTTAATTGGGGTTGGCTTAGAGTTTGAGAGGTTTAGTTCATCATTATCATAGCAGGAAGCATGGCGGTGTACATGCAGACATGGTGCTGGAGAAGGAGCTGAGAGTTCTACATCTTGATCTGCAGGCAACAAAAGGAGACTGTGTATCACACTGGGTCTGGTCATAGGTTGAGCCTATGAGACCTCAAAGCCCACCCCACAGTGACACACTTCCTCCAACGAGGCCACACCTCCTAATAGTGCCACTCCCTATAGGCCAAGCATTCATACACATGAGTCTATGGGGGTCAAACCTACTCAATCCACCCCAGATTTTATTTGAATGAAGTTAACCAACTAAACAATGTTGGAAAACCACTAGAGTATACAAGTAGCAACCAGTTTTATAAATGGCATTTGTATTGCAGAGAACACTTTGTGTCTCTGCACACACTCAAATCCTTGTACCCTCTGCTGGGATTTTTGCTGAGAAATCCAATCATCTTCCTTCAAGCTATTGATCAATGATCATGAATGGCTTACTGCCCTGGTCAGCAGCGCTTTTCAGAGTGAGTAAGTGACCCAGCACTGGCCAGTGAGTTGTGATGGGGAGTCTGTGGGGTCTTCTGGAGAACACTATCCTATCCTTAGTGGCACCAGCATGAACAGAAATCTCCTCTTCCTCTGGATGTTGTCAGTGTGTGTGAGATGTCTGGAACGGCTGCCACCCTCAGGACACCAGTCTGAGTTGGAGCCTAGTTGGAGTGACAGAGTAAGGAAGAAGATGACACTAGGACTTTGATGATGTGTGGACAATAAGGGACCACTTGACATCTTTTCTGCTGAAGCTGGTTACGATTAGATTTCTCTGACTCGTATCTGGCAAACACCCCACTACCCACGTTGTTCTCTGTTTAAAGCTGCTCTTAAAAGAGAATGTCCATGCTGGGCATGAAAATTCATACTCTGTGATGGGCAGTACTGTAGCTGGGGCCATCTGCCTTTAGTTCCATCCCAGAGGGTAAAAGCAAGGCGCTGATTCTGAGTCCCCTACAAATACTGGCGCTCCCTTTTCTTAAGTGTAGATGAAAATAGCTCTGCTTTAATGTTTGTTGATGAAGAATGGAAAATAAACGTACTCCTTCCTCAGCAGAAACTCCACTTCTACATATCATCAGCACTGCAAGAACCAGCGCGTGCTATCTGGAACTGTCTTGTGTGTGTGTGTGTGTGTGTGTGTGTGTGTGTGTGTGTGTGTGTGTGTGTGTGTGTAACATGGGCAAAGACAGAGACCAGAATTCCTCAGGCATCCTCCAAGCCTAGGATCCCTGAGGCTGCGGGCAGACCAGTGAGCCAACTACATCCATCTATACTCATCCTACCCACATGTGCTTACCCTGCCCGTCCCTCTCTGGAGGCCTCTCTCTTCCTGGACCCCCCTGAGCAGGCCCCTGGTTTTTAGGCTAGAGCTATTACTCTGGAAACATTGCCATACACCTGCACGTCACCTCTTAGATGACAGATGGCAGTTTATCTCTACAGTTCTACACAGTACAGCAAAGTCACTAGGAACTAATGACATCTTCAATCCACCAACAAAGGTACAGCCCATGTAGTGGACAGACCCAAGTCAAGGCCTCTTCTTCTAGGTACGGCTCTTATTACAGTAAAGGAAGAAAGGAAAATAATACAGATTAATCATGGGTACCAATAAAACAAACACACATGACTGGCAAGAGGATGAAAAAAGACATACCAGACGGAGGCCAATTCACCCTACAAGTATTTGCTGGGTGCCTACTGCCTTGTGCCAGACATGACCACAACCTCCTGAAAAGTACAGACTCAGTGAGTTCTGGTTTGACCTTCAGGAGAAGCCAATTTTCCTAGGTACATGCACATAAAGAATGTACACCTTGGGGGCTGGAGAGGTGATTCACCAATTAAGAACACTGACTGCTCTTCCAGAGGTCCTGAGTTCAATTCTTGGCAAGCACATGGTAGCTCACAACCATCTATAATGGGATCTGATACCTTCTTCCTGTGTGCAGATGTATATGCACACGAAGTGCCTATATACATAAAATACATAATCAGATAAATATATATTTTTTAAAAATATATAACTTAAAAGAATCTCACAGAATGAAGACATGATGTGGAGAATGGAGTCACTATACAAGCTAAGGGGATGGAATTCTTAGGGCAAGTCTGTGAGCAGTGCATTCATTCATTCATTCATTCATTCATTCATTCATAAGTAAAGAAGGCTGGTAAAGGGAGTGGGCAGCGTCTCCTATTGTGAAGGGGGAGGTGGGGGCAGGTTATACTTGTGTTCACTTGTCCTTAGGTACGCAAGGGGTTTGGGCTGGTGGTGGTTTTAATTATTGTTTTTTAAACAAGAGATTGATGAAACCAAATTTGCGGCTTCGTCTTAGGAAAGCACCAATAAGGAAAATGCTCACCATAGGAACAAATAGCTTAGGTTGGATATCAATTTTGTTTAAAAAACGCAAGCAATCTCTCTGAACAGCCCTTATTAATACAACTTTTCACTTCAGGGAAGTTCATCGGTAGCTTTTCACTTTATGTTTCTGGATTTTCTAGACACCAATGAGCAGAGATTACTTTGGTGACTCAAAAGAGTAGTGTTTGGAGAGTCGGATGGGATGCCTTTATGAAGCCAGACCAGACAGCCTCCAGCCTGTGGAAGACTCACTTCAGGCCTAAGCGGAGACATGCTTCTAAGCTAAGGGCGTGGCACTGAGGTCCACGGAAAAGGGTAGCTCTCCAGGTCACTTCAGAGATAGAGTTGAGCAGTGTGTCTCTGACTTCCACCCTCCCTCCTTGTTTTTATTTTTATTTATTTATTTTTTATTTATTTTATTTTATTTTATTTTTTTGGTTTTTCGAGACAGGGTTTCTCTGTGTAGCTTTGCGCCTTTCCTGGAGCTCACTTGGTAGCCCAGGCTGGCCTCGAACTCACAGAGATCCACCTGGCTCTGCCTCCCGAGTGCTGGGATTAAAGGCGTGCGCCACCAACGCCCGGCCTTATTTTTATTTTTAATGCCTGGGGTGTTCTGTCTGCATATATGTCTACGCAGCATGTGTATGCCTGGTGTCTGCAGAGACCAGAAGTGGGTGTCGGATCTCCTGGAACTAGAGTTCTGGATATTTTTTAGCTGCCACGTGAATGCTGGGATTTGAACTCGGGTCCTCCGGAAGAGCAGCCAGTGCTCGTGACTGCTAAGCTATCCCCCCAGCTCCTTTTTCTTTTACAGAAGAAAGTTGGAGTCTGTTAAGACAATGTTTTAGGAAGTGGGGAGACTCTTCAATGGGTCAAGGGCTTCCTGCGTAAGTGTGAGAACCTGAATTCAAATCCGCAGCGCTCATGGAAAATCCAGGCATAGTGGCACGTCTATAATCCCAGCACTGACTAACTGAAATGGTAAGCTCCAGGTTCAATGAGAGACCCAGTCTCAAACAATAACAAAATGATAATAATATTAATAAGAAGAACATGGATATTAATAGTAGAAGATATCTAAAGCCAATCACTGGTTGCCACATACACACACACACACACACACACACACACACGAAAATGTTTTAATATACATTTGGTCATAGGCACGTAAGAGGACAGTGATATACACCCTAGAGTGGGTGTGGGCCCTTCAAGCATCACTAAGTTGACCAGTCACTTGGTGACCTCTTGAGATTCGGTTGGTAGGAAAGGAGACGAAGAAAAACAGCCAAAGATGATTCAGGGCACTGGAGAGGCCTAGGGGTTCACACAGTAGAGAGGTTCCTTACCCATGCTGGCTCAGCCCTTTCTCTGACACCCCAGAAGTCCAAATTTTGCCTTCTTGTCAAGACCCTGGATTAGATGCTGTGCCTTTGTGCACACTGGCCACACTAGCAGAGGCAATGGCCAAGTCTTTCTTCTTTATGTGGCAATGGACCACCCTCTCCCTAAAGCCTGCCTGGGCCATGCTGCTCCCTACATTCATGAAGCTTGAGTCAGCTGCTCCTGTCTGAGTTTACTGGCCCTGGGAGAGCCAGGCTCGTTATCAGAAGCCCACACAAAAGCTCAGCTCACAGAGGCCAATTAAAAGCCCGGCGTGGGAGACCTTTGGCACCAACAGCTTCTCCACCTAGCTGAGGACCACAGATGAGCTAGTCCACCAGCCTCGAAAGGCCAACAGCTCACACCAGAGCCAAGAGGCGCTGACTCCCCATGCTGCGGCCCTGTGAGGGAGCTCTCCACTCCTTCCGATTCCCACCTCCAGCTCCCATCTGACCGGGAAAATGTGGATCTGATTAGGAAGCTTTATTTGGGCCAAACAGTTGTAGCCCTGATCTCACCAGACAAACCACAAAGGGGGACAGAGTCCCTCAGAGAGCCAGGGGAACTGAGGGACAACTGAGGTGTCGGCTAGAGAGAAGTAGCCATGAAGGAGAAACGTCTTTAGCGAGTCACAGATCCTCAGATAACAAACCGAAGGATCAGTTCCAGGCTACCACGCTCTCTCTTGCTTGAACACACCCATCTGTTGTTTGTTTTGTTTCAAACTATATTTCCACTACTGATACCTAATTAAAAAAAAAAAAAAAAGAGTAAAGGTCCCTCCCCACGCATGCAAAGATCTACGGAATGGGACATGAAAAATACTCGTGATTAAAATATATTTACAGTCATTTGACTAGAATATGACACGGTCCCAAATTCCCAAAAGAAAAGTAATTTTGACTGAAGAGAAAAAACAGTAATTTGCAAAAGACAACTTCCAAAGTTTAGACACAAAGACTTTTGCAAGAGAGAGAGGCTAATTAGAAAGGAGGATTTAGTTGGCAGCCTGCTGGAACTGGCTCCTGCTGGTTCCCAAGAGCTGACTGTGAAATTTGCAGGAAGTTTCCAGGCTGGTTGACATCATTTTGGTGGTTTGAAATCAGCAATGGTGGAAGTCACTGGGGAAATTGGTGAACGATTTGAGTCAGGATGGCCCTACCACTCCCAACCATTTGTTAAAACATGTAACCGCTGAGGAGGGTCCTTTTCCATTTTTAAATATTGACGTGTATCAATTTTGATACGGATAAAAAGTTGGGGAGCGGGGCTGGAGAGATGGCTCAGTGGTTAAGAGCACTGGCTGCTCTTCCAGAGGACCCGGGTTCTATTCCCAGCAACCACATGACAACTCATAACTACCTATAACTCCAAGATCTGACACCTTCCCACAGACATACATGCAGGCAAACACCGATGCACATAAAATAAAGATAAATAAATTAGAAATAAAAAACTGTTTAAAAAAACAGTCGGGGAGCAAAGAAGCTAAAACATTAATTCTGGGCAGTGAGACTACCACGTGGTTGTTTTTAATATTCCTTTATTGTCGATTTTCTACAGGTTTGTGTGTTCTTCATATGGGAACTAATCCTTTGGTCCAGAGAGACGGCTCAGTACAACTCTTGCTTCACAAGCATGAAGAGCTGATTCAATCCCCAGAACCCATGTAAAAAAGTGAGGTGTGTTGGTGTACCTCTGTAGCCTCAGGCCTGGGGATGGCTGGGGCTCCAGACAGTTTAGCCTAATGGGTGAGGCCTGGGCCTGTGAGAGACCCTGACCCAAAGGTGGACTGTGCTCTGTGCATGATGCTAGAGGGTGTGTTTCATCTCACAGCCAAGAGAGAGAGAGAGACAGAGACAGAGAGACAGAGAGGTGAGAGACAGAGACTGATACACAGAGAGAGATAGAGAAAGAGAGAGACAGAGACAGAGAGAGAGAGAGACAGACAGACAGAGACCAATCCTACAGAGGTAAGAGGGCTCTTTCTCTCTCCGGGTTTGTGATCACATCTTTCCTGCCTCTGGTCTCCCCTTAGTCTCTTGCTGTCCTGGGCTCCTGGGTTGGTTTGTTTTGATTCTGAGACTCCTCCTCACGAGGTAGTCCCTGCTAGCCTGGAGCTTGCTGTGTAGACTGGGCTGGCCTTCACCTCAGAAGTTCTCCTTCATCTGCCTTCCTTGCTGGGATTAGAGGCATGCATGACCATGCCCTGCCACCTCCCAGGGTTTCATCCTCTGAGGAGGGTGGTACTAAAGTCCAAACTGCTCACGCACTGGAAGGCCAGCTGGACTCTGGGCACCAGGCTGGAAAAGTGGCTGCTCAGCGGTTTGTGTCTGCTACTTTTCCAGAGAACCTAAGTTCAGTTTCCAGCACATCAGGGGTTCAGGACCGCCTATAACTCCAGCTCCAGGTGATCCTTCACCTCTTTCTGGACTCCGCAGGCACCTGCCCTCCCATGTGCCCCAAACCGCTCCCCCAGTTTACACATAATGTAATTAAATGGAATAAAAATTAGTCCTTAAAAACCAAAGAATTCCAGGTATCTGGGTAAGGCAAGCAGGTGGACAGACTCGGGGCTCCAGGAACTCAAAGCCCCAGCAGCTCAAGGCTGGAGAACAGAGCTTCGACAACAATTACAGACTTAATACTGAATTTCAGAGTTCTGTTTATTTTAGGGGAGCAGACTGTACCTCAGGCCTCACACACGCTGGGCAAGTGCTCTACCACTGAGTGAGATCTTCAGTCCTTGCTGCATGTTTTATTTTGAGAAATGGTCTTACTGAATTGCCCAGGCTGGCTTTGAACTTGCTCATTCAAGCAGATCCTCCTCTCTCAGCCTCTTGAGTAGCTGGAGTCATGGGCTTGTGCCACCTCGTACGGCAAATTCCAGGATGAATTTTCTTCAGTGGACTACATGGAATACTCCAAGAAATCTCCAATTTTCCACTGTACAAGTGAGAATTAAGTGAGATCCTGGTGTCCTGTGATCCAATAAGCCCCCCAAACAACCTTTGTAACTAAAGGAAAAGCCACTAACTCCAGTGTGACTTGCTTTTGGAAGGAACCCAGCTTACAGTCTCTGCAGGCAGATAGGTGCACGTCCCACCTCCCTTTTCTTCTAGGTCCTCTGGAGTCTTGGTATGGGAGACTTAAGTAGAGGGTCAACTCTGCCGTTACTGCTGTACCATGGCTCTCACTTTCTCACCCAAGAGACTGACTCTCAGGGCCACCTGATAGCTCCAAGTGCTCCATTTCAAACACGATGGAGCTGGGCTGGAAGACTTGGCCACTCCATGGCCTTCTCCAGCAGACCGTGGATCACACATTCTTCTGTAGTGTGGGCCAGCTCCCATGCATGGCTGGTTTCCTTCCTCTGATTATGCAGCTGCCCTGGTTCAATGTTGACTGACAAAGAGGCCTGACTCTCTGCAGGTATGAGGCTTCTGAAGACCCAGAAGGGGGCCCTTTGAGGAAACGTGTCTAGTGAAGTATATGGCAAAGGGCAACATTATTATTCCAAAGGCTTGCTTGTCCATCTTCTGAGACAGGTGGGGTCCTAACATGTTATCCAATGCAGTATCTTCCAGTGTGGGTCCTGGGATGTCAAAAATTCACCTTGATGTGTAATACAGAGACCAGGTAGTTAGGGGCTCTAGTCCCAATCCCCCTCCTCCCCAGTGCCATCAGAACAAAGCAGAACCACTTTTGTTGATTTAGACACTGGGCTTCTTTATCAGCAGGTTCCTTAAGAAAGGGTTCTGCTGCCTTAAAAATAGCTCATGTGAGAGACACCCCTAAACTTGAACATCTTTACTAAAGGACTGAAAAAACTTGAGGTAGAATCCAGGGTGCAAAGATCACACAGACAATGAGTGACCAACCAGCCTTCCTTTAAATCAGTGGTTCTCAACCTTCCTAATGCTGCGACCCTTTAATACAGTTCCTCATGATGTGGTGACGCCCAACCATAAAATTATTTTCATGGCTACTTCCTGACTGTAATTGTGCTACTATTATGCAGTGTAATGTAAATATCTGATACTTTTGATGGCTTTAGGTGAATCCTGTGAAAGGGTCATTAGACTCCCAAAGGGGTCGTGACCTACAGGTTGAGAACCACTGTTTTAAACCCACGCTCACTCCTGCTTCAACTGTCCTTTATCTCGGCAAACAATTGACCTTGGCCCGGAGAAATGCTCCCTTTACCCTTTATTCTGTTTACCCCTGCTCTTGTTCCTGATGGGGAGGAAATGACGTCATAGTTTGGGAGCTGGCGCCCTACCTGCGCTCGCCCACTTGTTGATTTACATTTCCTGTCTGTGGACCCTGGCCAGTTCCGCAGCAGACCTGCCAGGCCTGCTCACTTAACTCCACATCCTCTGCCTCTCCACACTGCAAACTCACATCAACTCTGGTGGCCCTGGTACCTGCCAACACCTCCCTCCCCATGAGCCTAGGATGCAACAGCCTAATCACTTCCAGACCCCCTGAGTAGTGTGCACAGGCTCAGTGTTGCTAATGATGCTGACGAGGAGTGTCGGGATGACAGACGGCTATGCACAGGATAAACCAGAAGACACACCTCAGCATCCACAGAGACTGGGACCCCGCCACAGCTCTCCGCAGTTACACAAACGTTAAAATAGCAACAGTCGGTCCCTGTAGCACTGTCTTCTCTTTTATCAGAGGCAGAGCCATAGATCTACAGAATGTCACGGAGGTTCTCCACTTACAAACAGCAAATACATGAGACTCATCCCCAAGCAGTAACTTAAGATCCTGCTTATTTGCACAACCAAAGGATTCTTCCTTTTACAAATTGCATCACTGCAGTGTTTCCATAAATAGCAGGCCTCCCTAATGACTCAATCACAAGCTCCTCTACAAAAAAAAAAGAAGAAAGAAAGAAAAGAAAAAAGAAAGGAAGAAAGAAAAAGCATGCATATTTTCAAACCACACCTCCCCCGCCCCAAAATGAGGTGCAATTAAAAATAAAAAAATAACA
Organism: Peromyscus maniculatus bairdii; assembly: GCF_049852395.1. Classification (NCBI taxonomy): domain Eukaryota; kingdom Metazoa; phylum Chordata; class Mammalia; order Rodentia; family Cricetidae; genus Peromyscus; species Peromyscus maniculatus. Next base: position 26,564,023 of record NC_134866.1, on the reverse strand, counting down.
GAAAGTAAGTGGAAAGACCAGAAAAAAAACTCTAGAGCTGAGAGAATGTGGGGTACCTGGATGGTTCTGCTAAAGCTGCTGAGTGACTGTCCAGGTTTGGTGCTCTGGGAGCCAAGCAGCCCTCCACCCCCAGGTGTACACAGCCCCCCCCCCCAAGCTTGGGCTCTGTCCACGGCAGGTTAATCTGTGGTCATTATCGCTTGCTCTTAGCATTTCCCCCAGGATGGCTTAGCTCATGAAATCCCATGACCCCAAAAGCAAGGGGAGTAAGAGCCCCCTCTGAGCTCCTTGAGAACTCTGGGTGTTATTCAGTCCTGATCCTTTCTGACCGTCGTCAACAACAGCCAATGAATGGGTAGGGCAAGCCCAGGGTTACTGGGACAACAGCTACTTACAGTTCTCCTGGCCCAAAGAGACACGCCTCCAGATCCTTTCTCCCAATACAGGAGCCTGTCTTTTAGTGTCAAGGGAAAATATCCTTGACGGAAATAGACAGGGAATCCTAGTCAGCCAGCTGTATTAGTGCCCAGTGTGTGACAGTCTCCCAGTCTGCTTGGGAAGGTTTACTATAAACCTCTGAGAGGCCAGAGAGCCACAGTAGTGTCATACCTCATGCCTGTGACCCCATCAGGTTGGCTTAAGAAGCTATGCCCAAACCAAATTATCTGACATTTTCTTCTTCATCCTCTTTTTACTTCAACAAACAGAACAGGCTCCAATGTGACCTACTTTCCCCTTCTTTGTGATTATGCAGAACTCACAAAGCTTTTTCTGCCGCCTAATACTTCCAGTGACATGCTTTTCATCTCTGGGAAAAGAAGAGCCTGCATCCATCTGCCAGAGCTCATAAGTCTCAGCGAAATCACCAACCAAGACAGATGAGTCACAGCGACTTCACTGGGAGACTCATAGGAGACCAGGCACGAGAGGAAAAAAAAAAACCCAAAAACCAAACAAAACAATAATAAAATCCAGATCCAGCCCGTTGGAGGGAGTTCACATTTAGTTGAAAGTGTTCAACAAGAATCAAGACGTTATTGATGAGCTGAGTGACAGCAAACTTCCTCTATCAGTCCAGGAGCTCTTCCTCCAGCCGCTGTGGCTGGGCCTGAAATCAGGCACTTGACTCCAAACTCTGCATTGTGCATTAAAAATTAATTGCCCTCTTCCCAATCCTCAGTGACTCAGAACACACACCAGGGTTTTAAAGGACAAGGATAGAAAGCTATAAAAATAAAACCCGAGTGCTCAGTTTGGACAGAAACCTGGTACTATTAGTCAAAATTAAGTCAGTATTGACTTTCCCGATTTTTACCTTGGAGGATGTGCACAATTCAAGGTCTGATCTGCGTCCTTCTCCCACACTGGCACTCCAAATTACAAGTGGTAACTGAGAAACACTCACTAGTGACTTTGGAGATGTCACTGTTGGCCTGAAACTCTGGCACTCCATGGGACTCAGAGCTTCTCTTTTATCCTCCGGGAGGCAAACAGAGCCTGCCCAGTGTTTGCCAGACAAAGGGTTCAAAGGAAACACACTTGCAGCCTTGAGAGCCGATTTCGTCTACTTCTAGCCGGGTTAGGCCAGTCACACAATATCCAGGCTGTCCGGCCAGCACTGTTCACACCGTGCGGAATGGGCTAAGCAGCCTCACAGCGCCCACAGCAATGGAAGATGTGCGTCTCAAGGCTTCCATGCGGACTTCATCCCATCCCATCCTCGCTGCTGGTAAGTAGGTCACCCTTGCACTTGGTCATCCTGTTTACTGACACCTTGGGGATAGCGGTGTGCTCAGCTCAGCACAGGCAGTACCAAGATGAGGTAAACGATGCCCCCCCCCCACCCCCCCGCCCCGTGTTAGGGAATTTGTGAAAGCATCCATGAACCTAAGGAATACAGTGATAGGGTGGAGAAAGTACAGTGCCCAATCTGGCCTTGGTCATCGTTCTTCCCTACATGGATCCCTTCCGAGTCCCTAACCCGGCCTAGAACTACCGGGACCTTTGGTGCCGTGGTGACATTGGGTGGGAAAGAGAGAAGAGCCACTCTGGCATACCCTTTAATTTAGTACCGATTTAGCCTCATTGCTGCTGGTGGTCCTGGCCCTGGTTCTAACGGCCCAGGCCTCATCTAGCTCAGGCAAGCTCTCTCTCACGGTAGCATCCGGGACGTCACCCTGTCCCCTGAGCAGATGGCTGGGCTGTGTTGCAAGCTGCTTGCTGGCTTTCCCTTCTGGCTTTCACCAGCCTCTGGAGGCCTGGCACTCTTCACCCAAAGCCTATGTGCTGGTGCCAGACCCCTCTACCATAGACACTCCTACCTCACCCGTGCAGAGACCTAATTCCAGGAGCTCGGGGTTTCATACGGTTGGCACTGCCCTCCTCTATCCCTTTGCTATTGTCTGGGCTAACCCTCCGGGTGTGGTGACACCCAGGGAGAACAGAGGTGTGCAAAAAAGAAACTCCAGAGCAATGCTCTACTTGCTCCCGTCTTATTGCCTTACTTTCAAATGTCACCCAAAAGATACTTGTCAGGGGATCTCTCTGCGTAACCTCAGACAACGTGGAACTGTCGAAACAGCAGTGGCTTAGGAGACCTAGACAAATCCTCTCAAGAAATAAGGATTAAGCGTGGTGGTGCATGCCTTTAGTCCTTGTCCTTGGGAGGCAGAGCCAGGTGGATCTCTTGAGTTTGAGGGTGGCCTGATCTACAGAGTGAGTTCCAGGACAGTCAGAACTACACAGAGAAACTGTCCCAAAAACATGGTGTGTGTATGTGTGGGGGGGAGACAGAGATGGATTAAGAAGAAAACTGAGGGACAAATGAGGAGCAGAGTCCTCAGTCTCCAAGAAGATGCTGCATGGAAAAGCACACACCTGAGGATGGACGCTGAACCAGCCTGAGGATGGACACTGACCCAGCCTGAGGATGGACACTGAACCAGCCTGAGGATGGACACTGAACCAGCCTGAGGATGGACACTGAACCAGCCTGAGGATGGACACTGAACCAGCCTGAGGATGGACGCTGAACCAGCCTGAGGATGGACGCTGAACCAGCCTGTGGGAAATCCTGCTGCGTGATTGACCCTAGACTGCCTGGCCTGCAACATGACCACAGACATGCTTCCTCTTCACTAGTATTGCAGATGATAAGCCAACTGAAAACTTTAAAAGAATCCTCATCTCCTTTCAAGAGGATGGCTCCAAAGAGGTCCATGTCTTAAAATAATAAAAAAAAAAAAAAACATTTGTAACAGAGAAATGAGTACAAAGCAAGGAGTCGATTCCTTTGAAGGATCAATAGAGAGTGAAAGTCAGGCCGCACACCTGTAATCCCAGCACTCAGGACATAAGGGGATGGATGACTAGAAGTTGAAAGCCAGCCTTGGCTACGTAACAGTTTTGAGGCCAACCTGGGCTATATGGAGTCCTACCTCAAATAAAAAAATAAAAATAAATAAAAATAAAATAAATAAGTAAAAAGGGAAGGAAAGAATGAAGAGAAAAAGAAGAAAAAAATCAAAGTCTGGGAGTAGGAACTTGTCAAACATCAAAACCTTTTCTACCAAATATATTGCAAGAGACTTATCAAATAAGGCTGAAGGGTTGGTTCCCACTGCCGACATTTGAGAACGGCTATCTATTGCATGGATCCTTGAAGCTACCATTCCGAGAGAAGGCTCTGGGAGGTCCCGTGCTAGAGAAAGCTGCCTTTGAAATCTATTTGGACACAGAATTCTGCTTTCCATACCTATCTATTAGCATCTCCCAGATGTACACATCTGGGTTTCGAGGTGTGGGAAATAATGCCATTAACAAAGTTTGGTTTTGTTTGCATTTTAAACAAAAAGCAGTGTCCAGCCAACCCCAAGCATACAGACTTGTAACTTACTGTTTTAAGTCTGGATGGTAGCTCACGACTAGGCACACACCCACATCCCAGCCCACCTTGGTCTTCCCTTTCTTACTCACGGACTCAGGGTCGCTGCAAAGGTAAGCGCTAGGCTCTGCCTTTGCCAGCCACTTTTCCTGGGACCCCAGGACACACAGCATGCTGTCAGCAAGCCACCCAACGCAGAACTAAGTCACACCGCTGCCTCCTGTCCTCAGGGATGTGCCTCTGCTTGCTTGGAGACCGCTCCGGGACAACTAATTGCTTTTCAGCCCAGGCTCCACAGCTTTCTCACATCCACTATTCCCTAGGGCCATATTTACTCAAGCTGTATTTTTCAGAGAATACAGCAGGATGGAGGGAGAGAGGAAGGAGGGGAGGGAGAGAAAGGGAACACACAGTGGTGGGCAGGAAATTGCCTTTTGTCCTCATTATAAGATAGATTACCATTTTTAAACCGTTTCACTTAATACGCAAGAAGAAGTGCTTTGCCCGGTTGTATAGTTGGGACTTAGGGTGAAAGACAGTGACTGAGACCTGAAGGGACGCATGGCCACTATCAACTGTCTGGGAGTCAGAAGGGGCCACCACCCATGGAGGGACAGGTGCAGTTTTCCCCTCCAGCCACCGTCAGCGGCACTGTGGCAGGAAGGTCAGCAGGCCTGAAAGACGGCAGCTTGGATGGATGCCGGGTATGACTGGCGAGGGGTGCTTGAAGAGGGAGCCATCACTGGTGAGCCAGAGGAGACCACCCAGTCTCTGCCTGCTTCCTTTAGATGATTCTGAAGCAATGATAGCCATCTCACACAATGATGCCAAAAAGAGGGCACTGGCATACCAGGGCACTGGAAGAACGCATGATGAAGCCTGGTGAGAGGCAGAAGCATCTAGAATATGGGTCTAAAATATGGGTCAGGTGAGCATGCGGGCATGTGCAAATTTTTTGCTGCATTTATGTATTTGGTGCATGTTTATGTGCATTAGCACACGTGTGGAAGTTAGAAGAAAACTTTTGGGAATCATTTCTCTCCTTCCACTGTGTGGGCCCTGAAGATTAAACTCAGGCTTGGTCAGGCAAGTGCCTTTATCGGCTGAGACATCTTGTACCACCAACCCATTTTTTTTTTTTTTTTAATGAGAAGGTAACATTTCTATGAGAGGAAACAAACACTTTCTTTCAGAATCTTCAAATTGCCTGAATTCATGTAAACCAAAAGGAGATTTACTTGAAATTCCTCTCTCTCCCTGAGGAAAGTATTCCAGAAGTTCCAGGAGTTTTGGATGTCTGGTCTAGAGCAAAAGCCCGTGACCTCAATCCTCAGGACTCAATCCTATGCCTGAGACCTGAAGGTTTGGAAGGGGGAGTCAGAGCTGAGGAGGGGTGAGGGCAGACAGTGACAAGCGAGCGGCAGTCTGAACACACACGGAGAAAGCGTGACCCCGTGCACCAAGAAAGCGTGACCCCGGCGTCCCCAGGAAACCGTCACCCAGCGTCCCCCAACCATTCTGAAAGGATGGAGGAAAGTGAGGCAGAGAATGCCAGTTATGTGGCTTCCCATCTACCTGAATTTCTTCCTTTTAAAAACAAGTCAGGGTGGGCTGACGAGATGACCCAATGGCTCAGGGCACATGCTGCTCTTGCAGAGGACTAGAGTTCAATTCCCAGCACCTACACCAGCGGCTCACAACCACCTGTAACTGCGGCTCCGACATCCTCTTCCGGCCTCCACAGGCACTGCCATACACGTTCATCCACTCACACACAGACAAGAACATGTAACTAAACGAAAAGAGGAAAGTTCCGTGCCTTCCTGCTTTCTCCTAAGCCATGTGACCCTCAAGGTAGTCCAGCAAAAGGGAATGAGTGATGGATTACCATTGGATCATTTCTTCATTGCTATGATGAAGTGCATGCCAGAAACGATGTAAGCAAAGAAGAGTTTGTTTTGGCTCACAGTTTGAGGGTGTGGTCCATCACCATGGCAGGAATGTGATGCAGCTGGGCATAGGGCATCGGCAATTAGGAGCCAGAGAGAGATGGCTGCTCGCACTCAGCCTGCTCTGTTTTAATTCAGCCCGAGTCATCACTCAGCCTGGAATGGTGCTGCCCATAGTTTGGGTAATTCTTCCCAGCTCAATTACCCTAATTTAGAAACCCCTCCATAAATGTACCAAAAGATTTGTCTTCTAGGTGATTATGGTGGTTTAAATTAGAATGGCACTCACAGGCCATGTTTGAATGCTTGACCCCCCAATTAGTGGAACTGTTTGGGAAGGATTAGAAGGGATGGCTTTACTGGAGGAAGTATGTCACTGGGGGTGGGCTTTGAGGTTTCAAAAGTCCATACCATTCCTAGTTACACCTCTCTCTCTCTCTCTCTCTCTCTCTCTCTCTCTCTCTCTCTCTCTCTCTCTCTCTCCCCCCCCCCCATAGACCAGGATGTAAGTTTTCAGCTATTTCTCCAGCACCACATCTGCTCAGTGCTGCCACACTCCCTGCCATAATGATCACGGACTCTAATCCTCTGGAACCGTGAGCCTCGATAAACATTTCCTTTTATAAGTTGCCTTGGTCATAACACTAGAAAAGTAACTAAGGCGGTGATTATAGATCCTATCAAGTTGACCATCAATAGTAACTGTCTCAGATGAAGAGTGGAAAGAAACTGGGGGTCCTAAGCAGAACTGGCATTTGCTGTGTCCCATAGCCAGACTGCCCCAGAAGGCACAACACTTCTGAGATGACCTATTCTGATGTCTTTGGTCTGGCCAGAGCTTGAGGTCACAGCTCAGACCTTCATGCTCTCCAACAAGACCTGTCATCCACTGAGCTTGTGTCTTGTTGTCAGGGGCCTGCCTTGCCCCCTTTGGCTGCATATGCTCTGACCACTGCTAGACACTGGCTACTTCCACCTTGAGCCAAAAGCGGTTGGGTGCAGCCAGCTAAGTGCTGGTGTGAGTTGTACGTCCGTGCTGGTTTCTGAGTCTTTTAACAAGAGGTCCGGTCTGTTTGCTTTCGGTTCAAGGTCTCCGTGGGCTGGAGGCACATCTCCAGCTACCTATTCTCTTTCTTGTTGATAGTGCTCCTTCTCTGTCTCTTACTTCTCAGAGTTTCCATGTTTCTAATTCCAGGTTATAGTTAAGAACATACACATATCATTAAAACTTATGTGAAGGGTTTGCCAAAGTGGTTTCGTTTGAAATTCTTTCCCTCTAGTGTGGCGCCTAAACACAATGTGCTGTTTGTGGTCAGTTGTTGTTTTGTTGAGGTTCATGAGGCTCGCTCTCTCTCTCTCTCTCTCTCTCTCTCTCTCTCTCTCTCTCTCTCTCTCTCTCTCTCTCTCTCTCTCTCTTTCTCTCTCTCTCTCTCAGCCTTTCTCTGTGTCTCTGTGTCTCTCTCTCTTTCTCAGCCTCTCTCTCTGTCTCTCTGTCTCTCTCTCTCTCTCAGTCTATTCTAATCAAGGAACTGCACAGCCATTAAGTTCAGCACCCTGTGGCTGTGAGAGATAACATGCTGGGGTCTGCCTTGGGTAACCGTAGGGAGCATCAGCCTGCGTGTCTGGTACCACAGAGTCAAGAGCTGCAGCCCCTTGCCACAAAGGGACTCAATGGGGACATGCTGGTGCTGGCAAGGTTCATCCTGAGCTACTAAGGGCCATCCTCGGAGCCCCTCAGCTTCCAAGAACAAGGAGAACAATACATCAGTCACTGCCCTCATATACCAGCAACCAAATAGACATCCTCCTTTCAAATAACCCCTGGGCGCCTCTTAAGAATCACATCCTTAATTATCCACTCAGCTGAGCTCCACCCTGACTTCAAGTCAAATTATCCCCAGTTCGATCATTGCTGAGGGGAAGTGGGAGGGACAGGGCAGAAGAGGGCCTGAAGATGCCTGCAAGTGTCAGGCCAAGTATAAACATCTGGAGGGAGCTATAAACACCTGGGAACGGAGCCGGAGAGAAGCATGGGTGAGCTCTCAAACTCAATGTTCCATTTAAAACCCCTTCTTCCCCAGCCCTGATACCATCTAGTGTTCCCATCTGATAACTTCTGATTTATGGCTCAGCCAGTTGTCCTCGGCAGCCACCTGACACACAGCATCTATCACAGTTGATGGACAACGGTGAATTGGTATTGATCAGTCACGCTGAAGGGAAAGAAAGGTCTGTTCTGGCACGAGACGTATCCCTGTCCTTTCCTTGTGTGTGTTTTCCAGCCTTTTAGATGGTGAGCTGGGCAGGAGACAGGGTGACTGGGCAGGGAGCATGATGGGTGAGGTGGTGAATTAAGACCGTGAAGCCGAACATGAGGCACCTGGATGAAGGCAAGGTGGCCAGCAGCCCATCACAGAGCGGGGTCTTGAGACCGATGTTCCCAACTCCCTGGGGCCAGTCTTTGACCCTCAAAGAAGAAGCACCGTGCAGTGAAATTCTTAGAGAAAATACCAGCAAGGAGGAGACAAAACTGAAACCCTCCCATGTCACTTGTGGGTGTGTAACATGGTACAGCCACTGTGGAAAAGTCTGACAATTCCTCAAGAACTTAAACAAAATTACCACAACAACCCTGCAATTCCATTCCTTGGCTCCATATTTAAAGTGTGGAAACAAGTGCAAAGCCACGGCTTTGTACACTAAGTCCATAGAAACATTATTCACGGTAGCTAGATTGTAGAAACAGCCCAACAGCTAATGAGTAGGTAAACAAAATATTGTGTGTGTGTGTGCACGCGCGCGCGCGCGCGCGCGCGCGCACACACACACACACACACACACACACATACACACATACACACAGGCATTTTCTTTTTTGAGGCAGTCTGTATATCTTAGGCTGGCATCAATTTTGACATGTTGCAGAGGACAACCTTGGTCTTCTGACCGTCCTTGGTATTGGGATAACAGGATAGCAAATGCATGCTAGGCAAGCCCTCTAACTGAGCGTTATGCCTAGTCCTTAGGGGACTATTATTTAACCATGAAATAAAAGGTATAATTGGAGACTGTAACATGGATGAACTCGCAAACATTATTATATGTTAAGTGAAAGAAACCAGACATAAAAACAAACACACTGTATGATCTCATTGATATGGAGTACTTAAAACAAGCAAATCTACATAACAAATAGCCAATTAGTTGTTGCCAATAAGTAGAGAGGGGACATGGAGAGAGAATGGTTAATAACTGTGGAGTATGTCACTTGGAAGATGATGAAACGGTTCTGGAACCAGATAGTGATGTCAGTTATGAAAGGTGCAGCTACTTCAAGCCACTGTATTGAGCAGATTAAAATGATCAATTTTATGCTTCATATATTTTAGCACATGCACCACAGGTCAATTTTCTTTGTTATTCAGTTATACCTGTCCTGTCTTCAGTACTGTGCTTTTTTGCCTGTGCCTGCTGGAGGTGACTTCTGATGTTTGAATGCAGTTGGGGTTCCTTTTTTTCTGATTTATGTCTGTTATTTGTTAATTGTGGGTATGTGCACATGAATCCAGGTACCTGAGGAGTCCAGAAGAGGGCCTCATACCTCTTAGGGCTGAAGTTACACACAGTTGTGAGCCACTTAATATGGGTGCTAGGAACCTCTACAGGAACAATGTTCTTAATAGCTGAGCTCCTGCCTGGGAGCTTCTTGGACTCTACAAAATTAATCCAGATGTTGTACAGGGATTTCCCTGGGTCAGGTCTGGAAATTGTGGCTGCCTAGTCTGGCTATACTCATGTCACAGCCTTTAGCTAATGGTCTTCAGTCCAACACACCCAAAGGAACACGGTTGTCTCTTCTGTCTAGTACCACTACCACCAACTCCACTTGATCTTCACAAAGTATCAGTCCATCCTGTTTCTTATCTCATGACTTTAAAATGTAAAACCACTAGGTTGTACAGCTGCTCTGTCTGAACAGGAATGAACAGTCATGCTTCAGAACAGCTGCCCCAACATCTCAGTTATCTGTTACTGCCCTGAACCCGAAGAGTAGCTCACTTACCTAGCCACTTCTAGGAAGGGAGAAGCGACCTAGGGACCAGAAAGCTCGAATTAGCAAATTAATATTTGGTGGGAATTCTTTTACATCTAACCAAGCATGAGATTTGTACAGCAGAGAACTGGACATTCAGGACAGTGTACACAGAATCGCATCAGGTGCCTCTTAACCCAGAAGTCTGAGTCAGGAACTTTCTAGAACGTCTCAGCTCTTATACTTGACTTAATTTTGGTTTCTTTGGCCCACATTGTTTGGGGCCATTCATTGTCTTCCTCAAACTCTCCCATGGTAAACTCTAACTTGTCTATGAACTTGGCCTTCAGTTTTATAGAACTATAGACCCCAACATCCCTGTAGCTGACCCACCTTATCTCAGTGTGTTCAGATGAATGAATTATCTCAAGTATGTTCAGATGCATGAATTATCTCAAGTATGTTCAGATGCATGAATTATCTCAAGTATGTTCAGATGCAGGAATTATCTCAAGTATGTTGAGATGCAGGAATGAATGTACCAGTGCATTCCACTGCCCTCATCTTTCCTCTGGGCCTCTCTAAGCCTTCTCACCCAAACTTCAACAAACTGTCTCCATCTACCTTTATGACGGCTAATCAGTCATCACTGTTAATTAACGTGACCATGATAGCGCCCAAATCTGGACTTTCAGACATGCCTTCCCATTCTGCAAAGATGCCAAACTTCTGCTTCTGGCTCTCACCTCTATTTTCTTTTCCTACAAACTCTACCTGGCTTGGAACATCTCTCCGACCCCTTATACTTCTCTGCTCACACCACTAACATCCCACAGGGAAGAGTGTGGCTCTTCTTCCATCCCACCACCAATGCCTAGGCCAAAAATCAGAACTAAATCACCGCCGCTGTGGCCATTTTGCCATCTTAGTGGCTTTTCATTGTTCTCATCTTATCTCCTAAATTAAGAACCTTCGACACCACAGTTGAACTTTCCAGTCTTCTCTCAAGGCTCCTTACCATTTTTGACCCCATCTCTCTACCCTATTGTGCCTAAACTCCCACCCATCCCCCACCTCACCCCATTTCCACTCATCCTCCCCCCATGGATCGTGGATCAGTGCAGCCCTGCCCCAAACTGCTGTTCTACAGCCCACTTCTGGAATTCCCTCTCTCTCTTCTACTCTGCCATTGACTCAGAAAGCGTATACTGCGCCTACCTTGTGCCGAGTGCTAAGTGTTTAGGGACATGTGTGGACAAAATGGAGACTGAGGCCTTCCTCGGGGCACATACACACTATCAAGGGACAATCAGTGTCACGTCTACCCCAGGTCTCACTTTCCCCCAAATGTCTTCATAATAAAGCACGTCCACCTTCTTCCTTACGTTTGCTGTTCATAGGTATTACTTGTTGGCTTCTACTGCCTCAGATCACTCCGTCCATGTAGACTTGTTTCACGAACCCCTGATGCATGCCCGGGACTGAGCTCCTTGTTGCTAGGGCACCTTAGCAGACAGCAGGCACATTTCCTAGGAAGCAGGCTGAGCGCACAGCAGTTGCCCAGTAAATCCATGCCGTCAGGCAACCAACTGTGCCTGAGTTCAACGTTAGAGCTACCAACCCAATTGTCCCTTCTCCACTAAGGGTGACCTTCCTCCCGTTATGATCTGGCTTCTCTAAAGAAGTGCCAAGCAATGCTGTTCCCTTCCTCCTTGTTCTGCTCCATCTAGAATGGGACACACCCTGGTCCCATCTGAGAGATGCTCTTCAAGTGTGGAATCCTAGGGGCAGAAGGTGCTGTGAGCAACTCCCTGGGGAATCATTTTTAAATGTTTTAGGGACGGAGATTTCAACTCTGTGGTTAAGAGCACCGATTGTTCTTGTAGAGGACAAGTTCTAGAGGACAAGAGGACAAGCCGCATCAGGTGGCTTAGAACTGCCTGCTTCTCCAGTGTCAGGACATCTGACGCCCTCTTCTGGCCCCCATGGGCACTGCACTTATGTTTATGTATCCTTGTATGGACATACATTGATATACATAATCTAAAATAAAAACAAAATCTTTTTAAAAAAATCTTTTCCTTTCAGGCATTGGGATGAGCAACAGTTACACAGGCCCTACCCTCACGAAACGCAACCAGTTAGCATTCTCTCAGTAAAAGGATTTAACAGTGAGTTCCCAAATCCTACCTACCCACCATCTTCCAGTGGAGCCTCCCTCATGTGAAGTACATGCTATACCACTGAGCACTCTCCCAGCCCTGACATTCTCCTCTGAGAACCACCTGCTAATTTTCATAGACCACGCATCCGAATTCCAACTTTAACAAGAGCGCCGGCAAATCAGGCTGCGGGGAAAGTTTTCGATGAAGGCGGAAAGAACTGCTCTTTTCATTTCCTCCGGGGGGAAGCTTCCGTTTTCGCCCCAGCCTCTTTAAAGACCGTGTGCATGTGTGACGACAGCTGTGGCGTGCGCCCTTTTTAAGGCACACACTGCGGTAGCGAGGAGGGTGGCCACGATACACTGTCATTCCACAGCAGCACGCTCACGCTGTTCCCTCCCAGGCATCCAGAAATAACAACAATGGTACCCGACAGAGGACAAGGGTGGCGGAGTGGGCGGGTGCAGACAAAGAGAGGTGGGTGCTGCTGCTGACTGCTGGTGTGGGGGTGTTCGCCATGTGGCTTCTTAGAGCGTTGCTAATGGGGTTAAAATGGGGCCAGAGCTAATGGCTCATCATGCGTGAGCACCTGTTGGGGATGAGGTGGAGGAGGAGCAGGAAGAGGAGGGAGGGAGGGAAGGAGTGGGAATGATGGAATATGGGGAGGTAGGACCAGCAACACTTCTCACGCTATCTTTCAGCTTTTAAGGTAGAGGCCATTCACCGCCCGGGATTTGGGAGGGAATGACTAGATCCCGAAACCGACCCATTCACTCACCTTCTCCACTGTTCTGCCTTAAGAGAGAAGATGAGAGGAGTTGGTCAAGAAAAAAGAAGGAAGGAAGGAAAGAGGAGGGCTGGAGGGGAAAGAACACATTCTGGAAGACTCCAAGTTAGAGATCCCTTTTGCACTTGAAGACAACATGTGACTATGGGCTCATGAAGGACAGGACTGTCCAGGGCCTAAGTGTGAGGGTAAAATCTTCCAAGGTCCCATCTCCTCTCTCTTAGATCTGGACCCTACACAGACAACTACAAGTGTACCAAATGTGCCGTGGGCCTCCCCAATGCTAAGTGCTAGCTGAGATCCATTTGGGGATCCACATGAGGTGTCCCACCCCAGCGTATGCCTCCTTGGGTTAAACGACCCTAACTGCATGTCTTCATGCTGGGATGACTTCATCCCTGCTCTTTCCAGTGTTGGCTGGCATGGCTTATGATGGGCTGCCTTCCAAAGCACACTGAACCATTCAGGGATGGAATAGTTTGTTGAGCCTATGCTGCGTGTCGGGCTCAGAGAGGCACCGAGCATCAGGCGGTGAAGGTCCAGGAAGTTTAGAAGCCAGAAGGTTGAAAGGCGGGGAGGCCCACCCTGACTGTGGCACCTAAGAACTTTCAGAGATCTCCCATGGAGCTGCCGACATTGGGCAGATGAGGACAGACTGATGGCCCCTGGCCAGGGCAGAGAAGTCCCGACATGTGGAATGAATCAGGGAGACAGGCAGAAGCTAGAATTGAAGGCACAATTAAAAACAAGAACTAATTCAACCCCCAGAAAGCAGAGAACTCCACAGCGTACCAGGCCAGGCTCACAGTCCTGGCTGGCTCCTCCCCCTGACCTAGAGCCCTCAGGAAAACGACTGTTCAGAACAGCTGGCCACTGGGACAGGAAAATGGACGGGGTTGGTGCTTCCCCACCCACTGCAGGGCCATCCGCAGAATTCCGGCTTGAGCTGATAACAAAACCACCCTGGCTGTTGTCTTCTGCATCGTAAGAAGACTTCCACTCATAGGGAGGAATCTGAGAGGGCTACCTAAGCCGCTGAGCTGTCTAGGGCCCTGGGTGCCTCCCTCCATGTATCGTGTCTGTACACTGCCACCTCCTGACCCGTTCCACCGTGACTGGATGGAAAGTGAAATAACAAAACGTGGGGTGATGAGATGGCTCAGTGGGTAAGGGCACTTGTCACCAAGCCTGACCATCCTGGGGCTCCATCCCCAGGACCCGGGTGGTGGAAGGAGAGAACTGATTCCTGCAAGTTGTCCTTTGACCTCCATACATGCTCCAGGGGATGCTCACCACTGCCCCACCCCCCAACATACATCCCTCAATGAAGAATGTGATTTTTAGAAAGAAAATGCTAAAATGTATGGAGCAGTGTTTCGGTTTTGTCTCTTTCTTTGGGTTTACTGGATGAGACTACTCAGGCTCCAGGGTACGCCTGTCTTCTTCTGCCCACCCCCGAGGCTTACACAAGGAAGGGTTCCTTGTTTGAGGCAGCACAGGTACCCAGCAGTGGTACCCAGCAACGCTGTAGATGCTAAGTCAGCTCAGCGGTCCCCAGACCATCCTTGTGAGCGACACTGTCATCCTGCAAGCCACATGAACTCATGGAAAAGGCTGGCTAGAGCTAACACGAGATCTTCCTAAATTCTCCACCCCTTCTTCGCTTCCACCAAACATCCACGTGTGGTAGCGTTCACTGATGGGTACTGCAGAGGTACCAATAAACACACCGGAAGTGGTCCTACCCTCAGAGAGAAGGCGGCCCTGGACTCTTTCTCACAGCATATTAACAACCTTCCGAAAACTTCTTACATACTTCCGGCTTCACTCCTGGTCTCATTCTCAAGGGTCTCTTAGATCAGAGGGTAAATTCTTGATCACAAGCTACAGGCAGGCAAACCCCCCATGACCTAGAAGTATCTGACATGTAGTGCTTCACCCAAGGCTACCCTCTTCTAAAGCTATTTCTGTGGTTCTCCAACACGACCACCCTTCTAGAGAAGTCTGAAGGATTGAGAATGCAGCAGCTGGTAGAGTGCTTGCCTAGCATGCACAAAGGCCCGGGTTCAAATCCCCAGTGCTGTAGGAACTGGGTGTGATCGCACACACCTGTAATCCTAACACCCAGCGGGTAGAGCAGGAGGATTAGAAATTCAAGGTTATCCTAGCTATAGTAAATTTGATACCAGCCTGGGATACATGAGAGTCTGCCCCCCACCCCCGAAATGTAAAATCCAAAGACAATCGTCTTCTATAGCTAAGACCTAGACCTTTCTTTTCAGACTCAGAGTCCCCATGGACAGTTATCCACAGCCAATTTTAACTCTCACAGGCAGTAAATACACAGCCCCTATTCCAGGTTGCGGTCCCCTACGCCCCGTCACAGCCAGGCCACCTTCACTAGCTCCAGCTCTCTGTCATTTAGAAGCTGAGATTGTATCTCATAGAGAGCCGGGCAGAGTTTCTGGAAAAAGAGCCATGCTTTCTGTTCGGATGAACCTGACATTATGTTACATCCTGTCCTTTTTATGAATGTTTAAGAGAACACAGCTTTGCAAGCATCTGTTACTCATTTACCCATGGAAAACGTACAACACACCATCTAGAGGGAAATAAGCAAACAAACAAACAAAAACCCTGAATGAGACGTGATAGTCAAGTCAACCCCCCCCCCCCAGGGGGGGGGGAGATCAGGGGAGGGGGCTTCAGGAACAAAGTGTGCCCACTGGAGGGACAGAATGAATGATGAGCTTTACCGGAGACCACATTTGTATAAAACGGACTATCTGGTAGCACTGCCTTCAAACTCTACAATCCCTGCTTCTTCCATAACGCCGGTCGTCATCATGGCCACCACAGACTTGGAGCCCACAGAAATGTCTTCGGGCTCACTGTCTGTGTTTTGGCTCCCACTCATCCTTCCCATGTTATAATTTACTCCTATCTACAACAAAAACAAAAAAGCCATCCAGAAAAGCGGGGGCGGGGTGGGGGTGCAAAAGGCAGTCAACCAGACCTGAAGTTCTGAACGTTCGTCTGTGGTTTGTCCCAAGGGTGCGCCTGGAAAGCCCACAACAGGCAGCCCCCTGGCTGGCCTGCACACCACGGCCCTGTCATTGCCTCGGCTGCCTGTAATTTTCAGCAGGATACCCCACATCACACAGCATCCACATCCTTTCGCCGTGCTTTTTATAACATAAATGCTGCGTTTTCGCTGAACAAGCCCTCGCTCGGCCAAGCCTTGGTGAATCTGTTGTATAACATATGTAGATTGGTATCTTGACTGACTTCTGAAACATGCCGGTTGTCATCCTAGGAGGAGTGAGTGTCGTCTCACAGCAACATTGGAGCCATCCATGGAGAGCCCTGGGAGGGACTTCTGTGGTCACATAACTTAACCTAACTCCTCTAGCCCGTGAGGAAAGGAGACCGGGAAAGGTGAGTGAATTTAAGATCTTGCAAGAAAAACCACAATCAGAATCCAGGCTCTGACTTCAAAGCCAGAGTGCTCGTCACTCAGTGAGACTGGAAAACAAGATTTAATCTTTTAAAGGCATGCTCTACTGGCCATAGCAAGAGAAAATGAGAAAAAGTTCCTTAAAATACAGAAAACAGCCAGAAGCCTGATGATAGCCAATTAAGTTAATACACTCTCCCAATTAAGTCTTCCGCCCAGAAAGCACATGGTGGAATTTGAGATCCTCTGCTCAGCTGCCCATGGAATTCCTAATGAGCTGTGGGGAGACCCAAAGGTAGAGAAAGAGGAAGACAGCCCCAAACCCCAAATATACAGCCAACACAACTCCAGTGCCCAGGGCACAAAAGGATCCCGTCACCTCCTTGCCTAGTGGCCCAAGGCTAAAGGAGGCATCTGTCTCTGCAGTTCTCTCCTCCTCTGGGATGGACTTGGATCCTAGCAGCTGTCCCCTCCTAAGGAGAGCGCGGGGATCAATGAGTTGCTGGTTGCCAAGGATGGCAAGCTGAGCCTGAGAGGTAACACATTAAGTCCAGCATCATCATTATTAAACCTACAATCTAAAACCAATTATACTTTGCAGAGGAATGCAGCCTTCATTTAAACCACTCCTCGAGGAAAATCAAAAGCCTGAGATACAGAGTTCAAGGCAAGCGGCAGAAGTACTTACGCCGCACGAAGCTGGGACTTGGGCATATACTGGTAATAGGAACCCTGCGGTTCCCACTAGAGTGGAAGCAGGACGATGAGACACAAAAGGCTGGAAGACGAAAAAAGATGTGAATGTCCCCCTCCTACCAAAAAGCACCTGGACGGATTTCACCGTGAATTTGTTTCTTTCTCTCAGGGGGAACCGAGTCTAACACCCGTATAAATCATAGATCTCAAACTGGTAGCCAGGCCCTCCCAGGGTTTTCACGGGTGGCAGGTGGAGGGTAGAGTAACATGTTAGCACCCAGAAATGAGCGCTTTCCATGTAAGAGACTCAATTTGCAGCTTCTCTTGGCATAAGCGACTGCCCAGCAACACCGTGGCAAAGGATTGGAAGCAAGACTTGGCTGGAACTTGGCATGAATCAATGGGTACGTGCTCTGTGCCCACCTGAGTCTCGACCACTTCCTCCTGACGTGGGAAATGCCCTGCTTCATCGTGCTTGTCCTGTGCTACGAAGTATAAAGAGTAATTGGAATGGGCTTCTAGGAAAGGGGTGGTATTTTGATAAGCAAAGCAAGCAAGCGAGTGAGGGAGCGAGCGAGCGAGTGAGCAAGCAAGCAAGCCGAGTGGGAGAATGCTCCCAAAGAAGAGCAGCACAGAGTGTACAGGGAACAGTGAGTAACTCTCCGAACAGTATTCTTGGGAAGGGAGGAGGGACGTACTTGGATGTCGTGCGGCTGCCACCTCCTCACCAACCTGGTTCCAGGTAAGCAGAGGTGGCATCTCAACTACTCGATGACAGCCGCATGCTGTGAAGGCCTGCCCTCACAAAGATCTTCTGTGCCAGAGCCCCCAAACCATCCCCGGAGGGATGCTGACATCATGGAAGGCTACAGGCTCGGTGCTGCTGATCCGTGTGGTGCTGGCTGCTTAGGAAGTGACCACTAGGCTACCAGGGCCCTGTGGAAAGTATTGCCTGAGGATGAGGCCCTGGTCTCTGTCCACAAAAGGGACCCCAAAGAAGGAAGGGGGCAGACATACAGAGTTCATATCATCGTTCCGGTCTGGTGCTAACACAAAAGGCCTTAGAGCGCAGCGGAGGCGTCTTATCCAAGCCAGTCTTCAAACCCACAGCCTCTACCTTCAAGATGCACGCTGATCCTGCTCTCTTCTCGTCATCTTTATAGCCGTCTTCCAACCCACGTCCTCCTCACTTCCTATCTGGGCCTCTGTGAGAACCCCTCAGTTGGCCTCCCTGCCTGACCTCCGCCACCCATGCCCTGCCACATGGTGAGCTCTCCACAGTGGAGGAAGGACAGCAACCATTTCTCTTAGCATTCAAGCCACCAAGTGGCCTCCCTGCCTTCTTGGCATAAAACCTGCTCTCCTGACAGTGGCTTTCAAAGTGTGGGGTAAACTTACCCACTCACTACTCTCTGGTCACAGCGTTCAGTTGGCTACCAGGTATCTACCAGGTGCCAAGCATCCCCCTGTGGCCAGGAATACACCGGAACGGTGCACCCATTGCCATTCATTTATTTACTTATTTATTAGATAGGACACATAGCCCAAGTTTAGAGAATGTATTACATAGTCTAGGTAAGACTATGCAAATTCACTATTCTCCTGCCTCAGCCTCCTGAGACCTGGAATTCTAGGCATGTACTAACACGCCTGGCTTGTTGCTCTTTCTTGAATGCAGTGAAACTGTTGGAGCCCACCAAGGCTTCCTGGTGGCTTTACCCAGCAGGACTGTGTAAGAGGATGAGTGGACCACGAGCCTGGGTACCAGGTCTTTGGAAGGGTCTACACTTGGTTGTATTTAGCAGGGGGAGGTCTTTTTGCCTCGTTCCTTGGCATTGTTATAAAAAGCCCTTTTGGCTGGGTGGTGGTGGTGCATGCCTTTCATCCCAGTACTTGGGAGGCAGAGGCAGGCGGGTCTCTGTGAGTTCGAGGTCAGCCCGGTCTACAGAGTAAGATCGAAGAAAGGCGCAAAGCTACACAGAGAAACCCTGTCTCGAAAAACTACAAAAAAAAAAAAAAAAAGCCCTTTTGAAAAAGTTTCTGGGTCGGTGGATAAGGATCCAGGCCCACCCGGGTCTATCCTGTGTTTCTGTTTCTCCCCTCTATATCTCTAAGTTTTTTATCCCTCTTTCCTCAAGAGTCCTTGGGGTAAATAAATGTGGGAGCTGGTCTCCCTCATGAAACTGCATCAGTCCCAGGGCCTCGCCGCCTATCCCCTCTTTCTGAAACTATCAGAACCTAGGACCACACAGAGCTCACCTGGTCACCCACTCAGGCCTTCCCAACACACTTCTATAAATGCCAGCCTTCACCCTCCAGCTCCTCACTCCTCACCCAGCATCCCTCCCTAGGAGATCTTGTGTTTCCTCTCTGTCTTCCCCACTAGAATGTGAGTTTCGTGGGGGGCAAGGAATGGTCTTTTTTCCTGTTGAGCATCCCTGCCTCTCAGGGAGTGCTTCACAGATCTCAATGGACCACCAGTTTTGATCGACTGACATCAGGGTGATTCCCCAGGCTCTATACAAAGGACTTAGCAGAGATCAGGGTGGAGGATGCATATGTGAGTCTGAGCCAAGGAAGCCTGAGTGTCGGGGGGTGGGGTGAGGAGGAAGAGACGGGGTTTCTGGTGCCATCTGTGGTAGTGCTCTAGCAACACTAGTAACTTTTCCATGTCAGAGAAAAGCCCCGGCTGGAAACGCAAAAGCAGGATCTGGTGGAGTGGGGGCTGACGAGGGCAAACTGGTCCAAGTGACCCAAAGGTCAGTTCCTGGGGTCTCTTAGCAAGCATTAACACTGTATAGAAAGGGCAAGGCAACTTTTCCCAGTTTCCAGTGCCTGGTTGCTTAAAGAGTGACCTTTCATCCCAAGCAAGCAGGTGCAGTACCAGGCTGGCTACACCGAGTTGATGAGCCACAGAGCAGGTGATGGAAGTAACAAACCCAGTCAGTGGGACAACTCCTTCATCATATCCCCCACCCTGTGCAGGAGTATGTGTTTGGGTGTCTGTGTGCATGTGGACTTGCAGGTACACGTGCGTGTACGTGTGCCTGACTGTGGAGGTAAGAGGTTGGCATGAGGTGTTCTCCCCCCCCCCCCCAAGACAGGGTTTCTCTGTGTAGCCCCAGCATCCTGGAACTTCTTCTGTGGAGCAGGCTGGTCTCAAACTCAGAGATCCACCTGCCTATGTCTCCCAGGTGCTGGGATTAAAGGCATGTGCCGCCATGCCCAGCATGAAGTGTCTTTCTTGATCTCTTTTCGCCTCAGCTTTTTTCAAAATTTATCTTTATTTGTGTGTGTGTGTGTGTGTGTGTGTGTGTGTGTGTGTGTGTGTGTGTACATGTTAGTATGCACATATGTTAGAATGCATACCCAGGAAGGTCACAAGAGAGCACCGGATCCTTTGAAACTGGAGCCACAGATAGTTGTCAGTCGTCTGGTGTGGGTACTGAGAGCCAAACTCAGGTCCTTGGAAAGAGCAGCGGGTGTTCTTCATCACGGAGCCCTTTCTCTAGCCCCTCCAGCTTATTTCGGGAGACAGGGACTCTGACTGACCTGGCTTGGGATCTAGAGAGCTGCCTGTCTCCTCCCAGCTCCCAGCATTCCTTGGGCTCCAGACACACACTGCGGCCTTAGCTTTTGATGTGGGTGGTGAAGATCCAGGGTCCTCAAGCTTACACAGCAAACACATTGCTGACTCAGCCGCCTCCCCGAACCCAACACAGCAATTATGTAACCAGTGCTACACTTCGCCTCATCCAGGTGAGAGCCTCACTGAGAAGAAGGTGCCAGGGGGAGCTCGGCTTGGTTCTGAGAATAAGCCTACAGGGCAAGCTAGGAAACCAGGAGCCACAGGCGATGCAGGCCAGCACCAGGAGTCGGAAGCCGTGAGGGCCACACTGCGATCCTCTTTGCTCTGGAATCAGCTGGGCAGGATGGAAACCGGTGTGTATTCCAGACGGAGTATCAAGTGAATCACCCATTCCTCTAAGCTTCATGGGCTCATTCATTAGCCAATCCAACTCTTGAATAATAAGCTACCATGCGCCCACTATTGTGGTTTACTCTGTGCCAGTGATCTAGGTCAAGAGATTAGAGATAATAATACATCATGGCTGATATTGAAAGGCAGAGTCAGTTCTACCAGCAGAAAAATAAGCCAGGAAACATCTTCAGAACAAACCCTTCCTCCCAGGGTGTTGCAGGGATTCAAGGAGTGACTGGAAATGAAGAGACCCAGATAAAGGAACAAGTCACTCGGTCATGTTTGTTTGCTTAGGGGCTGCTTCTAATTTTAATAAGTGCTGACAAGGGCCTGGTGCATCTCGAGATCAGGGTTATTCCAAGTGCTATTTCCAGACTTGGGAACCACTGCCCTGGAGAACCAGTGCTCAGGAGAGATAAAGAATGGAGCAGTCCACCCACTCTCCATACTCCCAGGAGCAATGAAGCCAGCCCAGCAGAACTGCAAAGCGCAGAGAGCCTACGATCCGTTCCTGCCATGCAGAGATAACCTCACACCTGGGCCCGCAATGCACTGATAAACACACCTGGAACTGCAGTGCACAGATAACCTGAACCTTCTTTGCGTCTTTGGTTTCAACTTCTGCCCCAGCCAAGCGTGTGATCAGAGCTGCTGACAAGCAGCAAACTGGAGAGATTTAAATTTCATCTCCTAATTTTCCCACCCACCACCCCCTGCCGGGAATGCCTTCATGCAGGGACAGCCTTCTCAGAACAATGGCCAAGAGGCTGAGAGCAGGAAAGGAGGATCGATCGTCGGCTGCTGGGGGGAGTCCCAAAGACCCATTGTGCTGCCACTGAAGAGATGCCCTGAGACCCACCCACCAGGAGCATCTGAACTGTGGATGTTGCAGTTCCAAGCTACGTTCTGAAAAAGGAGGGCATCGCTTCTGAAACGGCTTGATGACCATTTCATGGTCCACCCAGCCACTTCCCTGAGGAAGAATGGAGAGTGAGAAGACATGACGAAGGCCAGATGATGTGTGAGGTCACTTCCTGCATAAAGTCTCCTGAACCAGACACTCTCATTTCAAGATGGCAGCTAAATCAAACCAATACAACAAATGAAGAGCTGTAGCAGGTCAAAGGTCTTGCTGCCCAGTCTGGGTAACAGGCTAATGTTCTCAGCTGGCACATTGAGCAGGACCAACGTACTTACCAGGAATACTGCCAAGGAGCCACTTCCAGAAGGAACCTCTGAAGTCTGGGGTCAGCCACCCATTATTGCATCATTTTTAACTGGTGACTTTAGTCCCACACTGCCCGAGTCTATTCATAGTAATTTGAGGACCAGGGACCTTCTTGGCAATAGATGTTGACCCCATGTTTTAAAAGCTTAAGTAGGAAATTGCAAGTTGTCCAAGCTCAGTCAACAGGTTCCCGAGGTAACTGACACTTGGGTTGTTCATCATTTACTGGGGGAGCTGAGACTGACATCATCATTTACAGGGGAGAGGGGTGGTGGCGGGGGCTGAGATTGACAGGATTCAGGACTATCCTGAAAGATGGTGCTTGGGTGCCTAAAAGAATAGCAGATGCATGGAGGCCATGCTCACTCCCTCTTGCCCTTCAGTTCTGAAGCAGGTCCTGGGACCTTCACTGGAGAGGTGACCTGCAAAGCAACCTCCTTTTTCTGCAGACCACAGGATAGATTTGAACAAACAGGCCCTGTCCCATTCTCTCCACCCAGTTTATTGTCCTTAGTTACATCATACCTTTTTGTGCAAGACTATTTTTCCAACTATGACTCTTCATTAAAACTCAGCACACTTGCTCTATCCATTCATCTGTGGGTGGACATCTTGTCTGGATCCACGTCCCAGCTGTTAGCATCAGTACAGTTCAAACACAGGTGTGTGGGGGGTTTCTGTGGCAGGACTTAGCATCCCCTGGGTATGTACACAGAGGGGTATCCTGGGTCCTATGGTAGCTCTACTTTTAGATTTTTAGATTTGGTTTGGTTTGGTTTGGTTTGGTTTTGAGAAACCTCCATCCTTATTTCTATAGTGTGGCTACACTAGTTTACTCCCCCATCAGCAGTAAATAAGACTTCCTCTTTCTCTCTACTCTTACTAGCATTTGTGGTCTAATTATTTATTTATTGTACACAGGCTTTCACTATGTAGCTCTGGCTGGCTTAGAACTCTGTATGTAAAGCAGGCTGATCTCAAACTAACTGAGATCCATCTGCCCTCTGCCCCCTAAGTTGGTATATGTCACCACATCCACTTTAAAGTGATATTTAAAATTTTAGATATCTTAAAAAAAAAGTGTTTAACATCCTTAGCCCATCTGAGAAACTCATATTAAAACAACTTTGACATTGTATCTCACCTCAGTCAGAAGGTCTAACGTCAAGAAAACAAATGGTACACGCCTTTAATCCTAGCACTTAAGAGGCAGAGGCAGGAGGATCTCTGTGAGTTCAAGGTTATCCTGGTCAATATAGTGAGTTCTGGGCCAGCCAAGGCTATTGAATGGAAAACCGTATCAGCTTATTCCATTTCCCAGAGGTGAATATTTGAGATATCCTTTGAGCCATCTCTAGCGTGGACAAAGGACAGCTGTCACTTCCACGCCCACGACAGACAATACTACCCGGACCACCTTTCCCGTCGATCCTAGTCAAAGCCACAGGATCTTCTGAAAATACTTCCTTAATAGCTAAGGAAACACCCGCATGAGCCAATGCTGATTAGCCCTTTCTTGAGTCTACACCTCATCTAAGCCCTGAGGACAGGAGGGCAACGGCATAAAAACCCTGTCCTCACTGCACCTAGGCATCTGTCCTAGCCAAAGCCCCGACCATCACTCTCACATTTCTTTGGGGATTGGCAGCAAGGCCTGCCTAGGATGCCCAGAATACAACCAGCAGCCTCTGAGCTGCAATCAGACCAAAGCAGCGAGAGTGCACGGCTCTATTTAGAGCCCTATACTTGGCTGTTTGTGCTGCTGTGAGAACAGTCTGTGGCAGCTTGCTTAATTCTGGGCCCTCAACTTGGCTCTGCGTATCAAATTTCACTGGTTTTTCTCTTCTCTCAGACTTTGGCAGTGGTAGGAGACACAACTGAGAAAAATTCTGCTGAAGTTTAGCTGCTGATTTCTAGACTATATTTTCTGATGGAGATTCATTTGCATGGTTAGGAACACCCTATTGCAAAATGCATCAGGACCACCATCGGACCATGGTGACGTGGTATATAACATGAAATAGAGTGCAACCTTTCCCCTATTCAAAACAAAACAAAACAAAAAACCCTTGCCTCCCAACAGGAGAGAGTACAATTACGGGAAGATTAAAAGGTCAATTGCACGCTTTCCTAGAAACGGAAGAGACACAAAGAAGTAGTCAGTGTGGAAGCTGAGAGGCAGGAGAGCAGGGTGGAGGGATGAGTGAAAGGGATTGAGTCACAGACCTGGGGACAGGCTCTCCGGGGTGTGTGGAAGCTTCCTGTGGGACACTTTCAATGCCCTTGAGAATCAATTTTTACTTTTTGGACAAACTTTTATTGAGCATGTATTGTGTGTGAGGCCTGATCCTAGAGATTGGAGAAAAAACAATGAACAAAATAAACAGCCCTTCTCTCCTCTCCCTTCTCCCTTCCTCTGCGCACAGGTATATCTGATGGCGGTATTGATTATGGTTTTATCTTGACACTGGGACTATTGATGTTCATATCCCTCCTTGACGTTCATCATGGTTTAATTTTTCTGGAACAATTTTGAACTTCTCCCCTCCTTCCTTCCTTCCTTCCTTTCTTCCTTCCTTTCCTTTCTTTCTGGTTTTTTTTTTTTTTTTTTTTTTTTTTTTTTTTTTTTTTTTTTTTAGACAGGGTTTCTCTATAATCTCCCTGGCTGTCCTAGAACTCACTTCATAGACCAGGCTGGCCTTGAACTCATGGAGATCCACCTGCTTCTGCCTCCTGAATGCTGGTATTAAAAATATGAACCACCACACATGGCGTGAATTTCTTTATTAATAAAAAATATGACTTATCAAAGTAAAATATTAGGGCCAGTAAGATAGCTCAGCAGACAAAAGCAGAGTTCTATGCAAGCCTGAGGACCCGCGTTCAATCCCAGGAACCCACCCCATAGTAGGAGGAGAACAGACTTCTAAAAATTGTCCTGTTGTCTACACACACACACAGCATAAAAGTTAAAGACTTTTATTTCAAAAAATTAAATATTAAGTTATTAAAAAGAAATCACTGCAACACATGATATAGAGAAATGGACATGTTCAAGACCCTCAGTATCTATGAGTCCTGATATCTATGTATCAGGACTATGAAGTTGGGAACAGGGAAAGCTAGCCAATTGCCATACTCCTCTCTCTACAGACACTTTGTGAGGCTGTCACCAGGTGGACGTGGGAGCAGCTATGTGGAAAGGACGGTAAAAATGGAAGTGAGCAGAGAGTCCTGCCTCTAGGCCCTAGGCCCTGGGGCATAACCTGTGCCCCCTTCACCCATCACTGCCTCAGCTGCAGGCCAGCAGGGAAGACTCCTGCAGGCAGACTTCCCCACCAACACCCCCCATCCGACCCTGCAATCTACAAGACCTACCCCTACCCTAAACCCACCCATCTCCCTGTGACCTCAGTGGCTTTCTGAGTCACAGAATCCCCCAACTCCAATTATACAAAGAGCTATGATTGGAACAAGAGGGTCCCCCTGAGACACAGACACAGCAAGCACAGAATGGACCATGAGCAGCTCCTCCAGACACAGATACCTCTTGAACCTATTGGAGGAAGAGATGGGTAGATGCCAGTGTAAAAGTACATACAACAACAATAAAGAGCAATATGGCACCACCAGAACCTCGTGGTTCTCCAACAGCAAGACTTGAATATCACAAAGTAGAAGAAGCAAATGAAAGTGACCGTAAAAATAACTTTATGAAGATAATAGAGGACTTTAAAGAGGAAATGAAAAATTCCCTTAAAGAAATTGAGGAAAAGACAAACAAGAAATTGGAAGAAATCAATAAATCCCTTAAAGAAAGCCAAGAAAAAAAGCAATTAAACAGGTAAAGAAAACAGTTCAAAACCTGATCATTGAAATAGAGGCAATAAAGAAGACACAAACTGAAGAAATGCTGGAAATAGAAAATCTGAGTAAATGAGCAAGAACTACAGATGCAAGGATAACCAACAGAATACAAGAGGTGGAAAAGAGAATCTCTGGAGTGGAGGATACAATGGAGGAAATAGATTCGTCAAAGAAAACACTAAAGCCAAAAATGTCATAACACAAAATGTCAGGGGAAATCTGGGACACCATGAAAAGGCCAAACCTAAGAATAATAGGGATAGAAGAAGGAGAAGAATAACATCTCTAAGGCACAGAAAATATATTCAAAAAATAATAGAAGAAAACTTTCCCAACTTAAAGAAGAAAATATCTATGAAGATACAAGAAGCTTATAGAACATCAA
Organism: Peromyscus maniculatus bairdii; assembly: GCF_049852395.1. Taxonomy (NCBI): domain Eukaryota; kingdom Metazoa; phylum Chordata; class Mammalia; order Rodentia; family Cricetidae; genus Peromyscus; species Peromyscus maniculatus. The sequence continues at coordinate 26,537,594 of NC_134866.1, read as the reverse complement.
ATAGACTGGACCCCCCAAAAAGTTCCCTTGCCACGTAATAATCAGACCACTAAATGTACAGAATAAAGAAAGAATTAATAAGAGCAGCAAAGGAAAAAGGCCAAGTGACTTATAAAGGCAAACCCATCAGAATAACACCTGACTTCTCAATGGAGATTCTGAAAGCCAAGGTCCTGGACAGATGTAATGCAGACACTAAGAGACCATGGATGTCAGCCTAGACTACCATACCCAGCAAAACTTTCAATCACCATAGACAGAGTGAACAAGACATTCCAAAACAAAACCGAATTTAAACAATACCTATCCATAAATTCAGCCCTACAGAAAGCACTAGAAGGAAAACTCCAACCTAAGTTAGATACACCCATGAAAACACAGGAAATAGATAACCCCACAGCAGCAAATCCCAAAGAAGGGAAATACACACACACTCCCACCAAAAGATAACAAGAATTAATAATCACTGGTCATTAATATCACTTAATATCAATGGACTCAATTTACCAAAAAAGACACAGGCTAACAGAATGAATATGAAAACAGGATCCATCATTCTACTGCATACAAGAAAAACACCTCAACTTCAAAGACAGATACCACCTCAGAGTAAAAGGCTGGGAAAAGACTTCAAATGGGCTTAAGAAGTAAGCTGGTGTAGCTATCCAAATATCTAACAAAAAAGACTTCAATCTAAAATCAGTCAAAAGAGATCAGGAAAAATCCACCAAGATGAAGTCTCAATTCTGAACATTTATGCCCCCCAATACAAAGGCACCCACATTTGTTAAAAAAAAAAAAAAAAAACAAAAAACTAGCCGGGCGGTGGTGGCGCACACCTTTAATCCCAGCACTCGGGAGGCAGAGCCAGGCGGATCTTTGTGAGTTCGAGGCCAGCCTGGTCTCCAAAGCGAGTTCCAGGAGAGACGCAAAGCTACACAGAGAAACCCTGTCTCGAAAAAACCAAAAAAAAAAAAAAAAAAAAAAAACCAAAAAAAAAAAAAAAAAAAAAAAAAACCTAAATCTTAAGTCACACAACAAAGCCTGCACATTAACAGTGGGAGACTTCAACTCCCCACTCTCACCAATGGACAGGTCTACCAGACAGAAATTTAACAGAGAAACGAGGGAACTAACAGATGTTATGACTCAAGTGGACTTAATAGATATCTACATAACATTCTACCCTAACACAAAAGAATATACCTTCTTCTCAGCAACCCATGGAACTGTCTCTAAAATTGACCACATACACAGTCACAAAGCAAATTTCAACAGATAGAAAAAAATTGGAATAACCTCGTATTTTATTGGCCCACCATGCCTTAAAGTTAGAATTCAACAACAACACAAATTATAGAAAGCCTACAAACTCATGGAAACTGAATAATACTCAATTGAATCACCACTGGGTCAAGGAAGAAATAAAGAAAGAAATTAAAGACTTCCTAGAATACAACAAAAATGAATGTACAACATACCCAAACTTATGGGACACCATGAAAGCAGTGCTAAGAAGAAAGTTTATAGCACTAAATGCCTACCTAAAGAAGTTGGAGAAGCCGGGCGGTGGTGGTGCATGCCTTTAATCCCAGCACTTGGGAGGCAGAGCCAGGCGGATCTCTGTGAGTTCGAGGCCAGCCTGGTCTACAGAGTGAGTTCCAGGAAAGGTGCAAAGCTACACAGAGAAACCCTGTCTCGAAAAACAAAACAAAACAAAAAACAAAAACAAAAAAGAAAACAACAACAACAACAACAAAAAGAAGTTGGAGAAATCTCACACTAGTAACTTAACAACACAACTGAAAGCTTTAGAACAAAAAGAAGCAAACTCACCCAAAAGGAATAGATACCAGGAAATAATCAAATCAAGAGCTGAAATCAATAAAATAGAAACAAAGAGAACCATACAAAGAATCAATAAAACAAAGAGTTGGTTCTTTGAAAAAAGTTAACAAGATAGACAAGCCCTTATCCAAATTAACTAAAAGGCAGAGAAAGCGTCCAAAGTAACAAAATCAGAAATGAAAAGGGAGACATACCAACAGACAAAGAGGAAATCTAGAGAATCATCAGGTCATACTTCAAAAACCTGTACTCCACAAAACTGAAAAATCTAAAAGAAATGGATAATTTTCTGGATAAGTACCACAAACTAAAGTTAAATCAAGACCAGATAAACAATTGAAACAGACCAATAACCCTTAAAGAAATAGAAACAGTCATCAAAAGTCTCCCAACCAAAATAAGCCCAGGACCAGATGGTTTCAGCACGGAATTCTGCCAGAATTTCAAAGAAGAGCTATTACCAATACTCCTCAAATTGTTCCACACAATAGAAACAGAAGGAATATTGCCAAACTCTTTCTATGAGGGCTACAGTTACCCTGATACCCAAACCACACAAAGATGCAACAAAGAAAGAGAATTACAGACCAATCTCCCTCATGAACATTGATGCAAAAATACTCAATAAAATATTGGCAATATGCCGGGCGGTGGTGGCGCCCGCCTTTAATCCCAGCACTCGGGAGGCAGAGCCAGGCGGATATCTGTGAGTTCGAGGCCAGCCTGGGCTACCAAGTGAGTTCCAGGAAAAGGTGCAAAGCTACACAGAGAAACCCTGTCTCGAAAAACCAAAAAAAAAAAAAAAAAAAAAAAAAACCCAAAATATTGGCAATAGAACCTAAGAACACATCAAAAAATCATCCATCATGATCAAGTAGGCTTCATCCCAGAGATGCAGGGATGGTTTACCATATGAAAATCTGTCAATGTAATCCAGTATATAAACAAACTGAAAGAAAAAACCCACACGATCATCTCATTAGATGCTGAAAACGCCTTTGACAAAATTCAACACCCCTTCATGATCAAGTTCCTGGAAAGATCAGGAATACAAGGAACACATTTAATATAATAAAGGCAATTTTATGGTAAGCCAACAGCCAACATCAAATTAAATGGAGAGAAACTCAAAAGTGATTCCACTAAAATCAGGAACAAGACAAGGCAGTCCACTCTCCCCATATCTATTCAAAATAGTCCTCAAAGTTCTAGCTGGAGCAGTAAGACAACAAAAGGAGATTAAGGGGATACAAATTGGAAAGGAAGAAGTCAGACTTTCACTATTTGCAGATGATATGATAGTATTCATAAGTGACCCCAAAAATTCTATCAGGGAACTCCTACAGCTGATAAACACCTTCAATAATGTGGCAGGATACAATATTAACTAAAAAAAATCAGTAGCTCTTCTATACACAAATGATAAACAGGTTGAGAAAGAAATCAGAGAAAACATCACCCTTTACAATAGTCACAAATAATATAAAATATCTTGGGCTAACTCTAACTAAGCAAGTGAAAGACCTGTATGACAAGAACTTCAAGTCCCTGAACAAAGAAATTGAAGATGTCACAAAAATGGAAAGATCTCCCACACTCATGTATAGGTATGATTAATATAGTAAAAATGGCAATCTTACCAAAAGCAATCTACAGATTCAATGTAATCCCCATCAAAATTCCAACACAATTCTTCACACACCTGGAAAGAACAATATTCAACATCATGTGGAAAAAACAAAAAAACCCAGGATATCTAAAACAACCCTGCACAATAAAGCAACTTCTGGAGGCATCACCATCCCTGACCTCAAGCTCTACTATAAAGCCATAGTAATAAAAACAGCTTGATATTGGTATAAAAACTGACATATGGACCGTGGAATCTAATTGAAGATCCTGACATCAATCCACACACCTATGAATACCTGATTTTTGACAAAAAAAAACAAACAAACAAACTGTACAATGGAAAAAAGAAAGTATCTTCAACAAATGGTGCTGGCATAACTGAATGTCAACATGTAGAAAATTGCAAATAGATCCATATCTGTCACCGTGCACAAAACTCAAGTCCAAGTAGATCAAAGACCTCAGCATAAATGTAGTTACACTGAACCTGATAGTGGAAAAAGTAGGAAGTAGCCTAGAAAGCACTGGCACAGGAGACCACTTCCTAAATATAACACCAGTAGCACAGACACTGAGAGTGACAATTAATAAATGAGACATCCTGAAACTGAGAAGCTTCTGTAAGGCAAAGGACACGGTCAATAAGACCAAATGACAGCCTACAGAATGGGAAAAGATCTTCACCAAACCCACATCTGACAGGGCTGATCTCCAAAATATATAAAGAATTCAAGAAACTAGACATCAAATATCAAACAATCCAACTTAAAAAAAAAATGGGCTACAGAACTAAACAGAGAATTCTCAAAAGAAAAATCTCAAATGGTCGAAAGACATTTAAGGAATTGCTCAACATCCTTAGTCATCAGGAAAATGCAAATCAAAACAACTCTGAGATACCATCTTACACCTGTCAGAATGGCTAAGATCAAAAACACTGATAACAGATTATGTTGGAGAGGATGTGGAGCAAGGGGAACACTCCTCCACTGTTGGTGGGAGTGCAAACTTGAACAGCCACTTTGGAAATCAGCATGGTGGTTTCTCAGAAAATTTGGAATCTATCTACCTTAAGACCCAGTGATACCACTCTTGGGCATATACCCAAAGAATATTCAATCATACCACAAGGATACATGCTCAACTGTGTTCATAGCAGCATTATTTGTAATAGCCAAATCTGAAAACAGCCTAGATGCCCCTCAACCAAAGAATGGATTAAGAAAATGTGGTACATATACACAGTGGAGTACTACTCAGCAGTGAAAACCAATGACACCATGAAATTTGCAGGCAAATGGATGGAACTAGAAAATAACATCCTGAGTGAGGTAACTCAAACCCAGAAGGACAAACATGGTATGTAGTCACTCATAAGTAGATACTAGATGTAAGGATAACTAGACTACAACCCACAGCTCTAGAGAAGCTAGCTAACAAGGAGGACCCTAAGAGGGATGCATGGATCACCCTGGGAAGGAGAAATAAATGAGATCTCCATGAGTAAACTGGGGATGGGGTGAGCAATAGAAGGCAGAGGATTGGGGATAAGAGCATAAGGGAATGGGAAGGTCGAGCTGGAACAGGGATGGAGTGGGAGAGCAATGAGAGAGACCATGATAGATGGAGACGTCATGAGGATAGGGAGAAACCAGGTGCTAGGGAAGTTCCCAGGAACCCACAAGAATGACCCCAGCAATAATGGAGAGAGTGCCTGAACTGGCTTACCCCAGTAATCAGATTGGTGAATACCCTAACTGTCATCATAGAGCCTTCATCCAGTAACTGATGGAAGCAGATGCAGAGATCCACAGCCAAGCACCAGGCCAAGCTCCAGGAGTCCAGTCAAAGAGAGAGAAGAGGGATTCTATGATCAAGGGGCATCAAGATCATGCTGGGGAAACCTACAGAGACAACCAAACCAAACTAGTGGGAACTCATGAACTTTAGACCAAGAGCTGTGGAGCCTCCATGAGACTGGACTAGGCCCTCTGCATAAGTGAGACAGTTGTGTAGCTTTATCTGCTGCTGTGGGATGTCTTTCTGTGTGCTGTGAATATAGGTTGTTCCATTGATTAATAAATAAGCTGCTTTGGCCTATGGCAAAGCAGTTTAGAGGAAGGCAGGAAATCCAGGGAGAGAGACAGTAAGAAGAAAGGCAGAGGCCAAAGAGATGCCAGCCCGCCACCCAAGGAACAACATGCCAGCAGACTGGTGAGTCATGGAACACGTGGCAAAACACAGATAAATAGAAATGGGTTAATTTAAACTCTAGCTAGCAAGAGGCCTGCCATAGATCATACAGTTTGTAAATAATATTAAGCCTCTGTGTGTTTACTTGGATCCAAGCAGCTACAGGACCACAGGCCAGGCAGGACATAGAAAAACTTATGACTACAATCTGCTTAAGGGACCCCCAGGCAGTAGGATCTGCAACCATCCCTGGTTCATGAGCTGGCTTTTTGGAACCCATTACCTATGGTGGGACACCTTGCACAGCCTTGATGCAGGACAAAGGGCTTGGACCTGCCCCAACTGAATGTACCAGGCTCTGCTGACTCCCCATGGGAGGCCTTACCTTGTCTGAGGAGGAAATGAGGTTGGGTTCGGGGGCAGGGGGTGGTGGTGGAGGCTAGGGGTGGGAGGAGGGAAGGGAGGGGGATTTGTGGTTGGTATGTAAAACAAATAAAAAAATTCTTAATAAAAAAAAACAGAAGTGACTCATAATCTATTGCTTCCTTTAACACAGAGAATTAAGAATTCCTCTTTGTTTACATTTCATGCATTTATTGCATGTGTAAGTGCACACGCCATTACACACTTGTGGCGGTCAGAGGTCAATGGAGCTGTCTCTCTTCTACCATGTGAGTCCCTGGGACCAAATTCAGCTCGTGAGGCTTTAGCGCAGGTGCCTTTACCACTGAGCCACCTCTTCAGCCCAAGAAAATCTCTTCTTTTTCTTTTGAGACAGAGCTTCAAAAAAGTAGCCCAGAATTCACAGGTAGACCAGGCTGGCCTTGAACTCACAGAGATCCATCTGACTCCGCTTCCTGAGTGTGGGATTAAAGGCGTGTATCACCATGCCCAGCTCCAAAAACTTCTTAAGAAATTTTTAGTATTATTAAGCTTTTCTATAAGTTTGCAAAAAAAAAAATCCTCTGAAATAAGTTGAATGTATTCTTAGCTTTAACAATTATACATAGAAAAAGGGGGGAAATGGGAATACAATGTCTTTACAGAAAGATTCTTTCCTATTCAAATTACAGAGGGGAGATCTCTCTCTCATTCTTTACAATTCACATCAAGATAATATTGGAGAAGATATTAAATGCCAAGAGCAAAAGACTACGTGACTCATTCAAATGAGCTCAATATCAAAACATACTCATTAGGTAAGCTATTCTCTTCCCTTTATTGCTTGGAAATGAATTAGCATCCTCTCTTGAGCACTGGTTGTATCAGGAAGAATATGTCCTCTGTTGTTGGTCACCTAACAGTGTGACATGCCCCCCCAACCCCCCCCCCCCGTCACCTGCCAGTAAACATGAAGGAGGTAAGTCATAGCCTACTTCTATTTGTTAATTTTTAAATCTTTCATTTTTAGGGGAGACTGGGAACCCAGTCTCCCACCATGACACACTAAGCAGCCAAGTTTCCCACATCTGGGGACATCACAGAGGTCAGCCTGCTCTAGGTGTGCCTTGCCTAGGAAAACCACCTTTGTGATCGTGGTATCTGTCCTGTTTGAAAAGAATTCAGACCACCAAATCTCAGGGAACTTATCAAATTTTCAGTGCTTAGGCACGACTTGAAAAAGGAACATAATTGGACTGCCTAAGGTCGTAACCAAGCCATAGCCTCTAGGAGACCACACACCATGGTTCAGCCCAGCCAAGGAGAAAACACTGAGAAGTCTGCAGCACGGAGCTACCCCAAAGGGCCTCAGGCCAAGCCAGATTCCGGGGACTGTGGAGTCCAGTCCCGAGGCTCCGATGTTCCAAGGCAGTATAGTCATTTGTATTTATATTTATAAACAGGCACACTTAAAGGAAACCTAAACCCCCACATTTGATGTTGCCTAGCCTATTTTCTGGGTCTAAAAGGATTTGTTTTATTTACTTACTTACTAGTCTCTCAAAATACAGAGCTGTCTAGGTGAAGGGGCAGGCAAATGCTACTACTGTCAATGATTGTTCTAAAAGCATTCAGATGCCACTGGCTGGCTTCCCCACTCATTTTTCAAAAGAGTTACCTTTTTCTAGCAACAACTTTATTCATTCCATGAGCAATGTATCAATTATTTCCACTACCCTAGGCATCATGCCAAATATAAAGACAGAAAACTACAGCACTGTCCACACTCGTTGAAAAGATGATAGTCATCGAGGGGCAGCAGGATGTAACCAAATAGGAAATTTATTATAGAGTCCACGCTAAAGGGAACAAGTAGGTCTAGATCAAAGAACATATGAGGAAATTCACCTGGCGAAAAAGCTACTCATTACCTCTTAAGAACATAGAGGCTGACTAAGCTAAAGGCATTTTTGGAAGAATTTCTGGATTCACTAAGAATCCTACTTTTGGCTAGTCATGGTGGTACAGAACTGCAATCCCAGCACTTGGGAGGCAGAGGCAATTGAATCTGCATGAGTTCAAGGTCAGCCTGATCTCCATAGGGAGTTCCAAACCAACCAGGATTACATAGTGAGACCCTTCTACAAACACACACACACACACACACACACACACTTATCTAGGACTACTAAATGACATATAGAGAATAATTACTAAAAGAATGAGTGCACAGATGGGTAGACAGACAGATAGGGAAACAGAAGCAATAGCCATCATTTGATTCACATCTTTCAGCTAGAAGCTAGACAGCCAAATGCCTTCAGAGACCATTAGGAAATGCCAATCAAACATCTCTGCCTGTTCCGTCCTAAGTACGCCACACGTTTCCCACCGACCTTGCTTCTTGCCCAAGTCCTCTGAGAAGATTATGCAAATGAAGAAACAGAGGCCCCAGCAAGCTACAGCTTTGGAAGTTCTCACGGTTTGCACATGAACTGTCTCCACACCGGCTCACTTGAACACCTGTGCCTCAGGTGGTGCTGCTGCTTGGGGAGCGTGTGGAAGCTGTGGAGCAGGGTGAAGTTGTTGGGGGAGGGGGAAGGCTGAGGATTGCGGTCCAGTCCTGCTTCCTGTCCCATCTGTCCGTGATATGATCCATCCAGATGTGAACGAGCAGCCTCACACACCTGCAGCCACAGTTATGAGCTAGTCCCGCAGCCATGCCTTCCTCTCAGGGAGGGACGACACTCTACACCATGAGCTAAAACAAATCCTCCCTTCCTTAAGTCCAGAGGTTCTCAACCTGTGGAGGTGAATGGCCCTTTCACAGGGGTCACCTGAGACCATCGGAAGACACAGGTATTATGATTCATAACTGGCAAAATGGTAGCTATGAAGCAGCAACGAAAATAATTTTCTGGTTGGGGGGCAGTCACCACAACATGAACTGTATTAAAGGGTCGAAGCATTAGGAAGGTTGAGACCACTGCTCTAGTTGCTACTTCTCAGGTATGGGATCACAACAAGGAAAATTAACTATACACTGATTTAGCGGATTGCTCAGACTCATACAACCAGCAAAGGATGGAGCCAGGACTCAGGGCAGGCAGTTCTGACTTCACTGCCAGGACCCCCCCCCCCCCACTGCCTGGAATGGAAATCCATTCTGAAGCACAGGTCTGGGCTCCCTTGAGGGGAGCAGCCACCACTGAGGTTTGGCAAACTGATGCTACACCAGAATCCCAGGCCTCAGGGACATCAAGAAAATCCTTTTAAAGAAAAATCACACCTTTAGGGATAGGAAAATGGCTCCTTGGGTAAAGTATGTGCTACACAAGCCTGAGAAGCTGAGTTCAGATCCCCAGCACCCACATAAAAAGCCAGGGGCAGTGGCATGTGACTATAATCCTAGGATGAGGGAAGAGGAGTCAGGAGGTTCCCAGGGCCAAGCTTGCACCTACATACCCATACTCATGTGAATGTACACACACACACACACACACACACTTTTAAATGTGAAATTACTTGATTCTCAAATACAGCAAAGTCTTTCTGAAAGAAAGAAAGAAAGAAAGAAAGAAAGAAAGAAAGAAAGAGAGAGAGAGAGAGAGAGAGAGAGAGAGGGAGGGAGGGAGGGAGGGAGGGAGGGAGGGAGGGAGGGAGAGAGAGAGAGAGAGAGAGAGAGAGAGAGAGAGAGAGAGAGAGAGAAAGAGAGAAAGAAAGAAAGAAAGAAAGAAAGAAAGAAAGAAAGAAAGAAAGAAAGAAAGAAAGAAAGAAAGAAAGAAAGAAAGAAAGGTAACTCTGTGAAATCTTGTACAACACTGCAACAAGCCCAAATCACAGCTTCCCAGGGGCACCTCTGCCTGATGCATTGCCGAGGACCATTTCCTCTGCAATGGTCTGGTTTTCACAGTGATCCACCAAGGTGGATGGATGTGGGGATGATCAAGTTATGAGGGCTCAGAGCAAATAAGTGACTTTGCATCTGCTTTTAGAAAAGAGCTTTGATTCAGCCTTGGTCCTCAGGAGCTAGCTATGTTCCTTGGAGCCTCACTGCTACACAATCATAGGCCCCAACTTTGTAGTTGCTGGAGAGAGCGTTGTCCTATGACCTACAGGTCATTTCCTCCTCCCTTTGAAAATGTAGCAATCTCTGAGTACGGCTGTAGGTTCAGTATTCACTAATCAATACACCATGCAGTTAGTGACTGTGTCTTTGAAGGAATAAACCAGGTCCTTCGTAAACCAGCAGCTTAGGAAAGAAGTATAGATAGTATTAGAACAACTGGGCGTTGGGAGGATGGTGAGGGACAGCAAACACCAAAAGGGAAGATGATTGGCACACATTTGTTGACTCTGTAGATCTGCCTGGATCTAAAAGTGGCAGATCCACTCCTCTTCCAAGGGACCCTATAAATGGAGGTACTGGGACCAGCCCCTGGGACAGCTCTACCATCAAGGAGGGAGGTTTGTCTGAGAAGTCTGTTATTCTGAGAACAGGCCTCTTCGACTGCATGAGGGTCAGTTCCTCCTCTGCTACAGCAAGTTCCATCTCACACCGGTTTCTGACCTGGCCAGAGCTGGTTTTGAATTCACTATGGAGCTGCAGATGCCCATATACGAGATAGGAAAATTCTGAGATGGATTTTTTTTTTTTCAGAGACAAAGAGAATTCTATTAACTAAGCCAATTTCATTGCTGAACAAAGGGAAAAAGGGAGGGAAGGAGGACTGGAGGAAGGGAATGGGAGTAGAGGGAAGGGAGGGAGGGAGGGAGGGAGGGGAAGGCAAAAACTTGAGATGGATGCAAAATAAAATCACCTACAATGTCACCAACCAGAAGATAATGATGATTTTGGATTTCTTTAATCTTACCTGGAATTTACACAATGCTGTATTTCACAGGTTTAATTATACATAAAAAATGTGTGTGTGTGTGTGTGTGTGTGTGTGTGTGTGTGTGTGTGTGTGTGTGTGTTTGTGTGTGTGTGATATGTTCAGGTGGTTGGGGAGGCCAGAAGAGGGTGTAGATGCCCTGGAACTCTTGTTTCAGGTGGCTGTGAGCCACTTGACCATGGGTACTGGGAACTTTATCCAGGTCCTCTGAAAGGGTAGCAAGTGCTCTTAACTGCTGAACCATCTCACCAACTTGACTGATGTCATTTTAAAGCATGTATTTTAACTGCTTTTATCAACATTTTTATAGTATTAAAATTCTTCAAAGATTTTAATAACTTTATACTACTACAACAAACAAACCACCAAATTATTTATCTTACTAATTCTATTTCTGGGATTTCAGGTTAAAGCCCGTTTTGTAATACCATAAAATGAAGCTTTGATGAATATAAAACTATCTTTATTTTCACTTGGTTCTTCAAGGTGTATTTATAGAAATGGAATTGGGGGTAACAATGCATGCTCGTATTTATTGTAAATGTGCTTTCAAAAAAAAACCTGCAGCAATTTACATAAAATTGTACAGTTTCAAAAAAAAATCACTCATCCTTTCCTCTTCAATTTTGGAACCAACCAGTCTTCTAGAGGGGTGGGGGTCCCCCCCCCATGCCTATGCTGGACAGCACTTGGGCAGTGGCTGCAGTGAAGCCTTTGGTTCATTTCATTTTGGATAAGCAAGGCAGCAGAACTCTAAAAGATGCAAAAATGCGCTTCCCTGCTTTTGAAGGGCCTTGTGTGAGCAAGGTTGCTGGGAAGTTCCACGAAGTGGCTCAGTTCATCCTAATCGTATAAATCAAAATGAGCAGGCCCGAAGAAGAAGCGTTCCATTTGAAATGGCAAGCAGCGGTTTCGGGCTGTTCGGCCAAAATGCCCATTAGCTGTTTGTCAGGGGGGTATTTTTAGAAAGTGCAGAACAAGGCTTGTAAGGTGAACTGGAGCTATGGGGTCACCCTCTCCCCAGGAATCCGCCCTGCAGCCTTCAGAAGCGGCCAGGCCTCCCCGTGTTCTTCACAGCGACAGACCCAGCACAGCTCCCCCACCCCACCCCCCGTCCCAATACCAAGGAACACAAAATGCACAACCCAACACGAACACCACTCTCCTAGCAGCGTCTTCCCTCACTTCAGGTCAGTTCTTCCTGCTTTCAGACTCTGCAGACATGAAGAAAGGGTTTAGAGCTGAGAACTCCCTCTGGGTTGAGAGGGTGTGGTGGTGTGAGTGAGAATTGTCCCCATGGGTTCGTATGTTATAATACCGGGTCGCCGGCTGGTGAGGGGGTTTAGCTGTGCTGGGCGGCGGTGGCCGTCACTGGGGGACCACTTGCTCCAATTCTGGTTGTCTTTCTCCGCTTCATGTTTGTCGTCGTAGAAGATGTGACCTCTCAGCTCTTTCCTCCGGTCACCATGCCCGCTGCCTACTGCCGTACACCCTGGCATGACCGGCACTTAGCCCTCTGGACTCATAAGCCAAAAATAAACTTTTCCCTAAGTTGCTTTTGGTCAAGGTATTTTATCAGAGCAATAGAAAAGTAACTAATACACACGGACTATCCTTTCTCATTGGAATGGCGTGATTTGGGAAAATTTCCCGCGATCTAAACTCATTGAGGCTATCATACCTTGTCATGTCCATCTCTGTAACCTCCATGAATGCCATCTCCAAAGCTGCTCTTTGGGAATGTTGACATTCATGGTGACTGAAATAGTCCTTGCAGACCTGGGGTTACTGTGAGCAACTTACTTGACCTCACAACACCTCAATGTGATGGCTAACCTTGATTCTCAACTTGACAGGAATTAGAATTACTATGGAAACAGATCTATGAACATGCCTGTGAGGGATTTTCTAGATGGAGTGGGAAGATTCACTCTCAATTTGGGCAGTATCGTTCCAGGGCTGGGGTCCTAGGCTGAATAAAAAGGAGGAAGGGCTGAGCCAGCAAGATGGCTGACCAGGTAAGGGTACTTGTTGCCAAGCCTGATAACATGAATTCAGTCTCCCAGAACCTACATGGTGGAAGGATCAAGACCTGACTCTTGATAGCTATTCTCTGGCCTGCACACACACACACACACACACACACACACACACACACACACACACACACACACACAGGCATACATGTACACACATGGAATAAACATAAAAATAAGGATAAAAAGAGAAAGGGAAGTGAGCAGCAGCCTTTGGTGCCCTCTGCTTCCTGACTGAGGACGGTCTTAGTCACCGCTCTACTGCTGTGAAGAGACACCATGACCAAGGTAACTTACAAAAGAAAGCAGTTAATTGGGGGCTTGCTTACAGTTCCAGAGGATTAATCCAGGATCATCATGGTGGTGAAATGGTGGCAGGCAGGCAGAGTGTTGGGAAAAATAACCAAAAGCTCAAATCTTATGCACAAGATGAAGGCAGAGAGACAAGAGCCTGGGCCTGGCATGGGCTTTGAAAAGCTCAAAACCCACTTGGTAACACACCTCCTCCAACAAGGCCACCGTCTCCTAATTCTCCCTAAACAGTCCAGTTGTGAAGCAAACATTCAAACACCTGGGCCTCTGGGGGATATTCTCATTCAAACCACCACAAGGACACCATGGGACCAGCCACCTCCTGCTCCTCCTCCTGCCCTACCTCAATAGACTGTATGACCTGGATTGTAAGCCAAGATAGACCTCTCCTTCTGTGGATGGCTTTTATCAGGCATTCTGCCACAGCAAGGAGGTAAGTAACCAATACATATACACTCTGCACCCTCTTCAGAGAAGCGGGTCCAGTCACATCGTCTGCCTGCCCGCGGGTTGGTGAGAATTAATAAGAGCGGCTACATAAAGCGCCTGGTGTAGAAAGAGCCTCCGGCAAGTGATGATTTTAATTCTATTGGTCAGGGTATGGTTCAAAAGCAGATTTATCCGGCTATAAATTATTGGCACTCGTTTCCTTTGAATTCCACTCTTTCTAGCCTCCTGCCAGAGGAAGTCAAAGGAAAGAGATAAAACCTAAAAAGGCCCATCCATGTTACATTCCTGTAAGCCACACTGGGCGGAGGAATCTGAAACCATCGCTAAAAGGGAAGTTATGGAATAGGACCTGTGGAGGTTCCAGCCTTCGCTTAGCATCTCTCAGAGGACATGAAGAGACCAAGCCATGCATGCTAGTAAACTCAGTACAGCCGAAGGGCCTTCCTCAGATCCAAATATGCCCTGAAGGTCAATGAAACAGCTGAGGCCATGCCCAACCTAAGCTGTAGGTGTGTGCACGTTCTGCTTATACAGCACCCTAGACCCAGGTGTGGCCCGTTTTACCACTGTGTAAGCAAGGTACTTCTACGTCGCATAAAATAAGGTGACTGAGTCAGGGTCATCTCCATGGTCTTTCTAGTCACACAGGATTACGTGGCCCTAGCCTCCAAGTGACTTTAAGATCTAAGATATTTTTCCTCCCTGCGGATCTTGTAGAAGCCTCTGCATTGTCATATTGTAGTTGTTCCCATCAGGGTGAGCACACTAGTCAAAGAAGTCTGGACAGTGAGTTGAAAAGAAGGTCACGGAGCTGCTGGCGGACTTGTGGGATTCAGCACAAAAACTCTGCCTGGAACTAGGTCAGGTCACTGGCGGCCAGACACTCCTGCAGGTCCTCACACAATACACCAGTGCCCGCCCTCAGCTCTGGATGCAGCAACAGCAGGATACACCAAACGCGGCAGATATTGATTATTCTAATGATTTCCTCTGTGTTTGCTTACAGACTGCTCATGAATCACTAAATGTTTTATTGAAGACTACTGCCCGTCCCGTAAACAGATGAAAATCCACAGAGCGGGACACATGCTTCTGTTAGCGTCACCTCTAGCTACATGATTGTGACTCAGTGTCCCTGCCAATCAGAGCAGTCCCTCTTAGTAATAGTACTCCTAACACAGCCATCTTTGAATACCTTCCTGGGGGGCGGGGGGGGGCACTTTTTAAATGCGGAGTTCACGTGACATGGGTCATGGGAAGCCACTGCTAGGTGCTTCCTGATGACCATCAGCAGGCAGCTGAGTGGGCACCCAGCGAGCTCTTCACACTGACTGCTTACCCTCTATATTCCATATTTTAAAAAAGCATCAAGGTCTGTGTGCCAGGGGAATAGGCAAGAGCAGCGGCCCAGGGACAGTCCAAAGCACCCGCCACCATCATTCCAAACAAGCACGCCAGGCTAACACAGTGTGTGAGCTGTATCAGCACAACTTCAGAACTGGTCCCCTCAGGCCAACTCTGCAGCAAATCAGCGGCCACCCTGAAAACCCTCTTCTCTCCTTGCCCTCAACCTTCTTCCTGCATTGACCTGTCACCAGGTCCTCCCAGCAGGACTCACCAAGAGACTAAGCTGCCTTTGAGTATATCTAAAGGTTCCAAATGACCTACTCATACCCGTGCAACTGACCTGTTACCATCAGCCAAAGCCCTTGGAGGCGAGGGATAGAAATCCCACCCCAAGAGCGGAGGAGAAAGGGGGCGCTACCCACATCTGTACATGGAAAGACGGTAAGGGTGTGTCAGTTACTTCCCTCGTCTCTGGGAAGGAATACCTCATAAAAAACAGTTTAAGGGAGGAATGGTTTATTTTTGCCCACAGGTGGAGGGCACAGTCTATCACGGTGGAGAAGTCAATGAGGCAGGAGCCTCAAGCAGACGTTCACATTGCATCTGCAGCCAGGGACCAGCCCATCACACGGGGCTTATGCTCAGCCCAGCTGGATCTACGTACCCTGTACCCAGGATGCTAATTCTAACCCACCCCTAACCTTCCTGTCTCAGTACGAGCTTCATTTCCAGCTGGCACTCTGCATGCCGCGGCATAGGCAGCCCCAACAGCTGAAACGTCTATCCTGCCTGCGTGCACAGCGCATGGGAAGCAGGTGTCTCTTTCCCAGTGGTTCTAGAAAAGGTCTCAAGGTAGACTTTTTGTCTGAGTTGAATCATGGGCTCGTTCCCTAGCCTGTCCCCGACTTCCATGCCTGCTTCTGGAGCCAGAGGGTATGCCAGACAGGGCACCCACAGGGCACATGGACCAACCGTGAGCAAGGGCAATCTCAAACAGAAGGATAGAGAGAGGATGCTGAGGAGACCCACACCCAAACCAGTTACAAACACAATGCTTTGCTGACTGCATCACTTCAAGCCCTCGGGTTTTCTCTCTCCTTGACTGGACATATATCAAATAATACTGCAGATTTAGTTAAGTTACAAAGAGCTGTCTTAAATCAAGAATCAGAACATGGCAGTACCTCATGGATAGCTCTAGTGTCTCCCTTCCAGGCTCTACCACCTAAAGGTAACCAATATCCTGATTGCTAACCCAATAGGTAATTTTTTCCTCTTGCTATGGCTCATATTTTATATGCAGGTACTAGTGTGCAATTTGCACACTTCTATATTACTCTGCAAGTGGTTTATTTTTAAAGAGAGCTGCTTCTGGTTTATTTTTCCCTCCCTATCACCACATAAGCTATGCAACTTTCAATGGATTCCTCAGCTCCCTTAGAAATGAATGGCCTGCTCCCCAAACCAAACACTCAAATTCTTCTGGTATCTGCAGTTGACCACAGATGTCCAAGATCGAGGACAAGGAGGGCCAGTTGGAGTGATCTGCCATGTTTCTCTGCTTCCCACCTTCTTCCACACAACCCTTCAGCCTCAGCTCTGTCCTCTCACAGGTGAACACATGGAAACATGGCCTTTCCTGGTCTTGGTGTCTGGGTATCTGCAGTTTGCAGAAGGCCACAGGTCACTCAGTGATGATGTTCCAGCACACCTCCAAAGGCTCAATGGGCAGAAGAGAGAAAAGATACCGTTGGGTCATTTTAAAGAGCTAATGAAATTTACAAACTCCTCCCTGACCTTGAAACTCAGCTGTGAGTAAATCCCCAAAGGCTAGAGACTCCAGGTAGGAACTTCTCAGTAGGGCAGGGCTGCTGTAAGCCATCAGCTAGGACTGGCCATGTAAAATGGCCATCCAAGGGAGGCTGGCATACCTCTGCTAGAACTGTGTGGAGAGGATGGAGGATGTTCTCTCCAACATTTAGAATTTACGATTCCAACAAAGCCTAACAGTAGACCAAAGTCTAAACCATGAACACCAGCCCCAAGTCCTCAAAAAGTTAAAGCACGGAGCTACCATGTAGTTGAGCAATTTTACTCCGAAGTACAAACCCAAAGAGCCAAGATCAGAGATCAAACAAGTGTTTGTATTGGGATGCTCACAGTAGCACTGCCTACAGCCCAAAGGTAGGAACGATGAAAGCATCAGGCAACAAGTGAATGTACAGAATGGGCTCTATTCATACAACAGAGCACAGTTGGGCCAAAATGGGCTCGAAGATCCAACAGACACTGCAGAACAGATGAAAGCACTATGCTAAGTAAGGGCAGCCAGACACAGAAGGCCATAGATTGTACGATTCCATGATAGCCAGACCATTTGAACCCATGAAGATAGAGCGGATTAGAGCAACCTGGGGCTATGCAAAGCAACCAACGGAGGTGACTATTGGGTACACGATCTCCCTTGGGGCATGACAATGATGTCCTGGAACCAGACAAGGGTGACAGATACGTAACCCTGTGAATGAACTCAGCCTCGTTGAAGTATATACTTTAAATTAGTTCATTTCACTTCCAGGAGGAAATATAAACAACAACAACAACAACAACAACAACAACAAAAAATGAATAAAGCCAATCCTGAGTTGGCAGGCTGTCTGCTATCATGGGCTCCCAATTTGCCCAGCAATCAGGGAGCCCTATCATTCTGGGCCTCTTAACCAGGCAGGCGTGCCCAAACCACAGCCATTTTCTGGATTTAGAAATCTAAACCAAAACAGCAACTGTAACAAAAGCCACCCTGAGAAGGCTTTTGGGGCTCTGAATACCCAAAAGCGACAGACCAGCAGCACCGAGGATGGAGAGGCAGCGACAGCCTGCCAAACAGCCTGCAAGCCAAAAGGCCGAGCAAATCGGGCTGCAAAACAGCTTGGGAGCTCCAGCAGGTGAGAGCGGTCATTTTCCTTTCGAGTGGAACTAAAGCAAAGGAATTCGCTTTCGACCAGTTACGACATCACACAACCTTGAGAAGACACAGCAGCGTCTGAAGGCTGCCTAATCAGCTATTTCGGCAGACTCAGCAAGGCGAGCTAGCACCCAAACATTCCCCCCTTTATTCTTTGCCTCAAAGCTCCATTCCCTTTTAGAGTAAGAATACAAGGCATGTTTTCAAATATCAATAATTTCAGGATCCAACCCCACGATACAGCTGACGACTTTCTCACCCGGAGGCCAATTCCAGATACAACTAAAGACGCCGACTGTGAGAGCCTCCATTTACCAGGTAGAGACCTGCTACAAGCACATCGCACATCACACACACAAGCATGTGTGACCCACACTTCTACGTCCTCATACAAACACAAGCCACGCTCTGTTTCCTGAAGTAGGTATTTGTTAGCGGCATCATCCTTATCACAGCAGGGAGCACTGACCCTCTCCTGGGACCCGGCTCAGGAGGGCTGCTCATCGTATCAAAACCATACACTAACACAGTTACACCCTGCACAAGGAGGAGGGATGTGTACACAAAGTGCCAGGACCGATTCAAGCGCCCTCTCACAACAGCTGCTGTTCCTGGGGTCTAAAATTAGAGGGCAAGAAGGAATTCATCTCCAGAGTTAAACTGTGAGATAGAATTTCCATTCCTTAAGAGGCCTGAAGCGTTTTTACTGCTCTTCAAACACTGAATCTTGCCAGAAGTACTCAGGAGACAGGGAGAATCAAACCGTAGGTAGTGAGACAGCATCAACTCTGTATCACCCTGGAGGTCCAAAGGGTTTCAGGATAAACGCTGTGTCCTCTTATGTCTAAGTGACGTCAGTGAGACCAGAGAGGTTAAAAAACAGATGTATCTATTCCACAAAAACAATGTTCAGATGAAAAGATTGTTCTTACATTAGCTGACGGAAGAAAACGTCTGGGAACAGACCTTTTTTTTTTTTTTTTTTCCTAACCACTCTTCACGGTCCTGAAGGCCTAATGAGTTAAGTTCCAACATCATCCCTGTACAGGCTGTGTGACCCAGGAAAGATGCTAAGCCTTACCAAGTAACACTTTTTCTCATCTGTAAAATGGGTGTCATACCATCATTCCATCTATATCATGGGTTATGGTGAACATCAAAATTTACATACACATATAACTATATGTTTAAATATACACGGATGGGGGATGGCTCAGTCAGTATAGAGCTTATTAAACTTGAGTTTAATCTCCAGGCCCTATGTGAAAATGACAGCATTGTGTCTTTTTTTTTTTTTTTTTTTTTTTTTTTTTTTTTTGGTGTTTTGAGACTGGGTTTCTCTGTGTGGCCCTGGCTGTTCTGTAACCCACTCTGTAGACCAGGCTGGCCTTGAACTCACAGAGATCTGCCTATTCTGCTTCCCGAGTGCTGGGATTAAAGGTGTGTGCCACACCACTCTGCAAGCATGCATTATAATTCCAATGCTAGGAAGGCAGAGATGGGCAGGCTCTTTGTAGCTGGCCAGCCAGTCTAGCCTACTTCGCAAGCTTCAAGCCAGTGAAGGGTTCTGTCTCAGAGGAATGAACAGCATTCCGGAGGACAACTGAGGTTGTTCTCTGGCCTCCACATGCTTGCACACATGTGCATGTGAACCTTTTCACTGCACCACATACATACACACACAACTCCATATGCACATACATATATGCAAAAGAAAAATAAATATGCAATAGTATATATTAAAATATATAAGTCAAGTAAGAGCTATCACATCAAATGCGACAGACATAGAAATAGACCATAGACGAGACACATTGTATAACAGCTACAATATAAATACCATATGACTTAGAAATGAATGAATAACTACCTAAAGAGCTATGACTTGAAGGCTGAGTATGCTGCATGGTCATCAGCCCTCCCAGCGGCCCCTGTCCTCACTCACTTTACAAACACATCCCAGTTTCAGGGCCATCACCTTTATTAAGACAAACTGACCTTGACAGCAGAGGAGCTTGATCTCGGAGTCTCTCGGGCTAGGTCAGGCAAGAAGGGTCTTATCAGGTGTGCTCTTATCTTATTGGTGAAATTATGGCTACCCACTACATACTCTCAATCAGCTCTCCCACACCCGAGCTGTGCAGAAGCATGGGCCCTTCTGCAGCCAGGCACCCCAGTGACTTGCTTCCAGCACCCCACTTTCCTCCTCCTCTAAATTCTTTCCGTCTATCCGATGTACTGTTTCCCTTGGCCAGTGTTTCTCCACAGGTGTATATGTTGGGTCGGGGGTGGGGGGGGGGGATTTTGCTCTCCGAGGAACTGTGTGAGGATATACTCAGTTATCACAAATGGGGGAAGGTTTGTGCTATTAGCACCTTGTGGATAGAGGCTGGAAGATGCTGTTAAACTTCCTATAATGGGCAAGAAAATCGTCTTTCTCATGACAAAAAACAAACAGACAAACAAAAAAAACCATCCCACTCAAAATGTCATTAGTTTTGAGCTTGAAAATTCCTGCCTTAGGGACACAGAGGAAACCTTTAGATTTTTTTTGACCCACATGACCAGCCACTCTGTCCTAGCTGTTCTTGAAACAAGGGCCCACCATTAATAGCAGGCTGGCATTTTTGCAAAGGGTGATAGATGGGGAAAGGAGAATTTCCCAGCAGCCACTTTCTCACTGAGGTCATCTCACAGAGTGAGCAGGCCGAGTCAGCACCCGGCCTCTACAATGTTAACTCTCCTTCAGCCCATTATTTGAATGGTGGTTCTTCTAGGGTCAAGTCTGGGCTGTCAACCACAGGGGGGGTGTGCAAGGTGCGTCCTCAGGTAGATGGCCCCCCAAGTCCAGCCCCAGGACTCTCTGATGTGTTGGGTCATGCAGAAACTTTGTCTAGGCAACGGCATCGATCTGGCTCTCTCACCTCCAAGGCAGCCCCGTCTTTCCAAATGAAGACAAGGCATGCTGGGCAGTACACTTCCAGGAAGAACAGTTGGCCCCCCGGCAGGCACGGATTTCACTCCCACAGTCCTGTTCGAGAACCGAGAGCAGGGACTGCCCCTCACATTCTGCAGGTAAGGAAAGCTGGGGGAGGGGGGGATCAAAGTTGTACAGGAAGGGCGAGGAAGCAGTGGCCCAACACTGTGTTCCTACTTTAGAGGCTGGTGCTTTTTCTGCTCCATTAGACATCTACAGGAGAGACCCAGGGGAGCCCCTTTGATTTTCTCCTCGTCATGCAGCAGGGAGTGCAGTTCCTCACCAACGGAACTGCAGAGACAGGCTGGGTTCATTGACCCACAGCAGATGAAATACATCATCCCGTATTGGTCACCATGGCTGAGGGTAGGCCAGCAAGACTCACAGCCTGCATATCCTCAGAGTCTACTGCAGGTAGGACAGCCTGAGCCAACTCCGAGGTCAGTGATAGCCTCTCTAGGTAGAGAAAGCACTTCTCAAAGTGGAGCGGAGTCCTGGCATGGGGCCAAATTGCCTTGCTCCTTCAGGAAGCATGATCGCACGCTTCTGGGCCAGATGTGATAGGTTTGATAAGATGTGTACCTCCTCAGAATCTGATTCTAGGAAGATATATGTATGTGTGTGTGTGTGTGTGTGTGTGTGTGTGTGTGTCTGTGTGTGTGTAAGCCCAAAGCATACAGATGTTTGTGATAGGGCTAGAAGATAAATAAACAGGAAACTACACAGAGAAAATGACAGATTGGGGAAGGTAGGGCACGGGCTGACACAAGATGAGTCTCTCAGAGGACATGACATTTCAGCTGAGACCTAACAGATAAGAATCAACCAGCAGTGTGAGGGTAGGCTCTCTACCCAGGTCTAGGGCATAGGTGCATTAGGTCATACTCAGGGCATGGCTGGCAGCTCAAAGTGGTCCTTGGTTAGCCAGCAGTGACAAGGAAGAGTCCAGTGTGCAAGGTGGCCACGGCTGTCTCAGCAAGGCTGAACTTGGTGTGCCAGCAATGGAAAGCGGACACTGGAAAGTCTCGTGCAATGGGGATGCTGTTTTGAAATCTCATTTGGTCATCAGGAGTGGAATGGTCAGATAAGGAGCAGCAAGGGGATTATTCTGGCTCTGTGGGAAGGTACCTCTCAGGTGAGTAGTGCAAGTGTACTGGGCAGGGGACCTCGGAGATGAAAGTGTAAGAAGAACCCATGGACTCCCTGATGGCCACTTGGTGGGGTGAGGCTGGGGACGGAGGGTGATGGCTGCCTTTCTGACCCGAAGAAATTGCTAAGTGACAGAACTGAGATGGGGAAACCTTACCAAGAAACATACATAGGGATTGTCTTAGTTAGGATTTCTGTTGCTGTGAAGAGACACCATGACCATGGAAACTCTTATAAAGGAAGACATTTAATTGAGGTGGTGGCTTACGGTTTCAGAGGTTCAGTCTGAACCTCATTGGCATCATGGCAGGGAGCATGGCCACATGCAGGCAGACATGGTGCTGGAGAAGGAGCTGCTGCATGTTAACGTGCAGGCAACAGGAAGTAGACTGAGTATCACACGGAGAGCAGCTTGAGCGTATATGAGACATCAAAGCCTTCCTCCAATGAGGCCACGCCCACTCCAGCAAAGCCACACCTCCTAATAGTGCCACTCCCTGTGGGGGCCGTTTTCTTTCAAACCATCACAGGGATGGAGGTAGGGCCCAGATTCCAACTCTTGCAGCCTTAAAAACATTCTCATCATAGCCTCATTATTAATAACTAGTTATTCACCAAATATACCATTGCAAAGTACTGCTACCAAGTGAGTACTTTCTAAACATTCAGAGATAAGGAAACGGGAAAGGCTTGCAAAATACTGGGCAGACTGTGACTGCGCTAGAGGTCATCTCTGAAAGACAGCACAGGAATATACATATTTGTTGTAGAGAGATTTCTAGTCTCAACTTCCTACTTTATACTTTCATAATAACATTTCTTTAAAAAAAAAAAAAGAAAGGGGGCATCTAGAGAGATGGCTCAGTCAGCAAGGGACCGTCAAAGCATGAGGACCAGAGTTTGGTCCTCGGCACCCACAAAAAAAGCGGGGTTCAGGAGTGTCTGACTGTCATCCCAGTGCTAAGGGGTTAGAGATGGGAGGATTCCTGGAGCTTGCTGGCCAGCTGGGTTCTGGGTCAGTGAGAGAGCTTGTCTCCAAAATAAAATAAAATAAAATAATAAAATAAAAAAGATATGAAAAGCCTTCTCGAGAGAGAGAGAAGGCTCAGCAGGTCAAGGTACTTGCGGCCAAGCGTGATGGCCCGAGCTCTGTGCCTAGGACCCGCGTGTTAGAAGGAGAACAGCGACTATTTCAAGTGGTTGGTCCTCTGCCCTCGACAGACTGCGCCACGGCATGTGAGTGCATAAATACATAAATTATTAAGTAAAAAAATAAGCGTAATTTGACAAGTAAGAGTGTTTAAGGAAGGCACCCAATGTCAGCCTCTGGCCTTCACAGATACAAGTGTGTGTGTGTGCGCGCACACACACACACACACACACACACACACACACACACACACAAAACCAAAAAAAAAAAAATGAAGAGATGTGCCTTTGGAATCAGGCTTTGCATAATCTGAAAACATTGTTTCCTATGGAAGCCTCAGACAGAGAGCAGAGCTGGGAAGGAAAGGAGACACAAGGCTAGCCACTGTGCAGACAGCTCTGGGCTAGACGCCCTGAAGCACTTCCCAAGCTGCTCTCGTGTGGCATCCTCACCTAGGCACTCCAACCTGTCTTTTCTTCTTGTTCCGTTAGCTCCCATTTCTAAGCTTGCTCATTGAGAAGGCATGTGACAGACAGTGAAGGTCCTTGCCCTTACAGCTCTAGGCTGCAACACACACACACACACACACACACACACACACACACACACACACACGAGTTTCATCCATAAGATGAGCTCAATCATCAATCACCTCCTCCAGAAAGCCTTCCTTGATCACTCGAAACTCTTAGCAACTTCTGTCCTGTTCCCTTCAAACATACGCATGGCTTTTTTATTTGTTTGTTTGATTGTTTGAGACAGGGTCTCATGTAGCCCAGGCTGGCCCTGAACTTATATGGTTGAGACGACCTTGAACCCCTTATCCTCCTGACTACACATCCTGAGTTCTGAGATTACAACCTTGAACCACCACACGGCTTTTATGGGGGTGCTGGGACTCGAACTCAGAGCTGTGCACATACTAGGTAAGCACCCCACCAAAAAAGCTACATCCTGCACCCCACATGCCTTTTAAAAAAACATGTCTTAATTATAGTATTTTCACACTATACTACATTTCCGAGGAGACACTCTTTCAGTCACACTTTCATCAGGCCCCTTTGGTTCCCCAACTCCTCCTAACCTATGACAGCAAAATTCCCCTTTTAGTGAAGCCACACAACTTTGGGCAGAAGCCCGAGACTTGGTTTCCCATCCTCTTTTGCTATAGTCTTGTGACTCCGGCTCCGCCAATCAAAAGCCTGAAGGCGGTTGTCTCTTGTGGAGGCGGCCATTTTGGCCAAGGTGGCTCACGCATGCAATTTCCAGAGACGGCAGTGGCAGAGACTCTTCCCACGGTGTGTCCTCACCGAATGCATATTGAGGCTTAATCAGAGCAGCAGGGGAGCAGTAATTCATTACCGTCATGGGGCAGAGCTCTGAGGGACAGATCAATGTGGTCACGCAGGGAAAACTAATTCCTCTCCCCATGGAAAAGCAGCGGTGGGAAGTTTCATACGGCAAGACGCTTCTGTTTTGAAGTTTCGTTTGGCCACCACACTGAGAGGAATGACCCAGAAAAGAGCAGTAATGGAGTTGTATGGGCCGGGGAGGGCGGACTGTCGGCTTGCTAGCTCAGTTTCCTTGGCTTTCGCTCATTTCTTCACTCATCATGCAACCTTTTGGTCCGCTGGCCTTCTGCTCTCCCGTTACTCAGAAACAGCAAGGGCCCCTCATCAGAAGCAATAAGATGCTGGAGCCATGCTCCTGGATTTCTAGAAGCATGACCCCAAATAAACCTTCACACTACTTACTTAGCCTCAGGTGGTCTATGACAGCAACAGAAAACAGACCATGCCATCAGAAAACAGTGTCTCGTGCTCTGTCTCAAGCCCTGGTGCCCATGGGAGCAGGAGGGGTCGGGCCTGGGGTGGAGAAGGTTCCTGAAGTGGAGCCAATGACCAACAAGCAGGAAGCAGCAGAGTAAACCGGAAGTGGCCGGGGGATTTTAACTTCAAAGCTCACCTCCAGTGACATACGTCCGCCAACAAGACCGCATCACCTAAACTTCCCCAAATAATGCCACCAACTGGGAACCAAGTGTTGACATGCCCAAGACCAGGGGGGACATTGTTCATTCATACCAACACACACCCTTCAAGGGCATCTTCCCATTTACCTACCATGCTGTCACTGCATTCCACCTCCTAAATGTTCTACCACCTCCTAAGAGTATTATGGGCTGGACCCAAGTCTTCAACACAGGGCCCTTTAGAGGATATTCAAGATTTGAACTATAGCAGCTGTTACATTTATCTGCTTCCAAGCCAGCTCTGCCTCTGCTAGAGAATCTCTGCTTGGACAGCTAGAGTGTATTGTGTGGTTCGTAACTTCCTTTCTCCCTCCCCTTCCTTCTCATCCTGTCTCTTCCTTGATGTAGGAGGGGTGCTGGGGATCGAACTCCAGGCCTTGAGCACTCTAGTGTAAGCTACATCCCCAGTCCCTCAACCAAACGTCTTAACTGATAACTCGGCACTGTAGGCAGGAACAGAATCTCACTCATTCAAGCATCACTTAGGCCTGGCAGCCTGCTGTGCCTTTTTGAGGACAATCTATTATAGTGGCTAAACTAAATGAAAAAATAAACATGGGAGCCAGACTATAAATGCCCAGCCTCGTTTCCTCTTTCCGTCAGGGATCAAAACATTCCTTCTTCCCGAAGTCTCCGGTTAGGGAGAGAAAGCCTAGAGACATTGCTTCGCATGGTGCTTCTCAAACTACATTTCCCTGGAACGCTGTGGTGTCTCCGTGGCTGGGACGGAATAGTGCCGTTTCCTCAAACACGTGGAGAGATGTGTTTAATAGAAGGACTCTGTCAGCTCCAAGTTTCAGCTCAGACACGTCTAAAAGAAAACAGCAGTGGCACCTGCTCTTCATCAGTGAGGGCAGTGAAGAGCGACTGAGCCAGCAAACACTGTGTGAGCAAATGCCGTAGCAAAACCTCACACTGCCACTGGGCTGGTCAGCTTCGCCCCAGCTCCCCCTTCCCTGCACCATTTGCCGGCTGGAATTTCAGATGACAAGGTAACCTCTTATTCTCTTCCAGCCGATTTGCTCCCATAACTTGGCCACCTGAGTTATCTTCTTTTTTTTTTTTTTGTGGAAAAAAATTGGGGCCAGGTAAGTATACAAAATAATGTTATGACATTTTCACGCACACGCACACAGACACACACACATCATTGTTTTTTCTTCACACATGTGCCCCTCAGTCACCTTACTGCTCCCTGCTGTGGGGTCCCCTTCCTCCCCTAAATAGTCCATCTTCTGCTGTGTGTGTGTGTGTGTGTGTATGTGTGTGTGTGTGTGTGTGCCTGAGCATGCTATCTCATTCTGGCTGAATTGGTGCTCTCCCCTCACGAAAGCAAACAAATCGACAAACAAAATTAACTGGACCTCTAGCTACAGTACCACTCACACAGGAGACCGGGCCTTCACGGGGTAATTTAGTGTGAGTCAGCCGGTCAGAGGGTACCAGTCTCCTGGCGTCCTTAGAAGGAGGATCTGAACACAGATAGACACACACAGATGCTCACACAGGCGACAGGCTCCGGGAAGACACATGAAGGCGACCATTTAAAGCCAAGGGAACAGAGCTCAGAAGAAACCAAACCTCCAGGCACCTTGATCACAGGCTTCCGACCTCTGGAATAGGAGAATAAGTTTCCGCTAAGCCACACAGACTGGAGTATTTCATTATATCCATCAAGGCCTCCTCGCCTCTTGAGAACCTGACCCACAGCTTCCCACACCAGACTTCCTTCCCTGAGCAAGTCCCCTGCCCTGGTTTGTCCCCCACATCCCTGGCTGGGAAGGTGGAGGATCAAATTCTGAGGATGCACAGGAGCACACTCATTATGCCCTCCTTACGAACCTTTTTTCCTGGCCCAAATACAATAAGACACAGTGGCCCTAAAATTCCTCTAGTGCGGTAAGTTATTCGTATATAGAGAGGCCGCCATTCATCCAGTGGGCACTGCCGCCTTTGGAAGGCCTGATGAGGAATGAAAAGTGAAAGACACACAGGAGATGGGAGGAGCCAAGATGAGACATGCTCTCTACCTCAGAACTGTCTAAGGCCTTGTGCTGGTTCTGGCCCCTTGCAGAGACCGTGGTTTCTAAAGGATAGGGAGCATTTGAAAGGGTCTCTCTGGGTGGAGTGGCCCCCTTGGAGGGCTCCTGCCTTATCCCACCAGGAATCCCTCCCGCACTGTTTCCCCACCCAGATGCCCGCCAGTAGCTGGGTTACAGCTGCTCCAAATTAACGCCCAGAGCTCTGTTGGGTACAGAGGGCAAAAGACAGGCTGTTAGGAGAGACCCTGGGCCAGCAAGGAGGCCATGGCTTTCCTGAAAAGAAGCCAGGGGAGAGGGAAAGGTATGAACTCTGCCTTGGGTTGAGTGGGTGGGAAGGACTGGACCTCTTGTTCAGGAATCTAGGAGTAAGGGCGGATCTGCAGGTGATTAGCCACGCCCCCTGCAGCTTCCTGGGGGGGGGGGGATCCCAGGCCCAAGACTCTCAGAATTCAGAAATTTCATCATGCAGCAGCCCCAGGTGTGGGCAGGACAATAGAATTGACTTCTCTGTTCTGTCAACTGTTGTTGGCGCTCCAATCTCAGTTTCCCCACAGAGAATGGGACTAAAGGATATTTCACAGATGTGTCTCAAGGCATCATCTTCCTACTGACCCCCCAAAATTTATTTCATACAGTGGCAGTGAGGAGTGAGGAACCCTCTGGTTCCTGTGGCCAGGGAGACCACAGCCATTCCCTATATGAGAGACCCCCATGAGAAACAGGTTTAGAGATGATTGTAGGTTTAATAGCAACTGTCAAATGATAATGATATATTTCAATATTTTTCTTAGCCTGCATGTACTCTCCTTGTGGGTAGTGCTGGTGTTTCGAGCACATGTCTGGGCTCAGCATGATACATGCACAGAGGACCTAGAACAGTTCATAACTGAACCCAGAGCTGCAAAGGCCAGGTGCTCAGCATGCAGCAATGGTTCTCAGCCTTCCTAATACTTCAACCCTTTAATACAACCATAAAATTATTTTCACTGCTATGTCATAACTGTAATTTTGCTACTGTTTTGAATGGTAATGTAAATATCTGATATTTCCAATGGCCTTAGACAACCCCCTGTGAAGGGGGTCACGACCCACAGGTTGAGAACCAATTGTTTTAAAGGATTGTGTCTTCATGGTACTTCCTGAGGCAAAGTAGAAAGACAGGGAAAATTCTGAGGACATGGGAGATAAAGGAGTCCCTTTGTTCTGGAATTACCAAAGCCTCTCACCGGCTGAGAATTTCAACATTAACAACAGCATTGACGGTGAAGGTCACCAATATAAAGATAATATTCCTTTCATACATAGATATTTTGTTATTGTAGCAATAGCCAGGCTTAAGGCCAGCCCGTATGTGACCTTGGGTAGGGCCTCATTCCTTTTCCCAGGCGCGTTCTGGGAATCTCAAATAAGAAGTTAGTTGTTTACACAGAGATTCTCCTGCCGTCCAGCATCCCTGTGGTCTAGACTTTCATCTTATCAACTGTAATCCTGTCAGGAGCCACCCTGTGATCTCCTTTAGGTCCCTCAGCAACCTCTTCATGATAATAGCTTCAAAACCCACAATGAAGCTCGGCTCCCAGTGAGAAGCCCAAACCCATGTCTCGAGTGTGTCTTGTTTCTTCCCAAGTGCCTTTTCTTAACCCTGTGCTTAGAACTCTGTATTAAAAATGTCCTTTTAAAATGTCTTTTAAACACATCCCAACCTAAGGCAGAAGAGATGGCTCAGTGGTTAAAAGTGTGTACCGCTCTTTCAGAGGACCCAAGTTCTGTTCCCAACACCAACAAGTTGGGCAGCTCACAACCGCCTGTGACTCCGGCTCCCGGGGATCTGACACTCTCTGCCACCTCTAATGGTACATGCACTCACGCCCAAGCACGAATGTGTGTGTGTGTGTGTGTGTGTGTGTGTGTGTGTGTGTGTGTGTGTGTGCAATTAAAACAAAACTCGGTTTTGTACTGGCTTGCTTTGAGATTCTTTGTGTAGAAGCCAAGGATCCAGTTCTGCTGGAGTCTCTAAGAGATAAAGGAAACTTCGAAGGCTCCTAGATGTGGCTAGACAGCTGTGTCTGTCTCCACCCTAGGCCATTTCCTTCTCAGTCCTTACAGACCTTAAACCACTAGCCTACAGCGTCTCTTTCTCATCTCAGTTAAGAGGCCATAACCCCCTCCCCTTGGTTCAGTTTTCACTCCCCACTGTGGGCTCTACTCATCTGCGGGACCAGGTACCAGGGCCAGCCCTGCTCTCCTGAGCCTGCTGCGGCCTGCCCAGGCCTTGCCACAAAGACACTGAGCCCCGCTTTCCCTTCTCGGTCCTTCTGCTTCCTGAGCAACCGTGGCACTTCCCCAAGCAGTCCTGAGGGCATGCTGTGCCTCCGAGGGCCCTGAATACAGACTTCTTGACAGACATCTCTGAATCTACAGGTCTTACCACAATCTGATTAAAACAAATCACAGGTGTGTTTGAAAACAGACAGCTGAATGTGAATGAGCATTCAGTAAATTAACCAATGCTTCCACACTGTACATCTTCAAAAGAAAGAAGGGGTGGGTGGCCTCTCTCTGTCTCTTTCTCTGTGTCTATGTGACTCTGTTTCTTTGTCTCTGCCTGTTTCTCTCTCTCTCTCTCTCTCTCTCTCTCTCTCTCTCTCTCTCTCTCTCTCTCTCTGTGTGTGTGTGTGTGTGTGTGTGTGTGTGTGTAAAGTGAATTCAAAGGGAAGCCAGCTTGGGGAGAAGATGAGCCAAGCCCAAACACAAGCAATCCCCAGTCACGTGTTTGGGGCAAGAGTGGTGAATGAACGATCTACAGAAAGACAGATGGCCTTCCTTCACCATGGACAGAGGTTGGCCAGGCCAGGGACACAGGACCGGATGATCCAGTCAACACTCTGCATCAAAGTGGAGCGTCACATCTTCCTTCTCAGAAATGGCTCCATTAAATCCAATCAAACCCACAGAACAAAGAGGCGAAGGAAATGCCCCTTTCATGTGTTTTCTTAATGACGGCATCAGAAGCTCCCATTAATCCAGGATGCCGAGATCCCAGGTGCACAAAGCATGCTGCCCTGTGTCTGTGAATGCTCACAAGCCAGCGCTCCACAAATCGTGGGAGTTGCCATGACTGTTCTCAGCAAGTGGTAAGCAGATTCTCTAAGCGGCTTTTTAACAGCTTTTAAGTGACCAACTACAAAAAGTCAGTAAAATCAAATTCAGTCCACACTGTGGCTGGGCTATATATAAGTTCATCTTCCTTGGATGATGTTGGCACATTTTAAGATGCTGCACAGTTTCTGATGTTAGGAGTAACCTTAATTGCCTATGATTCTTAATGATCATAAAGTCTATCCTGATTATAATTTGGTTCTTGGGTGTACACAAAAGGACTCTGCAGAGACTCTGGGTGACCTGCTGAATGCTGGACCAGGATGAAGCATGACTTATTCTTGGAACATCCAAAGAACTATGACCCTTCCCAGATGTATCAGCCATGTGCGTGTTAATCTCCAGGGGAGAACCGATTTAGTCTTGAACCAAAATGACCAAGTCCTCCTCTGCTAGAGATCTGGTTTGGTATGGGTTTTGAGACAAGTGCCTCCCATATTCCAGCCTGGCCTCACACTAGCAGAGGATGGCCATGCACTTCTCATCCTCCTTCCTCCACCAAGAGCTGGAAATACAGGCTTGTGTCACCACACCCTGTCATACAAGGCTGCAGATTGAAGGCTTTGCTTGGGCGAGGCAAACACACCATCAACTGAGCGGCCTTCCCAGCTCTCCACTAAGAGTTGATACAGAAAGCCCTACCCTGAACTGACTTCCTCCCCTTGCACTACCCTCATGGTATTATGAGAAATCCATAAGAGTCTGTTGTGGGGGAGCAACAAGGATTTATAAAGTAATAAAAGGAAGATACACTCATGAACACAGAACCAAGTCAACAGCTGCCGGCCATTCTGCCCAGGAGTGAATGGATCCAGCCGTCTGAATCCACCCCAAGAAGAAGGGTCACAACACCCCCCACCCCCACCCCCCCGATCCTTTTAAATGATCACATATGAGGATCAGAAGCCACACCCTAAGGTTTATGCCTCAAAGCTAATTGGTGGAACGAATTCCCACTACACCAGGGAGCTATCCAGGTTCCACAGAATCACTCATTTCCATTATTAGGAAACAAGTAATAGAAACTGTAGTGTCTATTTCTTCCCAGTCTTCTCTGGGGGATTTTATATGCCCAAAGAGACAAACCTTACATAGCAACACATGACCTGAAAAGAATACTGTCAAATCTACTTTCACAGTTCTGGGTCCCAGATACAAGAGTCTGGGTACCCAGTAAGCAGTCACCCCCCCCCCCAGGGGCAAGAAGAAACGAAGTCTTTCCTTTGGAAGTGTGAGGTTGGAAATCAATCATGAGCTCCCATTCTGGAGATGGTTGGAAATACAGCCACTCAATCATGAGTTCCCATTCTGGAGACCTTCCTTTAGAGATTCTCCTGCTACCCCAATTACACTATTTCCTTCTCGAATGGCCCGGAGCCTCTTTCATGTATTGATTTAACACCTGGATATTGATTTAAGCATTTTAGAGCAGTAATTCAAACCATGAACAAGGTCCATGGAAGCCTGGACAACATGAAACCCACCAACAGTTTACAAACACATTCACAATGACCACCCAACAACCGAAACCAGAACCAGTCAGTACCCAAGGACTGGCCCATCACAGAGACCCTTGTTTCCAATCCAGGCAAACACTCCTGGCAGCATCCACAGAGCCAAGCCTGTGGGTATAAACCTGTTCCTGCCATAAATGCCTATTGCAGAATAGATTCCGATGTTCGGTCATGCCTATAATCTCAGTGCTGGATGGGTTAATGTAGGAGGATCACTGTGAGTTTGAGGCCAGCCTGGGGGCTTCAGGGTGAGTTTCAGGCCAGCCTGGGATAGAGTAAGACCTTCCCTGAAAAAAAGAAATCTTCTAATGCTTCTTTAAAGTGACTAGCATCAGGACATAAGACAATTTACTGGGTCAGAAAAATGGACACCAAGAAATAGCCTGGACTTCAGTGATCCAGTAGCCCAGGAGCCCAACCGGGAATAATTATCATGCAGATATAAAGATAATTACTACTTCACAGTGGGCTCTATTGGCAAAAACACCCATACAGCCTAAGGTTATGGGAATCTAGAAGCTGGAGGGGCCTAGCAAAGCCTGAGGAAGAGGCAGGCCGTGAAAGACCAGGTTGTAGGCAAACACCAAGTAGAAATCCTGTAAATGGGTATAGGAGAAACCACATGGCCCATTTAGGCACCAATGAATATACCTGCTTCCTTTCTGAGACAAGAACAGCACAGTCAGACTCAAGTACAGAATGAATCTGAATAGCACAAGTGATAGCACATCACAATCCCATTTCCAAGAGGGGCATGATCAATATATAATGGCACTGATGCTCACAGGGTCTTACATCATGGTGTTGATGCTCACAGGGTCTTACATCATGGCATGGATGCTCACAGGGTCTTACATCATGGCATGGATGCTCACAGGGTCTTACATAATGGTGTGATTGATCACAGGGTCTTACATCATGGCACCCATGATCATGGGATCTTACATCATGGTGGGTTTCCCAGAGACCCTCTGGCCACTATGCCCTTGGCAGCCACAACTAGTCAATTAGTACTCCTGAGAAAAATCACCTAGTCTTCCCTGAGAGAGAATTAAGCAAGCCTAGGATAGGTGACGAATTCTGGAGCTGGATGTGACCACATTACTTCCTGAGTAACAGAAGCAAGGAGTTTATATGGCTGTATCTCATCCACAGACTCAAAAGGAATACTTTCTTGTGAGCTAACACTCCTGTACTGTCTTACTTTTCAGTTGCTGTAATAAAACACTATCACCAAGGCAACTGATAAAAGAAAGCATTTAGTTTGGGGGCTTACAGTTCCAGAGGGTGAGAATCTATGAGCATCATGACAGGGAACATGGTAACAGTCAGGCAGGCATGGCGCTGAAGCAGTATATGAGAGCTCACATCTGATCTACAAGTACAAGGTGCACACACACACACACACACACACACACACACACACACACACAGAGAGAGAGAGAGAGAGAGAGAGAGAGAGAGAGAGAGAGAGAGAGAGAGAGAGAGAGAGAGAAAGAAAGAAAGAAAGAACATAAACTAACTGGGAATGGCAAAGGCTTCTAAAACCTCAAAGCCCACCCCCAGTGACACACATCTTCCAACAAGGGCACACCTCCTCATCCTTCCCAAACAGTTCCACCAACTGGGAACCAAGCATTCAATATATGAGACTATGGGGACCATTGCCATTCAAATCACCACATGTACCTCAAAGGCACTGGGGCGTTATCAGTCTTCATTACCCTTGATAGGACCACTGGCTCCAGTTTTCCCATCTTCATGGCCCAGTGGTAGCTTATTCTCATAGATGGCGGTCTTCAGCGCTTCCCTTCACGTGCACGCACATCACTCCTCTTTTCTGTCCCTTTGAGGCTGAGCTGCTCTGTAACAGCTGCATCAGAAGAACTCAGCAGAAGCGACCCCATCTTTCTGTTAAGCTCTGAGCTGCCCTGGAAGACTATGGTGACCTGGCTAAGGAGACCACGTGGAGAAATACAAAGGGAAAGGCCCTGTGACCACAGGGAGAAAGAAAGACGCTGCTGCTACCTCAGAGTATCAGCTAAACTCAGTGGCCTCCCCACTTCTCCCTGCCAGGACCTCTGCCTTAAGAGCGAATCTTCACAGACCCTCTGGAGCAGCCCGGTCACAAGCTGAATCCCACTTGGAGACCCAACAATCCCACATCAAGGAAAGAGTTGTTTGATTAAACTCGATCAAATTCCTGGGCCACAGGATCACGAGCTTACATACAACGGCTGCTGCAACCCGTAAGTTTGTGATGGGCTGCCCGCAATCAGCTGTGCTCAGGCCCCATCCACATTACAGGAAGATGAAGGCACTTCTTGGGGTCCCCTGGAGTCTTACCACATCCAGGCCAGGACCGGACTCTGTGTTTGGAATGATAAACCATAGTTCTGATCCCCCACAGCCATGGCCTCTGCTCACTGCCAACCTCTCTCCTAGGCTGACATGTACAATTCCTCAGGAACACAAGTTAATTGCTGACTTCGAGATTCCAAGGTTCTAAGTGTTGTCTATTCATTGTTCTATTTTTAAGGGCTACAAAGGGCAAACACCCCCTCCTCCTCCTGAGACTGGTGCCTCTGAGGGTGGCAGCCGGTGGTGCCTGAGCTGGAGTAGTGGTTCAGACCCCAGAGCCAAGCTGCAAGGCTGCCTTAGATAAGACAGCCCCCCCCCCCCACATGTCCAGGAATCAGGTGATCATAGGCCCCAGCTATGATCTGCTAAAACCATAAGTGGCCCTAAAGCTTAAAGGGCCCACCCGGTTCATTTTCTAGAAGACGACACTGAGACTTATATGTAAGATGTGACTAGCTCAGGGTCAACAGAAACAGTGACAGGTATAGCCGGCGCTCATCTTGAATCAGGTTAGAAATTCTCTGCTTTCTTTTCCCTGCATGGACAGTGGAGGTAGAGAGAGGAGGCTGGCAGTATGAGGGAAGTATGTCCTCTATCACATGCTGGTTGTCCGTGTCCTTAAGGATCCCTTGGGTTTAGACACATATGCAGCCAAGCAACAGGCTTGCTTTTTCTCTGGGTCTTGCTACTGTTTAAGTGCAGGGAATATCCTGGTCTTGGGAAACAGTATGGGAGATGCATGAACTTTGAAGAAATGGAGCCTAATGGGAGATCTCTGGGGCCACTGTGGGGCTCCTCTTCTTTCAAGTCTCTCATTATACCATAGATGTACATGTGACTGTGTGTTCTGACACACACCTGCCATTGCCGTCTGGATTCTTTCACCAGAGGCCCAAACCAATGGGAACCACTCCATCTCAGACCCGAGCCTCCAAAACTGTGAACTCGCTCAGTAAATTATTTCTGGGGCCAGTGAGATGGCTCACCAGGAAAAGGAGCCTGCTGCCAAAGCTGGCCACTGTGTTCAACCCCAGGACCTATGTGATGGAAGGAAAGAACAGACATGCACAAGCTGTCTTCTGATGTCCACATGAACGTACACACATGCACACACACACACATGCACGCGCATGCACACACATACATGTACATACACACACACATTCCAAATTTGAATGTAATTCACAGGATAGTTAAAATAAATAAATAAAAAATAAACAGTTTATCTCAGTCATCTCAGGTATTTTACTGTAGTAACATGAATCTAGCTAATGCAGATTTCTGTGTAAGAGCTCAATGGCATTTCACCCTAAGAAAACTAATATGGCTGACTCCTGTATTTGAGACCTTCCCACCCTTAACACCACACCACACCACACCACACCACACACACACACACACACACACACAGTAGCTTAGAAATGGTACATTTTCTGGTTTAGTGGGGCAGAGTTCCTTCTGCCCTTTAATTAGGCTAGATAGCATGTTCTGCTACAAAACCACAAGGCAGGAGGCTTCTTGGGTCTGTTTTAGCCGAAAGGACAGAGTCCAGACCCCTCTGCCAAGATCTGTCACAGATGAACAGTATGTCTGGTCCCCAGCCTCTGGACATAGCCTTAGCTGCTATGACCTCTGCTTAAATACCCAGGGGGAGATCAAACAGCTCCTCCGACAAGAGTGAATCCCACGGTTAATCCCTGGAAATGGCTTGTGAGGTGTGTACTTTTCATTACAAGTGCTAACTCGCTGTATGCCAGATGCTCTACCAGGGGCTTTGCAAGCAAGCTAAGGCAGTTTGAATAAAAATGGCTCCCGCCAGGCAGTGGTGGCACATGCCTTTAATCCCAGCACTTGGGAGGCAGAGGCAAGTGGATCTTTGTGAGTTCGAGGCCAGCCTGGTCTACAGAGCGAGATCCAGGTCAGGCGCAAAGCTACACAGAGAAACCCTGTCTCGAAAAAACAAAACAAACAAACAAACAAAAGGCTCCCACAGACCCAGTGGGAGTGGTATTAGTAGGAGGTGTGGCCTTGCTGGAGGAAGTGAGTCTCATTCTCTTCCTGCTACCTGCAGATTCAGGTGTACAACTCTCAGCCACCTCTCCGGCACCATGTCTGCCTGCATGCCACCGTGCTTCCTGCCATGACTATAATAGACTCAACCTCTGAACTGTGAGCGAGCCCTGGTTAAATGTTTTTCCTTTCTAAGAGTTGCTGTGGTCATGGTGCCCCTTCACGGTAATAGAAACCCTAAGACAGAAGCCATCTCCTTAACCACCACAGTGGTGTTCATGATGAAGTGAGGCTCACGGACCTCTTGTGTTTATATTTTAGGAAACTGGGGCTCAGAGACATTTAGGAAGGGAGTCCAAAGGAGAACAGCAAAGCTTGGGGGTTTCCCCACTGACTATATATATATATATATATATATATATATATATATATATATATATATATATATATCTGCAAGTCCAGACTTGAGTCACCATGCTGCACACTAGTAGCTGAGCCTGTGATATAGGCTTGGTGAATCTTGCTCCCCAAATCTGATAGATGCATATACTGTGCATGACAGCCTAGCTTCAGAATGACTTTGAGAGAGAGAGAGAGAGAGAGAGAGAGAGAGAGAGAGAGAGAGAGAGAGAGAGAGAGAGAGAACTTTCTCATACTATGAAATCCAAGCATCAATTTTCCCTTTAAAATATCTTTGAGGGTTCTAGAAGATTGAGAGGGTGAGGAATAAGCCTAATTCAAGCCTAGAAGACAGACAAAGAGAAACAAATGCCCCAGTTCCTGCCACGTGGCCCTCCCCTAGGCCCCAGAGGGAATTTATGGCTGGAGCCGGATGCCAAAAGTAAAGGGTATTCAGTGACCATGATTGTCCCAGTACTATCCACTCCCATGATATGCAATTTTGATTTGTAATTGTGGGTGAACAGTATCTGAGATCAGAGTGGAGCAGAGCCAGGCAAGGAGGGGCCAGGGATTTAGATAAAAAGGTCGCAAAAGATATGGTAGAAAGCGCCAGACCAAAATTGAAGAGATCAAACACCATCAGGACAATCTATATGGGCATGGCCTTTCCCGCTGCCCAATTCTGGCATTGTTCCTCCATTTAAGCTGATGTGACCGCCCTGAGGAGGTGAGATGGGGCCAACACATAGGAGCAGAAAAGGGGACTGATCATGTCTCAAGTCTGCTAAAAATGCTCAACGCTGCGATGCCTAAGGCTTCTGGGACCAAATGTGACACTGGCAGTAGCCCCCACCCCCACCCCCAGTGGGAATGAGTCTGTCTCCTGCCTTTTGTTCGATTCTGAGGATGCAAGTCCAGTATCAACGTCCCATGCTTTTCCTTGGTGTGCACATGCGTGCTGCAGAAAAGGAGCATCCTGGTGTATTTTTCTGCTACAAGGATCCTACTCCTGTTGGATCAGGGTCTCATGCTTCTGACCTCCAAATTCAGTCATCCTGGGTATAAGCGTTTTATCTCATGAACTTGACAGACGGCAGGGCAAAACTCAATTCTTAGCAAAGGGCGCGGGTCTGAGAAGTGGGTGTGAAGGTTGCTTCACTTCTAAGTAAGCCAGCATCCTCACTACACCCTCTGCATGGGTTCTTGCCACATACTCTGCCCCAGTCAGGAGGCTGCCCTGACCCCCAACATGCCCTACCTGCCAAACGGACCATCAGACTGCTTCTACTCTGCACTGCCCATTCCAAAGGGACCCGCAGCAGTCCAGCCCTGGGGATGGAGCCCCACTTTCAGACACAAGCAGGTCAAATTCTGTCCCCACTGCCATTAAACTTGTTCCTTATTTATAGGCTGAGGTTACTTCTATCCTTAAAACTTTACCGTATTAACAACTTATTTATGTGTAAATATACATGCAAACATGTGTGCCATGGCATGCATGTGGACATCATTGGACTCAGATTCAGGCTTGGCAAGTGCATTTACTTGCTGAGCCATTTCCTCAGTGTTCTCTCCCAACCCACCCCCCTGCCCCCCCGCCCGACAATGTTTCACCATGCTCTAGCTCGCTTGTCGCGCACTAAGTAGATCAGGCTGGCCTTGAACTCACGAAGAATCACCTGCTTCTGTCTCCCTAGGTCTAGGATTAGAGGCTGTGCTGCCACACTAATGGAAGTTATTTCTTAATATGTTTTTCACTGTGTCCTTTCTCTTCAAAGGAGCTGAGAGTCAGAACGGCATAGGCTATATTCCCAAATACTCTAGCGCATACAGCAAATGTACTGGTTACCCGTCCATCCGTCCATCCGTCCGTCCGTCCGTCCATCCATCCATCCATCCATCCATCCATCCATCCATCCATCCATCCATTCTTCATGCAGCAAGTATTTATAGAACACCTGCCACATGAAGTCATTCCTCCAGCTCTGTGGGACCTGCCAGTGAACAAATTGAGCAGAGGTTCCTCTCTTATAACACTTACACCTTTTTTTTTTTTTTTAAATTTATTTAACTTTATTTTATGTGATCCCCTGGAACTGGAGTTACAGATAGTTGTAAGCTGCCATGTGGGTGCTGGGAATTGAACCCATGTCCTCTGGAAGAACAGCCAGTGCTCCTAACTGCTGAGCCATCTCTCCAGTCCCCCACTTACACCTTCTTATCTCATCTTCCAGCCCTCATTTTCCCTGTGTTATGATTTATTTCAAAAGATACTTACTTTTTCCACTTCCAAACATATCAAGCTCACAGGATTTCTTGCTTTGAGACAAGGGTCCTACGCTGTAGTCCAGGCTGTCTTAGAACTATGTACTCTAGGCTGACCTCAAACTCACAGCAATCCACATGCTTCAGACTCCCAAGTGCTGAAGGTATAAGACAGGTATGTGACAGGTATAAGACACAATACCCAGCTTTCCAGTCTTATTATGCATGCTATGACCTTATTGAACTATGTGCTTTTATCGGAGCCTCATTTACTTTTTAAAGAATTTAGGTGGCCGGTGAAACGGTTTAGCTTGCTAAAGGCACTTGCTGCCAAGCCTGATGACCTGAGTTCAGTCACTGCAACTAACACAGTGGAAGGCGAGAATTGACTCCCACAAAGTGTCCTCTGACCTATGCATGTGTGGCCACACACACACACACACACACACACACACACACACACACACACACACACCAAATGTAATAGTATAAATTTTTACAATTTAGTGTGTGAGTGCGTGTATACATACATACATATACATACACACACCAAATAGTTTAAGTTTTATGATTTAGTGTGTATGAGTACATGTGTACACACACGTACACATACACACAGTCACAGAGACCTTGTGGAGGTCAGAGGACAACCTTCAAGAGTCTATTCTCTCCTTCTACCATGCGGATCCCAGGGTCAAGTTTGGGTCATAGGGCTTGGAGGTAAATACCAATGAGTCATCGAGCTGGTCATTTTTTAAAAAAAATCAATTTGATATTTATTTATTTATTCATTTATTTATTGATTGATTGATTGATTGATTGTGTGTGTATGTATGTGTGTATGAAAAATGCAGCTCTTTCTAATGGAAAATAGGCAGGGTTACTGTAAGGAAATTTTAATTGATTTGTGTAAGCACATTGCTGGGACTCAATACAAGGTCATTTCTATCTTTCTAAATTCCAGATGCTCTTTAAAACCAACTTCTCTTTCTGTCTCCTCTTAGTGCATATTCATCACCGTCATAGCTTGTAGTATTCTTCCACGCGCTATGCTTTTATTCTTCCCTGTAGGGCAGATAGCAAACTTCTGGGAGGAATTTGACACCCAGTGTGTATTCTTCATGCACAGGATACCGTCCAGGTTTAGGTACAAGGTGATGTATGATGCAAACATCCCCCCCCCACCCCCCCCCCCACCCCCCACCCCCCCCCCCGTGCTCACTTGCTATTTTCTGCCTTTGAAGTTCAGCAGCCCTTGTTTATGAAACAACTCATGGTTCTTAACTTGTAGAATTCCTCTGCATTCAAAAGAAACTTGATTTCCATTGCTAGAACATGTCTCTATTTTAACATGGGGGGAAGCAGTGAGAAGTCAAGCCAAAGAGACACTTCCCATACTTAGAAGCGAAGGAGAAGGCTCCTATGACACATCCCGTGATAGTAAACATTTGCAGACAAAACACGAGAGAAAAAGCACACTCGCTAGAGCCCTGTGAGACAGTCACTGGGCTGAGGATTAGACACACATTTTTGTTCTATTTTTGTTTTTGAAAAAAAGTTCTCATGTATTTCAAGCTGGTTTGAAACTCACTATTTAGCCAAGGATGACCTTGAAGTTCTGATTCTCCTGGTGAGGGGTGTGTGCCAGGAAGCCCGGTTTATGGGGTGCTGGGGATCACCAGGGCCTCAGGCATGCTAGGCAAGCACTCTGCCAATGGAGCTCCACCTCCAGCCCCTCGTTAATTGTTAAAAGACACACTTCAAAGGTTCCTTAGTGAAATGGGAACATGTTCACAATATACTGTTATATTGGAGAAAAAAGCAGTATACAAATTATAGAATATGACCATAGTCTTAGAAGCATTCTATTTATATATCCACACATAAGGCACATAGAACAAAAATTAAAAAGAAATTACTTGATATGAATAGCCATCTATAGGTGGCAAAATTAAATTTACTTTTCTCATATTTTTCTAATACACACACACACACACACACACACACACACACACACACACACGCTCATGTACTGAAAACTGAAGTCAAAGAGCACCTTCAAAGGACCCCTTTGGTAACATGTGCCTCGCTGGGGAATATGAGGAGGACCAGGGACCGTGGGGTCTGGCCCTTACCCCTGCTCCTAGTGTTCAGAAAATATTCCGTTAAGTCATAATATGGGCTGCACATCTTTATAAACCCTGTAATTCAGGCTTTCCACAAAGGCCAATGGACGCTCTTCCCAATTACAGCAAGAGCTTGTCTGGAATTGAAAAATGAGTATGCTGTCATCCTGCTGAGAGAGGAGGGAGCCCTCCAGCGCTCCACATAGGGGTGGGCTGCAGAGCTCGGCTGGGGGCCAGCAGTCATTTCCAAAGAGAACAGGGAAGGCTGTACACAGTCAAGCAAATGGGAGGGCATGGGCCATCCTTCCCACTTCCTCTTGTCTGTCCTAGCAGGCTGGGAATGGAATTCATAGCCCCTCCGCAGCATCCCGCCGGAGTCCTAG
Source organism: Peromyscus maniculatus bairdii (assembly GCF_049852395.1). Lineage (NCBI taxonomy): Eukaryota > Metazoa > Chordata > Mammalia > Rodentia > Cricetidae > Peromyscus > Peromyscus maniculatus. The sequence goes on along the minus strand of NC_134866.1, from coordinate 26,495,965 downwards.
CCAGCATCCATGTGGGTATTTTTAACAAGGCATAAAACTTGCAATTCTATTAAAAACACATGTCTCTTGTTTCAAAGCACAGTTAGCAACAGACACTGAGAATTGGTAAACACGCCATCAACTACGGGGACACTCTCGTTCAATTCCAAGCCTCTCATTCTGTGGTTCTGGAGACTTTTTTTTTCTCTTTTTTTCTTTCTTTCTTTCCTGAAGAAACATAGTTCTTTTGGTGGTAATAAATTTGGAGAATTCCTTATGCTCTTTTCTTTGAAATCTGGGGAAAAAATTGTGCTACCTTCTGACAGACAGTACTAGCTGGACCCATTTGTGTTATTTCTCAGAACAACAATAAAAGGTTGAGAGGCTAAAACCTGAAACATGGAAAGGAATGGGGAGGAGACAACTAACGAACCACAGAAGAAAAGCTGGGACCCCAGAGTTGGAAGGCTGGCCTTTGTTGCTGTGTGGGCTGGTTTTATGTCAACTTGACACAAGCTAGGGTTATCAGAGAGAATGGAGTCTCAGTTGAGAAAATGCCTCCATAAGATCAAGCTCTATACAAGCCTGAAGGGCATTTTCTTAGTTAGTTATTGACGGGCAGGGCCCAGCCCATTGTGGGTGGTTCTATCCCTAGGCTGGTGGTCCTGGATTCTGTAAGAAAGCAGGCTGACAGTCAGATCTCTGTGAGTTCGAGGCCAGTCTGGGCTACCAAGTGAGTTCCAGGAAAGTCGAAACCCTGTCTTGAAAAAAATAACAACAACAAAAAAGCAGGCTGAGAAAGCCAAGAAAAGCAAGCCAGTAAGCAGCACCCTTCCATGACCTCTGCACCAGCTCCCTACTTTGTTGGAGTTCTTGTCCTGACTTCCTTCAATGATGGGCTGCCATGTGCAAATATAAGCCAAATAAACCCTTTCCTCCCCAGCTTGCTTTTGGTCATGGTGTTTCATCGTAACAATAGTGACCCAAACCAAGAAAGTTGTCTTAAGTATCCAGCTTGAGTCCATCTCAAGTCAGCATCTGGGACAGGGTGCCTGGGATGTCCCTGTTAGAGAAGTGTCCTTAGACCCTTCAAAAGAGAAGGAGAGAGAGGATGTAACTCAGTGTAGCGTGCTTACCTAGAATACACAGGGCCCTAGAGTCTACCCTGAACACTGTGAACACAGGCAAAGATTTATCTCTTCTTAAACTGTAAAATACATTCAGTAATAAAGACCTTGGGCCTGCTGTTAGACAAACCTGGCTTTAAATCCATTTCCCTACATAACAGCTGTAGGAGCTTAACTTGCCTAGGCCTCAATTTTCCCATCTGTACAATGGAAAAACAATGCGGCTGAGTGATTTGTTCTCAATATTTACTTTTTCTGCATCATAACTAGGTGCAGAGTGGGTAGGGATCTTTATCCACCAAGTCCTCTATTAGTGGTACTCTCGTATCTCCTGTGATCTTCAAGCAATCCTGTAAGGAGGTAGCAAGACTTAGCCAGTGAGTTACTAAGAATGGACTCCATGTCCAAGAGCCAATGTGTCATCCAGAGGACAGGCTGTGTGGGAAGCAGTTCCCCCTCACACAAATTACTAGGCATTTAAAAGCTTCCCCTCAAATCCTGATGCTCGGAGTAGAGGAGAAGGCAGGGAGGGAACCTCCAGACCCGGTATTTTAGGCTTCAGGAAGGGAAATAGAAAGCTTTATTTATCTGGGCTCCCTAGCTTGCTAATTAACTTACGGACTGGACACTACTCTCACTGCGTTGGCGCCTGCACATCTTCTCATTATTAGAAAAACATCTGCCCGTCATCCCCATGGTTTCAGAGAGTGAGAGAGGACCAGAGTTCCATTCCCAGATGCAAATGTGTGGCATCAAAGCTGCCTCCACTGAAACCGCCCCTCCTCATCCCCTACCCTGGAGGGCATGGGCTTTGGGAGATTAGAAAAGTTATTGGATTTTCTAAATAAAATTGGGTGAAGCTGCAAGGAGCGTGAGCAGAGAGATTGTGTGTGTGTGTGTGTGTGTGTGTGTGTGCGCGCGCGCGCACGCGCGCGCACGCGTGCACAGCTACAGCATGCTGTTGAATACATTAGGAGAAAGTACTTACCCAAGCTTCAACTTGGCTACATAAAAGTTGGGACTCCCGGATAGATATTTATCAGGGGGTGGTTCACGGTGTGCTCAATGCGGGTCTGTACACGGCTCATCACAGAGGACAGAGAATTCATGTCCTGGACAGCATGTGGATCTAGAAGGCCAAAACACACCTGCCAACTCTCAGGCAAAGTCAATGGTGACCCAGGTATAACCTGGCAAGTGTGTGGTGACCCAGGTTTAACCTGGCAAGTGTGTCTCTGAGATAGAGGGGCTGGGAACCATGACACAGCAGCCCCCAGGGGATTGGGACATAAGCCAAGAGTACTCCCAGCATAACAGCGTGACTCCGGGTCTTCTCCCCACGCAGTCTAGGTAATCAGCAGTATACCCAGGATGGAAGGGCATCCTGGCATTGCCAGATCAGCCCTGGCAAACTAGGATGACTTGACTATGCCTTCTGCGTTTCCTTCTTCCTCTGACCAGACAATACCTTCATCCACCTCTTGCTTTGACTATTCAACAGGTTGGACAGCTTGGCCTCAGTCTCCTTATTTATAAAGTGGGAAGAATAACAAATAGTCCCCACCATGGGCCCTGGGATAGTTGCGGGACATGGCAAGACGGGTCATGTGCTGGTACAAGGATCAGGGACACAGAAGGCGAATAAAAGAATTGGGGGGCGGGGGGGGGGGGTTGCGGGGCTTGGGCAGAGCCTTCAGATTCTACACTTACAACCAAAGGAAACCAACTCTTTAGCTCATGGGCTCCTCCTGCTCATCTGTCAACAGGCCCCCTCCTTTGCAAAATCCTTCCTTGGCCTCCAAGCGCGCCTCTGTTCCCTTCCACTCCATCCCCGCATAGTCCAAAGTCAGGCAGCATCTTTACTTCTTTGCTCTCTTACTCTCTCTGGGCTCATCCCCCATCTCAGTGTGGACCATCCCTCCTGATGTGGCTCACATCTCATCCCCTCAAGTCCATTCCTCCACGCAGCTGTCCTTCATCTTGAATGGCTCCCTTCTCCATTGCCATAGGCTCGTCTCCGCCTCGGCGAGAAGTCAAGAGGTGGTCTTCTATCACAGGGAACTGACTCCTGAAAATTCTACAGTGCTCCTCTAAGCCTTTGGGGCTCCAGCAGCATCAGCTCACCCACAGGGAATTCCCTCCAAAATTCCCAGTGGATGCTCAACACTGTAGGAGTACTGAGTCCCATATATACTATGCTTTTCCGAATAGCTATCTTCCCGTGGTGGTACTGCACGCCCCCATTTTGTGTCTTTGGCATCAAACTCACCTCCTCTCCTTGCTCGAGTTCTCCAAAAAGCCCTCCTGCTTCTCCTCACCCCTCCTTCAAAACCCTTCTCCACCTGGCTCCTCCCTACCACTTCCTGTCAGCTAGGCATCGACTCGGCCGCCTGACCACAGGTGAATTTTATTTAGTCAAACACACCTTTGCATCATTAAACAAATGTTCCGGAGCATAAACAAAAGTAACTCACCTTAAAATAATATTCCACAACAAGGAGAGGCCAGGCAGGCTTCTGATATGGAACTATCATCAACATTCTTGCTTGGGTATGGCCCCTGCTCATTAAAACACCAACATGCAAGGCAAGGATGCGCCTGCTTGTGCAATGGTGGTCCAGCTATCTTGGGTAACGTCAACAGCCTTCCAAGTTGATTTAAGACCTGCTCCACAAGAGGAAGTTCAAGCCTGGTACGTGAGCCAGAACTAATACCTACGGCTTGGAGACCACATAGGTCTCAATGGGGAAACAACTTCTATGGTTTTTCTAGATGGATGTGATATGCCTGCCAAACTGCCTTCTGAACATGTGTGTTCACACCCATAGATCACTGTTGTCAGCCTTAACTCATCACCGCTGGTGAAGCTCCTGGGAACAAGTGGCTGCTACTGTGGCAAGGTGGCCTCCTTCTCAGTCATAGGTGGACATCTATCCCACCCCCTTTCAGGGATCATTGCAGAAGATAGAACTTTATGTATCATTTCCCTCTAAGACTGAAACCTTCCATCCTGCAGGGAAGCTCCTTGAATAGGAAGGCAAACAACTCTAAATAGCTCCAGGAAGTCCCTGAAACTCACCAGATTCACTGGGCCCCTCCTGGCCAGAGTCAGTGATAAATGCTGAGAGTCCCTCTGAGACAATCCAAGCTATAAAGACCCTAAGACAAGACAAGGTGTAAAGAAGACTCTGAGACTAGACCAGCTACCTGGGAGAAGCAGAAACCAGCTAAGCTGCCTGAAGAGCTTTAGACCAGTGGTTCTCCACCTATGAGTCGAGACCCCTTTGGGGGTCAAATGACCCTTCATAAGGGTTGGCCTAAGACCGTTGTAAATATCAGATATTCACATTATGATTCATAACAGTAGCAAAATCACAGTAATAAAGTAACAAAAATGATTTTATGGTGTGTTTGTGGGGTCACCACAACAAGAGAAACTATGTTAAAAGGTTGCAGCATCAGGAAGGTTGAGAACCGCTGGGTTAGACCAACTGAGCATCACTTGGAACAGACATTCTTCAACCTGTTGAGCAGCCCTGAAGGTTGAGGAGTGTGCAGCAGGTTCCCAGGCTGTGAGCTGTCGCCCATGCTGGGGTGGCCTTTGGTGAAACAGCCACATTTGAGTCATTTCTGCTCCTGTAAGCGACCCCAGTAAAACTCATGGTTCACCAAGTTGGACTTGGGTGGCATCCGTACTTTGATCCGTCATGGGCTGCCTATCAGAGGTGAGCAGAAATGTGTGTAGCGTCTCTCCAGGAAAAAGTTTTGTCACTCAGCAGTCCTATTATTTTAAAAATATATATATATTTTATTAACTATTCATACATGCATATGATGTGTTTTGATCAAATCTATCTTCCACTCCCCGCCACTCCTTACCTATTCCTTCCACTGCTTCTCCCTCTCAACTTCACGGGCTCTCTTTCTCTGTACTTGAACACCTACTATGTCTGCTTAGTGCTGCCTGTATGTGTGTGGGTGTGGGAACACCCCCTGGAGCATGGATAGTGCCTGCATCCCAGAAGAAAACCGATTCTCCCTCTTCCAGCAGCCATTAATTGCCAATCACTTCTCAGATAGGGGTGGGACTTCATAAACTCCTCCCTCTCCCCAGCCCTCACCCCCCCACCCCCGTTTTTAAAATTTATTTATCTGTTTGTTTTTGTTTGTTGTTTATTGGCTTTTTGAGACAGGGTTTCTCTGTACAGCTCTGGCTGTTCTGGAGGTCCAGAAACTTACTTTGTAGACCAGACTGGCCTTGAACTCACAGAGATCCACCTGGCTCTGCCTCCCAGGTGCTGGGATTAAAGGTGTGTGCCACCACTGCCCGGCTTTTTTATTTTTTGAGAAGAGTAGCCTCAGCCAGTGTAGAACTTACTATATAGGCTAGGCTGGCCTCTGCCGCCCGAATGCTAGGACTAAATTCGTGCACTATCCCATCCCACCCATTATTAAGTAGTAAGAGTGACTTAACACAAGCACCTTGATATGGAGACTGTGGATCTGATAACTGAAACAGGTTAGGAAAGTGATGGGCAGTGTGTACATCCTGGACTAAGAGACGATTCAGGTTCTGGCTGGACAGGGTAAGATTTCATCACTCTATTCAGAGTACCATGCACCTTAAACTTGATGAATCACGTCTCCATTGCTGCGGGCTCGTCTCCCACCCAGGCTGTTCTCCACTCAGAAGCCAAAAGGTGGTTTTTCTATCGTGCACAGCTGATTCTCAGAATCCTACTGTGGGCCCCTCTAAGCTGCTGTGACTGCAGAAAAATTCCTTTCCAACATTTTCCATGTAATCATTTCTGAACAGATGTGACTAGAGGTAACGAAAACTGCCAAACACCAAAGTCCGGCTGAGCAGGGGAGGATCCCCCACCTCCATTCTAACTGGGCACACTTCTGGGCTCTTTACTCTGCTCTTTGCCCCTCTGTTAAAGCCGCCCTGAACCACGAGTGCATCCCTACACACTCCATGCAGCTTCATGCCTCTCTGTCTTCCAATTTCAGCTCAGAAACTGCCAGTTCTGAAAAGCATTCCTGAACTGACCCCTCACCCAACTTCCTTAGACTGTTCTGGATGTCAGTGCCTCTGTTTTCCTCCCCCTGTACTCTTAACACAGTGAAAAGTATGGCTTATACATGTGTGTTTCTCTTTTACCAAAATATAACTACAGACAGACATCACACTCCCTGATGGTTAATACCGAGTGTCAACCTGACTGTGTCTAGAATCACTAGGAGGCATGCCTTGGGGCATGCCTGTGATAGAATATCTGGATTAGGTTAATGGAGGTCGACGCTGAATGTGGGCAGCACCATTCCATGGCTGTGTGGCCCCAGATAGTACAGAAAGAAGTGTGCTGGGCACCAGCATTTATCCCCGCCTCTTTCCTCCTGATTATAGATGTAATGTGACCAGCTACCTCGGGCCCCTGCTACTGTGATTTCCCCATCATGATGGACTGTACCCTTGGAACTGTGAGCCAAATAAACCCTTCTGGAAGCTGCATTTGTCAGCACTGTATCACACAAGCAGAAAATGAAACTCATAAACACAACTCCAATTCCCATGGGCAGCACACTACAATGTGAATGGGATGAATACATGAAAACCTGCAACCTTGTACATGCCAAACAGCACCAACCCTCCAAGCAGGTCAGGTTCAATAGTCAGATCCCTCCTGAAAACAGTCCAAGCAAAGATAGACCATCTTCTCTAGCCCCACCACAAACCAAAGCCCAGGCTCTGGAGGCAGATAACTCAGGACTGCAGGTAACCTTGGTGGCACCCCAAGTCCCTAGCTTCCTAAGGCCCTGGTCTCTCAATCATAATAAAGGGGTAAGAATGACTCACGTTGATGTCACAAGGAATAGAAGAAATTATTATGTAAAACAGATATCATTTACTAGATGCTTAGTTCTGATTTCCACCCAGCCCTGCTCCCCTTTTCTCCCTGTGGTGCCAAAATAGAGTCAGAGCCTCATAAAGTCTGTATTCATAACATACACTGGCAGCTCCCATCTCCTGCAACTGGATCTTAGGAAGCAAGGAAGGAGACAAAGACTGGCCCTGGACTGTGACCCTGGAGGGACACCACTGTCTAAAGCACCCACACCAGGTCCCAAGGTCACCATGCTCCTTGGCTTGGAACACAGGTATCTCCGAGACCTCTCTGTACCCAAAAAGCAGCTTCAAGGGCTTTGTGCCGCCGCCGCCCACTAGCTCAGTAGCCAAAGAATAGGCTAGAAAGATTCACAGGCAGAGATTCACTCCCCAATCCAAAAAAACATTTTTTTTTTTTTTGCAAAGAGACATGGGAAAGCGTCTGACAAGACAAAGAGGAGGCTCCATCCTTGCAGAAAACTGACTCCCCTTCCCTGAGAAGCCAGCAACTGCCAATCACTCCTCAAATAGGGGTGGGATTTCATAAGCCCCTCCCTGATCAGTAAAAGTTTTTTTTTTTTTTTTTTTTTTTTGAGACAGGTTCTCACTATGCAGACCAAACTGGCCTCTACCTCCCAAATCCTGGGCCTAAAAGTGTGTGCCACCCAGCCTGACCCACTAGTAACTAGTAAGAGTGACAGCCCAAACACTGTGTTCGCAAAGGCTCTGTCAGAGGGCGAGATTCCAGATAATGTATCTTGCTTATATTGTTCCCTATTTTCTCAGCTTTCTACAATGAAATACTTCTGTAGTCTGACAGCATTTACAATTTACAATGTCCATGGTCCATGTCATCTTTTTTTTTTTTTAATTTTCAAAAGTTTTTTTTTTTTTTTTTTTTTTTAATTTCCATACAGTGTATTTTGAGGTAGGAAGTATTTGTGGGGAGGGCTCATGTTATTCTTTTTTTTTTTTTTTTTTGGTTTTTCGAGACAGGGTTTCTCTGTGTAGCTTTGTGCCTTTTCCTGGAACTCACTTGGTAGCCCAGGCTGACCTTGAACTCACAGAGATCCGCCTGGCTCTGCCTCCCGAGTGCTGGGATTAAAGGCGTGCGCCACCACCGCCCGGCTCATGTTATTCTTAATAAAGGAGCAGTTCCATGCCCGGGGAAGGTTGGGTCTCAGGTAAATTATATTCAGTGTTATGGTTTGAATGAGAAAGCTCCTATGTTGGAATACTGGTCCCCAGTCGGTAGAACTGTTTGAAAAGGACTTGGAGGTGTGGCTTTGTTGGAGGAAGTGTGTCACCCGGAGCAGGCTTTGAGATTGCAAAAGCCCATGCTATTCTCATTTAGCTCTCCATGGTTGTGGACCAGATGTCAGCTCTCAGCTACTGCCGCCTGCCTGCTGCCATGCTCCGCACCATACGGTCATGAACGCTAACCCTTCGTAGCTATGAGCTCCACGTTAAACCCTTTCTTTATAAGTTGCCTTGGTCAGGTGTTGTATCGTGGCGATAGAAAAATAACAAAGACACTCAGTGATTGGGATCAAGTTGCACCCCTCAGTCCTGTTCTGCAAACTAACACAGGAAGGTCAGATCTCTGTGACCTGGGGTTCAGGGATCCTATGACAACAATGGAACCCTTGACTCACCAAGAGTAGTGTGTGTGTGTGTGTGTGTGTGTGTGTGTGTGTGTGTGTGTAATGTGTAAGTTTCTTTCCCAACACAGGATTGGAGGGTTCACTCTGATACCATTAGGTTTTCTATTAGCCAGTACTCATGGGTCAGGGAGCCCAGAGTTTATGGATAGGGAGAGGAAAGGTGCTTTGGGTTCAGGTAAGAAGCTTAGGGAAGCTAAGGACAGTAGTACACACCTATGGTCCCAATATTTGGGAGGCAGAGGCAAGAGGATCATGAATTTGAGACCAATCTGAGCTACAACGGCAAGACCCTATCTGAAAAGTGACAAACAAAAGCTGTTGTGAAATGACACCTCCCCCAGGCATCCCATCCAGCTCACTCATAAAGCGCAATCCTAATTAGTCTTAACGATAAAAACCCAGAGTCAGATATCAGGGTAAATGCTGGAGGATCAGAGACGCAAAGGAACAGCTACAGTCACCTCTTACCTCTCCTACTCCTCAGACCAAACGGGGCAGGACAGAGAAAAGTCTCCAGTTACAGGCTCAGGCTTCATGCCTTCATTAATTCTTTCATTCACCACTTATACACTAAGGCCATCTACGGGGCAATACTGAGCCACTGGGGCAGTATAATCAACTTATAATCAACTTAGTATAACCCCCCAATCCTATGTTGGGAAAGAAACTTACACACACATTACACACACACACACACACACACACACACACACACACACACACACACACACACACACTACCATAGCTGACACTTTTCAGGAATGCTAAGGAATAACAGCAGGTGAACATTTGCTGGGCTTAGAGCCTGTACAAAGCCAGGGCTGTCCTGGAATGCTGATTTCTCTCTCTCTCTCTCTCTCTCTCTCTCTCTCTCTCTCTCTCTCTCTCTCTCTCTCTCTCTCTCTTCTCTATGTTAAGAGGCTGTGGAAATAAGAAGGATGGGAGGAGATAAGGCAGCTGGCAGGAATGAAGAACTCTGGGCAAGAGAATCAAAAACGGTCTCCAGGAGGATTCTGAAGACGCTGCGCTCCCAGCTCCGCCATGAAAAATTGTCAGTAAAATCCGCATCCTTCAGCAAATGCTGTTGCTGACTGACTGGGCTGAATCCAGTGAAGTGCTATTTCTGTTCTCAACGTGAAGAGGAGGAGGAGGTGGGAGTAAAAAAAAAAAGCTGGGCGTAGAGGCCCCCGCACAAATTAAAACTATGCCTGCCTGCAAGTTCGTGGTGCAGTGGTGGAGGATCCTCGCAAATAAAGAAACACCTATGAGTGTGTGTGCCAAGACCAGCACTGAAAAGGACCTTGAACAAAAAGTTGAAGGAAAACAAACAAACAAAATAAATGAATGAATGAATGAATGAATGAATGAATGAATAAGTATTAAGGGGCTGGAGAGATGGCTCTGTGATTAAGAGCACTTGCTGCTCTTTCAGAGAGCCTGGGTTTGGTTCCCAGCACCCACATGGCAGCTCACAACACTCCTTTTCAAAGAATCCAGTACCCTCTTCTGGCCTCCTTAGGCACCACTCACACACACAGCCCACATACATACGCGCAGGTAAGCATACATAAAACAAAAACAAATTAATCTCTTGTTTATATATTTTTGCTTTGCATTTTTTTTTTTGAGAAAAGCTCTCAAACTACCATAAGGTGGACTCGAACTCACCATATAACTGAGGACAGTCCTGAACTTCCCATCCTCCAGCCTCAACCTCTCAAGTGTTGGGATTTATAGGCATGCATTATCTACCCAGTTTTATATGGCCCTGAGGATCAAACCTAGGGCATCCTGCATGTTAAGCAAGTATTTAACCAGCAAGCTACATTCCCCAGCTCATTTGCTGTGGGCAGAGCTGGGATAACATAAAAGTGAGTGAGGCTGAGTCATTTGAGTGTACAATAAGATGTCTCTATCTACATTTATCTATCTGTCTGTCTATCTATCTACCTATCTATCTATCATCTGTCTGTCTATCTATCTATCTATCTATCTATCTATCTATCTATCTATCTATCTATCTATCTATCTATCTATCTATCTAGGACAGAACACATGTGCCACAGGATTATGTGGAGATCAGAGGACAACTTGAAGAACTCAATTCTTTCCTTCTACTAAAACCGGGGAAGTAACCTGGGGCTCAAACTCAGGTTGTCAGGCTTGGCAAGCAGTTTTACCAGCTGAATCATCTTGCCAGGCCCTTGGCCTCCTATTTCAAATACACATTAGGTTCAACAGAGATTTACTGGCATTATCTTGATTTTTAAATATGCTGATATTTTTAAATATCATTGACCTTGATAACTGAGATGCTGGATATCTCTTCAATCCTGTGACTACATCTCTTCACTGTAGGTGGGCCCTGAAGGAACACATTCAGGAATAGAGGACAAACTCTATAGATAAGGTCAGAAAAGCTTCCTTGAGGGCTCAGCAGCTCTGAAGGTGGACTTTGGAGAATAAACAGAAACTAACATATCAAGGAAAAATAAATAATACTACCCAAGCCAAGAGCCGAGTCTGGAATGAGACTAGAGAAGCCATTTGCTCCCATCAGTGGATTAGAAGCCTGGAATAACACAGAAGGACCAGTTACCTGCCCCTTGGTGTTCACAACAAGCCCTGACAGGCTGTGGCTGAAGGAAGAACTGTGGTGTTCCTGTTGCTAAATGCGGTGGTTTGAAAACAAAACAAAACAAACAAACAACAACAACAACAACAACAAAAAAAAAAAAAAAAACAGCCCCCAAAGGGAGTGGCACTATTAGGAGGTGTGGTCTTGTTGGAGTAGATGTGGTCTTGTTGGGGGAAGTGTGTCACTGTGGGCTTTGAGGTCTCATATGCTCGTCACGGCCAGTGAAATGGATGACTTCTTGTAGCCTGTGGGATCAAGATATAGGAATCTCAGCTCCCTCTCCAGCACCATGTCTGCTTGCACATGATGATAATGGACCCAACCTCTGAAACTGTAAGCCACCCCCATTAAATGTTTTCCTTTATAAGAGTTGCCATGGTCATTGTTTTCTCTTCGCAGCAATAGAAACCCTGACTAAGGCACTAGACTTCTAGATGCAGGGTTTCAGGGTTGATATTTTCAATGCCACCATCAATGCAAAAGTAGCTTGATGGGCAGCAAGCTGGCTTAGCACTCTCACCTCTCATTTGTAACTAAGCAACTTCCTCAAAGTTTCCTGACCAGAAAGCTAGTACTGGGACCAGAGTCCAAGTCTCCCAACCCTCCAAGTCTCTGAGAGTTGATGAGCTCTTCATTGAACGAGTTAGGAAATGAACTAGCGCATCAGGGAGCGATTTCTCTCTAGTGCCTTCTAAATGGCTAAGTAACTCTCAGCATTATGCTGATGCCTGGGAACTGTGAATGCACACAGACACGGAGGTTCATCTGAGTTTCCTGCTGGGATGCTCTAGGAAGCTATACCACCCCAAAGCTCCATCTATGAAGGAGACAGAAAAGAGTTCCCCAACTCCTGTCCGCCCACAGGCTCTGAGCAGGCAGACTGAACCTCGATCCTGTCATTCATTCCCTGCACAGCTGGCCTCTAAGCTGCAGTGTCCTCTTCACCCAGAATTTCACTGTGTCCGCACAGGGAACCACCAGATCCCAATGCTGCCTCCTCCTATCCTTAAGTTGTTAATACCAAACAGAACAGAAGTGAAGGGCAGGACGCTGAATCAGACCAGAGTCCAGATGCCTTTGGGGTGCCGCCTCTGGGGATTCCCAGGCAGGACCCTGGATGTACCGCCAGCACTTCTGTACTGCTTTGTCTTGTCCTTGTTGTCAAGGTCACCATAATCCTCACAGACAGCATTTATCTCATATAGAGGGCTGGATGGTGGTCCCTTCCAGGGTCCACATCTCAGCTGCTAGAACGTGTGAATGTCACATCATTTGAAAGAAGGGTCTTTGCCGATGTGATGAAGTTAAGGGCCACGGAAGGAGGCACTTAGCTTCTATCACCCAGGTGTTCCTGACATGCAATGTCGCATACGCTTACCAGAAGTGAGGACAGAGGCAGCAGCCGAGGACAGCCATAGTGACGACCATAGCTGAGGAACGTGTATGGCCCCTGCAGCTGGGCGAGGGCGAGAAGTCTCTCCCAGCAGCTTCAAGAGGCAGTGTGGCCCTACTAACGCTGTGTTGCACTCAGGACCGAGAGAAAACAAATGCTTGTTGGTTTCATCCCAACAGTCATGTGTCAGGAGGGTAACACACTGACCCCTCTGAGCAGCAGCAGGACAGGAAGCATCTCTGGCACAGATCTGGTACATTCCAGGCACCAGGCACTGTACAAGGTTATCCAATAACCCCCATGTGCTATTTCCATTTATCAGATGGGCAAACTGATACTGAATGAGGAAAGCTGGCCAAGGTGGGTTGGGATGGAGGGAACATAACCCTACATGGACTGCTTTCTCCAACTGGAAGACCAGAAGTGCCTGGACAGTGTCCTACTTCTGGGCAGTCCCCTCAGGAATGTGCGCATCGGGCTGAACTTATTTCTGATCTCAAATGATATTTTTACTAGACTGATCTCCGAGGTTTGGCTCCTTCAAAAAGTCAGGGAATGACTAATTGTGGGGACAAGGAGACAAGATCTCAAATGACCTCCGTGGTGTTTCTGATGGATTTGCCAGCACCTAAATAGCTCCGGTGGGCCTAGTGGGTGATTCTTCTTCTTCACAAGGAAATCTTTGGAAGCCAAGACACCACCCAGAGATGACTCAGCATTGACTATCGAGCAATTAATTAATTAATTAGTGATTAATTAAAACACAAGCCTGCCCTATTTTGAATAGAGACTATTATAAACTAGACTCACAAGGAAAGTATAACTTCTCAGAAGTCTGCCTGACCCAGAGATCAGTGTACCAGAAACAAATGCCTGAAGATTCTCTGGAACCCTTCTTAGGGAAAAATCAGTTGGCTGTGCCCAGGAATCTGTGAGTACAGTCTACCATGACAACATTCTGCAGGATCCAGTAAAAGAGGAGAAATGTGGGGACTAAATTAAACCCCAATATTTTAACATATCAGACTCTCTATACAGCTATATACATGACCTGGACCCATTTGAACAGCAATACACCTTGTGGCTACATGTGACTTTATTAGGAGGTAGGGCGGGGACAAATCCATCCTAAATCCCATATTCCCAGCTCCCAGCAATCCTCACGTGTAAGAAACAACTGGCTGATGCCTTTGACAGGGCTGCTTGGGTAACTGGAAATGCTAATTGTCTCCAGGAGGCCTGTAAACTCAACACAAAGCTCTCAAAGAGGAGTTTTGCCCCAGAGTGACCTGGCTAACCACCACCCCCTTCCTCACGAAATCCAATTCTCTCAAGCAGAGCAAATGCTCAGTCAATGTATTTATTCAATCTCCACCGAGGAGAAACAGAGAGGAGGGCCCTGGGAGTTCCCTTGAAGTGCTTTTCTGCCGCTTTCTGGGGAAGATGGCCTGCCGAGCCACCACCTCCCACCCCAAGAGCTCTCAGCCTGTGTGGTCTCAAGTGTAGCCAGCTCTTTGTCCTGGGTCACCTGGGAACACAGAAGGACAAGGAGAAGAGAGGCTCAGCAGGGGACTTGCTGGGTTCTGTTGAAAGAAGTGGGGGTGTGGGGCGGGGATGGGGGAGTCGGTAGCAAGGAATTGGTGGACTGATGTTTGGTGCAAGGCCCTGGTTTTCTCTAGGTGGGAAGCCTCAGGGCCTGGGACCTTAAGGGTTAAAAAATCCCAGAGGAGAGGAGGGCATAGTCCTGCTTGATTCCTCCCCACCCCCCACCTACCCCTACCTATCCCCACCTCCGAGTTCTAGATGTTTAGAATCACCAAGGCCTTTGCTAAGGCAGGGCCACAAATCTGTCTGGAACTCCCCAACCCAAATAGCTTTGGCCTGGGAGTTTGCTTCAGGAGGCATGTGGCAGCAAAGCTGTCTGATCTGAACTGCTGGACCGCTTAATCTCTCTTTACTTGGTCCTAATGGTCACCTTACATTGGGCTGCTGCAATAGTAATTCACCTGAAAACAAGACGTCACCCCAAACCCCACCAGAAGTACTTCCCGATGCATACAGCTATCATATGATCTTCCTAAGATCTCTCAAAGGCTGAGCTCTAAACCACATCTGGCCCCAAGGATTTCCAATAAAGATCCACGGATGTGTCATTCCAAGAATAAACGATTAAAGCCTTTCCATCCCCACGTTCATATGCTGAAATCCCAATACTCCCCATCCTACTAGTACCACGTGACTACAGTAAGAAAGGATGTAGGAGGCTGAAGGTAAAGTTCTTGCTGTCCAAGCCTGAGAGCCTGAGTTTGGATCCCTAGCACTCATGTAAAAGTGAGTCAGGCACGGCCACCCACTTCTGTAACCCCAGTGCTGGGGGTGGAGAACATAGGAAGATTTCTGGAGCCCATTGGCCAGCTGGTGTGGACAAAATGCCAAGCCCCATGTTCAGTGGGAAACCCCATCTCAAAAAGTAAGGGGAAGAGAGATAGATAGAGGACCCTTACACTGGATTCCACATGCATATACACAGGTGAGAGATATAGAAAGGGTCCTTACACCGGATTCCACATGTGCACACACAGTTGAGAGATAGAGGGTCCTTACACTGGATCCCATATGTGCACACACAGGTGAATACACACACAGGTGAGCACACACAGGTGTGTACACACAGGGGAACACACACACACACACACACACACACACACACACACACACACACACACAGATGTGTGAAAGGAACAGAACTCCACCTCCTTCTCCCCAGCTTCATTTCCTCCCTGTCCTACTTGGCCATGGGGAGGACACAGGGAGAATTCAGAAGCCAAGAAGAGATCCCTCACTAGAGTCACCCATGCTGATGTCCTGATTTCAGGCTTCTAGCCTCTAGAACTCTGAGCAATGCATTTCTTTGAAGTCACTAAAGCCTTGATATTTTGTTATAGCAACATTAGCTGACTGATACTAAGAAATAGAGGACTATTATAGCAAATAACTAAAATATGGAAGTGGCAAATAACTAAAATATGGAAATATTTTTGGTACAAGTATTTTGGGACAGAGGACAGAGATTGGGAGGGTATTTAAGGAGCATGCTAGCTGCAAAAAGCACAGACTGCCTTGAGTAGAATGTTCACACAAATATGGCAACTGGGGTGGACTGAATGAGGATGGCCCCCATAGGCTCATATGTTTGAAGACTTGGTCCCCAGTTGGTCGAACTGTCTGGGAAGGATTAGGAGGTGTGGCCTTGTTGGAGGCAGTGTGTCATTTGGGACAGGCTTGAGGTTTAAAGAGTCTCACGTCCTAGCCACTATACTCTTTGCCTCTTGCTTGTGAGACATGAAGTCTCAGATGTTCCTACCTCCACACCATCATGGACTCTGTCAGAAACTATAAGCCCAATTAAACACTTTCTTTATAAGTTGCCTTAGTCATGGTGTTTTGCCACAGCAACAGAAAAGTAACAATTACAGACACTAAAGAGATTGTTCTGGTCAGGTGTCAGATACAAACCATGAGGGACACCACACTGGAAAATGAAGGAAAAGCAATCCTCATAGAGAAGCCAAGAGCCTGGCTGAGCTCATGCTCTGTTATTTCTCTGCCAGACTTGGACATTACCTCCACATAGCCTCTACTGACCAACCTGACCTTGCTATGAACATTCAATTCTTCCTCATCCAGTTCAGGCTTTGTGATGGCTAATCTTGATCGTCAATTTGGCTGCATCTAGAATCAACTAAAACCCAAGCTTCCAGGCACACCAGTAAGGAATTTTCTTGTTTGGATTAACTGAGGCAGGAAGGCCCACCTAACTCTGGACCTCACCTTCTGGTGGCAACCCACATAAAAGGACGTGGAAGAAGGAAGCTTTCGCTTTTTGCCTGTTTGCCTTTTTCACTCTCACTGGCAAGTTCATCTACCCCAGTGCTGAGGTATCCCTTCACCTGCATTAGAACCTACTTCCTAGGGATTCTAAGATCAGCAACTCTCCAGGAATCCTCTAGTGCTCCAGCACCAGGAAGTGCTAAGACAGACAGCCTTGCTGAACAATTACCAGATTCTTGGCCTTCCATTGTGAGATAACCACTGTTGGACTACCCCAACCACAGCCTGTACACCAGACTAATATGCATTGTAAAATCTCTCTCTCTCTCCCTCTCTCTCTCTCTCTCTCTCTCTCTCTCTCTCTCTCTCTCTCTCTCTCACACACACACACACACACACACACACACACATACACACACACTCCATATATATATATATAAAATGAAAATTTAATACAATCACAGATTAGACAATATACAAAAGCTATTAATTCTAATACATATATAAATAATGATATGAACATTATAATGGGTCTGGGAGTGGGGGGTTTATGCCTTTAAGTCCAGCACTTAGGAGACTAAGGCAGGAGAATTACCATCTCTCCAGCCTCCCCCCAGATAAAAATTTTAAGTTAAAGAAAAGGTCTAGTTTGCTTTTGGGTTAAAAGGTTGAGGTTGGCTGTGGTAGCTTACGCCTGTAATCTCAGTATTTAGGAAGATAAAGCAAGAGGATTGCCACAAGTTCAAGGCCCACCTGGGCTAGATAGTGAGTTCTAAGCCAACCTGAACCGAGGCAGGTGGATCTCTGTGAGTTTGAGACCATCTGGTCTATATAGTGAGCTTGAGGCCAGGCAGGGTTACATAGTGAGATCCTGTCTCAAAAAAAGCAAAAAATAATATAAAACAAAACAAAATTTCAAGTTGACAGATTCTCCTTCTGTAAATTCAATATGAATCCAATTAAAATGCCAACAAGGAGTACTTTTAGAAAAATCCTCTAGGAAAAGAAATATAATAGCCATGAAAATTATGAAAGAAGAATTTGTGAAAGAGAAAGCCTGGTCTCATAGGCATTAAAGCTTGTTGTGAAACTATAATAATAAAAGGAATTTGGCAGTGGAGAGCAAAGAGATAGGACGCAGTGCAAAGTAACCTTCCAAAACTTAGCTCAAGTGCCTACTGGTTCCGGGATGGACACCAAACAAAATGGACAGAAGTTCTTGCTATTTTTATTTGTGTTTTCATAACTGCAACCAAAACACTTGGGAGGGGCTTGCCGGTTGGCCAGTCTTGCCAAAAATCACAAGCTTCAGGATCAGGGAGAGACTGTGTCAAAGGCATAAAGCCGAGTGTGATAGAAGACCCGGGATGACTCCCTTGTACCCCCCACAAGCCCTGCTAATCCCATTCTCTCCACGTCCCACCGTGTGGGGTTTACAGGTGTACACGGCCACACTCAGCTTATTATATAGGAGCTGGGATCCAAATCCATGCTCATGGTTGCACATTGAGTGCTCTTAGCCGCCAAGTCATCACTCCAGTCCTGTATAATTTTAACAACATCCTCGTAAGTACTATTAAATGACAGGAGCCGGGCAGTGGTGGTGCTGGCCTTTTATCCCAGCACTCGGGAGGCAGAGGCAGGCAGCTCTCTGTGAGTTCGAGGCCAGCCTGGACTACAGAGTGAGTTCCAAGAAAGGCGCAAAGCTACACAGAGAAACCCTGTCTCGAAAAATTAAAAAAAAAAAAGAAAAAATTAAAAAAAAAAAATTAAAAAAAAAAAAAAGACAAGAAAGAAGAAAAAAGGTCAAGGTACAAGTATGGTCCTACTCCCGTTGAATGATGGACAACTCGTGTTGAGCCTGAATGAAAATTGTATGACCTTCTTTTTGAGTTTCTGTTTGTTTGTTTGTTTCATATTCTGAGATTTTGTACCTTCAGGCTCTGTTGGAAACAGCCAGTACCCAAGGCCAAGCTGTAAAAATTGCAGGGAAGCCACAGGGCTGCCAACCAGGGTGTTTAATGAGCGAAACTTAAGGGCTGAATGCAAATAACTAGTCAACAGCAGATGGCAGGGGTCAGGCAAGAGATGCTTCAAAGAGATAAAGTCAGAGCCTTGGTCAGGCCTGGAGAAAGATAAATGGCTCCTATCTGATTGGGGGTGGGGAGGTCAGAGGGTTCATGCAGCTGGTCCATGCACTACCAAAGGAGTAGGAAAAGAGGTTTTTATATCTCCACTCGACACTAGAAAGCCAGGGAAAGACAATCTGAGGACAGAGAAGGAAGAGGACCATTTGAGGTGGAAATGGATTGTTTGGCCCAATGTGATAATTCAACTGTAGGCTTTCAGTGCTTAGCTGTCCTGAAATCTCAAAATGGGTGAATCCTGAACACATACACATGGGCACACATACACACATACACACGGGCACACATACACACAGGCACACATTCACACAGGCACACACAGAGCCTAAAGACTGAAAGTGAGCTGATTCTATTTAACCTGGGAGAAAAACAAACAAATGAACAAAACTCAATTAAGTTGTTGCCAAGAACTTTAAATGGCAGAGAGAGGTACCCAATTAGCCCTTATTTGTCCTTCTTAAAAAGTCTTTAAAAGTTTATGCCTTATTTAAATACAAAGTTAATAGTACCAGTTATTGCTAACGTCATTTGCCGTAATAAAGCCTTGCTTTTAATTGGAAGCGAGGGTGTATCACTCCACTTCTCCTAATTAACTAACTTTATGGGAAGCCAGGCTTCTGGAAACACAAAGCTATCATGAGGTGCTGATATTTTCCCTGGGTGCATTTTTTCCTAACTCTAGACATTGTATCTTGGAACAAATCAAATTATTAGCATTGGCCTTGCATACTAAAACTTTAAAACTGATCACTGACCTGAAAGCTTTTCAAACAAATGCTGGCCTCTGTTGTGTTCAGGACTGACCAGAATACAGACAACATTATGTATGTACCTCTCCCCCGCCTCTTCATCTACAGCAGTGTTCTCAACCTGTGGGTTGCAACCTATTTGGGCGGTCTCATATCAGATATCCTGCATATCAGATATTTATGTTATGATTCATAACAGTAGCAAAACTACTGTTATAAAGTAGCAACAAAATAATCTTATGGTTTGGGGGGTCACTACAACATGAAGAACAGTTTTAAAGGGTCACGGCATTAGGAAGGTTGAGAACCACAGCTCTCCAGGGAAGGGCAGGCCATTATCTCACCCCTTGCTCTCCTCTCCTCTCATGTAGCCAGTCTTGGTTCCTTTAAGCTTGCCTCCTGGGAATAATTTTCCAATCATATAATTATCTCTGTGGGCCTTAGAGAGAGAAAAAAGAATATGGTGTTTCGAAAAAAAAAATTATACCCTTCTTTTGGTCCTATATTAAGCATTTTCTACATCTGGCAAAGGAATCTAAACTATGTTACTACAATATATTTAGTTGGTGTGAACACCTCTCCACTGCGCTTTCTTTTAAATGTACTTCTCTTTAGAGAAATTAGCTTGGGCAAGCTGAGGTTCTTACATCAAGATTTCTATATTCCCCCAAAGAATATGACCCAACAACACGGGTACTAATAACAGTTGCTAAAGTCAGCTTGAAAATACAAAATGAGATCTAATCTAGTTTCTCTAAAGGTAAACCTTCTATTTCAGTGATTAACTTGTGAAGAGTCCTACATGTCTGAGAACCCACATGGCATTCTGACAGTCAAAATAACAGGAAAGGCAAGTGTGGACAGGTGTGGGGACTCGGGCACACATAGACATGTGTGCATCTATAACACAAACATGAAGTGTTCATATATGAGAACTATATACGCTAATGTACTATGAGAGAAGTAAAACCCAGAGTTTCAGTTTTTGAGGGCATAAATTCGATTAATAGAGGTGACCGCTAGAAGCCAAAGTTGAACACTTAGTCCAGTGGAAAACTACGGCAACTCAGGGGTGACAGCAGGCAGTCAAGTTTTAATTGTTGTTTAATCGTCACTGTAAAGATGTCTTCTCTGCAAGAGAAGCTCCAATCTTCCTGCTCCCTCTTTATTGTCTTTTGAGTGCTCCGAGATAAGAAACTCTGAGATTAAGCTGTAAGGCTCTGAGGAGCTCTGTGGGATCCTGGATTGGATCCTAGAACAGATAAAGGACAGTCATGCAATCTGCATGAAGTGTGGAATTTAGTTTAGAAAACTAATGCACCATGGCCAGTCTTCAGCTCTGACAGATATACCATAGCTGTGTGATGCATTAACCACAGTGGAACCACACACTAGAGGTATGAGTCAGTGGCACGGCATTAAGTCTATGAGTACCTCAAAGATAAGTAAATAAATAACTGAACAGAATGAGGCCAGGACCAACTCTTACTATATGTGTAAGTTTTCTGCACATAATAAAATAATTCCAGAATAAAAAATTCATGACAAATAAAATTGCTGTCATTAAGCATCGGTAAACCAACATTTACAAGCCCTTAATGTTTATCACATGGTTCAGGAAACATAAGTAATTTCCCACCCAAGTAACAGCTCCATTTATCAATAATATGGCAGCAGCCTCCATTCATGGAAAAAGCAAGGCCATTTCCATACATGGTGGTAATTATCTTATAGGTGTCGACCTTGAGGATAAGAAGGCCCAGGGAGCCAAAGGAAGAAATTCAGATTTAGCCAGTCCCCCAAAGAGGCATCACCAGTCAATCATGATCTGAGAAGCCCAGCCTAGTAAAAGAGGCACACGCAAGATGCCCCGTTGCTATGGGGCATCTCTTAGAACCGCAGGAGACAAGCTGCCCAATTGGGCACTGCCGAACTATACCCACAACAGGAGGCATTTACAAACCCAGCAAGGCCTGGCACCTGCTCAGAGATTTCAAGGTCAAGCCAGCATTGCTTCCAGAGAGCAGCAGAGTAATTAAGCTCACATGTCCAGGCAGAAGGCTGGCAGGCAAGGCTGAAGAGCCATGGACTTGTTCCTGGCTGGCATGTGTTCACCACCAGGGTCTGGCCACGCACTCGGGAGCTGCATGCAGTTTGGTTCCAGCTCCTCTCTAGAGAGCATAGAGAGACTTAGTTTCTGGAGGCTGGTTTGCTTCTGAAAAATGACCTTTCAAATGCAAAGATTTTTGCAAGCTCTCAGGTGACTGAATCCCACACCCAGCTCAGTCTTACCTCCCAGTAGCAGTAGGTCTCAGATTTTATTTGGACCCAAATGCCTAAACTTATATAAAAGCATTGAATTTGTCCAGTTTTTGGGTCAATTCTTTGAATACCATGATTTCTCCAACTCTTGAGCTCCCAAAGTTTTGAGTGCATTTTCCTTTCCTTCTTGCTTGGGTACCAGACGTAGGACAATTGTGTGTCTATGGTGCGCTTTGTGTTCATAACGTGATTTAGAAGACTTAGGACCCTTTTAGTTAGACCCATAACTATTTCTTCTCTGATCTGAAGGATGGGTAGAGGTCTTTCCCTTACAAGGTCTACAAAACAAATGTTTCCCATTTTCCCCCACACCTGCTCTATTTTCCCATCTGACAAGAGCCTTTCCTGGAAAGGGAAGCAAATGTTACCAACAGACTGGTCTCCGACAATCCTGGTGATGGAGAGTGCTATGGTTTAAATGTGGTTTGTCCCTCAAAGGCTAGGCTCTCAGCATGGGGACATTAAGAGAAGCAGACTATTGGGAGGTGCTTAGGGCACTGAGAACACTGATTGTATGGGACTAAGGTAATGCCCAGGGGCTCGTGGTTCCCTGAGTTAATTCTTCTTAGCATAACATGTTATAAAAGATTAAACTGACTGCTGGGTCATGCCTGGCTTCCTCTCTCCCCATTCATCACTCCCTCTTGGAAGCACTATTATGATGCCATAAGGTCCATACTGGAGCAGAGTGGATGCCAGCATCATACCCTTGAATCTTCAAAAATTTGGGCTGAATAAAACCCTTTTCTGTAGAAATATCAGCTTCAGGTATTTCATCCTATTGACAGAAAACAGACTGCCGTGAGCAACCATCTTGGGGCCCTGTTCTTCCCAGCCCTGCTCCATCCTGTGTTTCAGAGACAGCCACTCTAACTCTGTACACATGGAAGACGGAGTGGAAGAATGGGGACGTCCCGAGTCTTCTACATTATCTCTTGAAGCACACCATAGACACAATGATCCTACATCTGGTGCTCAAGCAAGAGGAAAAAGAAGATGCACTTACAACTTTGGGAGCTGAACATTTGGAGAAATCATGGTATTAAAAAAAAAAAAAAAACAAACAAAGGACAAATTTTATGTAAGTTTAGGTATTCCCCAGAGATCTTGGGGGCACATTTGATGATCCTTAGTCCATACAGATTTAGTATTACAGGAGCTGAGATAATCAGAAGGGAATGTTCAAAATTCTGATACTCATTTCTGAAGGTAGACTAAAAATAGTTAAGTTGGTATAAGTATGTGACTCTCCAAAATTATAGTCCATAAGTCAGAGGTTGTTCTTGCTCTCTTTTTAAAAGGTGTTTATTCCATGAGCTTGTTGGAAAGAGTAAGTAAGTTAAATGGAATAGTATGTTTGAGACACAGGGAACAATGCTTGGCATTTGGCAATCCCTACTTAACTGCTTGGAATGTAAGAATATAACTAGACACTGTACAAGACAGTACAGTGGCGAGTATCTTCTCAGGTCCCGGCACCTCCCAAGACCCCGGAGAGAACCTGGTGTGATTCTTAGAGCCAACATCTCACAGGTGAAAGACGAGCTGCTTTAACCCACTTCCTAAAGTCCTGTTTCTTAGAGGGAAACTTCTGAGAGCATGCGCTGCTGGAAATGTCTTTAAGCAGAAGCCGCTTTGCAGAAATGAAAACAAATATTTTGCTTTCCCCCAGAAAAATCTGGAATCTGTGCCATCTTGGACTTTCAGTCAAGAGAAAGGAGAAGTACCTGCCATCTTAACAGCACTGTGAGAAGTACAGTGGTCTCCTGAATCAACAAATCACCCATTCCACGGAGATGGTACCAAATATTTAGTACATTTTCCTACACATACATACATACATACATACATACATACATACACACAATACATACACACATACATACATACATACATACACACACATACATACATACACTCATACCTACATACATACATACATACATACATACCTCTGGTAAAGAGTAATGTGTATTAGGCACTGTAGTAACTAATAACAGAACAATAATAACAATTAACTACACTAAAAGTTATGTGGATGTTCTCTCTCTCTCTTTCCTTCCTTCTTCCTTCCCACCCCACCCCAAAAGAGTCAAGACAAATGCTAACATGTTCAGCAAGAAGTTGACTAAAACTGAAATCACAGAAGGTGAAACTTGATAAAGGGGTGCCATGACAGCCCCGCCCCCCACCAGAGAGTCCTCCTTGGCTCAGAACTCAACACAATCACCTTTCCCATGCCACCTTTTCCCAGACAGTCTGGCAGGGCAACATTTTTTTGACATCACCAAGTGACTTAAAGGGAGTTGTGAGATCCACCATGTGGGAATGAGCCCCAGCTAATTCTCCCTCTGATAAAATTTAAACAACAACAACAACAGACATAAGAACTACAGCTTTAGATGTCTAGACTCCAGAGAATATTGTGAAGACCCATTCAGACCATGTTCCAACTGAAAGCCAAGCCCAGCCCCACCACTGCACACAGCGCTTGGCCACAGTCTCTCAGAGAACAGCCTTCAGTAGCTGCTGCCAACATGGGAGGATAAATGCCAGGCTCCCCTACCACCACGCAGGACAATTCCTAAGGGCTTCCCTAGCCCAGAGATCCCAGGAGTTTTCTGCTGGATTGCAAGCCAGCTTGTCTCTCTGCCCAGCCTCTGCTCCCACTTTCTAGGCTCTGCATGCTCAACCCCTCAGAATCTAACCACTAACACACATCAGGTCCTGAGGGATACCTGCTGGCCATCTTTCCAGCATGTTTGGGGGTTTATAAAGAGCTCTTCTGAGGTGTCATTGATGAACTATAATGAAGTGAACTTAAACCACACAGCTTGATGTGTTTTCTTTTTCTTTCCTTTTTGCATGAATAGGGATTGAAGTGAGAGCCATGTGCATGCTACACCAACTACTCTACTACTGGACTCTTCCCTCAGTCTCCTGTGCTGGCTGGTTTTTATGTCAACTTGACATGGGCTAGAGTCATTTTAGAAGAGGGAGCCTCAACCGAGAAAATACCACTACCAGTTGACCTGTGGGCAAGCCTACGGTACATTTTATTTACTACTCATTGGTATGGGAGGGTCCAGTCCACTCTGGGTGGTGCTACCCCTAGGCAGGTAGTCCCGAATGGTATAAGAAAGCAGGCTGAGTAAGTCATGAAGAACAAACCAGTAAGCAGGGTTCCTCTGTGGCCTCTGCTTCAATTCCTGCCTCCAGGTTCCTGCCTTGAGTTCCTGCTCTGACTTCCTTCTATGATGGACTGTGATGTAGGAGTTTAAAAATAAATCCTTCCCTCCCTAGATTGCTTTTTGGTCATGGTGTTTTATCACAACACTAAAACCCTAATTTGGACAGCTTCTTCCTTTCCTTTTTTTCCTTCTTCCTTTCCTTTTTATTTCTTTCAGATTCTTATGAAGCTGCCCTGCCTGGCCTTGAACTTGTAATCCTCCTTTCTCAGCCTTCCAAAGGATTGGGATGACAGACCAGTATCCACCACCATGGTCCAACTTCTAGCTTTTAGTGTATGTATAAATCAATGCAACCGTCATGAAGACAATGAACAAGTCCATGAGCCATCCCCCACTTCAAAGTTTTCTATGTTTCTTTTCTCTTTCCCTCTTCTGCCATTATCCCAGTCCCATTTCCCAGAAAATGCTTGCCTTCTTCCTGCTCCCAAAGATTAGTTTGCATTTTCTTAACCATTTATTTATTTGGGGGAGAGGGTGCCAAGGTGCCCCTGTGGAGATCAGAGGACAACTTGTATGAGTCAAGTCTGTGATTCCAGGGATCGAACTTAGGTTGTTAGGTTTGGTGGCAAGTGTCTCCACCTGTAGCACCATCTTGCATGCCCTAGCCTGAATTTTTTGGAACTTTATACAAATGAGTATATATGGGAAGGATCCATTCTGTTTGGCTTCTTTGACTCTGGATCCCTATTCTGAGATTAGTCCATATTGCTTCATCTACCCATAGCATGTTTCTTTTTATTGCTGAGTACTATCCCACCATATGGACATATCGCCTCATGATTTCCTCCCAGGAGCTCTCCAAAGCCCAACACAAGAACAGGGAAGACAGGACATTCCCATCTACTCAAGCAATCCTGGGCTTGACAATAACATGGCCCTTAATTGCATTGGAAACTTTTAAGCTTTTAGCTCGTATTGGTCATGCCATCCAACTGGGTGATTCTCAAAATCACTTTATTTTGTTATTCATCCCAAGTAGAGCACTGTTCTTACACATTGTGTGTGTGTGTGTGTGTGTGTGTGTGTGTGTGTGTGTGTGTGTGTGTTGATGCTGATCCCAGGCTGCCCAAGAGGATATGGAGCCCCCACAAAACAGTCAATGATCTCTATATACAGTGCTTTTCCCTTTCAGGAGATTGTCTGGTAGGTGGCAGGATCTGGGGGCTTCTGAAGGCCCTGACTTAACACTTTTAGTCTCTGCCCTACTCTCTCTTTCCATTTCTCTCATCAGACAGATCTCACCCGAGCCCAGAATCAAGTCCTCCCATGGACAGTGGCATAACACAATGACCTAGTAGTGCCTCTCAAGTTTTATGCTCCCCGAGTCCCATATTTGAACCCGCCTTCCATCTGCCTTGCTCAGGGTGAGGACATTGTTACCCTGTTTCTTTCTGGCCTCATTTGTAACCCTGAGATAACAACACCACTCTCCTCCAAGGGCTGTCACACTGACTAAATAAAATCGTAGACTTGGAGCTCATAGCACCGTACCCTCCACAGACAGCAGCCATTGATACTTTCATGGTTATGCTTCCCGAATGTTCTGTCTGTGGCCAGATCCATGCCTTCCACAGTTTCTACATGTTCTAAAAGTTCCTGTCACCACTGGGTTGCCCATATTTAGAGGCACCCACAAAGAGCCTGACACAACCCCTCCGACCCCCCTACCCCCACCCCCACCAGGTCCTTCCTTCCTGTCGATAACACCCAAGTCCATCTTCCCATCCAGCCTCCCTTCCATTTTTCTAATTTCCCAATGCCACAAGTTCTACACATCTGGATTTTGCAAGCCAATAAAATATTTTTTTATAAATTATTGTTGGAACAAAACTATTCTAATTTTTTTTTGCAATAAAGATACTAAATAAATACAACTGAGTAACACCACTCTTTCATAGTTTAATCTCCTCCGAGCAGGAAAACCACAGTGCAGCTCACGGCACTGCTCTTTAAAACAATTATGTGGAATTAGGAAAAACCTTGCTGTATGGATTTTATTTCCCTTGTTTCTCAACAGACTAATCTTTGAGCACTGACCAGTACCCATCTCTGCATAGATGGCATTAGAAGTCCGGAGACCTGTCATCTTCCTGCCTGTCTTAATCCATAGGAGCTGTGAGCACAAAGCAGTCCTATAGACTGGGTGGCTGAAGAACAACAGACAGTCAGTTCCTCCAGTCCAGGAGTCTGGGGGTCCAAGATTAAAGGGCTGACAGATCCTGGTAAAAAACTGCCCCCTCAGTACGTCCTCACCAGAGAAGAAAGAGGGAACGAGACGGACTTCCTCATGTCTTTCCTTATATGATCAATGATGCCCTTGCATGGGCTCCACCCTCATGTCCTATCTCCTCCCAAAGACCTTATCTCTACATGCCATCATGTGGGGATTAGGGTTTCAACAGGGGGAAACAAGCATTCAGTTCTCAGCATCGACCAGTCTCCCTCCTGCCCATCCCACTCAAACGTACCTAGAACTCACCTTCTGCACCTATATCTAACGGACAGCAGAGGGATTGTATTCTTGTTGTGTGTAGGGCTCATAAGGTATAGCACCCTTAGCCCGCCAATGGGAGTCCTCAACAGACCATTTTAGAATTTGGAATACATTGTCCCAGGGAGACCATGAGGAGGAAGCGCCCACCATTTGCCATCACATACTGCTTACGGCCCTTCAGAACCAGTAACCACAGGTAAGAGTACCGTCCCAGCTGAGTGGTGGTGGTGCACGCCTTAATCCCAGCACTTGGGAGGCAGAGCCAGGCAGATCTCTGTGAGTTTGAGGCCAGCCTGATCTACAAAGCGAGTTCCAGGACAGGCTCCAAAGCTACACAGAGAAGCCCTGTCTTGAAAGAAAACACAAACAAACAAACAAATAAACAAAAAGAATACAGTCCCAGTTCGGTACCTTGCCACTCACCTTTGAAACTAGGTTCCCTTCACTCCCCACACTAGAGTGATTTCTTGAGGGGACTTTCTCAGGACAGTAGCCACGTTTTTCCCCACAGTATCTCGAAAGTATCGCTAAACCACACAGGAAAAAGTCTCCTAAGAATTCTCACTGCTCCTAACAATAGGAAACAGACAGTGGCTAAAAATAACAATGGGCAAAGTGACAACATTTCTAGAAGGCTGAAAAGAGTTTCATTAGCAGAATTCCTGGGGTTCAGTGGTATGTAAAAGGGGCCCTCCCCTCCAGTGCCATCTGCTTTGAGCCTTTGCCATTCCAGTGCATAACTGTGGCTGCTCTTCTGGATCTTCGGATCTTCGGATGTTCTCCTCTGTCCCAGAGACTCTCTAGACTTCCCCAGAGTTCAGGCCCACACACCTGTGTTTCTCATCTTCCACCCAGAAGCTCCTTCCTAGATTTCCCCCTTTAAAAAAAAAAAAAAAAAAGGAAGACTCAAAAGAGCCAATAGGGCGTTCTGGAGATGGAGAAGGTCCTAGGGAGGTCCTTAAGGTCATCAAAGGAAATCAGATCTACTGTCAACCCGGAAGAAAAGCTTTCCCCTCCCAGGACAAGGACAGGAGGCACCCAGCGGGTGGAAGGCCCGTGGGGATGGGAAGCAGCCATCTCAGATGTCCTCCATGTGGGGGAGCTGGAGGGAACCAGGGGGGCTAAACAAGTTACCAGCTCTTTTGCGGACACCTTTGAGCCCTGGGTCCTGCCAAGGATTTCCACTCAACAGTGTGGGCCTCTCTTCCTCAGAGCATGATCTGACCAACTTTCAGTGCCAGCATCACCTGGAGATCAACAGCAATGGACTCTGGGGCTGTGTTTAAATGAGGCTGTTGATCTCTAGGTAATGTTGGCACTGCAAGCTGGTCCTGTGGATGCAAGACTGAGAGACTGATTTCTAGAACAGTTAGGTTAGGCATTCTCAAGTAGGGTGATTTTGATTTTTTTTTTTCCTTCTGGGATATTTGGCCATGTCTAAAGATATTTTTGTGAGTCCCTGTATGGGGTATAGTCATGGTGGGCAGAACCCAGGCTAAGGCACAGACTATTCGGCAATGAACAACTTACCTGGGGCCAGGTATACTGGCTCTTGTTTACATACCCAGCACTCAGGATGCTGAAGCAGAAGGATTGCAAAGTCAAGGCCAGCCTGAGATATACAGCAAGACTGTGGTAGTCTGAATGAGAATGGCCCTCGTAGGCTTATATAGCTGAATACTTGGTCCCCAGATGATGGAACTGTTTGGGAAGGATTGGGAGGTGTGGCCTTTTTGGAGGTAGGGGTGTTGCTTGGGTGGAGTTTGAACTTTCAAAAGACTCCTGGTGCATTATCTCTCTCTTTCTCCCGCCCTCTCTCCCTCTTTCCTCCCTCCTGTGGTGATATATTATGTCCCTCAATACATTGTGCACCCCAATAAAGTTTATCTGGGAATCAGAGGACAAAGCCAGCCACTAGATTAGACATAGAGGCCAGACAGCGGTGGCACACACCTTTAATTCCAAGACTTACGATCTCATGTCTTTACTTGAGAAGGACACACACCTTTAATCCCAGGAAGTAATATGGCAGGACACAGAAAGGTATATAAGGTATGAGGAAACAGGAACTAAAGAGGTAGCTCAGCTGAGATACTTTTGGGTGAGGACTCAGAGGCTTTCAGTCTAAGGAAACAGGAACTAATGCTCTTGAGACTTTCTTGGGCTGAGGATTTCCTAGGGGTAAGACATGGCTGGCTTACGTTCTGATCTTTCAGCGTTCACACCAATACTTGGCTCCAGGTTTTTTTTTTTATTAATAAGACCTTCTGAGATTCATATTACATTCTTTCTCTTCTTTCACTCTGCCTAGTGGTTGTGGATCAAGCTGTTCCTTTGCTCCACCATCATGGATTCCAACCTCAGAAGCCAAAAGCCAAATCAAACACTTACTTTTCTAGATTGCCTTGTCGGGGAGGAGTCAGTCCTTGGCCTTGGCCTTGGCTGGCCTGATTTTGTTTTTATTAGGCTAACAGTAACAGCCAGAGTGTTAGGAGTCTCTGAGCCAGGTCTGCCCTTTTCCCCAGCCAGCTCCTGCCTTTCTCACCCATCCTTCACTCCCTGCTACACTTCATTAAAGAGCAGGCTTTGGGAAACAACCAGGCATGTGCTGCAGAGTTAGGATTATTTTGTTTTCCCTGGTCTATCATTAGCCACATTTGCCTGCACATAGGATTGATGTTCTTAAGGCTCATCTACTCACAACTCCAGAACATAACCCTCACCGCAGTTATCACTATCTGTTTATGACATTAGAAACAGCAGGAAATCCAAACTCCAAAACTCGGATGATCCTGACATGCAAATGTGTCATAAAACCCCAGCAAGGGCAAACGATTTCCAAGGATTTATTACAACAGCGCTGCTCTTAACGAGAAAGATCTGATGGCTTCTCTGGGCAGTGGTCAAGGTTGCTGCAAAATGGGACGTGAGCCCCCAAGTGATCTGATGAAAGCCAGAGCACCCCCATGGGCCAGAGCATGCCTGGAATGAGCAGCGCTGGGGTTTAGAGAAAGAGAGGACTGCCTGATGCTCTGTCAGCGTCCACAGAGCTGTCTGCAAACAGGTGCTCAAGGTTGGTTGTGCTCATCAAGGTTTGGTTGTGCTCATCAATTTCTCATTTATATCAAAAACAAATGGCTGTGAAGACCGGATAGCAGACCTCCAGAGCTGCATGTGTTTGGGCAATGAGAAACTTAATTGGTTCGAGAATGCTATTCATTCCACAGACTTCCTTTTTAACCTTCCAAACCGGGCCAGTGCCACATAAGTACCATTAGCCCACAGCTCCTGCCTTCCAGGGATGCCACTGTCGGCCCTTCAAGAAGGAGCAGAGTGGCAGGGCTGGACCAACAGAGTGATGGGAGGGCTGCTGTAGTGATGGGGAGGACTGTCATGGTGAATGGGAGGACTGTGGAGATAGGGAGGACTGATGAAGTGAGTGGGAAGATGGATGGGATGGAAGGAAGGACTGCTGTGGTGGTAGGGAGGAGGGATGTAACGAAGGCAGGGACTTCTGCAGTAACTAGGAAGAAGGATGGAGTTTTGGGGAGGACTGCTGTGGCGATGGTGAGGAGGGATGTAACGAAGGCAGGGACTTGTGCAGTAACTAGGAAAAAGGGTGGAGTTTTGGGGAGGATTGCTGTGGCAATGGGGAGGACGGCTATGGCAATAAAGAGGTCTGCTGCTATGAATGGGAGGACTGGACAGGACGACTGTAATTTGTGTGAAGGCATATTCTCCTCTTCCCCCACTCCTAGTCCTTGAGTCCTTTTCGTCCTTTCTCGTTGGCTCTCCCTTCCCTGCGACCAGTGCCTAGCTGCTCATTGCCCCAGCCTCTGAGCCAATGCCCTGTTCTTCCAGCAGTCACCCCTCACAGCAGCTCCCCCCTCCATGCTACATAGTCCCTAACCTGCTTTGATTTTCTTTATGAAGTCTTTAGCCTCTCTCATTTTACTGACTATGCTTTCATTGGCTTTGTGGCGACCACAAGGGCCCAGAAGCTTGCAGCCCAACTCCCCAGACACACAGCAGAAGCTCTGTCAATATTTAGTGCATGAAGAAAGTCTGAGCATGCACTGTCCGGGAGGCCAAGAGACTGAGGGTTTGCAAATAGTGCTAACCAAGAAGGGCTCGAGGTGCCCAACCTTAAACAATGTACCTCATATCTCTGACACTTTGCCCTTGACGGCATCTGTGGTTGTCCTCACAGCAAGACTGATCTCTCCTGGGACAACCAGACAGTGGCTTCAGAGAGTCGAGCCTTCAGATTGCAGAGAGCCAATGGTATGTATTATCCTGTCCCCATTCCTAATGGATGCTGCCAAGTGTTCACTGGTCTATTTTTAGGTAACACGAGTGGTAACCTAACCAGTAAAAGCAGCCATCACCTTGTAAATGCAGGGTCAGCAGGCACTTGCATGTATGAACTTGTCAACATAACTGCAAAAGAGCACTTTTCCTGGAGATCATTAAAAATAATTAGAAGAAAATAGTTTTTGAGCAAGGGGATAAGTTTGGCTACAGAATCATGTTCATTTCTTATACCCCACATTAAAACCTTTGTAGGGTCCTTTTGAAAGATCAAGGACCACTGGGACATGAGGATACATTCCAAGATCATCTTGGCCCAGGAGGATTCTGCACTTTGCCCATCAGTTTCAGTGCCAGATTGAGGCAAGCTGGGTAAATAATTCCTTCTTGCCCCTAGGCTGAGCAGACACTACCAGAACAGCACCTCTGCCCCCAGGGAAATACTGCATTCCTTAGTGAGCATGCACAAAATCTCCCCAGTTATGTTGTAGAATAGAATAATTGTTTAACTATGTAAAGATGTTGCTTTTTTTTTTAATGCTGCATTTGTTCAACTATGTAATGGTGTGTTGCATTTGTTTACCTTGCCTACCTAAGGCACTGATTGGTCTAATAAAAAGCTGAATGGCCAATAGCTAGGCAGAGGAGGGATAGGTGAGGTTGGTGGCCAGGGAGAAAAGGGGATGGGGAGAGTGGAAGGCACTTGGGGCCTAACCAGCCAGACATAGAGAAAGCAGGAAAGCAGGAATGGACAGTTTGTAGATGAGGTGAACGAGCCTCAGGGTAGCATGCAGCTTAATAGGAATGGGTTAATTTAAGTTAAAAAAAAAGCCAGCTAGAAACAAGCCTAAGCTAAGGCTGAGCATTCACAATTAATAATAAGTCTCCGTGTCATGATTTGGGGGCTGGCAGTCCAAGAAAGCAGGCTACAGAGTTACTCTCTAGAAGTGAGGAACCTTCTCGGGGCTGGAGAGTTAGCTCAGTGGGTAGGAGCACTTGACTGCTCTTCTGGCTAAGAGCACTGGCTGCTGTTCCAGAGGTCCTGAGTTCAATTCCCAACAACCACACAGTGGCTCACAACCATCTATAATGAGATCTGGTGTCCTCTGTGTACATGGAGGCAGAACACTGTATACATAATAAATAAATCTTAAGCCGGGCGGTGGTGGCGCACGCCTTTAATCCCAGCACTTGGGAGGCAGAGGTA
Source organism: Peromyscus maniculatus bairdii (assembly GCF_049852395.1). NCBI lineage: Eukaryota > Metazoa > Chordata > Mammalia > Rodentia > Cricetidae > Peromyscus > Peromyscus maniculatus. The sequence continues at coordinate 26,462,962 of NC_134866.1, read as the reverse complement.
GGCGGATCTCTGTGAGTTTGAGGCCAGCCTGGGCTACCAAGTGAGTTCCAGGAAAGGTGCAAAGCTACACAGAGAAACCCTGTCTCAAAAATAAATAAATAAATAAATAAATAAATAAATAAATAAATAAATAAATAAATAAATCTTAAAAAAAAAAAAAAAGAAGTGAGCCTTCTCAACTGACTAGTGAAACCCAGGACCAGAAGGCTCAGCTGATGAATGCAAATAACCTGGCCTCTCTATCCTCTCTACCTCAGAGAGTTGCAGAGCTCGCCTTCCACTGGCTGGAAGGTGCAAGGCCTGTTCTTCCCCATGATTTCAAGGCTTTCTTGCCTCTCTCTTCAGAGTACTGAAGTTTATGACATATAACATTTCTGCCCAGTAAGCACAAGTACCCGAGGGCCTTCGGATCCCAAGAAATTATAATTTGTCTTCAGAGTTGGCCAGAACACACACCTGTCTGTGAACTGGATTTGTGGGTCCAAGAAAGGATTCTGGGGGAAATGCATCCCACTTTTCTTTCCAATAGGATGAAAGCTGGGTGTTGTGTGATATTTTGTTTGTGTCCTGACAAAGTTTGCTAGAGATCAGAGAAGCAGAACAGTAGCCACAGTCACTTCTTACCTCTATGAAATCTCAGATCCTGTCTCTATGAATCCTCCAACTGAATGGGCACTGAGATCCTGTCTCCACCTGCCTTATATTCCTGTTTCCACCTCCCGATGCTGGGATTAAAGGCATGAGACTCCCATGGGTGGAACCAAACGCATGATCCTCCATGTGCTGGGATTAAAGGTGTGATCCTCGAGGGCCCTGCTCTGTTTCTCTTTTAGACTTGTTCAATCTCATGTAGCCCAGCATGGCCTTGAATGTCGGCTTCCTCCTCCCAAGTGCTGGGATTAAATGTGTACCACCACTACCTGGCCTCTATGGTTAACTAGTGGCTAGCTCTGCCCTCTGATCTCCAGGCAATCTTTACTTGTCAGACCACAAACAAGATATTATACAACAGCTGGGTTTGCAGAGGATGGACAAGATGGGATGGGAGGAGGGTCAAAGACCAAAGTGGGTGGATGCAACAGTGAGAGAGATACAGAGAGGCAGCACGGAGAACTGAAGTCAAGTTCACGAAGGGCCAAGTGATAACTCCACTGCAGATCCATGTTAGGGTTCCTCTCTCCATGAGTGGGTAGTGTCCCAAGTATATTCCAAGGGCCCAATAGCAGAACCAGCAGCCCAAATTCTACACGGTTCTGAAGTCCCAGATGTTCCCTTTTAGACTGCACAGACAGACCCATCACAGGCAGCATTTCCTGTCCCACTTGGGTCTGAGCAGGGCCATGTACTGGGTACGCTCTCCAAGCCAATGCAGCTCAGACATAGGCATGACTTTCCCCCACCATCTCTCATCTCTTCTACCAGCTAGAGACAAAATATCTGCAACCTTGAGAAACCGTGGAAGACAGAGAAAAGACCCTTGTCTTTGAATTTCCATGAAGGAAAAGACATCCACTGACAAGAGCTCCCGCATGAGGTTATTATGTGAAAGAGAAAAAAAAATTTTTTTCTGAGACAGTTTCTCTAAGTAACAATCCTGGCTATCCTTGGACTCAGAGATCCCCCTGCCTCTGCCTGTCCGGTGCTGGGATTAAAGGTGTGCATCACTAACACCCAGCTGAGAAATAATTTTCATTATGTTAAATGAACATAAACGACACTAAACCTTGGTGGCTGAATGGTCACCACACCTATCATCATCCTAAAACAACAGAGTAGGTACTGTCTACTGATTTATTTTAGTGGGAGTTCCCAGGATGTCTCGACACGGAGGCGTGCATCTATTTAATAAGCTCTGGGGGTGGGGTGTATATGTACATGTCTGTAATGTATACATGTGTTTGCATGCATGTGGAGGCCAGAGGATGACATTGGGTGTTTTCTTCACTCATTCTCCACCTTCATGTTTGAGGCCAGGTCTCTCACTGAACCTGGTGCAGCTGGGCTGACCGGCCAGGGGGCCCTTGGTATCCCCCTGTCTCTGCTCCCGGGACTGGGATTACAGGTGTGCACTGCTCCACTGAGCTTTTTAATAGTCCTGGGGTAGCAGCTCAGGTCCTCATGTTTGCACAGGAAGCACGTTACACATAGAGGTAGCTCACCAGCCCTTAAATAAGCATTTGCTAAATGAGAGTAGTCTATTCTATCCGGAGGACTCAAATCCCAGGAAACAAAAGTTCACAGAAATTCATCACCACACACACACACACACACACACACACACACACACACACACACACACGCATCCACACATGCACGCACGCAGGCATGCAGGCATACACCCTTAAGTTCCTGCACCAAGACCACAATACAGTCAAGTAGCCATGCCTACTCTGGCTATCTATAGTTCCTACGACAGCAGAGACCCTCCTAGGGACAATCTTCAAGGCTCTGCAGCCTGCTGCCCAGCATGGATATCTCACACAGCCAAATACCAAAAAAGAAAACTGGGATAGGAAAGAAAAAGTCACCGAGAAAAATGGTCCAGATTTCTCATGATCTCACCCGTGAGTCAGATTGGCGTTTGGGATAACAACTAACTGAGCCGACCAGAACAGTTTGTCTGCAAGATGCCAGCCTGCCAGCTTCAACAGCCGAGAAGGCACACTTTTTAAATTGGCTTAAAAGGACAAATCTAGAGCACTTGTTTATTTTTTTCTCCTAAAAAAAAAAAAAAAAAAAAAAAAAAAAAAAAAAAAAAAATTCCAAGGTGAATGAATCTCTTGTTTAAAAATAGCCCTCTTGGAAATGAAACTATAATTTTCTTTTAAATGCCGAGTGCCGAGTATCTTGCCATTTGGGGCAGTGAGGAAACATCTTGCTGGAGTCTTTGCTGTGTGACCCTTAGAGAGCTGCCTCGTCTTTCTGGATTTGTTCACTTATAAAATGTAAAAGTAGGCCGGGCGGTAGTGGTGGTGGCACACACCTTTGATCCCAGCACTCGAAAGGCAGAACCAGGCAAATCTCTGTGAGTTCGAGGCCAGCTTGGTCTACAGAGCAAGATCCAGGACTGGCACCACAGCTACACAGAGAAACCCTGTCTCAAAAAACCAAAAAATAAATAAATAAATAAATAAATAAATAAATAATAAAGTAAAAGTAGAAGAGATGATCTCCAAGGTTTGAGGAAGAAAGCTTTAGTGGAAAGGAATTAATTTATTTTTTTCTTTTACACCTTGTGAATCTTTTACTGTCCATAGAAATTATTCCTGACAGAAATGGGGTATTTTCATGAGCAGCTTAGCGGAATTTACTCATCCAGGCCGGATGAAGTCCAAGCCACTACCCATGTGACTGCGTCTTTAGTCATGAGACAGGAAGGAGTGGACATTCTCAATGGCCAGCGCTAAGGTCTGAATGCCTGTGGCTCTCCCTAAGTCCTCCTGGGGATCCAGCCCCATGGTGCTGATGGAGTGATACAAAAGGAACGGAACTTTTTGAAGGTGACTGGGTTCTAACTGTTGAACGCTCACTCATGACAATCACAGATCTGCTCGGAAAGACCCAGGGAGCCGCTCAACCCCTTGTAGCTCTCAAGGACAAGCAAAAGAATGCCTCCATCCATGAACCAGCACGACCACCCCAGTCTCATGGCAACTTGATTTGGACTTCTCAGGCACCAGAACAGCAAGAGATATATATTTGTGTTGTTTACAAGCCACATCATTTATAGTCTGTTTACAGAGAAGCAAAAAAGACTAAGGCAGGAGGTGTGGAGATTAGAAGGGGCGGGGGAACCCTGCATGTTAGGATGTTTTCTTTTGTCCTTGTTTGAGACAAGGCTGCCCAGATTCCCCACACACTCCTTATGTAACTGAAGCTGGTCTTCAATGTCTGCTCCCTCGGCCTCCTCTCCAGCGCTGAGATGATAGGCGTGTACCACCACGCCCGGCTTATTTTGGTTTTGTTGTTGTTCAGACACAGGGTTTCACTCTGTAGCCCAGGCAGGCCTCGAACTCCTGCCTGAGTGTCTCACATGCCGGAATTACAGGGATAGGTACGACATCACTCCTGGCACAGACATGTTCTCTTATTTTAGTTTTGCCAGCAAGAGCTCATGTAACCCAGGCTGGCCTCAAACTCACTTTGTAGCCAAAGAGAACCTTGAATTCCCGGTTCTCCTCATGCCTAAGTGTGCCACCACGCCCAGTTGTTGTCTTTTTTTTTTTTTTTTTTAATTGATAAAAGAGGCTTTGGGGATTACTAATGATCATCGCCTCTCTCAGAGAGTGAGCAAAGTATGGGGGGGAGGGAGGGAGGGAGAGGGAGAGAATGAGAGAGAGAGAGAGAGAGAGAGAGAGAGAGAGAGAGAGAGAGAGAGAGAGAGAGAGAATGTTTCTACATGAGAGAACAGAGTTTTGCTGATCCACTCCAGATTTTTGTTCCCGTTCCCACCCTCTTCCCCCGCCCACCCCCTCTGCCCACCCCCCCACCCCCCACTCCACTTGACACTTTTCACCTGGGCTTCAGAGAAAAGGAGGGATGGAGGAGCTGGTTATTTCTATCTATCTTTAGGGTAAGGAATTATTGCAAACTTTAATTACTTGGGCCGCGGCGGTCCCTCAGGCCCACAGGCTGAGCGAGCTCCCGGTCTAGTGCAGCAATAATGTTAGGATCAGATGAAGAAGGAAGGGGAGAGGCGGTGCACACTCAGAGTCTGCGAAAGGATGAGCTCTCCTTGAGTGCTGAGAGCGGCCACTAATGAGTGCTATCAAAATAGCCGCTCGCAAGCCGACCCTTGAGTCCAGCCTTGACAGCCTCGCTTGCAGATCTGGACTCAACTGACCCCCTTGTCCTTTCTCCTGGTTAATGTCCTATGCTGTCTCCAAGGTTGCTACTTAAATCAGGCTGCTGTGTCCTACCAGGACAGTGTCTGGCAAAGAATGTCTAGAGGCCAAAAAATTAAAAGGAGATAAATATTTGTATGTATGTATGTATGTGTATATATATGATTTGTAATTATATACATTATATACATAGTTTCCTTTCCAAACTTGAAGTCTTTCCCATTTTCTTTTTTTTTTGCCAGCTTATAAAGGAAGACCCAGGATGAACCTCATCAAAATCACCACAAACTGCTTAGCCACACCCAGGATCCTCTGAGACTAGGGCCTGTGATTAATTAAAACCCTTTTTAAGTAAAGCAAAGAGTTAACCAACCCTTCTCCACATGTTCCTTTAAGGCCTCTGGAAAAGAGATGTGGTGGCCTCTATAGAAAACCACAGTGAGTGTTGTAGAAATGGAGGAAGTATAGAGACCCCTTTAAGGAGAACTTAGGCTCCAAATTTAAGCTTCAAATCACAGAATTGCTTCTTTCTATTGTCCTCAAAGGTTTAATTGTACCAATGAGGAAGAACAATTGGGTGCATTCAATTGAACAGACGTTTATCTCTACTACCAAACAGAAGACAGTAGTGTCCTAAGTGGAGCGGGCCTGGGGAACAGCAGGTCTCTTATGGAAGTCTCTCTACAGAGCTGGGTCGCCTTAGAAAAAGCACTCGCCTCTAGCAATCCCTTACGGTAAAGTGGTCTAGACACAGTAGACAGAGGGGACGATGCAGTGCAAGGGCACTTGAGTAGAGTGTGTGCTGGAAATCAGATCTCATAGCATGCTGAGGAATTAAGGGGAGGCTCAGGACGGGAACAGCCAAGAGGGACCAATTTTTCCAAGTGACTTGTGATTATGGATACAGGGCAAAGCAGTCTTAATTAGAGAGTGGTGAGGAAACTCTCATAGACACAGAAAGGCTCAAGAGAGACTCTTCGTCAGGTGTGATTCGGAGTAAAACCCGAGGAGACAGTCCCCCAGAGCCATAAACTATCCGGTGACAGGAGATGGGAAGGGAGGCATGCGGGCTGGGCATGGAAACGGGTAGTCTGTAATGAGAGGGAACACGGTGGGAGAATTCCTGCTGCTTCTCTCTCTGAACACCAACTACAGTTCTTTCCTAAGAAGAGAGAAGGCAGCGGCAGGAGCCGAGGGGTGGGGCAAGAGTCAAGGTAGATGCTAGGGTGGTAACTGGTGTGGTCCAGGGCCAGACTGACCAGTTATAGCGTTAGCCTGTGCATCTATCTGATGGCTCTAGAGATTTGCTCTACAGCAGTTACACCACTGCACGTTGCTGGGTGGATCTGGCTGTAGTTAGGATTTTTGGTGTCTGGAAGAGACCAGGCTGGCCCAGGACTTGCCGGGAGCCCCCTGCCTCTGCCTCCCAAGGGTGAGGATTTGGAGCATACACCCCAACACCCATCTTAAGTGGTTTTTGTTTGTTTTTCTACAGAAATGCTTAGCAGTCAGACCACAAGGATGGGAAATGCAGGTGGATGAACTTGGTGTGGAAACTTTGGAGGGCCTGGGAGGGGGGCAGGAAGCTTGAGACAGCAGCCAAGACCTGGTCAAGTGCTGGTCCACAGGGGTACAGGCTGGAAAGGGGAAGGCCCTGGGAGACAGCGAATCTCTTTCCTGGAGTTCTCTCCCGCTGACTCCTTGCTTTGGTCCCTTCTGGATATGTTGCCTTACACCTCAGGTTTCACCAAGCAGAACAGGCTAGATGTGGGGCTCCAGGGCAGAACTCGGCGCCTGGTGCTTCCGGCCCCACACACCTGGGGCTGACCTTATTTAAGAGGCGCACTAAGTCCTTTCCACGAAGGCAGCTGTTCAGACAGGCTCCTGGCCATCCCATAATAAACGCAGTTGGCTTTTTCAGACCCGAGCGCAGGCTCTTCACTTGAGCCCCTTGGCTGACTTCTGTGAGGCGTGGCCTCCATTCCCATTCTGGTTCCTGGAGTGAAATGAGGTCACTATGCTTCCCAGATCTGGGTCATGAGCAAATGGGAGAAACATGTCACCCACGCCTTTGTTCAGGTTGTTGGGGAAAAAACGTTAGAACAGGAACAGGATAATGCCAGTGGCAGAGCTGTGCCTGACTCTCGCTCTCTGGAAGTCACTCTCTGGGTGATGGGCACCAATCCATCTACCTCTTTTGGTAGACAGCTGGTCACCTGAAGATCTCCCCCTGGAGCTGTGGCCACTGCTGGCCAGGCCATATCTTTGTGAAGACATCACAAAGGCTGGGTGCACTGATACATGCCTGTGATCCAAGCACTTCACTAGGAAAGGGAGGAGGAAGGCAAGTTTGAGACTTATCTAGGTTACACAGCAAGACCCTGTCTTAGACAAAACAATGAAAAGATAGAGGTATCCACCTTCCAAACCCCTAGCTGAAAGGTCTAGATCAACAGCACCCCTCTGGTGAGCTGCTCTGGTAACCTTACCCCTCCATGTCAGAATACAATTCACCTTTCTTTGCGGTTTCTTATTCACCTCCAACCAGATGAAGATCGCTTTACGGCATTTTATAGCTTTGTGACATGTCCCAAAGTCTCACCATGGTATCATTTTCCCCTAAGCCAAGGGCTTCAAAAGGACATAAAGGTGTTAAGGGCTTAGTTTCAGGCCTTTCTCCAACTCTAGTATATCAGGTTACCTCCTCTCCAAGGCTGCTGAAGTGAACAATATCACTAAGATAATGTAACTCTAGTTGAAAAAAAAAAAAAAACTCCAGAGGCTGGAGAGATGGTTCTATGGTTAAGAGCACTGGCTGCTCTTTCAGAGGGCCTGGGTTCAATTCCCAGCACTCACATGGTGGCTCATAACCACCTACAACTATAGTTCCATGAGATCCAGTCCCCTCTTCTGGTATGCAGACATACATGCAGACAAAACACCTGTATACATTAAATAAATAAATAAATAAATCTTAAAAAAAGCAAAACATATACAATTTTAGAAGAAGAAGAAGGAGGAGGAGGAGGAGGAGGAGGAGGAGGAGGAGGAGGAAGAAGAAGAAGAAGAAGAAGAAGAAGAAGAAGAAGAAGAAGAAGAAGAAGAAGAAGAAGAAGAAGAAAAGCAACTCCTTGGAATAGACAGAGGGACCTAAAATGCCCTCATTGACCTGATTGGCCAAGTCTTCTCAGTAGGCCTAGGATGCAATTACAATTCTATCCCTTTGCATCTGACTTTGAAAATAAGGCCAAATGTCATGATGTCTGGGCTTTCTTGAGTATACTTTCAAACGGGGTACTGAAATCCTGGGGTTTAAAAATCTCATAAGATGTATATTCAGTTGCCTTTTTAAAAAAAATCATAAAATGAAAATGATATAGATCAATGATAAGCCAGAGTGAAAAATGCCAGGATGTTTATGAAAGAGATAATCCCTATTATGAAGGATGTGGCATCCTTCCCCTAGGCAACCTTTCTCAGATAATGCTGTCCATACAGTAAACAGAAATAGTTTAAGCTATCCATCAGCATCTACTTACCACCTACTTCTGGGGACTCACAGCCCGGTGTGAAAAAGTCTAGTCTACTCTGAGAGGGAAAAAAGAAAGTTACAACGAAACCAGGACGTCCTCAGCAGCGGGCTCACCTGCTCCACAGCTCGGGCTGGATGCCAAGTGACCGTGCCGAGCGTCCTGGAAGGAGCTGCCAGGCAAGGAAGAAAAGACGAGTTGTCACCTGAGTCTCAGCAGATGGACAGAATTTAGACAGTGGACAGGCAGGATTGGGGTAGGGGCTGAAAATGTGTATAGCTCAGGCAGGCAAATGGAGTTTAGAAACAGCCACAGTCAACCCCCCCCCCTTTTATTTAAAAGTCTAAGGTTAACCTGGGACTCTCACAAAGAACTCTGCAATATGGGACCTGTTCCTCCCAAGTTCAGCCGAGGTTATACAGAGATGGATGTCCAGAACACTCACTCTCATAGGATGCTCCAATTAAAACCCTAATATGCTACCCTACCCGGCACCGGTTTTATTAGAACCACTCACTGCAATTTATGCTTTGAGATGAATGGATTTTCTAAGAATATAACAGCATATGCCACAGACGTAAAACTCCAAGAAAGCAAAAAAAAACCAAAAAACAAAAAACAAAAAACAACCCACAGAGTTCAGATCATAAAGCAGTGGTTGGCAACCCCAGCTCCACATTAGAATCACCTGGGGAGCCTTCAAGAAATATCAGCGCTTGGGTTGTACCTTGTGCCAATTAAGTCACAGTCCCTGGAGCACCCATATTTAAATTAAAAATACCACTGATTCTAATCCATTCTCTCAACTAATATTTCCCGAGTGCCTGCTACCAGCCAAGCATTTTTTTCCTAAAGGTAGCAGTGAGGCAAATAAAATTCCCCCCTCCAAATATATAACATCATCAGTCTTACATTGCAATCAGCAGGCAGAAAAGGAAATTAAGTCAGCAAGATATGTGTGTGTGCATATATGTATATGTGTATGCAATACATATATATGTCTGCATGTATATGCAGACACATACACACATATGTAAATACTGAAAGAAAATAAAGATAAGAAGTGGAAACTTCAGGATGAAATAGGGTGGCACAAAAGACTTCGCCAACGGGGTCATTTAAATCAAGACCTGGAAGAAGTAAGACGGAAGAACGTTCCAGAGGGAGTGACATCATAGTCCTAAGGCAGAATCCTCTAAGTGTGGCTAGAGCCAACAGGGGAGTTGTCAGATGAAGTCAGAGAGGGGAGGGCGGGGGCAGAGGAGCACCAGCAAGGACCCGGGGGGGCTACATAATGAGCAGACTTTCACTCTGAGTTCGACAGGAAGTCACTGGGAAGATCCGGGTAGAGAGTGACAATGAGAGGATTTCTATTTTACCAGCATCATTCTGGACGCTCCACTGAGAATAAACTATGAGGGGGAAAGGGGAAAAGCAGCAATTGGGAGTCTCCTAAAATAGCCCAGCTGAGAGATGGGGATAGCTTGGAGGAGAAACGTGCTGGGAAACGGTTAGGTTCCAGATACATTTTAAAGGACCAAGTGGAGGAGAAGCATCGTCTGAGCTGAGCATAGTGGCATGTGTCTGTAATTCCAGGATGAGGCAGGAGAGTCATGAATTTGAGGCCAGCCTGGGCGATATGTCAAGAAAGAAAGAAGGAAGGAGCGTGGAGGGAAGAGAAGGGAAGGGAAGGGGAGGAGAGGAGAGGAAAAGGAAGGGAAGAGAAGAGAAGGGAAAGGAGGAAGGAAAGAAGAAAGGAAGGGAGGAAGAGAGGGCTGAGAATACAGCTCAGCTGGTAGACTTCTTAGGAGACCCAAAACCCTGTGTTTGGTCCCTAACACTACACACACAGACATGGTGGCACACACCTAGTCCTGGTGGGGGAGCAAAGGTAGGAGGATCAAGAGTTCAAAACCAGGCCAGCCAAGGTCACATGAGACTGAGAAAGACCAAAAGAGAGGGAAGGAGAAAAGAAGGGGAGCAAAGAGGCGGGAAGAGAAGGGGGGCTAGGAGGGAGAAGAGGGTGAACCATATGGACCATATGGATCAAATAAGTCGTTCCATATGGAAGCAGTACAAGATGGAGGTATACTGGGGAGCACTCTTGACTTCTGGGTGGCATTTGGAGCCATAGCATGAGAGACATCACAGAAAGACAGGAACTCCAAGTGCTCAGCCTTGGGCTCTCCACCATCGCAAGAGGCATGGGGTGGAGTAAGGAGGCAGCCTTGAAAATGGAAAAGAATGCGGGCTGGGCAGCAAAGAGGAATGTCTACAAAATGTTCCGTTCAGAACCAAGGAGTACCTCAAGGCAGCTGAGGATAGACTGATAGCGCCAAATGTTTGGAGGGATCAAGGACGGGGTCAGAAGTTATCTTTGGAGTTAGCAAATGTGGCATCAGTGACCTTCAGGAGAGCAGATTATAAGCAGCTGGAAGTGTGGATCAATGGGAGAAAGCATACTCACCTGGACTCAGCTTATGGGATTTTTGCCTTTCTTACTGAAATCGAAGGGGCCTCAAATGATACTTGGTTTATTGACTAAATAAGCAGAACTGTGCAAGTGTTACATCGCATAGGGCATTCAGGAAATCATCTACAATAGTTATCATGCTAGATGGGAGTCTTCCCTTTTGAAAAGTGACTGTTGGTGACAGCGTAACCCTTCAGATACTTTCATCAGACGGTTCATCCGCCGAACTGGAATATCTGATGACTGCATCATCTTCATGGCTCAGGTGTGAGCATTGTCCCATCTCTCCTCTGCCACCCTAGACATGACAGCCAACACTAGTTTCGTTCATTTAGAAAGAAGCTTCCCGAAGAATGTATTGCAGCTCAGTATCGATGAGCGCTTGAGTCTCAGCAACACCATGCAAATAGTCTAGGTTTTTTTTTTTTTTCACTTTAATGACTTTTAGAGCATGCATGCATGCATGCACGTGTGTGTGAACGTGTAGCCATCAGTGTGCCATGGCACACCTGTGGGAACTAGAGGATGGTCTGTGGGAGTCAGCTCTTTTTTTTTTTCATCAGGTGGGTTCTGGGAACCGAACTCAGGCTGGGAGGCTTGGTGGCTAGTGCCTTTACTGCTGAGCCAACTCACTGGCCCTGTGGTCAATGTTTTGATCAGCCTTCCCCTCTACTCTTTTGACCGACACTGACACCAAAACTGACTCCACTTTAGACTACAGTTTTCACCCCAGGCAAACCACATAGATCTGCTGAGCTCTAGATATGTAACACAGAATGCCGAAGAGGATCTGCGTGTGGGGTGGGGGTAGACATTAGGAATCCGTTCTTATCAATCTGAGCCTTATTTTTTGAGAGAAGCTCTCTCACTGAATCTGGAAACCATCATTTGAGCTGAACTGGATGGCCAGTGAGCCCCGGGGACCCTCCTCTGTCTCTGCCCATCTCGTGCTGGAGTTATGGCACTCGCGGTTACACTTGGCCTTTATGTGGGCACGGAGAGTTCAAACTCAGGTCCTCATGGTTGCAAAGCAAGTGCTTTACCCACTGAGCCATCTTCACAGCCCCTACCCAGAAGGATCCTAGCCAGCTTCAAGTCCTCAGAAAATGGGGTTTTGGAGGCTCACTATAGTCTTTTGTTTTGTTAAGAAGGTATCTCATACAACGTAGGTCAGCCTCAAGCTCAGCAGCTGAGGGTAACCTTGAACTCCTCCTCATTTTCCTGTCTCCTCGACCCAAGTGCTGGGAATATAAGCACACAGCCCTACTATGTTCTTAATGAGATGTTTTCTCAAGTTTTCTCCCCCTAGACCAGGCAGGATGCAAGGGCAGAAGCACACAGGTGGCTGAACTCACTTGGAACAGAAAATTGTGGGGGATGAGGGCAGGAAAAGACAGGAAGCTGGTGGTTCTAGTAAAGGATCAGACGAAGCGATGGTCCATGGGGTGAGGACAGGCTGAAAGGGAAGGGCCTGACAGGCAGCCACCATCTCTCCAGTCAGCCTTCCGAGGTTCTTGAGCACTTTGATAGATTTGATAAGTCAAAGAAATCGGGATTTCATTTATTTTGCCCCATGTACAGAATGGGAGGCATATGCAACACTTCTTTATGTGGCGTGTGTTAATAAATATCGGCTGAGTGAAAAAAGGAGGAAAAGTCTGAGAGCATCAAGGACAGAGCGTAAGCCTTGAGAGAAAACTGAGCATCATGTTGAGAGGAAAAATACCTCCTCCTCCCAATGTTTGCTGTGCTCTCCAGCTTTCGGTGATTTCTTTTATGGGCAAACTACCCACCTCCTAGCTGCAGGACCACCACTGTTATAAAGTTGGCATGCTGTGCCAAGACGAAGATCGGGAACAGCAGTGGAGAACATGTTATTAAAGAATAGTAAGTCCAACTCTCTTAGCGTGCAGGTTCCAGCGAGGATCTGAACCAATGGAATTCCAGAAGCACACCATGATCCAACAAGTGAGAACTGTGGTGGGTGGTAACATTCCACACAGGAACAGCACATAAAATTCATCCTGGCTCCATTGTGACTACCCACCTGCCTGTTACCAGGAACAATGAGCAGCGGCTCTTTGGTAGATGCTAAAAATAAAGGGTACTACCAATGAGTGGCACTTTACATGCACAACCCTCAGGCAAGTTCTGGTTACCATGGCAAACCCCACTAACGACAGCAGAGGTGGGGTGCGTGATGTATCAAGTAGCCAGGGTTCTGCCTTCCCACAGGAAAGCAGCTATGTCTGCCAGCAGTACTGATCAGCTGCTGTAGCCCTCTCCATGAGGGAAGCCCAACCAACACTTGTGGGTCTTGGACATTCTCAGTTACAATTACTATTGGTCTGAAAGAGTGCGGTCCCCCCCCCCACACACACACACACACAAAATCTGGATGTTTACTTACTGGCATGCTGGTGTAATTGTCAAGAGTGGCTTTATTTTTAAAAGGATGTCTAAACTGAGCACAGTGGGTCAGGTCTATAATCCTAGCTACTCACAAGGCTGAGGCAACGATCACTTGAGCCTAAGTGTTCAAGACCACCTTGGCCAATATGGTAAGACTCTGAGAAAGAGAGAGGGGTGGGAGGGAGGGAGGGAGGGAGGGAGGGAGGGAGGGAGGGAGGGAGGGAGGGAGGGAGGGAGGGAGGGAAGAAAAAAACAAACAACAGACTGAGGGAACCACAAAGGGGGTGAGGGCAGCTGCTTTCTTATCTGGAAAGGACTTGTTCTTGGCTTCTCCCATGACTAGCCCAAAGCTTATGACAGAGGAACAACCTTTTAGCAAGACTCAAGGGAATAAGTTGTCTACCAACCTACAGATGAAGTCTATGTACTCACCCAAGGGGCTTCACCGTCTGGAAAGAGATGCAGGGGCCACAAAAACCAAAAAGGACAGAAAAGTGCTCTTGTGTAAGGAAAATCAGAGCTAAACAAAGACCTCTGGGACTCTTCTAAATCAATTTCATCTCCTAAGCCCAAGTTCTCAGCCATGTTCTACACAGAATCTCTGAGAAAGAGGAATAGCCCAGATCCCAATGCTCCCCACAGATTCTGAGGTTTCTAGTTCCTTTCCTACTCATAAACTCAGGACACTGATGCTCAACACCGTTGGTTATAAGGATTCAACCTGGTCATCTCGACTTTCCCTGTGAGGATTCAAGGAAGACAGTTTAACCCATCAAGTCTCAAGATGGATCACAGAAAGTCTTCATCCCAAAGGGAAGAGAAAGCAAAATTAACTTCTTGGCTTCTCAGGCTGAAGTCCTAGGCCAACTTCTCAGAGAAATTGAGAATCTGAGACTGAGATTTCTTCCCTATGTATTAGCCATCTGTGAGCAGGAAATGAACTTGCAGAAAGCCCAGAAGTCTGAAGGGACTGCCAGGATCCTGGGCCACTCCTGCTTCTCAGAGACTCTATGTAGAATCTGGCTTAGGAGACAAAGAGATGAAGATTCAAATTAAGAAGGTATGTGATCTCATGTCATTTAATCTTTCTGAGACTGTGTCCCTGATCTGAGAAATAGGGATCACTGAGAATAGTGAGGTGTTCAGTGTGTTAAACAGTTGACAATGTGCTAGGGGTGGGAAGCCAGCTCTGATGAGCATGAACTACTCTATGACAGGACTGTTATGAGTACTTAAGATACAGAAACAAAGCAAGATCTTTGCTTTAATGATGTTTGTATTCTAAGAGGTGATATTAAAAATAAGCAAATAAATCAAGGCTATATTTCAAACAGGAATCATGTTATGGAGCTCCAGAAAGTTCCATTTTATATGATCTTAGGGTAAAAGCTTGGAAAAGTGAAGGGCCCCAGTGCATGATGGGAAAATTCCAATGTGTGATGGGACATGGTAGGCTCCAGAATTAAAAGGACAGCATGTTAGGCACAGAGGGAGGGGGGACAATGGGTGGTAGCAGTCACAGGAGATATGGGTCTGCCCAAGGGACACACATCATGTTGGAACCACAAAGAGCAATCCCCAGTCTTCAGCTAGGAAGTGACATGATTTGAACCGTGTTTTAAAAACTATCTTTTTAAGTTTTATTATTTTATGTATATGAGTATTTTGTCTGCATCTATGTCTGTGTACCATGTGCATGACTGGCACCCATGAGAGGCCAGAAGATGGCATCAATCACCAGGAACTAGAGTTACAGATGGTTGTGAGCTGCCATGTGGGTGCTGAGAACAGAATCCAGGTCCTCTGGAAGAGAAGCAAGTATTCTTTACTGCTGATCTACTTTTTCAAATCTTGAATTGTGCTTTTTAATGACCTAAAGGGAGTCAGATATGGTGGTGGGGTACACCTTTAATGTTAGCACTTGGGAAGCAAAGGTAGGTGGATCTCTGGGAGCTAGAGGCCAGCGTGGTCTACAAAGTGATTTCAGTCCAGCCAGAGCTACATAGTGGGAACTTGTATCAAAAAAAATTAATAAAATAAATATAAATTTAAAAAGCTTAAAATATCTGAGTAGGTTAGAGGGAGAAAAGGATGAAGAGGAGGAACATGGGATTTTCAGGGCAGTGATAATACATTCCTATGCTATTATAATGGTGGATTCATGTCTTTACACATTTGCCAAATGATGATACCAAGAAAACACTAATGGAGAAGATAGACTATAGGTGATAACAATGTTTCTTAGTTCAACGTAACAAATACAACATTCTAGTAGAGGATGTTGAGAATGGGGGAGATCGTGTATGCATGAGGAAACCTATACTTTCCTCTTATTTTAGCTGTACATCTAAAATTACACTAGAAAAAAAGACCCCAAACTCTTCAAATAAAACAAGCCCTCTGTGTGCTCTGAGGAGAAGGGACAAGGGTTCAAGAATGTTTTCAAGGTTTCAAGAATGTATCCCAGTTGGACAAATACAATGGGAATCCAGGCGCTAAGCAGCAGTGGCTTTGTGTGGCTTCTCTGGAGGTAGACACTGGAGGAAAAGCTGCCTTATGGTTTGCATGTAGGGTTGCTTAGAGGACAAGAAGGTCAAGAGTAGCTTCTAAACTCCGGGCACTGAGCTGTTGGTACATGGTTGCATCACAACAGAAGGAGGAGAGAACTCCCTGGAAGAAGAAATACCCTCTTGGGTTTGATTCGTAATATCTGAAACTCACCCATATGGAGATGCAGGTGCTGAGCATGAGTGTGAGACTCAGAGAAGTCCATGCTAACATTCCTTTGCTGATATCTGATCCAGCCCTTTCAGGTTTCCAATGGGGACTAAAGGCCAGTGGCTCTCCAGGAACCCTCCAGACTGTCCACACCAGGTTGGGACTGCTGCGGAAGCCCGGTTTACAGGCTGAGTAGCCAAGGGTTCTCACTGGTTCTCAACCTCTTCAACGTGAAGATGCCATTGTTGGACTACTAGGCTGTGGTGTTGTATAAGCTGAATAAACACCCTTTTAGTATATTTTCATTCTATCAGTTCTGTTTCTCTAAAGAATCCTAAGACAATCTGGTTGTCACCAAATTTAATCTCCAATGTCCTTAGAAAAGACACAAAGTGGAATCATGCAATCATGAGAGGACATAGACACACACACACACACACACACACACACACACACACACACACACACACGGAGATTGCCATGTGAGGACGGTGGCAGAGAATGGATGATACAGTCTTCAGGAACGTCAACAGTTACCAGAAGCTGGAAGAGGTGAGGCAATCACCCCCCCCCCCCCGCCCGAAGCGTTTGGAAGGAACACGGCCCTCCCAAAGAGCTCGATCTCAGACTTCTGACTCCCAGAACCACGAGAGAATGCATCTCTGTTGTTTTAAGCCACCACACTTGTGTTAATTTGCTTTGGCAGCCCTAAGAGCAACAAAAGGATACACCTCACTGGATTATTATGAATTGAATGAGTTTGAAATGTAGAAAGTCTAGAATAGTGCTTGCCAAATAGTGAACGTTAGCAGCATCTTAATTTTTACCATGCACTCAGCTTTGTGCCGGATCCAGAAGAGCAAGGGGGAACGACAGCTCATCTTAAGATATGTCATGCTTAAGGTAGGGCAGGTGAGGGACCAGACGGCAGACGAGTGTTTCAGGTACCAGGCGTATCTCCCTGGTGCCCAACATGGCTGACTGCTGCCCCACGGCAGTCACCAATCAAGCAATCAATCAGCTTTACATCTGCTCAGGGTTTCCAAGACCAGCACCAGGTCCAGAGACAGGGTGAATGCAATCTTTTCTGGTGCGTTCCTCTCTTCACGCCGTCTCACAGCCTGCTCTCATGAGAACCCATGCTGATGAGGACACTCAGAGCACATTTTCTGGGCACAGCTGTCTCTTCTTTTAGCCTAATGGTACTGGGAACAACAATGACCAGGGCAGCGAAGGAGTGGAGAGTGGGTTGGGGCAACTGTGGGAGGAAGCCATGCCCATTTGGTATGCTGGGTGATTTGTAATAATATCTGCATGGCTGCGTGAGCCTTGAAAGTTAATTTCCTTACCAGGAGACCCATATAGCACAATCTAGTTTTACCCAAATCTCTATAAAAATACACTGTGCCAAAGGGGGCAGGGGACAGGGTGTCGGGAATGGACTCAAACACAGCTAAAATCAGACATTTTATAAGTGTCTATCGGCCAACACACACACACACAGAGTTTATTGCCATCTTGTTTCATTAACCTTGGCTCCATTTTCAGCTTCATGGGTGCAGAAAGAGCAATGCTGGAACACTTGGGAAGAGTTTGAGATTGCCTGTGTTCACCCACGAGCAAACCTGAGTCGTATGATGAGCCACCTACCACTCACTCTACAGAGGGGTTAGGTTGCGAAGACACTTCTGGTGGCCGCATCACTGGAACTCTTCAAGGTGTTCAAGCATTATTGGGTGTTCAAACATGTTTTATGTCAGTCCAAGATATTACAGTTAACTCAAAAGGCACGTGTAACCGTGTCCAGGAAGGGCACGGTATAGGATATCAGAATGACAGTAATAACCCAGCATATTTAAACTGGATGAGCCAGGCTAGCCTTTGGTGAAGAGTTGAGAGTCTTATTCTGTCTTCCTGCTGAGGAATTCCTACATCTCCTGGAGCAACTGTAGCCAGGCAGGTCCCCAGGAAGTCAAAGCTCCCAGGCTCCCTGTCCCCTCCCACCAGCTTCCTCCTGGTGCCCAGAAACCACCCCTGCGAAGAAGCCCAGCTCCCTGACTTCATTCCCCTACTGAGAACACCAGCATCCAAAATTGCCCTCTTGCCCACCCTCCTTCCTCCCTGCTCAACTCCCACTGCCTTAGCGGGCAGGTGCCAGCCAGGAACTGACTTTGGATTTACACAGCACCAACTATGCCCCCGCTCACAGTAGAAATGCCCTTTAGCATGATCTGAATACCATCTTTATTTTTAGAAAAGCAGCATGGTCACTCTTCTGAGGTCACAACAACAGGGGCCGTGTGTTGTAGTTTGGATGGGTCAGTTGAGGAAACAGAATGAAACCAGTTCTTACAAAGTCAAGCACTAGAGGTGCCCCAGTGCTGATAAGAATGAGCCCAGGAACGAATCTGCTCACATCCATTTCCACTCCTGCAAACCACCTCAGAGGACCCTGTCTGAGGCATCATTCTGCAAAGGACAAAGAGGCCACAGAGGCCTCTGCCCAGAAAGCTGTTAAACCAGTACAGATGCTATCTGGGAAGGCCTCAATTTACTTCAACCTGAAGGCAAGGGAGTAGATTATCCTGCTCAAGGATTTGCCGAGTTTCCGATTCCTTTGTATCCTCCGGGAGGGACCTAGTCATTTCCAGCTGCTTCTGAGAAATCTTTCCACTTTCTTCCTGTTATTTTATCCAAAACTTAAAATGACCCTATGTGCAGAATAAGTCCACATTGCACATGGTGGCCCCCCATCCCCGCTCCCCCAAACCTCCATGTTTTCAGAGTACTTTTGAGTAATAGAAAAAGAAAATCACCTAAAAACAAATAACCCGAGGGAGATTTCATGGGCCAGATGTTCACTGCTGTCTGGTTTCACTAGACTGTGACAGAAAGAGTTAAGAATCTTAAGGGTTTTTGTTGTTGTTGTTGTTGTTTGTTTGTTTGTTTTTAATTCTTTGTAAGTTTCTAACCAGTCACTTACTCATACTGTATTCAACTAGGTAGTAAAAGCACGGGACATCCAGTACCAGATGTGACAGGATGGAGTCAGGTGGAGAGGGTGCCATCTGACGTCTGTGAGAGCAATGGCCCCCAGGTTGGTCTCTTCCCAGTGACACAGCGACTGAGCAGACAAATGTGCCTTGTCCACACACCTGCACCTTAGCAAGCTAGCTCCTTGGCCTTGTCACAGCACAAGGGGCCTCTGCCACCATTGAGTAGGGTCAGGCTATGACACACATGGTGTCCCCTCGAACAAATTTGTCAACAGTATATAGAACCCTTCAATTCACGGTCAGACTCAATCACATGACCTTCCCCGGCTTCAAATGTCTATCTACCCGGATCAAACCCCACACTCCCCCATTTTGCCAATATGGAGGATTTTCAAGTTTTAAAGGTCACATCAATCTTTTTACATGCAGCCAATGCATAAGCCCAAAGGACCACAAGACCCAGGCATGAACGATCCTCATGGAGATCGAAGAATCAGAGAAAACATTCTAGACTTCTATTTCCTTAAGAAGCACTCTTCACATTTCTACCCAAGTTAATTTAGGTCGCCATACATCTATTCAGTGTTTGGTAAAGAAAGTTAAGTGCCCTATTTCTCCCCTTCTTCACTAGTAACTAAGAATATTTATTTCATCTTTCTGTGTGCAAACAAAGGCTCATTAATAAAACCGAGGTGGTACAATGCTTGCTTCTTCACCCACCTCAGCAGGCTCAATTGCTTTGAACTGGACAAGAGTTCTCTGATAAAGCAAGGGTGTGTTGCAATTCTAGTTCCAGCTGGGGTCACTACTCTTCCTTTCCTGGGCCTCGGCTCTCTCAAAGACAGGAACTGGGAACGATGATGTATGGTCCCTCTCCAGATCACAGGGGATGGGGGCAGATGGTCCCAATGAGCCCAGACACTGGACCGTTGCTTAAGAGGGACACCAGAAGGTGGAGCCACGGCTGTAAGCCAACAGATAAAACCCAAAGGATTCCTTGGGGTAAGAACAGCACAGGCAGAGCAGAACAGTCCGAAGCTCTTCCTCCAACACTGAAGGGGAGCCTGCCTGGCCGAGCATTCTCTCACAATTCCATTCAGTGGGAATGGGAAGGACTTTGGTGAGAGATTAATTCTCTTCTCATCAAGCTGTTCCAAAGGGCCCGCTGCATACCAGGGATGGTCATCCGGGCCCTTGCTCACCTCAGCGCCTCTCCGAATACCTCTGAAAAACAGCCGTGAAGTAGCTACTCTGAAATTCCAGTGACCTGGCCATCAAGAAGTTCTCTGCATTGCCTAAATTCCAGCCAAGTCTCCTTCTCCAATTCTGGAATCCTCTCGCCCTTACCTGTCTCAGTGAGAACTGGGTTCACCTCCCAGGACTAGCAGAGGCACGGCAGCCTCTTCCTTCCAAGCCCCCAGCCTAAGGAGATGTCATACTAGCTCTCAGCAGATGGCTCCTGGATTACCAAGAAGACATGAGCCCCCTGGCTGTGGGGCTGTGGCCCGGTAGCCTCCTCTCTCCCCGGGCTCTCCCAGCCTCTACCTTCCTTCTCACGGGAGGGCAGATGGCAGCCTTTTTCTTTCCCTGTACCTGTTCTTGATGTTCTCTCTCTAACCTCATCCCTCTCAAACACCCCGGTTTTGACTTCTTCATTTTCTCCCACTGAGGCTTGCCAAATGGGCCTGCAGAGGGGAAACTGGGACTCGCTCCTGAACACACCTCCCCTCAAGTCCCACCACCTTCTCCGAACACTCCACAGTGCGGCTGGCACTTGGTGCGCCTGTTCTCAGTCTCGGTCAGTGGCCAATCCTTTTCATCCCTCTGGGCATCAGCTCCACTGCCTCTCCCCCCCCCTCCACCCGCTTAGGTCCTACCTAGCTCTTTCTATGTCAAGCACATGCTGTGCTCAGCCTCCTACTTGGCACTCTGGGGACATTCCCGAAGACAGAAGAAAGTTTCCCAGAGGTTCAGCCTCTCCTTGGGTTTGGCTGTGACCTTTGGTGGGCTCCTCCTCTTTGGGAGAGTTTTTCCCCTTGTGGTTGATGTACCCAGGCCTGAAGCTACCTTTAGATGAGGAAGCTTCCTCCACCAAAGTATGATTCGTGTTCATATGTGATCTAAGTCAAGGGAGCGTCTATAGTCTTGTTCCCTTGCCAACCCACCAGGAGCTCCCTCTTGGGGTTTTAGAGACCCCAGAGTGCAATCAGCCTGGGGCAGCTCCCCCTCGACTCTTTGTCTAGCCTGAGGCCACTCTTCCAGGTCTCATGTGTGCATAAGTATATAGTAAGGTCCTGGAGCAGGGGTTCGCAACCTTCCTAATGCCGGGGGCTTTTAATATATTTCATCATGCTGTGATGACCCCCAGCTATAAAGTTATTTCATTGCTACTTCATAACTGCAATTTTTGCTACTCTTATGAATTGTAGTGCAAATGTCTGATGCAGGATATCTGATATCCAACCCCTGTGGGGGTTGCAACCCACAGGTTGAGAACCACTGTCCTAGAGAAATAGGACAGCCTGATGAGCAGATCCTCTCAGGCTCTGCAGAGGGTGGGTAATGAAGAAAGCACCCTGAGGTCTCCTGGAAGAATGGTGCACAGTCACGGAGGAGGCCCAGGAACTGGATCTTGATGAAGAAGAGCTTTGTCAGGACCGCCAGAGAAGAAAGGATATTCCAGAACCCACCACCAGGGAAAATGGTTTTGAAAGGCAGAGACAATAGCAGTTAAGGAAGACTATTCCTTGACTCATATGTGTGTCTGTCTGTCTGGTGTGTGTGTGTGTGTGGTGTGCTGGGTATTGTGGCAAGAGAGACATCTAGGCAGACAGTTAAGTTTTGAACTGTTTGCCTCATAGGTCCCCAGAGCCTTGACAAGCTTTACAACAAACAGTGAGAAAAAGAAGGCTGGGGGCTGACCGGGTGGTTCAGTTGGTAAAGGTACTTCCACCTGAGTTTAGACCCTGGGACCCACGGTGAAAAGAAGAGAACGGTCTCCACAAAACTGCCTTCTTACTTCCACACACGAACCATGTCACACACTCACAGACACTCACCCCCACACGCCTATACACACATACACATGTACACAGAGTCTAGAAGGTTGCTGCTTTGTCGAGTGGTGAAAACCCAAACTCCCTAATTGAGCTCACCTACTTGCGCTTAGAGCCTGCGGGTGGCTTCTGTTTCTGCTTGCTAGATCCCACCCATGCCCACACTTCAGCCCCACAGCTGATGACTCTTCTCTTCCTCACAAGCGTCCGTCCGCCAGCTCAGGACCTCACCGCCTCCCCCACCATCGCACTGCGAGAATCTTTCCTTCAGGCTTGCCGCCTCTCCTCTCTCCCCATCTCAAGTCTTTCTGCGAGAGATTGCCCCAAAGCACATACCTGATCACAATAAGCCCTGCTCAGAAATCCCAAACATTTCTCAACTGTCTGGAAAATTAGAATCCTGGGGGTCGGAGCTCAGCCTCTTCTGCCATGGATGAATCTGAAGATGGGATGGACCTTTCGGCACACACCTCCTCGCCCAGGGGGTCCTTCATAAAGCTTTCAGAGCTCCACCGTGAAAAGCGGCCTTTTTCTCCTCCACACCCCCAAGATGTTTCATTTGGAACACACTTGAATTATTCGTTTAATTATCCCTCCAACCCGTCACCCACTAAACATAGGGGACTCACTGTAGAGCAGAAGGGCACTAGCTTGCGTCATCACTGTCCATCACTGTAGAGAGATGTCTCTCCTGCTACAAGGAACTGATTCCCAGCAGGGACAGAGCCCCTCTCCCCTCCTCCACATGCCCCCTGGAAGCTCTAGGCTCAGCAAACCACAGGTGCACCAAAATGATTGAAATGAATAGAGGAATTATCCTACGTTTCCTTAAATAGTAAACTGCCATGAGTGCATCCAAAATCAATTTCAATGATAGATTGAAAGTGTGACTCAATATTTTTCCAGGCGCCTATTAACTATGCCAAGGGGGCACATTTATACACTTCACATGGTTCTGATTCTTCTCCCAACACCTACCACCCCACCACTCCTCCCTACCCCGTAACACACCCCACAAGCTCACACCATGGGGTGGCTTTTATAGTAGCAGCAATTCCTGGCCCATCCTAATGGAAGAAGAAATCCGCGTAGCCAGAACAACCACCCACAGCCAGGGGTGTGCTCTGAGATATTTTATTCCGCCTTCACAAGAGGCCCTCCCACACCGCACCTGCCAGCCTGTACCTACCTGGCTCCCACCCAGAAGTCACAGGCCAGAAAAGGCTGACCCAGTAAAAATAGTGAGGACCTAAAGCAACAAGCCAGGAGCAGAGAGGAGTGTGGCAATGCACCCCCTCCCCAGGGGGTGCCCTGGAGATCCAGGGGTGTGTCTCCTTGAGAAGCTCACTTTCTTTGGGCACTCAGCAACCACTTACCTATCCGGGAGCTTCATCATGACTTGTCCAGCAAAACACAAGGAAGGGGCAAGACCCAGCTCAGGCCTCCGACAATGCCCAACCTCTGGGATGCCCCGGTGTCTGGGTGTCTGTCTTTCCAGTGTCGGCCACCAGCACATGCCAGACCTGGTGTGACTCCAGTGTTCCTTATCAAGAACTATGCACAGAGCAGGGCAGCTGAGGGCTTCTGGCAAACTTCTGTCCGCGGTCCTGGATCCTTCCCCCACCTCCCAGTTCCCTCGTGTGTTTCACCGCGGGGGGAGACTTCAGGAGGAAATACTTTCTCTACTGGAACATCCCTCCTCTCTCTGGCAGATACCATTAACACCCCAAAGATGTCCCTGCTTTTTATGCCTACTCTTTCTCGCGCCACTTAGTGGGCTGGGGGTTAGCAAGAGATGAAGCGCGGAAGGATGGCCTTTAAGACAGTAATTGATTTAAGGTATAGAGACCAGCCAGTACACTGGGGTAAGGGCTCCTGGCTGGTTTTAGGCGTCCTAAGCAGTGCGCCTCTGGTAATCCCGCTGCCTCCGTCCCTCTCGGCCCAACCCTCTCCTTCACTGTGCCCCGCTTACCTCCCGCCAGATGGAAGAGGAGTTTGCGCCACCTAACGTGGGGGACCCACTTGGGTGCCCTCACTCACCCCTGCGCTGGGACTAGGATTCCCGCACCTACCCGATCGATCGTCACTGAACTTTCTCCGGCGCACACCGTCTTGGGGTTACCTAGCTCCGCTCCCCCGCGAGCCCACCCGAAGCCTCCCCACCACCCCACCCGGTCGCGGCCGCAGCGCCCCGGTCGCTTCACCTGCTCGTGGATCGGCAGAGGCTCGAGCCGCTCCTGGCGCGTCCAGACCCAGGCGCCGCCCGGCGGTGCCCGCGCAGCTACCGCCGCCCCTGCCACACCGGTGCCGCCGCCGCCGCCGCGCCTGCCGGGAGCTGCCTCGCCGCAGGGGTTCGCCGGTTGCGGCGGGAGGCGCGATCGCGAGCGTCTTCCGATCGGCCCGGCGCTTGGAGGGCGCCCGCAGCAGCCGCCTCGCCGCGTCCAGCTGCCGGCTGCCCGCCGCCCGCCGCCAGCACGCACTGGCACTGGGAGTGAGCTGCTCGCAGCGCGGCGCAAGGGATGCTCCGAGCCTCCAGGATGGGCGGGGATTCCTTCCCACTGCTGGATTCGAGGGGCGGGAACTACCTTCCCGGAGTGACAGGCCCAGGGGGCGGGGATTCCCCTGCAGGAATGACAAGGTGGGCGGGGATTCCCCCCGAGCGAGCCCCTGGGCGGGCAGGGCGGCTCTCCCGGGGAACCAGCAGTCCTGGTGCGCCCGCTTCCTGGGGATCCTGGGAGGAACCGATCCAGGGAGACTGCGGCTCAGAATTGCCATGCAAGCAGGGTTTGGGGCGCCATCTAGGTGGAAGAATGAGAGCTAGGAGACTTGAACTTGCTTTTGCGTAGCACTTCACGTAGCGCCGAGAAAAAATGTCAATTGCCTTATCGCAGAATGGGTGGGGAGGCCAAGGGAGACCGCAGAAGAGCCAACCATCCATCCCAAGCTGCCCTGGCCTCTGGTCCTTACGAAACCCAAACTTAATATGGCATTGGTATGAGCATTCCTCATACCAAGAGAGAGAACCTCTTTGCGCTTTTAGAATCTCCAAGCTGTTAATCCTTCAATTAAGTTGCTAGAGGAAATTCCATGGGGCCCCCCGGGATGGAGGATCTGGATCTTGAGAGCACCAGTCAGGGGCTCCTGCTGAGGGGACCTCGAGAGCTAACGCCAGCCGCCCTTCACCTTGTTCCAGGTCACTGGGGGAACGGGAGCCTCGGCTTTTAGGATGCTTCCTCCCATAGATTTTCAGGAAGCCTTCAAATATTTTTGGTTCTCTTTTTTTGTCATCCTTGTCATTCTGCCTACCACAGGGAGAGGACGATAAGCGCATAATAGGGAGACTGCACAGCTCTGCAAATTAAGCTCTCTTGAGAGGAAAAAGCTGGTCTTTTTCAAGTGCTGGCAGATAAGGGTAAAAACATACGAAAAATTACAAACCTCGAGATCATGAGTCGTTGAATAATGCTTTTGACATTTTCTGCAGAGCAGTAATTGGAAATCTTTGCTTTGGGGGGGGGGGGGTAGAGCATGCCTGGGCTCTAGATTTGCCCAGCAAGGCATTAAGCTCTGGTCTCTGGGAACAGCAGATAGGCATACATCACCTGCAGACCCCACAGAACTGTCCCTCAGCATCAGAGACTAGAGTAGTCCCAAGGCATTTCTAGATAGTATTTTCAGCCAGGGTTGGGGTGAAGACATTCTTGGATTTAGCTTTCCCTCGGTGTTTATAGTTTCCAAGCCGCAGAGATCAATGCCTGTACAGATCCAGGCCTCGTGTATTACAAACTGCACAGTCTCCGGCACCCAGAGCATCTTTTCCTGTCTATAAATAGAGAAAACACTTACCATGCAGAACGGAGTAAGGAGCAGCAGTTAAGTTGTTCTTTGTAGCCCTTAGGAGGTGTTCAAGGAAACAGGCTCCGTTGTCTAGAAAGGTGCCATTAGGATGCCACTAAAGATCCTTCCACAATTATGCAGTGCTATCTGCTTGTTCAGTGATCCCAGGCTTCTCTGCCACCCCCCACCCCCGCCACCCCCATCTCAGGAGCCATGAAGAGGCCACCCGTGTCTTCTCTGCCTCTGTACCGAGCACCTGGCACAACCCTGCTACCCTCAGCGCTCAACTGAAATTGCAAATGGCCATGGCTCCAAATGGTCTCACTGTTCTTTCTTACCCAGCTGGTTCCAGTCCTTACAGCTCAGCCCTGTGCTCTAACCTGGAAATGCTGTTTCTTTTGCCAGAATGGCATCCTCACTCTCTGGGGTGTGCTGAGATCCGGGAGTTGAATAGGACTTCTTCGGGGAGGGCTTCTCATCCTCGGCACCAGCGTCAGGTGCCCTCTTCCTCATCAATTGCTGCAAAGGTATCACCTGGTCCATACTGAGACTAGAGCCCTTCTTAGGTGAGCTAAATCATGGAGCTGGTAGCGTTTCTCTGGCATATTCTTAGCTTGTGAGCTCCTGGAAATTAGAAAACAAAACAGAACTTATGGTGTTTCTAAAGTGCAGTGCAGTATGGTGTTCAACCTGATAGCCAACCACTCAAAAAGTATTTCCCAAAGTAAAATGAGTTCTTAGGGTGCTGTGGAGATAACTCAGTGGGTAAAGAGCATACCCTGAAATCATGGGGATCTGAGTTTGAATCTCCAGAACCCAAATAGAAAAGCCAGGCATGGTAATCAGTGTGTCATTAATCCCAATGACAAGCAGAGCTAGGGGCGTCCTCAGGAGCCCCCATCTTGGCATACAGAACAGTAAACAGCAACAACAATCAAAGACAGACAGGTTGTAGACAAGGCAGAAGGTCAAAACTAACATCCTAGGTTGTCTTCTGTCCTACACAGGCATGCAACGGCACATTCACACACACACACACACACACACACACACACACACACACACACACACAAATGCACAGAGTTTACTGAGTTATTATTAAATATATGCATGTGTTGTGTGTGAGTTCTACTACACATAAATATATGCAATTGAATGCTTTTATTATCTGCCTCACTCAGACATGGTCCGGCTGACCTCCTTAAAATGCTTCTGGCCCCAATCAGTTTTCATCTGCTATTTTCCACAGATGTTTTCATGAGTTCTTGCTCGTTGATAACAGCTTGACTCACAAGAGGGCCATCAAGTATGTGGAAATTTTCTTTTGCCCTTGCAGTCTTGTTGATTTGAAAGCTGGCAGCTGAAGTCATCTCATTTCCGGTGTTTGAAGATCAAAATGTAGATCCTTTCTGCCCTCTTGTCAAATATTTAGTCACAGATTAGTACATCTGTCCAAGTTGCCTCTTTAATTTATTGTTGAAAACATGCATGGTGGGAAGGAGGAAATGTAGGGAAACTAAGACTTGAGAGGAAGGAGAGGTGTGCTGGCTAGTTTCATGTCAACTTGACGTAAGCTGGAGTTATTGGAAAGAAGGGAACCTCAGTTGAAAAAAAATGCCTCCATAAGATCTGGCTGTGGGCATTTTTTAAATAGTGATTGATGGGGGAGGGCCCAGTCCATTGTGAGTGGTGCTATCCCTGGGCTGGTGGTCCTGGGTTCTATAAGAAAGCAGGCTGAGCAAGCCATGAGGAGCAAGCCAGTAAGCAGCACTCCTTCGTGGCCTCTGCATCAGCTCCTGCCTCCAGGATCCTGCCCTGTTTCGAGTTCCTGTCCTGACTTCCTTCAGTGATGGACTACAATGTAGAAGTGTAAGACAAATAAACCCTGTTCTCCCCAAGTTGCTTTTGGTCATGGTGTTTCATCACAGCTATAGTAACCTTAACTAAGACAGAAGGTAAAATTGAAGACAAGAAAGAAATATATTATCTCATTTATTATTATCTCAGTTCAATCTCTCAGTGAGAGATTAAAGAATGCTGCATCCTTTAGGTGCAATCCCCAGACTGCACTGACAATTTGGTTCACCTCTGAGCTTTCTTCTCATGAAACAGAATCTACCCACCAGATCGCCTCTTCGTATATTTCTGGAAGAGACATGGAGAGTTTCAATCCTTTTCTGTTGTTCCTCCTCCACTGCTCTTCCAAGTTCATTTCCAGGGAGGAAAAGGAACCTCAGTCACCTGCCTGCTGGGTTCCCTCTCTGCTCTCAGGCTCTGTGGGTTCATTTTCATCTCCAAGCTAGACTCTAGTTCCCTCTTTACTTAGCTAATCACCTCCTTTCTTTCTTCTGCACGTTGTGGTCCCCTAAAACCTCCACTTCATGACTTCAAAATGGAATACGCCATCCCCCGGCCAAGGAAGGGCTTAAAGAGAAAAGTAACAGCTGGATCCTGAAACAAATTGTGTTTAAGGGTTCCTAAGAGATAGGAAAATTCTGTCCTTGGGCCCTCACCCCTGAGGTTATCATGCTCTGGGTATGGGGAAGCTGCTGTTGGGGCAGGCGGAGTTTGCATCATTCATTCTTTACTCAAAGCTCAGTGGTTGCTATTTGGGTGAAGCACAATGCAGCCTTAGAGAAATTCTGTAGGCGAGCAGCTACCAGACAAGAAGCAGTCCAGGCTCACACTGCTATACCTGATCACAGCAGTAACAGATTTTAGTTTAAACCCTGATGAAAACTTTGTAATGTATATTGGTCTCAGGCCAAATCTTTTATGAGCCAGTATAGAAAATGAACCTACCGTTGATGGATGCTCTTTAAAAGGTATGTCCAGGGAAATATTTAAGTTCTTTCTCTCTTACACATAACGGGAATGATGTTCCATGAGAGGCATCAGCATGATGTTGGAACCTGGACAAATGTGCTTTGTCTTTTCAGAGCCGTCTAGTATTTCCACATATGCAGATGTTTTGACTTTCTCCTGGGTGGGCTCACCATTACAAAAATCACACTCTGATTGATTAAGACAGCCAATCCAATCCATTATTTTATTACTTTGATTCTCAGCTCTCCACTTATAATAAGAAAACATTGATTACTGCACTATTTGGCAGGAAAAGTCTATTCTATACTAGCAAGTACAGTTCACATATTATTTATTATGTTCACAATATATATATATATATATATATATATATATATATATATATATATATATCAATGCTTTTTGTAAAAGGGTTCCAGAATGTAGTGTGGATCCAATAGATCCTGTTTTGTTTTTCAAAACAAAAAATGTCATGTAGCAGGGCTAACCTCATTAAATTCCTCATCTTCATGCGTGTACCTCTTGAGTACTGGGATTACAGATGTGTACCACACAGTCAGTTCCAGAGAGTTCTAGAGTTCAAATCCAAGGCCTCATTCATGGGAGGAAACACTTTCCTATCTGAGTTACTCCCCCAGCCCAGTCCAATAAGTTCCTGTGGGTGACGAGGACATTTGGTTTACTTCTGAGCTTACTTGCTCCTCAGAATTAGGGTGCCAGCAATACTGATCTACTAAAACTTGGAAGAGAGAAGAAGTTCAGTTTTGGCTAGCATAACCTGTCCCTAGCCATCAGAATCTCTAAGAGAAGCAACCATAGCAGTCACATAGGCACAGAGGGGTTATTGCTGGAAGTGGGGGGGTTGTTTTGTTTTCTTATAATTTGTCTTCATTTTGTACACCAGAGATGGGACTTAGCAGTGAATCTTCTCTGGGCTTGAGGCTTCTGCTGAATACAACAGTTGTACTCTCCAAGACTTGGGACAATTGAATCAAATCACTGCGTATCCAGACACGTGACTCCAGAGGTAAGCCGCTTGCTACGTCTTTGATTTTGTGCACACCACATCATCAATCCCATCCCGGCTCCCCTGCTGATCATCCTTGTTCTGTTCTATGCAGCTGAGGGAGAAGGCGTCATTTTCAAGTCAGTCACACACTATTTTTACTTCTAAGTAGCTTCACTAAATCATCTAAAAAAGGTAATTATAGAAAGAAATCTATCACTCATGTGTGCTGTTTCCTTTCTTCTAAATGTATTTCTTCGCTCCTTATCTCTTTTGCCAATCTTAGCATCTGTCTTTACTGGTGCTTGGAACGTGGAGACAGAAATGACAATTCATCTGGGAAGACAACAGAGAGCCAGCACTGTGTTTTGAGACCAGTCACAACACAAGGAAGCGTGGGCATAACCTGGGGTGAGGTTCTCTAAAATGACGATAATGTTACTTGCCACTAAAGGTCTCATTAGGCTCTTGGGTCCCTAAAGAGAACATGGATACGGTAGCACTTCCAGAGAGAAATTAAATTCCTCTTCAGATGAGAAGCGTGTGTGAACAACAGTCACTAGACTGCCAGTTTCAGTTTGTCACCAAGTGTGCACAGCTAAGGTGCCCTACATGTTGCCTCAGTAGTGAAGGACATCACCAGGAACACTTGATACGTCATCACGTGCATCCTCTCCACATGGTGTGTCAATTAGTGAGGTAGTAAAAATGCACTTTGCATCTTTGCTGTCTGCAAGGGCATCATCAGTCAATGAAACCCAGAGACATTGGAACCTTGGGTGAGACGCTAAGGTGAACTGGAAAGGTTACATGTAGTCAAAACAAAGACTAGTTGCCCATCCGAGTGGTCTTCCACTCAGCTGCCTTGATGATCACAGTCTTGGCTGGATTTTACTTAACTCAAGGCGTTCATCTCATTCTGGCTAATAGGAGAACATATGGATTCTTTAATGTTAAAATTTTCATGTCTCCAGGGAAAATGAAACTTTTCCTTCTTCTTACTATGATGTGCTTATCAATAAAGCCAATAACTTCAGCTACCTTTATTTTTATTTATTTATTTATGTTTTGCTTTTCTGAGACAAAAATCTCACTAGCTAGCTCTGGCCTAAGACTCCCTGTGTAAACTATTGACCTTGTATTAGTGACTGTTTCGTTGCTGTGACAGAATGTCTGAGAACAGAAACTTCCTTCCAGAAGGGAGCCTTTATTTAGGCTCCTAGGTGAAGGTTCCAGTCCAGCATGGCACAGGAAGCATGGCAGTAAGAGCATGGGGAAGGTGGACATGTTGTGTTTGCAAGCAGGAGACAGATCCAGATGAGGGCTGTTGCTCAGTTCTTTTTCCTTTCTATTCAGCTGGGGACCCAAGCCTAGGGAATGGTGTCACATACATTCAGGATGGGTCTTGCCTTCTAAAACCTTTCTAGAAACACCTTCATAGACAGACCCAGGCGTGTGTTTCCATGGTGATTCTAAATCCTGTCAAACGGATAGTGAGGACTAATCATCACAGACCTCGAAATTGGTGGTGATTTGTCCATCTCTGTGTCCCCAGTGGTGAGATTACAAGTGTGTGTCACCCCATAGGGTTTAGACTGTCTTTAAATAAGTAGCTTGCTGTTGTGGTTTGAATGGTTAGATCACATGGAGAGAAAGTGGGAAGAAGCCAAAGACTGAACGCTCATGGCTTTCATAATACTGGAAGTTGCTATTCGGATGGCTGGGGGAGTCAGCTGTGAACCATGTGAAGTGCTGTGAGGAAAGGCATGGCAAGATAGGCATATGGGCACAACAGTGGCGCAACCGTTATGGACGTAACCAACCACTTTCTGCTTGGATTGAAGGTCCACTCCACGGGAGGAAGCAAATGCATGACACTGAACATCTGGTTGAGAACCCGTGGTTGGGGAGAGCTCACGGGCTCCAGGGGTGAGCCTATTATTATCATTCTGCTAAGTGGATATAGTATGATTTTTATCTCTCAGCTCATACAGATCAGTACAACTCTCACCAGAGAAGTTTCTGTGTTACAGTGGATGGTGGTTAATGTAGAAATTCACAATTGGTGAAAGTACAGAGAATGCGTCATTGTAGTCCACCCCAAATGGGACGTCTATATCACACACACACACACACACACACACACACACACACACACACACACACCTAGAGCTCAGGGATCATGGGATGGAAAGATGGTAGGAGCCAGGGGTTGGGGAGGACCAGAACCAAGAGTATCATCTGGTCATGACAGAACTTCTGCACTCACGAAGGACAGAGCACAAGATCAGGCCAGCCAACTTTCTAGCATGGAGTGGGAAGAGGTTCATGAGCCTCGATGCCTACTGAATAGCAATGGACAGTTGATGATTTGGGGGTGAGGGAAAGACCGTTTTAAGAGCGTGGCTCCTAGTGAATTGACCACACCCCAGTTGGTGGTCCCACACATCCAGGAGTTTATGAACAGTTCAAATAGGAACCGATTGATTAAAAAAAAAAAAAGAAAGAAAGAAAAAAGAGGACATGAAGTTGGAGGGGCAGAGAAATGGGAAACTAGGAGGAGTTACACGAAATAGTGAGGGAATAAATATGATCAAAATATATTGTATGAAATTTCTAAACATGCTTTCAACAAATGAAAGCCAAACAGGTGTTAACAAGCAAAAAGATCCTAGAATTTTAGAGCCCAAAGGAGGCCTCCTTTATTTTTAAAGATTTGTTTATTTTTGTTTTATGCATGCATGTGAATGCTTATACGTATGTATGTGTACCATGTGTGTACCTGGTGCTCACCAACTCCAGAAAAGGGAATTGGATCCCTTGGAATTGGAATTAGGGACCATTGTGAATCACCTAATGGTGATGCTTGGAACCGAACCCAGATTCTCAAGGAAGAGCAGTAAGCATTCTTGAACTGCTGAGCCATCTCTCCAGTCTGCCACAGGGAGACCTCTTCAGTATGGTTTGTTAATTACCTAGGAAGGAGTCCCTCTGCCCCCCTCTCTCCTATCCAGGATGGATGGCCTTGAACTTGATAGGTAACCCTGACTGGCCTCAAATTCTCAGTCTTCCAACATCAGCCTCGGGAGTGCTGAGATGCTAAGTACTCCCGAGTTGCTATGACCTGTGTGACTGGGCCTTGGAAACCTGACTGGAGCAATGAAAAAAGGACAGCCATGGGTACATACAAAGTGTATCGGGTGGGCCGTGTGCTCTATGGAGATACAGCAGCACCTACTTTAATAGATCATCAGGCTTAATATATACTGCAGGTAGAGGGGGTGGGTTTCTTGTACATAGCTACATAAGGAGGAGTCTGGTTTAGCTAATCTCAGTAAGAGGTAGAAAGTCTACCTCTTAGAGGGGAGCAGTCTCAGGCTGCAAACATCCCGGAGGAGAAAGCTGCAGTCTACACTTTCTGAATACCCTATCAACATCCATACATAGGCTTTGCCCTTTGCCTGAGCCCGACCTGGGGAAGGCTTTGCCATTCCCATTGGTTTGAGGTATTGAGGTCCTTGATGTGGTCATGCTCACGTCAACAACACACATTCACTCAGGACTCCATCTACATCCCACACTGTGGGCTGGCTTCAAGAATTAAGGTCATTCACCTCCCCCCCCCCATGGGTAGATGCATATCTCTGTTCCATGACCCAGAGGACATGATTAATCTCCAATGAGGGCAGCCCACTTATAAATTAATTCCTTCTGATAAATTCCAAATGCTCCTCAAAGAATGTTATTTTTCTTATTACACTCTTTTGAAATCTCTGCTATCAGTCAGAATGTCACTCAGCTTATCAATATTGTATCTCCAGCATGAAACTGCAAAAAAAAAAAAAAAAGTGCTTTTAGAGATCAAACAGTTTAACAGATGTGACTGCCTGGGTCACAGAATAAAGTCTCTCAAACTTGCTTTATTGTAGGTAGCATGTTTATTTGTTTTTTGTTTTCCTAGCAAAGGCTAACCATCTATTATAAAAACAAACCTATTTTTTTCATGGAATTGTTAATTGAAAAATCTTGTTCTTCCTTTCTTTCTTCCTTCCTTCCTTCTTTCTTTTTTTCATTTTTAGTTATTTGTTTTTGGTTTTTAGAGACAGGGTTTCTCTGTAGCACTGGATGTCCTGGAACTTGCTCTGTAGAGCAGGCTGGCCCCGAACTCACAGTGATCCTCCTGCCTCTGCCTCCTGAGGCTGGGATTTAAAGCGTGCACCACCACTGGCCAACCAATTGGTAAATCCTGATTCAAATCCAAAGCAAAGGGTCCCAAAGGAAGCATGTCCGAACGTGGTGGGAACTAGGGTGACGCAATCGGATGCTGGAGAGCCGGCCGCTGTCTGGATGGGGCACAGCCCTGAAAAAAGAGCCGGGATGCTCAGACTGTTCCAGAGTCTTTTTCTTTACCCTTGTTTTGATTCTGGTTCTCCTGCAGAACCATAGAATGCAGAAGCCTGAACTCAGAAGGCTGAAAGGCTTGGACACCAAGCAGCCAGAAGTTCAGTGGTAGTAATTAATAGCACAGATTGGAGACAAGTTTAGGATTTGTTAATGACTGTGGGGTTGACCTTGGGAAAGCTGGTTCTAGATGCAACTCCTCGTGATGCAACCCTCCAGCTCTCTGCCGTGCCCACGCCCTCCCTCATTCCCGGCTGGATGACCACACACATCCTGAGAGCGCAATTGTCAACACTTGGCGGACAGTCGCCAGAGGCTGCTCTGGCACCATCATACCCATGCTTTCTATTTTCTGCACATCAACGGAATGCGGTTGCCTGCTCACTCAGCAGCCTGCGGGAGGCATGGGAAACTTAAGTGCTCACACCTTCGCTTTCCGATGGCTCCGTGCCCCCTGTAAGCCTTTTGTTCCCCCCCTTTACCATGGACTTGTCACTGAAATGCCCTGTCTAGACCCTAAGGTGGTTTCCTCTCGTATGTTCCCAAACCACTGTGGCAACTAGCAATCCTGCCCCCACAGCCAACAAGTGTCCCGGTGTCCTCAGCCGCTCTTAACATTCCTTTGCACTCCAGACTTCCACTGACATCCCAGCCTCCCCAGCAGCTGTCTCCAGTGGAGTCTGTTTATTTGATCACAACACGTGTAACCTCATAGCTCACGGTCAGGAGTAGTGTGAGGAACTCAATGTCCTGTCACTTCCCCCACTTGCTTATCTAAACACTCTTGTCCCTGGGTGGCAACTACAGGGGCGGGGGCGGAGGGGGGGAAGGGAGAAGGGGGCCCCAATCCAGCACGAAAGCTGTCCTGTCCTGAGTTGGTACTGTCTGCTGAAATGCTCATAGGAAGGATATAGAAACCTTGGTAAATGGTGACTTTTCAGTTGTCCATCCTAAGTGGCTTGTAACAATGTCCAATATTTGTTTCTATGGCCTACCCACTCTACTATTTATTTATGATCTTCTCTATTAAGGTCAAATTTCTGACTTCATTGTCTTTTCTAAAAATAACCCTCCTTCTTAATTCTCCAGATTGATAGGACTTCCCTGAATCAGACCAATCTCCCTCTTCCTCATGAAGGAGACATACATCTCTTTACTTACAAACCCCTCAGGTTCCTCTGCCTCATTAACTGCAAGCCGAATTCATGATTTTTTTTCTCTGAAAACTGCTCTATTATGGGCCACCCCAGGAAATAAAACACAGCTATCCCCACTGTCTAAACCAAAACTCTCAAAGACCCTTGCCTCTCAAATCTCAAAACTATGTCCCCTCGATTCTTCCTTGAGTACTTATAGTCTTGACCACTCTGTTTCCTTTGCCATGAGTGATGTTTTCCTCTCTTATCTTGCCCTTCCTCAAGTTCCTTCTTCTTCTCCAGGACTCTGACTAACTCCCACGTCCTTCAGGAAAACTGTTTTTCCAGGTTAGGCTAGACACACTATTCCATGACAGTGCTTTTATATTAAAACTCTTATTTCAACTGCTCTTAACTCTTGGTGCAACTATCCACTTAATATTTACTTTTTCTCAGGCAGAGAGCAAGCCTCATGATAGGAAATAGTGTATTTATCTGGTTTAGAGAAGTAACTTCTAGTGACTGGCACAGAAAATATTTGTTGAAGAAA
Source organism: Peromyscus maniculatus bairdii (assembly GCF_049852395.1). NCBI lineage: Eukaryota > Metazoa > Chordata > Mammalia > Rodentia > Cricetidae > Peromyscus > Peromyscus maniculatus. The sequence continues at coordinate 26,427,177 of NC_134866.1, read as the reverse complement.
TTGGTGATTAATAATAATCTCATAGAGCTGTGGTCAGGATAATAGGAGGAAAAGTACACATGCCAGTTAGTTAATCGCATGCTACTTATAAAAAGCTAGATAACATTTTAAAAATAAGTATTGTGCTCTGTTTTTTAATTAGTTCTAGGCTCCTTGATTTGTGGGGGGGAAAGACATCTCTCTTAACAGCATTTTGTCCTTGTCATATGTGGCATGATTTGTTCTTGGGTTGATTTCTCCTGCTTGGCAGTCCGTAGCAAGCATATTTAGTTGCTCAAAGATGAGACCTTTAAAAAGCCAATGTGTCAAAACCTAGCCACCTAAAATCACGCTAAGATGTGGCTCCTGGGCTGGACTATCCCTGTTCGCCCTCCACTGATGCCCACCATTCTCTCCCCAGCTCCAGGCCCCTGGACTCACCGATGGGCCTCGTGTTCTGTTCCTTTGCCTTCTGCTCTCTCTCTGGGTTTGAGCAGTAGATACCACTGGTCAAAGATTGGAGGCAGGAAAGCAAGGAGAAGGCATCTGACCCCACCCCACCCCCCAACTTCTCTGGCTTATAGGTTGATCCTGTGATCTGCTTTTCTCCCTAAGGCCATAGTTCCTATCACGAACCTTTCTAATCTGCCGTTTCATGCACCTCTCTTGTTACTATTCTTTTGTATTTTGAGATAGGGTCTGGCAATGTCGCCTAGGCTGGATCCAGACTTTCCACCCTCCTCCTCCTCATCTGGAGTGTGAGGATTACAGGCATGCATCAGCCCCCCTGGCTATGCACAGACCCTGTCTTTGTAAATAGTCCTTCCTCATGTTTATTCCCACTCAGGATAGCCACAGCTCCCTGCTCCTGCTACCTCTGGCACACTTCATCCCCCTTGCTTTCCCTTAACTTTCCTGTCAAGTACACTCTCTTTAGTTAGTTATTCTCCCTTTACTATGCCTTTGACCTCTGATAGAACCCCGGCTGGTCCAATTCCATTGCCTAAACAAATAGCATGAAGTGGTTCTCACATGTCTCTATGCTTCCTCTAAGCAAGCTAGAAGGTTGGGTTGATGTCTCCTGAGCATAGGTACCCATTATCCCCATTTCTCCAGCAGGCAACCAACATCTGGAAGCAATCAAAGTTAGGGATGTCCCCAGACTTCTGGAGGTTGGCAGTGGCAGGGTCAAGGAGCTCCTCCTCAGCTCCACACCTCACCTGCTAAACTGATGGCTGCCCCTCAGCTGCTTCCCAGACAGCTGGCATCCCAGATAAATCTCTTTTGGTGGTAAATCCTCTGCAGTGAGTCTAATCCAGGTGAACTCTGAAGCTTGTGAGTGTGCAGCTGGCTCTGTGCCCCAATTTAGAGCAGGTTCAGGAAGCATTCCCAGATGGCTCCTGGATGCTTTTTCTGGCTGCATTCCTGAGGTAGGTGGGAAAAAACACACACACGTTTCCTAGCTGCAAACCCAAGCAAAGAGCACATTGTCATATCTTTAGCAAATGACAAGAGGCCAAACACATATGGCCAAAGGACCAGCTGAAATAATTCCCTCTTTAGAGCCAGGTGCAAGGTCCTAGTCTCTTAATGCATCTATTGCCCTTAACAAAGAATCACCAAGGTGTCTTGCCAACTGGAGATGTTCCAGCATTCCATTTTATGTCCCAACTTTTCCCTCAGAAAAATAAAGTTCTACCCATTGCTAAAAAGAGAAGCAGCTACCCCCCCCAAAAAATAATAATAAAAATTATAAATAATAAAAAAGAATAAAAAAGTGCTCAGAGATTACTCAGTGGATAAGAGCACCTGTTGTGTGATCCTGAGAACTCGAGCTTGATGCCTGAGCCCTCATGGAAGAAGAGAACATCCTCTGATGTGCACCGCCGCAGGCACACATGTCACATACACAAATACAATAATAAAAAAAAAACAAAGTAAGAAGAAGAAAAAAAACACCTCTCTGTAAGCCTTAATTTAGCTCAAATGCAAAATTAATGGTAGTGTAAGGCAGGAGGTGTCTCCCACAGAGACAGGACAGGTTGCAGAGTCAAACTGCCCGTCCTGAATTCCAGCTCTGTTACAACATAGTTAGGACATCCGGGGACATGAACTTAAATGCATATGTACCTTTGTTTCTCCCCATGTAAAATGGGATGATAATAGAGTCTACCTGTGCTTGCTAGTTTCAGGTCAACTGGACCCAAACTGCAGTCATCTGAGAAGAGGGACCCTCAAATGAGACAATACCTTCATAAGATCAAGCTGTAGGCAAGTCTTCAGGGTATTTTCTTAATTAGTGATTAGGGGGTAGGGACCAGTTCATTGTAGGTGGTGCCATTCCTGGGATGGTGGTCTGGGTTTTGTTGTGGGATGTTCTGTATGGCAAATGTGTTAATAAATAAAACACTGATTGGCCAATAGCCAGACAGGAAGTGTAGGCAGGACTAACAGAGAGGAGAATTGAGAGAACCGGAAGGCAGAAGGAGTCACTGGCAGCCGCCGCCATGACAAGTAGCATGTGAAGATGCCGGTAAGCCATGAGCCACATGGCAAGGTATAGATTTATAGAAATGCATTAATTTAAGATGTAAGAACTAGATAGCTAGAAGCCTGAGCAATTGGGCCAAACAGTTTAAATAATATAATCGTCTGTGTGTTTATTTTATAAGTGGGCTGTCAGACTGCCAGGGTTTGGCAGGACCCAGAGAGAAAACTCTCCAGCCACAAGGGTTCTATAAGGAAGCAGGCTGAGCAAGCCATGAGGGGCAAGCCAGTAAGCAGCACCCCTCCATGGCCTCTGCATCAGCTCCTGCCTCCAGGTTCCTGCCCTGTCTGAGTTCCTGTCCTGACTTCCTTCAATGATGAACAGTGATATGGAAGTGTAAACCAAATAAACCTTTTCCTCCCCAAGTTGCTTTGGTCATGGTGTTTCATTATGGCCATAGAAACCTTGAGACAGGGTTTGCATAGAAATTATGTGAGTCGTACTGAGAAAATCACCTTGAATGATGCCTAGTATGTGGTAAAGATTTGAGTAAAATTATCATTTCAATAATTACCCATGTGTGTTTAGAGAGACAGACATATTTAGAATGTTGATCATTCACGGTATGTTGACAATTATCATTGTTAATTTTTTTCTTGTAGCTAAAATAACTTCTAGGGTGAAATAACAGATCCTAAGAAACTCTGCTAACCCAGTTGTTAGATGAAGGGAATGTGGCTTATGCCTTCCCTATCATCGGGGAAAGGACACCCTAGGGATGTAGTCCTTGGCACTACAAAATTAATTAATTAATCAATCAATTTATTTTAAATTATGGTCCAGTATTGATTTTCTGATTTTGAACATTGTTCTCCTGATACATAAGTTTTTACACTTGGAGTATCTTGGTGAAGGATATTAGGGTGCTCTGAATGTTTTCTTAAAATTGTATTTGTGTGTGTGTATGTGTGTGCGTGCACCTGAAGATTAAACTCAGGTTGTCAGGCTTGGTGGCAAGTGTGCCATCACACCACATCTGTTTTGGTTTTGTTTTTTTAAAAATACGATTTATCCTTATCATTTAAATTATGAGTACAGTGTCTGTGGGAGGTGGGGGGAGGGTGTGATGTGGCCTCATGGCTTAGAGGGTTTAAAAGACCTGAGTTCAGTTCCCAACACACATGTCAGGCAGCTCATAACTACCAGTAATTTCAGCTGGAGGGAATCTAACACCTTCTTCTGCCTCCTCAGACACCTGAACTCACACACACACATGTCCACATTCAGACAGATGAACACACAGAACTAAAAATGGATCTTTCTTAAAAAGAAAGGAAGAATTAAATAAAGAAAAAAATGAAGGTTGGAAAAATGGCTGAGCCATTAAAGGATCATAACCACAAAAAGAAAGAAAGAAAGAAAATTGATGTGTTATTTTTGTTGTTTGTTGTTGGTTTTTTACTCTTTACCCTTTTGGGGGCCTGCCACTAAGCTCCCAAATAAATCACACATGGAGGCTTATTCTTAATTATAAATTCCCGACCTTAGCTTGGCTTGTTTCTTGCCAGTCTTTCTTAAATTACCTCATCTACCTTTTGCCTCTTGGCTTTTACCTTTATTCTTCTGTATATCTTACTTTCACTCTTACTCCATGGCTGGCTATGTGGCTGGGTGGCTAGCCCCTAGTGTCCTCCTCTCCTTGTTTTCTTGCTCTTTCTTCCTCTCCTCCCAGATTTCTCCTATTTATTCTCTCTGCCTGCCAGCCCTGCCATCCTTTCTCCTGCCTCACTATTGGCCGTTCAGTTCTTTATTAGTCCATCAGGTGTTTTAGACAGGCAAAGAATCACAGCTTCACAGAGTTAAACAAATGCAACATAAAGGAATGCAACACATCTTTACATCATTAAACAAATGTTCCAGAGCATAAACAAATGTAACACACCTTAAAATAATAGTGTACAACATGATAGCAAAGTACCTTTCAAATTATTTCAAAGGACGGAGTCAATGAAGTTTGTGAAGGTAATGAGACATTACTGGAGGCATATGAGCAACCATCACAAACTGGGTGTCTTAGTTCAGGTTTCTATTGCTGTGAAGAGACACCGTGACCAAGGCAACTCTTATAAAGAAAAATCATTTAATTGGAGTGGCTTACACTTTCAGAGGTTTAGTCCATTATCATGGTGCAACATGGTGGTGGCAGGCAGACATGGTGCTGGAGAAGTAGCCAAGTGTCCTACATCTTGACTTGCAGGCAAGAGAAAGTGGTCTGTCTCGCTGGGTGTGTCTTGATCATATATAGGACCTCAAAGCCTGCCTCCACAGTAACACACTTCCTCCAACAAGATCACACCCACTCCAACAAAGCCACACCTCTTAACAGTGCCACTCTCGTTGAAGGCCATTTTCTTTCAAACTACCACATTGAGTAAAACAGTTAACATTTGAAGAAGAAAACTCAAAGGATGGTTAAGAATAAGTGATGACTTAATGCCAATGAATTATAAGAAAGCCCTGGAAAAACGAAGGCCACTTTCTAATATGTTTGCCAAAACTACACACAGAGTGAAGACTACTGTATCATGCAACACCACTGAATTTTAGTTCAAACATTATGCCAGAAAAATCCATGAGATTTATTCTTTTTCATTCCAAGAATGAGCATGAAGTTTGAATTATAACCCATGTTCTATTGGATGAAATAAAATTTTTATAATTTATAACTTCAATTTTCATTAAATATAACCTTTCCTGAAATGTTAATCTATCTTAAGTGGCTAGAGTGTAATTAATCTGTTCTATCCTCAATGACAGGAAGAGCCAGGACTCAAATGCAAGTAATCTGACCGTCTAGGGTAAGCTCTTTACCACTGCCTTGTGTGGGTGTCTCAACATGGGGGCTTTTTTTGGTTTCTTTGTTTCCATTACTTGATCAAATGTCATCCAATTATCCTAAACACAATTCATATCCTTTATGACAATAAGGATATATTGTGTGCATTGTGTGTGTGATGTATGTGTTCCTGTGTGTGTTTGCCTACTGGTACACATGGGTGGGTGTGAACATTTGTATGTTTGTAGAGACCAGAGGTTGATGTCAACTGTCTTCCTCTACTGATGTTTCTCTTACATTTTGAGAAAGGGTCTCCCGCTGAACCTCTTGTCACTGATTTTACTGGATTTCCTGGCCAGCAAGCTCCAGGAGTCTACCTGTTCCTGCTTAAGCATCAGGCTTTTATGTGGACTCTGGGGCTCTGAACTCAGGTCCTCATAACTTTGTTGGTGACGGGCAACCCTGTAAAGCAATGGAAGACAGGAAGAAAGGAAGTGACCATGCATAGGACCCACATCAGTCATGCTTGTATGGCAGATATGAAATATCTACCCTTTGTCTGGCCCACCAGGGCTCAGTGAAACTGCAGATGGCATTCACTCTTAAATAAATCCATTGCATTCTAGCTCAGAAACCAAACCTAAAGCCAATGAAATAATTAAAAAAATATCCAATGTGTTCAAATGATGACCTGTGAGGTTTTGTTTTGTTTTGTTTTTCAATATTTAGTTTCCTTTAATGACTCCCATCTCCTTACAGGGTGGGAATAGGCAGCTAGACAACAGCAAGAGATGTTCACCTGAAGATCTTGCCTTAGTTGAAGGATTTGCCCATATGCTTGAATACCCCCCCCCCAGGAAAAGAACTCTATAACCAGGGTCTGGGTCTCCTTGCTGCCAGGAGTCATTTGGCACTATATATATGACTCATAGTCTCTCTGCCAATCTGGACCCCTAGTTTTGGAACACCTAAGCTTCAGAAATGGCACTGCCATTGTTAGGTCCAAAGAGGATGATACTGGTAAAGATGTGATTCTTCAGCTTGTCTAATTGCTGGAAGACGTCAGTGATAAGGTTGTAACTCATGAGGGTCTCAGTGAACTCTTCAGAAAGCAGTACTCACTATACCACAGGAGCCATCAACTTTTCCAAAGTGCTCCCCCGAATATGGCAGTGCCAATAAGGCTGTCTCCATTGGAGATACTTGTGTCTTCATTGATCCAACTGGAGGTACACCTTCTTTCTTCTTTTTTGTTTTTTTAGTTTCTTAAGACAGGATTTCATTGTGTAACTACCATGGCTCTCCTGGAACTCACTTTGTAGACCAGGCTGGCCTTGAACTCATGGAGATCTGCCTGCTTCTGCCTCTAGAGAGCCGGGATTAAAGGCATGCGCCACCGTCACCCGGTCCAAAGGTAGTCTTAGACACTGGGGTAAAGGGTCCTTGATCTTGGGCTCAGCAGCTAGTGCCTACTTTGCTCAAGTTTTCTTCTGGAGCTGCAGCAGAAGCTTTTTCTCCCTTTCCACTTGGCCTTGGGTGTCTACTTCTCTTCCTGCAGATGCTTTTCCTTCACAGAGCTCTCTGCACACTTCTTAGCATCAAACCGGGACATCTTCTCAATTAGTTTCATCTTCCTGAAGACGTTCCCATGCAGACAAGGAACCAGCAGATGGTACTGAGGAAGGCCTGGCATAAACAAGACTCTAAGGTCTGTCTATAGAGCTATAAGACGGCACAGGTAGCGGTGGTGTCAGCCAATTCACCCACTATAAGTGGCCTCTTCTTCCAGTGAGTGTCCAGCAGCAGCTAGAATTTGCTTCCTCTCTTCCTTTATGTTTTTCAGTGGTTTGTTTGTTGTAAATGATGCCCAAGAGTAGAACTACCGGGTGCTGGCTGGAGGAGCTATGCCACTATTAGCAACACTCACTCATGGCACCAGCTGATCTGCTGCTCCTAGAGGACTTCTGTGTGGCTTCTCAGTGCTCACAAAATAGGAGATGGCATTGCTCTTTGCACAGATGTCATTTTTTCATTACTGTGACAAAAATGCCCAGACAAAAACAACTTAAGGGGAAATGGGTTTATTTGGCTCATAACTTCAAGTTGCAATCCATCATTTCAGGGAAGCAAATGCAGCAGGAATCCAAAGCAGCCGGTCCCATTATAGCCACCATCAAGTGTAGAAAGCAATGAATTAATGTACGCACGCCGGTGCTCAGCTCGCTCCTTTTCATTCAGGCCAAGTACCAGTCAATGTAACGGTGCCACCCACATGCAGGATGGATGTTCCCACTTGAATCACTCAAGAAAATCTCTTAAGATGTGCCCAGAAGCCGGGCGTTGGTGGTGCACACCTTTAATCCCAGCACTCGGGAGGCAGAGCCAGGTGGATCTCTGTGAGTTCGAGGCCAGCCTGGTCTCCAAATCAAGTTCCAGGAAAGGCATAAAAATACACAGAGAAACCCTGTTTCAAACCCCCTCCCCCCAAAAAAAAAGATGTGCCCAGAGGGTCAACCTGATCTAGATAATCCCTCCTTGAGACTCTCTTCCCAGCTCTTTCTAGATTATCCCATCAGACTCTCAAACACGGAAAAATCCATTGTCACCCACAAATGCTGGAGCCTTGCCTGCATAGAAGTTGCAGAGAAATTCAAGGGTGCAGTTAGTCTGGCAAAAGTGGAAGTGAGGTGGTTTGGAGAGCATGCAGACTTGGGCCCTCCTGCATTGTGCAGCGATGAAAGTCTTGAACACCTCCAGTTTTCAGAGTATATGTGCAGGGTCTCCAGAATTGTGGCCATTCTACAGAGAAAGTGAGTGAGCTGTGATATTTCAAAACAGCAAGGAAGACTAAAGAAAGGAAAGAAAATATACACATATGCACCATCAGAAAAATGCTTCTCCTCCTGACGTCTGAACTAGCTTTAAAAATATTTTTATTGCCAGGTGGTGGTGGCGCACACCTTTAATCCCAATACTCGGGAAGCAGAGGCAGGAAGATCTATGTGAGTTTGAGGCCAGCCTGGTCTACAGAGCAAGTTCTACGACAGCCAAGACTACACAGAGAAACCCTGTCTTGGAAGACAAATATATATATACACATATATTTTTATTAATTGTTGAGAATGTCATACAATGTATTTTGACTCTATTCACTCCCTACTACTCCCACACCCACCCTCACCTCCTTACCTACCCCCAATTTTGTGTTTTCTTCTCTTTTTTAAATAGCCCATTGAATAAAATTTGTACTCCTAATGTGGGGCCATTGACTGGATTGTAGTCAATCTACCAGGGCTATCCCTTAAAAAAAAAAAAAACTGACTTTCCCTCCCTAAGAAGCCATCAGCTGTTCATAGTTCATCAGTTAGGTGTGGGGGCTCCTGATCCTTTTCCCCTTCTGTGCTGACTGGCTTGATCTTGTACAGGTCTTATGCAGGCAAGCAAAGGCTGCTGTGAATTCATGAGTCATTATTATTGTTATCCTTCTTTTTCTTATTCTTCTTGTTTTGGATCTCAAATACTGGAGGCTAGCCTTGAACTCGCTGTGTATCTGAGGATGGCCTTTACTTCTGATTCTCTTGCCTCCAACTCCCACTTCTTAAGTTATGGAATTACATGCATTTGGCACCGTGCCTGGATAAGAAAGAAGCTTCTTACATTTGAAACCATCCGCAGCAAATGATATGGATGGAAAACATTACACTTAGGAGGATGGAAATGCAGAACAATGGAAGAAATGTAGAGGTATGAGGTAAAAGAACAATGGTCCCTTATATCTAGAAACAAGCATTGCTTTACAGTGGTACTCATGAGCTCATGCATACACAGAGCCAATTAAAATTTAGATGCTGTCTTAGAGTGTCTATCACTGTGATGAAACACCATAACTAAAAGCAATTTGGGGAGGAAAGGGTTTATTTCACATTACAGCATTCTAGTCCATCATTTGGGAAATCAGGGCAGGAAACTGGGGACAGGAACTGATGCAGAAGCCATAGAGGAGTAGGGCTTATTGGTTTAGTCTTCATGGCTTGCTCAGCCTGCTTTATTTCACATCCCAGGACTACCTGCCCAGGGCTGGCACCACCTACAATGGACTGGGCCCCCCAACATCAATCACTAATTAAGAAAATACTCCCACAGGCTTGCCTACAGGCCAGACTTACTGAGGCATTTTCTCGGTTGTGGTTCCCTCTTCTCAGATAACTCTAGTTTGTGTTGACAAAAAGAAAAACAACAGAGAGAGAGAGAGAGAGAGAGAGAGAGAGAGAGAGAGAGAGAACCAACTAGACCACACAGAATATATCAATGGCTTTGATGGTTAAAATGCATTATGATAAGTTATCAGTCTAGCCCTGGCACACCTTTGTAGGGAAAGGGAAACAGAACAGGGTGTGGCTATTTTCCCTACAATCACACCCAGGCACAGGAAAGCTGGGTTACACCAGGGTTCGTTCAGGTTCGTCTTTATCCCAAAATGACCCTCAAATAACTGGACAGCACCCCCGTCTTCTAGAAAGCTGTGGTGCCCCTTGTTTGAGAGCTGGTATCCTGGGGCCAAGTCTACACCTGGGAAGCTGGGTAGTAGGGAGTAGCCCCTTATTAGCTTATTGTAAAATCTAAACTTCTTTGTGATCAAGCCACACTTTTTTTTTCCTAAAAGTTGTAAGACAAGCTGATCCCAGGGAGGCGAAAATCCTGGGAGGATCCCTCTCCAGTCAACCACATCACTACTGCCGCAATTACCAATGGAAACAGAGGCTATGCCAGGACGCCGGGACCTTTTCCTGGCCTGGTTCTAACAGTCCTCGCTGCTCTCCTCTAAAGCCTCCCAGCCCTGGGGGAGTGCTCCTTCCCTTGATCACCCTGGCTGTGATATCTCACATTCTGTGGTCCACTGAACGCTAGGTTGCACCGTTTGCTGAAATGTACCTTCGAGGCTATCAGCCTGCAATCGGCACTCTGGAAACTGTCTCGGCTGAAAAGAGCTGCCTGGCCCAAGGGCACCCGTGCCTTCTGAAGCAGAATAAAGATCCAGAGCCCTTGCTCCGATTCGGGGCAACTCCGGAGTTAATGCAGCTTCCCCAGGTTCGCTGGGGCTTCTGTTGAGATGACATCACACAGCAGCTCTTCTCTCTGCCCAGGTCTGCTTCCTCTGTCTGCCTCCACAGGGGCTGATTTTGACAGTATTCGCTGAGCAGCTCTGGGAATGCAGATCTTCATGTAGGGTCTCCTCCTCTTCTTCCTTTCCCACTCCTTCCCTCCAGCCCTCATTGAGATTGATTGGGTCTTGCTATGTAGCCCTAGCTAGCACTGTACTCAGAATGTAGCCCGTACTGACCTCAAACTCATGGCAATCCTCCTGCCCCAGCCTCTTGAGAGCTTGGATGACAGGCATTTGCCACATTCGGGGAGAATCTGCTCCTCAGGGGACTCAATGTACAAGACACCCCATTTCTCCATTTTTGTAGACCGCCCTCTTTGTCTTGACGCTCTTGGTGTTCCCTCTCTGCTTTCACTTTCCAGGGCACTGGCTCTGGATTCCTCATCACTGTGGTCTGCAATTCCCAGGAAAACGTTTCCTTCTCTCCATGGAACCAAGGGTCCCCCGAGAATTCTTCCGGAGAGAGCCACAAGGGCTTGGTCATCATCACCAGATCAGTGCACCCTCCACTAGCAGCTTCTCAAAGGGCCTGACAGAGCCAAGTGGGGGCTGGGAAGAACTACACAAGGGCGATACACTCCCGCAGCTTACTAGAAGACTGAGCATCCTGGCTTCAGTGTTTGGGGGCCATGGTCTATGGCAGCTCCCGCGGTGTGGTGTTAGTCAAGATGCTCCGCCATCCACCTGGCAGCAGAGTTCTGTCAGTACAGCAAGCCAAAAGACACAGAACCACACCATCCATCTGCATATGGAGAGAAAACAGTTGCCGCTACCCAGAGAGGCAGCATGGTAGAAACCAGGACAGCCATTGAGCATAGGGGAGGGCCGGCAGGGCAAGCACGGAGTTGGGGTGGTGACGAGGTAAGTGGGCAGAGAGGAAGGCAGGGAAATCACTGAGCAAAAGGGGAAGGGAAGATCGGCCATTGAGCCAAGAGGCAGGGAAAGGTGGACGGCCTTTGGGAGATGAGCTAGATATTGAGAGTGAGAGGAAGTACCAAGTAGGTCAGGAGGTTCAGTAACCCAAAGCCACAGTCTTGTGCCGAGAAGTCTCCTTCTCCTTCTCCCTCACTTAGGAATTCTGCTAGATAGGAACTCCTCGGAGGCACCTGAAAAACAAAGACCTTCCCAACTCGGTTAAAAAAAAAAATCTTATTATAAGCAGACATGGCACAGTGCCAACTTCCCATGGTACCTGAGCGACAGGGCTACAGAGAGTTTTGCACGGTACTCTGGCTGTCATGGCTCAAACCAGGAGACTAGCTCACTACCTCGCTGGAATCAGAGGTCAAGAATTCTTCCTGAGAGAATCACAAGGGCAAGTGCAGCTTTCTGGCCAGTCACATGCCTGTGAATAGCACGCTGTCATATCTCATGGGAGTCCTCCTCACAATGCCCTGCCAAGCCTAAGGACGAAGTTTCATCCAGTCACACACACACACACCACAACTTTCTTGGTCTCTCAAAAAAAAAAAAAAGAAAAAAAGACCTTTGGTAGGAGGCTAGAAAAGTAACCCCCAAGAACTAACGTTTAGTGGCCTGCCTGAGCCAAGGCCTGTACTGAAGTCATGTTACTCGTCCTGGCCTGGCCACACCACACCTCCTGGGGAGGGAGGCTGACCTTCACAATGTACTAGGTCTTGCTACTTCTGTAGCCAGATGCCTGGTGATGTTTACACAACACTGATTTTCATAGAATCTTTCCAGAATGGACCCTATATGCACTAAGAGCATCAGCTAAGACAATATTTTTTCTATTCTTTTTTATGTGTGTGTGTTTATGTGGTGTGTGTGTGTGTGTGTGTGTGTGTGTGTGTGTGTGTGTGTGTGTGTGTGTATGCTTGTGGAGGTGTTTTGGGGCTGGAGAGATGGCTCAGAGGTTAAGAACACTGGCTGCTCCTCCAGAGGTCTTGAGTTCAATTCCCAGCAACCCCACAGTGGCTCACAACCATCTGTAATGAGATCTGGTGCCCTCTTCTGGTGTGCAGGGATGTGTGCAGGCAGAACACTGTATACATAATAAATACATCTTTAAAAAAATAGGTGTTTTCTTTTATTGCTCTCCACCTTATTTTTTGAGACAGGCTTTTTCATTGAACTGAGAGCTCACCATGTGACTAGGCTGGCTGGCCAGTGAGCCCCAAGATCCACCTCTCTCCCCATCCCCAGCACTGGGGTTACGGACCCATGCCACCGCTCCAGGCTTTTACACCGGTGCTGGAGATCTGAACTCATGTCCTCATGCTTGGGCCACAAGGACTTGACACGTGGTACTTCCTCTCTACTTTAATTTCTCTTCCTAGTAATTAAAACCTCAGCGCTCCCTAAAGGACACCTACTGACCTAGAAATGAAGAGGACTGCTCTGAGAAATGGAAGGTGAGGAAGAAAGCACAGTTTCTTCCTTGTCCTCACCTGTTTGTTTTCTCACTCTCCTCCACGATGCTTTGTGGACCTGCGGAATTCACAGAGGAGTTCCAATAAGGGCTGGGGCAGTGGAGCACACTCTCTGCTGCAATGATTACTCAGTCCTTGCCCGTAGTAGAAATCCCCGAGAACCTTCGGTTTGAAGACACAAATAGTAACGCCTCGATAGCTAACATGATTTCTAAAGCGTCACTGGTGCTTCATCAAAGGTGTGAGAATGCTTTCTTGGAAGCAGAGGAAGACTGTCAAAGCCCTTTTTGCATCTTGGGAATTATCCATATTTCATCCTTTCTTCCAGGATTGCTTTCCACATAGGGAAGCTAAGGCTGGCTGGAGCTGGGGTGAACGGGGCAGCTATATTTGATTGAGAGGGTTGGATAGCAGCCCTGCAGTTAGGTAGTAGTGTAGGGAAGCAAGAAGCTTGTGGAGTGTGATGGAGAATTCTCCACCAGACTGTGAGCTCTTTCCTTGAATGAGACAAGCATCCTTTGCTGAGTGGTGTCAGTGGAGCCCAGTGCAGAAGCCTCCAGGGTGGGCTCTCCCCCAAGACATCGGATGAGGGCTGACTCCCAGGCCTAACCTTAAACACAGAGGCAGTCTGCTATAAATCAAGTAACTTCCTGGAGGGCCTTGCTGTCTCATCTCAACTTCACAGTAGGACCCTTGGGACTGACTAAACAAAGCCAAATTTCAAGTGAATGAAAACTTCATGGCTGCCCTTCCTTTCTCACATGGCTGCCAGGACTTTCATCGTGAGCAGCCCAATCAAAATAACTTTCATCTGGCTAATTAGAAAAACAACTCCTTCCTTCCCCGGTCAGGGAGACCTCTTGTGATGAAAAAAGGTAGGTCTCCCATAGAGTGTTAACAGCTAAGGCCTGCAGTTGTGGGGAGTCCAGCTGGTGGGCCAGCTCACGCTCTCTTTTATACCCCGGACGCCTTTTCGTGTCTCTGTTCAAATATCCATAGGGTTCTGGGCAGGGGCCAGGCACTGTGCCACACACTTGGGGACACCCTAAGTGTGCAAGAGGGTAGGCAGGTGCCCATGAGCACAAGTGGGACCCTCCCACACCCATGGGTGGTCCTCCATTTGTAGCTTTGCACCTTTCCTGGGTCTCACTCTGTAGCCCAGGCTGGCCTCGAACTCACAAAGATCCGCCTGCCTCTGCCTCCCGAGTGCTGGGATTAAAGGTGTGCTCCACCAGCGCCCTGGCGACTTCTCTGTTCTTGAAACCTTTGCTATTGTGAAACGAGGCAGAAGTCGAGAGCTGAGGGAAGCAGGTCTGTCCTCAGTTCCACACTGAGCCTGTGAAGATGAGTAAAATCATTAAACCTTCTCCTGCAGGCTCTCTGTCTATAAAAAGAGGCTAGAGATATCCTGGGACGCATACCAAGATCGTATGTGAAGAGTTTGGAAAGCAAACCTGTAAGTGTGATACAACCAAAGCTTCGAAAAGCTCTAAATCCATCACTCACACAGAGCCTCTCATTCAATTCATGGCTGCTCCCCGGACATGCGTATTTGGGGGGCATTTTCCACAAAGACAAATATCAAGGACAGGTTAGAGAGCCTCATTTCTAGAGTTTTAAATATCTCTCCTTGCTCATCTATTAATGGGGTCTGAGCCAACTAACCCCGAACTTGAGGTAAGTGCGTGCACTTATGCTACAGTTCACCCGACCTAGAAGACAGCGGACACCCAGGACAAGCGAGAGCACTTCTTAGATTTTTTAATCAGCTATTAATGTGTCTACCCTAGCACCAAGATAGAAAATTACATGTTTTCAGCTCTTCTAGGGTTTTTATTTTGTCATAACTTAGTGCTTATATTTAGATGCACCTTAATAGTATCACAATGTTAAGTGATGGCCGGCCACTACTAATTGCTAAGACTCTTTACAGTTTGAAGATACAAAGAGTAATGTCTCAATAAACTAATATACAAATAGTAATGCCTCAATAACTAATATGATTGATAAATTTTTTATTTTTTTTTCATTTCTGGGGCTGTAGGCACAGCTCAAAAGAAAGGTAGTTGCATTTTCTGATATAATCTTTCCTGAGTTAAATAACCCAAAATTTATCTTGCACATTCCTCTTTATTATAAATAGTAATTTCTTATCAGGCCATAACTTACACATCCAAATGAATCTCTTCCTTCCAGAAATAGCTAAAGGGAAAGAAAAAATCTTAAGGTTGTTTTTCTTTTAAAATGTACTGATGAGGACTGATCCAAGAAAACTATTTTAAAGTTTGTTGGCTTAAAAGTACAAATTTGACTGTGTTAGAACCATTGGCTTTATTTTGTCTGCACCACATATGGATACTCGTTCTTAATACAACTGGGTTCATTCAAAATAGTCACTACTTAGTGTGGAGGGAGTAGTAGCTGTCAACCAGAATCCATCCAGCCTAAATGTGTCAGGACTGAATACAGGGCAGATAAATATATATATGACAGATAAAAGATCCATATGCCTTGAACAGCTTAGGGTATTAAAGGCTTTGTACAACACCCAGGGCAGGTTTGACTCTTGAGAACTTTCTGAGGGTGGATATTGGGCAATCAAATCAAGGTCTCGTGCATCCTAGGCCAGCACTGTCCTACTGTGCAACATCCCCAGCCGTTGGTTTTATGAGACATCGTCTCACATGTAGCCCAAGCTGGCCTTGGTCTTGCCGTGTAGCCGAGGTTAGCCCCAAACCTCCACCTCAGCTCCCTGAGTGTTGAGATGCTGGCTACGCCCTGCCATACTTAGAGATCAAGGGAGAACTCTTAATCTTAGACAACTTGATAAAAAGAGCTGGGGGTGCAGACTGGATCCCTTGGGGACCAAATCGTTTTCAGTTCTTGCTTTTCCTATGAGAAAAGCAGCCAGAGGGTTTAGGATATTTTGCAGCTATTACAGATTCATTTATCCTCCTCCCCATAATAATATCTTACAACTGCATTTGATGTCACTGTTTTTCATATCATCAATAAAAAGATAACTGGTTACCCATGGCCAGGCTCACCCCTCATAAGTAATGTCATAAAGCGATTTATCCAAAATGTATGGTTCTGCTTGTATTTCTTTAATTCCATTTGTATGGACTCCAGTGAATGCCATTGCATCTGGTGCTGTTCTGCATGACTGCTCTTCACCATGAGCCAAATATTGCCCTGCTTGCTGTCGTGACAGACAGACAAGTCTCCTGGAAAGTTCCAGACATTGGCCTGAGGTTCTTGGCTCTGTGCTTTTCCAAATTGCCCAGGATCACTGACCTTCTCCTCACCCAAAAGAATAGACTCACTTATATAGTGTTTAGATCCCATACTCCAGGTTATGAGAATCTCTTCTTTTATGAACTACCATGCTGGCTAGTCTAATGTCAACTTGACACAAGCTAGAGTCATCTGAAAGGAGGGAACCTTGGTGAGAAATGCCTCCATAAGATGTAGTTGTAAGGCATTTTCTTAATTAGTGATCAATGAGGGGAGGGCCCAGCCCTTTGGGGGTGGTGCCATCCCTGGGCTGGTGGTCCTGGGTTCTATAAGAAAGCAGGCTGAGGGGCTGGAGAGATGGCTCAGAGGTTAAGAGTACTGACTGGTCTTGCAGAGGTCCTAAGTGCAATTCCAGCACCTACATGGTGGCTCACAGCCATCCGTAATGAGATCTGGTGCCCTCTCTTCTGGTGTTCAGGCATATATGCAGGCAGAACACTGTATACATAATAAAAAATAAAAATAAAAAAATAGAAAGAAAGAAAGAGAGAGAGAGAGGGAGGGAGGGAGGAAGGGAGGGAGGGAGGGAGGGAGGGAGGAAGGAAGGAAGGAAGGAAGGAAGGAAGGAAGGAAGGAAGGAAGGAAGGAAGGAAGGAAGCAGGCTGAGCACGTCGTGGGGAGCAAGTCATTACACAGCACCCCTCTACAGCCTCTAAATCATCTCTTACCTCCAGGTTCCTGCCCTGCTTGAGTTCCTGTCCTGACTTGATGATGAACAGTGATGTGGAAGTGTAAGCCAAATAAACCTTTTCCTCTCTAAGTTGCTTTGGTCATGGAGTTCCATCACAGCAACAGTAACCCCAAGACAACTACTTAGTTCCTTTCTGTCTTCAATTGAGGTTCTTCCTCCAGCTGGGTTCAGTCTGGTGAAGGATTAGGGGCCATTTCAACACAGGAACAGTGACCAAGATTAAACCATAATGAGGCTGCCTTGGATTCAACAGCACACCCAAATACTCCATGTTGTTTTGTTTTGTTTCGACTGGAGACAGGGTGTCTGGCCTCGAACTCTCTAAGACTGACCTTGAACTCCTGATCCTTCTATCTGCCAGTGCAGGGCCAGGATTATAGGTGACCACTGTTGTGTGCAGCCTGGGTGCTCTCCATTCTCATTGCTCTTTGTCTGTTTTGTAATGAAAGGGGAGTGACTTCCCACAGGCTCAACCTGTCTGTGTCCACATTTTCCCCTCAGTTTTCTATGTCCTCATACTTCCCCTCAGAAATATGATGTCTGCCAGAACAGGATTTGTATTTTTCAGTATTTTATTTGTAGCTATCTCTTTGTTAATTTATTTGTCTCTCTGTGTGTGTCTGAGTGAGCGTGTGTACTACAGCATGCGTGTGTAGGACAGAGAATTTGCAGAAATCAGTTCTCTCCTTTCACCAGATGGGACCCAGGAGTTGAACTCAGATCTTCAGGCTAGGCACCGGGTGCTTTATACACTGCACCATCTCACGGGCCCCAAGTCTGAGTTTTTGTAGATATTTTGCTTCATCATGGAACACAGTTGTCATTATCTGTAGAGTTCTCGTGTTCTCTCTCTCCCTCTCTCCCCCTCCCCCTCCCCCCCCTCCTCTCTCTCTCTCTCTCTCTCTCTCTCTCTCTCTCTCTCTCTCTCTCTCTCTCTCTCTCTCTCGTGTGTGTGTGTGTGTGTGTGTGTGTGTGTGTGTGTGTGTGTGTGTATGGGTGTGCACGAGTGTACTTAAGAGAGACATCCTCTTTTGTAAGTTACTCTAGTCCCATTTTTGTGCCAGACATTCATTGATGATAATGTGTCAACAGACCTGGCTGACATTTCCATAAAGGAGGTCGTTCCTGCCGTGAGATAAGACTAAGATAACCAAGATTTCTAAAATAAAAGGAGACTCTCCGCAAAATTCCTGGAAGGAAGTCCCTGTGTAGAGCTCCTTAATACAACCAGACACATACAATCACTACCAAGATAAGGAATTAGAGTATTTGCTCACTCCATCTTCCTACTTTCCCAAAGCAGCCCCCACCTTTCTTAGTATCCTCCTAGCCACACTGACACTACCTAATCCCCAATTAGATACCTACCGCAGACAAAACTGTTAGCTAGTTAGGCCCTTTTCAACTTTAATCCTCATGTCCTCAAGAAGTTTACTACCGGCTTATGACTAGAGAGAGGAGAAAGACACCAAGGCTCCCATCTTGCCTCACCAGCTTCCCGTCTCACCCCACAGCTGCCTACCCTTAGCAGGTTCGCCACCAAGTTACTTCATGTTACCCATCTCTTAACACCATCTAACAATGTCTTCCTCTGAACTAGTGCATGATTTTCAAACCTACAACTCTGCTTTTTAAATGTAGATCCTCTGCTTCTCTAGAGTCTAAATGTTTCTCCAAAGTTTACCACCGTCCTGCCGTTCCCCAGGTCACATGAAGAGGAAAGGGGACTGATGGGGCACCTAATGGTGTGGCATAGGAGGGGTCGGGGAGGGCCAACTAACTCCAAGGATGTTAGTCTCGTGGAAACCTATTGTTGTAGACATTTCCCTAAAAATACTTTTAAAAGGAGTTTCACTGAAGTTCCCTTACACTGGGTGTTGGGAGGGACTGGAGGATGCTCTTAGCAGACTGCATAGGTTATCAAACAGAAACCCCACTGCCAGGTACAGAATATCTGCCTTTCCATTGCCCATCAGGGGAGTCCCAGAGGAGACCTCCCCAACACAAGCCACTGCCATTGTTCTTGGTCACCTACTAGAACTTGATGGTGAGGCCCGATTGTTGAAGACACCACACATGTTGGTCCTAGGACATGGAGAAATTAATCTGGTACTGACCTGGAAGCTTCCTCCCTGCTGGCTAGCTTGCATGGTAATAGAAGATGCTCCGCAGGTTACTGGGGGCAGAAAAGTCATCGAGAGTCTTATGCAGCTGTGAATGCTGAAGACTGCAATAACAATCAGCTTTGCAGGATATGCCTCTTTGTTCAGCAGGGGATATCCCACCACTTTCTGATTCAAATGAAGGCCTGCTTTCCAGCAGGGAACTCATACATGACAATGGAAACATGATCAAGGACCTGGCCAAGAAGTTGAGGAGGTCACATGTCCTAGAAGAGAACTTGCTAGTGATAATTTGCTAAGTGGACACAGCACCAGGCTGTCTTCTAAATACCCTTCTACCCATGGAAGAGCGCAGTTCTTACCCCTCATCAGACACAGCGGCTTCTTATCTCAATAGCTACAGTTACTACAGAGACGCACTAGTCAAAGTACAGAGAATAAGACACTGTGGGATGCTCAGACTCAAATGGGGATCTCTATCATCCTTTTCCTCCCAAGGCAAGGAACACCACAAAAGGGTGACCAGGAAGATTGTAAGAGCCAGATGTTAGGGAGGACTAACATCTGTAAATGTAGTGTCTTCTGTAAACGACAAGGCTGTCGCACATCTTAGCTCACAGAAGCAGTGGTGTGTACAGAAGATTAAGCCGAGCAATGGTCCTGATTGGACGGAGGAGAGTTTCATGAGGCTCTTCCTCTAGCTGAGAGCCATTGACAGTTGGGGTCTTCTGGGGTCAGGAAGAGTCAGTTTTCTCCAGGGGCGTGGCCTCTGGTAGATGGCCAGGCTCCAGAAGATAGTGCTACACTGTTAGAGTGCCATGGGCAACCCTAATTGAGCACAGTGGATTATAAGGAAAGAAAACAAAAGAGAAAACGCAGTTGGGAGGTGGGGGTGGGCATGGGTCTGGGAAAAGTTGTAGGGAAGAGGGGCTGTATTATCAAAATATATTTTATGTGTGTATGGAAATCTCAAAGAATAAAAATAAACAGTTTAGATGCTCGTGTGGAGCCTGGTGCAGTAATCCTATGCCTGGGGTACTACTCTCAGGCACCCTCTGGTAGCTGGCAAAGCCAAGACACCAAGGTCTTTTGTGAGCATTTTGCATGCTTGCCAACCTTTCCCCCACTCCAGTGTGATGCTTAGGACAAGGGAGGCAAACTATTTGGATCACTTAGAAACACAGAACAATTTTTGCTGCTTTGTTTTTTTCAGTATCCCACTGCATCCAATTAGTGTGGCTTGTATGTGCATAAGTGTAGGGCCAGCCAATGAAGCATGAGTAACCTCACCAGTGACCACCATCCCAAGGAAATATGATTCTCCTTCCCCCGCAGCCACCAGCAACTGCCAATAGCTTCTCACCCAGGAGTGGGAGGCAGGGGTGGTTTCTCCCCAGCCCTGGTACCCACACATATCCCAAATAGACGACATAAAAATTGGGAGGAAGATGTGTTGGGTAGAGTCCGCAGGGCTGAGAGTCAGGGGATGGGTGGGTGTGATCATAATGTGTTGGATATACCTATGAGTGTCTCCAAGAATAAGTTTTAAAATTAAACTTCTTTTTAAACAACAGAAAACTATCAACCCAGGACCCTAGTGGGATGATGCTTGCTTCCTCCTGCTGGCTCCAGTTCTAAGGAGGAATGAGTTTTCAACGGAACCTGCCACTTTTTACTTAGCCCTGACGAGAAGTCCGCAGCTAGTCCTTAGATATTACTCCTAGTTTAAAGACCAAGTACTTGAGGTTCAGAAAAGGTAAGGGACTTGCTCCAGGGCACATAAACACCGTAAGCCCAAGGCTGTGAGGTGGAAAAGCCAGTATTTCTACATTTCTGTTGTCCAAACCCACTAGCTTGTCATACTTTTCTTCTTACGCCTTTTACCTAGAAAACGCCCGAGTCTGGGTGCAGACACTAAAGGAGCACGCTTCTGACTCCTCTGCTATGCATGTTGTCTTCACCAGATATTTGACACAGGAGAGTGTGCTAGCTGATGCTTCAGATTATTTCTGTATAGTTATTTAAGTTCAATTGCTGGAAAACCAGCTCCTAAAGGGAGTCTAAGGGAACTCAGGGTTGATATTGGAAGGGAGCTATCTCTCTCTGCTGTGGTTTTTAAAATTCTGAAGAAAACACATAATAAACACACAACAAACAAATATAACATTGGGTTTAATATCAAGGACACAAAGAATCACCAAACATAGAATTGGTTTTAGTTGTTGTGGATATTGCTCTATATAAATAAAACACTGATGGCCAGTGACCAGGCAGGAAGTAGGTGGGACAAGGAGAGAGGAGAATTCTGGGAAGCAGAAGGCTGAGGAGGGAGACACTACAGCCACCGCCAGGACAAGCAGCATGTAAAGACTCTGGTAAGCCACCAGCCACGTGGCAAGGTATAGATTTATAAAAATGGGTTAATTTAAGATAAAAGACAGTTAGCAAGAAGCCTGCCACGGCCATACAGTTTATAAGTGATATAAGCGTCTGAGTGATTATTTTATAAATGGATTGTGGGACTGCGGGGCTTGGGGAATCTGGAGAGAAGCCCTCCAGCAACAAATGGTGCCCAACGGCTCGAGTTTCCACCTTAAACTTGAGAATGTTTAATAACCAATTCTAAACAGAGCCAAAACCAGGTTCCTGCCTCTTGTCTCATACGGGCAGCTAGACGCCACAAAACGCAGGTTTGAACACTGAGTTGAAATTCATAAGGATGGGGGAAATTATTTCAAAATGAGGCTGCAATCCTGAGTTCCTGGATACATAAGACCTTGATGTAGCAAACCTTATTGTTGGACTATGTTTGGACTGCCAGCCCCCAAATAATGACACAGAGACTTCTTATTAATTATGAAAGCTTGGCCATTAGCTTAGGCTTGTCCCACTAGCTCTTACAACTTAATTAACCCATATATATATATTGTTTGTTTATATATATATATATATATATATATATATATATATATATATCCCATATATATATATTGTTTGTTTATTTGTATGTTTGGAGACAGAGTGTCTCTCTGTTGTTTTGGTGCCTGTCCTGAATCTTGCTCTGTAGACCAGGCTGGCCTCGAACTGGCTCTGCCTCCCAGGTGCTGGGATTAAAGGTGTGCGCCACCACTGCCTGGCCAACCCATATTTATCTACGTTTTGCCAAGTTGCTTGGTTACCTCTACTCTATACTGTATGTCTGACCTCTTCAGTGTCTTCCTAGCATCTCCCATGCGCCTAAATTCCTTCTCTTTTTCCTCTCTCTCCCCAGAGATCCTGTCTACCCTCTCCTGCCTAGCTATTGGCCACTCAGTTTTTATTATACCAATCACAGCAATCCAGCTTCACAAAGTGTACAAATATCCCACAACACCTTGACTTAAACAGAATAAGATAAAACAAACAGAACAACCACAAAGGAGGTGGGTGTGGGAAAAGAGCATCCGAATACAGAAGAATGAGGCAGCTGGACTAACCCTAACCAAGGGAATGAATTCAAGATTTGAATCTCTGCAAAGGTTTACCCTTGACCACAAGTCCCACAGCCCTTGGTGCTGGAGTTCTGTCTTTTTAGAGACTTTGACCCAATGAAAGCCATTGGATAAGAGGAAGATGTATGTATGGACTGAGGCAGAAAATGCCAAGTAGAATGCTGCTCGAGTTGGATGGTGTCATATGGTCTGTGCTAGGTAGAGAGTCAGGTTCCAGATCTGGACATGGTTGTACCAAGACTCACCAGATAAGCTACACTTTGGGAAGAAATGAAACTTGGCTATTAATCGCTGTGGCTTCTCTTCCCTTCCTTTTTAATGATTGAGTGACATCAGACACTAAATGACATGCCATAACCTGGTGGTGGCTATTGTAGTTAAGCTCCATATAATTGAAAGAAAAATGTAGACTTGGAAACTAAAATATTTCAACATAGCTGGGAAGATAACCCTTGGAAACTGCCCAAGTCGATTTTTTTAACCTTACTTGAATAATTTAGAACCCAAAGAGTAAGTGCCTGGCATTTAGAAAGTACTAGATCAACATTGGTCAAATGACTGCACAAATACCTTTTCATTTAAAGTCTTTCTACCTACTAATTAATTTACATTCAGGTAAGCATCTCTTAGTAGGCATAAGCTCATGTGGCCAATTTTGAAATGTTATATCCTGTATTAATTATTGCTATACCCTGTAAATAGCAGAGTCCCACGTGAATGGCTTAATAGGTCTTCAAAGTGTTCTTGACCTTCATACATATTCTCTATACCTGGAATGTCCAGTAAGTCTGGCTTTAGTGTTTGAAGCTTTTTACCCATGCTGTATAATTCAGTAGCTTCTAGTCACACTCGGTGGTCTGCACTTGAAATACGGCTACCACAGCTAAGAAACTAACTGTTCTTTAATGCTAGCAATTAAACCCAGGACTTCATACAAACTAGGCAAGTCCTGCAGCACAGAGACACATCGCCATGCTTCTATCTAAACTTAAGTATCCTCACGTGGCTAATAGTCACCATTTTAGAAAGCATAGAAGGGGGAAAAGAATTCAGGAATGGTGATGTGTGTACTTGGGAGCATCCCAGCACCTGGAAAGTGGAGGCAAGAGCATCCCGAGTTCAAGGTAAGACTGGGATAGACCATGAGACCTTAACTCAAAAAGCAAAATGAGCAGACAAAAGATGGGGGGGGGGGAGGCGCGAGGCGGAGAGTTAGTTGGTTTAAGGCACTTCCAGAAGTCGGGATGGTGGTCATCTTCCTTTGATATCCTCTGCCCCGCTGTCAGTTTCAAAGTTATCAGATGGTGGCTGCTGGTCACCAGCTAGTCCTTGCTCTCCTGAGTCTCCAACTTCACTGTGTATCTGCATCCCCTGGGAGACTCTGCTCAGCACGTCTGGAGAGGACTGGGCATCTGTGTTTCCTCAGCTCCACAGATGATTCTGATCTGCAGCCAGGCTTGGGAACGACTCCTTTACAGAGAGACCCAAACCAACAGCCCTTGGGCCAAATACACCCTCAAAACATATGTTCATCCCACACACTGTTTTAAAATGTTTTTAATTAGTTGCCAACTTCTACAAATTGTAATGTTTCTTAATCTAAAAAGTGGAGTTGAGTAAAGGCTGCCCCCCTTCAGACACAGAGAACTTTCCTTTATTTAATACCACTTCCCTATTTCTATGACCCCTGGCCCCCAGTAGGCATTTGCTTTTGAGACCTTTGCCTTACCCCCGTGTATATAAATCTTTGCCACACCACAAAATAATTATCTATATACATGTAGACAGACCAACTCCAAACTCTCACCTATAATATCATAAGGCCACCCATTAATACTTTCAGGAAAACATTTTTGTTATGTATTGTATTCTATGTTTTTGTGTGTGTTTGTAGAGGGGGCATATGTGTACATAAAGGTGTGTATACTTTTTTGTGTGGTACAAGTGCATAGGTGTGTGTGTATGTATGTATGTATGTATGTATGTATGTATGTATGTATGTGTGTGTCTCCATCTCAGTCTCCTCTGACTCCTCCATCCCTGTCTCTGTCTTCTCTGATTCTTCCATCTCCTCCATCCCAGTCTCTGACTCATCTAACTCCTACATCTCTGTCTCCTCTATTTCCTCCATCTCTTCCATCTCCTCTGTCTCCTTCAAATCCTCCATCTCCTTTGTCTTCTCCATCTTCTCTTCCTCAGTATCCTCCCTCTCTCCATCTCCATCTCCTCTGACTCTTCTGACTCCTCCATTTCCTCTGTCTCCTTCTCCTCCATCTGTCTCAGTCTCCTCCGTCTTTGCCTCCTCTGGCTCCTTCTCTGTATTCTCTGTCCCTATCTCCTCCATCTCTGTCATCTCCTCTGACTCATACGTCTCCTCCAACTCTGTCTCAGTGTCCTCTGTCTCAGTGTCCTCTGTCTCAGTGTTCTCTGTCTCCTCCAACTCCCCCATCTCCGACTCTTCTGACTCCTCTGTCTCAGTGTCCTCTGTCTCAGTGTCCTCCAACACCTCCAACTCCTCCATCTCCGACTCTTCTGACTCCTCTGTCTCAGTGTCCTCTGTCTCAGTGTCCTCCAACACCTCCAACTCCTCCATCTCCGACTCTTCTGACTCCTCTGTCTCAGTGTCCTCTGTCTCAGTGTCCTCCAACACCTCTGACACCTCCAACACCTCCCACTTCTCCATCTCCTCCATTTCTGTCTTCTCCATCTCTTCTGACTCCTCTATCTTAGTCCCTTCTGTTTCCGTCTCCTCCATCTCGGACTCCTCCGTCTTCTCTGACTCTTCTGTCTTCTCCATCTCCTCTGACTCTTCTGTTTTCTCCATTTCCATCTCCGACTCCTCCGAAGAAGTCTCCGTCTCCTCCGAAGAAGTCTCCTCCGCAGTCTCCTCTGACTCTGACTCCGACTCCGACTCCGACTCCTTCATCAAGAAAGAATTCTGTGTAGACCAGGCTGTGCTGGAACTCAGAGATCCACCTACCTCTGCCTCCTCAGACCTGGGATCAAAGGTGGTTGCCACTACTATGCCTAGTGACACCGGATGTTCTACGGGTGGGGTGGGGTGGGGTGGGGTGGGGTAAAACATTTTATCCTGCAGGGAAAACTTTTTTCAACTCCGGAAGTAAAAACTCAAAGGCTTCATAAGGTCCCTGAACTGGACTAGATACTCTAGGCCCTTTCCTCCCTAAGCATATGTAAGCAGTAAGGACTGCTGAGAGACATTCTTAGGTCAGCCAAGCTACCCAAAAGACACAGAGACCAGAGAACGTACCTAGAAGACTCTCAGGCCAATAGAACTACCCAGGAAAGCTCCTGCCTGAGCTGCGTGGGCTGTACAGTAGTGAGCAGTGAGCTCCAGGGTCTTTTAGTTCTCACAAGCTGCCACCCATGCTGTTGTAAGTTTTTGATAATGCAGCTGTCTCTGAGTCATTTTTGCTCTGGTGAGTAGCCCTTCTTCACTCATACTCCTGTGAAATAACACCAATAGAACTGCTTGGTTCACCAAGCTGGACTTTGCTCGTATCAGTACCTTGGTCTGCCATTTGTTCACGGCCCCCCAGGAATAGTATCACATAATATAATTGGTGCCTGAACAAAGGGGCAAACAGAACCAAAGATGAGTTCGGGGAGGAATAATTACACAGTCCTGGCTTTGCAAGGTCCTGGTAGCGAGGCATGTAAATGGGGCTGAGCAGCCTGTGGGTAGAGCATCCACCAGGATAGCCCAGATGGGCTGTCTTCTCCTGTGTGGTATGGGATCATGGGTCTTCTTGCTATGTCAATGGTGGTGTGACCTCCATCATGACATGCAACCAACGCTGAGACCTCTGTCTAGAGAAGGAAAGTCTGGGTAGAGAGTCTACAGGAGAAAGCCAGGGGAGGCTGTCTGTCTCTGGTACATGGTGGTATGTCCACTTAATTAATTGCACCCGGCCTGTAAGTATAAAAATGCCCCCTAAAAAGTTTAAAACAAAAAATTGCAGTCCGCAAGTGTAACATCTAAGGGACAGATGTGTAAGCAGGTGTCACAGAGGTAGTGTAGCCCCAGCTAAGTATAAATAAAATGTGTCCAAGGCTGAAATAGCTACTCAGTGGGAACACGCTTATGTAAGAGAGGATGAAGTAGAGATGCTATCATGCTGTTTCTTACAGTTAGCAAATGTGGTGGTTTGAAAGAAAATGGCCCCCCATAGACCCCTAGGGAGTGGCACTATTTGGAGATGTGGCCTTTGGGGAGTAGGTGTGGCCATGTTGGAGAAAAGTGTGTCACCAGGGGCAGGCTTTGAGGTTTCAGATGCCCAAGCCATGCCCAGTGTCTCACTCTTTCCCTGTGGTCTGCCGATCCAGATGTAGAACTCTCAGCTACCTCCCCAGTACCACCTCTGCCTACATTGTCACCATGCTTCCCACCATCCATAATGGACTAAACCTCTGAACTGTAAGCCGGCTACAATGAAATGTTTTCCTTCTAAGAGTTGCCGTGGTCCAAGGATGACACCAGCGAAGACTCCTAGCAATAATGGAGAGAGGGTGCCTGAACTTACCTTCCCTTATAATCAGATTAATGACTACCCTAATTGTCATCATAGAACCTACATCCAGTAACTGATGGAAACAGAGACAGTGATCCACAGCCAAGCACTGGGCTGAGTTCCTAGACCTTAATTGAAGAGAGGGAGGAGGGATCACAGGAGCAAGTAAGGTCAAGATCGTGATGGGGAAGACCACAGAGACAGCTGACCCAAGCTGGTGGGAGCTCATGGACTCTGGCCTGTCAGCTGGGGAACAAGCATGGGACTGAACTAGGCCCTCTGAATGTGGGTGACAGTTGGGTGGTTTGATCTGTTTGGGGAGCCCCTGGCAGTGGGACCAGGACTTATCCTGGGTGCATGAACAGGCTTTTTGGAACACATTTCCTAGGTTGGGATCCCTTGCTCAGCCTTGACACAGTGGGGAGGGGCTTGGTCCTACTTCAACTTTGTATGCCAGACTTTGTTGATTCCCCAAGGGATGCCTTACCCTCTCTGAGGAGCGGATGGGGTGGGGGTGTGATGAGGGGAGATGGGGGAAGGAGAGGAGGGAAGGGTAACTGGGATTGGTATATAAAATGAAAAAAATTAAATAAATAAAAAGTAAAAAGAAAAAAAAACCCTAAACACACATCAGTTTGAAATACAGCAGCTAGCTCCAACCTTGGCCACAATTTTTCAAGCCTCGTATAAATACCATAACCCAACTCACTCATCTGTACATTTCCTTAATAAAAGCTTTGGCCTCATCATCCTGAAAAAAAAAAGTTGCCATGATCATGATGTCTCCTCACGGCAGTAGCCCTAACTAAGAAGATACAAGGATAAAAAGAGCCTATCCTGAGATCCAAAACCTTGAAACCCGTAGAAAGAGAAAGATAGTAAAACAGAGAAAAATAAGGTAAAAACATTACTAAGAGAACTAAATGTTTTAAAAGTGATGTTTGCTCTTCCATTCAACAGACAAGACTCTTCATTCAAGAGTTAAGAAAAAGAATAAGTTTATCACGTAGATCTCATCTATTTCTCCTTCACTGGCCTAGCTATGTGTCTCTCTTAGGGTCTCTCCTTGTAAGCTAGTTTCTCTGGAGCTGTGGGTTGCAGTCTGATTATCCTTTGCCTTACAACTAGTATCCACTTATGAGTGAGTACATACTATGTTTCTCCTTCTGAGTCTGGGTTACCTCACTTAGGATGATATTTTCTAGTTCCATCCACTGGAGTGTGTGTGTGGGGTAATGGAGGGCAAAGAATGGGGGATGAGAACATAAGGAAATGGGAGGGTTGAGCTGGAACAGGGACAGAGTGGGAGAGCAAGGAAAGAGATACCGTGATGATAAATTGGAGACATCATGGGAACAGGAAGAGGCGGGGTGTCGGGGAAGCTCTCAGGAACCCACAAGGATGACCCCACCTTGGACTACTGGCAATGGTCGAGAGGGTGCCTGGACTGGTCTACTCTGGTGACCAGTCTACCTTAACTGTCATCATAGAGCCTTCATCCAGTGACTGATGGAAGCAGATGCAGAGATCCATGGCCGGGTGCCAGGCTGAGCTCTGGGAATCCAATGAATGAGAGAAAGGAGGGATTCTGCAGGCAGGGGATGTCGAGATCATGATGGGAGGATGTGCAGAGATGACCAGCCACACTAGTGGAAACCCATGAACTGTGGACTAATAGCTATGGAGCCCCCATAGGGATAGACTAGGCCCTCTGGGTATGGGGGACAGTTGTTTAGCTCAAAC
Source organism: Peromyscus maniculatus bairdii (assembly GCF_049852395.1). Classification (NCBI taxonomy): domain Eukaryota; kingdom Metazoa; phylum Chordata; class Mammalia; order Rodentia; family Cricetidae; genus Peromyscus; species Peromyscus maniculatus. The sequence continues at coordinate 26,398,440 of NC_134866.1, read as the reverse complement.
TATTTCGGGGAGCCCCAGGCAAGGGGATCAGGATCTGTCCCTGGTACATGGACAGGCTTTTTGGAGCCCAGTGCCTAGGGTGTGACACCTTGCACAGCTTTGGTACAGGGGGAGGGACTTGTACCTGCCTCAGCTGAGTGTGCCAGGGTCTGCTGACTCCCCATGGGAGACCTTGATTTGGAAAATGTGGGGATAGGGGGTGAGTTGTGGGGGAAGGCTGGGAGGGGGATGAGGGAAGAGGGGGAATCTATGGTTTATATGTAAAGTGAATAGAAAATTTCTTAATAAAAAATTTAAAAAAAAGAATAAGTTTATTATCAGCCTTGGGACTGGGATGGAGCTTTGGTGACTCTGGTGAGCCCCATGGTAGTTGTGGCGTAAGAAAGACATTGGAGGGCATCACTGGCTTAGAAAAAGCATGTGAACTGGGTCCATACAGGGCTGAAACACAAAAAAAGCAAAAAGAGAGAAAGCCGAACAAAGGGACCTCTCTGTGTCACCCAGAGGCAAATGAGGGTAAATTTGCATCAAGCCAGAGTCCCTAGAGGAAGAACTGACTGAAGAACAAATTTGTTGCTGGTGAGCCTAAGGCTTACTAGTTCACTACAGGGGTAAAAACAAAACCAGAGGTACAGATGATTTCTTCAGCACCCTCCACTGTGGAGGAAGGAGGTCTCCAGGGATGGGAACCTCCCAAGCCACTTCCCTAAAGGAATGACCAGAGGCACTTTCCGGTAGGGACCAGGCAGAAAGTCCCCTGCTAAATTATAGATTTAATTATTTCTATTAATGTTAAAGATATTAGGCATTGCAGGTGTGCTTTGGTCCCTGGTGACTCCCAGGAATATCAAAGGCAATAAACATAGATATAAATCAATATTGATTAAAGGAACAACAAGTTTGATTGTGGGCTAGGCAGCTGTGTCCCCTGACACAGTAAACCATGTATATTTCTCTACTAGGTGTAGAGATTGTTAATCCAACCCAGGAGGCAGGTGCAGACATAGCCTGTGTCTCAGAGTTACTATTGCTGTAGTAGATAGAACACCTTGATCCAAAGTCAGCTGAGGAAGAAAGGATTTGTTTGGTTTACACTTCCACATTACAGACCAACACCGAAGGAAGCCAGAGCAGGAACCTGGAGGCAGGAGCTGCTGTAGAGGCCACAGAGGGGTGTTGCCTACTGACTTGCTCCCCATGGTGTTGTAGATTATTGTTTTAAGGTGTGTTATACGTGTTTATGCTGTGGAACATTTGTTTAATGATGCAAAGCTGTGTTGCATTCTTTTATGTTGCATTTGTTTAACTCTGTGAAGCTGTGTTACTGTGCCTGTCTAAAACACCTGATGGTCTAATAAAGAGCTGAAAAGACAATAGTGAGGGAGGAGAAAGGAGAGGTGGGGCTGACAGGCAGAGAGGTTATATAGAAGGAGAAATCTGGGAGGGAAAGAAGGAGGAAGTGGATGCCGGGGCGGTGGTGGTGGTGCACGCCTTTAATCCCAGCACTCAGGAGGCAGAGGCAGGCGGATCTCTGTGAGTTCAAGGCCAGCCTGGGCTACCAAATGAGTCCCAGGAAAAGCGCAAAGCTACACAGAGAAACCCTGTCTCGAAAAAGAAACAAACAAAAACTTCAAGGCAGAAAGTAAGTTAATAGAAATGGGTTAATTTAAGTTCTAAGAGCTAGTTAGAAACAACACTAAGTTAAGGCCGAGCTTTCATAATAATTAATATAAGGCTCTGTGCCATTTTTGTGGGTTGGCAGCCCAAAGAAATGCCCGGCTACAGAGGGGCCAGTTCTCCTCTGCTCTCAGGTCCTCAGATCCAGGTCACCCATACTCACACCACGGGGCCTGGGCTGTGAGCTCTCCTGCTCTCAGGGCTGGTTCACCTGCAGCCCTGACAACAGGGTCAGCTCTAATGTGCTACCCAAGTGAGGTGCGTGCCTGTGGTGAGGGGTGGGGCCATGTTTCCCAAGTTGGGGGCGGGGCCAGCTCTCCTGTTGTAACTATTCCCCCATTGGCCTTACCCTAGACTAGTCAGGTACAGCCATCCCCACAGAGCTCGCAGGGGGATGCACAGAGGCTTTGTAAAGGCACGCCAGGATGAGACAGCCAGCTAACTGATACAGATGCACGAATCTTCCCGGGCCTACTAAAACTTGCTGATGGTTTCAGTATCTTCTCAGAAGCTAAGAGTGATCACCCGACACTCGCTCAGAACGGATGACGGCAGACTTTCGGAGTCCTTCACAAAGGTTATCTCCGTGACCCCACTATTTATTAGGGGATGGTGGCTCAGGACTTTATGTTGTTATGCCCATCCTCGGGTAAAAAGATTTTGTTACATATAGATAACATAATGCTAATCCCTAAGTGTTTACAGATTTAGGGACCCATTCGGGAGCTATGTGGGTGTACATGAAGGAATATGGAGGGCGAATTGGTTCACAAACAGTAAACAAGACGTCCAGGGAGAGTAAATGCAGAGGCTCCCCAAAGCCACAAAGTTGTGAAAAAAAATGCTAATGTTGGGGCTGGATTACCTCCCGAGGGGAGGTCGGCAGGGAGGCCCTAGAGACCCCTGAAACAATAAAGCTTATTGGCATTGATGTTGGTTACATTCCAGAACTATATGGTAAGACCCTACTGCCCAAGATGTCACATGCTTCAGTTACAGGACTTCGACAAATAAGGCTAGGACCGAGCTAGACATGTCCCTCCCCGTCTAGCTCCTATAATGCTGGAAGGCGCTATTAAGGCTTCTGGGGGAGAATTCTGGGCCAGAGTCCTACTCCACTGTGGATTCCTCATTCTTCATGATAGAAGTACCGGACAAGGTGTGTCAGATGGTGCAAAAATAGCAGAAGTAGTTATGGTTGCCACCAACTTTCTGGTTGGACTTGAGGTCCACACTCCCCATTGGGAAGCTCACACCAGGTACCGAGAACTTAGAAAACCCTGTGGCCAGGGAGGCCATAGTGTCCCGTGGAAAAACCACTGCTGGTAAGGAAGTACGATGCCCGTGCTAAAGGTGCTTGCCCAGGCTTGTATTTATGGCCATAGGCTGTCAGTCTCCATTTGATAATTTGATCATTTATGCTTCTCATTTACGGCCTTCCCCTCAGCTGTATTTTATAGGGAAAGACCCCACCAAGACTGGCCACCAGCTACGCTTGAAAACAGAGGGGTCGATAAAAAGACAGGAAGTTCTCCTCCCACTAGAGTTAGACCACAGTCAGCCTTCAATGTTACACCCTCCAAGGCTCAGGAACTAGGAAAAGAAGGGGCAGAAAGAATGTAAGAACCAGCCGGGTGGTGGTGGCACATGCCTTTGATCCCAGCCTCGGGAGGAAGAACCAGGTGGATCACTGTGAGTTTGAGGCCAGCCTGGGCTACAGAGCGAGATCCAGGACAGGCACCAAAACTACACAAAGAAACCCTGTCTTGAAAAACCGGAAGAAAAAAAAAGTAAGAACCAGATGAAGGCTTGGTCTTCCTGCCTTTCATATAGTCATTTGGCTTACATTTAAAATATCATCACTACAGAAACACCGGGCCAGGTGGTGGTGGTGAACACCTTTAATCCCAGTGCTTGGGAGGCAGATCTCTGTAAGTTTGAGGCCTGCGTGGCCTACAGAACGAGATCCAGGGCAGGCTCTAAAGCTACACAGAGAAACCCTGTCTCAAAAAAACCGAAAAAGAAATGCCTCAAGACAAACAAAAATAAGCAAGGAGATCATTGGCGTTGGAACACTCCTACCCGCAATATACCCCTTCCCCACCCTCATTTAACCGATGAGGTACTATGCCCTGCAAAATGAGACAATACAGGTCCTAGAAACAATGACGCATTAAACATAAGCCCCAGTGACAATTACAGGACACCTCTGTAGGAACTGTTGGTTAAAAGTGCCCTCAAAAAACAATAGAGGATCTTACCATTCTTCGTGGCTACTTACCAGAGCTAGGAAGTAGGTATAATCCCAAGGCTGCGGATAAAACATTCCTTGGTTAGAAGCTGTAGAGAAATTAGTCTGGAACAGATCTGGAAGATTCCTCCTGGCTAGCTGGCTCACACGGCGCTCCATGGTGCTGTGCAAGCTGCTATGGGATAAAGGTTTTAACAGTCTCACTCAGCTGTGAACTCTATGAACTACAATACCAACCTGCCAGGCAAGATGTGGCTGTTGGTATAACCACGTCCTGACTGTTGTGTGGGTAACTAGCTACTCACTAATTGAATCTGGGGCCTCCTTTAAAATAGGGAGTCCACACCCACTGCTGTAAACCTACTTTTAAAACACTTGAATTAGGCTGGGCGGTGGTGGCTCACGCCTTTAATCCCAGCACTCAGGAGGCAGAGGCAGGAGGATCTCTGTGAGTTCAAGGCCAGCCTGGCCTACAAAGCGAGTTCCAGGAAAGGTGCAAAGCTACCCAGAGAAACCCTGTCTCACGAAAAACAAACAAAACAACAAAACAAACAAACAAACAAACAAAAAAACCTCAGAGCAACGGAACAAAAAGTCCAGTTTGATAATAGTGGTTAACCTGGAATTTCACAAAGAAATGAGGAATGGCAATGATGTTTTTTTTTTAAAAGTGTGCAAATGTAAGATTTTCCTTTTGCTTTTAATTTTATGTAAAGACTATTTGATTATGTGAAGCAAAAAGTAATAACATATCCAAGAATGTCTAATGTGGGTGACGGTGGAGCTTTGACAACAAAGGCATAAAGAACAAAAGGGAGGAAGTGAGAGGGTAATTACACATCAGGCGGAAGTGTCAGGTGAAGGCAGGCTGTGGTGCACTTAGAGACTGAGTACCGCAAACCCTAGCGCATCACTAGGAACAGTAAAACAGAGGCTAACCAACCACGGGAGAGGGGAGATGGAAATCCAAAAGTACTCAGACCAGAAATCGGGGCTGGAGGGATGGCCCTGAGGACAAAAGCACTTGTACAAGGCTGACGACCTCAGTGCCATCCTAGCGCCCACGGTCGAACAAGGGAAATGCCCCTGAAGGTTGTTTTCCAGCCTCCACGTGTGCTCTGGCAAGAACACGGAAATGCCACCCAACAAACACACACACACACACTAATATTTTTTAAAAGGCCAGGAGGACTGAGATTATATCTTAGCAGTATATCACTTGCCCTGCATGTATGGGGGCCTTATTCAGTAGTTCGGTGGGAGGAGGTGTGAAAGGCTCCAAAATAGTTTGACCACACAGCAGCCATGACAGGCTTAGGGGCCTAGACACAGCTTCTGTGACAGGCTTATTGGCAGGCGACACCCAGATCCAGGAAAAGCCTAAAGCTGATACCACCCAGGGATCTACCCAGGGATGAGGAAGTACCTGACACCCCAAACATTCCAACCATTAGATAAGAAGGCCAGATGTCCCTGAGTCTAGCACACACCTGTTTTTGTTTTACAGATATCCCTACACAAATGTCAGCCAATCAGGGTCCTGAACCCTGGAAATCCCTCACCCCAACCTCTGCTATGATAAAAAGTCTGCCCCACCTTAGCTCGGGGCTCTCTGCTCTCACCGCTGTGTTGGACAGACAGAGGGACCAAGCTCCAGAGCTTGAAATAAAGTCTCTTTGCTTTTATATGCGGGATTCAGTCTCTGTGGTGGTCTTTTGGGGGGTCCCCGTGATCTGGGCGTAACAGAGGCAAGGCATAAAAAATAATGAAATTTGCAGCAACATGAAGCATGATCCTAATTAGTCTTTCAATAAAAACCCAGAGTCAGATACTGAGGGTGAAAGCTGAAAGATCAGAGAAGCCAGCTACCCGAGACTTCTTAACCGCCATGAAATCTCAGACCAAATGATGGGGGATGTGATCCTGTTTCTATAGATCCTCTATAGGATCTAAAGACTAAATGGGCCAGGCCAGAGCCTGTCTTCACCTCCCAAGTGCTGGAGATTAAAGGCATGTGCCACCACCACCTGGCTCTATTTCTCTTTTAGACTTTCAGCCTCGTGTAGCCCAGGGTGGCCATGAACTCCTGATCTTCCTGCTTCCTCCTCCCAAGTGCTGGGATTAAAGGCGTGTGCCACCACCGCCTGTTTATGGTTAACTATTGGCTAGCTCTGCACTCTGATCTTCAGGCAAGATTTATTTGTCAGAGCACAAACAAAATATACAAAAGCAACATGGGTGGACCTGAACAAGACATTGGGTTAAGTAAAACAAGAAAGATATATACTGTAGTTGTGGAAGCTATAGCAGTGATCTCTAAGTAGAGAATAGAAATCTAGCTACTACAACCTTGGAGGATGTGAGGAGGCAGGGATGCAAAGATGTTGTGGGACTTTTTCCTGGGAAGCTGCACACAACCATCTGCTCACCCCAGAGAGGACCTTGACAACAGACGGAAGAAAAAACCACCCAACTCTAGCTTAGTGAACCAGTTGCTTCTTGGGATCGTTTATGAGAACACAGGTACGAGGTCACTCACAGGAACATGGGTTGAGATGTTTCCGATGCCATGCCTCCTTCACCAGGATGGGCTGTGGTTTCAAACCAGGAATCAAAACTTTTTTGTTTTTAGAGATGGGACTTCTCTCTGTAGCCCTGGCTGTCCTAGAACTCCCTTTGTAGACCAGACTAGCCTTGAACTCACTGAGATCTGCCTGCTTCTTTCTGCCTTCCAAGTCCTGGGATTAAAGGCATGGGCCACCACTGCCCAGCCTCTGATACATTTTTAAAATGTAGGTAGGCCTGTTTTTTTTTTTTTTTTTTTTTGGCTGAGCAGCTTTCTCAGCCTGTACTCCAGCTATAGGGGGCTCCAGAGACCTCTTCAAACCACATCTGTTCTGTTTTAGCCAACATGACAGCACCTTTATGAGCAAATCAAACCAAACTGAAGAACAGGAAAATCTTATGAGCATCCTATGAATATGAATGGGGTCTATTCTTACCCTAAATAGAAGATTTATCTTCTTATTCTGTGTTTTTGAGTCAGGGTCTCAGTAGCAGCCTATGGAGCCCAGGCTGGTCTCCAACTCACTTTCCATTCTCTTGAGATAGGGTTCCACACTGTAGCACAGACTGGCCACATTCCTGCTTCAGCTCTCACGCTGGGAATATAGATGTGAGCCACTGCTCTCAACTTGCCCTCCAGCTTTTGATCCTCCTGCCTCAGTCTCCTGAGTGCTTGGATTATAAGTGTGCCACCATGCCCAGCCACAACCCCAACCCCAAGGAAAGTCTCTTGCTCCTTTGAGGCATGTGAGAAGTGACGGGACCGTGCTGTTAGGATTCTTAGAAGGACTTTTCTGCAGTGCTATAAGGTTCTACTTCAGTGTCCCTGAGGGCTTCCAAAGGGGTCTTACAGTCACACACTTGAATTTCACCACAGGCCATGTATCGCAATTCTGAGGACCTTTTGCCAGTTTGGAAGATTGGAAATTTAAAACAGTTTACATTTCTAACCCAATAGGTTCTGGAGTGCTTCAGTTTTCTTGGAATTCTGCTTGCCAACTGCGGCTTATTTAGCCCACTCTTCCTATATTTCACCATACGTACTTAAAATACTGACCCTGTTTGATATTCTTCCTGGAAATAATAGCGTGTTACCTTGTTTGGACTGCCACTTTAAAATGTGCCCATAGACTGAGCGGCTTAAACAACAAAGACATATTCTGCCAAAGTTCTGATGTGGAGAAGTCCAGAATCAAAGTGCAGATGGTGTTGGCGAAAAGCTCTTCCTTATTTGTGAATGGCTCTCTTTTCACTGTGCCCCCATGCTTCTTTTTTTATTCTTTTATTTTATTACAATATTCTTATTAAGAAATTTTCTATTTATTTTACATACCAATCATAGATCCCCCCCTCTCTTGTTACTTAACTTAATTTCTATTCATCTACATGTTACCACGTGTCCATGGCATTACATGTCTGCAGGCATCTTGTTGCTCTTTGAGTGGCAGGCTGGTGTCTCTCCGACTCTACTTTCTTCTCTCCCTTTAGTTCAAATGTCCCGCCTAATCTTATGCTGCCTCGCCATTGGCCAAACAGCTTTATTTATCAACCAGTCAGAGCAAGACATATTCACAGCATGCCTCTGCCCAGTGCTCTTTCCAGCATGGTCCTGGCTACTGCCTTCATCAAAGTCTTTGCTCACCTGAATGACTCCTGTGCCCTCTGGATGGCTCTTCCTTCTCTTCTGATAAGTTCCCACCACAGTCAAGATCTTTAAAATGTCAGCCGTTACCTTTTCTCTAATTCAAACCATCCCAGCCACAAACCCTCACAACATTGCATTCAAATCCCATAGTCCTTGCAGGGTGACCTTAGGGCTCCTGTGACAGTGGCATCTGCAATTTCTTTTGTCAGTTGGGACCCTGTTCTTTGTACGGTTGCAGTCCATGTACTCAGATGTCAGCCTCTCTGGTGGCTTCTGGTTGATCCTTTTGTTTTGTTTTATTTTTCAAGATAGGGTTTCTCTGTGTGGTTTTTGGTGCCTGTCCCAGATCTTGCTCTGTAGACCAGGCTGGCCTCGAACTCACAGAGATCCACTTGCCTCTGCGGCTACCCCCACCCCCTCCAAGTGCTGGGATTAAAGGCATGTGGCACCACCGCCAGGCTCCTGATTGATCTTTAAATCGGCATCTCCACCAGTTAGATGTTGTTGTAAGGCAAATAGCTACATAGACCTCAGTAGCAGACAGGAGAACATGTGTAGGTCAAGTTTGATTCTGGCCTGAAATACATAGGAAGCTCCAGGCCAGCCTCAGCTACATAGCACAACCCCATTCTTTTCTTGTTTAAAAAAGTATTTTGATCAAGCCCAAACAAGGTTGTGAAGAATTGTCCCCATGCTTCTTTCACACGTGTATGTGCAGAGAAGTACAGGCACCCACAGAGAGACTGCTGGTGTCTCCTTCAGAGGGCATCAATCCTATCAGACAAAGGTTCTACCCTGGTGATTTCTTCAACACTACCTTTCCAGGAACCTTAGTCTCTGGATACAGTAAAACTGGAGGCTGAGGCTGCAACAAATGAATTCAGAAGGGATACAGTTAATCTGTAACAGAGTCACATTTTCATTAGTGTTCCAACTCTCTGCTACTATAGAAAAGTCCCTCTGAGTCTACTGTCTCAGGGCAAACAGCATGCATCACTTCCCAGCAATCTACAAGTTGGCTATGGTTTTTTGGTTTTTTTTTCTGTGTGTGGTATTGCTTGAAAGAGTTATTGTTCTCACTGCTGTGATACAATGCCTGGCAAAAGTCACTTAAGGAAAGGCTTACTTTAGGCTCACAGTTGGAAGATACACAGTCCATCATGGTGGGAAGGCCATGGTAGATGGAGCTTGAGGCAGCTGGTCACTGTGCATCCATCATCAGGAGACAGGGAGAGATGACTGCCTTGTTCACTTATTTTCTCCTTTTCATTCAGTCTTGGACTAGAGCCATCCACACACAAGATAGGTTCCCCCACCCCAGTCAAACCTTTCTGCAGAAAGGCTCATAGATGCACCCAGAGATGTGTTTCCACGGTGACTCTAAATTCAGTCAAGCTGACCATGAAGATTAGCCATCACAGGGGTGATATTAGGATGTCTGGGAGGTTTGATTTGGGAGTGGGTGTGGCCACTGGCTCTTCTTTTCTGTGTAGACCTCTTTGCACTACTACTGATTTCCTCAAAGCATGATGGCTTGGCTCCCAGAAGCACCCCAAAGGAAAAATCCGCAGTGTGCAAGGATTTGTCCAGCCTTTGCTTGTGTCCTGTCTGCTAGAGTCAGAGCTGGAAAGAACCAGGTGAAAGTGTGGGCCTGGGAGGAGAGTTGAATGGGGTGCTGGCTCACACATTAATCAGGGACTTAGGGCACATGAGTTCAAAAGCACTGTGGCATTTGAGGAGACAGCAGAAGTCTCTTTTTAGCTCCTTCTGCCACTCTCCCCTTAAGTCCAGCTGCTCTTATGTTCATGTACCCTAACTCTAGAGGGAAGGAACTGAGACAGAGACACTGAGAAACTGAATATTCAAGTCTTGCTAAATTACCACCAGATGCTACCATAGACCATACCCTATTGTCCTTCATCACCTTTTCAGCACAAAGTCTTTATTTTTTTGAATAATTTAACTTTATGTGCATTGGTGTGAGAGTGTCAGATGCCCTTGAACTGGAGTTACAAACAGTTGTGAGCTGCCATGTGGGTGCTGGGAATTGAACCCTGGTCCTCTGGAAGAGCAGCCAGTGCTCTTAACATCTGAGCCATTTCTCCAGCCTACAAATGTCTTTAAATTTGAACCAATTTTCCAGTTTCCTGGGGCCTTCATCTCTCCCCCACCCCCCTCTTGTTTTTTTAAGACAGGGTTTTTTTCTGTAACAGCCCTGGCTGTTCTAGAACTCACTTCAGCCTGGCCTTGAACTCACAGAGATCCACCTGCCTCTGCCTCCCTCTTCAGAGATTAAAGGCGTGGGCCACCACACCCAGTAGGGACCTCATTTCTGATGGGACTTTGTTTCTTCATTATCACATAAGCTTTGTATTGAGTAGATTTGTTTTTGTCTTAGACCATTTTGTGCTCCACTAGCAGGTACTGGAGATGGGATGGTTTACATTGAACAGAAGATGGTTTTTCACCGTCTCCAGGTTGGGAAGCCTAAGCTCAGAGCTAGCATCTGTCTGCCACAGGCCTTCTGTCAGCACCATAACATATGCACCACATGAGGCATCATAACATGGAAGACAGCAGAGGGCACAGGGGCGAGAAAAGGAACTGAACTCTCCCTGTTACAATAAACTGACTGACTCAGTGATGACATCACTTATTTCACGAAGGTAAGGTCTTCAGGCCTAATCCTCTTAAAGGTTTCCCCTTTTTCTTTTGGTGCTGTATATAGAACTCGGGCCTCTATGTACACCAAACCACTGCACTGTCCTGCCCATGGTCCCTTTAATACTGTTACAATGACAATTTTAAGTTTCAACATGAACTTGGGAGGAGACATACATCAAAGCATACTAGTGTGCATTCCTTTGGTCACAGGACTCTTAACCATGATCCTTAGGGGAGAAATCTTTTCTCCCAACAGGGCTATTCAAGTAAGAATTACCACACTGTCTTCCTAGTCATCCCAAGCAATGGTTTTGCTGATTTTCACTCATAAGACATGGGTTGTTCATTTTCTAGAATACTATAGTATTTTCCTCCGAGCTTTTCTAGCTTCCCCCAAGTCTCCTTCTGTCTTTTACTGTCCGCTACCCAGACCCAAAGCCAGAGCTTCATGTGCTGAGTTTCAATGTAGAAGCATCCTTCTATCAGATGCCAGTTCTCTAGGGTAGATACCATGGAAGGTAGTAACTTAAGTCAACAACAGTTTACCATGTTTTATAATGTGCAGCCCAAGCAGCCCCCTGCCTTTTGCTTGGGTTCATTGATGTAGATGCATTCAGCTGTGCTGAAGTCACTGGGGCAGCCAGCATAGGCTGACCTTTTGTTTTTCATATGGGCTTGGATCCTGGACTTTGGCATGGTATGACATTCTCAAGGCAGGCAGCAGCATTCCAAGAGAAAGACGACAGAAATAATGCCACCTCTCGCTCTGGGACTTGCAAAATTCACTTTTGTCATACTCTGTTAAATACAGCAAATAGCCAAGCCAGCCCAGAGCCAACGTCGCGAACAGGCCCTGCCTCTCGGTTTTCATTTCTATGTAAGAGGGTCTCGGGCTATAGCTCAGTCTCTTCTTGAATTCCCAATCTTCCTGCACTGGCCTCCAGAGTGTTGGGCATATAGGATTTGCCACCCACCTGTCTAGACTCCTTAATAGAGTTGTAAAGAAACTGTAGTCATACCAAGCCCACTTCATAAAGTTATGCTGTATCCTAGGCAGAAGGTTCAATATCATAAGGATTTCGACTCCTTCAAATAAATCTAGAAAGCCAGAGTCAACCAAAATCTCAACAGAGTGATTTAGGTCATGTGAAAAGATGTTTCACAGAATTCATACAGAACTCCAAAGGGCTCAAACTCACCAACACTATTTTGAGGAAGAACAGTATGCAAGGATCAGTCCTTACAGATGCCAAGATTATAAAATTATTGCATAAAACTACAATAAATGATATTAAATAAGGGATAAATAACAAAGGTTTTCTCTTTTAAAATAATAATTCCAAATCATGATTTTATATTTTTAGAAAGGCTGTAGAGAGTGGAGAGCACCCATATGCCCCTCACTGAGTATCTCCCTCAGTACAATACTTTTGTGACAATTAGTGAACTAATAATAAATGTTATCATTTTTGCCAAGCTTGGTTTGGAACTCAGAAGCTTGCATCGACCACTGAGCTATAGCTCTGACCCAGAATAAACATCTTGGGAAAGCAGAAACCCATGATAAGAACTGGGAGTTGCTGGGCAGTGGTGGCTCACACCTTTAATCCCAGCACTGGGAGGCAGAGCCAGGCAGATCTCTGTGAGTTCGAGGCCAGGCTGGTCTACAGAGCGAGATCCAGGACAGGCACCAAAACTATACAGAGAAACCCTGTCTTTAAAAACAAACAAACAAACAAACAAAAAAAAAAACAAAAAAAAAAACAAACAACCCCCCCCCCCACACACACACACAAACAAACACAAAAAGAAGTTAATGCAGCCTTGAGCTTTAGGACTGTTTCTCTTTGTTCAGCATTTGTATAAATACTTCAGCTGCTTATAGGCACCATGTGGGCCCTTGGCTTGGCTTAGGCAGAGGCTTGGATGAGTAATAAAAGATGTCCAGTCCCCACTGAGTCCTCTCAGTTCTTTGCTATCTCAAAATAGTCCCCGAGGCTTTCGAGGCCATGGGTTTGCATAAGGCTGGTAGAGCTTCGCCTCTGCTCAGCCACTGAAGAGAGGAGTGAACTCCCACTGAAGAGAGGAGTGACCGCCCACTGAAAGCCAATGAGGTGAGTGAGTCTGTGCGTTGTACCACAGAACATCTCAGCTTCCCAGTTAAGAACACCAGGAGCTAGGATGGTCCACTGGGAGAAGAGAGCAGGAGTCTTCTTGAGAAATTGAGACCTGTTTCAGAGAAAGGACGAAAAATTTAAGTGGGTATACATTTCATCACATATAAACTATATTCCAGTAAGTGCACCATTTTTTTTCTTTTACATTTACTTATGTGCGTGTGCCTATGGAGGACAGAGAACTACTCAAAGGAATTTTTTTTTTTCTTTCTACCATGTGGGGCCCAGAGATCAAGCTTGGGTCTTCAGGCTTAGGCACCTTTACCGCTGAGCCAGACCAAACCAGGTTTGTGGCTGTTCGTTTGTTTTAAGAAAAGAGCCCACAGAAAACTCAAATGGAGAGAGAAGAGAATCACACACAAAAAAAGAGATAGCCATTGCTATTTTCAGAGAAGTGGGGGAGAATATTGTCCCCATGAAACAAAACAAGACGGAAGTTTTATAATGAATATTCAATGGCTGGAGACATGGCTCAGCAGTGAAGAGCATTTGCTGCTCTTCAGAAGACCCGAGTTCAATTGCCAGCACCCACATAGCGTGGCTCACAAGTGCCTGTAACTCCAGCTCTAGGGGATCTGACACCCTCTTTTGTTTGTTTGTTTGTTTTTTGAGACAGGGTTTCTCTGTGTAGCTTTGCGCCTTTCCTGGAACTCGCTCTGTAGCCCAGGCTGGCCTCGAACTCATAGAGATCCACCTGCCTCTGCCTCCCCAAGTGCTGGGATTAAAGGCGTGCGCCGCCGCCGCCGCCGCCGCCGCCGCCGCCGCCGCCGCCGCCGCCTGGCATGACACCCTCTTCTTGTTTCCTTAGACACTTACACACATGTGGCAATTAAGCAATAAGAACCAAAACCAACCAACCAAATAATCCCGATTACATCAACTTTCTTAAATGGAAGGTAAAAAATAATGGAGCTATACTTACACATGTCCATGAGAAGAGTTTTCAGTCAAGAATTCCACATGCGACCCCTTTCTCCTTCAAATAAAAGGGCTGATGCCAAGCAAGGAGATGCATACCTTAAATACTAGCACTTGGGATGCTGAGGCAGGAGACTGCCTCCATCTGAAATCACACTAGACCAGTGAGTTCCAAGCTAACCTGGGCTACAGAGGGAGGGAGACGACACTCTGTTTCAAAGAAACCAAAGTACAAAATGAGAGCAAAACAAAAATTCCAAAGAGGAATAGAAAATAAAGCTGGATGGAGGTGGAGCATGCCTTTAATCCCAGCACACTCACGGCAAAGGCAGGAGAACCTCTTGAGTTTGAGGCCAGCCTGGTCTACTAAGCGAGTTCCAGGACAGGCTCCAAAAGCTACACAGAGAAACCCTGTCTCAAAAAGAGAGAGAGAGAGAGAGAGAGAGAGAGAGAGAGAGAGAGAGAGAGAGAGAGAGAGAGAGAGAGAGAGAGAGAGAGAACAATTAGTGAAAACAGCTTTAAAAAAAGGAAGAAATTGTTTTTCTTGGTAAATTAGAGGGGCAAGGGGGTACAAAAAAGGGCTGTTTGCAAAACATACTTAGCAACCTTTGACCTTTCATAGTGTTTAAGCATACCACTTTAGTAAAAATTAAAAAGTTGTTTATTATTATTATTGTTCTTGCAACCCAGGGCTTGTGAATGCTGAGCAAGTGCTCTACCAACCAGTTACATTGATAGCCTGCTAATTACTATAATTATGTTAGTGAATGCAAAAAATGTATAGTTGTAATTATATAATACCAAGAAATAGGAACCTTCAAAATATACATGGCCACACACTTTAACATAAATAAAAAATATTTAATCATGAATTAATAGCAAAAGGAAGAGAAGATTTGGAAAAGCCATTTTTCACTTTGTGATATACTTTGTAAAATTAGAGTTTTAAAACTGTGATAATTAATTCATAAGAGCTTGACGGTTTCATTCCCACTTTCTGAAGTGTATTAATATTTAAAACCCGAGTCTGTGTTTGAAGCATAAAGAATTTTATCAAATTAAAGAGTGGCAAATCACTCTCTTTTGAAGGAAAAAAATTATAAGTTGCCTTCAAATCCCTTCCTTATCTTTTAAAAAGTAAAAAACACATTGGTTTTGGATCTCATCATATTTTTTATTCTAAGGGCTTGCAGACAGAAATTTTATGGAAATAGACATAATCTTGTTTCTTCCCAGTTAAAGATATACAAATGTGTATTTCCAAGACAGGGTTTCTCTGTGTAGTTTTTGGTACCTATCCTGGAACTCACTCTGTAGCCCAGGCTGGCCTCAAACTCACAGAGATCCACTTGGCCCTGCCTCCCGAGTGCTGGGATTAAAGGCGTGTGCCACCACCGCCGGTGCATTTGTGTATCTTTGCATAAACATAGGTATTTAGGTGTCAGCAACAGTTATTTTCCCATCTGAGGTATGAGACCAATGATGAAACAGTCCCACCCTTCTGCAGGAATGATAAAACTTTCCCCTTGCTCTCTAAAGCTTTGACAGTTGTCTGTGAGTGTAAACAGGCATGCAAATGCGTTTATGTGCTTGCATACGGGAGTCACACAAAATATAATATACCCTCCAAGGGCCAGGCGGTTGAATAGTGCTTTGAGCTGCAGAAAAAAGGCAGGGGTTTCTCAGAGGAAGTGGTAACAGCCAGGAACAGGGGTCCGGGACTTCCAGCGAAACAAAGACCCGTGCACTGAAGTATGTCCACTGAGCAGAGGCTGCCAGACCATGCTGCAGAGCTTCTCAGGTGGGTAGTGTTCAGAACCGATGGGACACCGGAGCATGGTGTGACGCACCCCTGTAACCCTAGCAACTGGGAAGCCAAAGCAGAATTGCTCCAAATTCAAGTCTAGCCTTTGACTATCTGGCAAATTTGAGACCAGCCGGGGCTACAGGAGACCTTATCCCCCAAACAACAACAATAGCAACAAAGCAAAAACAAGACTATGAGTACAAACATTTAGGCCCCTTCCTGTGAGTCAGTTTTCTTTAGCTGATGACATTATGGGGGGCAGGGGAGGTTTGCTCAGAACAAGGGCATCCCTTCTGGAAGAACATCGCTTAGTGAAGGGAACTTCAGAGAGATCCTTTCCCTGGCTGTCATCGGTTTGAGGTGACCAGCATGCCAGAGTGGCATGCTCTGGTACCAGTCTGAAGCCCTAACCCTTCTTTCTTTCCCTCTTTCCAGGAGTGTTCACATCATTTCCATGAGGAGCTGGGTCTTGCAATTACATAAAAGGACAACACACACCTTCTCTATGGGAATTTTTTTTTTTTTTTCAGTTTCTTGGGACAGGTTCTCCTGTGTCCCAGGCTGGCCTTGAACTCCTTCCTAGGCTTCCTGCCTCCCTCTCCCAAGTGTTGGGGTTTCAGGCATGCAGCACCACAGTTGTCGGGAGTTCTAATCCTGCACCACTTTACACAATTAGCTTTGAAACAACATGAAAAGGGAGAAGGCAAAGGCATCAGAGTTTATAGGGTATCTGGAGACTCAGGATATACTATAGACTCTAGGAGACCTGTCTTGGAGTTTCTATTGCTGTGAAGAAACACCATGACCAAAGAGCAAGTTGGGGAAATAAAAGGGTTTATTTAGCTCACAATTCAGCATTGCTGTTCATCATCAGGACAGGAACTCAGACAGGACAGGATCCAGGAAGCAGGAGCTGATGCAGACGCCATGGAGGGGAGCTGCTTACTGGCTTGCGTCCCATGGTTTGCTCAGCCCACCATCTTCTAGAACCCAAGATCAGCTGCAACACAAGGCTGATACCACCTGCCATGGACTGGGCCCTCCCCCATTGGTCACAAAATGAGAAAATGCCTTACAGCTGGATCTCAAGAAAGCATTTCCTCAGCTGAGGCTCCTTCCTCTAATGACTCTACCTTGTGTCAAGTTGACACACAAAACCAACCAGTACAAGGCCAGAATATGCCATCCTTAAAATATGCCTCTTTGGCATATTGATTGTTTGGGGCTGGCTATTTTGAGAAACTGCAGATGTAAGAATAGCGCTGACTGTTGCCAAACCCAGGTCTAGAAGGTTATTCCACAGAAAGCCAATGTCCAGGAGACACAAGCATTAGGGAGAAGCTTTACTCAGTGGTAAAAGATGAAGAGGCAGTCCTGTTCATATTATCAGTTCCTTGGTTCTAGGGGTTTGAGGAGTCAGAGGCAGGACAGGAATAACAAAGGAGAGAGCCTAATATATCCATGCCTTTTTTGGGAATAGGCCCATATCTTCCAGGAATTTGAATGCCACCTCTTTTTATGGTCTGGTGTTTATGGAGAAGGTGGCTAATAGGTTTCTTAAGCCTTTAAGGAAATCTGGTGAGGGAGAGACAAGGCCAGTCTATGCTGATTATGCATTATAGTTCCAAACAAAGCATTTATCAAATCATCCACCTCTATATGCAGAACTGGAGGTTCCCACGCGAAGACCAAGGCAGCAAAGGGGAGAATCACAGATGAAGGCAGAGATGCCAAGACCCCCTTGTCCTGGTAATCATTCAGAATCTGCAGGACCCCACCCCCACCCCCGGTGGTGCACACCTTTAATCCCAGCATTCCAGAGGCAGAGCCAGTTGGATTTCTGTTAGTTCAAGGCCATCCTGGTCTACAGAGCGAGATCCAGGACAGGCTCCAAAGCTACACAGAGAAACCCTGTCTTGAAAAACCAACCAACCAACCAAACAAACAAAAACAGAATCTGCAGACCCAAGAGAAGTCAGGGGTCTTAGCAACAATGGCATCAAGTCCCAGAAAACCAACCCGGGCAGCTGCTAGCTTTGCCCACGCTCCAGAGGTGGTGCCCACAATCAAGTCAGTGGGAAAGAATGAAGGGTTGCCCTGCTGAGCTCCAGACTGGAGGATTCTGAAGTCAGCGAGAGGGTAGAGAAATGACATTTCTAAAAGAAATCCCACTTGTAAGGTGTCTTCTCTGCACCAGGAAGAGAGGGCGGGGTGGGGTGGGGTCGGGGAGTGGGGTTGGGTGAGCGTGTTTGCAGCTCACAGGAGAGGGCTTCCCCAGCATATGCAAGGCCTGGGCTTGATCCCTGAACAAAAGAGTGAAGGAAACAAGGACCTAAATTCACCTAACACCTAACAACTTTGCTTCTGTTACAGGATGCTTTTCCAGGCCTTTATCCTCACTCAGCTTTGCTTCAAAGCCTGATAGTATTTAAGCCTGATGTTTAAATATTTTTTATTTTTTTAAAGATCTGCTCTGGAGTTTTCTTCCACACATACAGGGGGTCTGAGGAGTTTATGTTAACAAACATGTCTGCTTTTCTCTTGTTCCTCTCTCTTTCATTATAGGGAGTTCCAGTTTAGAACTATGAAAGATAAAGGGGGAAAAAACCTGTTTTCACTGCTACCATTGGCAAGAATCTCCGGAGAGGACACTCTCCCTTGGACATGGTGGGCTTGCCAGGCAATAGGAGAGGGCCTCACACCCTCACCTCTCACCCCACAGGAAGCAGCTAGCAGAGAACATCCAAAGTACACACAGGTGATGGTGACAGATGCAGAATACCGAAAGGTCCCGTATGTCCCCAGGTGTTTGACTGGTTCATTGTTGGGCTGACCACAGGCTCTCTCCAAATCACTCACCGGTGAGGAGAGGTGAATAGGAAGTGGGGGGGTGGGCATTGGGTTAAAATTGGACACACCTGCGTGGAGGGCACAGCGGGCTGAACAGAACAAGAAATACATGGCTGTTTCCTCTCTAGCACAGAGAACGCTTCGCAAGCACATTTGAATAAACAAGCGCTCCATGAACAGTGCTACTTTTGAAAATCCTGGGGAAAGGATTCTAATTCAATTTCCAGATTATCCAGGTTAATGCAGGGGGGAAAAAAAAGACCCAACCAACAATTTATATATGCAAATTGGGCACAAGATGTTCTTTTATTCAATTATTTATTGGGCATCTGTTAGGGCTGTCACTAGCGTTCAAGGCAGTCAAGACAGAACGTTCTACTGTTGTGACACGTATTCTTGTGATTTCATTCATCCACAGTTCATTTGGATATAAAACAGTATTGCCAAAAATCGGTTTCAAAGGGCTGGAGGATTAGTCACGTGTGGCGGTGCAAACCTATAGTCCCAGGTCTCAGGAGCCGGAGACTGGGGGCTCTACCGCTGGAGGCAGCCGGAGTTTCACAGTGAACTCGAGCTTGGTGTTCAGGTCTGTAGCCCCGTCTACTAGGGAAGCTGAGACTGAAGGATGACAATCCTGGGCTATAGTCACAGACGTCAACAGCAGAGCGGGTTACAGGGGGACCCTGCCTCAAAAGGTACGTGTTAGAGATGCAGCTCAGTGATAGAGCCCTGGGTTCAATCCATTAGCTCTGCAGAGGCTATTTCCTTAAAAAAAAATAGGGAAATTCGTTATCTTAAGACAGAGAAGAAAGGAATATAGAGCCACGATTTCCTAAGTACAGAATCTCTGTTTTGTATGATGGAAAAACCCCACAAATGGACAGTAGCATCAGGACATAATATCATGAAAGTAATAAATCAATACAATTAATGTAATTAACGAATATCATAAATATAATTATTGAATGAATACTGCGAATGTAATCAATGAATACCACAAATGTAATTAATATCATGAATGACTATCATGGTGTAATTAAAAAAATATCTAGGGGGGCTGGAGAGATGGCTCAGAGGTTAAGAGCACCGACTGCTCTTCCAGAGGTCCTGAGTTCAATTCCCAGCAACCACATGGTGGCTCACAACCATCTGCAATGAGATCTGGCGCCCTCTTCTGTATACATAATAAATAAATAAAACTTTAAAAAGAAAAAAAAAAAAAAAAAAAAAAAAAAAAAAAAAAAAATATCTAGAACTTAAATAAAAAATTTTAAATATAAGAAAGAAACCTAAGCAAAGGGAAAAAAAAAAAAGAAAATGCATCAAGACTGAGTTCGAGTGACCAACAGCACTAAAGAGAGCCGACGTGCAAGCTAATCTGGTCGTCTACTGCCATCTCGTGTCCAAACTCCTCAATTACATGATGCTGTATGAGTTGACCTTTGCTGCTAAAGGGCAGAGGGAATCCCTCCCACTTGGCTAGGGTTTGAGTCTTTCCGTTGGCGGAAAAAGTGGCAGCCGGTTAGAGAAAAGGGGTGTGCACTTATGTGTAGGGGGGGGCGGGGGGGGGCTTTAGAGGAACGTGAGTCCCAGTAACTCAGTCAGAGTCGCGTATTTATGTATCTGGCCTTACAGGGGAGAGGGAAATGGAGGGATGGTGGAGACGGGGCTAGACAGTCCAGAGTGGGTGGTACACTTTTCAAGGAGAGTTGAGGGGCCCACAAAACACACAACGGCTGGGGTCAAAGTTCACTGGGCTCTACATGTGGCGCTTGATTCTCAGTCTCTCCCTCTGATGAATTTAATCTCCTTTGGTTAATGAAATTTCAGTAAGCGGATTTAAGGGAATTGTGTGCTTTTTTAAATTTATTTATTTATTTTTTTTTATGTTTTGGATCCTGCGTGTAGGTAGATAAGGGAACTGCAGAGAAAAGCTTCTCCCTGCCCCGTGGGGGGAGGAAACAACATCCGAGGGACCTTGATGGCTTCCTAGGCCTTCCAATTTCCCTTAGTTCAAAGTGCTCAGCACGCCGAAATGCCGTGCCGTGTGGTATCATTTCCTGAGCCTCTGTACCACTGCAATAAATTATCACATGCTTGGTGGCTTAAAAACAACACAGGAGGTTTTATAATCCGTCATTTGAATCATGCATTTGAAACAGATCTCAGCAGGCTAAAATGAAAGGACCAGAGGGGCCTGCGTTCCTTTTCAGGGCCCCGGAAAATGTTGCTTTGAATTTTGCACCTGTAGAGGTCGACTGTATTGTCTGGTGGTCCTCTCGTGTCTGCAGGGTCAGTCATGGGTGGTGATTCTTCCTCAGGGTGCATCACCCTGACACTGTGTCCTTGTCCATATCCAAAGACCTTCTGATTATACTGGCCCACCACGGTGAGCCAGGATAATCTCCAATCTCCACTCTCCTAACTGCAGCCTTAATTCTCCCTAGCCATATAACACAGCCTATTTATAGGTTTGATATACTAACTTACTACTTCTGGGGGCAAAACAACTTATTTTGCCTACCATAGAGTTATTTTTTTTTTTCGGGGGCAGATATGCTACTTATATTTTAGTCAAATGCTAGTCATTAAATCAGACTTTCTCTGCTTTTTTTTTTTTTTTGTAACTTGGAACTGATGAACAGAAAAAGAAACATTTCTGTCAGTGTCTAAAAATGTTTCCTAAGTGTTTAGAATTCCTCAAATCCTGCCTCACTCCACAAAGCATTATTGACCTTAGCTGGAAAACTCAGTAAATATAAAAATAATGCTAAATAATTCTTAAAATAGTTCTCATTGACAAAAGCAGGCATATAAGTCCAATACTGCTTGATAATATATAAGCTATGTAAGTTTTTTTTCCTTTTCCAAGATAGGGTCTGGTGTGGCTTAGGCACATGGCCTTGAACTCCTGATTCTTCTGCCTCTCTCTCTCAAGTTGAGTAGAAGGTCCTGTGTGCTGGTTTCATTTACAAACTAGCCAGAATTAAGCTTACAAGAATAAAAAAAATAAAAATAGTAAGTCCTAAAGGGGCTACAGGAAGAGAGGAGTAAAGCAGGTGAGCGTCAATGCTTTAGTAGTGGCAGATGGAGACCCATTTTTTTATTGTCATTGGCCAGCCAGGGCAAGGTGACCATGCAACATCCACTAGACATTTATTACCTCATTGGTGCTGGAGATCAAATCTTGGTCTTATGCATGCCAGGCAAGCATCGCTTTATCATTTAGTCACATTTCCTGTTCATATTCCCTGAGTGGCCTTTATATTGTGGAGGATAAACAGGGTCCTCCTTTTTTCTCTGAATGTCAGCAGTATATGCAAATAAACATCCAAGGAAAACCAACAGGATAAAGTTCTTGGGTTTTCTTGAGTGCTTCCCTGCTCTTCTGAAACATTACAAATATAGTGACCTATTTTATGGTTTCAGACTGTTATCCTGAACCAAGTACCTAAGAACCATTATGATCTCATGACTCACTAAAGACAAGTTCCTTAGATGCAAACAAATATAACAAAATGTTCTTACTTAATCTTTTAAACACTGTGAACAATGTAACTTGGATAATCACCCAAAATTGTATATATAGCTATCCTTAAGAATACTATGTTCCCTTGAGAAACCAAAGCCCACGTTAGGGTGTTGTGCTGGCTATTTTTGGTTGTCAACTTGACTATATCTGGAACCATAATCTAGACATGAAGGGCACACGTGTGATCTGGATTTTGAAGCAGGGAAATAACAAGCCTTTAATCCAGACCTTGAGGAGAAAAAATACATACTTTTCTCGTTTTCTTTTTTTATTTATTAAATGCCAAATGCTGTTTATTGAAGGAGGGAAGAGGTCTTAAATACAGGCTTACAGCACAATGGGAGAACCCCGGAGGGCAGAAGTTCCTACTGATGTTTTACAATCTTGCATCTAAGCTGTTAATGCCCATTATGCAGGATGCACAGACAAGGAACTTCCCTTAAGCATTCAGGAGGGTGGAACCTGGCAGGGAATTAGCATAGGGAGGATATCAAGGTCAAGGTCAGCAAGCAAGGCAACAGTTACCCAAAACAGGGGCCAGGACCCTACAGGGCCCCCTTTTACTAAAAAATGAGCTTCTGACTTAGATTTCGTGGGACATCAGCAGGTCACCTTACCCATCATGGAGACACCTGCCCAGGCCACACAGGTGCTCTGTCTTAGATTGGTGAGTGCCCCCCAGGAATTACCCGTCTCTGAATACTCATTATAATACAGGCTCAATCGTGTGTGAGCTGCAGAGTTAACTGCTGCCGAAGATCTCAAAGTGGCACTGGGCTTGCAATCTGTGTGTTTGACACAGAAAAGACCAACAGAGGTCCTATCCCACCCATAGCCAGTAGGCTAAAGGCAACTGAGCCATTCCCTTCCTTAATGAGCCTTACTGCAAATTGGAGTAAGGATACCATTGTAAGATGGTATCCCAGAAGCCAATGGAACTTGAGTTTATAAATTTATAATTTTCAAAGCCGATCAAAATGTATATAACTATTGAATTAAATTTATCATGCCCAATAGAATGAAAGATTAACTAACTGTGGTAGCTACTTTTGCTGCCCGAGTCTCCACTGTGCTAGCTGTAGTAAGCAATTATGAAATGGTAATCCCAGAAACAGTAGCAGCGGTGGCCACCATTGCTATAATAGAAACAATGGCAGCAGCAATGTCAAATTCTCTTCTGGAGCGTGTTTACATCCACTGGCATGGATACAACTCCAGTAACAAGAATCACCAAGCCCATTTTTCTTGAGCATGACTTAAACTGGCAGCTCTTCTGGAGAATCCAACCTCATGGCTACAGTTCCTAGGCTTATATTAATGCTTGCCAAGGCTGGCCATATTGGGCTCTCAATCTCCATTGGCATCAGAAAGGTAGAGTTTTTCCTGAAGACCCAATAGGTCTCTGTCATGTTGGGCTTCAGCATCAGCCACAGGGCGCGTTCAGTGCTCAGGAATCCAAAGAGGAATCTCATTGTCCTGAGGAAAGACATAAACAGAACCCCAGGCCTGAAAAAACACATACTTTTAATTCAGACTTTGAGGCTGGAAGGCACACCTTTAATCTGGGCCACACCTGCTGGGGACTAGCATGACCTGTGGAATAGTCCTTGATAAGAGGAGTGAGGATTGAGAAATTATAGATATGAAAAATATAGAAGTAGACAAAGAAAAAGACAGAGACACAGGATAGCTTCAGGAGGGCGCTGTGTCAACACCACAGTTGCCTCGAGTTTATTCCTAATGGGATTTTTATACACCAGCAAGGGGAGAGGCAAAAGACCTCCCCCTTTCAAGGTCAAGGTACAAAGTACAAACAAAGGTAGACCCTTCTTTAATTTTCAAAACAGCTGGTAACCATGCCTTATGGCAAAGCATCCTGTAATTAGGCCTTGAAGTATAGGACACCTGGTAACCACGCCTTTTGGTCCAAACATCCTATTATGCAGCTTTGCAGGGCATAGCAAACTCGACCCTCTGACCCTGAGTCAAGATGGAATAAGGCCTCATCATGGAGTCTCTGTGCCCACCCCCACACCTTCTGCTGGAAGCCTATGTAAGGACAATGGAAGAAGGAAGGGCTTGTCCTTCCTCGCCTGCTTGCCCTCGCCTTGCCAGCACATCCAGAAGACCAGCTGAGACACCCAGTCTCGGATATGTTCATTTATTCTGTAAGTTCTGTGACTCTAGAGATCCCTGGCTAATACAGGTGTGTACTACTGTCCTTCCCTTATGTGTTTCTCTTCCACTTCCTTAATGCCCTGCTTAAATCTCTTTCTTTCCTTCCTTCCTTCCTTCCTTCCTTCCTTCCTTCCTTCCTTCCTTCCTTCCTTCCTTCCTTCCTTCCTTCCTTCCTTCCTTCTCCTCTCTCTTCTTTTCTTCCTTTCTTATAAGACAGGGTCTTACTATGTAGCCCAGGCTGGCCTGGTACTTGCTATGTAGTTCACCATGGCCTTCACCACTGTGGGCAATCCTCTGGCATCTGTTTTTTGAGTGCTGGGATTATGGAACCTTTTCTTTCTTTCTTTTTTTAAATGTTCATTTTTCAGTTTATTTATTTTTTTATTGCATTGGTGTTTTGCCTGCATGTTTCTCTGTATGAGCATGTTGGATCCCCTAGAGTTGGAGTTTCAGAACAGCTGTGAGCCGATATGTGGGTGCTGGGAATTGAACCTGGTTCCCTTCTAAGAGCCGCCCGCGCTCTTAAACACGGAGCCATTTCTCTAGGCCTGAATTGTAATATTATCCTTATAAATGGATTCAGGTGGGTTCTAAGTTGGTCACTGTTCTTTTTTTTTTTTTTTAATGCCGAATGCCATTTATTGAAGGAGGGAGAAGGTCTTAAATACAGGCTTACAGCACAATGGGAGAACCCTGGAGGGCAGAAGTTTGCTACCGATGTTTCACAATCTTGCATCTAGGCTGTTAACGCCCATTATGCAGGATACACAGATACACTTTTTTTAAAAAACCTTTTCTTAGAGCTGAGTGTGGTGTCTCTGTGTAGTCCTCATCCCACTACTCAGCAGATAGAGGCAGGGTTGCAGGCACAGTTTGCGCTCTCTGAGACACTGTCAAGAGAGGGAGAGGCAGAGTGCCTTTGGTTATTGAACTTCGCTTTGCATTGACTTGTTCTGAAATGGTGTTCTGTGGTATAAGCCGGGAACCCTGGCTTCTCCCGAGTGGGGGTCCTGAAAAGGACTCCTGGTATTGTAGGCAGCAGAGCCAGCGGGTTGAACGGCACCTGCTGCTGTCTGCTGAACCACGGCTCTGAAATGCCTCCAACAGAAGCACTTTACAACACAGTTGAACAAATAACAGTCCTTGGATTATACCTTGGATCCTAGTATTCTTGTGTTGAGGTTATTTATTATTATTTTTGATGTGTGTGTGTGTGTGTGTGTGTGTGTGTGTGTGTGTGTGTGTGTGTATGTAATTTAGAGGCTCTCTAGGTGTTTTCCTCATTATCCACTTTATATAGTAAGGCAGATATCTTAGTTACTTTTCGATTGCTGTGATAAAACACCATCACCAATGCAACTTATAAAAGAAAGCATATATTTTGGCTAATGGTTTCAGAGGGGTAGAGTCTATGATGGCAGAGTGAAGGAATAGCTGAGAGCTCACATCTTGATTCACAACCATGAGTGTGTGTGCGGGGTGGGATGGGGTGGGGTGGAGTATGCAAACACTGGGAATTGCCAGAGTCTTTGAAACCTCAACATCCAATCCCAGTGACATACCTCCTCCAAGACTGTACACACCTCCAAATCCTTCCCCAACAGTTCCACCAACTGGGGGCCAAGCATTCAAATATGTGAACCAATGGGGCCATCCTCATTCAAACCATCACAGTCTACTCCCTGGCCCCCATAGGCTCATAACCATATCATAATGTAAAAGGCATTTAGTTCAACTTCAAAATCCCCATAGTCTTTCACAGTCTCAACACAATTTAAAAGTCTCTTTTGAGACTTCATTGTAATCCCCTTGTAAAATCAAAAAGCAAATCATATACTTCTAACACACAATAGTATAGACTAAACATTACCATTCCAGAAGGTAATCCTAAGCAGGCAGTCAAACTTATCAGTGTGTCCACGTAGTTCTGGCTTTAAAGTCATGAAGGGCACATGAGTAAAGGGGTTGAGAATCTTCCTATGAGGTTAAGGACCTCTGAGGCCAGGTATGTGGCAGGGGGATGCCTGCACGGGGGTCTTGAGAGGCCATTATGTGAAGCTGTGAAAGTGAAGCCTGGATTGGATTAGAGCCCCCAAGATGTTCAAGTTGCCAGAGCTGTGGGATATCTACACACAAGGCACGGAACCAGGCTGAGAGAGAACTGTGTTGCAGGCAGCGAAGTTGGAAAGACAGAGCCATCTAAGCCCTAAACCCTTTACATCAGACATGTAACCACAGGACAGGATCTCTCCTGGGACTCAGAGCCTGCCATGTAGGCTAGTCTAGCTAGCCAGCTTCTGGGGGTTCCATACCCCCACTTCCTGTGGTTTGGAATGGCAGGTGGGCTGCCACACTCATCTGTCATTTATGTGAAGTATGGAGCTCCAAACTTGAATCCTCACATCTGTGTGGAAAGGGCTTTACCAGTTGAATCATCTCCTCAGCCTTATGTGTGTGTGTATGTATGTATGTATGTAATTTGCATTACTGGGGATTGCACCCTGTACTTTGCATGTGCTAGGTTAAGTGCTCGACCACTGAGTTATATCCTCCTGTGTGTGTGTGTGTGTGTGTGTGTGTGTACGTGTGTCTGTAAGCCAGAAGACTTCAGGCGTTGTTCCTCAGGTGCTATTCACCTGTCACTGGTCTGGACCTTGCCAAGTAGGCTTTAAGCTATTTGTCTGAAACTCTCCAGCACAGGGATTACAAAGTGTCACCACACCTGCATTTCCACATGGGTTTTTGGGATTGAACACAGGTCCTCGTGTCTGCAAGGCAAGCACTGTACCCATGAGCTGGCCGATCTTCCTGTGTCCACCTTCCAAGTGATAGTGTAGGCACTGGTCCTCAGCTCTGAGGCATCACTTTCATCGTTTAAAGTTACCTGCAAGGGATGCCATAACCTGGGTCTGTGCTTGGCACCTCCTATGAACATGGAGGCTGGGGGCTGGAACAACACCACGTTTGCAGTGAACGGGCTCCTTGCCAGTCTACGGTTTCCTCTTTGGTTTGACAGTGTATGTGATGTTGATGTGATGGCGCGGAGGCTTTTATCTTCTTGTTTTATCTTCTTGTACTGCTACTGTAAGAATTAGGCTTGTATTCTTTTTCTCACCCATCCGGTTGACATCTGATACTCCCTTTCCCTTTGGTATGAGGCAACAGAGGGCCAGAAAGATGGCTCATTAGGAAAGGGTTTGCTAGGAAAGCCTAAAAGCCCAAGTTTGATCCCCCAAATCCCAATGTCTAAATCTGTCTGTCCTCTGACCTCCACACACATGCCGTGGCATGTGTATATCTACACTCACACAGGCATGTCACACACACACACACACACACACACACACACACACACACACACACACACACACACACAGAGTAATCAAATTTAAACAAATTTAGAGATGATTTGGAGGTTGTTGCATACTCCATGAAAGATAATATTCCAAATTCGAAGGCACGTTTACTGGTTTAGCATACAAATGAAAAGGCACCCAGGATGAAGTATAGGAAGAGTGATACTCAGCTTCCATGCTCTCTAGACATGCCACCTTCCATGCTCACCTGGCCAAGAGCTCTTTTTCTATCTAGCTAAAAATGTTTCCTTGTATATTTCGCCCAGTTTCTAGTTTTCATACTTCTATTCCGGCTCTGTTTATATTATGGCCTAGTTTACATTATTACCAAGAGTGCATAAAGTTTGTTTCATCCCCATTTGCCAGCATTTGCTATGTAGACAGAAACTCATGTAGCTGAAGGTGGATTCAAACCTGCTATTGTAGTTGGGGCTGGTCATGAACTCCGAATCTCCCTGCTTTCACCTCCCAAGTGCCGGGATTATAGACGTGTGTCACAGTACTTGTCTTCTCTTCCTTTTCCTTCTTTTGGTTTTTTGAGACAGGGTTTTCTGTGTAACAGTCCTGGAATTCGCTCTATAGGCCAGGCTGGCCTCGAACTCACAGAAATCCACCTGCCTCTGCCTCCCAAGGGCTGAGATTAAAGGCGTGCGCCACCACCGCCCTGCTAACACTTGTTTTCTTGAAGACTGACTGTTCTGATTGTAGGTGAGATGGACTGTTGATGCAATGTAACTCTCTTCTCTTTGTTCCTGGGTTTGTGAGACACAGTGTCATTAACAGAAAAAAGGGTCTTCTCTTTGCATGTCCCTCTCTTCTCCATTAGACAGGGTCTTGTGTAGCTCAGGAAACCTCAAACTCATCCTTAACCACCTCAGCACTGAAGTTATAGGCAGGCACCACCATACTCGGCTTGGGAGATTTTTTTCTTTTCTCCCCCACCCCCCAAGACAAGGTTTCTCTGTGTAGGGCTTGACTGTCCTAGAACTTGGTCTGTAGACCAGACTGGTCTTGAACTCAGAGAGCTACCAGCTTCTGCCTCCCAAGTACTGGGATTAAAGGCATGTGCCACCATGCATGGCTGGGAAATTTCTTTTAAACAGGCCAAACAACACAACAGAACTCTGGAGAGGGTTTCTGGAGACCCTAGTGTTAGTGTCAGAATGACATTTGACCTTTGACCTGTTATTGAGTGACTATGGCCTTGAGCAAATCCTAGTCTTCTTGGATCACAATTTCTTCTTCTGAAAAAAGGGAGTTGAAGAGAAAATTTCTAAGATTTCTTTCAGCTGCAACATTCTGTGGTTTTCTGCATTCATGTCCTTGAACTGAGAACACGATATTTTGTGATTTATACCTTACTAGAGAATTAAGAAAAAATGTAGTGTAACTTTCATTTTCTGACGTCTGGTGACATTGAACATGTCTTTCATGCGTTAATTGGCCATTTGAACTTACCTTTCAAGGACCATTTGTTCATGACCCCATTTATTGATTGGGTTATTGGGTTTCTTGTTGTTTGAGTCCTTGTATATTCTAGCTATAAATCCTCTTAGACATACAGCTAACACAGCTGCCCTCCCATTCTGTAAGACAACTCTCCACTCAGCTGTTTCTTTTGCTGTTTTGCTTTCTGGTTTCATGAAACGCCATTTGTCAATTGTTTAGCATTAGTTCCTCGATGACTGGAGCCCATTTACTAAGTCTTTGCCTATGGCAATATCTTGAAGTATTTCTATAGTTAATCTTCTAGTAGTTTCATGTATTCTGTTAAGACCTTTGATCCATTTGGAGCTGATTTTTTTTTTTTTTTTTGGCAAGGCAATCTAGTTTCATTCTACATGTGGATAACCAGTTTTGCCAGCACCATTTGTTGAAGAGGATGTCTTGTCTTCATATTTCCGGCATCTGTCAAAAATTGGGTGGCTGTAACTGTGTTGGTCTCTATCTGGATCCTCTGTCTTAGTCCACTGATCTATGTGTTGCTTTGTGCCAGTACTATACTGCATTTGTTACTATGGCTCAGTAGTAGAAGTTAGAAACAGATATGGTGATATTTGCGGTATTGTTCTTTTCTTCTCAGGATTGAACTCAAGTTATCAGGCTTGGATAGCATGAAGCTCAGAATGGCACAGAAGAACTGCTACTTGAGAAAAGGATTCCTGGCAAACCAACCACCATTCCCAATTGTTAGCCTCTGATCTAACCAATCTGGTGGCTATCTGGGGGGTAGCAATGATCTTGAACTCCTTTCTGGCCACTTGTAGTGGGGAACGGGTGTGGGCTGTGTAGAGGAGGCCGCTGACCTTCTCAGGAGGGAAGCAGACACCTGCCTAAGATCCCTGAAAGAGCAGGCCAGAACTGGAGCATGAACAGAGCTCCAGTGGGCTGCAACTTTGTCTTTGACCCTCGGTATCAGTTACCTTTTTAGTTTTGATAGAGTGTTGTTATGTAGTTCTGGCTGTCCTGGAACTTGTTATATACAGACCAGGCTAACTTTAAATACATGGTGTTTGGTCTGCCTCTACTTTTCAGCTGTTGGGGTTACAGACATGTGCCAATGTGTGGCTACCTGAATTTTTTATTTTAGTATAATGTATCTTTCTAGAGTCATATCTTCATTTACATTATTTAATAGGCTTGTAAAATTCTATTTAGGTAGGCTGCAATGAAGTTTAATTGGTGGGTACCTTGCTTTGAATTATAACATCCTATATGCTGACATTTTATGACTACATGCTATTTATCTGGGAATCTTCCTAAGGTGCCATATTGCCTGTCTCAGCATGATGCCAGAAAAAAGTCAAATTACTAGTCTATTAATACTCAAAAGCGGAATAAACCAGGAAGAGCTTAAAAAGCTCTATGCCATGTAGCAACTAAAAAGACCTAATTTAGATAATCTCCTTTTTTATCAGAATTTCAAAAGGCTGCTGAATTTATAAACTTTCCTAGCAATTTTATAAAGCAGAAAATGTTTAATAAACTATTTTACAAGCAGATGTTATATTGGAATTTGAAGAAGCCCCAAAGACATCACCTTTCTCTCCTAATTTTCTAAATAACTGTAGCACCATCACCAATACGGCAGCTAGCAAGGAGCAGGATTCCATCTCTGAGCAACAGCCTCCTCAAGGTTGACTTGGTCATCCAGCGGTCCCACTGTGAACCACTTTCCTGTGGTCTACCTTCAAACACTAGCAACAGTGGATGAGGAGAGCAGAACAAATCCTTCTATAAGAAAAGATCCTGATGCTCCTTCGTTCACTCTTTTGGCCCAGGAAGGAGTAGCAGGGAAGAGCAAGACTACAGCTGTACTTCGAAGTGGAAGGAAATAACCACAAGTGGGGGAGACGTCAATCCTTCAATCGTCAGCAAAGCTCGCCCAAAGCAGGATATTTTTAGGACTCTAAATCCATACACACGGTTCTTGGGAAATCATGTCAAATGTTAGATTGCAAAATTTTAGGCAACAATCCAAGCTGTGCATATTTGTAAGTTATGCTTACCCAGCATTTGGAACACAGTTCTCATCAGGTCTTATTCGTAAGAGGACAGCTCACAAACGACCCAACCATCTGTGACTACCCAAGTGTAAGATAAAAACGTTAGCGGGCTGGGCTACATGGACATTTCCCTAAACATCACAGGCAATTGCCAAGGCTATTGTTTACTGTCCAGAACTGAATGGTAAGGCCCTGTTGCTGAAGACACAACTTCTTATGCCATCAAACACTGAGAAATCAGGCTGGTGCCTAACTAGAAGCTTCATCCCCAATGACCAGTGTTCATAGTGCTGTAAGGTACTTTGCATGCTGGAGGAGAAAAGTAGTCATCAGCATCAACCAGCTACAAACCCTGCAAGCTACAACAAAGACCTTATATATTGCAAGATATACTGATGTAATAGTGGCACAGATGTTATGGGAGTAAGCAACCACGTTTGACTGGATTTAAGACTCACTCCATGAGATGGAAGACATATTTTGACCCTGCGGAAAGGGAAAAATACCTGGGATTAAATAGATCACAGGCCTAGGAGAAAACCTACTACTATTATTCTGCTAAAGGACAGCAATAAAATGACTCCTAAGGACATATTTCCACACCCATAGATCAGAGCATTGCTCAACCCTCATCAGAGAAGCTTCTTTTTGCAGTAGATGGTGATTAACACAGAAACCCACAACTGGGCAATGTGCAGAGAGTTAAAGACTTTGGAGCACTCAGCCCTAAATCAAATGTCTTCATCAAATCCCTCCTCTCAAGATGTAGAGATCTATGTGGAAGAAGAGGTAGAAAGATTGTAAGAGCCAGAGGTGGTGGATGACTCCAAGGCAATAGTATCTTCCAGAAATAAGAGGACTGATACACATATGAACTACAGAGGCTGTGACAGCAATGCACAAGACCTGCAAAGGTTAAAACCAGACAAAATCCCAGCACTGAGAAGAGGATGTGGACACAAAGCCCTACCTGTAACCAAGAAACTATTTACAACTGATATTTTCTCCAGTGGTGTGTTACTGGGTATGTCATCCACTCTAGGGCAAGTCTCATTCCAGGAGCAGTTAGCCTACACAAAATGGACGCCATGTTTTTTTTCTGGTTAGGTTTTTTTTTTTTCCTCCGAGAGAAAGAACATGGAGTGGGTAGGGAGAGAAGATCTGGGAGAAGTCATACACAAACTACATTGTATGAAAAAAAATTTTAAATAGAAATGAAAATATTAGGGTGTTGAAAAGATGGCTCAGTACTTAAGAGCACTGGATACTCTTCCACAGGACCTGAGCTTGATTCCCAGAACCCACATGGAGGCTCATAACTGCCTGTTACTTCAGTTCCAGGGGATTCAACACTCTCTTCTGATCCCCATACATACAGGCAAAACATATAAAACACTGAGGTAATTATATATATATGTATATATATGTTTTCTGAGACAGGGTTTCTCTGTGTAGCTTTGTGCCTTTCCTGCAACTCACTTTGTAGACCAGGCTGGCCTCAAACTCAGAGATCCGCCTGGCTCTGCCTCCCCGAGTGCTGGGATTAAAGGCGTGCACCACCACCTTCCAGCTAAAGAATTTTTTCTTTGTCTTTTTCTAGACAGGGTTTCTCTGTTTAGTTTTGGTGCCTGTCATGGATCTCGCTCCATAGACCAGGTTGGCCTTGAACTCACAGAGATCCGCCTAGCTCTGCCTGAGTGCTGCTGGGATTAAAGGCGTGCACCACCACCACCCAATAATAAATTTTTAAAATGTCAGTCAATAGATGCTTATACTGATTATAATAGAAAACTTTTAAATTATGGATAACTATTTAAACCTCTAGTAACTTCTTTCCTTATGGGAAAATACCTCTTTTTTTGAATAAAGAGCTCTAGTGTTGAGAATCATTATTCATAGAACTTTTGTGAGGATTCAATATTGCTTCAAAACTCAGGATTCCGGGGCTAGAGAGATGGCTATTTGTGTATATATTCCCTCCTGCATTTGAAACACAAATGAAGGATGCTAAATATCTTCCTGTCTGGATTGTGCAGATTCATACTTTACTAACTGGGCTTTAGTCTACAAGTAGGACAGAACACAGGGCGGCAGAGAGCCTGCTAGGGGAACACCTCAAACACCAGCATTTCTATAAAGGAAATGGATTGTTTTGTTCTCTATTGAGATAAGTCTATGTAGCCTAGGCTGGCTTTGAACTCACAGGAATCGTCCTGCTTTAGCTTGGGTATTGAGATTACAGGTGGATACCACAACTTTTATCCAACGCAGGTTAAAAATGAATTACATCAGTGTTTGTTTGAATCATAATAAATAATAACAACCTTCCCAACCACAACAAAAATTTAAAACAAAACATAGCTAAAATCCAGTGAAGTCAACAGACTGACATCAAGAATAATTTGTGCTACAGTTTAACATAAAAGCCTTACAATTTCCAAACATATCATTTAATTTCATTTAGCACACAGAATAATTTATTCATTAAAGTAATGCCTATTTACAGAACTCTAACAGAAAGGTTTCAAAATTTAAAAACTAGCACAATTTTACAGTTCTAAATTTGTATGAACATAAACCTTTTGGGTACATAATGTATCAAAATGGAAGGCTAACTCAGTTAGCTCTGCTTACACAATACAAACAAGCTTTCAAAGTGTCAAGAGAATTCGCCAAAGGACAATATGGCTACTATAAAAACCGAATACGCTTCCATGTACCGAATGACAATGGTCACGTGTCCTGGAGTTCTAGCTGCATCCAAGTAACTGTGATTCTGGCTACACACTCTAGAGGAACACGTGCAGATGAGGGCTGAAACTGATCTGCACAAATGAAACAACTGCTATGCTGAGCAGGAATTACAGAGGTTGAGCTTTTTTCTTTACACACCATGTTACCTTTTAAAGGAAAAGGAATTAAGCAGTTAAAAGTAACAACAGAACAAAAGTGTAGCAAAGTGTGCAAAAAAGGCCAACTGAGAAAATAACTTCCGTGATCAAGAGTGTCTCATTTGTGGTTGGCGAGGTGGGAACTCAGGGTTAGACACTGGCGTCTGCAGAGGCAGAGGGGGGAGATGCTACACCCCTTAAAGCACATTTCCCCTCCCCCCAAGTTTAGTGCAGCCCAAACAGCCTAGCCACTCTTCTGGGTTGCTAAGGGCAAACTTTTTAAATACGTAAAGCATGATCTCCAAATGCATACAGCAGAAAAACATTCTCTTCTATATGCAGTGATGGGTCTTTCCAGGAAAAACTTGCACGAGTCTCCCCAATACAATTCCCTTCTTTCTTTATTTGGGGAGAGACACTATCAGGGAACATTCCTAGTGCTCTCCTCACTGTTCAAACAACGGTTCTTCACTTTTATCACTAGTCTCGTCTTTGCAATCATCTAAGGGAGGACCCACTATGTTCAGTCACATAAGGAGGAGGCTGGTGGAAGGCTGCTATGTCCTTGGGTAGTTATGTCAGGTCACAAAGATATAACTTTCCTACTTTTTCCTTAAAGAGTTGGTTTATCAGAAAAAATGGTTGACCTTGATTTTTAAAAGATTTTATTTATTTATTTATTTATTTATTTATTTATTTATTTATTTTGGTTTTTCGAGACAGGGTTTCTCTGTGTAGCTTTGTGCCTTTCCTGGGACTCACTTGGTAGCCCAGGCTGGCCTCGAACTCACAGAGATCCACCTGGCTCTGCCTCCTGAGTGCTGGGATTAAAGGAGTGCGCCACCACCGCCCGGCTAAGATTTATTTTTATTTATGTGTGTATGTGTGGGTATGTAGCCATGTGTGTGGTGCTGGGAGGCCACAAGAGAGTGTAGCCTCTAGGTCTGGGGTCACAAGAGGTTGTGAGCTGCCATGTGGGTGCTGGGAACTGAACTCTAGTCCTCTGCAAGAGCAGCAAGTGCTCTTAACTGCTTAGCAACTTTAAAGCCCCTTGACCCTGATTGCCAATAGAGTGACACTCAGTGACAGAATGCCAGCTGAGGCCCACAGTGACCACCTGAAGGCAGTAACTCCCAAAGCCTTTCCAAGCACCAAAAACTACAGGCAGCCAGCAGTGGTGGTGCACGCCTTTAACCCTAGTACTCAGGAGATAGAGGCAGGTAGTTCTCAAGTTAGAGGCTAGCCTAGTCTACTGAGTGAGTTCCAGGACAGCCAGGGCTACACAGAGAAACCCTGCCTCGAAAAACCAACCAAAAACAAAACAAAACAAAACAAACAAAAACAAAAACAAACAAACAAAAACCTACAAGCAACAACAAAAAGAGAAATTCTGTTTGGTCAGGTTTACTCAAGCAGACCTCTTACACAAAAACAATGCTCGAGAACATTTAGTCAAAGCGTGGGCACAATTCCAACATCCTTAGACAGGCAGCTTTGCTGTAACATTTTCATGAACTGGCAAGGATGTCTTTGCATCACTTTTGAGAATGTTACTTTCCTACAAGGCCAGGGTACCTGAGAACTAACTGCACGCCCGAGACACATTTGTGGTTCTCTCTTTTTTCCTGAAACTGTTCCCAGCCCATTATTTGCTTCTCATGTGTCTCCCCCAGAAGGGCAGTGTCTGGTACAGTGACATGCTAAATACACATCAGATGAATGAATAAATAAATAAATCTCATATAATCCAAAGGGGAAAAGAAAACAATCTCTTACAATATCAAATTGTGATAAAGACAGCCAACAGTCCCCATCAACTGGGGTTAACAGATTTGATGAAAATCAATAAAATCAAATCAAACAGACATCCCTTACCTCTACCCCAATTGCCATTTTCAACAACAGATTATTTGCTTGAGATTCAAAATATCTGACTGATATCAACTGAAAGTTAACATAAAAGGTGTACTCTGGCTGGGTGGTGGCAGCACATGCCTTTAATCCCAGCATTTGGGAGGCAGAGGCAAGAGGATCTCTGTGAGTTTGAGTCTAGCCTGGTCTACAGAACTAGTTGCAGGACAGCCAAGGATACTCAAAGAAACCTTGTCTCGAAAAGCCAAAAAGTAAAAGTGTACTCTGGAAGACTCACAAACAAAGGCCCCGTGACTTTAACAAAATGCATAGGTGCCTAGTGCTCTGTGTTCTCAACATGGTGGAGACTCTTCTGAATACACCAGGTGAGTGTCCAGGGTCCCATAGAGCGAGTGCAGCACACTGAGGACCTTTTCCTGAATGGTGTCAACTTGTTCAGGAGGACAGTAATCATCCAGACTTGACCTGGAGCCAAGAGAAAAAGAGGAAGGCTATGTGAGCATGATAAAGTCATTCTGTGCGGAGGAACAGCCTGTGTGTGCTACTGCCAGTGAAGAGACATGCGGGTGCTTTACAAGAATTGTTCTTTATTATTATTTTTAAAAAGCTATTCTATAGGACAGGTACAATTACCAACTTTCTGTAGTTTTGTTTTGAGACAGGATGCTGCAACGCAGACCTGGACGGTCTTGAACTAGTTTTATAGACCAGGCTGGTCTCAGGCTCCCTGTAACCTTCCTGCCTTTGCCTCTCAAGTGTGTGTGCCAAGCAGATGCTACCATGGCTGAACTCAGGCCCTCATACTTGCATGGCATGCCATCTCCCCAGATCATGCCCTACATGCTTTTAAAAGCTCACCAGCCCCATGGAGGTGACAAAGTTTCATCTTAGGGTAAGGGAATTCTTTTCCTTAAAATTTACTTTTATGTGTTTGTGTTGTGTGAATGTGTGCCCATGTGTGTGGGCGTCCACAGAGTCTAGAATAGGGCATTGGGTACCCTAGAATTGGAGTTGTGGTTGTGAGTGACCTGATGTTGGGTGCTGAGAACAGAACTCAGATCCTCCGAAAGAGCCGCAAATGCTCTTACCTGCTTAGCGATCTCTTCTGTGTGTACGTGTGGGGTGGGGAGGAGTTTTAAGGCCCACAGCTTTAGGAGAGTTCTGCTCTCTCCCCTTTACTAGCATCTAGACGCTGCCTGCATTCCTTGCTGAGAACAGGAGACCCACTCTCTATCTCCCAAGCTGGCAGTACGCACCTTCCAAACCTTCTCTCCTGATTCAGAGTTCAGACCCCCTCTGAGGAGGAGAACTATGACAGAACCGAGGAGAACCCCTTCCAAACCCTTCCATTCTTCACACTGCAGGGTCCCTACTGCTGTGCAGAGGTTCCAGAGAGCAGGACACGGACGTCTGTGACGGGCCGTCATTCAGCCAATCACACTTACCTTGCAATTGTCACAAGAGTAGGCTTTGGAAGACTTTTCAGTAAAGAATACACAGACTGAATAAGACCCTCAATTTCTTCTTCTGTGCTGATGTGATGAGGGAGTTCGGAATAATCGCAGGTTAGCCCAGCCTGGTGAACCTGAAGATAAGGAAAAAATGACACCGGGAGCCAGATCTGTGTCTTGATGGCAGAGAGTATGCCTAGCGCCTAGCATGTAAAGCACAGGATCCAGACCCACCACTCAAAAAGACTCTAAATGGCACTGTAAGACTTCAGTGACTTCAGAAGACTCTTGGGAGAGTGGGCAGGGAGGAGACAGGGAGAGCCTTAAAGCTCACTGGCCAGCGAGCCAAGCTGAACGGGGAGCTTCACATTCAGGGAGACCTCGTCTCAAAAACAAAGGCTGATGGGGACAGTGGGCTCCACCGATGGAAGCATTCGCCACGAAAAGCCTGGACCTCAGTTCAATCTCAA
This sequence comes from Peromyscus maniculatus bairdii, assembly GCF_049852395.1. Taxonomy (NCBI): domain Eukaryota; kingdom Metazoa; phylum Chordata; class Mammalia; order Rodentia; family Cricetidae; genus Peromyscus; species Peromyscus maniculatus. The sequence continues at coordinate 26,360,630 of NC_134866.1, read as the reverse complement.
GAACCCATGTAAAAGCAGGAGGAGAACCAATTCTATAGTCTGACTGCTGCGTGTGCATTGTGATGAGAGAGAGAGAGAGAGAGAGAGAGAGAGAGAGAGAGAGAGAGAGAGAGAGAGAGAACAATCAAGGAATGCTTCAGGCATTTAACTGCATCAACATTTTCAAGCCCTGAGTACCATGCACCTACCATTCTTTTCTTTTTTTAGGTTATGTGTAAGGGTGTTTTACCTGCATGCATGTATGTGCACCACATGTGGGCAGTACCTGCAGAGGCCAGAGGGCATCAGATCCCCTGGAACGGGAGTTGCAGATGGTTGTGAGTGGTCATGTGGGGGCTGGCAACTGAACCTGGGTCCTCTGAAAGAGCAGCCTGTGCTGTTAAGCACTGAGTCATCTCTCCAGCCCCAACATGTGCTATTTTTAACAAACACCGTTTTCAGAGAAGAGTAAGCCTTGGCTTAGCAAGCATTAACCATGCTGCCACTTATTTATTTATTTACTTATTTATTTATTTATATTTCATAAGTGAAGATTAAGTTAGTAAACATCAGCTCCAATAAAGTGGCATGACAGCATTCCACAACCAAAGAAAACCAAAAACACCTCACTGATGAGACAGAAGCAGCAGACTCAGAGGCAGGGACTTGGAGTCTCAGCTGTGGCATCTTAACAATCTGAGGAACGCACCTGAACTGCACTGCTTTGTGGCCCAGACTGGCTTTGAAGGAAGCATGTAGTCCAGGCTAGCCCAGAACATGCTACTGTAGCCTCCACTCTCAGAGTGTGCAGACTATAGTGAAGCCTTTCCTGGCTTCACTTGAACTTTTTTTTTTTAATGATTTATTTTATTTATTATGTATACAGTGTTCTGCCTGCATGTGTCCCTGCAGGCCAGAAGAGGGCACCAGATCTCATTACAAGTGGTTGTGAGCCACCATGTGGTTGCTGGGAATTGAACTCAGGACCTCTGGGAGAGCAGTCAGTGCTCTTAACCTCTGAGCCATCTCTCCAGCCCTCACTTGAACTTTTAAAGCTTTACATATTCTCAAATATTGGGTCAAAAAGGAAAATATCTGCTTCAAGGACTCTAAGGTGCTAGGAGTTAGAAATTATGATCACAGGTCTTTGCCTCACCACTCAGTTCACTACTGACAAGTGGCAAAGAACTAACATTTAAAATGTACCAGACATAGTTTTTTTCTTTTTTCTCTTTTGGTTTTTATGATCTGGTAAATTTTCAGAGAAAGGAAAAGAGCCCCAGTAAGAACTAATGGCCAGGCGTGGTGGCATACCCCTTTATTCCCAGCATTTATTCACAGGAAGTTTGAGGCCAGCCTGGTCTACTCAGCAAGTTCCAGGTTGGCCAGGGATATGCAGTGAAACCTTGTTTGAAAATAGAAAAAACATCAATAAGTAGATGATGAAATTAGAAACCAGAGACTAAATTATGGATGGTGAGGTAAGACTGGATTATCAACAAGCACAGAAAAAAAACAAAGAGGAAGTAACAGTTGGGCCTGGTGGTGCATGCCTGAAATATCAGAACTGTGAGTGGAGGCCAGAGGATCCCGGGTGTGTGTGTGTGTGTGTGTGTGTGTGTGTGTGTGTGTGTGTGTGTGTGTGTGTGTTTGAAACCCTGTCTCAAATCATAGTAAAAACAGTACAAGATTCAGAGTACCTTTGCTTCTTAGATAAATAAAATAAGAATCTCTCTCTGGGCAGTGGTGGCAAATGCCTTTAATTCTAGCACTCAGGAGGTAGAGCCAGGTGGACCTCTGTGAGTTGGAGGTCAGCCTGGTCTATAGAGCAAGATCCAGGAAAGGCTCCAAACTACACAGAGAAACCCTGTCTCAAAAAAAAAAAAAAAAAAAAAAAAAACCCAACCAACCAACAACAACAACAAAATCTTTCTCCTGGGAAAAAAATATATATTTAATTTTATTCATTTTTATTTTATGTGCATTGGTGTTTTGACATTGGTGTTGGGTCCCCTGGAACTGGAGTCACAGACAACTGTGAGCTACCATGTGAGAGCTGGGAATTGAACCCAAGTCCTCTGGAAAAGCAGTCAGTGCTCTTAACCACTGAGCCATCTTTCCAGTCCCCTGGAAAATATTTTTAAAAATCTTTTGTGAAAAGTATGTATTTTATCACTCTTTAATTTTTAAATAAGTAATATTAACAAAATGAGTCAATTTAAGAAAATTTTCACCCAGAAAATTACCTGTATAAAGCATCAATTTTACAATGATATGAAATATTTACCATTTCATAGTCTGGTACTTCCATCCGTTTTTTCAAACTCTGTACAAGTGGAACTAGTGATTCCATTCTGGAAAAAAGCCACCCCAGTCATTAAACACCACAATAACCTTGACTAGCATTGGCAACAAATGGCATACTCGATTTTTTATTTTAAATCATGGATTGGGGTTAGGAGTTGTGCTAGACAGTTTTATGTTAACTTGACACAAGCTGAAGTCATCTGAGAGGAAGGAACCTCAAGAGAGAAAATGCCTCCATAAGATCAGGCTGTAGGCAAGCCTGTAGAGAATTTTCTTAATTAGTGATCAGTGAGGGAGAATCCAGCCCATTGTGGGTGGTTCCATCCTTGGGCTGGTGGTCCTGGGTTCTATAAGTAAGTACAGTGAGCAAGCCATGAGGAGCAAGCCAGTAAGCAGCACCCTTCCCTGGCCTCTGCATCAGCTCCTGCTCCAGGTTCCTGCCCTGCTTGAGTTCCTGTCCTGACGTCCTTTGATGATGAACTGTGTTGTAGAAGCAGAAGCTGAAGAAACCCTTTCCCCCACAAGTTGCTTTGGTCATGGTGTTTCATCACAGCAACAGTAACCCTGACTAAGACAGGAGCATATAGCTCAGTGCTTGCCTAGCAAGCATGTGCAAGGCTCTGGGTTCAACCCACAGCAGTATACAGAAAATAATAATGATTAAAAAATAGAGCTCTACCATGGATACATGCTTCAAATGATGGATGGTTGAGAAATGAAAGATACCATCTTCTTTAAATTACTTTGAAACAGGGTCTCACTATGTAGCGCTGGCTGACCTGGAATTCAAGACCCTCTTGCTCTACCTACTAAGTGCTGGGATTGAAGGTGTACACCACTCTCCTGGCTATCTTTTTAACTAAATTTATTATTATTACTATTCTTACCATCATTTTAAAAAAGTAACTATTTCACAAAGCCCAGGTTAGCTTGTAACTCAATATGCAGCTGATCTTCCTGTCTCTCTCTTAACCCTTCTACAGAGAGTGCATAAATAATACTCAACAAAGGCAGTGGTCAATACTGGGTGTCTTCTTCGTTATTTTTTGAGACAGGGTCTTTCACTGACTCTAATGCCCATCAATTCAGCTAGGCTGGCTGGCCAGTGAGCTACAGGGATAATCTTGTCTCCGCCTCCCTATTACAACCATGTCTGGCTTTTTAAATAGACGTGCAGGATCTGAACTCGGGGCTCATGGCGATGTGGCAAGTACTTGACTGAGTAAGCCGTCTCCCTAGCCCTTGATTCGAATTTAAGGAGCAACTGGTCAGACAAACTTTGAAATGTATCTAGGATGGACAGCTCATGATTTGGGAAGGAAAAAGGTCTGGGGTCTTACCCGGGGGTTGAAGCCCATCTCTGTACAGCTTCTTCACCATCACCGTCACATAAATCAGCAAAAACTGCTTCTAAATCTTCCAGTTGACGAGTTCGAGTATCAACAATATCTACCAAATCTTCCTTCAAAAACATTGAAAAACTGAGGTTACGGTTATTCCTTTAAAAAACAAGTAAAATACTATTATGATGGAAATACCAGTTCAGTTAGCTAAAACTACTTTCTCTGTACTAACCGAAGCATTCACCAAAAGAATACACATGTGTGTGTGTGAATATCTATATGCACACGAAGAAGAATCTGGAGAGCTGAGAACATTTAAATAAGCTACAAGATATTCTTAGAGCTAGGCAAGGTGGCGTACACTTACAATCCCAGCACTAAGGAGGCTGAATTTGAGGCTGGCTATAGCTACACAAACTCTCTTAAGATAATCATCCTAATAATGAAAGCAAGTACTTAGTGGTAGGTCAAGTGCAGGCTTACCTCAGTGAGGTTACTATCAGGCTTTTTAAACTGGTAAAGCTCCTGTAGAATTTTGTACTCATCCTGTAAGACAAAACAAATACCCCAAGGTTAGGAGTTTCCAACATTATGCCTACTTCCAACAATATCCAAACGTTTGTCTGGGAGAATCAGGCACACTGTGTACTTCAAATATCAAAACAGATCTAATATAGTATAAAAATTAGCCAATAGGCTAAGAGATCATCAAAGTTTCTCTTTCTTTTAAGATTTATTTATTTATTGATTTTTTTATTTTTTTGAGACAGGGTTTCTCTGTGTAGCTTTGCGCCTTTCCTGGAATTCCCTCTGTAGTCCAGGCTGGCCTCGAACTCACAAAGATCCGCCTGGCTCTGCCTCCTGAGTGCTGGGATTAAAGGCATGCACCACCACCGCCCAGCCGATTTATTTATTTATTATGTATACAGTGTTCTGCCTGCATGTGTCCCTGCTGGCCAGAAGAGGGCACCAGATCTAATTGCAGGTGGTTGTGAGCCACCATGTGGTTGCTGGGAATTGAACTCAGGACCTCTGGAAGAGTAGTCAGTGCTCTTAACCACGGAGCCATCTCTCCAGCCCCCAAAGTATTTCTAATATAAGCATGTACCATTAGGTGAATGGACACATCCCAAGATCCAAACAGACTTTAGCTGTTCATGGGAGACATACATGTCTTCAATGACGATGACAGAAGATTCCCCATGTGTACCATGTGGCTACTTCCCTAGTCACAGAGACCTCTGGAGTACAGAAGCAATGCTGGCCTGCAGAGTGGCAGACCCAGACCCTGAGTTAAGGGAAAGATGCCTAACATATCTAGATTTTGTAAGTGAGATAAAACAAGCAAACTCCTTCTTAAAAACACAACTGGACAGCTCCGTTTCTAAGTGGTTGCACGTGGCCCAGTGCTAGGTAAGAGCTAAAATGTAGTGTTTCACCGACCATGACAACACTGAGCTGGAGCTTACTCATTACTTAAGTACCTACTCTGCAGCACCGAGGATTGAACCCACAACCCTGAGCAAGCTAGCGCTCTACTGCTGAGGTACACCTTAGCAGGCTGGGGATGACTGCTTCATTGCAAGTCAGAAAGACAAGGACCTTTCCCAGGATGGCACAGCTAGGAAGCTTTCTGAGACAAGGTTTCACATAGCCCAGGCTAGATTTGAACTTATGATCCCTATATCTTCTTCCCAAGTGCTGGTATTACAAGCATGTGCCATTACGCTTTGCCCTGTTATCTTTGTTTATTTTAAAAATAGAGCTGGGCCAGTGAAATGGCTCAGAGGGTATTGGTGCCTGCCACCAACCCTGATGATCTTGAAACTGACTTTGGAAAGTTGTCCTGATTTCCACATGTGCGATGTGGCATGAGCCGCCATCCTCCCGAAGTTAATGCATTCATGTAATGACCAATAAAAATATTGCTAGTAAATTAGAAAGTATAATGTAGGTTGGATATCTTTATCTGAGATGCTTGGAAGCAGAAGTTCCATCAAGTTCCAAGAGTTTTCCAGATTTTGGAAAATCTGGGGACTTTAGGGGGTGCACTTCATCACGGTACGTAGGGAAGTTTTGGGTTTTTGAGTAATTTAGATTTTGCAATTTTTAATTAGGAATGATAAGTTTGTACGTAATTTTAAAAGACTGGAAGAGAACAGAAGCATATGTGGCAGGAAACATGGTCTTTAAACCGAAGATAATTCTCATCTGATGTTTGCGGAGAGGTTGCTCTCTGTCATCCAGAGAAACGCCGTGCCATTCTCAGGGTCTATGCTTCCAAACTACCACATTTACCTGCGTGAACATTTCTTTGAAGGGATTTTTGACAGAAAAAAAATCCAAGTCAATATCTAGAACAAACGCATCTCCACTCTTCAGCGCTTCCAGGATCTCCCCAGTGCTGGCTGTGCCCTGGCACTGCTGGCCTCCAGAGGAACAGGGGCCTGGTGGCTCCGGGCAAGCACGGTCACTCGGTGGGGTCACTGCATCCCCTCGCAGTCCTTCTGAGCAGGGGTCCCCGTTAGCGGCGGCGGCTGCGCTCTCTCGACTGCCCAGTGCCAGCTTGGGCTTCTTGGCAGAAGACACAGAGTCACTGTCCTCTTGATGGTTACAGAGTCTGTGAGGTTCTACCACGACCACGTCCAACTGTAAGGGTTTCTGGTTCTCTAGCTGGTCTTCAGGTACAAACAGGCCGTCACTTAGGAAGTAATAGTCGGTACTGGTGACCCTGGATCAACGGGAAAACTATTGTAAGGAAAGAGCACATTAGCCCACGTCACACTACGACACTGCAGAAGAAAGACCCAGCTGACAAAAACTAGAGACTTTAATGCTTGCACTTGGTCTTCAGTAGAAACAGCTTCTCCACATTCTGAGCTGGCACACCACTGCCCAAAGGAAAGACTAGGCATGTTTTTGTAGTCCACCCTGCAGCTAGCTGTGGCCACCTCATAAGTTCTGGTCAGTGACTGTGACAGGAGCAGTGCTCTCCCCATCATGCTGACCATCCATGAGCATGAAGGTGGGAAGTCACATTGGCCCAGGAGGACTCCAGAGACCATAGAACATGAAGATAGAAGGGCTGGTGCAAGGATGAGGCCAGGCTGGACTACAAAGTGGGACCTGGTCTACACACACACACACGCACACGCACATGGAGAGAGAGAGAAAAAAAAAGAGTTTTTCTGAAAGAAATTGTTAATCAAATAAGAAAACAAAGAAAGGGCTGGAGAGAGAGCGGGTAGGTTAGGAGCACTTGCTGCCCTTCCAGGGGACGAGAGTTCATTTCTTAGCACCTATAAGAGAGAGCTTACAATGACCTGCAACCCTAGCTCCAAGGTATCCAACCCCTTTCTAGCATGCTTTGGCAAATGCACACACACACACACAAATAAGTCTTCAAAAATGTAAAAAAAAAAAACTCTTAAGAAAAAAATTATAAGAAATAATTTCTCTAAATACAGAAGTTCTATTTCATAGCTTCAGTTAAAGTATATAACACAGTATTTTTTTTTAACATGAAAAGCAATTTCAAAAGATCCACATATAAAATTCAGTTTATGAGTTCTGGATTTCTGTTTTAAAGATTTATTTTATTGAGTGTCTCCCCCGCCACTCTATGTGTGTGTGTGTGTGTGTGTGTGTGTGTGTGTGTGTGTGTGTGTACCTAAGTGTGCAGATGCCCATGGAGGTCAGAAGGGAACTGGAGACACAGGTGTTCGAGAGGGTCTTGACATGGGTGCTGAGACCCAACTCCAGTCACTGGATAAAGCTCTAGGTGCTCTCGCTGCTGAGTCATCTCTGCAGCCCTGACGTTTTAGTTTTTCCTTTTCTTTATAAAGAGACAGAGTGTGACTAAGGTGGTTATTGTGGCATCCAACTTCAGGGCTCAAGTGATCTTGCCTTAGCCTCCCAAGAATCTGGGACAATAGGAATATGTAGGTAAGACTTCTGATACCAGCATGTTTGCAGCTTTTTGACTATGTCTTGGTGAGTACTTAGAACATTAAATTCAAATACATGTTTCAGCGGCATACTCTACTAAATGAAAATAATACAGTTTATTCCCCACCTGTCCACACTTAATATATATAGCTTTAAATTGACCTGAGACTGGGTCTCACACAGCCTAGACTGTCCCTAAACTACTGACTCTCCTGTCTCCACCTCCTGAGTGCAGGCATTATGGGCACATGCCAACATACCTGGCATACGTGCTGGGGGTTGAGTCTGGGGTCAAGCACACTAACCACACACCCAAGTGAGGCTCGACTCGCAGCCCCTACAGCTATAAATTAAAAAGAAGATAGTCTTCAAAGCAGATGAATGACATAAAAGTAAAAGTGCAAGCTTGTTAAAAACTGCAACGTCCTAATGAAGACCAAGACTGTAATCCTAACCTGAATTTATAGTCTGTGTGTGGTATGCATGCCAATGTGTATATGTGGAAACTACTCAACCGGGGTGGCAGCCCTTGAGGCTTTTGCTGGTCTGGAGCTCACTAGTAGGCTATGCTGGCTGGCCTATGAGTCATACAGATCGGCCTGGCTCTGCTTCCTCAGGACTGGCATTAGAAGCATGTGCCACCATGCCTAGCCTTTTCATGCAGGCTCTGAGATCAAATGCAGGTCTTCATGCTTACACTGTAAGAACCTTATCAACTCATCTCTCTCCGAAGCCTCATATTCTTCTTAGTAAGCAAATTTTGCTTTGCTTCTATTCCTGCAAATAAATAAACACAGATTCATGCCTACATGCAATAGACTGTTCAAACATGTTTACTTGTTAGGCTAACTAAATCATGAGGGAAGCATAATATTCCCCAAGCTGTTATTAAATTTTGAGTTTCCAAAAATATCTGTGATGTTCTGTGTCAGAATAAGACCCTGTCTCAGAAAACCAAAACCATGCCTGGTGTGGTGGTGCACCTCTTTAATCCCAGTACTAGGAAGACACATCTCTGTGAGTTCAAGGCCAGCCTGGTCTCTATAGAGAGTTAGGCTACCCAAGGCAACATAAAGTGAGGATTATCTCAAAATAGAAAACAGAAAAACTCTCTCACACATATATATCCATATCAAGCTGGCACGATGGTTCACACCTTTAACCCCCGAATTTGGGAGGCCAAAGAAGGGCTGTTGTGAGTCTGGTGAGTAACAGCGACAACAAAAATCTGTTGTTTTTACAGCTTCTGTTAGGTCCACTCAACACACTGAACTCACTTGTTTGTATAGATCAATATTACGTATGATATTTGCTCTATGCTGAGGTCTAATTTCTTTTTAAAAATTATATAGTAAGTACAATTTTCATACATCAAGATGACACCACTCATATAAATGACAAAAACATGTAATACCAAAGGTAACACTGTCATCAAAACGGAAACAGAATTACAGGGCACAGTTTTCATTGTCACTGAGAGCCTAGAAAGCTATGTGTACATTGATTAAAACGTTCTTCCTATGCCAGGAGAATTTAGAACCAGACTGCTACTTCCAAAGACAGACACTGTAGCAACACAACACAGAGGATATTGGTTAAGTAGCATATACAAAAAAACCTGATACATATTGCTCAAATCAGAGGGCACAGTAATTTAACTTAGACTAAATCCAAAAATCACAACAATGAATTTACAACCTAAATCTACTTATCCAGACACCGACTTATTAAAAATGAAAACAAAAACTGATTTATTTGTTTGTTTGAGACAGGGTCTCATGTAGCCTCAGCTGGCCTCAAGCTCACTATGTGACTGAGGATGACCTTGAACCCTAGACCTTTCTGCCTCTACCTTCAGAGGGCTGAGATTACAGGTGTGTGCCACAACTCCCAGGTAAATTTTAAGTTTTTTCAGTGCTGGAAATTGAACTCAGGGCTATAGGCACATTGGGCAAGTGCTCTACTACCGAGCTACACCTGCAGTCCTTATTTTTGCATTTGGAAACAGGGTCTCATTCCGTAGTTCAGGCTGACTTCAAACTTTCAGCATCCTTTTACCTCAGCCTCTCAAGGGCTGTGATTATAGATATGTGCCACTCACCTTGCCTGGCTCATTCTAAAAGTCCAACTCAACACACTATATTTATATCAGAAGGATCAGGGGAAAAAATGTACCATTGGTTATATAAATCTATAAGGTACTATAAGGACTTGACAGAGTTAGCCAGCAACAGAATCTAAGTTCCAGAAAATGTCATAACACAAAAACAATTTTGCTAGTAATAGATAATAAGATTACATGAAAGAGATCAAGAGAATTAAAAATGAATCTAAATTCCAGAAAATGTCATAAAACAAAACAATTTCGCTAGTAATAGATATAAAGAGTACATGAAAGGGATTAAGAGGATTAAAAATCTGTTTCTGGTGATTCAAGAACTCTTTGGAGGAGCTGGGGCTTAATGTAACTCTGTATGGAGGCATTTAGGAAGTTATTACAAGAATCCAAAGTATAATTCAGTTCCTTTTATACTTACCAAAAATAAAGAAATTACCTGATTGTGGTGGTAGAAATGTCTTTGCCTACTAAGAAGTGGTGTTTGCCCTCTGTGATTTGCTGAGCCCATGTGGGATGAAGCCATATTATATGAGAAAAATGGCCAGCATAAACTGCAGGCATAATCCAATTTTCAATACTTAATTCTCTGGAAAAAAAATCAGAAACATTACAATTATTAATGAATGATTTTTCCCAAACATTTGAAGACAGCAGGTCTCAAGTATGGCCCCTGACAAGGTTCCTGAGACTATTAGGTTAAAACGGTTTTCACGGAAATACTATTACCTTTAACTGAACAAACATTTGCACAAGCATGAGGGTGCACAGCATGATGATACACAGCATGACGGTGGATTGGTAACTTAAGTGCCATGCAAGGTCCATTAGCAGTCATTATAACATTACTAGCAATTACCCTGTCCAAAAGCTAGTTTTGCTGAAGAATGGTCATGGTTTTATTAATTCTTGCTCCCAACTAGATATTTTAAAATATTTTGTATAGTTAAAAAAAAAGGAAACCAGGCCGGGCGTGGTGGCGCACGCCTTTAATCCCAGCACTTGGGAGGCAGAGGCAGGCGGATCTTTGTGAGTTCGAGGCCAGCCTGGGCTACCAAGTGAGCTCCAGGAAAGGCGCAAAGCTACACAGAGAAACCCTGTCTCGAAAAAAAAAAAAAAAAAAAAAAAAAAAAAAAGGAAACCAGCAGAACTCCTTCTGTTTAGACGTGAAGCACAATGGTGGCTTCGAGGAGAAACACCTGGGGCTGAAGTGTAACTTGAGTTAATTTCTTCTTTGAAAGATCAATTAACTGAGGTTATTTAGACACAAGGCTGGATTGTTGGATTTTGCATTCCAGCTAAGCTTTCAGAAGCTTGTGGAGTTTTGGTGGAAGATCAAAGAACATCACAACACTACTTATCTGATTAAGTGATAGAAATACTATTCCATTTTCCAATCACATCTATGAGAACATGAATTTTCATGATATACTTCAACCAAAACAACACACAGCAACAGACTGAATGAAGAATCAGAGAATCCAGGTGTCATTTATAGAGGCAAAAATTAGATCTTAAAAGATTTAAATAATTCCATGTGATAGTTTTAAAAATGTATTTTAACAAAAATAACTTGTTTATGCAGACATAATGATGTAATATTTTACAGTGAATATCTGAAAATTTTATTTTTAGTTGTAACGTAAATACACACAACTATAATTCACATTGTTTTCAAGGCTTAATTTTTTAAGAGTATACAGGAATGCAGAAACTTGGGCCTGGTGGCATGTACATGCAGTCCCTGCACTGAGGACGTAGAGACAAGAGGATCAGGGGTTCAAGGCTGGCCTTGGCTATAAAACAAGCTGAAAGTCCGCTTGGTCTACATGAAACCCAATCTCAAAACAACAACAAAACCCCCCACAAAACTAGAAAAAAGAAACAAGATACTAAAAAGTTTAAGAACTGTTCTAACTAATGTGTGGTCTGACTACATGCTTAGCACTCTCTTTCAATTTCTAAACTATGAAAGGAAGTGAGGGAATGGTGGAACTACCACATTGCTTTAGGAATTAGTGCCTTGATTTGGAGTTTTGGAAAAAGTCAACTAGAAGGTCTATAGTAGACTGAACGTAATACGCTTTATACATGAGATGATGACAGGATTTCAGGGAGCTATTATCTGAAGATATAGACTCCTTCCTGAAGGATGGAATGTGAATTATCCACTTTACTTCTATTCCTCTGACTTTATTTTTTAAGATTTCTCTTACTCTTCATTATGTGTGTGTCCAGAATGTGCACACGAGTTCAGGTGCCTGCAGAGGCCAGAAGGTGGTGCTGTCCTTCAGAGCAGTCACAAAGTGGTCTCGAGCCACCCAGTGCAGGTGCTGGGAACCACACTTGGGTACTCTGCAAGCCTAAGTGCTCTTACCTGCCGAGCCATCTCTCCAGCCCCATCTCTACGATTTTATAAAACTGAAAATCAACAGGGTTTGTGACCTGAAAATAAAGTCACTGCGAAGTAGGAAGGACATAATCGTAGAAAGGATGGGCAAACTGAAGATGCATGATTATGAGACTGTTTTCAGAAAAGTCCTATTTTCTGGACCCCACTACCAAGCTTTAAAAGGGGAGGAAAGCTTATTTAGATTACTTCGCAAGTCTCTTCCAGCATCCCAAATTCTAAATTAGAGGCCATCAAATACTGGCTTGGCTGTTTGTTATAATTTTTTTTTGTCAAGTTTTATTGGAACAACTCTTGCCATTTGCTTGCACAACGTCCAGGACTGCTTTCATGTCACAAAGGCAGGGACAAGTAGGTGGATATGGATAGAGTGCCAGGAAACCTAAATTACCACTCACACACACCAGTGTCTTAGTTCCTTTTCCTGTCGCTATGATAAAATACTTTGACAAAAGCAGGTTTTGGCAAGGAGGTCAAGGCAGCAAGACTTTGAAGCAGCTGAACACATCACATCCATAGTCAGGAACCTGAGACAGGAACCAGGGACCAGGGAAGTGCTGTTCACTTCCCTCTCTCCATTTTTACAGACCAGGACCCCAGCCAGGAAGGGCACTGCTCACAGTGGGTGGGTCTACCCCCCTTTCGTAATCCAATCAAGACAATCCCCCACAGGCAAGCCCGGGTGCCCACTTCTCAGATAATTCTAGATTCTGCCAAGTTGACAGTTAACACTTAATCATAAAGAATATTCAATGTAGCGCTGGCTGTCCTCCAACGGTAATTCTCCTGCCTCAGTGCTCTAAGGGCTGGGATCGCAGGTATCAGCCACCATGCCTGGTCCCTGTTTTGGCTCTTTCAGTTTGTCAAAAACTTGTTCTTAAACAAAATAAAAAAGGTGATGGGCAGTTGTGACTGCCTGTCTTTAATCCTAGCAGAGTCAGAGCCAGGCGGATCTCTGTGAGTTCGAGGCCAGCCTGGTCAATAGAGCAAGTTCCAGGACAGGCTCCAAAGCTACACAGAGAAACCCTGTCTTGAAAAACAAAACAATACCCCCAAAACAAACAAACAAACAAACAAAAGACAAACCCAAAATAAAAAGGCAAACAAATAAAAAACCCCACACACATGAGTGTAGCAAAAGTCTATATTTTATCATCTGCTACATGCTATGTTTCAAATACATAAAATGATTTTTAAAAAAAGTCATGTTACCCAAAAAGTGCTTCCTTATCAAACACAGTGTCTGCTGGCATATTCACAGGAATAAGGAGGTCTGGATGTGAGTCAAAATGTAAAAAGCTGATATTACTAGCAGGAAGATGCTTCGAACCTATGGCCCGGTATATGAAAGGCAGAACCTGTAACAGAGACATACACATTGAGAATTGCACACTGTCAAGTTGCAGACTCAAAATCAATCAATCAATTATCAATCAATCACTGCACAAATTTGAAGTGCATCAAGTTGTTAAAAAGTGGAAAAATACAAAATTTCTTTACTCTAGATGGTTCTGATGAAAATCTCCGTCTTTATTACCCAACTGCTCAGAACCACTCACTCTATCATTATCCGTGTTCCAAGTACTCTATTTTTTTCTTTTAGGTCATTTTCTGTCCTTTTAGGACGGAGCTAGGCTGGATGACTCATGTTCTCCTCTTACACGCTATATGCCCAGGTTTCCTCCTAACTTCGAAAGCCCTGACCAACCCAAAGTCGACTTTGTCTCAGGAATCAACTTTCTTTACCGCCTTCATCTTTTTCCATCAGTAAGTCCCCTCCCCCCACTTTTTCCTGGGCGAGGGGTTGAACCCAAGGTCCGTGGCAAACACCGTGCCACCGAGCTTCACTCTTGACCCATCTTGTTTTATGTCCCGAGACCCTCCACGGGTCCTGTAAACAAAGCTCCCAAACCCACGGACCTCTTGCTGGCCGTCTACCAGAAGTCTGCGTACCGTACACACGCTACAACTGCAGTGCCATAAAACGTTCACCAACGCCGAGGACTTAATGTCCTCGGTAACCGCCCTCTGATAGGATCTACGGTTATGGTGCCCATTTCACAGCTGAGGGTTCAGGTTCTTGGCCAACCCTCTTATCAAACTGCACAAACAGTAGTCAGGAGACCGGGCAGCCAGCCTCAGGGGCTGGTTAAGCCTCTGCAGGCTGCCGCGGGTTCGAATCCCTCCTGTCAGGGCTCGGGGGCTTCCGCTGCCCGCTCACCTCCTGGTGATCCTCCACCACCCACACCGGAAGCCTAGGGTAGCGCCTAAGGCGCGTGCGGTCGCCTCCGGTGTCACTCATGTCTCCGCGCGACTCCGGCGGCCGCGACTCCGAGGAACCCGGAGAGCCGCCGGGCATCTCCAAGCCCCGCGCCCCTTCGCTGCCCTTTCGCGGCGGAAACGCGCGCTCACCCGGTTGCGCTTCCGGATTGGAGGGCGTCAAGGTGGAGGGGCGGGTGTGAGAGCGATAGGCAGTGTTGATTGGTCTAGATGTCCGTCACTCTCGCTGGCCCGCCAATCACGGCGCAAAGGTGCTGCGACGCTCTCCGGAGAGTTTTCCCTCCCTAGGCTCAGCTTTTTCAGGTTTGCTTTTTAATTCCCGGGGTTTCCTGTTCCGGAGGCGCGGGCGGCGCCTTTGCCGTGGAGGCTGTTGTAGTAACCAGGCTTGGCTCCGGCGGCGACGCGGGGGCTCTCTGTAGGTAAACGGGGGCGCTTGGCGGGTGTTTGGAGAGCGAGTATCGAGGGCCGGGATTTCAATGGAGTCCAGGGCGGAGCGAAATGATCCTGGGAGTTGGGTCTGGCCGCTTCGGTGCAGATCTGCCGCCGAGGGCGAGAGAGCGACCCTCGGTGCAGATCCCGCAGATATGCAGAAGCGGCATGGGGTGCCTTTCATCTGTTTGTGGAGCACAAGTCATGGTCCAGGCCCAGGGCCGCCGGGGAGGCGAGTCCCGGAGTCCCGCGCTTACCTCGCAGGCTGGCGGGAGATGCAAACCAGAGAACGTGCAATTGAGCATCCACCAGGCGGAGGCCGGGCTTCAGGGTTCAACCATGGCAAAGTGCGGAGTCTCAGTGACTTGTAGTCACACCTTGCAACTCTGTGTGTTCGATTGACGTTCCTGGACTAGTCAACTGTTCATAATAGCTCCCTCAGTTTTACTGCTTTCAAATGACAGCCCAGGAATAGGCATTTTTTCATTTACATTGAATTCATTGACTTGAGTTAAATTTTGCATCCACAATACATTGGTTCAGTATGTTTTAGCTTTTCTGACTGTAGAAACGTCCAGGGTGGTCTGGTAGTGAGTGTCCCACTCCATTTTTACACTATCCAGAGGTGTTAATTACCCTGACTGTTGCCTGACTGTTGTCTAGCTTCATTATATTCCTTTTTGTTATCTTGAAGTCTTTACATCCTTATTTTCTTGTTTTTAATCACGTTGAATTTTTCTTTTTGTGGTGTCTGGTTTTATTTTTTATTTATTTATTTATTTATTTATTATTATTATTATTTTTGAGACAGGGTTTCTCTGTGTAGCTTTGGAGCCTTTCCTGGAACTCACTTGGTAGTCCAGGCTGGCCTCGAACTCACAGAGATTGGCCTGGCTCTGCCTCCCGAGTGCTGGGATTAAAGGCATGCGCCACCACTGCCCAGCTGGTTTTATTATTATTATTATTATTATTATAATAAAAATATTTGTATATGGGTTTTGAGATCTTTGAGCCCTGAAGGCTTGTGTGTGCCATGTTCATCTTTGAGTCTACAGAGTTTGGGACAGTGCCTCACATGTATTGATTGACTCAGTAAATGATGCATGAATCAGTGAAAATGTCTGCTTCCTGGGTGGTTTCAATAATGCACATTTGTGGGGAGAAGGGAAATTCAAACTTAGTGACACAGAAACAAAAAGTAAAACCTGCCTGCCGTTTATTGTGTGCAGAAGTGACCGAATGAACCCATGGTTTCAAGGATCTGGTGACATTGAAGGAGCTCAACATGGGCACCCCTGACTGCCACAGGCAGTTGCTGGTAAGTTCTATAAAAGAAGTGAGTATAGACCAGGCAGTAGCAGTTTAGAAGGGATGAGGTTATGTTCCCAAAGGAAATCAGGACTGCTTCTCAGAATAGGTTCAGTAAGAGGTTGGTGGATGGGTAGGAATTCAGTGGACGAGTAAGGGATGGTCGGAGCTAAGAAGTTTCATGATAGTGCTCGGTTTGCTAATGGGCGGGGAAAGGATGGGCTGAGAGGGGCTTTGTGGAGAAGGAAATAGGATGATAACCCTGGGAGGGGTTGGGTTTCGGTCTTTTAGAACTTCAAATGCTGAGCATGGAGTTTGCACTCAATTCTGATGCCAGTAGTAGCTCTTTGGGTCCCTGGTTTAATCATGAGAGTGTTGGAATGAGGAATAATCATTAATCATATTATTTGGTAGCTATGTTTATTAAACAGTAATTGATAGAGCTCGAGTTATTTGTAATTTTTTTTTTACTTTGTCAGTTTGATAAAGACTTAAGTGTTTTTTAAAAATTTTATTTATTTTTGTGAATGTGTATCTATACGTTCGTGTATATATATGTGTGTGTGTTAGAGTTCTCTATAGTTAAAGAACTACATCTGTAGAAAGGGGATGTATGCCAGGTGGTGGTGGCACATGCTTTTAATCCCTGGGAGGCAGAGGCAGGCACCACAACTACACCCTATCTTGAAAAACCAAAAAAAAAAAAAAAAAAAAAAAAAAGAAGGGGGATTTATTAGTCCAAGCATCCAGTAGTTGCTCAGTCCTTGAGGCTGGATGTTTCACCTGGTTTTCATTATATGCTGGAGCCCTGAAGAAGTAGGTTCCAATGCCAGTGAAGGGATGGACTTGCTAACAAGGCAGGAACAAGCAGGCAAAGAGCAAGCAGAAGTTATATAGGCTTACAGCAGAAGGTATGGCCCAGATTAGATTTAGATTACAGATCTGGATTAAAGGTAAGTCTTCCTACTTCAAAGACCTGGATTAGAAGTGGATCCTCCCCCCACTTCAAATTAAGCATAAATCCCTCACAGATGTGCACCCGGAATAGTTATGTTGACAACCAAGAATAACCATCACAGTGTGTCTACATCAGTGGTTCTCAATCTATGGGTTGTGACCCCTTGGGGTCAACAAAATAATATTATGGTTGAGGGTCACCATAACATGAGGAACTGCATTAAAGGTCTACATTATGAAGGTTGAGAACCCCACTGGTCTACATTTGGCGAGAGGACTTTTTTTTTTGGATTCAGCCTATTTGGTGTTCTGTAAGCTTCTTGAATCTTCATAGGTATTTTTTTCTCTATGTTAGGAAAGTTTTCTTTTATGACTTTGTTGAATATATTTTCTGTGCCTTTGAGTTGGTATTCTTCTATCCCTATTATTCTTAGGTTTGGTCTTTTCTTGGTATCTCAAATTTCTTGGATGTTTTGTGTTACAACTTTTTTGGCATGAGTGTTTTCTTTGATTGATGAATCTATTTTCTCTATTGTTTCTTCAGCGTCAGAGATTCTCTGTTCCATCTCTTGCAGTCGGTTGGTTATGCTTGCGCCTGTAGTTCCTGTTGGTTTAGTCAGAATTTCTATTTCCAGGATTCCCTCAGTTTGTATGTAGAGATTCTACCTATTTGTATGTAGACAAGTGTGCAGGTGCTTCCAGAGGCCAGAAGAGGGCGTGGTATCTCCTGGTGATTGTGAGCCACCCAACATTGGTGCTGGGAACTGAACTCTTCAAGAGCAGCAGGTGCTCTTAACTGCTGAGCTATTCTCCGCCCCTAGAAAGATGGTTCTACATTAAAGCTTTTGGCATTTAGTGTTTGTGTGTGTGTTTTTTAAAGCTTTTTGTTAAAGTTCAAATATTTCAAAAGTCATTTATTTGACAGTGTTCTTCTGTGGGAAGAGCGGAGAATGAAAGTAAATAATGTAACTTGTGTTAGGTTGTGGGTATATTTGAATTTGAGTGCAGGTTTCACTGTGATTTTTGGGTTGGATTTATGCCTTCTTTATATTACAGTGGAGGGAGTGTGAGTGACAGAGAAAACCTTTCCTTCAATCTTTTACCAAACCAGAGATGGGAGGTGGCTGTGCTTCTGGTCAGTTTAGCAATAGTTAGTTTTGAGTTAGTACAACTAATCAGGACAGCTTGAAAGTTGCTTGGAAACTTGATAGTTGTTCCTGATTTTGTTAATAGGCTAAGCATTTTCAAGGGCTTAAAAAAAATTTTTTTTTTTTTGTTTTTTGAGACAGGGTTTCTCTGTGTAGTTTTAGTGCCTGGCCTGGATCTTGCTCTGTAGACCAGGCAGGCTGGCCTTGAACTCACAGAGATCTGCCTGTCTCTGCCTCGTAAGTATTGGGATTAGAGGCGTGTACCACCGCCACCGGCTAAGGGTTTAAAATTATTGTTAAGATAATTGTAAACAAACAAGCAAAAAAAACCAACCAAACAAACAAACAAAAAAACAACTCTACTTTATAGCACTGGCAGTTTTGAAAACATGTTTAAATATTCTTTCTGTCTTGTAGAGCGTACATTCTGAGTGGGAGATGGAGCGTTTCTAGAGGATACATCACCATGCAAGGCAATACGTGGTAAGTGGTATGCTGGAAATGGCAGTTCAGGAAGACTGAAGAAGAGAGGGTAGGTGGTGGGCCAGAGGTGGGAACCTTTCCGATAGAGGGGAAGGGCAGGGATGTGTTCATTCTATGGTCACAGCACATTAGAGGTTTGTGTGCAGGGCTAAGAACCAGACCAGGAGCGTGAGTGAAACATCCTAGAGCCGTCCCCTGAGTGAGCTTGCAGTTTTTGACTGCAGGTAGGCATTGAAGGTAGAATTATATAATTAGTTGGTGGACTGCGGTGCTTGTAAGACCTGCTAAGAAGCAGCATCGAATATTGTAAGAGCAGGAAATCTAAGGAAGACGTGTTAGCCGGTGTTCTCTAGAGTTAAAGAATTTACAGAATGAATTGGTATATACAGAAAGAGATTTATTAGAATGACTTACAGACTGGATGCCCAGGTAATCCAACACTGGCTGGCTGTGAATGAAAAGTCCAAGAATCCAGTAGTTGCTCAGTCCACAAGGCTGGATGTCTCAGCTGGTCTTCAGTCTATCCTGGAATCCCGAAGAAGTAGGCTCTCATGCCAGTGGGCTTGCTAGCAAGGCGAGGACAAGCAGGCTAAGAGCAAAAGCTTCCTTCTTCCATGTCCTAATATATATAAACTTCTAGCAGAAAGTATGACCCACATTACATCTGGATTACAGATCTGGATTAAAGATGTGTCTTCCTACCTCAAAGGTCTGGATCAGAAGTGGATCTTCTTACGTCAAATTAACTAAAAATCCCTCACAAGCATGGCGTCCATTTTTGAGTTTTTAGTTCCAGATGTAGTCAAGTTGACAACCAAGAATAGCTATCACAGAAGACTTATGTGTGGTGATAAGGATGTTGAAAGTTCAGCAAGAATATAATTGTAGTTAAGTAAGGAAGTACTCAGGGAGTATTTACAAAAAAAAAAGATAGGAGTTTTATTTTTTAAAAAATATTGTTGGTACACGCCTTTAATTCTAGCATTTGGGAGGCAGAGGAGGGCTGATCTCTGTGAGTTCCAATCCAACCTGCTCTGTATTGAGTTTTCAAGCAAGCCAGGGTTGCAGAATGAGACTATATCTCAACAAAACAAAACAAAACCTTATTTATTAAGCTGTAGTGACACATACATGATGTCAGTTTAAAAATAAAGTTTTAGTTAAATGGGGTAAGGGAGAAAAAGTTTTCAGGATGATTCCCTTGTGTAGGCATTGATGTCCAACAAATGATATTTGTTGGAAAGGGAGTTGAGCATATTGTTTCTCAGCAACTAGAGATAAAGGTCCTGGCACTAATCCTGCTTGTATATGCATTTATCAGGTGCCAGCATGGTCAGGTTTCAGGTGCACTTTCATGGTGAAGATTACTGTGTGGTGTTCAGGTGGCTTTCTTGCTGTATCATTCCTCACCAGGTAGAGACAGGGTTCTCTCTCTTCCTTTTTCATAAGAGTACTAATCCCATTATTAGAACACCCAGCTGTGAAGAGACACCATAAATAAGGCAATTTTTGTAAGAGAAAGTATTTGATTGGGAGCTTGCTTAGAGTTTCAGAGGGTTAGTCCATGATCATCATGGCAGGAAGTGTGGTGGCTGACAGGCAGGCTGAACCACAAGCAGGGGGGCAAGGAGACAGAGAGAGAGAGAGAGAGACAGACAGAGAGAGACAGACAGAGAGAGACAGACAGACAGACAGACACAGACAGACAGAGAGACTGACTCTGGGCCTGGTGTGGGCTTTTGAAACCTCAAAGCCCACCCTCAGTGACACTGCTCCTTTAACAAGGCCACACCTCCTAATCCTTCCCAATCAGTTCCACTAACTGGGGACTAAGGCTTCAAATATATGAACATATGGGGGACGTTCTCATTCAAACCACCATGCTTAGGACTTACTTTAGTAAATACCTGTGACTTACTTTAATCCTGGTTACTTCCTCCATGTGTCACCACATAGGAATTTAAGAATTTTGAGGAAGCAAAAATGTTTAATCTATAGTAGCATTTTCAGGAAGTTTAAATGTGAAGAAGAGGGGAAAATGCATAGTTGAGGGCGAACTGGAGGCCAAGGCAAGTGTTTTATGTTGAGTAGACTGGACACTCAAGTGCTGGTGTCCAGGGTCTGGTGGCCGGCCGGGAAAGATGGGAAATGGTGGATGGGGGTAGCGGCCCCCTAGTTTTTGGAGATGGGGCTCTAGGTGCTTGTGGTAAGGTAAGCTTTGCTGGGAGCAGGAAATCGGGGATGGGATTGGATGCAGACAAGTTCCGTAAGTTGATACAGCATCTGTTCTGAACCCTCAAAGCCCCACCCTCTGTGACACACTTTCCCCAACAAGAATGCCACTCCCTATGAGTCTGTGGGGGCCATTTTCATTCACACCCCCACAGCGCTCATCAGGACAGTCCCGTATTTGGGAAACCCTGTTTACGTAGTGACGTGTGTGGTCCACATAGATGCATGCAGAGGACAAACCTTGGGTGTCGTTTCTTTCCTCAGGTGCCATCCACTTTATTTTTTGAGATCGGTTCTCTCACTGTATGACTGGCCAGGGGCCCTCAGGAATCCACCTGTCCCTGCCTTCCCAGCTCTGGGATTAAAAGCACATTCACCATATTTGGCTTTTTTATTTGTTCTGGGGCTCGAACTCAGGTCTTTATATTCTCCCTATTCCGAGAGGCTTTTTTTCCCCCTTCTTTTTCAAGACAGGGCTTCTCTGTGTAGCCCTAACTGTCCTGGAACTCTTTTTTTTTTTTTTTTTCTTTCGAGACAGGGTTTCCCTGTGTAGCTTTGGAGCCTGCCATGGAACTCACTCTGTAGCCCAGGCTGGCCTCGAACTCACAGAGATCCGCCTGGCTCTGCCTCCCAAGTGCTGGAATTAAAGGTGTGCGCCACCACCCCGTGTAACTCATTCTTGTAGACCAGGCCTGGCATGAATTTAGAGATCCTCCTGCCTCTCCCTCCTGAGCGCTGGGAATAAAGGTGTGCGCCACCACTGCCTGCATCCCCTAAGGTTTTTTTTTTTTTTTTTTTTTTTACAAAATTACTTCAAAATTCCATTCGATTTGTTGTGCGTGTGTGCAGGTCACAGGACAACTTGCAGGCGTCATTTCTCTCTTTCCATGATGTGGATCTTGGTGAGGCCCATGTTTTGATTTCTCTTTTCCTTCTCTCTAAAAAGTCACAGAATGTCGTTCCACCCAGGACGAGGGTGTCCCCGAGGACGAGGAGGACATGGAGCCCGACCCTCAGCACCAGCTTTCAGGCCCCAAAACCTGAGACTCCTTCATCCTCAGCAGCCTCCTGCGCAATATCAATATGAGCCTCCAAGTGCCCCTTCCACCACGTACTCGAACTCCCAAGCTCCCAACTACATGCCTCCGCGACCGGACTTTGTACCCTACCCTCCACCCATGCCGCCGTCAGCCCAAGGCCCCGTCCCGCCCTGCCCAGTCAGGCCCCCTTTCCCCAACCACCAGATGAGACACCCTTTCCCAGCTCCGCCCTGTTTCCCACCCATGCCCCCGCCAATGCCTTGCCCTAATAACCCACCCGTCTCTGGAACACCGTCCGGACAAGGCACTTACCCCTACATGGTGCCCCCGCCTTCCATGCCGCACCCCCCGCCCCCTCCGGTCATGCCCCAGCAGGTTAATTACCAGTACCCTCCTGGATACTCGAACAGTTTCCCGCCTCCCAATTTCAACAGTTTCCAGAACAACTCCAGTTCTTTCCCGCCCAGCGCCAACAACAGCAGTAGCCCTCACTTTAGACACCTCCCTCCGTACCCACTCCCAAAGGCTCAGAGTGAGAGGCGGTCCCCAGAAAGGCCTAAGCACTATGATGACCACCGGCACCGGGATCACAGCCACGGGCGCGGTGAGAGGCATCGGTCCCTGGAGCGCCGCGAGCGAGGCCGCAGCCCTGAGAGGAGAAGACCGGACAGCCGCTACCGGTCAGAGTATGAGCGGGGGAGATCGCCGTCCCGCCACCGCAGCTACGATAGGAGCAGGTACACCCGCATGGAGAGTCCTTAGTAAAGCCACAGGCACAGGCACGGCCAGTTTCTATCATCTGCCGGCAGACCCACAAAAACTTGTCAACTTTTTTTTTTTTTTTTTTTTGGTTCTTTGAGACAGGGTTTCTTTGTGTAGCTCTGGCTGTCCTGGAACTCGTTCAGTAGACCAGGCTGGCCTCGAACTCAGAGATTCGTCTGCTTCTGCCTACAGAGTGCTGGGATTAAATTTAAATGCATGTGCCACCACTGCCACCGTCACTTGGCATGTACGTTGATTTGTTAAAAAAAAACAACAACAACAAAAAAAACCCATGATGTAGACATTTTAGAAGAGAGACTGAGAAGAAGTAAGTTAATTGTAAAGAAAAACAATGTAAGTTGGGTGGTGGTGGTACACTCTTAATCCCAGCACTTGGGAGGCAGAGGCACGTGAATGTCCTGTTCGAGGCCAGCCTGGTCTACAAAACAAAATCTCTTGTTCTAATCTTGGCTATACGAATTTTAGTCTGCATTTATTTGTTAAGGAAATAGAGTTTTCTAGAAATCAGTGGGTAAGGGAGTCCTTGAATGCTTTTGCTGTAGGGTTAGGTCGTTAGGTCTTAAGAAGTCTTAGGTAGACTTCCGTTTAGCACTTAGTGATGACTTGGAAAACAGCCTGTGTAGAGACTGTCTGTCCCTCTAGTAAAACGAGGAGGTGTAGTAGGAATAGCACCTAGAATTTTCTTAGCCACAGGCTACTTCTTCAGAGGAAAGTTCAGTGCAGAGATGGTGTTGTGAGTCTTTGCTGAAAACAGCTGTGTGTGTTATTTCTTCTAAGAGAGCGGGAACGAGAGAGACACAGGCATCGGGACAACCGCAGGTCGCCATCTCCAGAAAGGTCCTACAAAAAAGAGTATAAGAGGTCTGGAAGGTAAGCAGGTGTCGGAGTCGCTATCAGAATTCCGATTTCTGTGTATGTGCCGCTGTCTGCCAAGTCTTCATTTCAGCTCTGGCCAGGGTGGCCTGGAAAATCAGAAGCCCAACATTAATACGGAATTTGATGATCTTGATAAGTGTCTCCAAATTAGAAAGTGTGTATGTATGTATGTATGTATGTATGTATGTATACAATCCATCCACAGTGCAATAAAACTATGGACTAATAAGTCTAGATTAAAAAAAATTATTCATAATTATGTTCTTAAATTTACTTGTTTCAGAAAAAAAAAAAGAGCAAAGTGTTCAGTTTATGCCCCCGTTAGCAAACAGACACCACGATTGTGATTGCTACAGTTTAAAACATCATTTCTATGTTTAAATCTGTGGTCTTAGGACCACATCTAAGAGTGGTCCTGGAGTTGGACAGGTTGGAGGTAAAATAAGAGAGTTCGATTTTCCTTATTGACTGGTGAAGTGTCACGGAAATAATACACATTAAACACTTAGAACCAACCCTAAAATAAGTACCAAATGAATGGTAACTATATATGATTATGCGAGCACTTGACTTTAGAAATAGGTAGTGTTTTAGTTAGGGTTTCTATTGCTATGAAGAGACACCATGATCATGGCAGCTCTTATAAAGGAAAACAGTTCATTGAAGTGGTGGTTTACAGTTCAGAGGTTCAGTCCATTATCATCATGGCAGGGAGTCTGGTAGTATACAGGCACTCATGGTGCTGGATACATCTTGACCCGAAGGTAACAGGAAGTTAACTGAGACACTGGGTAGTATCCTGAGCATAAGAAACCTCAGAGCCTGCCCCCACAGGGACACACTTCCTCCAACAAGGCCATATCCACTCCAAAGACACACCTACTAATAGTGCCATCCCTGTGAGATTATAGGGATTACATTCAAACTACCACAGATAGTAAGTAAGAAAAGCAGAAAATAGGGTTTCAGAAGCTGAGTGTGGTGACTCACAATTCATTGTCCCAACATTTGGGAGGCTGACACAGGAGGAGTCAACTTTGAGGAACCCAGTAGTGAAAGATCTAGTATGGAGTAGACGCAGAGAAATCTTACCAATGTCTGAAGTAGAATAGGTAACCAGGACTGTAGGGGAAGCGAGAAGAGCGTGTGCGAAGGTCTTAGTGTAGAGAAATGCTCTTAGAAAGTCAGCTGGGGATGTCAGGAAATCAGCTGTGAAGGCTTCTGTACTAATCTGCAGCAGAAGTGAGTCTGATGGTCTAGATCAATGGTTCTCATCCTGTGGCAAACCTCTATCTCCAATTTCCTTATTGTGAGTGGGGGAGATATGAGGAAAGATAAGAAAATGAGTTCAGTCTGGGGCAATAACGTTATGACCAGAGTGTTCTCAAAAGAAGTGACATGAGGCTGGAGAGATGGCTCAGAGGTTAAGAGCATTGGATGCTCTTCCAGAGGTCTTGAGTTCAATTCCCAGCAACCACATGATGGCTCACAACCATCTGTAATGAGATCTGGTGCCCTCTTCTGATGTGCAGGAATACGTACAAGTAGAATACACTGTATACATAATAAATAAATCTTAAAAAAAAAAAAAGTGACATGAACTGTTGTCATGTCATTGGTGATACCAAGTCTGCTTGCTTCAGCAGCTCAGATGCCAAAAGAACTGGAATGTTACAGAGATTATGGCCCCTATGCAAGAAGGACATGTAAACTCATGGAGCACTCCATAGTTTTTATAAGAGAGGGTAGGAAGTAATCAGAATGCATCATATATACGTATGCATTTACCAGATAAGATTTAGTTAGTAAGAAATTGTGAATTAATTTACTTCATTAGAATGGCAAAGATTTCAAAAGAACTGTTTTGATGAGATGTGTGGAGATGAGAACTTGCAAGTGTTTTTGATGGTAGCTTAAATTGGTGCTAGGTTACGGGGACAAGACTGAAAACCAGCACCTACACGGTGGTGACCGCTGTGACAAACAAGTAAAGAAAACACGATGGTGTTCTCAGCAGGGAAATGTTAACCCGCACGACCAGTGTCAGAGTTGTTAAATGACGGTCTCTACATGAGAGATTAAAATCCAGTGCTAGGTCACCCTGTAATCCCAGCACTTCTGAGGTGGAAGCAGGAAGATCAGGAACTCAAAGCTAACCTCAGCTACAAAGTAAGTCTGGGGCCAGCCTGGGCTACATGAGACCCAGCCTCCAAAGAATAGAAAGCAAAAACAGAATGGACCCTGTAAAAAATGACTCAGATATAGGTGTGTTAAAATAGAACATATTCCTGATTAGGAATATTTACAAACATTCATGGACTATGATTGTTATCTATGCAGGTGTGGATATTTTTTTGTTATGTGTTTATGCTTTATCTTTCTTTGCTTTTTATTTTTATTTTTTATTTATTTTTGTTGTTATTTAGACAGGGTCTCTCCATGTAGCTAGCTGTGTCTGGTCTAAAACTTGCTATGGAGATGAGTCTGGCTCAAACTTTCAGCAGCATTCCTCCCTCTGCTTCCTGAGTGCTGGGTTTTAGGCATATGCCAATAAACCCAGGCTGTGCTTTCTTCTCCTACAGTGCACCCACATTTTATTTATGTACTAGTGTGTGTGTGTGCACACGTGTGTGCGTTCGTGTGTGAGTGTGCCCGTGCGTGTGGAGAGGTCAGGAGACAGTGTTTGGACAGTGTTTCCTCTCCTTTCGTCCTGTAGGATCCGGGGATTCTGCTTGTCAGACAATCAGCGTCTTTAGTTGTTGCGCACTATCTCATGTACCAGGCTTTTTCTTCCGGGCCACCAGCTACTTCCCAGATCACGACACAGAGACGAGTGCTTGGCCTTAGCTTAGGCTGGTTTCTGGCTTTTTTTTTTGTTTTCCCCTTTAATTCAAATTATCCTGTTTCTCTTCATCTATGTTTTTCCTCGGGGCTTTTTACCTTTTTTCTGTGTGTTCTACTCTGTGTCTGCTGCCTGGCTGGCTCCCAGCATCTTCCTCTCTTTCTTCCTCATTCTCTCTTCTTTTTTAAAAATTTTTATTAGATATGTTCATTTTATTTCATGTGAATGTTTTGCATCCATGTATGTATGTGCATCATATGTGTGCATAGATAGTGTCTGCAGAGGTCAGAAGGGGAACAGATCTGGAACTGGAGTTAGGGATGGTTGTAAACCACCATGTGGCTGCTGGCAACTGAACCCAGATCCTCTGCAAGAGCAGCAAGTGCTCCTAACTGCTGGGCCGTCTCCCCAGCCCCTTGTCCTCTCCTCTCTTCTTCTCTTCTTCCCAGCCTAAATTCCTCCTCCTGCTCATTCTCTCTGCCTGCCAGCCCCGCCTGTCCCTCCTCTGCCCAGCTGTTGACCGGTCAGCTTTTTATTAGACCAGTCAGGTGCCTTAGGCAGGCAAGGCAAACAGCAACACATCTTTACATCATTAAACAAATACAGCATAAAGAAATGTAACACGTCTTTACATCATTAACGAAGGCTGCAGAAACAAATATAACACACCTTTACACTGTTAAAATAATACTCTGCAACATACACAAATGTAACAGCTTTACATGTTAAGATAACCCACAACAATCTCGTGATCCCATTGGTTTTATTTTGACTAGAGCTTTTTGGTTTTTGGTAACAAAACGAATGATGCGTGCTGTAATATGTGTGTTTAGAAGTTACAGAAATTTTTCAAGGCAGGGTCTCAGATCTGTTTGCAGGCTGGCATGGAGCTCACTGTGTGTCAGGAAGTCTAGAGTTTACAGCAGTCTTCGCATCTTTGCCTCCGAGGTGCTGAGATGACAGCCATGAGTCACCATGCCGGTCTCAGCTTTCTTGGGTAGAAGTAACTTTATCAGTGGACAGTGGGGTGACCACTGGTTTAATAATGTGGCTATTCTTATTAGCTGTCTCTTTGAAGGATTTTTTAGGTTTTGTCTAAATTTAATAGGCTTAAGTTAGAATCTACTCTAGATCTTTTGCCTCCAAGTACATCCATAGGATTAATCTTCATATATTTTAAGCCCCAATAATTCAAGGATAGTAGATTTCTTACCTTCTTCATTAGCTAAGTTGATATGAATATTTTGAGGGTCAAAATTAGGCACAGTTTTGATTGAGTAGCAACACTCAAGTCTGTCTTTATGAGTGTGAGTGTCGCTTTGCGCAGATTACTTGTCAGGCTGCATGCATTCATTTTTAGGAAGCTTAAATTTTTCTTTGGCAAAACAGTATGTGAAAGATTCAAAACTAGAATCTTCATTGATGAAATTGTCCGCAAGTAGAGATTTTCTGCCGGGGTCCAGCCTTGACTCGGGTTCAGGTTCTGAGGTGGGCAAGGGCATCAGCTGACCACCAAGTGGATTGTACCCACGTGGCCCCAATAGCTCAGGCCGTCTTTATTTATACTTAAACAGAGTTTTGTTTTTGTTTTTTTTTTAACCAGGGTTACATGAACAGCTGTATTATTGGCTTCTATTTTTGACTTTAAGAAATACATCACGGGGCTGGAGAGATAGCTCAGAGCTTAAGAACACTGGCTGCTGCTCCTAAAGAGGACCCAGGTTCAATTCTCAGTACCCACATGGTAGCTCACAACTGTCGGCCAATGCCAGCTCCCCAGACCCGTCTGTAACTCCAGTTCCAAGGGATATGACATTCCACACACAGATATACATACAGATGGGACACCAATACACATAAAATAAAAACAAAAAAGGGGGACCCTCTCCTTAAAAAAAAAAGAAATGCATCACAGTTTAAGGAATACATGTGATCATTATGAAAGCCCCCATTGTTCCTCTTTATACTTCCCAACACACCTTCCCACCGCTCCATATTATTCTAGACACAGAGGTCAGCGTTTTTGCAGCTTCACTAAATACCGAGCCAGACACACCCTGCTCTCAGCCCACGTCAGCTGGCAGCTACTTGTGGTTACAAAGTTAAAAAGTAATGGGCGTGGGCACAATGCTTTAAGGACAATATTCAATCCCAGACAGTTCTTTCATGTCCGCAAGATATATTTCTCTACAGTGCCTTTTTCTACAAGAGGGTCCCGTGTCTCAGTCTTCTGTAAAAGGCAGACTTTGACAAAGCACTCTTCCCATCTCTCTACACCATACTTCTCCCACCAATATAAGCTCCTGTGTGTGGTAAAGATGGATCTATCCATCCCACATTTTTATTGTATTTTTCTCTCTTGGAGCAGACCAGATCCTGCCATGACTCTATGCTTAGTGTCCGGGGAACTTACTCTCAACAGTTGGCACTATGTGTATTCCTGAGGCTTTTCCCTATTCTGTGTATGCACACCTTACTCTCCTCTCCAGAACTGTGAGGCATGGTGAATGTTCCAAGTGTTGTTTTCTCCTATGTACCTAACTATCTCTGTTGAGTCAGAAAAGTGCCCAGGATTGGGAGTTGCAGTTAGTAATCGCAGATAAGAGATTTAAGAAACATTAGCCGCCTACTGAATCTTAGGGGAAAGTATTTGAAAAGGAACAGAATTTCCAGGGAAAATTACAGCTGTTGCCTGTGTGACTGATGAAGTAAAACTAAAAACTGCCCAGAGAATCACCAATAATGAGAGAGAAAAGAGTCTGAAAGCGGCACGAATTTTGCAGATTCCTACGCTGTCCCATAATGGTCCTTGCCAAGTGAGAGTCTGTTTCCACAAGTGCCTTGTCCTGAGGAAACCAGATGGACAGGTAGTCACACGCTGATCCGAGACTAGGCTGCATGGCTCCCAACAATTTCCAGATATTTTCTGAGTATCTTTTTTTCCTAGGAGCTATGGTTTACCAGTTACTCCTGAACCCGCCGGATGCGCACCAGAATCACCTGGGGAGAGTATTAAAAATACAGATTCTTGGGCCCCACCCCCGGAGGTTGCGAATCAGTAAGTAAATCTGGGGTAGGGCCTGGGAATTTGTATTTTTAAACAAACCAGGCGATTCTGATGCTAGCAGGCTGGCATTTGGGAATCACTGATGTAGTGAAAGTTGGTGTGGTGTATTGGCATGGCATTGGCATGGCATTGGCATGGCATTGGCATGTAGGTGGAAAATGCACCAGCTAGCTGAGATGATGGCGCGTTATTTTTAATAACTAGCTCTTCATCCCCCCCCCCCCCCCCTTTCTGAAGCCGGTCTCCAAGCAGGGAGAAGAAGAGAGCTCGTTGGGAGGAGGAGAAAGACAGGTGGAGTGATAGCCAGAGCTCTGGCAAAGAGAAGAACTACACTTCCATCAAAGAAAGAGAGTCGGAGGAGGCGCCCCCTGACCGAAACGAGGAGGAGGAGGAGGAGGAGCTGCTCAAACCTGTGTGGATTCGCTGTACACATTCGGAGAGCTATTACTCCAGCGACCCCATGGATCAGGTGGTAGGTCTGAGGCCGAGGCCGTACCCACTAGGGTTTCCCCAGCCCCGCCCTGGTGGCCTTTGCAGATAATTCTTTGTGGGCGTTGCCTGTGTATTATGTTGTCGCCTCTGTATTGTATTGTGTAAGCAGCATCTGTCGGTCCTGTTGGGTCCTGGTAGCACCCTTCCCCAGTGGTGAGAACCAAAGGTGTCTTCCAATGTGCCACCTGTGCCCGGTGTCAGTTTTCTGATGCCGTGGTAAAGTAGCACGACCAGAGACAGCTTAAAGGAGAAAGGTATTTGGCTTGTGGTTCCAGGGGGTTGGAGTCCGACATAGCAGGGACCCACCTGGCATGGCAGCAGCTGGCTGCAGCAAGAAGCTGAGGACAGGCAGTCAGTACTCACCAGGTCCCTGCCTGCCTGTCTTCTGAGACCAGACAACATCGGGCGCCTCAGGATGGTGTGGTGTAGAACAAGATCACATCACGGTGGCATGTAGGAAGTGAAGAGCAAGAGCTGGAGGCAGTGTGAGGGTGTAAACACTCAAAGCCTACCCCAGAGATATTCTTCTCTAGCTAGTCTCTACCTCTTAAAGGTTCTGTAACTTCCCCAAACAGCAGCACTGTTTGAGGACCAAGTGTTTCTACCTGAGCCTATGGGGGCCATCTCTCATTCAAACCACAGTGTTCCCTGAGGGGAACCACCCCAAGGTGAGAATCACTATTGCAGAGAAACGGTGTTTTAAAGATGCCAAAGGCTAAGAGTCTAGTTAGTACGTACATAAGGATTCTACATTCTGTGATGCTAATGATCTTCATACTGGCATTTTTGTGACCTCTAACCTACAACTAGTCTATGGTGGCGTGCATGTGCGAGCGCGCGCGCACGCGTGCGTGTGTGTGTGTGTGTGTGTGTGTGTGTGTGTGTGTGTGTGTGTGTGTGTGTTTCCTCAAATGGGAGGTAAAGGATTTGAGTTTCATTTTGAGGTGTGTGTATATATATACCAAAAGGTCTTGACCGAAAGATCACTAGCCATAGGAAGTTTCCAGCACATCTTGGTTGATTTGGGGAGGGGAAGCCATTCTGTTCGCTTTCCTAGGCCATAGAGGGGACTCCATGTGCATAGTCCTTGGGATGTGCTCCTGTAGGTCTTAGCCATGGGCACTGCCGTTGTGTGGTGGCCTCAGCCCTCCACACACTTACTCTTCTTCATTTTCCTTCATCTTCACTGTTTTCTTTCATCCTCTTTCTTGTTTCCTTTTCTTCCCTGTAAGGATTGTGCCAACCCCATTAATTATAAATTAAGTTCATATCAAATACTTGATACAAGGTTCATTAGTGAAATGAATGAGTCCTACAGATTTAGGGCCCAAGAAGTTGGCCATGTGAGATTTAGTGCATGAGGTTAGGTAAGATGGGGTTCTGCTGTTGGGGGTTCTGTGAAAACAGAGATGCTCTTTGACTTAGGACAGGGCTACATCTCAGTAACACCATGATAAGTTGAAAATGTCTTAAGTCCAAGATATATTTAATACACCTACCAAATGTCATAGTAACCCTACTCTGCTATAAGTGTGCACAGAGCACTTAGGTTCTATTCTGTAGTTGGACAAAAATCATCTTCTGTCGTCTTACAAAGTATTGAGTAGCTCATGGAAAGTTTTGAAATCCTGGCAGCATAGTATGAAATAGAATATGGGTTGTACCTTGTCATAATGGCGTGGCTGCCTGAAAGTTACATCTCACAGTCACCGCCCAGCATCTCAAGAGAGGACCATACAGGAAAAGATTAAAACCACAACTCTGAAGTACAGTTTTGTAAACATTTGTTTATTTTGTATGTGTGTGTGAGTGAGCGTGTGTGTGTGTGTGTGTGTGTGTGTGTGTGTGTGTGCACGTGTGTGTGAGTGAGCATGTGTGTGTGATCACAGGACAGCTTGTGGTATTGGTTCCCTTTATCCACCAGGAAGGTTATGGGATTGAACTCAGGTTGTCGGGCTCGGCAGCAAGCGCCTTTACCTGCCAAGCCATCTTGCTGGCCCTGAAGTACAGCTTCTACTGGATATGCATTGTTTTTGGACGCTCAGTTCCTCCTATTGGGACCCTTCTCTGGGGACCTTGAAAGATTTCCTTGTTTTTGGAAGAGAAGGGTTTGAGGACTCCATGGTAGTGGTATGATACTTGATAAACTGGAGCAGGCTTTTAAGTCAGCTAGTTCCTGTTACGTAGCAAAGGGAAGGTGCCTGTGCTGAGCACTTTCATGGTGCTGACATTTTATTTTGTAGTTCCAATGTCCTAATTAGTCGTACAATCTCTGCGGCAGGAAGTCAGTGTTCTGTTAGCGAGGCTGGCTGCCGTAAGAAATACTGCTACTTGAGTGAGTTGGGTTTAGTTTTCTTATAAGAAGGTGTGTCGAGGGCTCAGGGCTAGCACTCTGAGGTTGTCTTAATCCTCCACAGTTCTGGAGTTGTACTGGGTAGGCATTGTGTTCTTACCTATGTCTGCATATAGGATGCACAGGGCATGGGCCTTGCCCCGGTTCCCCTTTCACCTCTGCCAGAGCTGTACCACTTGTCTCCGTGGGTTATGTTTGCCATTTCGGCCGTAACAAAGCTTTATCAGCTGGGTGGCTTCAAAAGCAAGTGTTTATCATTTCGTAGCTCCAGGGCCCAGAAGTTAAGCTTGGATCTCATTGGCTAAATCAAGGTGTCAGAAAGGTAGTAGGTTCTTTCTGGAGCGCTAGAGAAAATGTTTTCTCATTCATTAAATTCTTTTGTTCTTTGTGGCTATTGAGCAGAGGTTCTGGTTTCATTGCTTACCGTGGTTCCTGTGGGTTCCTCACTCTTGGTAGCCGTTTGTATTTCTCCCCATTCCGAGGACGCTGCCATGGCGGCTCTGACATCCTTACCACCTTCTCTGCCGGAGACAATAGGATTCAACGGCAAATGCCAGACTGCAGGTGTCTGGGCAGCTTCCCTCCTGGTCATCTCCCTCGAACGGTGTAAGCAAAGGGAGCGGGCTGGAGAGATGGCCTAGTGTGAAAGCCCCGGGTGCTCATGCCGAGGCTCCAGGTCCGATCCCAGCACTCATGTGGCAGTTCACAACTGTCTCTAACTCCGCCGCCCTCCTCTGCCCTCCAGGGCACCGGTTAGAGACAAAGCACCCAGGCAAGGTGGTAAGAACGCCAGAGCTGTCGAGGGGGCGGGGCTGAGGAGAAGCAGTCACTTCTCCTTCTGAGGGGCCGATGATTGATTTGCCTTAGGTTTATTTTTATATATGAAAGGTCTGCTTTTTACATTTTGAGGTTATTAGGTCAAAAGGTCTGGGCGTTTAGAGGGATTTTCGTTCTGGAAGGAGAGTGGGTAGCCGCAGAGGACTTCCTCTTGGACTGTGTTTTAGGAGCCCTGTGCTTGTGGCAGGAAGGGCGGGAGGGGACTTTCTTTTGCTCCAAGGGTCATAGTATTTTTTAATGTCACATCTAATGGGCATCGGCAAATAGTTCCCGTGCTGCTCTGTGTTGGTGAAAGCCGTTTACCTGAACTGCCAGGCAAGCAGTGTGTTTGGCCCAGAGGCTCACCCCCGGTGTGTGGCCTTTTCCTTTTCAAATACTGATTGCATTGGGGCTTTAAAAATGGCGTTTTGTAGTTAAAGGTTCTTCTTAGTATGGCGGTTTTTAATATGGCTTCTCCCATTGCTCCTTTCCTTATTCAGGGAGATTCTACTGTCGTTGGAACGAGTAGGCTCCGTGACTTATATGACAAATTTGAGGAGGAGCTGGGGAACCGGCAACAGAAGGCCAAAGCTGCTCGGCCTCCGTGGGAGCCCCCGAAGACGAAGCTAGATGAAGATTTGGGTGAGTGGAGGAGCCCAAGACTGCGCCGTTGTTCCTACTCACTGCTGGCCTTTTGGGGAATAGCCTTCAGACCCCCAACTTGAAATACTTTCCTTTTCATCCTATCTTTCTTAGCTATAGTCAGCAAATATGTGGTCTTATTTCCTCAGTTCTGCTCCAGAATATGTAAGGTCTCATTCTATAGGGCAGGCTAACAAGTCCACCGCTTACAGAGTTGTCTAGCCTTAGAATCAGAAAGGATTGTATTCCAGCACCCCTCTAAAAGCAGGAGTCTGTGCCTGAACCCTTAAAATGGGGAGGGGGCACTTCTTGGCTCTCTCGGTTGCTGAGTGCTCCTTGTTTGATGAGGAAGCATCAACCCTGTGTGAAGGCTTCTACCTGCTCAGAGATGTCTGCTTTTTAAGTCTGAGTTTCGAAGTAGATGGTGAGATTCTCTACTCGCTCCAGCTTTTTGAGACAGGCTCTCATTCTGTAGTCCTGGTAGCCCTAAATTTAATCTCCTGCCCAAGCCAGACTTGAACTCATGGTGGTTCTCCTGCTTCAGTTTCCAAAGTGCTGGAATTACAGGCTCCGAGGTGTGCTGACGGTGTTATGTTTGAGGATAGAAATGCTTTTTGCCAGTTTGTGTCCCTAGCCCCTAACAGAATGCCATGCACAGATGTTACTACACTTTATCATAGCCAGAAGGTGGAGAAGTGATCATGAGACATTCCATATGCTGTTACCTCTTCTGTCTGGCCCTCACTTGCCCAGATTCATTTTGTCTCGTGTCATATAGTAGTGGCAGAATCATAGACTCAGAAGTCAAGTGGCCTGGCTCAGAATCCTTGTGCTCCTTACTTACGAATTGAGGGAGACCAGCTCCCTCTTATTCCCCCAGGGTACTTTTGAGCAGAGAGAAATTAGGAATTTGTAGGTAGAAGTATAGAGAGGAGAGACAGACAGAAAACACGAGATAGCCTCGGGAGGGCCTGGGTCCAAACCCACCAGCCCTGAACTTTATTCCAAAGGGCTTTTTATCACAATGTCAAGGGGAGGAGAAAAGACCTCCCCGCTGTGAGATACAGCCAAGTGTAGACCCTTCCAAACACCTGCACTCAGGCCTGTGGCCCAGTCATCCTCTTTATGCAGACCTGCTGGATAATGCCACCTGGAAACCTAGATGGTTACAACAGCGAAGTGATTTTGGCAGAAGACTTCAGACACAAGTCTCAGTGTCTCCGTCTTCCCATAGTAAAATGGGACTGACAGCCTTGTCCACGGGAGATAACTTTGTGATGCTGGATTTTGTTATTCTGCTGCTACTTTCTTTTTCCAAGCTGTAATAAAATACAACACAAAGTTTACCATCTTAACCATTGGAATCATCTAGTTTGGTGTTATTAAGTACATGTGTATTGCCAGCACCGGTTTGAAGAACTCTTCATCCTGTAAAACTGAAACGTCCACATTAAGCAACAACGTCTCCCACCCCCAACTACCAGCACATTCTGTCTCTGAATTTGATGACTTCAAATCCTTCACCTAAGTGGAATCATGCAGTATTTGTCTTTCTTTTGTGGCTTATTTCACACATCATAATTCTCTCTCTGCTTTCATGCAGTTACTTTCAGGGACTAAAATCTTGTCTGTCTTTTCCTCTCTGTTCTTTGAGACTGTCTCAGTAACCTGGTTTGAAATTCACTGTGTGGTTGAGGCTGGCCTTGAACTTTTTTTTTTTTTTTTTGATTTGTTTATTTATTATGTATACAGTGTTCTGCCTGCATGTATCCCTGCAGGCTAGAAGATGGCACCAGATGTCATTATAGGTGGTTGTGAGCCACCATGTGGTTGCTGGGAATTGAACTCAGGACCTCTGGAAGAGCAGCCAGTGCTATTAACCTCTGAGCCATCTTTCCAGCCCCCAAATAGTAATTTCTTTTCTTTTTTTTTTTTTGGTTTGTCAAGACAGGGTTTCTCTGTGTAGTTGTTGTGCCTGTCCTGGATCTCGCTCTATAGACCAGGCTGGCCTTGAACTCATAGAGATCCGCCTGCCTCTGCCAGGCCTTGAACTCTTGACCCTCCTGCCTCTACTTAAGGAGTACTGGGGATACAAGTGTGAACTGCCACACTCAGAAATAACTCTATATCTTTAATTGCTACTATCAAGAGAAAAAAGTATAAAATCTTCAGTGTTGCTGTCATGTATAATCTAGAGTCTCACTGTTCTGCTGCACTCAGGGTCCACCCCAGTCCTGTCTCCATCCCTGACTACCTGGCCCCTCCTCATTCCTGCTCATCCTTCCATCGGTCTCCTCTTCTGCCCAGGGTCTGAGTCACAAGTGCCCCTCTGAAATTGCCACTGACCTTTCTGGCTCACAGCAGACTAGCTCTTTATTGAGTTGATACTACTTTTAAAGTGTGAAATCACTATTACTGTGTTATTTTTGTTTGATATTTGTCATGATTCCCATTTTCTTGATAAAAGTCCGTATTTTCTTTGTTTCCCAAGCTAGATTATTCCTTAGCATTATGAACTGGTTTTCATGGCATTGCTTAGCGGTGTTTGGTGTCGAGTAACCCCTCAAAAATTTACTAGAGCAGCCGGGCGGTGGTGGCGCACGCCTTTAATCCCAGCACTCGGGAGGCAGAGGCAGGCGGAGTTTAAGGCCGGCCTGGGCTACCAAGTGAGTTCCAGGAAAGGCGCAAAGCTACACAGAGAAACCCTGTCTTGAAACCCACCCCCCCAAAAAAAAATTGACTAGAGCAGTGAACAATGATCCCAGCTGCCCCTTACCTTTAAAGGTCTAGGGCATTTGAAAGTCTTTGCAGAACCTTCTGTTAAGTTCACGAGCTTCTTCTGTGTTCTCTCCTGCCTTCCACTAGAGAGCTCCAGTGAGTCTGAGTGTGAGTCCGACGAGGAGAGCACGTGCTCCAGCAGCTCCGACTCCGAGGTGTTTGATGTCATTGCGGAGATTAAACGCAAAAAGGCTCACCCTGACCGGCTCCATGATGAACTCTGGTACAACGACCCGGGCCAGGTGCGAGCTTTTTTATGCTTTTGCTCTGAAGGTTGCAAACCCACACATCACATTTACGACTCAGGGCTGAGAAGATGCATGTTGGCTGGTATAGAAATGGGACTTTGTCTCCCAGGGCTTGGGTGCCATTTTTCAGAGTTACTTCTTTCAGCTTCAGAGTTCAGCTGCAAAGTGTGAGCGCAGAACAGCTGTTCCTTGAATCACATTGATGGTGTTTGTAAGTTCCTTGTTGGGAGCAGGATAGTAGTGCTGTTAAAAAACCTGCAGTAGGAGAAGAGGAGTGGCGGGGAGAGGGAAAGACCGTGTGGGTCTTTGTAAAGCAGTTCACCTGGAAGGCATCTTGCTGCTCAACAGTGAACTGAATCATTCTCTACAGTATCATTTGTTTTATTTGCTAACGATCTTGAGTTTTTGTAAATTCTCTTCTTGGTTAAGCATATGAGCTAATGACATAATAGCTAGAACACTTAAAAGTTTTTGATTATTATTTTGTTTTGATGTAATATTTGATAAAAATGTCTATAAATATGTATTTGTTGTTGAGACAGGCTCTCATTATATACTTCTGACTTGCTTCTTGATTGCTAGGTTACAGGCCTGTACCACAGACTTGGCTCTAAAAATGGTATCTTTATAACAGATTTGTGCTTACAAATACACAGTTTGTACAAAAATGTGTCTTCTATGAATGTGAATTTGTTGCAAATAGTAAGACTGTCCCTCCTTGTTCTGTATGATAATTTACCAGTAATAGTTGTGAATAAGTTCATACCATTCAGTATTAATTGGAATTCTCTTAAGATTATTGTTAGATAACAGCTATTTTAAAAGCCTTTTAAAATTTTTATTATTATTATTTTGTCTTGTGTTGAGTGTATGAATATTTTGCATGCATGTCTGCCTGTGCACCACGTGCATTCCTTGTGCTCATGGAGGTCAGGAAAGGGCATTGGATCCTCTGCAACCGGAGGTCCATATGGTTGTGAGCCACCCTATAGATGCTGGGGATTGGACCCGGGTCCTCTGGGAGAGCAGTCGGTGTTTTTAACTGCTGAGCCACCTTTCAGGTTTTGTTTTTTGAAAAGGATTAATATAATTTAAATGACTGAGAACAATGTACTTTGTGATGCCCTGGAATTGAGTAGAAGCATTTGCAAAAATTTCAGTGCATCTTACACCATATTTTTATGGATAGTCCAGGTTGGTCTTGAACTTGTGACTCTGCTGCCTCGGCCTCTTGAGTGCTGCCATTCCTAACAGGTGCTACCACATTTAGCAGTTTCCTTTCTATTCAGATGGAGGAGAAAGCTTTCTCCATAGCTGGTCTTTTTCACTAGGTTGTTCTCAGTCAAGAAGTGTCAGCCTTGCTTTCTGTATGTTACTGTCCTGTTCGGCTCCCTTCTTGTTTCACTGTTCTGTGTGCTGTACTGGGTCTCCTGGCCTCCATACTGGGAGCCTTGTGAAGGGGTCCATGTGGGAGCATGGACCCCAGGGAAGGCAAGCATGGAGGCTGTTTGTCTGCTGTCCGGGAGCTCGCACTGGCACTGGGGGTGTGCTGTGATTGCTGACGGAACGTTAGACAGCCTCTGGTTTGCTAGCTCTTCCTTCAGTTGATATCCCAGACTGTCTTTAGATAGTAATGCTGTTTTTCTGCTGTACCTCCAGGAGCGTTCGATTTCCCAAAAGGCTAAAGAGTTTAACTTTACTATTTCTTGCCAAAGTCTATTGAGATATTTTCACTTATATTTTATTTGTTTTTTGTTTTTTGAGTTTTTTTAAATTTATTTTTATTTTTATTTTTTTTCCCCCTGGAACTCACTTGGTAGCCCAGGCTGGCCTTGAACTCACAGAGATCGGCTTGCCTCTGACTCATGAGTGCTGGGATTAAAGGTGTGCGCCACCACCACCCTCATTTATATTTTAATTGGGTTCAATGAATTATAAATCCCTAGAACTTAAAATAACAACAAGAACTATCAATATATAGTCACCCCTCAGAATCTAAGGAGATTTTGGTTCCAGGGTCTACACAGATACCAAAATCCACAGATGCAGAGTCTTTTATGAATACAGTGTAGTATTTATATATAAGTGACACACACCTCTTTTATGCTTTAAATCTCTAGATTACTAATAATACCTTACACTATAGACACCGTGTCAGTAGTTGTTACACTGTATTACTTAGGGAATGAAAAAAAAACTATCCATTCTTAGTACACTTAGTACACTCCTGGAACTAGCATGCCTGCACATAAGTGTGTGTCTGCGTGTGTGCATGGAGATTAGAACACAAGCACAGGTGTGATCCTCAGCATGCCTGCACATAAGTGTGTGTCTGCGTGTGTGCATGGAGGTTAGAACACAAGCACAGGTGTGATCCTCAGCATGCCTGCACATAAGTGTGTGTCTGTGTGTGTGCATGGAGGTTAGAACACAATACAGGTGTGATCCTCAGGTTGCCTGCACATAAGTGTGAGTCTGCGTGTATTCATGGAGGTAAAAACACAAGCACAGGTGTGATCCTCAGCTTGCCTGCACATAAGTGTGTGTCTGCGTGTGTGCATGGAGGTTAGAACACAATACAGGTGTGATCCTCAGCTTGCCTACATATAAATGTGTGTCTGTGTGTGTGCATGGAGGTTAGAACACAATACAGGTGTGATCCTCAGCTTGCCTGCACATAAGTGTGTGCCTGCGTGTGTGCATGGAGGTAAGAACACAAGCACAGGAGTGATCCTCAGGGACCTTCTGTCTTCTGTTTGAAGCAGAGTTTTCTCGTTGGCCTGGAACTTTGCCTCTCTGGCCTGCCTAGCTGGTTTGTGAGCTTTCCAAGGATCTCGCCATTGCTAGAGTTCCGGCATGTGCCCCCTTGCTTGGCCTTTGTGTGGGTTCAGGGGCTCTGAACTCCAGTCTTTACCGTGCGGGGCACATGCATTAACAACTTAGCCGTGTCCTCAGCCTGGGACCTGGCTGTTATGGCGCTTTACAGTTTGATTTCAGCTCACGTTTGGTCTTCACACATACACGGTCCATTCTGTTTAATGGGGTTTCATGTCCCCGAGTATCACACAGGCTTCCTCTTTGTCTCGTGCATGCTGGTGGTGTGTGGGGAATAACCATCTTGCTCGTCTGTGCTGACGAGCACTTCATTTTTTTCTTTTTAGGCCTTGCCTAAGCAACCCCAGCAGCTCCAGTGCCGGGTCCATTTAGACGGCGTTTCTTTTTTCAAAATCCAAACAGTGTCTGCTCTCATTTCTATAATAAATGTTACTTGAGTTCATGGATCCGGTGCTATTATTTATCCTCTGCTGCTTGGTACTTACTGTCCTGAGCGGCCTTCAACATTGTTCACTTCCAGAGTACAGTGAAACAAGGTGGAAGAGGGTGATTTTAAGCTGTCTAGCATTAAAAGCTTTTTATTTTATTCTACTGGATGTCCCTGCCCCCGCTTGTCATACATACTTCAGTTCTTTTTCTTTCTTTTTTCTTTTTTAAAAATTTTTTGAGACAGGCTTTCTCTGTGTAACAGTCCTGGCTGTCCTGGAAGTCATTTTGTAGACCAGGTTAGCCTCAAACTCATGGAGATTCACCTGCCTCTCTGCCTCCCAAGTTCTGGGATTAAAGGTGTGCGCCACTACCACGAAGCATACTTCAGTTCTTAAAACATTAAATCTGCAGGTCATCTTCAAAGCAGTCTGTGCATACCTTTAGGATATGAAGTACATTTGTCTCTCTGTGTGTAAAGTCATTTCCTCTGAAGTAAGGAAAAGGAAAGCGCTGTAGAGAGGCAGGAGACAGTAAGGGTGAACAGTGTGCCGACAATGATATTTCCTGCTTGGCTGCACAAATAACTTGGGATTCCAGTGTTGCTGTACGTTTTCCTCTTATCATCTATTACAGGCAGTTTCCAGTTTATTGGTTTTGGAACATCCGTTTAATCTTCTAGCTGTGACAGCCTCTTCAAGGCCCCAGCACTCATGACATTAAACCTCACAGTTTCGGGGGCATCTTTGTGCCTCGTGTGGATTTCCCCCCAATAAAACTGAATTGCATTCTGTTTCTGACAGATGAATGATGGACCACTTTGCAAATGCAGCGCAAAAGCAAGACGCACGGGAATTCGGCACAGCATCTACCCCGGAGAAGAGGTAACTGGCTTGGCTTATGATTTGTGTAAGCACCAAGGAGTCCCAAGGAGACGAATGCCATTGTTATTCTTTTCCCATGAAATGAAATAATGCCATCAAAATGATCTATTCGTGTTCCCTGTTATAGCCTGAGTTACTGACAGTTACAGAGGGAAAATATTTGGGCTTTGAGTAGATTCCAGAATGCTGTTGAGGAAACTAAAAAGAGTTTGGAAGGTTCATGTATGGTGTATGCGTTATTCTTAAGTGTTCTCAAACTGGATACACTAGCGTTAGTTTCCTGTTTTCACCAGTGGTTATGGATTGCCCCAGGGAAATGTTCTAACTCTAGCTATGAGGCTCATGTTCTCGTCCCCTGGGGACCTACCCTGTTTCTACCTGCAGGTAGAACTTTACCTTCACCATGGAACTTGTCAGAATCTTTATCTCTACCAATGTTGAGTTTCCATTGACTCTATGCCCCAGCCTTGGCTTCTCAGGGACACTCTAAGCTTGGCTGAAGGGATAGAAGACCTTTACACTGTAGCTATTTGTAACGACTGTCTTTTGATTAGTTTCCTGTGATTTTTTTCCTCACTATCTTTCCGATTTATCAAATTATTTCCATTAATCTCAGAATTACTGTTTTATGCTTCCACACATACCTACACACAGAATATGTAAGTTCTTAATTTCTATTTAAAACTTGTTTGATGGGCTGGAGAGATTGCTCAGTGGTTAAGAGCACTGGCTCCTCTTCCAGAGGTCCTGAGTTCAATTCCCAGCAACCACATGGTGGCTCACAACCATCTGTAATGAGATCTGGTGCCATCTTCTGGCCTGCAGACATTCATGCAGGCAGAACACTGTATACATAATAAATAAATAAATCTTAAAAAAAGAAAAAAAACCTGCTTTTTTTTTTAAAAAAAAAAAAAAACAACTTGTTTGAGGCTCTAATAAAGCTATGAGACTGCTTGATAATTTCAATGACTTAGTTATCTTTGGAGCCCAGCGAGTGTGGTGAGGAGTTTTGACCAAGTTTCACCTGTGGGCATCTGTTCCTGTGCCTCAGGTGAGGTGGTCTGACCTGTTGCTGGGGATCAGTGTCTGAGAAGAAGAGGGGGGTCAAGAGTAGAGGGGGTGATTCATGCTCTGCGGGCCTGATCAAGCCAGCTTGACAGAATTTCCTTTTGTTGGCCGGAATGGCCTTCATACCTTCGCATCCCTTGATCTCTATAGCAGCCCTTTTCGGGAAGCCCATGACCTTGGGAGACGGGGCTTTGTAGCTGGGGGTGACCTCACAGGAGCTGTCCTGTGGACCAGCAGCTGCAGCCTGCATGCCACCTCCGTTCCCTCTAGCGAGGTAGTAGGCTTCTCCGGGATGGGAGCCTGAGTGGGCCACGGTATCAGCTGTACGCCCGTGGGCTATATTCTACTTGTTTGCTCCTGTACAGATAGAAGAGGCCTGGGTAGTCAGCTTGCTACTAATGATGGTAGCTTGTTCTCCAGGGGTGGTGCCAGTGCTAACTAGCCGTTTGTATAGATGTTCACTAGCATAAGGTTAGCTTAGCTCGCTTATTTCTTGTTAAGTGGGGCCTGTGCTCTTGGGTTCTTGTGACTGTGGTCACTACACTCATGGGCCTGCCCTGTCAATTCTGGGATGGTGTGGGCACAGACATGACCGCCCTTGTCATTCTGTCTGTTTGGTGCCATAGTAGCTGCTCTCTGGTGGTCGCCATCCTGATGGGAAGTCCTGAAGTCCCTCCCTCTAGCCCACTTCCAAGTCTCTCCCAAGACCTTTTCATTCTTGATCATTTGGTCTTTCCTCGTGGACAAAGGAAAGAAAGGCTACTTCCTTTTCCATTCCAAGTACCCGATCGGGGCATTGCTGGAACTGTTCACTGCAGAGATTTCCCCCTCATTGGGGTCTTTCAAAGTCATCTCAGAGCAAGACTGCAGTACCGTCCGTTTTTGTTTGCTTCTGCATCCTAAATTAGCTTGTTTGTAAACCAGGCCTAAGCTTTTTCCTCCACCTGCATCGTTATAGCCTTAGTCATCAGCTGAGGAGAGAGGGACGGTGATGCCACAGTGTGGAAGCCAGTAGGGATCTGGGCCATCTGCCAGACAGCTTATCTGTTCCTTGTTTCTATTGTGGGTTTGATTCTGAATGTGCCACCTTCCTTTTAGGATGGATTGTTGCCTGTGCCACTCAGCCTAATTGCTTGATGGGATTGACAGTACCCAGTTTATGACAGGCAGGTCTGGACACATATTGATTTGGTGGTGTTCTCAAGCCAGGCCTTCTATACTAATCAGGTACACTACACTTACACCACCACCGCCCGCATCCCCCCAAGGCATGTAATTCTTTACTTCAGATGATCTGGCCTAGGTCCAGAGACCAGCATTGTCATTCTCCAGTGTGGTCTGCTGTGAGGTCTTTTGGCACCTTTTCCTGACCTTGCCATTGTGAATTGTGGGTCATAGCAGTAGGAGTGTGTGTGTGCGCCTAGACTTGTTAAGGTGTTTTTCTGGGACCCCACTTGATACTCCAGCCTTTTGCACCACCATGTAATTGGCCAGAGCACTCTTGTTGGGTGTGGGTTTGGGGTATCCTATGAACCTGTAAGAACGTCCAGATGTTAACGCTTCTTTCTTCATTGTAGGAAGTAGATGGTAGGATAATGTATCTTTTACTCTGCAGATGATGTCATGGTAGTCTATAGGAAACTGAACTTTATAAGGCTGTGGTAGGGCCTTGAACCTTTGTGGGGTTTTTCTCTGATCCTCTGTAGTACATACGTCTTTATTAAGGTTTCTAGCTTGAGTAACATAATTCCGCAGAAATAATGGAACAGTTTGATCTGTAGCATGTCTGGACAATTGGGACCCTTTTGAATATTGGGATGGAGATGTAATGCAGAGAGGTATTGTGAGAAATTCCAATCCTCATTTCTGATTGGGATGGAGGCAAACATGTTGACTGAATGAGTTGCCGTGGAGTTTGGTTAATGTCCCATTGAGCCACAGTACTTGGCACAGCAGCTGCCATCAGAGCTGCTGCTTGGGAGAGACCATGGTAGCCTACTGTAACCCTTTAGGACCCTCTAGGGACTACACTGGTGAATTCAACAGTACCAGTACCTCTGTGAGCCTTAAGGATGGCGGGGATCTCCATTGTCTTATAGTGCAGGATTGTTTGTGGTTCTTGGGTTGGAGGAATGGTGGTGGTAATTTA
This sequence comes from Peromyscus maniculatus bairdii, assembly GCF_049852395.1. NCBI lineage: Eukaryota > Metazoa > Chordata > Mammalia > Rodentia > Cricetidae > Peromyscus > Peromyscus maniculatus. Next base: position 26,316,388 of record NC_134866.1, on the reverse strand, counting down.
CAGTAGCTTTTGCCTGGTCAAGTGCTGTTATGGTTGCTCTTCTTCCACATTAGGACCCAGTGTGAGGAATAGTTTCATATGCCAAGTTATGTCAGTTCCAGTGAGCAGTCAGCAGCCAGGGAAATGACTGCTGGGTAGATCTGAGGTAGATTTACTAAACCAGACGTGGCCAACATTCCATCATATTACACCATCGCCCACTCTTACTGGGTGCAGGGATAACACATCCCATCCCTATGGTATCGATGTACAGAGTCTCAAGGAAATAGTCATTGGACCGTTGAGGAAGGATAGGGTATTCATCACCAGTTGTAGTCATTACAATGTGCAGGATTTTTTCTTCTGGAGTCTGGTTACTTTTCCAGCCGATGGATTTCAGTCTAAAAGTCTTGATGAATTTGGAACTGGAACTGGTAAGGGGATAGATAGTGTGACTGTTGAGTGGAATACTCGCCTTTAGACTCTTGGTTATCCCTGAGTTCTTCTGCTTGTATAAACTGCGCACTACACTGGTTGATTGCTCATTGTTTTGTAACCAGTGACAACATGTTCTGTTAACTGTTTCCATGGTGCAGACCCCCTTGGCTGGTAATCTGACTTTACTGGTCATAATGATAATTATGTGACATGGCTTCTATTGGCTTAGTTTCCAGCTTGTGTCATCCCTGTTGTTCTTGACAGACTCTGACTGCTTGTCCTGTGGTCTGTCCTGGCTGACAGAGGAGGCCACCACTGACCTTGGTGATGCAGCACTCCTCATCACCTAGCACATTTGTATCTGCATATTCCTAGTTGCAGGTACTACCTCCATCCCAGCATGCCTACTCCTTCTCTCCAACATTTGGTTGGGCTCTTTGGGGCTTTCAGCATCTCTTAGATGCACCATTGCATCTTAGACCTACCCTCGGAGGGAACTCCAGCATCTCTTGGTTTTATATCTCGAGTTCTCCCAAGTTCACAAACTCTTCCTTAACCTTGAGCATTCTCCCCATCTGGCCCTTGGCAGACCCCCTGATGGGACGCGCTGAGTGTTTCTTAGAGCTCCTTCCGGACGTAGGCTCCTTCTCCCAACCTCCTATACAACTGGGTTGTTCTGTGAAATAACTTGCAGTATATGTCTGTTGGCAAGGAGGCTGATTGATGGGGTCTGTATGTGGGCTGAGGTATAGTGGACACTGCTGTCTGATGGGATCTTCCGTTGCCTTCTGGTGCAGGTGAGTGAGTGATCTAAATAGGGAGGGATGTGCCATCTCTGCAGAGTCAGAAGGTCCCGAGGAGTCTGGGGAGTTAAAATCTAACTGTCCTGTCCCAGGTTTCCAGGGCCCTGACCTTGCCATAGCAGACCTACCTTGGTTGGCTGTCAGTTGTCCTAGAATTATGGCTCTTTCACAGGTAAGCTCTGGTTTGCTCCCAACTTTTTCTGAGGTCTCACTGCGAGTGATGGGAAGTTCTCTTTGGATCGTCAAGAAGCCCGTTGGCATTCACATCTCCCCTCCTCTGCCATTACATTTTTTTTAGAGCGGTAGTTCTCACAGTGAAGTTTTCAAATTAGTGTCAGCTTAATCTGGAGCTTGTTGGGAATGTACACTGTCCACCCACCAGCTGCCAGGGGGAAAGTATGCTGTGATTTAATAAGCCCTCCAGGTGATTTCATGGCAGACCAAGGACCAAGACCATGGTAGAGAATATGATATTTAACACTTGCCATCCATTTCTAAAATCCATGACCCTTTCTCTTGTAGACACCATTTCCTCTATAGTCCTGAATACTTGGTGTCCTGTACCAGCTCTTCCAATGGTGCAGCCTCCCATTTCTCAAAGTCTGAAAACAGTAGTCGTCTGGCCACCTGATGCCAGGGTCATTTGTACTGTGTTTACTACCGGTGATAGGGACTTTTTGTTAGGTGGTGGATAGTGTTTCTAAAACACCATCTTTGTCCTTATTTCCTTAAGCTTATTTGTTCCTAATACCATCTGCTACGTCTTAGGTTCTCTAGAAGCAGAGCTAAGGTGTCTCATGCAAGGTTGGTGTGATACAACTCAGGTCTGGATTTCCAAGAGGCTCACTCCCTCAGCACAAATGCAGCTTTCTGAAACCTTTGCTCGATCATTTTAAAGAGCTTCAAGTCCCTTAATGAAGGAACACCTGGTAACTGCCTCAAGCTGAACACTGGCGCAAGAAAGCAGGACGGATGCCCCAAATTCCAAGGGCAGTTTCATGTAGGGACTCTTCTGGTCAGTCAGTCATCTATTCCATGTGCCTGACCCGCTTTGGTTATGTGTTTTGTGATGGTGTTGCCAGGATAAACTGCCTGAGCATTGGGCAGTACCTAAGACTCATTTGAGATGTGGATTGAACTGACGGGAAAACAAGAGCCCTAGGGGCTGATTAACTGGGACCCCCCAAGAGTCCTGAGCATGATGGCTGGATATTAAGGTGGGATGCCTATAAGCAAGTGAGTCATCACTCACTTCTGTGGGAGGATCAGGAGAGTGGATAGTGACTGGATCCCACTGGGAAACTCGGAATGCTCCACAGTTGGCTTGGTCGCTTTGTTCTGTTTTTTTGACCTGCTTCAGCTTTCTGTATGAACTTCTTGTCTCTGCTGTGGAAACTGCTGCCAGGCACAGTATGGCAGAATGATTCTTAAGACCACTCTGGGCCCCCTCTTTGGGGGATGATTGACAGGAGGATGGTCTGGATGCTATGGGTAGGAAGTGTGCTCCTGGTTTTCAGAGCTGACTGCCAGATGGTGTGTCTCTAGTTGCTGCTGTTTAGGAGTGTGGCTGGTTCCGAAAGTCTTGGCATCATGATGCCACTGAACAAGAGGCCTAAGGAAAAGCTTATCTGCAGAGAGTACAAGTGTTGTTTGTCAGTGGGGCATCTAGACGAGTATCTGCTGATGGGCCCAGCAGAGCCCACGGAATCACTGAACCTCGCCCTTCCTCTCTTCTGCGGAGAGCATGGCCTTCCATGGAGAGTGTCACCCCCTGTGGTGCCTGCCAGCAGCTGTTGGTGCGGTGTTCCCCGTGCCACAAACAGCTATTCCAGCTGAGCACAGGTCTAATGTATGTATTCTCTTGCAGCATAAATTGCAGACTGCATCCTTTCGGTACAAACATAACAAAACAGTACGCTCAAGTCTCCCAGGCACTTCTCAGAGTTGTATTACTCTGCTTGACTGATCAGGAGCTCTGTGATCTGTAGAGTGTTTATGCTGAGTGAGATGTTGTTATTCACCACTTAGGATATGGTTAAGGAGCCAGCTGCCACATACATAATTGGCTCAGATGAAAAAGCATTCACCCAGACACCACTGAGTCCACATAGAGGTATGCCCCTGGTATGGGTGCAATTCACAGATGTAGTCTGCAGTTCACGGACCAAGAAATACAACAGCTGGTAGCCGACTACTAAAGTGGTAAGAATGTTACTGTAAAACAAGGCTTACCCTGGCGGGGCATGCACACATCTTCCTGTACTCTGCTGCAGGAGCTGTTCATGGCCTGGTACATACTGCACCCTAGTACGAGCCTCCTCACATTAAGGTCTTAAAGTGGGGAAGGAAGGGGACTAGGAAGACAGTCAGGCATGTCCCAAAGGATGTTTGCAAGTACTATCTCCACAGGACAAGAGCACCTGGAGATCATATATTTTGCAGTTTGGTACCCTACCACTGGCTAAAGATCCTGTGGAGCTGCTGGTGGAGCTGCTAAGAGTTAAGTAGCTCCTCGGGGTCTTTGCCCTGGAAAGGCCAAGGAACTCACGACAACAGTAGTCCATCTACTTGGTGCTACTTTCGGGGCCTTTGCAGGCTCATCCGCCTTCTAAAGAGACCCCGGGCAGCTGCCTGCAGAGTGAGTAGAGCAGTCTCTACTGGTTGTATGCCAAATGGGGCTCCTGGTTGGCAAGCTGTGAGTCCTTCCAGACCCTCCTGGATGCTGACGTCACTTACATATCTACTTGTACTGAATAGAACCAGAGTATACCAATAATGGTTTCTGCTATGGGTACTGGGGGTCTAGCCCTGTCCCCCAAGTACTCAACTGATGACAGATGCCCATTCATTGAGACCATGTATTTGATGGGGACATAAAACCTGCAGATACTTCTGGTCTCACTGAACACCAGATCACAGAACACAGATCACTTCACTAGTGCGTATGGGGAAGGTTGAGAACCCGTGACTAGCCACATCTTTTTGGTCACTTAGTTAATACATAGTAGAGTGAACAGGAACACACAGAAAAGCAGGTGTCGGATGTGAAACTGACGATATAGTTCCTTTTAAAAGACAATCATTTTCTACTTCATTTGTAAAACGTTCTCATTTTGTTCCCCCAGGCAATCAAGCCCTGTCGTCCCATGACCAACAACGCTGGACGACTTTTCCACTATCGGATTACCGTCTCCCCTCCTACCAACTTTTTAGTAAGTTACTGATGAAATCCCATTCTAGCCTAGGATGGCCTGGAACTATGTAGCCCAGGCTGGCCTGTAACTTACGGCATTTCTCCTGCCTCGTTTCCAAAGTGCTGGGATTATTGGCATGAGCTGCTAATTCAGTTCTTATGTTGTTTTTACTTTTAAAATCATTATGTTGATTGATGTTTATTTCAGCTTTCCTCCCCCACATTTTATTATGTCCTTTTTATTTGTAATGGTACCATACAATAACCAAGTTTATAGTAGCCAGTGAATTATGAAGCTGTTCTTGGAACAATAGAGTGGGAAGCATAAAGTAGGGCATTTCCATGTTTTAAAAGTCAGTGGGCAGCTTATTGTCTTGTGTCTAAATCAGAAAATTCAATGTCTAATATGACACTATGGTAATATGGTATACTTATGCACATGTACTATGTTCTAGGTACCATTCTAAGTGGTTAGCACGGTTAATTTAATTTTCACAATCGTAACTGTGTATATATTATCCATACTACCCACTTGGGGCGTTAGTTCCTATTTTGTAGATGAGCCTGAGTAATTTGCTCAGGTACTAGGTAGCGTGGTGGTCTTCAGAAGCCAGCCGTCTGCTCCAGTGTACATGTCTGTATGCTACCCTGTGCTGCATTGCCTGTCACATTATGGAGTTGGCTAACTCTGCTAAATACAAGTTTTGATGTCAAAATTATTCATAATTACATATTTTAATAACTTTATGTAGCTATACTTCTTGTGTCATTAAAAGCTTTACCCATGTAAATTGTGTAATTCATGACGTTTAGCATAATTACAGACTTGTAAAACCATCACCACATTCTAACTTTAGAGCTTTCTTATCCTGGAAGAAACTTTGTATCCTTTAGGTGGTATGTGTCTGTGGACTTGGCTAGCCTAGACTTTTCATTGAGACCGTATGGTAACTGCTTTTTCTATGTCTCTGCTCTTTAACTTAGAGTATTTTTTTAAAGATTTACCGTGTTGTGGCACGTATCAGTACTTCACCTCCCTTTCTCCTTTATGTTCCTTTTATTCAACTCAGGTTCCCTTGTATACTAGGCAAGCACTCTGGCATAGAGCTGTGAAGCCTACATCCTTTATAGTTTCTTTTTATGGCCAAGTACTATTCCCTTACGGAGTGTGTGTCTGTGCGTGCATGTGTGTGCGTGTGTGTGTGTGCGATGTATACACACGCACGTGTGTGTGTGTGTGTGTGTGTGTGTGTGTGTGTGTTGTGTGTTGTATAGCTACAGCATGTTTCATTTGTTCATTTATTATGTTAATGGACTTTGGGTTGTTTCCATTGTCCGCTATTGTGAATAATGCTCATAGTAGTACCTGTGTGGGACTAAGGACATGGCTGAGCAGTTTAGGGCACTTGCTGCTCTTCCAGAAGAACCTCTTTTGGCTCACAGCACCCACGTGGCTGCTCACAACCATCTGTAACTCCAGTTCCCGAGGATCTGATTCCCTTTTCTAGTTACTATGGGCACCAAGCCTGAAAATGGTATGCAGACATGCACATGAAATAAAATTGGATGTGCGAGGGATTGGTGGAGACGGACAACAGGGAGGGGGGATGTAATATAATTATATTTTTATTACATTTTAATAAAAGGGTATGTGTATGACTATATAGATGTTTGATATCTTTTGGGTGTAAACCTAGGACTGAGATTGCTGATTTATCTGGTAACCATGTTTAATTTCCAAGGAATGGCCCATTTTTCAGAGTGGTTCAACCATTCATTATTAGTCCATATTTCATCAGAATCTTCTCATTATTTTTAATTTAGTCTTCTTGAGTCACTGCAATAGAAAGTGATAGCTTATTGACAAAAGAGATGATGTGTATATGGATAATCTCTAGTTCTTCCCAGTTCTTATATGTAATTTGTGAAATAAAGATGTTTAGTACCTAGGTAAGAAGTATCTTTTAGGCTACCAATCTTTATAATTTGCTTCACATTTATTTGACATTTAATATCAAAAGGATGGCTATGAAGACTGCCATAGAAGGAAGAGAGTCTCTCATGGTGAGATTGACATGTCTATCATGGAATTACAGATTCTGTTTTTAGGTCACTGAAGTCTTTGGCATTGCATGGTCCCTACCCTACTGCAGTGTTTGGTGGGTTGTCTTCTCCTGGGGAGGATGGGGATGCAGTTGTGGGGTTGAGCTTCTGGCACTTCAAGGCCCTCGGACTCTTTCCTATTGTGGTGTCAGTCTGTTTGTTCAGTTATGGGGTTAAAGATAATAAATTTCTAGAAAATGAAGCTATATATAGCCTTTAATCTCCTTTATGGAGTACATAATAAGCATCACTGGTTATATATATATATATATATATATATATATATATATATATATAGTATTCTGCATAGCATCTGAAGTCAGAGAATTTCATCAAGCCAGAGCATTCCCTTTAAAATTAATCTTTAGTGTATGTTTCCTGATGTTTGGAAAAACATTGAGTCTACAAAGTTGCTTTTGTTTCTGCCTTGAGTTACTTTGTGTCTGGGTGGCTTCCTGCACATGTGAATGGTATCATTAACTTAAATCCTGTCTTGTGTTCTTGTTTACTTTTAGACCGACAGACCAACAGTTATAGAGTACGATGATCATGAGTATATCTTTGAAGGATTTTCTATGTTTGCACATGCCCCTCTGACCAATGTAAGTATGTGCCAGGTGGCTCCTCCCTCCTTCTTCCACCTCCTGCCTCCCCTGCCTTTATCTGTCCTTCCCCCAAAGTAAGATAGATCCCCTTTATGTGTTCATAAGTGACTCTCCATCCCACCTGGAGAGCTGTGGGACCGTGAGTCTGCTAATGAGTCACAGGTTTGGGCTACATTAAATGGTGTAAGTAAACGTGTTAGAATAACATTTAGAGAGTGTGAGAAATTGAAAGAGGAGGATAAACTGTGGAGTGATGTGATAAGCTATTTTTGGGTTGATTGTCCTTAAAGGAAAGTTGGAAGTTTTAAGAGACGTGTGTGTGTGTGTGTGTGTGTGTGTGTGTGTGTGTGTGTGTCTGTCTGAGCAAAGAAAAGAACAGGACTTGTTCAGGACACAAAGCCTGAGGTAACCTCACAAGGTTTCTGCTTTTGAATCCCAGGACTGTACCTGTGTTCAGAGACATGGTGTGACACAAGGACTCGTGATATTTGTGTGGCTATTAGAGATGCTTTCCTGAGCATCAGTCCAAATGGATGCTCTGTGTCTGGGCATCAGAATTGTCCTGTTTTGAAGTTGGGCATTGCCCTGTTGGTCTGCTCTCCAGGTTGGACGGTGGACGGCGTGAGCAGTGCTGGGAAGAGTGCGGCAGGACTTTACCGGGGGCAGGACTTTACCGGGGCCGAGGGTCCTGTGGGGCCCAGGGAGCTGGGGTTTGGTGTGCTGCTTGCCTGCAGTCGGGAAGCCACCTCAGTGCTGTCTGCTTGGAACCTGGAGTTTTCCAGAGAGGCTGAGACTCAAGTCTTGGTCTTACCATGCTTCTATCCATCATTCCTTTTTACTTTATTAAGTAGATATGACTCTAGGTAGTGATACTGACTTAAAACAGCGTTTTCTTTTTTTCCTTATTCTATGATATATCATAACCCCACGGAAATGTTTTAACTTTTTGGATTTTTGAGACAAAGTCTCACTAGATAGCCCAAACTGGCCTGGAGCTGGTATAGGCCAGGGTCTTTGAACTCAGGATCCTCCCGCCTCAGTCTGTTCCAGAGTGCAGGTGTATGCAACCATACCTGGTTTTATTTTGGAGAGTTTTTTTTTTCGGATGATTATACTATCAATATACAAAAACATATACATACTGTTGTATTACTCCCATATTTGTCCCTCACTGCCCTCCCTCTCCCATCTCTCCCACTTAGTTCCTTTCTCTTTCCCCAAATAATTTCTTTCTGCCTTCATTCCACGTATGTACATCTCCATCTCTATGTCTGTCTGTCTGTCTATGAACCCAGGTTTTTCATATCAGAAAATATGCAATATTTTGTCTCCCCATCTCCCTTACTTATTAATGCTCTCCCTTTTAGAACTCTTCCCTCTCATTTCCCCGTTTACTTTCATGTCACTTAAGATACTAGACATTTTTAGAATTTTAATAGTTTCTTTGCCGTGTTTATGTGTCTCGGACAATCAAATTCTTTGTTTACCAAATTCCGGTCTTAAGTCTTGGTGGCCTTTAGAACTTCCGTAGTCTACTAACCTCCACTTTTCATGCCAAGTTTGTTGGCATGGAAATACTTAAGCTTATCTGTCACCTTACCTTTTAATTCCCTAGACGTCATGTAGCTCTCACTTTGACTTTCGGGTCACCTGAATCAGAGAAGACAAACTGTGGCTTTGTAGATACCAATTTGGGGCCTGTAGTGAAATCCATTTGCTGACTTTGTGGTCTGACACTAAACTGTACGCTTTGGTTTCATCGTATGTGGTTAGGGGTATTAGTTATGTTAGGTGAAGGTTAAATGCACTGGCACATGACAAGTATTTATCATGGTAATTGGTGCAGAATAAATATTGGCACCTCTCATTTTGGAAAGATATCAGACAGATGACTTTGAATATTTTCATTCTTTTTTGTTTTTTATTTTACGTTGGACTGGTAATTTTTTGGGCCTTATTAATGATAGCTATGTTTAGGATTTTAGTTAAAGTCAGACCTTTTTTTTTTTTCCCCAAAAGAAAGATTTATTTTTTAATATTTATTTTGTGTCTGTGTGTGGGTATGTGTGTGGGAGTGCAGATGCCCATGGAGGCTAGAGGCATCAGATCACCTGGAGATGGAGTTATAAGGGGTTGTGAGCTGCCCGATGTGGGTGTTGGGAATCGATCTCAGGTCTTCGTTGGGAGCAGCAAGTGCTATTAACTGCTAAGCCACTGACTTATATTTTAAAAGAGAATTTTATTTATCTCTGTCTATCTATGTATCTATCTATCTATCTATTTCTATTTATTTTTGTGAGACAGCTTTTACTATATGATCTAGATTGGCCTTGAAATATACATTTGCTTTTCTAGAGCAGTTTTAGTTTTATAGCACAAGTGAGTAGAAAATGTGATTTTTTTTTTAAAAAGGATAATTTTTTAACAGTTTCCCAGCACAAAGTTTGGCACTCAGAGGCAGTTATACCAAATGAGTCAGTTTTTATTTGTTAAAAGAGATGAAACTGAAAACCAAATTACAGAATCCCTGACCTCAGCATGTATTTTATATAAATACTGAATGTCTTTTAAAATTTGAAGACTTTAGTCATAATAAGGAGCCTTGTCATTTTTGTGAGTGATGTTGAGAATAGCAATTGAATTTTGAGTTGAGGATTCTAAAGTTCACAGAGCTGGAGCCATCAAAGATCTCTTGAATTTGAAATAGACTCCCATAAAGTTTTTAGACTGCATTACTGACCTGATCCATTTCTTAGAACGAGCCCATCAGCAGGAAGGGTCTAGAGGTGACGGTCATGTGGACTCTTGACCAGAGCTGGCTCTGACAGGTAATCCTAAGGTCTTGAATTGAAGTGGATTGAAAGCTTTGCTGGCTAAGTGTGTAGCAGTTCTGGATGCATTGTATCCTGTCATGTAGGACACTTGTGGTTCTTTGTAATACCTGATGTTGTTTGGGGCTTTGACACTGTAAAAGGTGCATTAATTGCATAGTGTTACATAACATTCTCATATGCCCAAGAAAACCCTGTGATCATTCTGTGATCAAGAACTTGGTTGGGGGCCTGGAGAGATGGCTCAGAGGTTAAGAGCATTGGCTGCTCCTCCAGAGGTCCTGAGTTCAATTCCCAGCAACCACATGGTGGCTCACAACTGTCTGTAATGAGATCTGGTGCCCTCTTCTGGTGTTCAGGCATAGATGCAGACAGAACACTGTATACATAATAAATAAATAAATTAAAAAAAAAAGAACTTGGTTGGTTTTCCATTTTTCTTATCACTGATGATTCATTTCATCGCTCACTCACTAGAAAAAGTATTGATTGATTGTATAGATTTGGGGGGGTATTAATGAATTAATTTTGCCATTGTGTGTTAGGGTTTAACATCACCATGCAGCACTGTGTGTGTGCTTTTGAGTAATCAAACCTGTTTTGGGAAGCGCAGGCATTTGTGTTAGTTTGTGGGTTGATGGAAGCTGCTCTGGTGACCTTTGAATGGATAGAGAGAGGACAAGTTCTCTGAGTCTCGGAAGACATGAGGAGGCTGTGAGCTGGTAGGCAGTGGTGCCTTTCCAGCTGAGGGCCTCTCAGGAGGCCTCTGGTGGTGTGGATGGAAGGCCCAAGCGTGCCCTGAGGAGCGCCCCGGAAGTGAGTCCTGCTGCGAGGAGGTGGGGACCGTTGTGTTTGCATCTTTGTGCAGTCCTTCCTCACAGGCCAGGAAGGAGGACGGGTCTCACTTCTGCTCTTGCTCTGCCTGCCTCCTGTGTGTTTTTCCCTCCTGTGTCCTCTCTTGCTGGATGTTCCACAGCACCCGTGGTCTCCGTTCCGCTCTCAGGAGGTTTAACCGTTGTCGTTAGTAGCTTTCTTTGCCCTGCCCTCTCTAGACTGTCTTGTCTGTTGGCGTGTGCTCTTCGACGGCCCCTCGGCATTGCCTCAGTTAGGGTTTCTGCTGCTGTGCCCAAACACCATGACCAAAAGCAGGTTGAGTACGGGAGGGTCTGTTTTACTTGACAGCTTGTAGTCCGTCATCCAGAGAGGTCAGAAAGAGCAGACACTCAAGGCCGGAACTGATACTGAGGCCACAGAGGATCCCTACTTACTGGCTTGCTCCTCATGGCTCGTGGAGCCATGCGTTTCTTCGGGGGACAACTTTATGGATTTCTGCATTGGCATCAGTGCCATTGTGATCGCCCTGGTGACACAAGCCCAGGGATCCAGGACTTGTTCCCAGTTCTTTCCTCTCATGACAGAATGGTCAGTAAGGTCCCCTAGCCGTATTTAAAACCTGTCGCTATTTCCAGCCGTGCCTTGTGCGGGCTGTAGCCTGGTCTTCTGGCCTTTGCACTCTGGCCAAGCCATTCCCACAGTTTACGTCATGGCCCATCTGGGTGTAAACTGAGGTAGTCTCCTTTGTGGATGTACTTGAAAGAGATTGGATGTAGTGGTGGACCCTGGCCCCAGTGTGGTCAATAAGGATGGCATGACAGTGTTCCTTCCCCAGCAGCGTCTGGCTTCTCTGTGTGCACTGTGCTCTCTGAAGAGCTCAGTAACCTCACAGGTCCCTTTTCTCTGTGTTCCAGTACCTGCACCCCTCACCTGGATGGATGTGTCTGTGTACCCTTGGGTTTGTTTCTCCCCGCCCCCCCAATATCTTTGAGCAGATTCTGCTATATTTCTTTGGCTGACCTAGAACCTACTGTCTAGACTAGGCTGTCCTCAGCTATCCTGACGGTACCTCCCAAGTGCTGGTATTAGAGGTGTGCCTGGCTTCCAGCTGGTCTTACAAAGCAACCCAAACGTTAGCTGGACCTCTCGTGCTCTTTCAGGTGCTGTTTTTAGTTGTAGTTACAATGTGCCACCTTCTCTTTGTGCTTGTTTACATTCTTTTCCAAATCCTTGCCCTCTTTCTTTTTGGTTTTTGCGATGGGGTCTCACTTTGCTTTCCAGGCTGGCCTGGGATTCATGATCCTCCCGCCTCTGCCTCAGGAGCTTTAGGGCTGTAGGAGTTATGCCATCTTACTGGACTCTAGCTCCTTGATTTTTAATACAGGGCCTATGGCTTATTCTAAAGTTTGAACCATATGCAGATGTTAGTAAAGAATGGGAATTTTAAAACCAAGCTAAATTGTGTGCCAATTTGTAACTCTCACGAGTATTTTAAATGTCTGTGGGGTTAAAGTAGGTTGTAAAAATAATAGTGTACTAAGCATGTTGCTTTGGTTAGCTGAGGATTGGGGACACAATATGTCCAGATGTTGGAAATGAATCCCATAGTAAAATTATAACAAAAGTTAAAGGTAGCAACCACTGTATTTAAAAAAAAAAAAAAAAAAAAAGAAAGACTAAGAGCTAAACTTCATTTCCAGTAGATGGCATTGTAAGACTGTTTTTCTATTTTCTTACTATCCTTTTTTGCTGGGAGAATTAAAATTTGTTTCTTTCTGACAGCTGTGGTTTGTAAAAGTGATTACAATGTTCCATGGACAGATTGCTAAGCCAGAAAGAGCCTGTAACACATCTACAGAGCCTCTGGTTTCAATTACTGTGCCCAGCTAGCCAGCTCGGTCACCTCCTTCCTCCCCTTCCTCATCCTTTTATTCATTCAGAAATCTATTTATGGAAAACTCCTGTGTCTAGATCCTAGGCTAGTGGCTGATGATGCACTGGGAAGATAAGACAGCTGTGGATTAGTTCGTGCTGGGCCTTCAGTTCCTCCCATGCGCTGGGTATTAGAATGGGGGATGAGGAGTGTGTTCTCTGGTAGGTAAGAGGTGGGTCTAGAAAAAGAATTCCCACTTCACCAGCCGCCTGCTCCTTTATGCAAGGCCCCTACCTGATGGTTCTCGTAGTTTTTTTTCCCTCTCTCCCAGTGCATAATGGTCAAACTTAGGTTTTAGGGCACCTGTGATAGTTGCATGAGTAAATATGGTGAAACGTTAGATCGGTGCCTGGCCCGGCAAATGCCGGCTACTATCTTTTTTTTTTACTAACTCCCACAGCTGCTCTTGCCCCAGAACCAGGCAGGCAGCATGCATTGTGCCCTGATCAATGAACTAAGTGTATGTAACCGATACATTATTGTGCTGCCATTCTTGACCCGTGTGAAGATTAAAGGTCAAATTAGTACGTGATTGGTTTTATTATTTCTTTGTAGAGGTGACATGTCTGAGTTTAGTGTGTTCTTGTTGTGTTTGTGGTGCTTTGCGAATCACATTAATGAAGCGTCAATATTATTGCCGTCTCTCATAGAAGCTCGGTCAGAGAGATTCGAATTCTTGCCATTAGAGTGCAGTATTTTGGGGCTAGGTGTGGTGACACATTGCCTTTAATACCAGTGGTTAGGAGGTAGAGGCTTGCAAATTTCTCTGAGTTTGAGGCCAGCCTCATCTACTCTACACAAGAGTTCCAGACCAGCCAGGGCTACAGAATTGAGACCCTATCTCAAAAAGCAAACAAAGAAAGCAGTTGAAAGTCATGCCCAAGGTTGTTACCAGGGTGGGTGAAGGTAAACTTCATTTGGTTCGTGGTCCTCTGAGCCAGAGAGCAAACTCTGCATTCCGAGCCTGCCGAGAAATGCTGGGGAACTCAACAGCTCCTCTTCTTCTTGCAGATCCCACTGTGTAAAGTGATTAGATTCAACATAGACTACACAATTCATTTTATTGAAGAGATGATGCCTGAGGTAAGAGAAAGGCTTGCTTAACAGCTTAATGTATTTTATTCTGCCTTTATATTCTTTTTTCCCTTAAAAACAAAAAAACCCAACAACACAATTGAAGTTGGTCAGCTCCAGCTTTTTGCTGCTTCAGACCCCTGAAATACCATGTTGAAAGGGTTGCTGTAATGTCGCTCTGATACCACGGTTCAAAAGTGTAAACTGTTGACCTATTTCTGAACTCATATCTGCTCGTCTGCATCTGCTGATAGTCACTGTACATCTGTTCTCAGCTTTGCTTAAGGGACAGAGTTTGGGCCCTGGCCAGTCTCACAGAGAGGACTGGAACAGTGAAACCGAATGCAAGAGCTGTTGGAATAATCTTGCTCATTATCTCCAGTGACAAGATCAGTGCCGGCTTCATTTTTCTTCCCATATATTTACATTTTTTTCCTAATTGTTTTTCATTGCAGATGCTAAACAGCAGATTTATCTAAATATATGCAAGAGATTTAAAATTCCAAAGTAAGATTAATGTGAATCTCAGAATGATTCATTGCCTGATCTGGAATTTAGTGTTGTCAACAAATCACACTGAGAAACAACGGCTAGACGGCAGACAAGCTTGTGTGCTTGATGCGTCGGAGTTGGGGTCGATTTCTGGAGCCCGTGGCTCTTGGGATTTGTTTAACTGGGAAGCGCTGTCTTGGATGGCAGGGAGCAATGGGGAGGGATGGATGGGCCTGATGTGCATTCTAAATTCCCGCCTCTTTCACTCTGGGCCCGTTGGGATCGTTCTACCTGCATTCAAATGGCTTAAAGAGCAAGGGCTGCCCCCTCCGTCGGTGTGGGGAGGTTTCAGCTTCTCTTTTGCTTCTGTTTGGTTCTAAGGTCATAAGCCTTCACTTATCGTTGTAAAACTTTATGATTCCTGACGTGATCTCATGCAGGCTGATTTATGAACCCTGAGCTAAACAAGTAGATGAGATACTAAGAGACAAAACTGACTTGAAGATATGTCTTCTGTGTAGCTCGTCTGCAGGAGGAAGTTTGGTAGACTCCTGCAATTTTCCTCAGCCCTTTTATTTGCCTCTATTAACACTTCAAAATTTTTGGTATAAAAATTGGTAAAATTTGGTAACTTGGCAACAGTGATGATCCTGGGTTGTGGGGTAGGATGGGATGGGAATGGAGGACAAGCTAGTTAGCTTGCAGGTGTGTGTGTAGCCTGAGTTCACATAAAGCTCCCAGGAGATTCTTATACATTTTACAATTAGATCAGAAGACCATGATAGAAGTAAGACTTTAAGTTTCAGATATTTTATTTGTACACGAAAAAGCGCTGAGTTGACATTTTTGTAGCAGTCCTAATGGCATTATTGTCTGCTTCATTTCTCTTTGAAATCGGCAAGCCAGTTTAGGACAGTGGCCAAGCTGTGTAGGGAAGGCTTTTAGTGTACAGTTTCAACAAACCCTTCGAGATACTTGGCTAGGACAAGTTAAAACTTCAGTTAATATGTATTTGCAGATCTATAGTAATTTGATTTTGACTTATTTTTCAGAATTTTTGTGTAAAAGGACTTGAGCTGTTTTCACTGTTCCTATTCAGAGATATTTTGGAATTATATGACTGGAATCTTAAAGGTAAATATACAGCTTAAAAGAAAAAGCAGTTCTTCTAAGATGTATGTCACAGTGTGTATAAAAGCTTACATGAAATGGTGGAGGTATAGTTGAGGGTTTTTTTTTTTTTTTTTTTTTTGCTTCGTAAATACCTAAGTAAAAGCATGACATCTATAGGAATACTTGTAGTCCTCCGACAGGAATAAATGGTTATGGATTTTACTTCATGTAGTTTATCAGTGCCTATTAGCCAAGAAAACAGGACCAGTTATCACTAATACAACTACCTTATTTATGTGTATTAGAGGAAAAAAATCTCAGTGGTTAATATTTTAAATATAATGACTGTTACTGTAATAAACTTGTAAGATAACAGTTTATGAAATTAGAGAACCGATTGCTCACTAAAACATACATGCATGATTAAAGACCTGTGGGTGTCTGTGTTCCAGAAAATGTTTAAATTTGCTTATTTTTAAAGTTGTGTATGGAAGGAAGCCTTTTTGAAGCTAGTTTTTAAATGAAATGAATGAGTAGCTTTTAAAACCAAGTGCATGGATAAATGGTTTCCTAAACCAATGGCATCGTTGAGTTCTTCTAGTGTATTGATTAAACACTGAAGGAATTAGCATATACGCACATGTGATATAGTGCTGGGGTTCAGTTATAACAAAGGCGTTGGTATGTTTTGATTTAAGAAGTGCTTTGCTGTGTGCACTGGCTCCTTGGCTTGCTCTCTCCCCGTGAGCTACTCTAGACCCCTCATTGCGGTCCTCATAGACGCTGTGGCAGCTGCTGCTGATGGATTGAGCTGTGGAGGCAGGGTGGGGGGAGTGGCACTTTTTATGTCCCTGCTTCGGGGGGTGGTTTTTTGTGGTCCCCATAAATCTTGGGAATTAAGTTGCGGCGTTGGCTCTCTAAGGCTGTTTGATCTCTTTCTTCTTTTCTTTTCCCTTGTTTGCTTTAGGTCCTTTGTTTGAAGACAGTCCTCCCTGCTGCCCAAGATTTCATTTCATGCCACGTTTTGTACGATTTCTTCCAGGTAAATCTTTCGGCTTGTCAGTGACCTGGTGTGACTGTGTGTCTGAAAATAAGCCTGCCATTCTCCTTCCAGTCTTTAGGGACAACTTTTCCATGTTGGATGCTGTTAATTATCTACTTCTCAGGTTGAACTAGGAAATGTAAAAGTTTACATGCTGATTGATACCTTTCATAATTTATCATACTCCTCGGTTTGGTGAGCAATAGGTGAATTGATTTATACACTTTGAAAATGTACTTAGTAAAATGTCATGAAAGTTAAAATAATAGAAAAATACATATTGCTTAATTCTGTATATGGTCAATTGGAAAACTATTAGTGAAAATTTTAATTTATAATATATTTATAGCTATGTTAAAATGACTGCAATGGTAGTCATATTAAGTTGGTAGGATTTAGGAGATTATTTTCTATTTTGATAGATAAGTTTAAATTATTTTGCAATGAAAATAAATATATAATTGTTCTCCTTTTAAATTAAAATATATAAGTAAATGAGTAATTTAGTTTGTAAAGTAATGTTTGTTTTCTGATTTTTTTTTTTTTCCCCAAGAATATACTTGTAAGATACGGCAGTATTTAGTATCGTTAATGATTGGGTCTTCAATGAAATCTTTTGGAAACCTTATTTGCCATCTTTTTCTTGGAGTCTTCTGCCGTCCATCTCGTTCTCCGATCTTATCTTTACCCGCTCTGCTCCGTGCTGAGCAGTCTTGCAGAGCTTTGCTGCCGGCTGAGTGACCGTCTCCTGCCAGTCTTCCCTGGGCTGTGTAGTGTTTTCCTTTTCCTACTCCAGTGGCTGCTGCAGCGCAGTCACTGAGTCCTTGAGTAAAACCTTGAACCGTGCCAACACGAAATGGACTTGTTCCTGGACCCGAGCTCCAGTATTTCCCCTCGGGCGCCATCTTTTGTATTCCAGTACGTCTTGTTTTAGCTGACTCCACCCCTCTCCTGTACACAGCCACATTTCTTTGCCTTCTTTACTAAGTTCTCTCACTTGGCTCTTCCTGTCCCTCTGGTCCCTGTGCTATCACCCCTGGCCCTGTCATCATTCCAGCCCACCTGCCTTTGCTAATACATGCACCACCCAGGAATCGGAGGGAGGAAATACAGCTGCTGCCTTCCGCGTGTCTGCAGCCGAACTAGAGAGCTGGTCTCAGTGAAGCTTTTCTGCATGGTTCTCCGCGTCACTTGGGGAAATCCAACCCCGCTCTCATGCTTTGTGCCTGCCTCTCATTCGAAGGTGGCTTGGCTGGCCTTCCCCATGCGTTGGGACCTGACCGATGCTGGCTTCCTCCAGTGGTCTTAGTCTGTTTCACCCCAAGTTCTGCTGGAGTGTCGCTGCCCCCCCCTCCCGTCCAGCCCGCTGTGACATCAAGCCAACCCCCTGCAGAACAGGGCAGAGGACACGTTGCAGTTCTGCCCTCCTCCAGAGGTGGGGCCTGGGCTCCTGGTGCCGTCCTTCTTTTTGGCTTCTTTCGTTCCTCCTTAGTTGCTTTTATTTGTCTGCTGGTTCCCTGGAGAATTTGAGGAAAGAAGACTCTTTTTCAAGGCCATCACACTGGCTTATTTTTATGTTAGGAGAGCATCACTTGTATTTTTACTATTATTGTTATCGTTGATTTCGTTTAGGAAATGCATTCAGAAGCTGCTTTTCCTTGTTGCTTCTGGTTTCATTTCAAGTGAATGGATCTTTGATTTCATAATGGAGCTTCGGCAACAAGCGTCTTAGAAAATAGTGTTAGTGAGACATTGTGGAAAAGCTGTCCTCTCTGTACCTCTCTGCCTCTCAGCATTTCATCACCAAACAAGTCTATAAGAAAGTAGGCAGTTTTAAAGCTGTCATATAGAAAAATCTTACTTTATGGGATTTCAAGTGTACAAAATGCTTCTCATAACTATAGGATAACATTTACGCTGTCATAAATGAAAAGGTCTATTGCTTTATTTTAAAACAGGATTTGCTTTCGTATTAGACTTGCCCCTGAAAATATACAGATTTTAAAAACCTTGGAGGCTACAGAACAATACCCACTATATAAAATTCTTCTTGGACTGGGCGGCACATGGTTGATTTGTTTTTCACAATATGGCTTCATTAAAGATCATTTTAAGAAGGGAATGAAAGCCACATTTGATATATATTTCCATATGTTTCTATGCATGAGTTTTTTTCTTATAGAGTTACATTAGTCTTACATCCTATTTTTAAATAATTCATTGAGCAGATGGGTATTTTTTAAGGATTCTGTTCTTTAGTGCCAGATTGCTTATCAAAGGAAGCACAGCATTTCTGTTGCTGTGAAAAAGACGATGTTACTCTGTAACATCAGGCCCAGGCAGGCTCTTCTCTCCTCTTTCCTTCCCACATCATTTCCTTCCTTTGTAAAAAACATTCAACCAGTTGCTCCTTTGAGGCCAAGAATAAAGCTCTCCCCCTCCCCGCCCATCTCCTCCATTGACAGAGTCTTAGACTAGACACCTTGATGCCTGTCAGTCCTGGTGCTGATGGTGTGGGTGTGTGCCGCCGCCATGTCTGTCCTGGTGCTGACGGTGCGGGTGTGTGCCGCCACCATGTCTGTCCTGGTGCTGACGGTGCGGGTGTGTGCCGCCACCATGTCTGTCCCGGTGCTGACGGTGCAGGTGTGTGCCGCCATGTCCAATTCATCTGCTTTTTGCATTATCAGTGATAATGTGATTCTCAGCGCCTATCCGGGACTCCTTAAATACGTGCTTGCTGATCTTAGTGTGTCACAGTAGCACACTGTTTATTTTTATTTCATATGTATGTGTGAGTGCCTGCATGTATGTATGTGCACCATGTGTGTACATGGTGCCCACGGAAGACACAAGAGGACATTAAATCTTGGAAATGGAGTTACAGATAGTTGGGAGCCATCATGTGGGTGCTGGGAAGTGAACCCAGACCCTCTGCAAAAGCAGCAAGTGCTCTTAAATCCTCAGCCATCTTTCTGACACGACGGTACTTACTTAAATGTTGATGTTTTAGTTATTCATGAAGGTGCTTTTCAAACATTTGTTATTGCCTCTACCATGCTTTCATGTTTTTTCTTTTTTCTTTTTAAAATTTTTTTTTTTTTTTTTTTTTTTTTTTTGTTTTTCGAGACAGGGTTTCTCTGTGTAGCTTTGTGCCTTTCCTGGAACTCACTTGGTAGCCCAGGCTGGCCTCGAACTCACAGAGATCCGCCTGGCTCTGCCTCCCGAGTGCTGGGATTAAAGGCGTGCGCCACCACCACCCGGCTCTTTTTAAAATTTTTTTTAAAAGACATTCTTACTATGTGGCCCAGGTTTTCTCACTGCATAGCCCAGGCTAGCCTCAAACTCATTTTTTCCTTATGCTTCAAAGCCTCTTAAGTGCTAGAATCATGAGCGTGTATCACAGAGCCTGGTTTTTGCCTTTTCTGTTTCTCCACCCATGTTCTGACTGCCCAACCCCGCTTAGCTTCCAAGCCACATCAGCTTGGGTATGTTCAGGGTGATATGGCTTTACACTGTATCTCATTTTTCTAAAGTAAAGCTTTAATCAAACTGTGGCAAAATATTGACAAGTGCATACATCCTAAGGATAGATCTCAGTGAATTTTTATGAAGTAAATGTGACTGTTTTCAGTACCCAGATCAAGACTACCAGTGTCTGAGAATCCACTCTGAACAGACCTGTTCATTGTCCAGAACCTCGATAGAGACCCCTGTTCTGGCCTGCAACACTGTGCACTAGGCTTACCTGATTTTGAACTATATAAACTGGAATTTTATATTTTCTTTTGTTAAGTCTACTGTTGCTGTAACTGGCTCATTTGCCTAGCTGTGCCATTTTATATGATATGATTAAAATAAACTTACCTGGTTAATGAACATTTGAATATTGTCAGATTTCATAGCTGTGTGAAGTATATGTATATTGAAGTAGCATATATATGTTCATTAAAGACCCGTGCCTTCTGCATATATGTCTTCTGAGCTATGCATAGGAATGGGAGTTATCGGTGTTTTATATTAAGTTTTATAGTTCTTTCAATTTTCAAAAGCGGACCATGTCATCAGTAGTGTGTGTGAAAGTTCACATTCTTCACAGGGTTGGACGCCTCACTCACTCCCCGCTCTCCATTCCTCCCCAGACCTCTTTGTTCTTGGGTGTTTCTGGGCCAGGCCCCAGCTGCTTCACCGTCGTCTTTTTCAGTTGAGCTCTGCTGATAGTGTCCAGAAGGACCCCAAGTTCTTGTTTGTTGCTTTGGTTTGGTTTTTGCTTTAGTGCAGTGATTAATGAAATGTAGATCACTTTATCCTCTTACCATTTCTTACTATTTTTTGAAGTAGTAGTTCAAATCTTGCCCATTGTTTAATTGAGTAATGTCTAAATGTCTACCTTTCCCCATATTTATTTGCAGAATTTGTAAATCTACTATATATGGCATTTTCTTTTCATTTTAAAATTTCATTTTTTAAGGGGTGTGTGTGTGTGTGTGTGCGTGCGTGTGTGCGCGCGCGCGCGCGCTCTCTCGCTCGAGTGCGCGCGTGCGTGCATGTGTGCATGGCATGGCACACACGTGGAGTCAAAGGGAAGGTCTCAGGAGTTGGCTCCCCTGCACCTTGTGGAATCTGGGAGCAAACAGGTCTTCACGCTGCTGTGCAAGTGCCTGTGGCTGCCGAGCTTCTCCCAGGCCCCCTTTTGTCCCCTTTGAAACAGTCTCCTCTCACTGTAGCACAGGCTGGCCCAGAACTCACTGTGCAGGACAGGCTGGTCTTGAACTTCTGTTAGTTCTGCATCAGTTTCCTGAGTGCTGGGATTACAGGCACAGGCCCCCTTGCCTGTCCATGTCAGCTGCTCTTTGCCAGCACATTCTCCATGGATTGCTTTTTTATAATCTGCATGGTGCTTTGTGATGAGCAGAAACTCCTAATCCTAGTGCTGTGCTCTGGCTTACATTTGTGGTTTTCTCATCGCTACAGCTTTTTGTATCGTGTTCAAACGTGCCTATTCTAATGTCATCATGATTTTCTTCCATGTCTTCTTTATACTGTCTTGATTTTTTTAATAATTGTTATAAAATGTAGGCCCAATCTCTTCATCTTTAAAATGGACATCAATTACTGCATATCATTTTTTAAAGACATTTCTTCACAAATTGGACTGTTTTTGTCATCCGCCCTTAATCAGGATGCCTTGTTTAGTGTTCACAAACAACACAAGAGAGAAAAAAAAAAGAAAGCTGAGCACACATTTCTGCTTATGTCTTAATCTGCATGAGGCATGTTATGCTTTGCTCTTCAAATGAGATTGTGTTGAGCATGCTACATAACTTGCCCTTTTCACTCCAAAACACCTCAGCCATTTTTCTGTATAAATGTTTTGTGTCATTTTTAATAGTGACAAAGAAGAGAATTCTGTATTACTGATGGCTGTGACTTTTCGGACAATTGTTGAGGTGATGAATAGTTTGAGGGTTCCCTGTTTTACCCATTCCACAGAGTACTTCAGCAGAAGTCCTGTGCATTTGTCCATTTGCATTCTGTGTTTCTAAAGATAGAATTCTAGAAATAAGATTGCTTTGTTAATAGAGCACATACACTTTAAAGAAGAAAAAGTGGCCAGATTACCTCTGGCTAAGAATTTTGGTGAAGTATTAAGTATTCTTCTGAAAAAGTTATTTGCTGACTGAATATTACTATCTATTCTCTACAATTTTGTCCAAGATGCAAAACATAATGCCATTGTTAGTGTGTACATGTTTCTTAAATTTCTGAGGACTAGATAGTTTTTCTGTATTTCTTTTTCTTTTTCTTTTCTTTTCTTTTTCTTTTTTTTTTTTTTTTTTTTGGTATTTCAAGACAGGGTTTCTCCATGTAGTTTTGGTAGCTGTCCTGGATCTTGCTCTATAGACCAGGCTGGCCTTGAACTCACACAGAGATCCGCCTGGGTCTGCCTCCCCCAAGTGCTGGAATTAAAGATGTGTACCACCACCGCCTGGCTCAGTTTTTCTATATTTCAAGTCCTTTTATTCTTTTATTTATATTTTTGTAAAACATGTTTTCATTTACAACTTAAAAAAAAAAATGGAGACATGGTCATTGTTACTCCTGTTGCTCTGGCTGGCTTGGAACTCATGTAGACCAGACTGGCCTTGAACTCACAACACCTCCACCTGCTTCCCTAGTGTTGGGATTAAAGGATTAAAGGGATTAATGGTGCCTGACTTGCAGTCTATTGATAACAATGTATTATAATACTGAATTGAATGCTAAAGTGTTATCATTTTTCTGATTTGAAGACATCTATCTCTCTTGCCTCACGCGTATGCACAAACCCCTGCTTGATAGTGTAAACTAGGCATTGTGCAGCACGTGCAAGTTTGCCAGAAACCAAGCGGAGAGCAGCTGCTGTATTCAGACTTTCGGGATCTTCTTCCACTGGTCCCTCCTGTATCCTGCTCTTCCCTCTGGTGGTCAAGTGACTGGGAGGAACTAGACGCAGGTGAAGGTTTTGTTCTGACCATAGCTGAGGGGAACAGGAAGTGACTGCAGAGGACTGTGCATTACTTGTGTCTTCATGGGAGTGAGAGGGAAATCCTGAGTCTGTTTTCCAGATCGACTGTCTAGCAAATTGATTTTTGGAAACTGCCCCGTCTGGAGCGGTAGTTGTCAGGTATGG
Organism: Peromyscus maniculatus bairdii; assembly: GCF_049852395.1. NCBI lineage: Eukaryota > Metazoa > Chordata > Mammalia > Rodentia > Cricetidae > Peromyscus > Peromyscus maniculatus. The sequence goes on along the minus strand of NC_134866.1, from coordinate 26,293,278 downwards.
CTGTCTGGAGGCCAGGAGGATGAGAGGTCGTCTTTCAACATTTCTAGGAATTAAGTGTATTCGGGGGAACTTCAATTGATACAGCATCTCTAAATTTTTTATTGCTATTTTATTTTAAAAATTTAGTGTGTATGAGTGTTTTCCCTGCATGTATGTGCACCAGCATACATTCCTGATGGCCTTCTTCTTGATTTGGAGTTCTGTGCATATGGGTGCTGGGATCTCAACTCAGGTCCTCTGTAATAGCAGCAAGTGCTCTTAACTTCTAAGCCGTCTCTAGCTCCTAATATAACTTTACACTTTGAATTTAAAAATACTTGTTATGAATACCAACTTTAGAAAATAAAATCATTCCAAATCATCTTGGTAGGAATATGTAGAAGACATAGTAATATAGTTAATCTTAGTGTAAGGAAAGGGGCAAGTATTTTTATATTTCTTTGAATTGAGTGTTTGTTATATCATTGATAAATACATGGTCAAGCAGCCATATATTTAACACAGATTCCCTAGCAAACTGTCCCCTCTTCCAAATAACCAGGCAATATAAACGGAGGGAGTTGGGTCTCTGAGAAACAGTTTATAAAGTCTGTCAGTTCATTAATGACTGTCCAGATTCATTCCCTGAAACACAAACTCCAGTTCTTCCCGAATAATGAGCCGTTGTCACGGTTCCAGCCCCAGAGCTGGCAGAATTCCTGCTAACCTTAGCTTACCCGCTCTAATTTCTCATTTGTATCATGTCCTATTTATCCCAGCCAACGAGATAAAAATTACTTTGTTGCCTTCAGTGACATAATTCCATAAATCCCCAACATAAACATGTAGCAAAACAGACAAACCCAAAGAGCCAATTCATTAGCATGGGTAAATTCATGGCAGCGTGAGAGCAAGTGGCCATATGATTAATCTGCTTCAGAAAGTATTCCACAAGTATTTATTATGGTGTCTCTCTGCTAGGCGGGGTGTGAGGGGTACAGCTTGTACTCTGTGGGCTGATACAGGGCTCTTAGGCCTTCTCTACCTCTTTGATATTTCCATGCAGATTGCATCCAGAGTCTCAGGCCCCTTCCTGGATAAACCTTTCACCTCAGCCCGTCTGTCCTGAATTTCTGTGTCTTTCCACAGTTGTAAATGACTATCTTTTTGAAGCTGCCATGTGAATTATTCAGTAGATTTTTAGCATGGATTTATTATTTTCTCTTCCAGCAGCAGCAACAGCTTTGCACCTGAGAAGTATTTGCGTGTTTAATTATGTCCAGTGTCCGTGCTGCTGTCAAAGCAGGCTTGCTCCCAACTCAAACCTGTAGACCAGGTTGGCCTTGAACTCACAGAGGCCTGTCTCTGCCTCTCGAATGCTGGGATTATAGGCATGTGCCACCACCGCCTGGCAGACCCGTCTCTTAATACCTTCTTCCTGTTGGGGATGAAGATTTTGTTTACATTGTTAACTTGGAAGTCGCCTGGGAAGAAGTCTTAATGAGGAATTGTCTAGATTAGGTTGCCTATGGACATGTCTGGTGGATTATCTTGATCGAGTTAGTTGATGTGGTAAGTCCCAGCCTAAAAATAGGCTCTGCCAGTTGGTAGGTTTGGGTCCTGGACTGTATAAAAGAGAAAGCGAGCTGAGCACATACACACAGGCATGCTTGCATTCACTTCTGCCTACACTTTGTTTTTAATTGCATAGATTTATTTATTGAGAGGAAACTTCTTTTTTAATATTTTTTAAAATTTATTTATTTTATGTATATGAGTGCTATATCTGTATGTATACCTTCCAGAAGAGGGCATCATATCTCATTACAGATGGTTGTGAGCCACCATGTGGTTGCTGGGAATTGAACTCAGGACCTCTGGAAGAGCTACCAGGGCTGTTAGCCCCTGAGTTCTCTCTCCAGTCCCCATTTCTGCCCACTCTTAACTGTTGATGTGATGTGACTAGCTGTTTCAGCTTCCTACAGCTTTGACTTACCCCAAATAAAGTGCTGTATCCCAGAACTGTAAGCTAAAATCAACCCTTACTCCCCTTAAAAAAAAGTTACCTTTTTTTTCTTTTAAATATTATTTACTTATTGTGTGTATTTTATGTCCAGGCACACATGAGGACACAGACACATACACAGGTGTGTCGTGGCATGCATGTAGAGGTCAGAGGATACCTTATGGGATCTACTCCCTTCCTACCCCCAAATGGGTCTCAGGAGTCAAACTCTGGTCGTCAGGCTTAGTGGCAGGTACCTTAACCCACCGAGCCATGTTGTTGGTCCCCCTGAGTTTTTTTTTTTTTTTTTTTTTTTTTTAATCAGTGTATTTTATCACAATAGACATGAAACCAGGACAAATGTCAACATACTAATTTTGAGGGACACCAGGGAAGTTTGCTAGTCAAAAGTGAATATTGGCTTTAAGGTAGATGTCTTCTAATAAGGTGTAAAAATACCACTGCTGTGAACAGTAATCTTGGGTCAGATAGAATACACCTTTGGGTAGTTTCTTTGTATTTAGATATGTTTTTAAGAGGCTCATGGTCTTTGATGAAGATAATTTGTTTTCAGAATGCTATTTCTTTTAGGACTTTTGTGACTAGTCATTATTAACTTAGGTACTTCTTGAGAGCCTAAGGCTTATGGATTTTGTTTGGAGTGGGCATAATTGCACCATGGGACCACTCACAGAGTCTGGCACCTAATACTAGAAGACATCCTCCAGCTGTAACATAAAACACCGAGCTCATAGTGAGTGCTGTATCGCTCTTCGATCACTGCGTCCTGCTGCCCCTCTGCCCCTCTCCTCCACGCCGGCCTTGCAGTTCCTGGAGCATACCCATCTCACTCCATCTTTGGACGTTCGCTGATTCTTCTATTGAGATACTCTGCCCCTTGTGATGGTCAGTTTTAACTGTCCACTTTACACAGTCTAGAATTACCTGGGCAAAACGACTCCATGAGGGATTGCGTACATTAGGTTGGCCTGTGGGCACGTCTGTGCGTAATTGTCTTGTTTATGTTAATTCGTGTGGAAAAACCTGACCTAAGAGTTGGCGGCGCCATTGCTGAGTCCTGGACTGTGTAGAAAGGAGGAAGCCGAGCATAAGCATGCGTGCTGTTGGTTCTCCGCGGCTCTGGACTGTGGCTCCGGTGTGACTAGCTGTTCTGAGTTCCTGCAGCTGTGACTTGCCCAGAGTGAACTGTAACCTGCGGAGCTGTGAGCTGAAGGCAACCCCTTCTCCCCTAAGTTGCTCTTGTCAGGGTATTTATTTTACCACAGCAACAGGAAAGGACATTAGGATGCTGCGTAGCCGCGTGGTGGGTGGTAGCTGCATGGTGGGTGGGCTCTTCTTTAGTTTTGTTTTTGGACTTGTTTCAGTGCTGAGGGTAAACCTAGAGCCTTACCCATGCCCGGGAAGACCTCTGCCACTGAGCGTATCTTCAGTCTGTTTATTTTGTATATCTCTTCAAGGATGCTTTCTCTGACTAGACTATCAGAGAGAGAGAGAGAGAGAGAGAGAGAGAGAGAGAGACACCATGTGTTGCTGTGTAGCACAGGCTGGCCTTGAATTCACAATCTTCTTGCCTTAGCCTCCTGTGTGCTGAGATTACAGGCATGTGCTATTGTGCCTGTCTCCTTGATGATCCTCTCTTCCCTATCACAGGCAGATTCTCCTTCAGTAGCTCATCTTGTCCTGACCTATTATATAGCTGCTTTTAAATGTCTGTTCCTTTCCACTGGGCTGTAAGCTTTAGGGGGAGGTACAGGACTTAGCTGTTTGGATCACTGATGATGTTCCCAGGATCTCTAGAACGATGCCTGCCAGCGACAGGTGTTCAGTAAATGCCAACTGTGTGAATATTTATGAGGAGGAATGGATGTCGACTTATGTCAGTGGTGGTCGTGTTCAGTTCAGAGCAACACCTGAGGTAGAGATTTGATCTTGCTTCTTTCAAGTGTCTTGGCCCATCAAGGGTCTTGGCCAACCCCAGCTGTGCAGTCTTTATCCCCTTGGGTTTTCTACTCACCAGATTCCTAGGTGCCAGGAATTCCTCTGACCCAAGCAGGGTCTTCTTGCTCCTTTTGGCCACTCGATGTTTGGCTTGATCCTCGCTTATAACATAGCTCATGTTTGAGGGGAGGGTACTAATTGTCCTCTCAGGAACAATCTTCAAAGTTCCGTAGAAGGCTTTTGTCCTTTTGGGTGGAGGTAGGCAAAGAAAAGTAGTACAAGATGTGCTACCCATGTGGTTATGAAGCTAAGTCCAAAGAGGAGGCAGAAACCTGCAGCCCCCGTCTTGGGGCCCACATGAGCCGCGTGTCTTTCATTTATAAAGTGCAGATTGCCCTTTCCCGAGCTACTTTAATGACGTCTTTTGTTGCCCCCCCCCCACTTGTAAACCTCCGACAGTTGGTATTTTATCCTTGCACTAACTCCATAATGGTCTTCTATAATATTAGTACAGGCTCTTCAGCTCCATCCATCATGGCAGGTGCAGAACATTAGCACCCTCAAATTAGATCATAATGCAACAATATCTTATTGAAAACATCTATAAATATCTCATAAAGCTTAGAATTTCCTAAGACAGTCACATCGCTTCGGAAAAGCTTTCATCTGTTACCCTACAAAGAATGATAAAATATTTAGACATAACATGATTCTGTTTATTACAAACTGTGGTTTCTTATGCTAGGTTACTTTAAATTTATTTAGGCAAACACCTTTTTTGGTATTCATACCTCACAAATAAAGCCTTTATCATTTATAATGTTGTTGTTCCCAGTTTAGTAAATGAGATGGTTTATGAGCACTGTTCATCAGTGAGACAAATGGTGTTCATGTGATTTGGCACCTGGCTGAACAATGTAAATTTTCAAGTACTGTTTTATATGTGCTCTTCTGCAGCATTGTCTTGTTTTACCTTGGTGAGTTGATGATTTGCTGTTAATTGAGCAGCTTTATCCCTCTCCCGCCCCCTGTGTTCTCACCCAAGACGGAGGCAAAGAAGTGCTGTCCATGCACCAGATCCTTCTGTACCTGCTGCGGTGTAGCAAAGCTCTGGTACCCGAGGAGGAGATTGCTAATATGCTCCAGTGGGAGGAGCTTGAGTGGCAGAAGTACGCCGAAGAGTGCAAAGGCATGATTGTCACCAACCCTGGCACGGTAAGTTCTGGTGCCTACGCAGCATCCTTGTCGGGATGCTCCACACAGACAGTGAGAGTGTGGAACTGTTCTGAGTACCGTGGTTTCTTGTCCTCTGGGTAATTTTTCCCTAAGTGTTTAGGAAATAAGAAAAATACTAGAATTTGGGCGTATTTAGTGAGTCCATCTGACTAGTATGTTTATTCTTCCTGAAGATGTGTACTTTCAAGGCCTTCGGTGTACATTTCAAATTTCCCCCCAGGAGGATTATGTGAGAATACTCATTCCTTCGTACTTACTGCTCATACTGGCTTCAAAACAAAAGCCCTTGCCAGTTTGATAGTGGAGGATATTTAGTTTTTTGCCTAGTTTTATATTTATTTTAGTTCCTAGTGAAAATTCATATTTTAAATGCTTTTTGTCAATTCATGTTTTTTAAAAATAAATTCCCTGTTAATACCCATTATTTGATTTTTATTTTCTGGTACTTACCCTTTCATTATTGATCATTTGTGGTAAAGATAGTACTTTTTTCAGTCAGTGCCTCACTGCGGCTTAGGCTGCCCTGGAGCAATGCACTGCATAGCTCCTGCAGCCTTTATCCTGCTGATAATAACAGCCTCCCGAGTGCTGAGCTCAGTCCTGCTTCAGCCTCCTGAGTGCTAGACAAAGGTTTGAACTACCACACTAGGCTTCCAATATTAATTTATAAATAAAAATTAGAAAATAAATAGCTCTTATTATAAAACATGGCATTGTTTTGTATTACATCAAATGATTTTTCCTTTGTTTCCTAAAACAATTATATGTTGGCATTTTATCAGGATCAATTTTGGCAGAAATGGAGAATTAAAATATATCCATATAGGAGCTGAGGAGATGGCTCAGTAAATGTGTGTGTGTGTGTGTGTGTGTGTGTGTGTGTGTGTGAGTGTGTAAATGTGTATGTATGTGTGTATATGAGTGTGTGCGCACGCGCACATGCATCCATTTTACCAGGTATGATGATGTATGTAGTCTCAACTGGGAGATTGCGGGAGGTGGATTGTAAGTTTCAGACTAGCCTGGGCTACATAGTAAGTTAATGGCTACCCAAGTCTGCATCGTGAGACCTTGTCTCAGTAAACAAAACACAAAAACTCAAATAAAGAGACAGTGAATTGTTTAGACAAAGCTTTTTGTTGTTTTTATTTAATTGTCTTGATTGATAAATTATAAACTCTGCTGTACTTTTTATAGCATGGTAGTAGTACCTGAACAAATATTTCAGATAATAAAATTCCAAGTAAAATAGTTCAGTCAAAAGTATTTATCCAAAAATTTATTTAAAACTAGAAAAGTAAAACAAATGTTTGCTGCTACATTGTAAAATCCACAAAATTAATAAAGTATCTTTAAAAAGGAAAAAAAAAATAGCACTGTGTATGACGATGAATCTTCCTTTTCTTTAAACAGGTGCCTATATTTTCATTTCTCCTGACCATTTTAGAGCTGAATCAGAGAGTGGGCGATGGTAGGATGCGGAATGTGCCCTGTTCTGTAGTGCTCTCTGGAAGCACGCCACCCTGGGCTTCTTTCGTGGGATGGTTCAGCTTCCCGGAAACCCGCCCATCAGTTGGAAGTCTCTGAAACAAATTAAGAATGCTCTGACTGATCATTGCCTGTGTTCTAGACAGTGGGCCCAGGAAGTCACAGTTTAAAAAAGTCTCTGGTGCTTGTGGTTTTTCCTGGTTTGTTTTGATGTATTGGTGTAGGTCACTTACCTGTCACCCAGCCTTCACGCAGCTGGTTTACCGGTGAACCACCGTGTGAGCCACAGCTGGCGAAGCTTGTCTGTGAGGCAAGCAGCCCGTATCGAATGTTTGGTTAGCAGCCCATGCACGGAAACCTTTGGTTTTAGCAGAGATCAGTGTGCTACAAATACTAACCGTGTGAAAACTCACAGGAATGAAGAGGTTGTATTATCATTGGTGTGATTAATGTATATCCTTGAGATGGTGAAAGACTTGTCTTTGTAGCTAGTGAAAGAAACCAGACTAGTCAAGTAAAAGGCTTATATACTGGAAAATAATCAGCAACAGACTAGGAAAGGAAATGTAGCTGTTTTTGGCTTAGGGACATGATGGTGAATAACTCAGTTACTTCTCACTGTTTATGCAAAGATAGTTTATTGTCATAGAAGCAGCTTTTCATTACGTACTCTCCAGCAGGATGCGTGTTCCTCACAGGACAAAGGAGGCGCGACACTGCATTTCATCCTGGACAGTGCCCGTTTTGAAAGATTGCCTGGTGACAAGGACATTGGGGAATTGATTAAGTTTTTCAAGCCATTATGGTCACATTAAATACTTTCTTGCTGCAGACTTAAAATAATTAATGTTCCTCCCTGACAGTTTTGCCTCTGCCTGAGAACACTTTGGTCATTAGTGAAAATGCTTTAAATTCTTACAGAGAGATGGGATGATAGATTTGTAGGCTATAGCCAAAGTCTTGGATTTACTTCCTTCCCCAATGCACTAGCCTCATAATTTAGAAGTGATTTTTAATTTTTAAAAACTATTTTTTGGTAGTTTGAGCCAAGGTTTTATGAGCCCAGACTGGCCTTAGACTCCTGATTCTTCCTGTTTCCACTTCCCAGTGCTGGGGTTCTATGCCTCTGTATCATACATGACTTCTGAAGATACTTTTTTTTTTTTTTAATATCGTGTTATGTTGCTCAGGTTAGTCTTGAATGATTAGGCTCAAGTTATCTTCCTACCTCAGCCCCTTGAGTAGCTGCAAGTGTAGGAACATACTACCTCTGTAGTGATACTATGTAGTAGTAGTATGATACATAAATAACGCATGAGCATTCTTTGTACAGTTTTTATAAAAGCACAACATGGCACTTTATGCCCAAACAAAACATGGCATGTTTCTACTGTTAATGTGCATTCATGTAATTTTATGTTTAGGTTACCTGTGGTCAAAATCATCTCATTTTGGATGTTTGAGAACAAAGACCATTTTCTCAAGCTTGTAGTGAGATTTTTATTTTTAAATGACGTGCATTTTTTTTTTTTTTTGAAATTTGACATTATTTTTTAACAATGTGAATGAATTTCTACAAATCTGCTTTTTGTCATCTGGTTGTATTCGTCAGCTGGCTGGGCAGGCTGGGAACCTACAGGTAGGAAGTACCTTGTTCAACCTCCACTTCCAGGGGAATCCAGGACCTTCTGACCTCAGGGTACCAGGCATGCACATGGTACACATGCATGCATATGTATGAAGCACTCATATATGTAAAATAAACCAATCTTAGAAAGGGAAAGCCAGCTGTCTGTTGTATGGACTTAAGGAGTATAAATGTACACTGAAAGCTAGTGGAGAATTGAAATAGAGGCATCTGTCCTGAATAGCAGTGTGTTAGTCATTTGACTACGATATTGCAACAGACTAAGCCTGAACGTCTTTCCTGTGATGCCAAACGCTTCCCCTGTGCCTGGAAGAAGTTAAGCAAAAGTTCTGTCTGCCCAGGCATCCTTTTAAAAGTTTAATTCTTTAAGGTTTCTGTGTAGATTACAAAACAAAACAAAAAAGATAAAATCACTGCTCATTATGCCAAATGGCAAAGACTTGCAGGGATGACATTCCAGTATTTACATAGTAGAGTTTTTACATGGTATAGTTTGCTGTGCCGTCTTCTGTTTGGAGATGAAGGTTTCCTAGAAAAACAATCCGGATTAGTCCCTTTCCTACTTGGGTTAAAGTCAGTGTGACTGACTTTGGGAATAAATGATCTTGATATTCTTTTCTCCCCAGAAACCAAGCTCTGTCCGCATCGATCAACTGGATCGTGAGCAATTCAACCCCGACGTCATTACTTTTCCAATTATCGTCCACTTTGGGATACGCCCTGCACAGTTGAGTTATGCAGGAGACCCACAGTAAGATATTTCTCAGTGTTTGTCTTGGCCAATTTCACCTTCTACTAACAACTGAATTAGCAGAGGAGTACCTTTAGTGGACATCTTCCTTTTGAAAGTTAAGACTTGAAATGAACCATGTTTCCAAATTTACAAATTAAGTTCTGGTAGCTTGTGAAGAATGAGTTTCTTTACACATTTGACTGCAGTAAATTACTCAGTAGATTATCCCTGACAGTCTTGTCACCAAGAGCCCTGCATGGATTTCAACTCTAGGGAGCTTTTCCTTTATTTATCGTTATGATATTTACTCATTTTTGTTGGGCTTTGTTTTTAATTTGCTCGGTGCCCTTATGGAAAGTAGCAGTATATTGGTTCCTATCATGGGGGTATTTGTAAGATTCCAGACAGAGTCAGGGTTGTGTGGGATGTAGGAATTGTATATTCCTACTCTTAGAATTCATATTGCTTTGCAGATGTGGGCTTTTCCAACTGGCACATTAATATTTTTCTGGGAGAAGATGAGAGGATATGTGGGAATGGAGATAGATAGGACCATTATATTTTTCAGGTGTGTTTGGATTTCCTACCTTTTAGACAAATAAACAATTTCCTGACTTAATTAAAAAAAAAAAAAAAAGAACTCGTAATGGGCGAAAGGGCATGGGAGATTTTCAGTTCGTAACTGCAGTTCTGGCTGACGTATATTAGAAGAGGCTAAAGGGTTCTGTTCTTTTTTTTCCCTCTTTGGATAAAAGTATGAAGCAGTGAACCAGGCCCTGTGTAAGTACTTCTTTCTTTCCTCCATTCTCTAAAAACTGTTGCAAAAGGAGAGAGGCCCAGCTCAGGCCAGGCAAGGAGCAGGGTCAACAGGGCAGGCAATCTTTGGCAAATCCCTTCTTGTCAGAAAAATGTTAGTAGAATGTGATTAGGCTCTGTCAACTCTCACGGCAGGACTGTGAACTGATACAGGGCTACGTAGTCTGCATCCCCCGACCACTTTGCCAGTATCTGTTAGAGTGAGCCCAGCTTACCGTGAACTTGGATGCAGCAGATATGCTGGTTTTTATAGTGTGGTAAATACAAAGTGTGCATACCCTTTGTCTCTCCCCGCCCCCTCCCGCTGAAAAATGGAATCACTCGTGTGGCTTGAGCATCAGCACTAATGGGCTCTCCGTTCTAGTGCTCTTGAACTGACCGTCCCTATTTTAAGAAAGAGATTTTTTTTTTCTCATAAAAGATACATTGTAAATTTAAACAAACACTTCACTTATAAAGAGTAACACTGAGAAATGGAACACAAGTCCGTTGCCTGAAGTGGTTTTGTGTGTCTTCTGTGGAGTTGTTTCTGGAGACTCCTCCATTTAATTAATCTAAACGAGATGTCAAGTCACGTAACCACAGGCTCCAGGTGACACCTGGTCACCCAGTCCCTGAACTCTCAAACCACGTGTTTCTTTAGGATGAGCGTTTTCTGCCATCAGAGTATTTAAAGGAATGTATGTGTGAACACGCAGGCTTATTAGAGTAGCTGGTTTTATTTTCGCTGTAGACTTGCCTTCTCTTTGTCTAAGATGACCATCTGTCCTTTTCCTAGGTACCAAAAATTATGGAAAAGTTATGTGAAGCTTCGCCACCTCCTGGCAAATAGTCCCAAAGTCAAACAAACCGACAAACAGAAGCTGGCGCAAAGGGAGGTAGGTATTGAACCCGCCCCTCGATGACTGACCTTGGCCCACGACCAACCGTGGTGCATGCTGGGTTTGTTTCCAGACTGGTGTGTTACACTTTAGTGATGACAAAATAGATTTTAAACAACTCGAGTTACTTCTCTCCCTATTCTTGTATATTGATTACTTCTTTTTTTTTTTTTTTTTTTTTTTTTTTGGTTTTTTGAGATAGGGTTTCTCTGTGTAGCTTTGCACTTTTCCTGGAACTCACTTTGGAGACCAGGCTGGCCTTGAACTCACAGAGATCCGCCTGGCTCTGCCTCCCGAGTGCTGGGATTAAAGGCGTGTGCCACCACCACCCGGCCTTGATTACTTCTTAAAAACCTTTCAGTATTTAAAGAGGCTTTTTTTTTTAACTTGAGAATTTCATACACATATACAATGTTTTCATGCAGTCCACCTTAGTCCCTCCACTGTCCCTTGTAACTCCACATACCCTTTTTTTTTTTTTTTGAAAGCACTGGGCTTGGTTGGTGTTGCTGGTACGAGCATGGGTGTAGGCCATCCATTGGAGCACATTTTTACCCTTAAGAAGGCCAGTTTCCTCGTAGATCACTGTCTTGAATCACATGTCCGTTGTTTGTTTCGGTATTGGTGACTGAACCAGGGACTTAGGCACTTGCATGCAAGGTGAGGACCCTACTACTGAGTTACATCTCAGCCTCTAAATATGCCTTCTGAAGAAATAGAAAAAGCTTAAAATTTGTAAATCAAACTTTATCCCTAATTTGATATTGCATGACATTGGATCTTAGATTTGGGGGTGTTATGATTGTAAAAGCCCATCCTCTCATAATTCTGTAAGGTTGGATATCTCACATCCCATGTTGTTTACTAATGAGTAGTAGTGTCCTCTACATTCCAGAATTCTGTTTTAAGTTTACATGTTATGAATACATTTAGAATGAACACAAACTTCTAAGTGAGGTCTTATTCTGCTGTGGGTAGTTCAAGGCTTAGAAGCTAGGAAAAGATGTGAATTCTGGCTTTGTGCTTCCTGTGGCTTGAGTCAGTCAGAGCCTTTATTAAGAAAGGCCCTAAGGGCTGGCTGCAGGCCTACTGTGTACTCAAGGCACTAAGGCTGAGGGCTGGCTGCACGCCTACTGTGTACCCAAGGCCCTAAGGCTGAGGGCTGGCTGCAGGCCCTACTGAATACCCAAGGCCCTAAGGCTGAGGGCTGGCTGCAGGCCTTACTGTATACCCAAGGCCCTAAGGCTGGGGGCTGGCTGTACGCCTACTGTGTACCCAAGGCCCTAAGGCTGAGGGCTGGCTGCATGCCTACTGTGTACCCAAGGCCCTAAGGCTGAGGGCTGGCTGCATGCCTACTGTGTTCCCAAGGCCCTAAGGCTGAGAGGCTGGCTGCAGGCCTACTGTGTACCCAAGGCCCTAAGGCTGAGAGGCTGGCTGTACACCCTACTGTGTTCCCAAGGCCCTAAGGCTCAGAGGCTGGCTGCAGGCCCTACTATATACCTAAGGCAAAGGGTGCTTGTGTGGACTTCTGAACTGTGTCATTGAAAACCCCTCTCCTGGTATGTGGCCTATAGTAGGAACTTAATGATGGAGGTGGTGGTAGTTACTGTTTTCTTTATATTCAATTCCTGGGATTTTTATGAAATTGCATGTATCCAAATACAATGTTTTGTGCATGAAGGGTAGTGAAAAGGAAGACTTAAGTTCTGATTGTGTCTCATGGGTGAGGTCTGAGGCCATTGTCTTTACTTTCCTCTTCTATTCCTCTAATGGAGTCTCAGTTTATCGCCTCCTGGGTTGTACTCACATTTGCAGTCATCATGCTCACAGCCTTGTGAGTTCTAGAGTTACTGGTGTGCGCCATTGTGCTATCCGTTTTCACTTGCCCCCGCCCCTTCTAACATGTCCCCCTGCATCAAGAGCGTAAGGGTTGTGCAGACTCGGCAACTTTTAGAATCATGTAGGTATCAGATTGATTATCTTTCTTTCTTAAATGGAAATGCTTAATGTGAGGCGTGATATAAATGTACTTTTTACACGATGATTTCAGATCCCAAGCCATATATTGCTTCTCATTTGTAAATTATATTTTGTTTAAACATGCTGGGTTAGTAAGATTTAGTTCAGGGCCTGGCGGTGGTGGCGCACGCCTTTAATTCCAGCACTCAGGAGGCAGAGGCAGGCGGATCTCTGTGAGTTCGAGGCCAGCCTGGTCTCCAAAGCGAGTTCCAGGAAAGACGCAAAGCTACACAGAGAAACCCTGTCTCATGAAAAACAAAACAGGATTTTTGTTATGTGGTTAATAGGAAGGATTGCCTTGTACCCAGAGCACCTCCCCACTTGGCCTTCATCTCAAATACAATAGTCTCCTTTTGCATAAGGAAGGTGTAGTGTCTGAATGTAAGGAAAACATTGAGTGACTCTTTGTTTTCTAATGCTTGACACATGGCTTCATGTGGCGTCAGCACTGCTGGGTTACTCAGGATGAGCTCTTTTCTAGGAAGCACTCCAGAAAATCCGACAGAAGAACACAATGCGACGAGAAGTGACTGTGGAGCTGAGCAGCCAAGGCTTCTGGAAGACTGGCATCCGCTCTGATGTCTGTCAGGTGAGGACGCTGCTCTGAAATCAGGGATGCCCACACATCTCTTGCTTACAGGCATCGGCCACGAGCTTTTTCTCTAATTGAGAAGTTGCTATGGATTATACCCTGATGGGAAATGGAATACCAAACACAGGCTTCTTTCTAGCTGTTTCGGGTTTGTTCTTATTTTCTGTAGCGGTGCTGTGTGTGTTGTGGAGGTGCGGCAGGGAGGAGCACATGCGTCTCTTCGGGTGAAGGGCAGTCTGCTTCCAGATGTCTCTCTGCTGCAGCACATGTGTAGATACTTGTGCACAAGTCCAGCAGCCGTGCAGCTAGTCATCAGAAGTTTGCCAGGCTTCTGGACCAGTGACTCAGATTTTGCATAGAGAGCTGAAGGCTTTTTCATATTGGCAATGACTATACTTTTTCCTTGAGGTGAACTTAATAGAAAACATTTCTGCTGCTTTTATCAATGACTCATTAGTAAGCTTTTCTTTTTTTTTTCTTTTCTTTTCTTTTTTGGTTTTTCGAGACAAGGTTTCTCTGTGTAGCCTTGGCTGTCCTGGAACTCACGCTGTAGACCAGACTGGCCTTGAACTCAGAGATCTGCCTGCCTCTGCCTCCCAAGTGCTGGGATTAAAGGCGTGTATCGCCACCATCCGGCTAGCATTATCTATTTTGTGGTTGAAATTTACACCAGCTTTGATGTCCCACCAATCAAAAGCCAGGCATACTCTGGCTTTTCCCTTGATTCTTGTGTCATGGGTGGTATTGGCTAGAGTGTGAGAAGGGAAGGGAAGGGTACCTGGATGGGGGGAGGCAGTACCGTTTGCTTCATTCAGCCCTTTACAGGAAATACTTCACGCTTCCACATCTGTCTAATGGTAGCTGTATTTTAATAAGTTCAGGTATATACTTGTAGGTATTCATTTTACTATAATGAATTAAAAAGTTCATCTTGCCATTTAATTCTGTTGAACAGTGGAATTTGTTCAATTGTTAAAAGTGTTTTTAAGTGATTAATATTCTGAGTGATAGTCAAAATTAACTTTGTTTTTTGTTTTTTCGAGACAGGGTTTCTTTGCATAGCCCGAGCTGTCCTAGAACTAGCTCTGTAGATCAGGCTGGCCTTGAACTCACAGAGATCCACCAAAGGTGTGCGCCACCATGCCCGACTGAAACTAATTTTGCATTAAGATGAACTTAATTATGAATTATTGATATAATAGACAGTTGGAAGTAGTTGGAGGACAGTCAGCTACTATGGTATTTAGCCGCTGACCGTATTTCCTGTTCTGGATTACGTGCCCTGAACCTCTGCCCAGCATGACCACATTTCTTACTGCAGTGCTTTGAGACACAGTTGTCTTTCTTGCTTTCATTCGCTCTCAACTGTGTGACGTCATCACTAATTTCTGTGGTTGGTAGTATTTCTCCAGAACCAAACACAATGTTGTGAGATGACATCGTTGACTGTGAGCAGACTGGTGAGCAGGCCACTAAAAAACAGTTGTCCTCGGTGGCAGCTCTCAGTTGATTGAGAATCAGGAACTGCTTGGGTTTGAGTGTTGCATGTAGTGGCAGCGTGCTTGTGTAGCATTCCTGAGACCCTGGGTTTGATCTCCAGTACCATGGGGAAATCCTGAGAATGTGATGCATTGAGAACTGGAGCTGGAAGAGACCTTTGAGACTTTGAGTTTGAGTGGCTTTTCTTTTCTTCCTTTCCTGTAGCTAGAGTTTTCCTGCCTTGCCCACAGTCAGGACAAATCTTTGTCACCTGCCAGTCCCACAGCCGCTCAGACCCAACCAAGTAAACACAGAGACTTTTATTGCTTACAAACTGTATGGCCGTGGCAGGCTTCTTGCTAACTGTTCTTATAGCTTAAATTAATCCATTTCCATAAATCTATACCTTGCCACGTGGCTGGTGGCTTACCGGCATCTTCACATGCTGCTGGTCATGGCTCTGGCTGCAGTGTCTCTCCTCGTCAGCCTTCCACTTCCCAGAATTCTCCTCTCTCCTTGTCCCACCTACTTCCTGCCTGGCCACTGGCCAACCAGTGTTTTATTTATTGACCAATCAGAGCAATTTGACATACAGACTGTCCCACAGCACTTTCCTTTTAAGATGTGTTTTATTTTATGTGTATGAGTGCTCTGCCCGCCTGTATGCGTGTGTGCTGCGTGCACACCTGGTGCCCGTGGAGGCCCGAAAAGAGCGTCAGATTCCCTGGCATTGGAGCTACAGATGGATGGTTGTGAGCCCCCATGTGCGTGCTGGGAGCCAAACTCAGGTCCTCGCCGAGAACAGCAGGCGCTCCGAACTGCTGAGATCTCTCCAGCCCCATGACCAGTGGTTTTTAAACTTACATTTGGTTCACTCAAAGTATATTTTCAAACAAAACTTATGGAGAGCCCATTTGTGACAAGATCCACATGGCTGATGGATGGTGAGTGCTCATGCTTACTTGGTTTACCTAAGAAACATGCTTTAAAGCATTGAGCCCCTCCTTAAAAATAAAGTTATCATTGGAAATAGCCACTGCTTGGTCTTCCTGAATCTGACTGACATGGTGCCCTCAGCTCATATTCATTCTTGTTTTGTTTGTCTGTTTGTATGTGTTTCGAGACAAGGTTTCTCCGTGTAGCCCCAACTGTCCTGGATCTCACTCTGTAGACCAGGCTGGCCTTGATCTCAGAGATCCACCTGCCTCTGCCTCCTGAGCACTGGGATTAAAGGCGTGTGCCACTGCTGCCCAGCTTCTTGCTTACCTTTATTTCTGTTTTGGGACAGGGTCTCTCAGAGCCTCCCACACCAGCCTCCTGAGCGCTGGGATTACAGTCATGGCCACCGCCGCCCCGCTTCTTGCTTACCTTTATTTCTGTTTTGGGACAGAGTCTCTCGAGTCCTGCTCCAGCCCCCTGAGTGCTGTCTCCTGCAGCTCACGTGTCAATGCTGCCCCTGGCACATACTGTTGTGCCCAGATCGTGACCCCCAGAGAGATCACCAAAGACGAGCATGCCAGAATGCAAAAGCAAGGTTTAATTCTGGATATCCAAAAGCAATACAAGCCTAGGCAGGGACTTCGTCCAATACATCCAACGCAGTGGAGGCTGGAGGAAGCGCCCACCTGTCTGCAAGCTCAGTTTTTAAAGGGAAAAGTCACAAGGTTACATCATTTAGGGGTGCTAGTACGGGTACAATTCTGATTGGCTCGCTTCTAGGGACTTCTAGAAATTATTTCTAAGGGAGTGGTTGCCCGCCACCATTTCTCATTGGCTGCCCTCAGGTGGAGGCATTTCTGTGATCAGTTACCCTGGAAACCAGGGAGAGGACATTCCATAGTTTGGTAGGCATTACCTCATGACTATCTTGTGGCTCTGTACTTTTACACTTCCTGGTTTCTGGAATCTGAACTGACTGGTCTCAGTAACTTCTGGCCTGTTCTAGTAACTTATGGCCTGTAGCTAAAAGGAGCAGTCTTAGGCCTTTAGTTTTGGGGTGAGAGCATTTTGGTCTTATTTTGGTTCCACAATACCACGCACTCCGTGTTTGCCCTCTGGGTTAGTCTGCATCCGCTTCTTCAGTTACTTTGTGCTCTTTGGAGTTCATGTCTTCACGTCTTCCTTGCTCTCCTTCATTCTCATTTCTATAAAACAACTTAGTTATCATTTTCATTTGTAACTTTCATATTCTTATTTCTTTAAAAGACTTTTGACTCCTTTCTATTGGCATCTTTATTAAAAATAATTATTTTTCTTTTTCCTTATAAAATCTTTATATGAGACTTTTGGTTTTTCGAGACAGGGCTTCTCTGTGTAGCTTTGGAACCTGTCCCGGAACTCACTCTGTAGCCCAGGCTGGCCTCGAACTCACAGAGAGCCACCTGCCACTACCTCCCGAGTGCTGGGATTAAAGGAGTACACCACCCCTGCCTGGCTTTATATGAGATTTTATGATGATTGTTCTCTGTAGCTCTGTAAGTTTTTTAAATTGGTTAAATTAAGCAAAATAAATGAACTATTTCCCTGTACATTCTGGATGGAAGTAGAAACCACTATAGATTGTTGTGGTTCTTGAACATTTGTTTTTGCAGATTGTCCCCACCCCATGCTGGGTCTACCTTCTCTGCTCCCCTACCACGTGTTCATTAGGCCTCATCACGTGACCCGTGTTGTCTACCACCCCCCACCCCCCACCCCCCACGTGTCTCTTGTTAGTAAGGAGCTTCTGGGCCAGGTTCGAGAGTGCAGGGCACGTTTGATCCAACACCATTCGCCTGTCCTTGTGGGTGTAGCCTGCCCTGGTTTGCTCATATTTAGCAGTGAACACACACTGCCAATCTGTGGGTTCCTCAGTCTTTGGGCTGTCGGAATATAGTCACTCTCCTTTTCTCTCACACAGATCCTGACACCACTAGAGTTTTTAATCCGTGTGCATTGCTCTTGGTCGGGGATCTTTGATTTTGGTAGTCTGTATTTTTAACCTTTGTATTTTAATCTTTAAAAAAATTCATAATGCATACAATGGGTCATGGTTATGTCACCTCCATCCCGTCCCTCTAGCCCCACCCCCCAGTCTCTTTCCTGTCTCCTTCCCAGCTTTATGCCTCTTCCTTTCCTTTTTCTTTTTTGATAGTAAATGAAGTCCAGCTAGCACACGTTTGTGGGGTCATCTACTAGGCATTGAGGCCCTCACCAGTGGCTTAGGCACCCCTCCCCAAGGAAACATGACCTTCCTCCAGCATCCATTAACTCCATTAGTTCCTCACCTAGGTGTAGGGGGCATCAGGAGCCTGACTCGCAGGTTTGTTAGAATTGGAAAAGTACACATTGCTGTTTTCTCACAGTATTTCAAAGGGGCTTTCTTCTTCTCTCTCTCTCTCTCTCTCTCTCTCTCTCTCTCTCTCTCTCTCTCTCTCTCTCTCTCTCTCTCTCCTCTCTTCTTCCTCTCTCTCTTTCTTCCTCCTCCTCTCTATCTCTTCTCCCCTCCCCTCCCCTCCCCTCCCCTCCCCTCCCCTTCTCTCTCTCTCTCTCTCTCTCTCTCTCTCTCTCTCTCTCTCTCTCTCACACACACACACACACACACACACACACACACACACACACACACACACACACACATTTACCATGGATTAAGAGGAAAGTGAAGATGCCTGGTGATTGTAATTTAACACCGAGCTGTCCACATAAGCTCTCTTGAGCTTCCTACAGTTTAAGTGGCTGGAAATGGTATAATATTGACTGCATGCTTTGTGTTCAAATTATCGTATTTTTGAATACTGGAATTATAAAACCAAAATTGACAAAGTGCCAGTAGTGTATATCGTAATGGTATGTCTCTTGTGTCCCTGTTGAAAACCTTGGTGTTCGTCTTTTTTATTGTCCACAGCACAGGGAGGCCGTGCACACACAGGTACTCAGTGGATGCTTTACTCAGTTGCACTGGCAAGCGAGACCGTCTGTAGCTTAGATCCTATTGGCAGAACTAGTGTTTCTTTTTAAGTGAATAACATAAGACTGATGTCTGTAGCTTCACGTAGACCCGTTTTTATGTGTATTTTTAATAATGCCAGCTTAAAATACTTCAGAGAGCAGAATGAAAAGCATATGTCAGTCATTCTGTGGGCTGTACCCCCCCTCCGGCTTCTGGTGAATAAAAATGATTCCTTCATTCTCCTGAGTTCTAGAGAAACATTATTCAAGAAAAGAAAAAGATACGCCTTTCATGAAATCATCTCCCAATAAGGAATCTTCAGCCAGATAAGAGTGATTGAAGCAAAGCTTTAAGTTCTGAGTCCTCAGGTGCCTTGACTGTGTAGCGCTTTTATGAAGGCTGTCTTGGGGTGTATGATCAGTGAATGTTAAATCTAGTGTGGCTGTGGTAGATCTTGTGCTGAGATATTCTTAAAAGATAATGGTGAGGTTTAGGGATTTGTGAACACATTAAAAATAGCATATAGATTTTGCATATGGAAATTTTTCTGGAGAAAATTTCTTTTTTTATTTGAGGCTCCAAAATGTCTTGACCTGAAAATGTACAAATGTGTATTCCCCTGAAATTAGAGACAAGGAGGCATAGAATGGCTTACTTGAGGCTGTTCTGCTGAATACTCATAGACCCGGAGCTATTTCTTATAAGATGCCCATAATCCTAGCACTTAGAAGCTTGAGGCAGGAGGATTGTGAATTCAAGGCCATCCTTCTACATAGCGACTTCCAGGTTAGCCTAAGCTCGATAGCAAAGCCTTGGATTTAAAAAATAAATAAATAAATGCAGGCTGGAGAGATGGCCCAGGGTGTCAAATAGTGTTACACAAGCAGAAGGTCCCGAGTTCAGTTGCCCGGCACCCATGTAAAAGCTGGGTGGGGTGGCACATTCCTGTAACTTCGGGATGGTGGGGACAGGCAGATCCCTGAGACCTGTTGGCTGGGTGGTCTAGCCAAAAAGTGAACTCTCTATTCAGTGAGAGACCTGTCTGAAAATGAGGAGAGCGATAGAGGAAGACACCTGAATTGATCTTGTGCCTTCACGTTGCATTCACGCATGCCCGCACACACTCGTGGAGAAAGGGAGAGAAAACAAGAGAGTTTTACACTTCCTTTTTTCCATTTAACTGTCCTTGAGGTTAGCTACATTTAATACCCTCATTTTACAGGTAGGGAGACAGGCAGACTAAAATAGCCCCAGGTCACACAGTGAGTGAGTGGTAGAACCAGATCCAGGCATTCCGGTTCCAGAGACTTAGAAACTATAATATACTTACTGCTCCCGGTAGACAGTTCTCCATGCTGCCACCTAGCCAGTAAACTGCTTCAGGACTTTATGAGAGAATTTGGAATGAGGAAATAGTTCTTACTTATTGTAGAATAAACAAAATGTTTTTATAGAGTTAAATATATTGAAATATTTTTTTCCCAGCATGCAATGATGCTGCCTGTTCTGACTCATCACATCCGATACCATCAATGCTTAATGCACTTGGACAAGTTGATAGGATACACTTTCCAAGACCGTTGTCTGCTACAGGTAAGAATTGCCGTTACAGATCTGCAGACTCCCGCAGTATAGTTGGAAGAGTTCGTCTTGCACCCTTTCTCTCTCTGTTTTTTGAGGCCTTCCTACAAAAGTAGACCAATTTACCGTCTGTCAGCAGTCAGTACCTCTTTCAGCCTTCCCTTGTTTATGGCTCTTCTTTCTAGATTCCAGGACTCTAATCCTCCCCTGAAAAGGGTGGGATTTGGGGGTTGTTTTCAAAAGAGCTTGCAGCACAGTTCTGAAATTTGATTCTGAAGGAGCTAGGGTCCCTTAAATGTGTTGTTGGAGCATTATAAAGGTGGTGCCTGTGTGCTGAGTGTTTCAAGCTTATTCCATTCAAACCATAGCTGGCCATGACTCATCCGAGTCACCATTTAAACTTCGGAATGAATCCTGATCACGCCAGGAATTCTTTGTCTAACTGTGGAATTCGACAGCCCAAATACGGAGACAGAAAAGTTCACCACATGCACATGCGGAAAAAAGGTTTGTTTGGATGAACCAAGACACTGCTCTCCCTTTGTTTAGTCTGTGCTTCTTCCTAAAACTCGAATCCAGTCCCCATCCGTGGTCCAGTTCCCTGGTGCCTCCTTAGTCCCTTCCCTCTCTAGAGCTTCTCACACATACTAACTAGCATTCACTCGGGTAGAACATTCTAATAAAGATGGATGACTATTTTAGAAAACATGTATTCTTCTATCAAATATTTTAAATACTTGCATGTAGATGTTAAACTTTTTATAGTCAAATTGGGGTGAGAAAAATTCTTTTCTATATGTCATAAAATGCTTCTTTTTTTATTTGTATCTTTGTGGTTTTTTCAATAGGAATTAACACCCTAATAAATATTATGTCACGCCTCGGCCAAGATGATCCAACTCCTTCAAGGTAAATTTTTAAAAAGCAGATTTATGAGAAATAATGAGCATATTCTGTAATTTACTCACTTCACGTGTACACTACATATGGTTTGGAGAGTCTATTCATAAAATTCTTCAACTGCGGCTGTCTAATTTCAAGACATTTACACCATATCAAAACAAATACCTGTGCCCATGAGTAGTTCTGGTATTCCTCAGCCTACCCAGCCCTAAACACCCGCCACCTGCTCTTACTACATGTAGTTAACGCCTTTCTGAACAGTTCGTGTGAGCAGCTTCATTGTCTATGGCTTTTACTTCATCTTCTGTGGCTTACTTCTCTTGACATGATTTGTCTATAGCAAACGTTCCTTATTTCATCTCATTGCTAAACAATACCCCATTGTGTGAATCTAACACATTTCGCTTATTCACTCAGTTGATGGGCTTATGGACATATGCTTTGACTTTTCTTGATATTTATCCAAGAATGGAATTTTGAGGTCATGTAGTAACTATTTTATCTTTCAAGGAACTGATTTTTTTCCAAGTGATTACACCATTTTATATTTATAACAGCAGTGCATAAGTGTTCTATACCTCTAAAGAAACATTTAATTTAAAAATATTGCTGTCTGTGTGGTATAGTGCACATACTCTTGTGTGCACAAAAGGCCAGCAGAGGACATGAGTATCTCCCCTATTGCTTTCTGCCGTGCTGCATTAAGACAGGATCTCTAGCTGAACCAGAAGCTTGCCATTGTCACTAAGCTGACCTACCAGCAAGCTCCAGAACCTTCTTGTCTCCGTCAGTACTGGAGTTAAGTATATGCAGCTGTGCCCAACTTTTTACATGGGTGCTGGGGATTTGAACTCAGGTCGTTGTGTTTTCACAGCAAGCTGTCTTTCCACTGAGCCATTGTCCCAGCCCTGTCCCTGTTTTTAAGTAGTTGTCTAGTTACTCATCTTTCTGATCCTAGCCATCCTGGTTGGTATGAAATATCTTATTTCCCTCACATGTCATGATGTTTAGTATCTATTCATGTACTTATTGGCCATTTGGAAAGATATCTGTTCATATCTCTCTCATATCTGTTGATCTCTCTCATATCTTGTTGAGTTATTTTTTATTAATAATTTAATACAAGTTTTCTACATTCTGGATGAGTCTCTTATCAGATCCATGATTTACAGTCTTTCCTCATTCTAAAGATTGCCTTTTATTCTGAGTCCTTGGAGACAAAGAAATCTTAATGAAGCCCAGTTTATCTTTTGTTGTGATTTGGGGATTATGCCTAGAAAGCCATTCCCAAGTGTAAAATAACAAAGATCTTTGTAGCTTTATCTCATTTGTGTAGGTTTTTAAGTCCACTCGGAGTTGACTGGGATGTGGTGTGATGTAGAGGCCACTCCACTGTATTTTTCTGTAGTATCTAGTTGTTCAACACCATTTGTTGAAGACTCTCCTTATGCCCTGATGAAATGTGAGGGCTTGTACTGGGACTCAGCGCCATGCTGTCTTTGGAGGAAGTTTGGAGATATTGATGTATAGTTTTTTCTTTCCTATGATTTTTTTATTTGGTTTATTATGGTATATTGACCACAGTTTGATTTTCCTTATTTCTTGATTTCACAAAAGGTATCTTTATTAACATCTGCATTTTCATTTGGCATTGAGTCCTTAAAGAATTTGGGAAGGAAGTGGGCTGGGTCTATATTATGACCCACATGATGTTACACCTTAAATGTGAAATGTCCCCCATAGGTTCGTGTGTTTGAACACTTGGTCCCCAGCTGGTGGCACTGTTTGGAAAATTGTGGAAGCTTTAAGAACTGGGACTTAACTGGAGCTAAGGGGCACTCTGAGTAGACTTCAGTCCTTCCTGGTGGCAGACACAATGTGGCAGACTACACTCCTGATGGTGTATCTTCTACACTATGATGCCCTGTGTCTGTTCACAATAAACCCTCCTTCCCTCAGATTGCCTCTCACAGATGTGTGCTGCGCACCCCTCAAAAAAAGGAAGAGACTCCCGTCCGGTTGGCTGATATGCTGAGCGTCAGCAGGAGGATTATTTGTGTGTGAGGTAGAGCAGCCTATATTCTGAAAGCCAGTTGTGGAGATTGTTGAGGGAAGCTTCCTTTCCAAGTGGGAAGTGGAAATGTGTAATGGTGTTGGCTGTCACTCCCTCCGTCTAGGTTCAAGGGGAGGAGGGAGACGAGGCTAAGGCAGTAGCTTCTGAGCTGCCTTCCTGCACAGCTCCCTTTCTGTCCTTCCTGCAGCTTGTGGGTCTTCTCTGAAATGCTTGGGACCAGGAGGATTTAAGACTGTTGCAGAGTTTGAATTGTCTAACATTTTAGACTATCGCATTGACTTGATCACTTTGAGTAGCTCTAATCCCAACGTCTAAATGTTCCGGAATCCAAAGATTTTTAAGAACATTGATAGGATGGCTTGAAAAGCTTGTGTTTCAGTTTCATCCCTTTTGCTGTGATGATGATGATGATAATAATCTGACCAAAAGCAATTGGGGAGCAAAGGATTTGTTTCTAATAATAATAATAGCCTGACCAAAAGCAATTGGGGAGCAAAGGATTTGTTTCAGCTAACAAGTTACAGTCCATCATTGAAGGAAGTTGGGGTGGGAATCTGGCAAGAACTTGAAGTAAAAACCATGGCAGAACAAAGCTTTGTTCCATTTTACCTTATATCATGGAATCCACCTGACCAGTTCTTTCATACTTTTATCACATTTTTGTTTGTGGGGGCAGGGCACACATACTGTGGTGTGTCTGGAGGTGAGAGAACTAACAGGGAGCGGCTGCTTTTCCTTCCACCACGTGGCTCCAGGGATTCAGCTCGGATCCTGAAGCTCGGCAGCCAGTGCCTCTACTTGCTGAGCCTCTCCTCCTCCTTTTCTTGCTCCTCCCTTCTCTACTTCTATTTATTCTCTCTGCCTGACAGCCCCGCCTAGCCTTTCTCCTGCCTTGCTATTGACCGTTCAGCTCTTTACCAGACCAATCAGGTGTTTTAGACAGGCACAGTAACACAGCTTCACAGAGTTAAACAAATGCAACATAAAAGAACGCAACACATCTTTGCATCATTAAACAAATGTCCCACAGCATAAACGAATGTAACACATCTTAAGCTAATATTCCACAACAAGGACCCCTACATAATTCTCTAACAAAGCACATCACTCCCACCACAGTTGTAAAAGATGTAAACTACATCTTTTGATGGCACTCATTGGTCAGATCTCAAGAGGACTTTCTCCTCCTCCTCCTCCTCCTGTTCCTCCTCCTCCTCTATTAAAAGAGATGGATTTTGTGAGGATGTAGCTGTCTGGTAGTGCATGCCTAGCATTCCTAACACTGGATTCCATTTCCAGAGAGAGTCTTGGAGTGGGAGTTTGAGTGTGTGAGGATGGGAACAGGAGTGGAGGGAGGGAAGGGTTAACCAGGGGTGGGGGTGGGAGTGGGGATGGGGGTGGGGAGAATTTGATCCTCGGCAAAAAGAATGACACCTCAGAATCATGTCCTTTCTGAATTTACTATTTTGAAGCTTCAGAGCGACAGCAGCTGAGATCTAAAACCGAGGTAGCAAACGTCGTTAGGTGGCTGATGGCAGCAGCAACCTGGAGGAAGCTGGCAGAATGCTAACATACTCCTTTACTTTTGCCGGGAATATGTGGTTTTTGTAGATGTAGAGTTGACCTCACATGTCACGTGTCTGATCTGCAAGGGCCTGCTGGCCTCAGCCGCAGGGTCTGCTGCATGACGGCCGCGTGTGTCCCGACTTAAGAGCTTCGCCCACATGGAAATCCACGGACATTTATCCGGAGTCTTTTAGTTTGAGGCAGTTTGCAGGTGGTTTAGGGGATCCGAGATCAAGTACCACAAAATCCCCACTCTTCGGGAGGCACGGTTGCCTGGGGTAGGATGAGACTGCTGGAAACCTGAATTATGTAGGAGCGACTCTGTTAAGTGCTTCCGTGCAGATCAAAAGGGAAACAGAGCAACTGCCAAGGGGCTTGGGAATGATGAGGCCGTTGTTTTGGGATCGTAGGTCGGTTTTGTACTGTGCACTTGAATAATTGAGTTGGCTTTCAACTGCTCGCCCTCTCCCGTGTTTGTTTCTCAGCTGCTGTTGTAAATGGGATGCAGTCACCTCTGCTTCTCGGGAGCCTTTGCTTATCTTTGAAGCACGCTTCCCGGGAGTCTGCACATCGGTGGCTGGGTCTCAAACAAGGGGCTCTGTAGAGATGTCTCTAATACTGACCAAGGGGGGAAGAAGGGAGGCACCCAAGCCGGAACTTCGGTCCACCAGGGTCTTGACAAAGCTTTCCTTGGAGTGCCCTGAACCCTCTGCACCCCCCTGCAGTACCCTTACGAGTGGCCAGCCACTTTCTGCCTGGTTTCCTGGAGCTGCTGTTGCATTAGCATCTTACTACCGCCGACGCCTCGGGTTGAGATCTTAGCTGTTGTCTGCTGCAAAGCTTCCACCGGCCGCCTGGCAGTCCCAGCCCACGTGACCTGGCCCTGGACTGTGTTGACAGGCATGACTTCTTCATGTGGAGAGCCACAGGCTTTCTGAGTTGGGAGGCATTCCTGCTTCCTTCCTCACACGCCAGTTGTCATTTTACACTTGCTTCTGGAATGCCTAGCTGGCCTTGTGAAATCCTGCTGGTGTATTTTCCACAACGCGTGTCCTTTTCTTTTGCGTATTAGGATCATGCGGCAGTGCTAATTTTCTTTATTAGACAGTGAGGGGTTTGAAAGTCTGTGATCCTGGTCTTTTCTCTCCTTTTCATTTTGTAACCAGTTCCTTTCACAGAGAAGACACTTCAGTGAATAAGCATTCACACAAAGAATTACTGTTGACAGTAATTACTGTTGATGTGTGTGGTATATGTGGATCGGTGTGTTTACATGTGTGTGCAGATGAGCATTCCCGTGTGTGTGTGTGTGTGTGTGTGTGTGTGTGTGTGTGTGTGTGTGTGTGTAGGCCAAAGGTCAGTGTCTTCTTCATTACTCTCCGTCCAACATTGTTCACATGATGCATGCAAGTCCAGTGGGCCTGAGATCTGATGAGGCTGTGGCCTCTCTTCTCCTTCCCTCAAGTCCAGCTACATACAGTGAGAGACGTCCCTGCGTCGGGTAGGAGTTCCCCTGACCTTCAAGAACCCTATAGATCGGCCCTACCAGTCACTGCTTGAGACATGAAATATACAAGTGAGAAAAGTTGTGTATTTACCCTGGGATTTGGTCCATGCCAAGATGGCTTTGCATGGAATAAATGGCACCTTAGACTGTTCACTGGTATAGAGAGATTGATTATGTCTTTTATAAGGTGCATTGAAGTCCTTAGATGAAATTTGAGGTGTAAATGTGACAGTTAATTTCATAATAGCTCTGTAATTCAGTTCTCAAAATCAGACGGCATTTACTGCTCAGCAGACATCCCACCCTGGGTCTTGCTTTATTGGTAGAGATGATTACGTTGTGAACAGTGGGAGGGACAGAATATTTGCCGTTGCTATCAGCTCTGGTGGCTTACTCTGTTTTTAGTTACTGTTCTACCATGGTGTCAAAACACCATGACCAAGGCAGCTTAGGAAAGAAAGCATTTGACTTGAGGCTCATGGTTCTAGAAGGTGAATCTGGGGCCGTTCTGGTGGGAGCGTGGCAGCCAGGGTGGTGCTAGAGTAGTAGCTGAGAGCTTGCATCATTTCCGCAGGTAGGAAGCGGAGCGGCCTCACTGAAGATGGTGTGGGCTACCCTCAGTGACACATGTCCTCCGACAAGGCCACACTTCCTCATACTGTCCAGATAGTTCCCCCAGCTGGGGACCAGCTGTTCAGATCTATGAGTCTGTGGGGCCGTTCTCACTCAAACTACCACACTCTGTGTGTCCACTTTCTAGAGAAACTGTTGGGTTAGGAACTGACCAGCATAATAGTCACCAGAATGGAATGCTGGAACCATTTTTGGTTTATGGTTTATTGTCAAAGTTGAGTCATAATGTGGAAATTGAAAACCAAAGCCAGATATGGACAATTTTTTTTTTTTTAATGAATGGTAAACTCAGTATTGAACAACCCTTTTTAGAATTGTTGATCTTGGATTTTAACCAGTCCAATTTCTGGTAATTAAAATACTAGACATAGTCATTGTCTCTATTAAAGTTCATAAAAGAAATTAAGGTAAAATTTATGCCAGTAAGATGTCATTTAAAGTCACATATGACTTAGCAGTTCCCGTTCTTTGACTAGGTGTCTTATTATTCTCTAATAAAGCTCCAGTTCAGATATAGTTTGTCCTTTTACCCCTTCCCCCAAACTCCTAACAGGGCTCCGTGTTTTCACAGTAAATAGTTTTCACTGTGTAATACTTGGAATTGTTAGGGGGAAAAGAATCTCTGTCAAAGAAAATGGAATTTTATTTTCATGGCTCATAAAACAGACTAGTGTAATTTCTTTTTCTTTTAAAAACCTTTCCATTCCTTTTTTAATTTGAGTGTGTGTGGGAAGAGAGAGACATATGCAGGGGCAGATAGAAACAGACAAGGTGTTGTTTTCCGGCTCAGGATGGCCTTGAACTTCATGGCATTCTGCCTCTCTCTGCTTCCTGAGTGCTGGGATTACAGGGGTGAGGCTTTATACCTGGCAATCCAGTTTCTTAGAACAACAGCTGACTATTTTAAAACACACACACACACACACACACACACACACACACACACACACACACACACACACACACACAAGGATTTCAGGGTTGTTTCATCCTACCTTTAATGTCTTTATTCCTTGATGTTTTCTCTTAAGAGAAATGGCAGGCACTTTTGGAAGTCAGTAGTTTTTGTTTGTTGTTTGTGTTTTTTCAGACAGAGTCTTGTTACATAGCCCATGCTGCCCTAAACTAAGTGTCCAGATTGGCCTGGAACTCAGAGCCCTTCTGTCTCAGCCTCCTGAGTGCTGGTATTACAGACTTGCACCACCATGCTTGGCTCAATTAAAAACATACACCCTTCCTAGTCACTCTTGGCTAATAGAGTAGTAAAAAACAACAGCAACCCAACCCAAAGTGGTCTGTAAGATCTATAAAACTGTAAGAATCAGAAAGGGCCGACTGCTTTTTATGTGTATGTACGTGCAATATAAGTATATGTGTATACTTGAAGCAATCAGCGATTCAAGAGGTCCTCAGCCTCGGCTCATTCTTTATCCCCCACTATTGGCTGCTGACTCCTGAAGGAGTTTTCTTTTGGAGGGATGCTACTGAGGATTGAACCAAGAGCCTCGCATGCAAGGCAGGTGCTCTACCACCAAGCTACGACCACAACTGAATAGCCTTTTCCCGCAAATATGAGCCATCAATTGAGATCAGGTTTCAGGGTGACTTCTTTATAGATGTTGCCTCATCATATCAATAAAGTATGACCTATCTACAGGGGAGGGGAGTATTTACATTGATGAGGGACTTCTCAGGCAGGATTTCCTCGAGCTTTTCCTGAACCTTGAGGGAGAAAGTGGCTTTTCAGTGTATCTGAGTGTAGAGGGGCAGAGAGTAGAAAGTTCCTGGGAGGGAGAAAGCCTGGCTGAACGAGGGGCAGTAACTGGTTTGGAACAGGCGGCCAGCACACGGGGGAGAGAGGGTAGCAGCAGTTAATGAGGTGGTGGATAGGTTAGGCCTGTCTTCAAGGGCTAGATACTAAGTTGAGTTTGGAGGTGAGGTGGTGAGATGCTGTCTCGGGGACTCTTCTGGAACACGTTCCTCTTTCTTTGGCTCACCTGGTAGCAGAATGGAGACAGTCACCATAGTCAGTGTGAGAGCGCCCGGCTTTTTGGGAAGCTTTGAAGTCTTGTGTCCAGGGGAAGCTTGGGGCCTGAAAGTTGGAGCCATGTAGTGTAATGGGTTTTGAAACCCATTCTCCACTTCTCTCTTGGTGACGGTTCTGTTGCTGTCAAGAGACACCACGACTGAGACAACTCTCAGAAAAGAAAGCATTTAATTGGGGGCTTCCTTACAGTTTCAGAGGTCTAGTTCATTATCATCATGGTGGGGAGCACAGGGGCATGCGGGCAGGTGCTGGAACAATAGCTGAGAACTACATCCTGGTCTGTCGGCAGAGAGACTGTGCCTGGCATTGGCTTTTGAATCCTCCGAGCCCACCCCCAGACACACACTTCCTTCCACAAGACAGCGCCTCCTAATCCTTCTAATCCTTTCAGCATCAACTATCCGAGCCTACGTGGGCCATTCTCATTCAGACCACCCTACCTCCCTACTAGGTGGGGCCTGGATGCCTTCAGGATAAGATAGGATAGCCATTGCTCTGGAGTATGAGAGATATAAGAGGTTGGATTACTCAGTGAACTAACTCTACTGTTTCCTTTTTGAAGAGACAGGGAAAGTAAATGTGCTCTTTTTTCTTTTTTAAATAAAAGCTTTTTAAAATTACATGTATCGTGTGGTGCACACCCATGTGCCCCTGTCATGGCACATGTATGGAGATCAGTGGACAGTTTGTGGCAGTCATTCTGTCCATCTGTCATGCCCCAGGATTCACACTTGGGTGATCAGGCGTCCTGACAACGTCTTTCTTTACCTGTTGCGCCATTTCGCTGGCTGCCCCTAAATGTGCTATTTAAATGCTCTTTTGCATTTTCATTGTAGGATTAATCACAATGAAAGGCTGGAGTTCCTGGGAGATGCGGTTGTTGAGTTTCTGACCAGGTAAGGAGGTCTCCCCCATGCAGCCCCCCAGTAATTATATTTGATAGGTTGCATGCTTATTATGTTACCTCCTTTGTAATTAGCCAAACAAGGCATTGGACAACTGTGTCTTTTCTCTTCTGAAAGGCTTCAAAGCCACATGTCTGTGGCTCTTGCTCTGACGACTGCTCTTGCTGCTGCTGTAATGAGTGAGATTACAAGATGAAAGGCCGGTGTCTCTGGCCTGTCAAGCATGTGTTAAAGTTGCTTACAGCCACAGGATTTCAGCTGGTCCTAGACTAGTGCTCCCGAGCTTATATTCCATTTGAAAGGGAAGGGATGATATTTTAAAATGTCATTTCATCTTCCAGGATTTGCCTTTGATCCTGTTCTGTCTTTCTAATCTTGAGGGAAGTAAAGCTTACAAGTAATTTTAATGACTAGGTGTGTGTGAGTGCGAGTGTGTGTGTCTGTGTGGCTGTGTGTCCTGTCCAAAAGTATTCCAACGTTCTTCTAAGATCTTTGATTGGAGGTAGGGATTGGAAGTGCATTTGTCTTTCCATGCTCACAGTCTGTCCCTTAGGGAGATGACACAAGCCTCCCTTGGAACCGTCTTGAACTATTTTATTCTCTTTAGGTCAGTGTTTTCCAAAGAAAGACACAAAGACAAGGGGCCATTTCCTAACACTCCGAGACTAATGAGCTTAACTGTCCCGGTGGACAGCAGCTCTGATGAAGTGGGGTGCCACAGAACAGCAGAGCACTGTGATCCGGATGGATTCCATGTGACCCTCTGCCTTGTCACACTGCCCACGAGTTTCCTTCACTCATCATTGCATAGGACCCGTCACTGTCACTGCTCTGGGATTTGGGGCACTATATCACAACACTGCTACTCAGGGCTTCCCAGAGTTGTCTTCAGGGGCCACCCATAATCCTACCCAGTGTAAAGCGTTGGTTAACATCCTAAGTTTGGACTTTCAGATGTGTGCTTCTGTTAGTCACAAACAGTGTGACAGATTGTATCGTTATCAAATTTCAGAGAAATCTTTTTTTGTTTTGTTTTGTTTTGTTTTGTTTTGTTTTTGCTTTTTGAGCCATGGTCTTACTGGCTATCTCTGACTGGCCTAGAATTCGCCATATATACCAGGCTGGCTTTGAACTTGTGGTGATTCTCTTGTCTGCGTCTCTGGCATGCTAGTAGTACAGATGTGTGTCATATGTCTGCCTCCAGAGAAGTCTTCTAACAGAAGTATATATGGACCTGTGAGTGTGTTGCTCTTTGGACTTGAGTGCGTTCGTACATCATTTCCCCTTTCGGCTGTTCAGTGCAGCTGGTGTCTGCTGCAGACGGTGTCACCTCTGTCTCTGTGTTGCAGGGCCGCAGACAGTGTTGTGATGCATGTTTATATGCTCTGTTGTGTTCTCTCCTCCCCGCCCCCCCACAGTGTCCACCTGTACTACTTGTTTCCTAGTCTGGAAGAAGGAGGCTTGGCGACCTACCGGACTGCCATCGTGCAGAACCAGCATCTGGCCATGCTTGCAAAGGTAGGGGGAACCCCCGAAGCTTTTGTGTGGAGTCGGACATCCTCTTCCCGAGTCCACACAGTTCTGCAGCTGAACGAGTCATTCTTGAGAGTATGCTGGGGGAATTGTGTTTTTTGGACCATACTATGGTGGGGGTTGGTTTGTTTTGGTCTGTTACCTTGGTGGTTTTCACCAGCAGCTAATGAACTCCACAGTGAGGTAACTTGGAAACAGAGGAGGAAGAAATTGACAGATGTAGGAGAACAGGCTAAACATTTGGGGGAAAGTAACATGAGAGCTTTGCAAAAGAGATGAACTAGTGTATGTATTTGTGTACCGTTCCTGTATTATGTTTGTTATTAATTTGTGTTAGCAGGCGGAATTATAGCTCTGAACAGAATACTTCAGGCAGTTCACATCTCACGGGATACTTGTTAGGCCTTTGGGAATCTCCAAATCCTAAATCCCAGTAGTAATAGTTAGGATTTAGGCTGTGTGCTGGCCTCACTGACCTAGCTCAGTGGCTACCAGGACCTCTACTTAATTCAGACTCGTGCTAGGACTTTATTGCCCTGTCTGGCCTGGTGTTTCTCTTTCTATGTGATGTTTCACAGAGGCACATACAGATAGGAACATGGACACTTGGCCTAGCCCCTCGGGGTTCTGTCCATCCCTTTTCTTACATACTGGGTGGCAATAGATGAATAGTTCTCTCTGCCAAACCTCAAACCTCTCTCATTTCTAAGGTGGGAACCACATTAGCTCCCACCACACATGCTGGTTATGAGAATTAAATGAGGTTATGAGTTTTCATGAGTCTATTTAAAGTGGGTTTCATGATCCTTGTTCATAGAAATCACACAGACGTGTCAATAAATTTGTGGCAGCTAGTTCCTTTTAGTGTTGTTCATCATCGTTCTTATGATAAATTCTCACATTTTATAGCCTTTGTGTTTATGAAACACCAGAAAGAATGGAGGTTCTTAAGTCCCTAGACGGCAGCATCTATGGGAAAAGCTTTCCTTTGCTTTGCCTTAAGTAGTTTCTTCCCCTACCCTTTCATTTTGATATAAAAGTTGGAAAAGACTAGTTTTGTGACTGGCTTGTTGATTTGATCTTGTCGGGATGCTAATATTAAAAAAGTAGCAAACTTTATTCTCTGGTTTTTGTGTTGGCAAGAAAGCATTATTTTACTTTGTGTAGTTCCATCATCGTAGTTTACGGTGGGAGGCTGCAAGCCGCCGTTGGTGGCATTTGAGAATGCAAATGAGAAGAATGCCTAATGAAAAGCTATAAGCAACCAGGTAAACAACCACGATTTCAGCGTCTTCCAGTGAGTGATATCCAAGTGCCGTATAAAACTGCTTCGGTGGTTAGTTGGTTTGTTAGCTGCTTCCTGGCAGTTTATATTCATGTAACTGGAAGTATGTCATCCATCTTTGTTTTCTTTTCAGTTTGGGACATAGTGACATTGCCCAACTGTCCTTCAGAAACTTACAGGGATGACAGTGGGGAGGATATTTACCGGGTGTAGGAAATTGCCATAGCCCGAAAGCCAGTCATTATTAACACATTGGATCCTATACAGGGATCCTATCCGTCCATGAGAGATGACCGGCTGGCCAGTGTCTCCCACTGGGGATTTCTATATGGTCTTTTATTTCACCCAACCCACCCTAGCACAGTTCTCTCACTAGGATTCCAGGTACTGGAAATATGGTGTCTATAGCCAAGCCTGGCTCCTTTGCTTTGATATCTGAAGTTACTTATTTCTTATGCTAATATATAATTAAATATAAATCTTTGTAGAAGCAGACATGTTAAATGAATATTTTCTTACAAAGTTCCTCAGACTGAAATTAGATGACTGGTCCCCCATCACCTAGCTTCCCTGTAGCATTTGTCTCCAGCAGAAGGCCACGTGGCCCCACCTTTTCCTAAAGCAGTGGCCCTGAAACTCTCGGGCAATAAGGAGCCAGAGAACTACCGACAGGGCTGTGAATCGGGCGCTTGGATTCCAGCACTCACTCTCCTTTAAGAGTTCTGCCAACACCCACATAGACAAATAAGGGTAAGAGGGTGGGGAGTCTGAGGAGTTGAAATTCTCAGCACTCCAGAATAATTGTTCATAACATAAATATGCAGTTTGCAGTCTGCTCTCAAGCAGGACTCCAGACATAGCAAGCAATTGTATTTTCCCAGTGAGGCTGTGAAACAGATGAAGTTTACATTTTCTAGTATAAACTCTGGCACTTTGGGATCAAGGCTTTTTTTGTGTGTGTTGTTTTTTAAAGGAACTTTCTGCTGTTATATTTGTGGTAGTTGAAACTCATTTGACTATATTTTATACTAGATTCTTAGCAGTGTTTCCAATATAAATGTATATGGATGCTTGACATAGAGAGTGAGACATATAATCTGAATGTCTTTAATCCAAAAACTGGTGAGATTCCAACTGTGTTAGGTTGTTCAGTAGCTTGTATCTTATTCCATATTATGTTTCATACTTTTGTTTAGTAAGTATTTTTAAATTTAATTTTATGGAAATGGAAACAGATTTATTACATGTTTATGTAATATTTCTGTCTTAGGGATTCTCTTGCTGTGATGAGACACCATGACCATAGTAATTCTTATAAAGGAAAACATTTAATTGGGGTTGGCTTACAGTTTCGGAGGTTTAGCCCATCTTTGTCATGGTGGGAAGCATGGTGGCTTACAGACAGACGTGGTGCTGGAGAAGGAGCTGAGAGTTCTACATCTGGTTCTGCAGGAAGAAGAAGCCACACTAGGCATGGCTTGAGCATCTGAGACCTCAAAGCCCACCACCCCCAGTGACAAGCTTCCTCTAACAAGGCCACACCTACTTCAACAAGGCCACATCTCCTAATAGTGCCACTCCCTATGGACCTATGGGGGCCATTTTTATTCAGATCACCACAATTTGCATCTTTTTCTTTTTATGAAAAATAGTACTTCAGTCTCAGGAATTTTTAAGGAAGTTTTCATTCATTTGGGTCTAGCTTAAAAAGGTCTTACATTGTGTATTAGGATATGGAATGAGTAGATGTGGAAAACCATGTAAAGGAGCTAGACTTGGTGGTAGAAGCCAGAGTCTGAATTGGAAGGTGAAAAGAACTAAGCCAGCCTAGCCAAACAGTGAGACTCAGTCTCTAAAAACGTTAAACACCCCTCTAAGAAGAGAAATCACATAAGGCCATAAAATGTCACCAAATGTAAAGGAAGTAGACACTAGTGGATTAATAAGTGTTATTCCTAGTACTGGGCCACACATTTTCTAAGGCCACATCCAAAAAATAAAATACTATTAAGTACAAATGATATTCTCAAAACCCCTAAGATTAATCTGGTGGTTACATGGCAAGTCTCAGCCCAAGAGAGATGGGCGTTGGAGCCTCTGGAAGGAGACATACATGCAAAACACAGAGCTCTTTGAAGCCTCACCCAGTTAAATATTTAGATCTGAAAGTATTTTTGAAATCCTCACCTGTTCTGTGTGGTACAGACATATCTTTGTCATGTATTTCTGGAATCTAGAGAGGCAAGACTCTTGGTTAGACCTTTGGTTAGGTTTGCATCTTCTATGTGAACCCAGACGTCCATGTTCTTGTAGCAGAATCTTTTTTAGTGTAGTCTCATACTTGGTTTGCATTTGGATTTGAAATGTCAGATCTCAGTGGTTTCTGACCCCAACTCTGACTGTTGGAATCCTTCAGCTGGTCGGGACTGAACTGCGAACAGCGCATTTACCGTTGCTCCTTTCCCCATGAGACGCAGTTATTTTGGCAAAACTGTCTGACTTTTTATCATTTTGGATTTTGCAGAAACTTGAACTGGATCGATTTATGCTGTATGCCCATGGGCCTGACCTGTGTAGAGAATCGGACCTCCGGCATGCAATGGCCAATTGTTTTGAAGCATTGATAGGTAATTTCTGTTGAAAATCTGCATGTGTTTAGCTTGTTGGAGAGTGCATGAACTTCAGTGGAGAAGCTTACAGTAGAGTGACTTGTTCCTAACGCACGTGAACACCCACCACACTGTGCTGTAGCTATTTTAGTGTCTCCACGAATCAATCATGCTTTCTAGTTACTGCATGCTTCGTCTCTGATGTCATGCTTAGTGTTTCCGGAATTGAAGTGAATTAATATGGACAGGGCTTGCTTTCTAGCTTTGACATATGTACACACGCAAGGAGACAGGAACTAAATTGCTAGTAACATCCCAGTGTGGTTTTTGAACATATTTTAAATTATTTACAAAATTTTCTGATTTCAGTATCTTGAAAACAAACCCTTTTTAATTCTTAGGTCTTGAATCTGTGTAACTATTGTTTGTTTTTGCAAAGCAAGACTGATACAGGCACTTCTTACCCAGGCTTTAGAACTGCAGCATATGGTTATCTGTTGGTACAAGAAAATTAATGGAGAATTAATTAGCTGGTAATTGAAATATCTTTACAATAAAATATTATAGTTGATGGACAGTTTCTTAATTTTCAAGTAAACAATTAAGTACATTTTATTTCTCAAAATCCTTTGTGTTTCTTTTTGCCTTCTTCCTTTGAGAATGAACACAGAAGTTTCTATTACAGTTGCTATTGGTGATAGTGGAAAGAGAATGTTGGTAGTTATCCACTCTTTCCCAGCAGTGTCTGTTTTTCATAAGTAGGTCCATTTCCAGGAAGTTTACCACGTGGAATTATTGGGCCTTTTGCACATACTATCTACAGTGTGGCGGTTTGGCATCGGGGTTGAGCAGACATGATTCGGTTCCTTATTCCATCAGTTGTCCGATATGTGTCTTTGGCAGACAATCCAATCTCTGATCTTCATTTTCCCTGTCAGAGATGGAGACAGTGTCACTTCCTCAAGGAGTTCTTGAAGGACTCATTCCAGGCCTGCCAGCCCCCGGTCCAGAGTTGAGTTCCACATAGCTGAGCTTTCCCAGCAGTCAGCGAAGAGCCTGGACCCCACGAACCTTCTGACTCTTTCCTGAACGAGGAACGTGGAGTAGTTAGCCCGGTGCCTGCTAGGCCCTAGACCACAGCTGCCGTGCTGTCCACTTTGCTACAGCTGTTGGTCCAGTTGGTAATACTGATCAAGAACGCCTTAGCACTTTAACACTGTACGTGGAAATGTGGCCACTCTGAAGACAGATAGAAAATTTTGGTTGTAAGAAAATACGACTTTTCTATTCCAGGTATATTTTACTACCAAGGTAAAATGTTAGTATAGCACTAACAACTTATGACTAATGCTAAGTGCATTTACAGTGCTTAATTATTTCAAATTAAAAGTGTAGCGTATCCTGGTTTTTATTTTCAGAAGCCTTCATTGTTCTAGACTCTGGCTTTATGTATTTTTTTTTCCCTTAGAGTCGTGCATATGTTTGTTTTAAAACATGCACTATGTAAACAGAAACTGAATTGAAGTGTTTTATATATATATCCCATACACACACACACACACACACACACACACACACACACACACACACACACTTTCTGTATAGTTAAGTATTGTCTCCTTATTAGGGTATATGCCACATCTTCATGAGAATTCATATTTTGCCTCTCTTGCTTACAAATTTTAGTGAGTTAACTATATTTCAGTCTGAATTCCGCACAGAAGTGTTCCCTTTCAAACGATCTCTCCTTATTCCTGGGCTGGTTTTGGCTTACCTGTTGACTTTTTTTTTTTAAGAGCTGTGTAATTTTCTCTGATATTAATGCGGCCTTCCTTTTGGCATCTGCTTCCTTCCATCTAGGAGCTGTTTACTTGGAGGGCAGCCTGGAGGAAGCCAGACAGTTGTTTGGACGCTTACTCTTCAATGACCCGGTACTTATGCTCAGTCATCTTCTTCTCTCAGCTGTCTATTGGAGCAGAAACTTGGTTCTTGAAAAAGACGGTAGGAGAAACTAGAGGCCAGCCCTCGTAGGCCGCAGATGGCGAGAACGTTAGTATCAGCCTGTTCAGCGCTTGCAGATGTGAGAGCTCGGTGGTGTTTTCCCCAGGGATTTCTCTTTCACCTGATCTCTCTTCTTTGTGGTCGCTTCTAGATTACATATGCATTACACATACAGTAGGGGTGGTCGTGTTGTGTCATTTCTCTAAGTTAATTATGACTTTACACTTTTTAACAAACGAGTACCGGCCTCATGCAGGCTTAGTTAAAGATATTAGTCTATTCATGGTTTGTTTTTGCTTTGTTGGATTTTTTTTTCTCTTAAATTATGTAGACTAGGAAAATGAATATTTATTTTAGACAGGAGTTTCTGATGGGTCTATGAACAAATAAATCATCAAGGAGAACTTTTTAAAGCAAATTGTAGTGTTTGTTTTTTTAATTCTAAAATAGTTTCTGTTACTAATTTTCTAAGCTGTTCATATTGCCAGGGATGCCCTTCTACTCTTGCATGGGCTAGAGCGTCCTAAATGCTTTCTGTGCCAAAACAAGTCAGTTTAACGTTAGGAGAGAAATGTCATCATAATTGAAATAGCTCTTGTGGAGGATGGAGAACATAGGATGCCAGTGTTGTAAGTCCTCATGAGACCTCTTCTTACATGCCTGTCAGGTGTCATGACTGCATTACTTGGTGTAGTTAAAAGTCAGCACTTTTAAAAATGTGACCTCACTGTTGTGTCCAAGAATTAAGTCTATTTTCCTAGATATGTGATGACTTCTCTATTTGTGTATTTGCTTGTATTAGAAGAATTATCTGCAGATGGTCCATAGTCCCCCATTTTGTCCTACATGCACAAACAACTGTGTGTCTTGATTTGTGTCTGTAGCAGATGGCATGTATTTTAGGGCTTTTTCCTCAAATTTTAAAATATCATAGTTCTGGCCTTTATCTTTGGTTGGCAGTTTCGGCAGCCTTTCCCCCGCCTTCCTCCTCCAGTGTTTTCCTTACCTCTGCTTATCCCTGCTCCGCTGTCCTGGCTTAACCTGCTCCTGCCCCTGCGCTCCTTCCCGGCATGCTTGCGCCTTGTGTTCTTAATTGGATCCGCTTGTGTTTAGACGTTTTCCCCCTTTAAACTACTCTGTCCCGTTTGTCTACTTAGTAAGCTTATCTGGTATTTCCAGCGCCTAGTGCAATGCTGACCTGCCCAGCATTTAATATTTGCTAAAAGGGTGAAATGAAGAAGTGTGTAAATGGAAAAGCAGAGCCCAAACATTATCTTACAAATGGAATGGCTGGGGTTCAGAATTCATTTTGGTGTCTCTTGTAAAACTGAGCAAGGCTCAGTAATACACAACTTTATGCTTCAGAATTTTCACGTGAAGAAGCTTGGGCCTTTTATCTTGAGTGGCATTTCCACATTGTCTTGAATCTGCTAGTTATTAAATGAGTGAAATGTTGACAAACCTGTGTGTGTGTGTGTGTGTGTGTATAATGTAATGAAAATGTAGTCAGATGAACTAACGCAGGTTGACGAACTCTGTGACTCAAGAGTGTCCATACAGCAAGGAGGGAGGCATCCTTTAAGGCCAGGGCTGGTGCTGAATACTGAGGTTCTTGGTTGGCTGCCGGGCATGAGACCAAATCAAGAGAAAGGTTTAGTTTGAAATGGGGCGCTCTGGTGAGGTTTAGCAACTGAGTGTGTCCCCAGTAGTTATTCAGGGGACCGGGCACCGAGGAGCAGGTGAGGGCGCAGTGTTGTCCAGGAAGAGGAAGGTTCTCTGGAGAGGGTCCTTTCGGGTTTCTCCTGCTGCTGGCCGAGAAGGAAGTCCTGCTTTCCGACAGCGTCCCCTTGCAGCCCTCTCAACAGCAGGGCTGGCTGGCTTCTCTCCCTCAACTGATTCTCACTTTCTGCAACAGTGTTTACTTGTATAGCCCTGCAGCCTTACCCAGTGAGTTTTCCTGCGTGGAAAGCTTGGGTTTCATTGTCCCACTGGCCCTCTTAAAACAGTGGAGAGGTGTTATGTAACCTTCCCTACCTTCGCCCGTCTTTTCTTTTTGTGTATCTGCCCTCAGCATCTCTGACCCAGGCCTTTCTCCTGCCCTCTAGAAATTGGAACTGTGTCTCTTTGAATTACTTCTGAGCAGCCTGGTGTGGGGTCTTCCACAGACTTGCCATTTTAACATGTTTAGTATTGGCCCCATCACCTTTAGTCTCTGTCTTTAAATCAGAAACCTTAGAATCTTTCCTGTCCCGAAGCTTGTTTTCTCCGGGTATCCGTTCAGTTTTAAATTTTCATCACTGTTGGTTGAATCAAGTGAGTCTTGGATTGCGTCTCTTGAAACTGACCTGCATTCTTCTTAAGGCCTCGAGTCTCTCCCTTGTTTAGCTGTCTGTTGTCCCTCACTGCGTCAGTCTTTGGTTATGCCAAGAGTTGTTGTGTGAGTGAGTGACGGGCCTTTCTAGTTTAAGATACTAGATTGCTAGTCTATACAACGATGCATAGAAGGTCTGGGTAGGTTTTGTTGTTGTTTGGACAGGACCTCACTGTGTAGCCCTGGGAGCTCACTCTATAGGCCAGGTGGCCTCGAACTCAGAGAGATCCACTTACCTCTCTCTCCTGAGTGCTGGGATTAAAGATGGGCACGGAGACCTGATGTTGTCCTCACCTGTTCGACCTGTTTTAGTCTCCTTTTCGCCCACGCTTTATGCCATTCCTTAGACGTTTCCCCTTTGTGCTTGTGTGTGGCTGGCTTTCGGTTCTCACCCTCTGCTGTTGGCTAGATTTTTCATATTCTTCCAGTCTTCTTTGAAGAGTTTCCTAACAGCCCCAGGCAGAGTGCTGTGGCCTTCCCTCTGGTGCCCACTCCCTCCCATCCTGGTGTAGGAGCTGCCATCCTTCAAGGGGCCTGTCTCAACTGCAGCCATTTCTTTTCATAGGAGATTTAATCTGAGAAAGTGGCAGCTGTGGCGTAGTTGAGAATGATTTTTCTCTATTAAGGGACCTACTGCAGGTACCTAAGCTCTGTTTATTTACCTTCGTTCTTCCTCATTAGGCCCCTTTGAGGACAGAGTTGTATCCTATTTATCTTAGTAACCTAATACATAATAGGTTTTTAATATCAATATGCTGTGGTAATGACCCAGTCAGTCTTGAGTCTTTTCTAGAAGCATGTCATAGTCCTGGAGCTAATTAACGGTATTGCTGGGACCCTGGTCTAGATCTTTCTAGTGTATTTTCTCTGACACTGCACTAGGGTAAGTATAAGGAGATGGATGTGAATGAAATGCCTGGTTGTAAGGTGGCATGGATTTACACCAAGATGGATGGCCATGACCATCCAAGGAGAAATCATACCTTTTTTAAAAAGAGAAAACCATGAAGCAGCAAGGAAATGAATTCGAGTGTCTATGTGACTCTTGGGTTCTGGAGAACTTGGGCACGGTTGGAGGAGAGGGCTGCTTTATGAATGCTGCTGATCCATTGTTATTGATGTTGCTGTTTTTCTTTGACCCGGCACCGGGCTCCGCGCCTTCACTGCGTTACTCACTGAGATAGCAGGGAACACTTTGACACAGGGACTCGGATTCTCTTTGGCTTACACCTGAGGCTTATACCTCTAGGTTTGGAGAGAATAAATAAATTCCAGTGTGGGATCAGAATGAAACCTAGGCGCCCCACCAGACTGCAGCTCTTCCTAACACCACACTCCCTAGCTTAATGTGAAACGTGAAGAGTTACTGCCTGAGTGCACGTGAGGTCAATGCCATAAGGCATCCGAAATTGTGACTTAGATGAGAGGTCATTGTAGCGGAATAAAA
Organism: Peromyscus maniculatus bairdii; assembly: GCF_049852395.1. NCBI lineage: Eukaryota > Metazoa > Chordata > Mammalia > Rodentia > Cricetidae > Peromyscus > Peromyscus maniculatus. Next base: position 26,252,050 of record NC_134866.1, on the reverse strand, counting down.
TAATCCAAACTGAAGCAGGAATGAGGATCTGTAAAAATGACGACATACTCCACAGGAGACAGGGGCCGATTTGGAAGCATTCATTTTGTTGTGGGAGGAGAGAGAACCAGACATTGAGAGGACACCAGGAAGTGTGAGGAGGGATGGCATTCAGTATAATTCACTCTGGGGAATAGAAGGGAGAGGTGGTTGATTTGGCTAACAGTAGTCCTTTCATGTGCCTTTAGAAATGAGTTTGATGTTTAAACCCTGTCTTTAAACATTGTCTGAGAACCTCTGTGTGTTGTTCAGAAGTAAGTTGTTCAGAAACATGGGACTTTCATTTCGCTTTATGACCTTATGTGTCACAAAGGATCTTAATTTTCCTATACCCGGCCAAAAAACAAACTTTGGAAAAATACTTCTCTTCAGGTTATTTTTCTCACTTTTTAAAAAAAGTCTAACGTCAGGGCCTGAGAGTAGATCTAGGTTGAGGCTCCCTGAACCTGGAGGAAAACACTGTAATCCCAAGGAAATAGGAATTTATAACTGCTCCTGGATTTAACTCAGCCAATGAGATAATTTAACAGGATGTTCCATAAAGTTTATTTGTTATCATATTTCAAGCAAACATTTGTGTGAGCCGTGTTAAAGCATGGTCTCATAGTTGTGGGGACTTAGGAACTAGACTCGGGGTGTTTCTGCATCCTCTGAAACGAGCTCACGACCATGAAGTGAAATGAAAGAGATGTGAGGTGCGTTTCACCCAAGCTGCAGCAGGTACCCAGGGCTGGGGCATGCGGATGGAAAGTATGAATACAAGAGTGGTTTGATCCAGCGTAGTAGGTTCAGCAAATGTGGAAGTTAGTTTTAAAAGGCTCTCTTCCTCCCCAGCTTAATAGGCTAATGAGAGTCACTACAGGCAGTTTGAGTGGTGAATACACTTTTAAAAAATTAGTTTGCTAGCACTATTGAATTTGCAGTAAGTGGAGTCAGCATCTGAAATAGTTCAGTATTTCAAATAATGACATTTTATTTAGTACTCTAGAGTGTGTTAAATGACTCCCTTGAGCACTAAAGGCATCATTTCATTTTCCAGGATCTTCGAGAAGTCTGGCTCCATTATCCTCTCCACCCACTCCAAGTGAGTATGGCCTTCTTGTCTGCAGTGAGCCTTAGAACTCCATGGCTTTCCCTTACTTCTGTCCTGTGCACACACACCACCACCACCACCACCACCACCACCACCCCCCAGCCACATACACACACCTTTATCCTTTGATTCTCTTCCCTGGAATTAAGACTTTATGTTGAGTGCCAGTATAGGAAATTTTGGAAATAAATAGTAACTGTACCCAGGTGTTGTGTGTGCCCATGTGATCTGAAAGTCATGGGAGTCATGTTCCTCACAAGACAGAAAGGGACAGCCCTGTCCCAACAGATGCAAATGTACTAGGTTAACTCTTACATACCCTCGCGCCTGCTAGTGTAGGGAAAATGATGTTAGAGGTGATCTTAGGCATAGTTAAAGTAGAACACATAATTAATATTACTAAGTTATAACCTTATTTGGGCCTTAGGTATTGATTCAGATTGCATACAATTTACTGCATACTGATTTAGAAATTTAAAGGATCTGAAACAAGGTGCATGCTTTTCCTCGGTTCACTTTCAAAGTTTCTGTTCTTTGTTTTTCTTGCTGCTTTAGTTTAGGGTATGTGTACATGTATTTCACGTAGTCACACATCTTATATGTGAATATGTATTTAACATAAATAGTAATTACTAGTAATCAGATGTTCATGGGAGGTTTTATAATAGTAGATGGCAACTTAGAGTGCTTAAAGAATATTCTATTAAAAAATAAGGTTGCCCAATGTTGTTGAAAATGTTAATTTTATTTATACTTCTTATATTTTCTCCTTGCCAGTTGTTAAAGGCTCGTTGTTACATGGAGTAACACCTGTCTAGTGGAGTAATAATATCTACTGGAATCTGAATTCAGTTTTAATGATGCTCATTTGCCCAAACAGTTTGGTCTCTAGTTAGATGCACAGTAGTCCATTTACTCTAAAATCAGACTCTCAAAGGGCAGTTCCCAGACAGCAGCATTCCATCACCTAGAAACCTGTCAGAAGGGCAAATTCCTAGCACCCACTCTAGATGTGGAAAACCCTCGAGTCTTTCTACTCTAGGGGCAGGGCCCAGCCATCTGCCTTTACCAAGTCTTGCAGGGGCTTCATGAGGGTAGAGAACTGTTGCTTCTTGACCTTTTGGCTAGATCGAGTGGAGTTTAAGAGTCACTGCTCCCTGGCACAAACTTCCTCTACACACACACACACACACACACACACACACACACACACACACACACACGCACGCACACAGGCACACAGACACACACACACACAGGTACACAGACACACACATGCAGACACACAGACACACACACACAGACACACAGACACACACATACGGCAGCTGTTCTTCAGCTTGCATCTTCCTTAGAGAGTTAGTCTAATACCAGGGATTTTGAACTATCTGTGTACAGAACTTGGCCTTGAAATTTGAATGAAGATTGGAAAATATTATTTGAGCCTTCTTTAAATATTAGGTTTGTTTGCTATTCTAAGAGTGAGGAAGAGGCTTTTACTTTTTATTTGGCATTTCAGAAATTTCTGCCCACGGGAGATGGAATTTTACAGAACAGTGTCCTGCAATTGATAATTACTCTTGTAACAAAACCTACATGTGATTTTTAGTTTATTTCTATTTCCCTATAGCTACAAGAGCCAAATACGGATCGACAACTTATTGAAACTTCTCCAGTTCTACAGAAACTTACAGAGTTTGAAGAAGCAATTGGAGTCATTTTTACTCATGTTCGACTTCTGGCAAGGGCATTCACGTTGAGAACTGTGGGATTTAACCACCTGACCCTGTGAGTTCAGAGTACCCATGTAGCCCTACTTGACCATTTAGAGGAGGGAGTTCCAAGCCTTCCTGCCCTTCAGAGGAGAGTCATGTGGCTAGACGTACAGCAGCTAGACAGTGATGTGGACCGGGGGTGGTTCTCTCCTCCCATTCCTTCGGGTCTGTTCACAAGCATCTTGCTGTCTTCATGAAGTTTATGAGATCTGAGGGAATTAAAACCGTTCCCCATACAGAAACATGTATTAAATATTATCAGATTTGTAGACCATGTGGTTTATTTGTCAATTGCCATAAAACCTTAGAAACAGCCATAGATTAAGAAAAATAAATGTGACTGCTCTCTAGTAAAAGCTGCAGACAGGCTGTCACTGGATATGGCTTTCCAACTCCTACTTTAGATAATTGATTTGTTGAGACTATTGAAATTAAAAATAAGAAAAACTTTGCTAGAGATTAAAATCCTGAGTTCAGTCCTCAGCACAGGAAAAAAAAAGGAAGTAGCAAAATTATAGGTGTGAGTATGTATACAGCGTTATATAATACAGTGGTTTTTTTTTTCCTCTTCTCTTGAGTGGAAAATTCCCAACTCTCTTTAAACTATAAAATTAAAGACTCTAATAGCTTTTATAAATATTTGTAAATTAAATTCCAGATTTGAATAAATAACTTATATATTTAATAGCTTTAGAAAAAAATAGAGGCTCTTTTCTTTCTTATGAGAGTTTTTTCCATATTTTACTGTATTTTTCAGTTGATAGGACTAATCTTAATTTAGTAGTCATTTAATCCCTAAAGTATTCACTGTCGAGCTGGGCAGATTAGTGAAGGAGTTAAAGTGTGTACTGCTCTTTCAGAGGACCTGAGTTTGGGTCCTGTACCCATGCCAGGTGCTTACAATCATTGGCAGCTCCAGCTCCAGGTGATCTGACACCTTCTTCTGGTGTTACGTGCACATACCTATCACAAACACATAAACACCACACATACGCAATTAAAATAAAAATATTTTTTTAAAAATTCATTTTCCTAAATGTTCCTCAGTTGAGTGTGTCAGGGTATTATATTTAGTTTCATGCTTTAAAACAAAATGAACCAATTTTAATTTTTAAGTTGTAATCTTAAAAATTATTGTTTTTAAATCAACAAATGCTTATTGGTTAGCTTACAGTGATGTTTCTTTTTCAGAGGCCACAATCAGAGGATGGAATTTCTAGGTGACTCCATAATGCAGCTGGTAGCCACCGAGTACTTGTTCATTCACTTCCCCGATCATCATGAAGGACACTTAACGGTGAGTCTGTCTTCAGTCATCCCCTCTCATAACTTTACAGGATAATGGAGAGCAAGAAATGGGAGGCGCAATACACACTTGTTTAACCTATGACTTAGTTCTCGGTGACTGTGATAGTCATTTTTCTTTCATCCTGAGGGGAATAAAAGACAGACAGGGGAATAAAGTAATTACAGAAAAATACTCTGCCATATAAATTACATGGGAGCATGTGTGTGTGTGTATACATATGTGTGTATATACATATATATATACACACATGCGCACATTATAAAATGTGAGTGAGTGTAACCCAATGCAAGGTTGAATGTGTCAGATACTATAGAGGCACAGGCCAGTTGCTGGACTTATACGGTCAGGAAAAGATTCTTCTCGTTACAGAGTGCAGGGAAGGCTTCGTGGGCGTGGTGATGTTGGACCTTCAAAGATGGGTAGGATTTAGCCATTGTGAATTTGGTAAGAGTTGATTGCTCTGCAGTGGCTTCCTCCACACTGAGTCCAGAGAAACAAGGGCATGCATGAAAAACCTGGACTGAGGCAGCAGGGACTCGTGTGGCCCTGTGGCAGCATGAGAAGCGAAGTACGGAGACGAGATTAGGTTCACCCCCAGAGTAAAGTGGTCACCGCTCCTCCCACTTGTTTCCCTTAGCCACAGCTTACGATCTTTCGTTTGCTGCATGCAGTTGCTGCTGTGACACTCGCCAGTCACATACAGGTGAAAAGGCCGCCCGGCAGTCACTGAGGTCGGAGGACTCAGCGTGAACCCCAAGAAGCCCCTCGAGAATGGCATCGGGAAGGCTGGGGCTCCGTCAGGAGGAAAGTGGTCCTGCGCTGCCTGTTCTTCAGTGTAATCTCTGTTGTGTCGGAGCTAATGGCAGTTCGTTCATCCTTCTTAGATTGCTGTGTGTGGTTTTCTCTGGACAGAATCAAATCTTAGTTCCGCCACGGTGAGACCTGTTGGTAGTCCGTGTGAGACCCAAGTGTTGGATGCAGAGAGAACATGGAGCTTAGATGGGAATTGCAGTGGCGTTTCTCAGCTCAGTCTTCACTCCCTCCCTGGGTGCTGTGCTTCTGTCTTACACCGTGCGCTGCCTGTGCTGGGCTAAGTGCTCAGGAATCAGCAGCACCTCTCACTTTCCAGTGACCAGCTTGATTGCCATTTGAAATTAACTGCCTTGAGAAAGACAGGAGTTTCTTTGTTTAGCTGATAATTGAATTCTTGAGAAAATATGGATCTTTTTGAGAGCTAGTGTATCACATCTTGCTTATGAAGACAATATGTTGCACGTTCCCTTTTCTCCTTTAGAGAGGAAACTTCATAGATGTCAGAAGTATCTTGTTTATCTGAGAAGTAGTTAAACCGTACCAAATAGCTTGAAGTAACTGTTTTAAGGACTCTGAGGAAAATATGTGGTTCAAATGGGCATCCTCCTTCCCCTGGTAGTCTTCCAGAATTAACTGTGGATTCTAAGACCTTATGGGATGGGGCCTTTCTTCAGATGCGGATTCTAAGACCTTATGGGGATGGGGCCTTTCTTCAGATGTGCGGCCGCTCACGAACTCCAGCACTAGGCAGCAGTGAACTAAAGCGCAGGAGACCTGAGTCCTGCCTGTGAGCAAACCCAGGGCAGTGCTGGAGGTTCAGGGCCTGGCTGCTTTCCACAATCCCTTCAATGCTAGGAGTGGGTCTTAGTCAGGGTATCTGTTGCTGCGAAGAGACACCCTGACCACAGCAACTCTTTTAAAGGAAAACATTTCATTGGGTGGCTTACAGTGCAGAGGTTCAGTCCATTATCATCATGGTGGGGAGGGACATGGTGGCGTGCAGGCAGACATGGTGCTGGAGAGGTAGCTGGACATCTTGTACAGGCAACAGGAAATGAACTGAGATGCTGGGTGGTATCTCGAGCATAGCAGACCTCAAAGCCCACTCCCACAGTGACATACTTCCTCCCACAAGGCCACGCCTACTTCAACAAGACCTCCTGTCCCATTAGTGCCACTCCCTGTGGGGGCCGTGTTCTTTTAAACCACCACAGAGTAGAATTGATTTTGGTTTTGTTATTTTGAGATAAGTTTTGTTCTGTAGTCCAGGCTGGTTTCAAACTCATGGCAGCTTTCTTGCCTGAGTCTCTCAAATGTTGGTATTATGGGTGTGGTCTAGCACACCTTGCTCCAGAAGCAGCTTTATACAAGATGAGTTTCTCAGCCTTGCTGTCTTCAAATTAAGAGTTTTTATTAGACTGGTGTTAGCAAATGATGAAACTATGGTACAGTGGTTTTATACTGCATTATTACAGAATGGTCTGGAAGAAATGAACAGCACCAGCAGATCTGTTGGCAAGACAAAGATGATCTGTCCTAAGCACAATTAAACACTGACGTGTTTTTTCCTTCCTTGAAACGGCATCTCCAATGGCTTCTATCGCTCTGTATTCTGGACCTTCCCGTACCTCTTTTCTTAGCTCCTGTGTCTTTGACTCCTTTGCATGTTCAGCTTATTCCTTACAGCTAGCAAATATGTCAGCATCTAAGAGGTCACTACCAGAGCATGTCTCCTTCTAACATATTGTCCTCAGACAGTCTATTCCGTGTGTATCAGCAGTTTCATCTTACTGGCAGAAAGCTTGCAACTGATCTCTTCAAGCTCCCTTCTGTCCTAAGCTCTAGTTCCAGGTGCTAAAATGGAATATAATGTTCTTCCACCTCAGTCTTCTTGAAGCTTCCTGAGTAATGGGTTAATGACAACATCAGCTATCTGGTTCTGTGTGTCAGAAACCTGGAAGTCCTCTTTGTCTCCTCCCTTTCTCTTCCCTCCTCCCAAGTTCTAACAGTGTTACTCTGTATTTCTGGAATGTGTCCTATCTCCATCTCCATAGCTACCCTCCCAGTCCTGATCACCTGGATCACTAAAATGTGTTCTTCATAGCCATCAAAATGTTACAGGAAGAACGTGATTGTCAGGGATGCCCAATTAGAAGCAATAACTTTTATAAAATTATAAAGGATGGGAGGCTTAAGGTTCTGGTCATACAAAGCACAGGGTAGTAGAGCATCCTTCTGCAAGAGGAGTAGGCTCCCCAAGTCCCCAGATTCCTTCTGGACTATCTGCTACTCTTGAAAAGCTTGCCTGGCATTTTTGAGGGCACTTTTGTACTCTGCCTAAGAGATGGACAGTTTAAAGCTGAATCTTTCAGGAGGCCCTGATCTCAGGATGGCTTGCAGTCATTTTTCTTCTATCACTTTGTACCCCGATGCAATCCATTTTATGTGTTTCATCCAGAAGAGCCCTTTTACAGCAGCCCTCCTGTGACTACACCAACCAGCCGTTTGTCCTCAATTTGCCAGCATCAGAACTGTCCCCGTTCTCAGTTGTCAGACCTCCCCGCTTCCTTCAGCTTCTCCCTAGATGACCTCATCCTGTCTGTCTTGTGATTTTGAAAACATCTGAATGCTACTTCCTGATTTATGTCCACAGCCTTTCTTTCCTCCTCACACTAGACTCACAGCTACGGGGTATAGCGATTCTCAGATATCTAGATATATAAACATGCAAGCCTTTAACTGGATTTCTAACAGGCACCTCAGACTTACGTGTCTAAAGAAAACAGTTTGAGGGGCTGGGGATTTAGCTCAGTGGTAGAGCACTTGCCTAGCAAGCGCAAGGCCCTGGGTTCGGTCCTCAGCTCCGGAAAAAAAAAAAGAAAAAAGAAAACAGTTTGCACCTCAGTTGTGCTTTTTTTCCCGTTCAGTGTTCTTCATGCTGATACAAATGATTCCATTAGTTCGGTTGCCAGAGGCCTTAGGGTCACCCTTGTCTTTGCCTGGTCTTACACCTCCCCAGCTTGAGCGCACCTGTGGACTTGAACTTCTCAGTCAGCTCCGCGTCTGACAGCAGCCCCGCCGCTGACGCTGTCTGGCCACAGCCACGCTCTCCCGTCTACCTGGCCCTTTCCTCTCCAGTCTGTCTTCCGTGCAGTGTGTAGAGGGATTCTTTTCCTCCGTGTTGGAGGCTGAACCCCAAGGTTTGTACATGTGAGGCGGGCACTCAGCGCTGAGCTGCACCCCTAGACAGGCCATTTGGAAAGGGCAGCCAGGTAACAAGTCTCCTTTGCCTCAGACCTTGCATTCTTTCTACCTTCAAGGTAAAAGAAGATGCTGTTTAGTCTCCTCCCAGCCCCTTGACATGGGCCTACACGGTGATAGTCCTGTCTAGGTGATCCACGTAGCCAAATTCCTCATCCTCGTTAGCTCTGTTTGGTTAGCCTGCTCTGCTTAAACAGGCAGTCCCTTCCTCTGGTTCCTAGTTCACTCCCTTTGATTGGAGCTTCATCCTCATTTCCTCCCTGGGACTGGGCATGTGTTGTTCTAGCCGTCTCCCATCAGAGTAGACACTGAAAACATTGTGTCTTTTCTATTCCGAATTTTGGTTCATTGGGAAATTCCTGTTATATAGGTACTCAGAAAAAATAGGCTTTGAATGAATGCTCTTCACAGCCCAGAGTAACCATCTTTAAGTCTTGTTTGGACCGCGGCTAGAGAGCCAGCCAGACCCTTAGTGGTCTTGCCTACACCTCTTGAGACCGTCACGTGCTCTTTCCACCCTGCACCAGCCTGCTTGGTCCAGGCCTCTTCCGCCATTGCCTTAGCACATGCTGCTTCTCTGCCTGGAAACCGTTCTACTTCAGTCCGTTATTCTGCCTGGTATCGCCTCGTATCCCCTCACTTGGCAGTTAAGACCTGGCTTCTGGGTGTAGGAGAAGCTTTCCTGATCCCCCCTCCCCCGCACTCCACCCGTCTAAAGTCTGCGTTCCTTTCTATTCTAGCGTTGATTTCAGCTCGCCTACTCCACTAGACTATAAGTTCCATAAGAGATGCTTGATTTTTTTCCTCTCTAGCCCTGCAGTACCTAAGATAGGTTAGGTTCTCAACACAGACTTGGTAAAGAAGTCAAAAAGGGACAGTTTGCAGAAGCTGAAGTCACACAGCGGGCAGAGCGAGCGGTTCTCTAGAGAAATGGCATGTTACTTTACGTTCAAAGGATGAACTGGAAACTGACTCTTAAATGTGTGTGCAGATTACTGGAATTGCATGGGAAAGGGTAGCAGTTGTTCCTTCTTGTGATTAAAGGCATTGATTGAGTGGCAATAAATCGCATTGGAAAGCCTGACCATGGAGCCAGTTGGGCACACACTTGTTTTACAAAGAATAAAGACAACAGGGCAAATGTAGTTGTGTCTTCCAAGTTTTACAGGTTGTTGAGGAAAAGTCTTGCCCTGTGAGTGAGTACTGGAAGAGCCTGCTCAGGAAGGAATGCAGATCATATACAGTTAATACACAGTAAGCCTTAGCTTAATGGAGTTTGAATTGGGACATCTGGGGGAAGTCTTCTATCTAGACACTCAGGTTTTTGTTCTCTAGGTAAGATTACCTATAGGGTCAGCGTGACTAGAGAGCACCAGAAAGAAAACCTTGCTCAGGCCCGAATGCCTGCCCCACACACTTGCAAACACATACCCTTCCTACTTAGCACGGTGTTCCGCTGCGGAGCTAGCAGGGGCTGCTCGTTCCATGGCTGCCATGTGCCAGGCACTGTGTCCGATGGTGACCGCACTAGCAAGATGAACTTGTGCAAGTGTTTGGCTTGATTTTAGAGGCGCAAGGCAGGGTAAGAGGAGAGAGAGCAGGGATTGCAAACAAAAAGCTGGAGAAGTGGTGATCTCATCCTGCCCTGCTGCCTCCTGATAGCAGAGTATAAATCATCCAGGCAGGCAGGTACCCCAGCCAACAGAGCTCTGAAAAGATGGATTCCCCAGCCTCCCAACGGAGGATTTCTCTATCACTGACATCATTTGGCTCCTCACGTCTGACCTGCATTCTGCCGGCTATCGTTTGTGTACCTTTGCTTTAATTACCATGGGAAACGGAGACCGGCTAGCTACCCCTCTTGGTATAAAAGACTGTGTGGCAGGTCATTGTCAATTTTAATTGTAGACTTTGCTTTCAGTCCACTGTTAAAGCCCTCAAAATAATAGATCCCAGTCTACTTGCCTTACACTAGGTGGCCCTCTTGGGTAGCCTATGTCCTACACTGTGGTTTCCTCCTAGAACCAAGATTGACTAGGGAAGTTGAAGGAAACCAATAAATCTCGTCCTTATGGAAGTTTAAGTTTAAAGTAAGTGTGGGAGACTTATATGCTGAGATTGTTCAAAACCAGAATCTGAGATTTAGAATATTTGTTGGCCCTTGGCTGGCATTAAGGGATCAGCAGTACCTTTGTCAGGTTTTCAAAGGCATTAACTGTACTTTTGTTTGTTGTTTTTGGTTTAAAATTAAACTTTGAGGAGGGCTAGTTTAAAAAAAAAGTTGGTAGGGATAGGTAAGTATTTGGTAGAGGGGAGGATCTTGAAGGCAGTAAGGAAGTGGGTATCCAGAAGGTTTTGTATTAAAATAAAATCTACAGGGATTCTAGAACTTTCTAGAATCATTTCCCTATTACTGAAGAGTGAGCAAACCTTACCTAATACTGATGCTACTGTGGATAGCACCTAGATTTCTCCTAAAACTAAAAGGTAGATCATGCCCTCTGTAGAAAATGGTAATTACAGTATTAGCATCTTGCCTTGCACGAGCCCCTTTAGGGGCTCCTTATCCTCTGCAGGGACATTTGGACCTTCTTCCAGCTCCTGTGGCCTTGCCTGTATCAGCTCTTCCTCACTTGGCTCTGATTTTCCTTCTAGCTCCCTCGATGGTCACCTTGCTGTGTCATGGTTCCTACTTTTGCCGCTGTGGTTCATTTTCATAGAAAACCCTCCCAGCCATTTTCCCATTAATTACCTCACTCTTTTTTAGTTCTTTGTTCATCAGAATCTATATGAACTTTTTCCCCCCAAAGGTCAAGCATGCCGAGCTCAGAGTTCACAATTCTGATGACTTGGTGTTTGAGAGAAATGTGGGTACCAACACCTGAGAAGCATCTTCGACCTCAGTCTTGCAGTTGGGTAGAATGCTCTTGAGAGGAGTCACCCAGGGCAGCTTCTCTGGAAAGCTTGGTCGAGAGGAGCAGCTGGGTGCTCCTGAGTCTCGGCTCGGGTCTCTGGGAGCATGGTGGTGACTATTGTGGCTGACTTGTGTGTGGCTTTCTTAGGAGTGGGTCCATGCGGAAGGAAGCACTTGAGAAGGATGCTGTTGATCCTGTTGGATCCTCAGCCTCCACTGTTGCCATGCTGACCTCACACGGTCACAGGTTTTGCTTCTGTTGTCTATCCTCACTGTACCCATGATTTGGCAAGTAGCAGATTTATCCTGAAGTTGAATTCACCGGAGGACAAAGACAGAAATTGTCACTTTAATGCCCCTCCATTTGGGCTTTCATGCTTCAAGAATAAAGTCTTACCTCATTTTACTTCATGTTCCAAATGGAAATGGACTACAAAAATAAGGTTAATTACTGGTCCCCCTTTCCTCATTGATGATTGGTTCATACTCTGAATTTTTAACATGAACTTCACAGGTCTCAGTTTCTGTTAGCTACCTTGCTGCTTTAAGCCCTGCCAGGGGTTGTTGTAAAGTAAAGCTGAAAGCATTCCCTGTTTTCATCCACACTGCTTTCTTTCTCTGTCAGACAGTGTTACTCCATAGTACCGAAGGAGGGTCAGTGACCCTGGAAGTGGCAGCTGGGGCCTGATAGCTGGTGTCTTAGTCAGGGTTCTATTGCTGTGAAGAGACACCATGACCACACAACTCTTAGAAAGGAAAACATTTCATTAGAGCGGCTTACAGCTTCAGAGGTTCAGTCCATTATCATCATGGTGAGAAGCATGGTGGCGTGCAGGCAGATATGGTGCTGGAGAAGGAGCTGAGAGTTCTACATCTTGGTCTGCAGGCAGCAGAAGGAGACTGTGTCACTAGGCCTGGATTGAACATATGAGACCTCAAAGCCCACCTCCACAGTGACACACTTCTTCCAACAAGGCCTCACCTCCAACAAGGCCACACCTCCTAATGTGCTGTTCCCAGTTGGCCAAGCGCTCAGCCACATGAGTCTGTGGGGGCCACTCCTATTCAGACCACCACAGCCAGCATCATGTCATCACTTATGTGTGTTCTTATTCACATGGGCATTGGTCCTGGGGCATGAGCACGCCATTTACACAGCCTGTGGAATTTCCCTTCTTACCCAAAGTGTGGATTCAACTTGCTCAACATAACCCCATTCCCCGAATAAGCTTCCTATCCCTGTGGCATCTGCTTCAGCTCGAAAGAGGTAGCTCAGGTACTCTGTAAGTTGGATTGGATTTGGCCTTTTCAATTTTCAGCTCTTTTGTGGGTTTTAATTTTTATCTTTTTATTAGTGTACATTAATTGTACAGAACAGCATGTATATAATTAGTTTTAAAGAACGAGTGTTCGGAAGAAACAATGTAGTGAGGGGGAATAGGAAGGAAGTGGAGCAGAGACAGGCGAAGAGTTACGGTCTCAAATTCAGTCGCGGGCATGGCTTATGAAGATCAAGTTGTATTTCTGCTGCATGAATCATTGCCAGACAAATTAAGAACATATTGTTCCTTATTTATCTATTGTCAAGGACTCAATATCAAGCACTGAGAATAAATCTTGATTTTCATAAGCTTTGTTGACACTGTGGAGCCATAGAGCATAAAACTTGCATCTGATAAACACAGTGCACTCTGGACCGGTGGCGGGTGTGATGCCCGCATGACTCATGGCTGCTTCCTCCTGACCCCGGGTTCAGGAACCAACAGTTTGTGAGTGCATCTGGTGAGGAAAGTTAGAGATTTAGGTGCAGTGTTCCCCCGAGTCTTCGGGATTGGGGATACTTCTGTCAGTTCTTTCAAGTTTGATGAGTTCTCATCTTGTTATCTGCCTGCTTCCCCAGTCCCCCTTCCCATCTCTGTCCTAGTGCATGTTAAATGCTGAAAGTGGGCTTGTTATGGACACTTGGAATGGATCAGTTGTGTAGTTTCCAGGCAGTGTCTCATATTACTATTCAAATAATCCTTGGAGGCCTCTTAGTAATCTTGAATTCCTAGGAGACATTTCTGTTTGAATTCCTGAGGTTAAAATATACAAATAATTTTGAAATTGGGGGCTGGAGTGATGGCTCAGTGGTTTAAAGAGCTCGCTGCTCTTGTAGAGGATCTGAGTTCTGTTACTAATAACCATGTGGGGAGGCATACAGCTGCCCCCCCCAGGAATTCCAGCATCCTATGGTCTCCACAGGCATCTAAGCACATGTAGTGCACATGTATGCACACATGAAAATACACAGTAAATAAATAAAAATAAATCTTAAATAAAGTGTCTGAGTATGAAAAGACTGAGATAAGGGAGTACATAATATAGATCTTTAAAATAAAAATGATATAAATAAGTAGGTGATTCAATAATATTGAAACATCTCTTCCGTAAGTCATGTAGTATCAAAATTAGGATCTGTACCATGAAATATGATGTTTCTTTTAGATTTAAAACAGGTTTGTTTGGTGGATGTGCCCCCTATAATTATTGGCTATGACTGATTATTTCAGGGTATGGGAAATTTGTTTGGGATGGTAAAAATGTGTAAGATTTTTAAGATTAATGTAAATGTACACACAAAGGGGTATATTTTATTGGATGTAAATTATATTTAATTAACATGATTTTTTAAAGTTTCAATGCTTCCTAGTTTGTAGCTTTGAACCTGTTAGTAGTCATATTTTAGTCATACTGCTGTGTACCTCTCTCCCAAAGTCTTCTCACTGCTACTAATTAAGTGATTGAGTGTGTGACTGTTGGGTTAAGTCGAGGTGGTAGAGCAGGGTGAGTTTCTGAGGAGACGGTAGAAGCACTTGGAGTAGGTTGTAGTCACCCAAGGATGAGGACCTAGATCTTACCTTACCTGGTATCCCTTCATGACGCGCTGTCCAGGTGATTGGCTTCAACACAGGAACAAAGGAGAGACCAGACTGCAGTGGTGTCTAACTCTGCCCCATTCCTTTTTACCAGTTGTTGCGAAGTTCTTTAGTGAATAACAGAACTCAAGCCAAGGTGGCCGAGGAGCTGGGCATGCAAGAGTATGCCATCACCAATGACAAAACCAAGAGACCCGTGGCCCTGAGAACCAAGACACTGGCAGACCTTTTGGAATGTGAGTACTCCCTACAGGGTAAAGCTTTTAACCAGCACGTTCAGGGTTCAAGTTGAACTGACTAGAGCTTCTTCTCATGATGATGATGATGATGATGTTCTGGCTAAAGAACCTCTCTTCTGTCTTTTTCTAGTTCTTTTCAACGAAGTTCTATATATTCCAGGTTAGCCCGGAAATTCCTGTGTAGTCAAAGGTAGCCTTGACTTCTTGGGTACTCCTGCCTCTACCTCCCAAGTGCTGGTATTATAGGCATGGGTGACCACATCTGTCCAAGAAACCTCTTTTGTTTTTAACTTTTTATTTATTTTTGCTTTTCACTGAGACGTGAATAATATATTTTTTGTTCAATTTATATTCAGGAGTGGCTGGCCCTCCCGCCGTCCTGACCCTCGGTCACCAGATCCCTTTGTGAGAAGCAGTAATGCGATGTGAAGACTTGTTACTGTGACTCACAGTAGTGGTTATCTTTTGTTTGTTTGTTTGTTTGTTTGTTGTTGCTACCCAGTGTCCTTCATAAAGGGACACAGGTGATGGGATAACTTATTCACTAACTACTGAAATTACCAACTGTATTTTGAGTGAGTACAAAACTCTGAACAGACCCCATCTTTTGCATTTTCTGATATGGTCTGGAAGCATTATAATTAATTCCACTATAGCTCATTAAGGGATTATACACATAATTTTATTATTTCTCATATTACTTCAAAAGAACTAGAATATTCTCTGGGCCTTAGAGCTTTTTATATTATAGTATTTTTCAGAGTTGGAATTATGTGCAAATCCTAAAGTCTGCTGGGCAAACCAGCTGACTTACAAAGCATAGACTGTCTAATCAAGACACCTGAAGAGAAGTGAAACTCAATTGAGTGATCAATGGCACTGGCACTTTTATTTTAGCTCAATGAAAGATACTTTCAGTCTCTTAAATAAATGCACCATTTGTCTACTTAGTTAAAATTCTTTTAAATGAACTCATCTTTGGAATTGTCCCTTATTAATTCAGTTACATAGATTATTGTGTTGTCATTGAGTTGTTCTTAATTTGGACAGGTAAAATCTTTAAATTTCTCATTTCTTTTCCTGTTTATGAACTTTAACCTGGAACTGGTACACAAGTGGTCTCAAGATTGGTATTGGGCACGGCGGGTCCAAAGATGTGCTTATTCCGGCATCGTCTGATCTGCAGCTCGAGTTTTGATTTCTTTGGTGTTAGCTTGGTTATTTTCCCAGACACCATTTCGACCTAGTCTGCACTGTAGCATTTGGTATAGCCTTTACACCAGTGGTTCTCAACCTGTGGGTCATGACCCTTTGGGGGTGTGTGTGTGTGTGTGTGTGTCAAATGACCCTTTCACAGGAGTCGCCTAAGACCATTGGAAAACACAGATATTTACAATTCGTAACAGTAGCAAAAGTACAGTTATGAAGTAGCAGTGGAAATAATTTTATGGTGTGTGGGGGTCACCACAACATGAGGAGCTGTGTTAAGGGTCGCAGCAGTAGCAGGGTTGAGAACCGCCAGTTTAGACTGTTCACTTAGTCCCTAGCTAAGTGCAGTTCAGTCTCTGTGTTCTGTGATTTTGCATCCTAACCACGCATCTACGTTGGTGCTTCTGGTGTTAGTGATAAAGGGCACAGTTTTATTTAAAGAAAAAAGAAATAATTATGCTTTTAAAAAAAAGTGTCTAGAAGTCAGAAACCTTGTGAAAATACTGCTCAGCCCTAAGGACCGGGAGGTGTCTCAGTGAGCATACACGGCCCTTGTGGAGGACCCGAGTTCTGTTCCGTTCACCCATGTTGGCACACATATACGTGCAATTAAATACGAAGGTTAATAAAAATGAAGGAAGTTCAGCTCTTGCTGTTTCTGGCGAATAGCAGTGCACTGCTTACCCCGCGCTCTGTTTTTCAGCATTTATCGCAGCGCTGTACATTGACAAGGACTTGGAATATGTCCACACTTTCATGAACGTCTGCTTCTTTCCGCGGCTGAAGGTGAGCTCTGGCGCTGTCGGCGCTGTGCGCTCTGTTTCCGGTGGTCTGAGCCACAGCACTCAGCGCTCTGTCTGATCCCACAGGAGTTCATTTTGAACCAGGACTGGAACGACCCCAAATCGCAGCTACAGCAGTGTTGCCTGACGCTGAGGACCGAGGGGAAGGAGCCCGACATTCCCTTGTACAAGTAAGTGCTTCCTGCTCGGCCATGGCCGCGGTGTTCTCGGTGGGTGTTCTCGGTGGCTTGTTCGTGGGCTCAGATGGAAAATGCAAAGTGCATGGATGACGGAGACGAGAGACTTCCGGAGACGCTGGCTAAGCCCTGAAGTGCTCTGTCGTAGCAGCTATAAGTGGGTGCATCTTGATTGTTCCCGCTTTCTCCCAGGTACAAATCTCTCTGACCTCCTGCCTGCCTGGCAGGAAGATCTGCTAAGGCTATGAGATCAAAGTACTGCAATTCAGATGCAGTACTTGTTGATTTTTTTTAGGTGTATTTATATATGCATATGTATGCTTTGCCTGCATATATGTATGTGCACCATATGATGAGTGGTTGGTGCCTGTGGAGGTCAGAAAGGAACTGGAGTTACGGACGCTTGTGAGCTGCATTTGGGTGCTGGGAATTGAACTTGGACCCTCTTCAGGAGCAACAAGTGCTCTTAACCCCTGACCTTACCTCTCAAGCCCCCAGGGGAAGTAGTTTTTTTGTACAGTTTTTTATGTGTATGATTTCTTGTAGGGGTGGTGAGCTATGTATTGTTTGTAGCAACCTTTGAGTGCCGCTTTGTGCTCTCCCGTGAGTACAAGGGAAGCTGTTGGCCTCTGTCTGTTACTTAGCACTGTCTCCCTTGAGCCTCTGTTGGCCTCTGTCAGGTCTCCCATGCCAGGCTGAAAGGGAACAAGTGTTTACTGCTGCTACTTTGTTTCTCAAGTGCTTGGTCTTCCTGGAATCCGTTGCCTTCCACTTTTGAATGTAGCCAGAAGACATTCAGAAGCAATGTGCATGAGTAATGGGTCACTGTATCACATAACACCAGTACTGATGAGAACAGATTCGACTCGTATCTGTTGATGTTCACATGTGGATTGAGAAGGGCTTTAGATGGGAATTGGAAAGTAAGGACTCATTTACATACATGACTGCCTCCCAGGGTATGTTGATACATGATTTTAGGGATGCTTCAAAATCTAGTTTCACAGGCGGATCTCTGCGAGTTCAAGGCCAGCCTTGGCTACAGAGTGAGTTCCAGGAAAGGTGCAAAGCTACACAGAGAAACCCTGTCTCAAAAAACAAAAAACAAACAAACAAGCAAAATCTAGTTTCATTGGGCTGG
The DNA here is from genome assembly GCF_049852395.1 of Peromyscus maniculatus bairdii. NCBI lineage: Eukaryota > Metazoa > Chordata > Mammalia > Rodentia > Cricetidae > Peromyscus > Peromyscus maniculatus. The sequence continues at coordinate 26,234,360 of NC_134866.1, read as the reverse complement.
GGAATCCTCAGCAGTTAAGAACACTTGCTGCTCTTGCAGAAGGACCCGAGTTCAGTTCCCAGTACCCACATTGGGAGGGCTCACAACCATCTGTAACCCAGCTCCCGGGATCAGATGCTCCTCTGGCCTCGATAGGTACCTGCATATGCTTACTGCTGTAGTTGGCGGTTTGAACCTGGAGAGTGAGGGGCTAAAGTGAGCCGACTAACTCTCATGCAGTAGCCATCTTTATTCAGAGCATCAGGCAATTTATACTCTGAGGGATAGATATGAAGAATCACATGAGTAAAGTGCTCAGTCACAAGGACAAGCCACACATGACAAAAACATGTTTTTGCATAGAGGCATATGAGTAACAGCTGAAGTAAACTCACACCCATGCACTACACTTGGGAGGAACACGAAAACACACTCCAAGAACATTTGTGTGTTTTGTAGGAACTGATGTCACAAGGCCCTTGTGTTTTCTTGGAGTTTTCTCACAAACACTCAGAATTCTTACATGACCTCATTTTTACACACACACACACACACACACACACACACACACACACACGCACGCACACACGCACGCACGCACGCACGCGCACACACACAGGCACACACGCACATACATATATACCCTTTATTAATTAAAAATAATCTAGTTTCAGTACTGTTTGCTCCATGCCTTTGGGAACACAAGGTTCTAAGCAAACCCATGTGTACAGGTGTGTTCCTTCTGAGAGCCCCTCCTTTGGACTTTCCAAACTTCACACCATTAAAACAATAGTCACAACAGTTTCTGAGCTTTTGTGCAGCCAGTAAAACAGAGGTCAGAAGAGTAGTCACCCTGTGGCCAGCTACTCTAAATTGTGCAAGTGGCTGTCAGTATGAAACAGGTTTTGTTGTTGTTGTTGTTGTTGTTGTTGTTGTTGTTGGGGAAAAGCCCTAAATATTTAGCAGTAGGTTATTCATCTGTCTGATAAGCATAATGAATACGCTATGAGAAACGAGTGTCTCAAAGACTCTCCATCTAAGTGATAACTGAGGGTCAGTGATAAAGATGGCGCCTGTCTTACAGCACAGGCATGATTGCTTTAGTAAGAACTGCCTTTAATGGAGGCTGGAGAGATGGCTCAGTGGTTCGGAGCACTGGCTGCTCTTCCAGAGGACCCGGGTTCAATTCCCAGCACCTACATGGCAGCTCACAACTCTGTAACTCCAGTTCCAGGGGATCCATGGCACCAGGCATGCATGTGGTGCACATATATGTGCATGCAGGCAAAATACTCATACACGTAAAGTAAAATAAATAAATCCTTTAAAAAAAAAACCAAAAACAAAAAACTACCTTTAAGAAGCCACAATGCGCACCCTTGAATGTGTAAACACAAAGGAAATTGCTGTGCGCTCTGCCCATACGTCTTCCCACCAGATGATGACTTTGTTCTTGTTATCAAGATGATGGGCTTGTTTTACATAGTTACATGATTACTGTGTTCATTCCATTATCATTCTTGGCTACTTTTAATTTCCCTTTTCCATGAGTTATCAGTTTTTTTACATTTGAAATCTGCACCTTGTCATTAAATCCGGAGTACCTGGAGCTTTGTTTTTTAGTGGTTGTGTTATATACTTGCCATTATAGCATATCTCTGAAATGATCACAGATGTTTCAGAAATTAAATATGTTTTCTAATCTCTTCGATAAAATACTAGACATTAGAAAAAAATCCATAAAGGGTGTGAAACCATTGAGGTGTGACTTGAGATGTTATTACCCATTTATTGCTTTTAGCTGTGATAAACATGGTAAAATAGCTAAAGCCCTCAATTCTTCATATAAAAGTTTGTTAACTATGTGATACTCAAATATCCACACTTAGAAGTTGTTTTAAAGTATTACATATTTGGGGGAAAATACTTGACTATGAGCCCTCAGATACTGTTCCTATTTGAGAAAAATAAAATGCAATGCAGATATTTTTTCAGACTTCCTATTTCCAAACTCTATGTAGCAAATCAAAAATTGAACCACTTCCTTGTTCCTATTTCTTGTTATTTTTATGTTCCCCTCTCTCTGCAATCAGAATAAGGTTTTTTTGTTTGTTTTGTTATTTTGTCAGTTATATGATATCAAATAATTGAGCATTTTGTCATAATTGATGTTCTTTCCTTTCAGGACTCTACAGACGGTGGGGCCATCCCATGCTAGAACCTACACTGTGGCTGTTTACTTCAAAGGAGAAAGGATAGGCTGTGGGAAAGGCCCAAGGTATGAGAGGGAGACATTTGTTTCATTGAGTGTGTCTTCAGGGAAGTCCCTACCTGGTATTTCAAAGCTCTGCAGTCTATATTGCAAAATTGGAATGTGGAGTGTCTGCACTTAGAGCAAAATGAGTCCCGAGGACTAATGTCTTCTCTTAGCCAGCTGTGAAGCCTGGTAAGCAGCCTTGGGCCAGGCATGCCGTTACACAAGGGGCCTTGGCCGAGGGGAGGAAACTCTGTCAGTTGCTACACTGGTCAGTTCTGCCCAATGGCAGCCTCTGCAGAGTTAAGATATGTAAGGTGTGTCATGGTGTGTATAGCACAGCCGTTAGACATTTCATTTCCTATCACTTGAGCTTTGTGGGTATTCTTACCATTTTTTAGGTAAAAGAATTATATTTATTATCTCCTTTCTTTGAACCCTCTAATCTGTGCCTTGCCTGTTTCTCTCTGTACACATTTGATCCTTTCATGTTTAAACTTTACATGGAATGTTTTCAGACTTAAGAAACACTTCAGACCTAATATAAATGGGAGATATTCTGCTGCAGTGTTAGAAGTGTGGAACAAATACCTTAAAGAGGCTTGTGCAAATCAAAGGCTTTCCTGTGTACTCTTGTGTATATTCCTAGCCATGCAATTCAATGTGTGATGGAAGTAATCACGTGGCATTTTATGCATGAGATATGAAAAATCAGTGTTAATAATTTGTAGCTGTAATTTGTGTTTTTGGAGAGGCAAACCTTTAAAGTCTACCTCCCCATTTTATTCAACAGTATTCAGCAGGCAGAAATGGGAGCAGCGATGGACGCACTTGAGAAATGTAAGCCTATCTCTTTTTCTATAATTATACCTTCCTAGTGTAATGAGTGTTTTGTGGAAGGAAAATGAGGAAGTAGAAGAATGGTTAGGTTCTGATCGACTGTGATCTTATTTTGTTCATAATTATCCTCCATACAGAGTACAGTAGAAGGTGTGCTATGTATAAAGCACACGTAATGTTTCAAAGGCATTCCTAAGTGGGTTTGGTTTTCATTTTCCTTCTTTACATAGAGCCCTACTCTCAGCATAGGGACCTCTGTGAATGGCATGTTGTTTCTGACCATATTTCCCCGTACTTTATAGTCATATAAGCTAGGCATGGTGACACATGGCCTGTGGTTCCAGCTCTTAGGAGGTCAATTCAGGAGATCACGAGTTTGAGGTTACCTGAAGCTATATTGTGTGGTCAAGGTGAGACTGGGCCACATGAGACCTTGCTTCAAAGCAAAACAAAACAAATGAAATAAAACAATAGTATGTAAATGGGCTTGGTGGTGCACGTCTTTAATCCCAGTACTCAGTAGGCAGAGGCCTGTGGATCTCTGAGTTCAAGGCTAGCCTTGGCTACACAGAGAAGCCTTGTCTGGAACCCCCCCCCCAAAAAAAAAAAATCTTATGTAGACATAAACATAAACACAGGGAGATTTTTTTTTCCTGTTTAGTTTTTAACCATTGTCTTATTTGAATTGGATGGTAACTACATACTTCTGCATACATTTATGTGCTAATGTATGTATATAATAAAACATCTCACTTTTGTCCAGTATGTCATGGGCAGCCCTGTGAGTCATAAAATACAGAGTGGCGCCAATTCAGCCTTTCTTACTAGTTGCAGACTATTTTCTGCTGTGGGTGTGCTATATTTTATTGATGATTTTTCTCATGATTGGTGACTAATTTGTGTGTGTGTGTTCAATGTCTACAATAAATGTCTGTATTGTAGTGTATTTAGTTCTGGGGATATAGATTGTCTCCAGAGTGGAATGCCCGTTTTGAAGAAACTGCAGTTGCCTAACACCGTATAGAGAGCTGTCTGGTCTTGTAAATTGAAGGCATGAGTCGGGACACTGTCCCAAGGTCTACTGTGCCTCACAGAAGGGCCCGTGGGCACAGCATGCCAGTGCTTCAAGAACCAGCTGTAGGAGTGGGAGAGAGTGAACACTCGAGCTCCAAGTGAAGTGGCCCAGGGTCCTCAGGCTTGAGAGAGGTTCTGGGAAAGGTTAGAGGAAATCGGCAGACAACGGCTTACTGTTGAGGGTCAGAAGCCAGGGCTGCCAGGGTCTAGCATTGGTGGAATCCGTCCGCACTGAGAGCTTCACATTGACTTTTTTTTTTTTGAGACTGTTTTCATTGATTGTTTGTATACATGCACCATCATTTATTGAAGTAGAGTGGGATTCTATTTTCTAGTTAAAACAACAGAGTACCCCCCCTACCCCCCACCCCGCATCCCTTCACCCCCAGCTTCTGATGCTTATATTCAGCTCTCAGATGGTACAGGAAAAATTACTAACCCCCAAAAGTACTATAGGAGTGGATTACTTAAATGCTGGATGGTAATTTGGCATTATGTCAGGTCCTTAAAGAAGTTCTCACCTTTTGGTTCTGATTCCGTTTCTAGGAATCCAACCTAAGGAAATACTCAGATTCTGAACTATAGCTCATATACCACGGCAATCGTGACAACTTGATTTATAATAGCAAAACATTTAAGAAAAATGAAACTGCACATTAAAGTAAGCAAGCTTATCAATAAATGGTATCTCAAGGGTTGGCAAACATTTTCTGTAAAGGACCAGGTGCATGTATTTAGGCTTCACAGGTCATAATCTGTCTCAGTTACTAAATTCTGACATGGTGGCACACAGGTACAGGTGGTGTCAGACGTTGGTGTCTGTTTTAGTTACAGAAACCAATTGAGAGCTGGGTTTGGCCTGTTGGCAACAGTTTACAGATTCCCAAATATCCAAGTGTGATGTTTTTGTAGCTGTTGAAATAATGCTGTTCAAGACTGATAACAGAGATACAAAGGAAAGTATGTGTAGCAGGAATCTTAAAGAGTCTTTATTAATAAAACAAACCTGGAGCCAAGTATTGGGGTGAACTGGAAGATCAGAGAACCAGAACAAGCCACAGCTACCTCGCCTTGCTGAATCCTCAGCTGGTCTTGTCTCCTCAGACTGGAGGCCTCTGAGTCCTCATCCAGAATGGGTCTCAGCTGAACTGCTGCTAGAAGCCTGAAAGCTTAACCAGGCCAAAATGCTTAACCAGCCAAATGCTTCTTATTTCTGGTCTTCACGCCTTATATACCTTTCCTTTCTACCATCACTCCCTGGGATTAAAGGCTCAATTTCTGGGATTAAAGGTGTGAGTCACCATGCCTGGCTGTTCCCAATGTGACCTTGAACTCACAGAGATCTAGAGGGATTTCTACCTCTGAAATGCTAGGATTAAAGGTGTGAGTGCCACCATTTTCTAGCCTTTGTATCTAGTGGTTGTTCTGTCTCTGACCCCAGATAAGTTTATTAGGGTGCACAATATTTTGGGGAACACAATACCACCATAAGTATGTATCCATAAAGACATACCAGTGTAGGGATGGAGTGTGGAAAGATTGTCACTGTTCATGTAGTGTATGTGTACACATACGTACAAAACATATATGTTACTACATACATGTGGTAAAGCTATTCTAAACAAAGCGCTGTGGATACATTCTGAAAGCTTGCTTGTTCGTGGTTAGCTATGAACAATAAGACTTTAGTCCAAACTCATTTACACATTAGAATCTATTCAAGAAACAGGGCTTATTTAGCAGAAACTTTTCACTGAGTTTGGGGGATTGGTTTGACCAATTTTTTTAACTACTTACAGTATTGGAAGTCAAAATGTATTCATTGTGCAAGGGCTCAGTATTCCTGATAGAATGAGATAGTATTCCTGTCTTAGTTCTCAAGTGATGGTGTCATGGTCTTGTTAATCACTCGCTCTCAGATACACGAGGACTTTATGATTCATTGTTTGTCTTCCAAGTGCTTTTCTACCCTGCCCCTGCCTTCTCCAACCTGTAGTGAAGATGGGACACGGTGTAGAAAAGAGATAAAAAAGAATTTAGGAGCATGTTGCATATAGACAGACACACTTCCTTATGCTCCGCCCTCCAGCAAACAAGTAAACAGACTTGCCTTCCTGGGCAAGCCACATCCCCTCACCTCCAATTCCTTGTGTGTGAAAAGCAGAATAATCGGTTTGTAAGAACACTTCCTTAGCTGGCCAGACAGAGCTGTTTTCTTCTTCCATATGTTGCCAGCCAGCATGTGTCCTTTGTGACCTTTGTCTGAGTGTGTGTCACTGGCCAGGTGTACGCCATGACGGTTTCTCATTCTGTGCTTGATTTCTCACCTCATTGGCGCACTAACACTGTGTGTGTGTGTGTCATGGGACAAGAGAATTGTGGAATTGCTAAATCTTCATCCAAATTTTCATTGTGTCTTTGCTGTTACATGAGGTCAGATCTCAGACTAAATATAGCTAAACTGTACCACTGAGTGACAGTTCTCCTTTTATCAAATCAGAGTTCTCCACATGCGTTACCTTTGCAAATACAGCTCCGGCCTTTGATGGTCCTCAAAAGATAGACTTGCTCCCCGCACACAGTGACTGAATGTGGCCTCCTTTTGTCCCTCCCTCGCGGGTTTGCTCTTCCGAGAAACTTTCCTTCTTGGTAAAAAAGGGTATGATAGCATTGCTTGCAGGGAACTTTTAGTTTGAGCCTTTCCAATCTATAAGACCCTACATTCCTTCACTCTTCCTGTCTCCCTGAAGTCACTCATAGAGAATGCTGCTTAGAGCACCTGCCTGTTTGGAAACACTCCAGAATCTTACGCCTCTCTTTTAACCTGCTGTGTGCTTTGGTGCCTTTACTCGGTTTTATATCCAATATTGAAATTAGAGGCAGAGATGTCAATCCAGACTTCCAATGTGCTTATGAATAACGGAAGAGTAAAAAAGATCACTCTTAGCCTCTATTTTACAAAACATGATGATGTATGTGTGGTGAGCGTGTGTTTGTCTGTGTGCGTGTGTCTGCCGCCGTTCTTTGCACTCGTGGATATCCTTTATTAAGTACTAAACATATCTCCTTGTGTCAGATAACTTCCCCCAGATGGCCCATCAGAAGCGCTTCATTGAACGGAAATACAGACAAGAGTTAAAAGAAATGAGATGGGAAAGAGAGCATCAAGAGAGAGAGCCAGATGAGGCTGAAGACACAAAGAAGTAAAGGAGGGCACGGGAGTGCTGGTGCATTTACTTGCCTAATAACTGTGACTGCTGCCCATCGAGACCTAGCCTAGTTTCCCTTCAATGAATGAAGTGTGCCCATTGAAATAAAACTCCAAGTCAAACTGCGATTGTTGTTTCATTGATTAGATGGTCTGTTTCTAGCTGGATGGTCTTTATTACAGAGTATTTGATTTCTATTTAGTGGGTTGCATTAGTCCCTTTATTTTGCTTTTAAAAGATTAAAATTCAGGAAACCATATTCTATGGAATAGTCATTTTCCGTTTCAGATTGTGACTTCAGACTATCGGCTGACGAGGAACAAGCTCACTTTACCAGATAGTTGTGGTATTTGTCACTACTGACTGTGGTAACAAATCTCCTTTTTTGCAATCTACATTGTTGATGGAATTTTTCAGCTTTCCTCTGGATGTTTCTCGAGTACTCATGAGCAAATAAGAAGCTAACCCACTGCAGGCAGTGAGTGTGGGGTAGAAGAAAGCCGTTCAGCGTCTAACCAGTTAACGGATCTGCAGAAGGGCTCCAGTGAGTCACACACCTTCCCTGAGTCATCCGAGGAGGGGAGAAATCATTGTGCTGTGTCAGAACATCTTTTAAACAGCTGCTCTCACCCCGGGGTATGGAGTCCCTGCAGAAGTTTATAGTCTCAGAGTCTCCTGAAGTTGCATTTAATTTTTATGTGTGTGGCGTGGGGGTAGGAAGGGCTATGAGTCAGGAAGAGAAGTTTCCATAGCTTTTATCAGCTTCTCTCATGGTCCCCTAGTAAAAAGACAACATTTTTTTTTTTTAAACAGTTATTTTGCACTGAACATCAAGGGTTTCTTATTAATAAAAGAAAAACTTTCTTGTAACACAAATGTGTTCTATTCATTATTTCAACAGCTATCATAGAGTAAATGCTTACTATGTATCAGGAACTGTTCCAGGCTCTGAGGATACAACAGGGAAGGAAACAGACCACACCGCCACCTCAGGGAGTTTGTGTGCAAACACAAGGACACCCCAGTATACAAGGGACAAGTAAAGCAGGGAGGTTGGTAGGTGCAGTTTCAAATGGGGTGGGAGAGGAAGTCTCCCTGAAAGGATATCATTGAATTAAGACGAGAACAGGAGAGAACTGTTGGGGGAACCTGGAAATGTTTCTTATCTATATAATGATACCTTATTGAACGTTCTAAAATGTATTTTAGCAGTAGAAAGAATTGCTCCTTTGAAAATATTAGTAAGCACAAGCAAGAAAGTAAACCCCTCATGGTTCCATCACCCACAGAATTTGTATATCCTGTCAGACCTGTGTATGTTCACGGGTACAGCTCACCCAAGCATTTAGTCCGTGGGATGCTGTTTGAAAGGATCTGGCTTGGGGTGTGGAACACGTTATTGTCGATGGCTGTGTGGATGTATCGTCTTTAGCTGAGACACCGAGAGATGTGTAGGATGTAAAAAGTTTGTCACGTGTTCTTGCTTTGCACCCTCCAGAGCGGAGGGGTGGCCTCCCTCGGGCTTGTGCCTGTGAGAAAAAGGTCGTCCTGGTGTCTCCCCTACCAGGGAGGCTGAGGCCAGGACAGCAGGCCAGCTCTGGGGAGGGAGAGAAGCTCACCTTGAGCCAGTTGTTTATAGCACGTCTCCCAGGCCATTGGTGCAGTCATGCCTGAGCATTATATTTAGGTTACATATTCAGTGGACAGCAGGACAGGAAGTGAGCAATGTGGGACTCCTGGGTGGCCTTGACAGTCACGACAGTGGTGGCTTATGACACATGTTTGGGTTAAGACAACTCCACCATGTGGCTCCAGGGATGGATGGACCTTGGTCATCCTGCAGCCCGTCCTTTTATTTATTTATTTTTTTAAATTTTAAATAAGCATTTTCATGAATCTTAAATGTTCCAAAATAATGCCTAATTTAGTATGTGAGTCACAAATCTTTATTGGGACTTGTCCTCTGGCCTTTTCTGTTTCCGAAAGTGAAGGGTCTTGAACATGGGAGAAGTGAGGTCTAAAATACCAGCATAGCTCTCGTCATGGGGACTTGCGGGCACATCAGAGCAGACTGGCTACCGTGACCACAGACTCCAGTCCTGCCTTCTCTCCACCCCAACCCAGTGTCATGCTTCCAGTTCTGCTGAGGGCTAAGTCCGTGCAGGAACTCAGCTGAAAGTAAGTCCTATTGGTCACTGAATCGGAAGGTTGCTTGGGGTGGTTGACAAGATCATTTGGTGCTGTGTATAGAGATGAAGGGACTCAACTCTAGAGACTGGGAGGGGATGAAGGGAATGCAGCCCAGCCTGGAGTTTGCAGTTGGGTTTATAAGTCTGGGGTAGTGAGCAGGAGATGCCGAATGTGTGTGAGAAACACTTATCTGTGTACCACAGCTGAAACTTGGGACTTGTCCACTCCTGCACCTAATGTTGCCTTGAGTAATGCATCAGCACTTAGATGCAATTAAGTGTTCATCAGCCCAGCCGTATGAAAAGAACTTGTTCGCTCACAGGCTTCTTGCACTGACATTTACTTATGACTCAGAACTTCCCCTGTGTACAGGTGAAGAGATGTTAAGATTGACAGCCGTGAAGCAGTCCTACTTACAGTATAGGGGTTTTCAGAACACACTGCATTAAAGGTTTACTAGCATTTGTAGCATATACCACATCCTGGGCATAAGGTTAGAGGGCAAGCCCTTGTCCTGAGGGGGCTCACTGTTTAGGAGAGGAAATGCCAGTGTGTGTCGGGGGCCACCCAGGACCAGGCGAGAATGACCTGTTCCTTTCAGAAGACTGGGGTTCAGTCTGATCAGGAGGGATGGCCTGTCCCACTACGTGGACTCTACCCACTGGACAAAAAGACTTTTTCAAGTCAGACATTTTATTTAACCAAAATAGTATTGTGACACTGTTAAATTGCCAACACGTTTTTAAAAACTTGTAATAACCACATGTTCAAGGAAGGATTCAGATAAGGTTATAATGTGTGTACATTTGGTTTTCATAGACTCTTAAGGGACTTTTGACCTAGAGGAGTTCTCAATTCCCTTTTTTCCTGACCAGTTGAAGAACCACGTCAACACACGGTGTTCCATATCTGGGTCTAACACGTTGGTTTCCTCTCACATCATTCGCTTCTTCTCTGTATGCTCTAGCTTGGGTCTGAAGCCTTGGTTTAGAGGGAGGTTGGAAACGTTTGACAAATGTGTATTTTAGAAACACTCCTTCCCCAACTATTACTTCAATAGTGCCATTTATTTCATTCTTTTTGGCAATAGATGATTGGGATGGTTAGTTTTATGTCAGATAGGAAAGCTACAGGTGTTTTAAGATGCAAAGTTTGTGGTAATTTGATATCTCATGGGCTCCCTTATGGCCTCTAGAATAAAAGTTTCTTACAGTGGCATGGGAATGGGATGTGAGCAGGGGGCATTAGCCTTTTACACAGTCCCACCTACAGACTGTCCAACCTACAACATTATCTCTTCTCTTCCCTCCAGGGCCTTGGCTGCCCTAAGAAGGTCATCTTTTTACTAATCATTTCTTACCTTTGGCCTCAGCTCGGCTACTAACTCCAGTCAGCCATTTCCTGGGCCTCAAATGAAGTGTCCATAAGCTCTTCCTGGTCCATTCTATTCTCATCCATACTCAGTGTGTGTGTGTGTGTGTGTGTGTCTCTCCCTCTCTCCTCTCCCCCACCCCCATCTTACTAGCCCTGGGTGTCCTGGAACTTAAGAGATCCAGCTGCCTCTGCCAAGTGCCAGGATTAAAGGGATGCCCCAAATCTTTACTGTCACTATACCTTGGCATACCCACCTTCCCTCACTGGTCCACAGCTCCTGATGAGCAGGACCACCGTGAATCTACCTTGGAAGCAATGGCTTCTAGTACTCCACTCTGATCCTGTGGGCTCTCATCACTGTTCCATGAATAAACATAGCTGGGCTCCTCTTGGCTGTTCTCCCGAGAGCCTCAGCTCCCTCCAGCAATAATGTAGCTTCCTTTACACCATCTTCCTGAAGGACATCTTGAGACTGAGGTGAGGAGAATGACATTGGGGTCCACTGGACTGTGCCTGCCCTCTCAGGATCTCCTGCACTTGGTTGCAGCAGGAACTAGATTCTCAGACTGAACCCCAGGAGCCCCCGTGGAATCCAGGGTGGAATCCAGGCAGAAGTAGAGTGCCTTTTGCCTGCCCTGGCTTGTCTTCTTTCCCAAGGCAGAAGCTCCCAGGAAGTGGACAAATCAGATGTCAGCTCTGGGAGCTCTAAGACAGTAACGGCCTCAGAAACCAGTAATGGAAGCTCAGTGTTTGGCGACAGCGTGAGCTGGAGGCTTGGGACAGGCTTTTCCCACCAATGCCCATGATCTTCAGCCTCAGCCCCCTCTCCAATACGCTCCACCTTTATTTAATCTTAGGTCATCTTGGGTAACACATCTTTTATTTCTAACTCAATTGTCACCAAACGGCTGCTGTTTTCTACTTATGGAACTGTTCTGAGTTTAATTCTAAATCAAACCCCAGACTGTTTTCCCTTGCGGCCACCCCAGATAGGTTCTTACTGCTGACTCACAGATCTGGGGCTCAGAGACATCCCTTTGAAGAGAACCCCTCCCCCATTTGTGCCAATAATCCCACGGTAAGTGAAGCCAACTGTCCCATGACTCCAGTAGGCGCCCATGAAAGTTCTTTCACTTCATATTAGGAGAAAGTTTTAAATGAAGTGGGGTGTTTTTTTTTTTTTTTTTTTAATCCGGCTAGCTAATCATTTGTATGCTGCATATTAGCCCGTCGTGATTTGAAACTCTCCGATAAAACAGCTCCTAATGAAAATGCAGTGAGACGTAATGGTGGCGGGTCCAATGCTCACCTCTTTTATTGCAGTAATAGGGGTCTCATGCAGCTGTGGAGAACAGTGGCTGCCCCTGCCTAGAATTCAGCTGGAAAGATCAAGAGAGAGCCCTAATTGCCTTTCTTCTGAGATCAAACAATTGACTTAATTCTCCAGGCCTCCACATGGAAATGTGTTTGAGGAGATTCAAATGGGTTACTACAGAGGATTAAGGTTTTCTCTGCAGATTATACTTTTATGCCCTGTAGTTCATTGCTTGAAGTGTTAAGTAGTTTTGTCAAAATAAGCAGGGCTGGAAGGATTTTTAGAAACTTACAAATCACCTAAGTCTTGCTGAGTAACACAAGGGACCTTTTCCCCCCTTCTCCCTCTTTTTGTTTATTTATTTTTTAATTGAATGGTAGTGACTCGGGGGGTGTGGAAAAATCAGCCATATGAAAAGATCAGCTGGGAACTTCTAGAGTCTCAGATAAGAGGAGTACCAGCGTGGCAGTCTGTTGTATTTGACTCTTAAAAATTGTCTCACAAATGATGCAGTTAAAGAAGCCACATAAAGAGAAGGGATTTTCTCCTGAATGCTTAACTGCCTGCAGACAAAGTCCAAAGGGGATGTGAAATCCGACCCTGGAGGCCTCTCTGGAGTGCTCTGCTAATCAGTGTTATTTTACCCACTGAGAAGTCAGTTCTGCTTAAAGGACTTGGTGGCAGAAATAAGCTTTCATTTGCTTAAAAATGGAACATTCCCCAGAAAGGGCCCTTGTTAGCAAGCCATCAGTGGTATTGTGTCCTTGGTTCTCTCCACCTGTGACTGTTGGCCACTTCCTCTGACTGGCTCTCCTAGGATCCACGAGAATGGGTCTGCCCTAGTCCAAAAAGTTGCTCCTTGGAACTCATCCTGGTCATCAGCTGCCGAGAGAGTGCTGATCTGTTCACCCTTCTACTTGAGTCTTTTGGGTCATCGCTGGGCTTGGCCACACTGAGAAGCTGAATAGATGCCTGAATACAGTATAACAAAGAGCAGATGTAAGCTGCAGATGAGGTGAAACTCTGACGGTGACTGGCCAACCTTGATGTGCACTCGTGGGGGTTGTTTTGGGTTTCGGTTTTGTGTTCTGGGCTGGTACCGTCATTTACTTCTGGGTCAACTCCTTGTACCTGGGTCCTGGCAGTTGCCAAGGAAATTATTCTTTGACTTTGATTTCTCACAGGAATCTGTTTTTCTGGGCCTCGCTTCCATTCTTATAGGTAAGAAATCCATCAACAGACTGAAGGACTTGCCAATACTCCCAAACCACTAACAAAGGCTTTCAGAGCACCAGTTCACTCCCCAATGTTTGCAGGGTCCGGGAAACCTCATATATTATTTATGACCCCTCTCTCCTAGGAGGCGAATTGCAAGGCAAAGTTAAGTCGTACGGGTGGGGGTGTGAATTTGGCCCAGGCAAAGCAAAATCATGCAAAGGGGAGAGAAACCAAAAAAAACCCAGAGGGAAAGTGTGAGAGCTGGAGGCTGCCAGAGCCTGCTGGTTCTCAGAGCTGGGAGCACTGGAGCATGAGCACCATGAAGCACAGGTGTGGGGTGGAGCAAAGTCCAACCGGGTTAAGGATCATAAAGTGCACCCCCCCCCCCCCCCCCGGCGCTGTATCCTTCCTGACTCTCTGGAGATCGCATCAGAAAACTATTGATTGCTCAATCATACAAACCGCAAGAATAAAGGTAAGTGTTGACATCAATGACCGGAATGGCCCTAAAGAGAACTGCCACTGCACAGGTCTAGTTGTATCTGGGTCACGGTGCCGAGAGAAATTATATTCTTCCACCTCTGACATTTTGTATTTCCCATCCCTGTCACTTTTCCCCCTTTGGTCATTCACATCCTGATGGAACCCCCAAAATGGACCCCTCTGCTTTATCCATTCCCCAAGCCAAAGCTGCCTTTGTGTTTAGATCATTATCTCTCTGTTAAGTTCTCAACACTGATTAAACCCCTTAGGCAGCATGGCAGCCTCACAGTGAGGACTTAGAACGCCTTATATGCAGGTGCTGAATGACTGCTTGAAGATGGGACTCAGCTGACTTTGAAAGCCCAGATAGGCCATGATAAAGATTTTATAGACATTGACATTAGAATTCCATATAACTTTCACATATTAAAAGTATTATTTTGATTGCTTTTCAACTCTTTTAGAAGGTAGAAAACATTCTTGGCTTGGGATGATAACAAGCAGATGATAAGGCTAGATTCCATCCATGGGCCATAGCTTCATGACCTCTGCTTTGAGATTGAAAAATGCCACCAGGAAGCAAGCTGCATTCAAAGTGTATCGCGGTTCTTTCCTACCTCTGAAGACGTGCTAGGACAGTGGATAAAAATGCCGGTCATCAAAGCCTCAGATGCAGGATCAGTCCATGATCCCTGATGGGCAGACAACAGGACGGACTTACAGAATTCTCTGCTTTTCTTCCAGATAATGAGGCTGCAGGCCCAGACGCCTTTGTAATTTACACGGCACGTTCCTTAAACCCATGCCCTTTATCTGAAGTTGGCACCAGGGACCACGGGGGCGAGTCTGAGTTTTCATGACAGCGTATGATTTTCAAGGCATTTAACACACGTTGCCTCATCGAATCTTCAGAACAACCCGAGAGATAGAATAATGTTTTTCTTCATTTTTATGAATAAAGAGAACACAAACAAAACCAAGGCTTCGAGAAGTCATGGTGTTACTGCCTGAGGTCAGTCACCAGGAGGGAACGCAGACTGTCAGGAGCTGGGGAAAGTAACAAAGAGACTCTGAGTCTTGACCAACAAAGTAGATGGCCAGCCCAGAAAGCAGCAATCCTGCGGTCCCGTTAACATGAAAAGAAGTGGTGCGCGTACAAAGATGAAAAAGAAATGGAAGTCCTTGTTTGAATATTTTCAGAAATAGCCAGCCTTGTTTGTTGTAACCTAAAAGCATATCTTAAGGTAAAAGGGTCTAAAAGCTGAATAAATCTCAAAGATAAAAAGAATAGACTTCAAGGCAATAATTAGACTTCCCCCACGCAGTCTTCGGCTGCTTTTAAATGGCCGGTACTACTATGTGAGTTTTGGTAGTCTCGCCTATGTCCAAATCTTAAAGCAGGCAGCAAAGAGAATGTTAAGAAAACCACAGAGCTCAGGTTGAACATAAAGGGAAACATGAATTGGGACACAAAGCCTGGGATTGTGACCCTTTCGCACAGACCCGAAGGGGATCATAAAGGCCTGAGGCTTTAATGAACCACAGCAGGTTAGTGGTGAAGGCGATCCCGCTGCCCGCTTTGGGTAGCTTTCCTTCTGGGAAGAGGTCAGGGAAGTGGGGACAGCCTGCTGCTACTGTCTGCTTCAATCGAGGCCACACAGTGACATCACACAAACCCAAAGGTTTTTGAACACTACCCTCAGGAAGTGTCACTTGATGACAGAGCCGATGCCCTTGCTGGGTGCCGGCCGAGAGCAAGAACTTGGGAGTTGCACTAATCTGGGTTCAAATCCCCAGTCCTCTCTTACGTGTGCCTGTGGGGTACTTGCCTCTTATACGTATAGCGGATGACTTATAAAGGGTAATGTAGTCACCACAGCATTGGCTTATGGGGAGCCCTAAATAAGACAGTGCATATAAAATGCCTGCCACGTAGCAGGTGAATGGTACAGATAGGCTCTTGTCACTGGTGTTATTTGTCAGGCCAGTAGCAAACTTGCATGGCTAATGACTCTGGAGAGGCCAAGTCAGTTAGAGAAGGAAAAGCTTTGGATTGGGATTCAAGACAGGACATGCATATCAAATTCTGGCCATGGGGGAAGGCTGTTCACGAAGCTGGGTTGTCTTATCTTAGGAATAGAGTTCATAATGTCTGTCTCACAGGGTCACTGGGAGTATTAAGGAAGACAAGATAACTTTATAAGATTATATTGTTATATTGTATCATAAAAATGCTCAGGACAGCATCGCCAAATGCACACATTTATACATACCACATCTCATTCCATAAAAGATTTGAGACATTCTTCAAACCTCAGGCAAAGCCCAAAACCCACATAAGAAAAAATCCACACAGAATAATGAACTATAAATACAATGTAAAAATGAGGATTCAAGAAGAGGTGAAAGTAGGCACAAACAAACATTCAAAATTATTGGCAAGAAGATTGTGTCTACTTTCCCATTCAAACCGAATAGCAAATGTGTCTCCAAGTGTGCTGAGAGGCAAAGGGAAAAAAAAATGAAAGGTGTGACTTTTCATTCTTTATTGAAAGAATGCGTATCTGTCTTTCCATCTCTTCTCCCTGTCCTCCCCTCCCGCTTCCTAGAAACAGACTTCCGGAGTGTTTCCTGCAGCTTTACCACAGTTAGTGTTCTTTCTAGATGTCAGAACACAGCAAAGTTACCTTCCTTGCCTGAGATCACACAGTGGTCTGAGACAAGGTCAGGGGTTCCGAGCCAAAGCCTTGAGGAGCGCTGTTTTGCTGGGGCCTTGCTGAGCTGTTCACTGTTGAGTGAGCCCGGGACTGCCTCAGTGCTGAGCAGTGTGTTGGTTTTCAGTGCAAAAGGAGCGGAATTCAAGTCTGCCGTTACCTCTGATACGGATAAGCAGAGTCAGCCTTCGTGGCAGGTGTGGCTTGGAGCCACTGAGCGAAGAAAGGCAGCCTATTGCCCTCCAACTTGTGATGATGTCCTCATGTAGGGGTGTACCATGGCTGAAGGCTGCCTCTGCAGTGAACTTGAGCAAGGGCACAGCAGAATCTTCAGGGTAGTGCTCTTTACCAAAACATTCCAAGTCGGACACGAGTGGGGTAAGAACAGTGTGGAACACACTTGTTAGCAGGAGTGGAACAAGGGCAAGAGGGGAAGAAAACAACCTCTCCCCAGAGTTCCACTGGCCTGTGATTCGGATCTGGTAACGGACACCACAACTCTGTTGTCCAGAGTTACAAGTCATCATAAGGAAGTGACATTTGTGTTTACTGCATGGTATAAAGTATATTGTTCCCCCCTGGTCTTTTTAATAGTTCCATAAAGTGCTGCGTTAAGGAGCTCCACCAGGTATCATCATATGGCTACCCGGACTGGAGGAACTTGCCCCTTATTGCAGCCCACAGTAAGTGGCACCATCGTGTCTCTCTGGATGGCTATAGGTTATGTTTGCATGGGTTCCAAAGTGTGTTGTACAGTAGGGTCGTTAGGGACACATTGAGTAACCAAGAAGGCAATGCCTTCAGGCCACATTCCAAAAGTAAATGTGCCATCTGATGTCTAGGGCTTTTCTTCTAGTGTCTCTGGATCGACATCTAGGCCTTACCCCCTGCAGTGTAATGTGGGGGGGGAAGGGGGAGGGAAACAGCAGTTGGTCCAGCTCTGTGTATCGGATGTTGAGTTTGAACAAGATTTAGGCACCACCGGAGCACACATAAAAGCATTACATATATTTTTAAGTAGCTATCCATCAACATCACCCCCCTCCCTTTTTTTTAATCTGAAATTTTGACAAGAATTGGCCAGTTGACAGTTTGATGTTAACGATTTTCAGACAGAGTCTTATATTTAAGAGAGAATGTGTCAATTGACGATGGAACTTTGTTCTTTTTTGGGGGAAAACCCAGATTGATGGCAACTGAATTCTATTTAATAAAATGTGAGTAGCTGCCTACTTGGAATGATAGTCATTTGACCACTGCATGGGTCAAGGTACAGAAAGCTGGGCTCATCTTTAGGAAATAATTCTGCAGTTTGTCTAGTACTTGAAGAAATGATTGATTGAGCCTTGAAGCTTTTACATCATAGAGCATGAGAAGCTCTGGCCTGTAAACTATGAGAGCACTTGTTAGTAGTTCTGCTCAATGACCATATAAAGCCTGAATAATATTCTCATGAATAGCACAGTTTTTATCAGAGTCATTTGATATTGACTGTGTGAATTAGATATACTCTGGTCTCTAAATAAATTTATCTGTTTTAATGAGATAATTGGGTACTAATTAATTGCATTTTGGACAACATCTGCCAAAAATGATTTTAGTTTGGTCTTGTAATCAATTAATTGAGGGTCTGTGCATCAGGAAGGTATGCTCATGATGGAACATGATTTGGAGGAATTTGGGCCTCAAATGGCTGGCTATGAGGATAGCTAACTTTAGTCCTAGTATTTTAGACATGAAGCCACAGAGTTCACTAGGAACCCTAAGTGGAATCCTGGCCTCTAATTGGAATGGAAAACATTTGAGGACAGGGACAGTGATGAACACAAAGCAGAAAACTAAGCAAAAGCAAAAGAAGTGTAAGGGGGATTTCCCAGACCTAGCATCACAGACCCAGACTACACAGTGCTGCACACATACACAGAGACTCTGGGCTACAGAAGCCATTTCCAATCCACTGGCAGAAATCTCCTTCAGAGTGAAATAGCCATGGCTGTACGTGGTGTCCTTGTCCTTTTCATTCGTGTTATTTTTGTTCTGCCAAGGTATCAATCACTAGATCACTGGAAATGTGAGTGTCCTTCAAAAGAAAGGTCTCAAGGAGATGGTGGCTTTTAGGAGTCATGGCTATTGTCAGTAAAGGAAAGCTCTTTTTTGTCCCCGGAGATGTTGTGGGCTTACTAAAGAGTGTAGCTTCCCACTTACCCCATTTGATATCTTCCATTCTGCAAAATGCGGCCCTGAGACAGAAGTTAAGTGGTGACGACTCCACTCCAGAAAGGCAGCCACAGAAATAGCCCTTAGCTCCAGTAGCAGACTTGCTGACTCTTCTTGACCAGGCCTTTTCTACAAGTGTTGGAGTGAAGTTTCTCCTGCTCTTTGGATGGCAAGCATGGGCTAAAACAAATAAATAAAGAGAATGTCTCAAGATAGCTGGAGACATTTTGTTTGGAGCCAGGCGTCTGGAGTTATTCAAATTCTAGACTTGGAACTGTATTGTTTCATAAAACTCAAATGTTGTACATTCATGATAACAATTCTGAATCAAGAACTGACTAAATACTGTTTTCCAGGGCACACACGGTACCTTTTAAATTTGATCACAGAATGTATTTGTAAGCTCAAAATCAAATAATATTTTAGCAGGAAGTTGATGTTGCCATTTGAAGAAAAACAGGTTTGTACTTAAGGCAGACTAAAAATAGAGAGGGAGGGAGAGAGGGAGAGGGAGAGGGGAGAGTGAGTGAGTGAGAGAGAGAGAGAGAGAGAGAGAGAGAGAGAGAGAGACTGGCTTGCACACATGACCGGTATGAAGCCACTGACACTAGAATTTCCATCAAGGAGGATAGCCGGAGAGAACCAAGGAATGTCAGAATCCACATTCATGTTTTCATGCAAGAACAGCCTTGTACCAGCAAACACAGAAGTCAGAGCACCATGGATAATGGCTGGAAACCAGAGATTCTATGGCAATCTGCAAGCCCAGCTTTATGCATTTGCTTATATTTCTGGGGAAACAAGTCAGTGAAAAGAAATCGGTGCAGGGAATGTTGGCAGCATGTGCCTGGGATCCCAGCCCTCAGGAGTTCAAGGCCTGCCTGGGCTACGCAGGGCAATCTTGTCCCAAATAAATACCAACTGCAACAACAGAAGAGGCAATGCAGGCAGGCTAAGGTTTCCCTGTCTCCTCTTTGCCTTCACTCTTTGCGAAGGCCTGGAGGACAGGAGTTCAGTTATGAAGGTGTGTGAATTAAATCAGGATAGAAGTATGACAACCACGGCTGGAAGAAAACCACTATTTCTGTTCAGTCACTAAAGACTAGGAATGAAGGTGTGTCGATAAGTTTTCCTGTTCTTTATTTCAAGATATGTGGAAATGGATGCTCTGTCTAGAAGGTTTTATTAAAATTGACTTCAAATAACAACAACAACAACAACAAAAAGGTTATTGGCCTTTATGGAGGTGATATTGCAGAGGGGCCATATACCTAATAACCAAGGCAAGCATCAACTTTGTCTATTACTGCTCTGAGACTCCAGGAAAGGTTTTTTTTTTTTTTTTTTCTTTTTTATTGTTGTTGTTGTTTTGGTTTTTAACACTTTGTCATGTTTTAAGTGAAATAGCAGACTTTCAAAACCGTGAATTCTGTTGTCAAGGATTGTCAAGGATAGCAGGATGCCATCTCAGTGGCATCACAGGTGACCATATCATCTACTCACCTATTCACGTCTATGATCCTAAGATTCTGTGCTTGATGAAAGTCAAATTCTCCCCCAAGGCTCATCTGACTAGTGGGGAGAAAGAGTAGTTGGTAAATCCCATAGCAGGGGGTCACACCTTGCCAACTAGAATTTGTAAAGGCTGAGAAAACAAGTCTGCTGTAGCAGAGACCCATGCAAAAGGCAAGAACATCTTTGCAGACTATCTTATTGGAAGCTTCATCTTTGAGTTTCAGCTGGTCTTAGCAAAGAGGAGAGATGCATTCTGGGAAACTGCCCCACAGCTGCACCTAAACCAGGGTCTATTTCCATTGAGTCAATGGCAGCAGGTTCTCGAAAGAACTGTTTAGAGGGCCGACTTGATTGACAGTATTCTCTGAGATATGTGAAGCTATAGGAAACAAGCTCCCACTGTATTCCTCTTCATTCACAACAGGATTTACGCATCCTTCACTAACTTTCGGCCTCCATCTTTGAGTTGATTTACCTTCTGCTTGCCCATTGTATTAGTCACTTTGGTGTTGTTATAACAAAAAAGGCTGATGCAGGATTATATATCAAAAAAATAGGATTATTTGGTTTATGATTATGGAAGCGACAAGGTGCATCAGCATGGCACTGGTGGCCTGACAAACCTCTTGCTGTAGTCACGACACGGTGGAGAAGCAGAAGCGGCCAGTTCAGAAGCACGCAGAGGAACATGTATGTGATCGAGGAAGCATGAACCAGGGAGGTGCCAGGCTTACTCTTTTGTAGCAACTTGCTCTCACAAATACCAATTTCATTCCTACCAGGCATGATTCACTCTGTGGAGACAGTACTAATCTGTTTGGGAGCGTGGCATCCCCAATGGCCTAATCACCTTCCACTAAGGCCCACCTCTTATAAAAGTCTTATCGACATACCACAAGATGCATGAAGATCAAGCTTCCATTATGTGATTCCCACCACAGCACCCATGACCTCAGATGTGGCTGCTAGAGTTGATAGAAGCAGGAGGTAAGTGACACGGACTTCCAAACCCAATAATGCAGGTTTCAGCCTCTTCCAGAGGATGGATATGTGGCAATCAGGGCCATGGAAGCCACTCCTGGTCCTGAATGGCAGAGCACTCATTCCCTGAAAATGCCATGATTCTGTTTGCATCTTATAGTCTGGACCTATAACCTGGACGTCCTTGATCTGAACTCCATGGCCTTGACCTTAGAAGATTCTTGCTGTCACAGTACAGACATGATCCTCGGGTGCTGGGAGCCAGAATACAGAAGTCTTTTCACAGATCCCACTTCTGTAAGAAAATGGAGCTGAGGGCTGGAGATGTACCTCAGCTGGCAGAGTGTTTGCCTGGGATATAGGAAGCCTTGGGTTTCACCCCCAGCATTGGACAAAAACAGGTGCCACTCGCCTGTAATCCCAGAACTTGGGAGGTACAGGCAGGAGAATGAAAAGTTCAAGTCATCATTCTTCATTGCCTTGCAAGTTTGAGGTCAGTCTAAGATACATGAGCCAGGGAGAGTAAAGGGGAGTGGGACAGGAGGAAGACCCAGTGACTTCATATTCAACAGGCGAGATCATTATGCTTCTGGGGTCTCCGAGATAACCCTTTTCCAGCTGAGACTGAGGAGAAAATGTGGGTTTTATTTTAAATAGAGATATTGCTAGAGAGAAGATGGTAAGCCTAGGGTTGAAGTTGCTAGGTGGGAGGTCAGAGAGCTCCTTGGGGATTATATGGTTATGCACATCCATAGAGCTGCCAAGAAGTCAAGGACTACCGGAGAATGTGAGCAATACAAGTGTCAGCCAGGAGGCAGGGGGTTCGAGAACCAACAGGATTTACTGTAGGACTCTGGCAGAAAGGCCCACAGTGAGTGAGAACCACGGGAGGACTCTTCTAACAGGAGCGAGATTACGATGACAGATGGCCCTGTCGAGGGGCTGCTGGGGAAGGTAGCAAAGTATATAAAGCTTATCTCTACGGTTAATGTTTAATGCAAAACCCTTGCTTTAAAAAGTGCTGATGAGACTCAATAGTCACTGACTACAAGGTTAAAGAGATGCTCAGACAGCATCGGCAAAGAGACAGGTGCATGGCACTACGGATGGGAGTTCTACCCAGGAAGGGTTCTCAGGGGGGGATGACACGGAGGAACCCGGGTCTTGTTTGGTTCTTGCAGTATGGGGCAACTTCGGAGAAGCAGATGTGCAGGCATTAGGCACACTGTGCCAAGTTGAGTAGGATGCCTTCTTGGTTAAAGTATAGCAGGATTGTTAGGATCGGACCTCTCTCTACAAGGGGGCAAGTGGCAGAAGGAGGACAGTGAGGAAGCCACAATTTATAGTCTGGGAAGAGCTGAGAGGAAGGACAGTTCTTGTATGGATGCCAATATATTACCAGTCAGGAATAGACATGCAAGAGCATATTAATTAATGAGCTAGACCTCTGGCCCAGGAGACTACACGCTAATGAGATGGAATATATAAACATATAACATGTAAAGAAAATAATCGGGAAAAGCAAGGTTAGTTAATCTTAGGTTCTTAACAAATGGGATTGTGCTGACACTATCAAGCTTAATCAAAGAAGAGGGAGTTTTATACAGCTCATTAATAATCTGCTTTCCCTGGCCAAAGACATGGCTTGGGCAGAGGCCTGCATCAGAGAACCTGGAGAGACACCCAATTAGATGAGTAAGTGAATTAATAAATGATGTTATTAGAGATTCAATTAATCTAATTATTTTCTTACTATACCCACCAAATATTCTTTTGGTTTTAAACTAACATTCCTTTGGGATTTTCTGAAATACTGATTATAGGTGCTCCATGTAGTCTTGTCCTTATTACAAGAATCTCTTTTCATAGAATAGTAAATAATCATTTTTTAAAATTATATTAATAAATTTAACTAATGTTAAAATTTATTTTTGGTTTCTAAAGCTGACAGCCCACTCTAGGCTATGCCCACTTTAAAAAAAAAATAGCACTAGGGATCAAACCTTGGGCCTTGTACATGCTAAAAAAACAAAACAAAACAAAACAAAACAAAACAAAACAAAAAACCACTGTGCCACCAAAGGGAGATGGCTGTTAGCTAGCAGAATTGGTTTTATTAAGATTGGGGGGCAACATGCAGTATGCCAAGACAGCCCCTGTGGCTGAGGAAGGGAATGAGTTTGGGAAGAAAAATGATTGGGCATCCCTGAAGCATCCTTAAGCAATAGGCCGACCTTTACACAATGGCCAATAGTTGGTGGTGTGAACAGGGTAGTGATGCCTATTTCTGGAAGCTACATAAGGACTAGACTGGATAGTCGACCTTTGCAGGGAGAAAGATAAATAAGAGGAGCACTGAGTCCCAAGTGAAAGACAAGGCAAAGCCCAGAGAGAAGCAAGATGACGGTGGTGGTGGGCAATGAGGGGCAGGTTGTAGGGCAGGCTTCTCACCATGATGCCAGCAATCACCACAAGGCCCGTGGATAGACTGTGAGGTGTGTTGTCTTTTTTTTTTCTTTCTTTCGAGACAGGGTATCTCTGTGTAGTTTTGGTGCCTGTCCTGGATCTCCCTCTATAGACCAGGCTGGTTTCAAACTCACAGAGATCCGCCTGGCTCTGCCTCCCAAGTGCTGGGATGAAAGGCGTGTGCCACCACTGCCCAGCCAAGTTGTGTAAGACAGTTTGTCCAATGTTGGGGACAACTAGTGTAGGTTTACCTGAGGATCAGATTCAGCCAGTGAACTAGGCAATTTAGCATCATGGTGACCAAAATACCTGACAGAGACAAGGAAGGAAAGATTCCTTTGGGCTCACGGCCTCAGAGGAGTCAATCCATGGTTGCTTGGACCTGGGTACCTTAGCAGAAAAGCATAGCAGTGAGAGAATGTGGCAGAAGACAGCTGTTCTCAACATGGCAGGCAGGAAGCAGTCAAGAATACTGTCTACTTCCAGTGACCTACTTCTTCTAGATGGGCCCTGATTCTTAATATTTGTGACCTCCAAACACAGCAATGCCAACTGGGAATCAAACATAAAAAAAAACCCTACATTTATGGGGAGCCTTTTATATTCAAACAATAACAACCTACATCAATGAGAAAATGGATTAAAATTCAAGAAATTTCTTTTTAAAGATTTATTTATTTATTTATTTATTTATTTATTTATTTATTTATTTATTTATTATGCATACAATGCTCTGCCTGTATGTCTGCCTGCAGGCCAGAAGAGGGCACCAGATCTCATTACTGAGGATGAGCATGAGCCACTAAATGGTTGCTGGGGATTGAACTCAGGACCTCTAGAAGAGCAGCCAGTGGTCTTAACTGCTGAGCCATCTCCCTAGCCTGGCTCAAGAAATTTCTTACAGGAACCACCTGAAAGAGATAATGAGAAGACAACTAAAAGTACCCTCTAAGAGAGGGAAGGAAAGAAGAAAGGAACAGAGGGAGGGAGAATGGAAGGGAAGAAATGAAGGCAGGGTAGAAGGTGGTTCTGGTGGGTCCCTTTTAGAGTGCTGTCCATGCAACAGACAGTCAGTAAAGCCATTGCAGAATCTTCTAGTGTCTTAGTGCATTTTCTGCTATAATAACAGAACACCACAGACTGGATAATTCACAAACAATAAAATTTTATCTGGTCTGGTTCTAAAGACTTGCAAAGTCCAAGAACTTGACATCAGCAGGCAAAGGCATTTGGGTTGTGACACAATGTTTTAGAAAGGCAAGAAGCATTTGCAAGACGAAGAGGAAACTTGGGTCAAAGTTATCTCTTATATCAGTGCCCCACCTCTCTGAACATTGCAATGGAGGCATCAATTCTCATGACTTCATCATCTCTCAAAGATTCTTCCTCTTGACACCGTGGTGGTTAAATCTCACCATGAGTTTGGGAGGAGATATTCACAGGACAGTCTTCAGGCAGAATGCCCATCGTCGCACCCCTGGTCTCTTAGGAGCGCCTGTGCTGATGCCTGCTCTCTCTGTAGCAGTTATTGGGAGCAGGCTGTTAGGAGTACAGGCTCTGTGCAAACGCAGCAGCTCTATTTCCAAGCATCCAGCTGGGAGATCTGAAAGGACTTGCCTACCACAAGGACACATGCCTTTATTTAGATTCTCAAAGACCGTCACAGGCAAGGTCTGACCGTCACAGTCAGGGTCTGTGTGAGAAGGTGCGGCGGCAAGGGGGAAGACCCGGCCGCTCTTCACCCCAGCCAGTTCTCTGTGATTTGTTCTTTCTCTTGGAGTGGGCCAGGGCTCGGCAAACCTACACTCTGTTCCCTCATGTCCAGAATAACACTGACATCATCTGGGATAATGGGATTGTCATTCCTTTCCAGAAAGACACAGTGAGCAGGGAGCCTTCCTGCAGTTGGGGCATTCAGTCAGTGTGGGTTCTACCTGGATAACCCAGGAGACTGTGGGCAAGTATGGCATCACTGTGTGGGCTGATGATATAGTATCTTTAAACTTCACAAAGTGGGCCTGTTTTGTTTAGGAGTGGCTTATGGCCAGATCGTGGACATGCTTTTCTAGTCTGTAGGAGTTTGAAGAAGGTAAAGCTGCAAGCAAACTTGGAGCGTGGGTATTGTCTTAGTCAGTGTTCTAGTGCTGTGAAGAGACAACATGCCCAAGTCAACTCTTAGAAACGAAAGCACTGGGGACTTGCTTATAGTTTCCAAGGTTTAGTTCATTATCATCACGGCAGGGAGCATCGAAGTATGCAGGCAGACATCTGAGCAATAGCTGAGAGCTACATCCTGATCCACAGTCAGAGAGAGGGAGGGTGACATTGGCCCTGGCTTGGGCTTTTGAAACTTCAAAGCCCACCCCAAATGACACATTTCCTCTAACAAGGTCTAATCCTATCGGAGTTCTACTCCCTGGTGACTAAGCATTCAACTATATGAGCTTATGGAGGCCATTCTTGTTCCAACAACCACAAATATATATATATGGTTTTAAATGCTGGTAATCATTGTTTATGTGAATGAATGTTCACTAGATAATTCCAGTGGAGAAGCTGGTAAAAGGTATTTCCAAGAAAGCTTGAAGTTGTTTTTTTTTTTTAATTTTGATATCTATTTTATGTATATGAACATTTTGCCGCCATGTATGCATGTATGTGCACTACATGTGCCTGGTGCCTGGTGCTTGTTACTCACAGAAGTCCAGAGAAAACTTTGGATCCCCTGGAGCTGGAGTCATGGATGGTTGTGAGCCACCATGTGGGTGGTGGGAGTAGAACCTGTGTCCTTTGCAAGAACAACAAGTGCTTTTAACCACTGGGCCAGCCATCTCTCCACCCCCAACAAAATCCCCTGGCTTTTATTCAGGGTTTTAAGAAAGTCTTCAGCACTAATGACAGTGGAAGGAACACAATCCGCTGAGGCCTGGCAAGGGCGTCAGGCCTCCCTCCCCTGGGCTCTTTCAGCACAAGCGCTGTCTCCGACAGTCCGTCCCCTGGTGCTCTTCTTATCCTCACACTGACCGTTTGTTGTTTCTGTCCTGCTTGTTCTTTCTCGTTGTAGACCTGCATGAGAGTGATTACTGATAACAATATGACAGAGTCACTACTGGACTGTCCTGAAATCGCCTCAGTCCATGGAATTAGTCTAAAACTTTTCAGTTTTGCCTTAAGCAGATTCTTAGGACAAAGGCAGAAAGCAGCCACATTCTTTGCCAAATTGTCACAGGAACGGTCTCTAGCCCAGTAGCTAATATCCCCCCCCCCCCCGAAAACTCTTAAGCTGGGCCTCCACTGCTCTTAGCACCATTGTCTTCCAAGCTCCTACTGGAAGAGCTCACTACGCCCCACTTAACAACATTTAGCCATTTTCCTAATCCAGAGTTCTAAAGTCTTCCACATTACTTAAAAAACAGACAAACAACAACAACAACAACAACAACAAAACCCCAGCATGATCAGGCCCATCACAGTAATATCCCACTGCTGGACACGAACTTCTGTCTTACTTACCTTTCTCTTGCTATGAAGAGATACAAGGCAGCTGATAGAAGAGTTTACTGGGAGCTCAGGGAGAGAGAGCTAAACTGGGAATG
The DNA here is from genome assembly GCF_049852395.1 of Peromyscus maniculatus bairdii. Lineage (NCBI taxonomy): Eukaryota > Metazoa > Chordata > Mammalia > Rodentia > Cricetidae > Peromyscus > Peromyscus maniculatus. Next base: position 26,206,935 of record NC_134866.1, on the reverse strand, counting down.
GCATGGGATTTTGAAACCTCAAAGCTCGACCTAAGTGACATACCTTCTCCAGCAAAGCCACGCCTCCTAATTCTTTCCAAACAGGTCTATCAGGGACCAAGTAGGCAAAGATGAGCCTAGGGTGGCAATTCTCATTCAAAACAACATACCTGCTAAACATATTTTCAGCCTACCTAAGAGACACATCAGACAGAATCCTCACAGCAGGTGCAGTTAAATAAGATGATCATAAACAGTGTTTTGTCCAGTGCTTCAACATCAAGTTCTGATAAAGATTCAGAAATCAGAAATTGAGGTCACACGGCTCAATGAGCAGGTACAGTCATTAAAACTTGCCTTAGACAATGTGGAGAGGGGCTGGGCGTCATGGCACACACCTTTAATCCCAGTGCTTGGGAGGCACAGGCAGGTGGATCTCTGTGAGTTCAAGGCCAGCCTGGTCCACACAGTGAGTTTCAGGACAGCCTGGGATACATAGGAGACCCTAACCCCACCCCCCCTCCAAATATATGGAAAGGAGAGGGATTTCTACTTTGGAAGGTAAGAGACATTGAGCTGTCTGGCTAAGAATATCAGAAAGATAACCATGACCCCGGTACAGCCATAGACAGCAAGCCACACCCGTCAGTCCCAGCAGCAAGAACACACCACCGCCTTGGCAACTCTTGACATCTCCACTGTGCATGGGAACTTTTCTCCTGGAGATCTGGAACTTGTGTAGCCTCACACTCAACAGAAACCAGCTTTTCCTCATCTGTTGTTACTGTGAACGCAGTGATCCCTATGCCAGCCACTATGCTTAGTTCCCATTTCATTTGCCAAGATGCATTAGCAGATGGCCATTCTGGTCACCGACTAAGAGGTCATAGGGTCACATACCTTCAGCTTTCCCAGTTGGCTGCCTGAGACTGGTTCTGCTCTTTCACCCACTTCTTTCTAGAACGATCCTTCCCTACTCCAACATCACCACCACTACCACCCATTTTTATCCTGTTGAGAAACTATGGGAATTTGATAGATGATATTTATACTAGAGTTTCTCCACCCAGTGTGTCATTAGATGTCACACTCATGTGTGATGCTCCAATCGTAAACTTTAAATAATTTTTATGTGAACTAATTGGAACCAAGGGAAACAGACGCTTGATATGAAAGCCACCTGACAGTAGTCATTGGGAAAACACTTTCTCCCTCTACTTACAACAGTGACTGGGGGACAGGGAATGAGTTCAAAAGAGGATTTCAGGGCTCAGTGGTGTTGATAGAGCAGCGTGTTACACAGCCACACCGTCAGCTCTTAGATATTCACTCAAAGACAATACCATCTCAGTTTTGCCCTCCTTCTGTGTGCCTCTGCCCTCCTTACCCCCCTTCCTGGGTTCTTGTGTTAGTTTCTTTCCTAGGCTCCTCTCTGGTGGGCAGATACTTTTCCCTATATGCCAGGAGTCTACATGGTGTTGCATGCTGGCTGAAAGGCTAGGAGTGTAGACCCGGCTGAGCACATATTTCCAAAGGAGAAGCGTGGTTCTGCACAGAAACACTCACAGTATCTTCTGGAATAAAGACTCCCTCCTCTACAACACACGGGCTTTTCTTGTCATTGACATTTGCCAAACCATGGCAGTCCATAAACAGACGAAACATTAATGCATTTAAAGCCTTCCTTATTTTTTTTTAACCAATATACACACACCTTCTTAGTATCATTCCAAATCTTTGTCTCTTTCCCTTTCTGTGGTGGTTTGAAAGAAAATGGCTCCCAAAGGAAGGGATGCTATTTGGAGATGTGGCCTTGTTGAAGTAGGTGTGATTTGTTGAAGGAAATGCGGAGATGTGCTTTGAGATCTCATCTATGCTCAAGCCACGCCCAGTGAGACAGACCGTTTCCTGTTGCCTGTGAGTCAAGATGCAAGAACTCTCAGCTGCTTCTCTAGCACCATGTCTGCCTGCATGCTGCCACGTTTCCCACCATAATGATAATGAATAAACCTCTGAACTGTAAGCCACCACAGTGAAATGTTTTCCTATATAAGAGTTGCTGTGATCATGGTGTCTCTTCACAGCAATAGAAACCCTAACTAAGACACCTGCCTTCCCCATTTTGACACATGATATCTCTTCCCTAATCATTCATTTCATTTGATTTCAAACTTTTGGTTTATTTTCACTTTTTATTTGACTAGCAGCCATGTGAATATGAGAAACAAATGTTCCTGCCTCACTTTTCCATTCAACTGAAAAACTTAAATTTCAGAATTATGCATCGCTTAAAAAAATGGTTCTCAGCTGAAGTAGGGTTAAAATACCTCCCTGGAAGCTGTGACTTAAAGCTAACAGCATGCGGCAATCAAATCATTTATCTGCATAGGAAGGAAAGTGGTGGTGCTGCTCTGGGGGCCACCGTGTATAAGGTGAGGCACAGGGCAAGGAAAAGGTATTTTGTTTCTGTCAGGTTGTATTCGAGACGCTGATGAGAGAGAGGGTTAAAAATCTGTCCAGCCACTGGAAAGCTCAGGTGACAGGCTTGAGCCCTGGGTCTGTGAAAGAGTTTTCGTAGGGAAATTTCGGTAACAGTGGGAATGATTGTTTCCTCAGAAGAGTGCTCATGGAGCAGAGCACAGGGTCAAATGTGTCCTTTTGGTGGGGGCGCTGGGGTGTTAAAAGCCCAGGTATATTGCTGAGAGAAGCCAGGGCAAGAGAGAGAGGCGTGGCCCAGGAGGGAAGTGGGTAATCACCGGAGCACTCACACCCTAAAAGCAGGGACGGACAACATCTAAGGAATAGCAGGGCTCTCAAAATGTCAAATGCGTGCAGAATATCAAATGGAGGAGGTTTCAGTGTGATGACTGTGTTTTAAGAAGACAAGAATCATGAGATGGACATTTCCGGCTAGGACCGCAGAGCCCATCTTACGACTGCATTACTGTTAGAGTGCAGTATCTCCTCGCACTTTGGCGAGGAACGGCTCCTTACGTCCTGTCCCCTCTCAGTTCCAATCAGGCTCCAGTGGGAGGAAGTATCAGGGCCCCTCTTCTCTGAGGCGCTGGGTAATTACCAAACAAAATCTAGCACATGTGTTTCATGCTGAATATTTTAAACCTAATCTGCGCCTGACTTTTGCAAGCAGGCTGTAGCATTTTAAGGAAGCACATGACTGGTACCATCTTCCATGGAGTTCATTTTTGAAAAACAGATTTCCCGTGTAAAGGTATTTTTCCAGTGTAGTGTGGAGACTGGAAACTTGTGGTACTGTCAGATGGTTCTGAAATGCTTCTGTGTGCCAGATATTGATCCAGGATGTTTGATGACCAAGACTTTAATTCCTATAAAGCTTAAGTATATGGAAGATCGATAGGAGAATCGCCCATTTGAACGGCGAGCCTTGTACTTTTCAAAATGGCAGTTTTGATTTTCTCTGCAGGGTTTACTCAGTGCCCTTTCTAGAAAGATCCACATGACTAATCTACTTGATTTTTTTTGTTGAATAAATCTTCCATTTTTCATGTGAAATTTATGGCTTTAACTTATTATAAAATTCAAATTTTATAACAGAACACGTTTCGGCTTTTTCCTAATTGCCTGTGAACTACTTAGAATTTATTTATGTGTAATATTGAGTTCATCTTGGTCCTGTGATGACTCCTAGAGAAGGGCCTGACTAATACCTATTTGCTGATGACTGAGTGAATGGATTAGGTCCTTTTGATGGGCACAGTTCTATTTCTGATGTAAATGTCATATTTTTACATGGTGCTTCAGCTTGTAAATTACTTCAGGTTATCTCAGAAGTAGAGTGAGAACTCATCTTAAATTTAATCTACAATACCAAAAAAGCAAGACAATGGGTTGGGTTTTTCTTTCTTTCTTTTTTATTGTTTGTGGCTTGATGTAACACTCAGTAGTCTGCAAATGTACAATCAGGGGAGGCTTCATCTTGAAGGAGGGTGTAGAAGAAAAGCCACCATGCCTCATGGTTTAGATAATACTATGAATTGGTTCAGGAAAGGAAGGTCATGGAAGGAGTGTGGTCTTTGAAGCTGGGTAGATTATACAAAATCTATTAGTATTGTGACTTTGGAAAACTTTTTAAAATGTTGTTCATAAAATTGACATAATAATACTAACTGTCTCCCAGTGTGGCATATGAATGAAATGTGATAAAATTCGTAAAGGCTTGGCCATCAGATGGGCACAGCTGAGTGTTCAGGAAACTTCCGTTTCCTCCTGCCCTTTGCTGTGTTTAACAGAAGCAGAAATTCAATTATGGAAGATGGAGAGCAGTCAGAGACAGGCAGTCTTCCTCGTCTTACAAATCAACAACATGTCTACGAGCTGTATTTTAGTGTGCTTACCAGAGAAAAGCAGAGCACACATAAAGCCTGCGCCGTCAGGTTTGTGAAAGGGCCGTGGGCAGTTTCAGTTTGCCATTTGCAATCTGGTGTTCTCGAGTCCTGTGAGGAAACCCACAAACCACTCACTCTGCTTCGGTTATTGACATTCTAGTGGAGAACTGGTTCTTCCATACGATTATTACTCATCATGACTGAAGGTCGATAGATAAATTAAAAACAACCACTCTTCAGCCCTGGAAGTGACTCACTTCTCAAGTAATGCTCTCACTTTCCTTCACGATGCTTAAAGATGCCCTGAATCAGAGATGCTCACTGTCAGAGGGGCCTCTGGCCTGTTCCCAGAAGAATTCCGCAGCTTGTCTAATAGAAGTACACGGGCATTTGGCTGAGTGCTTTCTGGAGCTTGTCCTGCAAATTCCTGTAATTTGCACCAGGTCACTTGTTATCCATTTTAGCTGACTGAACAGTTTGAATCACGGGTGTGAAAAGGCAACCAAAGCAATAGTTAGCAAAGACCTTCCAGGAATGTGCCATTGCCATCTTGACCATGCGTAAGCAGGGTCGTGAACTTCAGCCAGCTCTTTCCTTTGCAGAGAGTACAGGCGCACTCACACACATACCCCACATACAGAGAGAGACAGAGAGGCAGATAAAGAAACTCAAACGTAAAAGGAGACAGAGCCACACACACAGGTACACACACACACAGAAACGCCCAGTATTTTTGAAAAACCATCATTGGTTGTAAAAAAATTAACTTACAATGTTGATCTTCCAACCATCCAACAGATAAACAAAAAGAAAAAAAAACCAACAAACAAACAAAACAAAACAACCCAAGAAATGGAAGCCTTTGTAAAAAAACTCTTCACCTAGATTAAAGGCAGACAGTCTTACAAACTCTAGCGGTCACCGTCCTTGTTCTGAATACCTTTGCGGTTTTAAATGGATTAGGCTGAAAAGGTTTAGTGTTGTTCTCTGTTACAGGACAAGCGTGATGTTTAGGTGCTTATTTTCCAGTTTAGCATTTCACTAATAGCCAGTTATTTTCCACCCAGGTTGCTCTGTGACAACCTCATGCAGGATTTCCCGCTATGTGGTCTGTTCTCTTTAGATATGTCTTATTATCCATTAAAGAGTAATAAGATAAATATGTACCATCAAGTGACTATAGGGAAATAAGTGCCCGGCACAACCTTGCAAATGAGCAGTTGCTCTCTTGCCTGGAGAGCTTTAAAATAGTTCACACTGGAAACACTCTAAGAAGCTGGTTATATATAAAAATAAAATCTTTACTTAGCATTGCATTTCCCCAATCCTCACAGGAGTTTTGTTAAAACTCTACTTGCTATGAATGGAAGCATTTACGGAAGTCAGAAATTGAACATGAAATGGCCCTATGTTGGGCAGGTTTGATGCAAGGTTTGAAGCATAGCAGTGAGCAGAAATGTTTCTGCAGAAGGCGGCTGCCATGGATGGTAGAACAGTCATGGCTAAGACTGCTGGCAGCTACTGTAGTCAGGGATAAGTTACTTCTTAGGCTCCCATTGAAAGAAGTAGGACTGAGGGAACCGGATGCAAAGATCCATGGCCAGGCCCCAGGTGGAGCTCCAGGAGTCCAATTGGTGAGAAAGAGGAGGGTTTGTATGAGTGAGAATTGTTGAGACCAAGGTTGGATAAAGCACAGGGACAAATAGCCAAACAAATGGAAACACATGAACTATGAACCAATAGCTGAGGAGCCCCCAACTGGATCAGACCCTCTGGATAAGTGAGACAGTTGATTAGCTTGAACTGTTTGGGAGGCATCTAGGCAGTGGGACCAGGACCTGTCCTCAGTGCATGAGCTGGCTGTTTGGAACCTAGGGCTTATACAGGGACACTTGGCTCAGCCTGGGAGGAGGGGACTGGATTTGCCTGGATTGAATCTACCAGGTTGAACTCAATCCCCAGGGGAGTCTTTGCCCTGGAGGAGATGGGAATAGGGGATGGGCTGGGGGAAAGGTGTGGGGGGTAGGGGAGAGGACATGGGAATTCGTGACTGATATGTAAAATTAAATTAAATTATAAAATAAAAAATTTAAAAAATATATCAGCAACTAAGGGGGAGTCTCAACCAATTTCATCTGATACAGTTGTAAGTAAAAGTAAATAAATAATAAAACATCATATCTGCATTACACAATCCACTGTGTGACTAATAATGTTTATAAGCTGATAAAGTGTAAGTATATTCTTTCTCAAAAGCCTTAAAAATAATAAGATTAAAATAAATACATAGAATAAAAAAAAAAAAGAAAGAAGTAGGGACCCTAAGTCCCCACCCAGAGGCTGGATCAGCAGAGGATGACTCCAAGCCTCACTCTACAGTTAGGATGAGGTTGAGGCAAGCATCTGCTGGACCTTGAAAGTCCTTGCTTGGGTCTCAAGTAGCTCACTAGATCAAGCAGTACAGCGGCTCACACAGTTCCAGGCACCGCCCTGCTTGTCTGCTGAAGTGCCCTATGGAGTTCTGCTGCAGAGCCTGTGACATTCTCTGACTGCTGTGCCCCGGGACCTTCATCCAGCTCCCAATCTCCTTCCTAGTTACGTTCGCGAAGAGAAGATTGGAGGCTGGGGTACTACACAGATTACAGTTCTGGGAACAAATGTAATTATTCAGGAGGTTCTTACATCTCTTCTAAGTATCATGAGAATTCAAATTTAGAGATTAGTTTTCTCTAAAATCAGTCTTGCTGTTCGGGCTGCTTTAGTAACTTTGCTAATGAAGGGAAAAAGCTTTCAGAGGATCCCCTTGTCAAACTCTGCTCCAACCAGAAGGGCTGGATTTGTAAATTCCATAGACATCTTTAATTCCATCCCGCCTCTGCACGTTCAAGTGTTATTTTATAGGCAAACAGGAAAGTCTATTACTGGATTAAAAGCTAAGAAGATACCACATCGAGGGATTAGCCTTTTGAGATTAATTTAAAATATTATGATCATTCTTGTTATATGGCTTGGGTTTTCCTTCATGAGTTTATCCGAGCTTTCCTGGCAAAACCATTTCCAAATTCTTTCCAAAGCCATGAAATAAGACAGATGTCACCAAATGCTCCCAATCCATGCTGTCAAACATCTAGAACACTGTTAAGTTGAATCTTTGATTTTGATTTTGCATCCTTCTCCTTAAGTTGAATATTACTAGTTAATATGTGGTGTCTTCTCAGAGAAATGGCTTACAGAGTCTAATCAAATAAGCCCTCAAAAGCACATGCTTTGAGATGGGTGTGGTGTCACAAACCTTTAATCCCAGTATTGGGGTGGCAGAGGCAGGTGGATTTCTATGAGTTTGGGGCCAGCTGGTCTACATAGTGAGACCTGAACTCAAAACAAACGAACAAATATATTTTAATTTGAAAATGGCAGGTTGAGCATACATTTGCTTTTTAATAACCCTTCAAACCCACCGGGGATCCAAAGGTGCTATGGTTGGACTGTGCTGCCCCCAAAGTTCAAGTGTTAGAAACCCAATTCTCAAGTTCAAGTTAATGGTATTTGAGGGTGAGACCCTGAGAAGTAGTTAGGATTGGATAAAGTCAAGAAGGTGGGACCTTCATAATGGCACTAGTGGTTTTATGACAAGGGCCACTAACTCAAGATAAACAAAAGGAGAAGCTACTTGGGTGGGTCCCACAGCTCTGTATGCAGAACAAGAAGTTTGGTCTTACCCATAAGCCAAAGCAAGGGAGCCACATCTGTTTAACCACTTTACAAAAACAGAGGGCTGTTTTCCAAAACAAATGTAAGCCCAGAAAAGAAAATAGTAAAGCTTCCTGCTGTGAGTTAGTGTCCATGTTAGACCTGTAGCTGCATAGGTACTTCCTACTAAAGTTCTTGACCTATAGGTTTCGGCCCCCTTGGCGATGAATGGCCCTTTCATAAAGGTCACATATCAGATATCCTTCATATCAGATATTTACATTATGATTCATAACAATAGCAAAATTATAGTTATAGAGTAGTAATGAAAATAATTTTATGCTTGGGGAATCACCACACCACGGGAAACTGTATTAAAGGGTCACAGTCTTAGGAAGGTTGAGAATCACTGCTCTAAAGTCTTCTAAAGGAAACATGATAAAGCAAAATTGTGTTGACATTCCCATCCAGAATTCTCTCAGGAGGACCTTTTTTGGGGTACCCACACAACAGTAGAGGGGAGCCTTACTTATCACCCTGGGTTTTGCTGTTAAATATGAAAGAACATCGTCAGTCATGAGATAAAATAGGAAGAACTCTCCTCAAAGGGCAGATGTCAGTCACATGGAAAAGTGGGAATAGGGTCAGCCGTATCAACTAAGATACACTCAGCTGCAAGGAACAGAGAATATCAATAACATGGACTTGGCTGGGTGGTGGTGGTGGTGCATGCCTTTGATTCCAGCACTCGGGAGGCAGAGCCAGATGAATCTCTGAGTTCGAGGCCAGCCTGGTCTACAGAGCAAGCTCCAGAACAGAAACCAAAACTACATAGAGAAACCCTGTTTTGAAAACAAACAAACAAAACAAATCAGAACAAAAATAACATGGATTTGAGCAAGTTGGACATTTGTTTTCTCATAGGAGGAAACATCTGGGGATAGGAGAGTTCTTACACGGGAACACTTCAGGCTTTCATCTTTCTGTTCTATTAGCCTTACCACATTAGTGATGTTTTTTTCCCCTCAGATTTCAAATAGCAACAGAAGTCCACTAGGGGAGTACTGTATGCATATATAGCATGCCTATGTATTACACATGTAATATATAAACATAGGAGCATGAGATTATTATGATTAACTTAAGGCAGGGTTGCTCAGCCTTTTTTATGATTGACATATTGGACTAGGTACTTCTCTGTTTTGAGGGAATTATCTCTTGATTACAGTAGCATCTCTGGCTTCTGCTCACTAGATACCAGTGGCAATCTACCTTGTTGTAACCACTAAAAACGGTGTCTAGACATTATCACATGTTCCCCAGTGGATGGGCTAGGGAAAAATAGCTCCTCTTTGAGAACCACCTCTCAGCAGTAATTCTCCACCCATGATGTTACTTATTCTGGAGGGGTAACCCATGACCAGTCTGAAATGGGCTGTTGGAGGCAATGATCTAGAGCAAGTTTCCTAGCAAAAAGAAATCAGGAGCATGAGCTCTTAAGAGCTTCGTGTAGACAGAGGAGCTGACAGCCTTCTTTGCTACAGCGTGACTTTGTGATTTAATATATACATGGAACAGTGGCCTCTCTGGTCGTTGCCTTCTGTCACCTCTTAAATGAATAGGTATCTTTCTTGCTTTGGTTTGCCATTTACAAGTTTTATTTTTCAGGTTATTCTGTTTCTTCTCCACTGTGTGTTAGGTGCTGTCCTGGCCAGTCTTATGTCAATTTGACACAAGCTAGAGCTATCTGAAGGCAGAGAACCTTCATTGAGAAAATGTCTCCATAAGCTCCAGCAGTAAGGCATTTTCTTAACTTGTGATCAATGCGGGGAGGACCCAGCCTACTGTGGGTGGTATCATCTCTGGGCTGGTGGTCTGGGTTCCAAAAGAAAGCCATCGTGGTGAGGCAGCCAGTAAGCAGCACCTCTCCATGAGGCCTCTGCATCAGCTCCTGCCTCCAGGTTCCTGACCTGTTTGAGTTCCTGTCCCGGCTTCCTTCATGATGGACTACAATGTGGAAATATAAGCCAAATAAACCTTTTTCTCCCCAACTTGCTTTTGGTCATGGTGTTTCATCACAGCAATAGTAACCCTAACCAAGACAGATGTGTTTTTCCTTGGCCATAGATGATCTTTTCTAACCCCAAGAAGCTCCACGCATACCTGGCAGAGAGACTGGACTACTCCTTAGAGAGTGTGGACTTGAAGCTTGGTACAGCAGCTGAATGAGATCGCGTGTTGTCTCTCTCACGGGTGGAGCGCAAGTTCCTCTGGTGCACTCGAACAGTGAGGACTTTTGGTAGAAACATTTAACTTGCTTACTCAATGCCTGTTTCCAACCTCCTTCACTCAGACCTGTCAACCTGGTCCTCCGTCACCCGACTTTACCACAGAGGTGACGAAAGTGAACAGTAACCAGTTGCTGATACAGCCAACGGCAGCTGTCTGTCACAGTTCTGGCCAGTGAGGGACGGACAGAAATGTGTGACAGGGAGCCGCTATACGAAGATACTTGCACGGCTGCTGAAGGAAACGTAGCTGGCGCCTGCCCTTCCTGCTCGTCTCAACAGATGCACCCCTGAAATCACAGTCGTCTAGCAACACACGGGGTCACATGCTGAGGATGATGGCGTGGAGTGGAGACAGCATGTAGGCTTTTCAGTCGTGTTATTATCCATTGCATTAGTTCAGGATCGTCTGTTTCTGGGCTTACTAGTATTTAAGTAAATTAAATTTATATTTGGTTAGGGCATCATTTTAAGGCTGAATGGTAACTGATTAATTATAAAAGGGAATCTGCGGATCAAGTCGGAGTTTATTAACAGGCAGAATCAGTGCACTATACTCACGATACAGAATGGAGCTGCCACACGGCCATGAGTCCAGCTGCCCCTATCTCTTCATTCCCAAGAGGATGAGGAAGCTCCAAGTCACAGTTTCTCCACATCGTTGCCAGTTCCTCACCATTCAAGAGAGAGCACCTTGCCTGGCCACGCCTCACCCTGGTCACATCTCTGCAGAGAACACACCCTCTCGTTGGGCCAAGCCGCTTCTTATGATTGGCCAGCGGGCTGGGTGTCAGAATTCCCCTAACAATTAATAATTTAAGGGAGGAAGGATTGCAAGTGACCCTTAATAGCCTGGCTTGGTAGAGTAGGATAAGAGGTACTGATGTCTGTTATTAGAATCTGCCTACGGCAATAGCTTGGAACTCCCTACCTACCTGAGCATTTGTATTACAATCCTAGGGGTGTGTTCTCTTCAACACAGAATGCTAGGTTAAGGCATTCTGGGTTTACTCTATAGAGGAGGGCGGACATAACTACGTGCTTCAGTAACATTCTTGGCTTTTGAATTTCTGAATGTGCTCCCGAAACTTATTGTCTTAAAACTCATATAGCCTTTCGATTTTGCAAAAGCAAAAAAAAAAAATGTGTCATGGAACTTAAAAAAAAAATTCAGTGCACAAAGGTAGGATTTGTCTGAAGTGAAGAGAGAGAGGTCAGAAAGTTGGGGCATGAGAGGCACAGTAAGTGCTTGGGAGGCTCCCTGAACTCTGCCCCGTCCCACCCCAATCCTGAAGTGGAAGGGGTAGGTTTGAGAGAGGGAAGAGGACTAAAAGGCAGCGTGCCCCTTTCTGGAAGGCAGCCAACTAGATGGCAAGCCTCACAGACAGGTCCTCACCTCCCAACAAAATGGTGCCGTGGATGGCAAATGGGAATTGTAGCCCCCCAAGGCACAGGGGGCCTGAAACAGTTCTGCTCAGGTTTCTGTCTCTGTAGCCACAGGAAAGGAATCAAAACACGGTTCATGCATTAGAATAGGGTCATTGAAGGTCTAGTAAATTTAAAGGGGATCTTGTGTATGTGCGTGCATGTTGCATGTGTTTGAGGGTACACTTGCCTGTGTGTGAACATGTGGAGGCAGAGGTTGAGGCCACGAGTTTTTCTTTATGTTTTCCCACCTTAATTTTTTTTGAGACAGTGTCTCTGCTTGAACCTACAGTTTACCAATTAGATACACTGGCAAGCCAGTGAGTGCCAGGGACCTCCTAACACTGGGATCACGAGAGTGGGCTGCAGCACCTGGTGTCTTACTTGGGCACTGGGGATCTGAACTCAGGTGCTGATGTTTGTGCCACAAGGACTTTGCCCACGAAGCCATTTCTCCAGCTCCTAAAGGGGGTGGGGGGAGCGGCTCTTACCAGGACACAACATAAATGTCACTGCACAAATGCATGGACAGGCAGCGTTCAAGACAGCGCCGTAATAGCACTGTGGGCATCAACAGAAATGCTGATGACCCTGGAAGATGCTATCTGGGACAAAGGTCAGGCATGTCCTAAGAGCCTGTCCACTCCAGCGCTTCAGTTCCTGTGAGTCTCCAAGACAGCCTGCCTGCCCAAGGGAAAGTGAGAGGGAAAGGGAGAATTAAGTATGACTTTGCAGAGTTCAGACGTAAAATGATCCAGTTTGCCCGGGATTGACGATGATTAAGGTTTCTGCCAGCGAATGAAATGTGGTCTTTTCGTTACAGAAAATAAAGGAAGTTAATCCTTTTTACTCCCAAGAACATGGCTCAAGAAAATTGAACCTGCTACACTAAGACAGTGAGGCATAAGTATATTATTTAAAGTAATTAAAGATAAACAAGCAAAGAAATAAAAATGATAATACATCAAATAAAAGGAAGAGGAGGTGGAGAGAAGAGAATGGCTGAATAAGTTAATTAAATCCTCATCTTTCATTTCTGGGAGACAATAGGCTAAATATAAATTTGATACATTCGGAAATCTCCTATGCTTTATTATTTAATATTTTAAAAGTAACAAGCATACGGATTAAAACCAGAAGCAGTTAAGGCATTTCTTAGGCAAGGCATTGATGGTAAGCAAGTAGAAAACTTTCCATTGTATTCTTCGTACTCTTGGCTGTTTTTCTTACAGCATTCCTGTGTTACTTTTATATAAGTGAGACTGGAAAAAAAAATCACCATTCTGGGTGTGTTTGTACGCTCAAGTGGTATACGCTAATAGAAAACATGTGTTGAAGACACAAGTGCCCCTCAGTAAGCATTCTGAAAGCACTGTGCACTAAAATGCAGCCAAGCAGACCCCTGTAAGAATCCCCAGACCCAAATAAGAGGAAATAGATACCATGGGGAAAAAAACAAACAAACAAACAAGGACAGTAGCAAGGTAGTGCAGGGAGGATTTTCAGATCAGCTACTTAGAGAGAGAGAGGCTGTGTGCAAGGCTGCCCATAGCAGTTGGGGACTTGGATTGATAAGTGTGAAATTTTAATATTCCTCCCCTTATGTATGTGTGAGGTGTGTGCATTTGTATGTGTGTTTGATGCGGGTCGATGCACATGTGTGGGGTGTGTGTGCATGCGTGTGTGTGTGTGTGTGTGTGTGTGTGTGTGTGTGTGTGTGTGTGTAGGTCTAATGTTAAAGTCAGGAATCTATTCAATTGCTTTCCACCTTATTCACTGAGGCAGGAGTTCTCAACTGAATTTGAAGCAAACTTTAGGAATCTCCTGCCTCTTTCTTCAGTTACTGGAATTACAGGTGGGCCACCACATCCTCCCAATGTCTATGGAAGTTTGGGGGGTCTGAACTCTGGACCTCCTGTTTGCATGGCAAGTGTTTAATATATATATTGGTTTTTGGAGACAGGGTTTCTCTGTGTAGTTTTGTACCTTTCCTGGATCTCGCTCTGTAGACCAGGCTGGCCTCAAACTCACAAAGATCCGCCTGCCTTTTCCTCCTAAGTGCTGGGATTAAAGGCGTGTGCCACCACTGCCCGGCCAGTGTTTAAACTATTGAACAGCTTTCCCAGTCTTGGACATTTTTTTTTTTTATATATATGTAGCAGGAATGGTTCTTTCAAAAAATTCTAATTTATTTTTTATGTGAATGGGTGTTTTGCCTGCATGTGAACCATGTGCACGCTGTGCCATTGGAGCCCAGAAGAAGGCCTTGGGTCCCCTGGGATCATAGCAGCAGCAGGATGTGACCCACCATGTGGGTGCTGGGGATTGAAATTGGGTCCTCGGGAAAAGAAGTAAGTGCTTTTAACCACCGTACCATCTCTCCAGCCCTGTAAGAATGATTCTTAAAACCCACATGAACTCACACACGTGAAAGTGTGCACACAAGCACACACACACACACACACACATACACACACACACACACACACACACACATACACACACACACACACACACACACACCCCTGGGTTTATCTTGAACTCTTAATTTCCCAATCATCTTTTTCTCACTTAGCTGTTGGGTCTTGGACCACATTGGAAGGTAACAGTCTGAGATACAACCCCACCCACCCCGCATCCGCTTCTCTGCAGTGGGCTGACAGGCAGACCGCAGGCAGTTGTGAGTGAAATCTGAAGTCATTTGTCTCCTGTTTGAATATAAGATTTCCAGAACAAAGGACTCGTCTTTGCAGAGGTCAAGGAAACAGCCCAGCAAATCCTCATGGTCTTGTCAAGCACAAGGCACTGAGATCCTTCCTTTCTGTCTTTTCTTTCTTTTTTTGGTCTAGGTGACCTTTGTACAAAAAATCTGGGCAACAGCCTTCATTATCTTCTCAGGTTGATGGGACCAAAATGAACAGCAGTCCACTCTGGGAAGTGACATGAATGGCATGCCCCAATTAGTGCTTCATTCTGCCTGTGTGAAGTAACATTTTCAACATCTTACCGAGTTCATTCTCTGAAAGTCTGGAGAGGTGAGTGAGGGTTATATATATATTATGGGTGACAAATCAGTTCTAGTTGGTTTAGGGATGGTAGAGGCAATTAGTGGGGTTAGTTAAACATTTCAGCCTGACATTTCCTAAAAGTATTTGCAGGACTCTTAAAATGGGCAGAGTGAACTGGCGATTTATTTTCTAAAATTGATTTCAACTGGTGGTACCAAAAGTGTGATCCCGCTGCTCTATACTATATTATGGTCCCACCAAAGAGAAAGTCTCTTCATGTGGCCACAGAGAGGTGAATAGGAGCCCCTGACCTCTCACAGTGCA
Source organism: Peromyscus maniculatus bairdii (assembly GCF_049852395.1). Lineage (NCBI taxonomy): Eukaryota > Metazoa > Chordata > Mammalia > Rodentia > Cricetidae > Peromyscus > Peromyscus maniculatus. The sequence goes on along the minus strand of NC_134866.1, from coordinate 26,191,857 downwards.
ATTTTGCTTTCCCAATAACAGCCTTCTGGAAGCTTTGGGGGTAGATTGCTTTTGCTAGAATGCAGCACCTGAAAACTGGCCTTTGCTTTCTGGCCATTCATCTGGCCACCCAGGAGAGGGCTTATTCACAGGTGACAATGAGGACAGAGGCTTAATCAAAATCAAACTCCACACACCTATTTTATGCCTACTACAGGGTGCTTTGGTTGAAATTCAACCCTAGGATTTTTGAAGCCTTGATGGGCAGAGTTGGAAAACCTATCATTTAAAAAGTTCCAGCAGTCATCTAGCTCAATGGAGTGTCAGAACGCCTTTCTGAAGAAGATGGTTCTTTTGTTCTGGGTGAACCACTCGAATGGACTGCTTAGTTCCCAAAGCAAACACACCTAACTGTCTGCTGTCAACTTGAACTCTTTTCTGAAAACCTCAGCACTAAGGGGAAAAGCTTGTGATGGGAGAGAAAATTTCTCTTTAATCATAATGGATTTTGTCTTCACCGGAGGCACTCCATTTCCCGAGCAAAATATATCAATGGGATAATGCGAGCAAGATTAAATGGTTAATAAACAACAATTGTGAAGCACTCAGATAAAATGTGCACACAAGATGTAACGTAATGGATGGCGACTGGGTTTTATTTTCCTTAGCAATAGTCAACCAATTGGAGGTTCACAGTGATCCTGAACTCAAAATGAATTTACAAGTAAAAATGTGCACAGTTCTCTTTAGGGGAAATTGTGTCTGGATATGATGGTGCCTTGGGAGACACGGCACGAGTGCAAGGGAGGATGGACTGGAGAGTGATGGGAGAGACTGTCTCCTTTCACATGCTGTGTATATATGCAGAACATTCGCACACTATCACAATCTGGCATTGATCCAGATGATAACTCAAACTAGACACAAAAGTTATTATAATGGGAAAAGAAGAAGAAAAGGAGTAAGGGTCTGTGGAGATGAACAAACCCTTGGTTAAGAGACCTCCCCATGCAAGCATGAGAACCTGAGTTCAAATCCCCAGAACGGAGTGAAAAAGCTGTAAATGGTTGTTGGAGTGTGCCTGCCACCCCAGCTCTGTGGAGGAACAGAGACAAGAGGGTTCCTGTACTTGCTCTTCTCCAGCAAAGCTCCAGGTTCAGAGAGAGACCCTACATCTCAGAGACGGATAAAGCCAGGCATCAACCTCTGGCCTTCATGTGTGTGCATATCTACACAGACAAGTGTGTGCACACAACATGCACACATGGACGAAATAAAAGAGTGTAGTCATGCTATATGGTTTAAGTTAAAATGTCCCCTACAGGCCCGTGTTTAAACTTGGTACCCAGCTGGTAGTACTATTTTGGGAGATTATAGAATCTTTGAGATGTCATGCCTAACTTGTAGTAATAGGTCATTAGAGGGCTTTGAAAGGCTATACCTTACTTGGGTTCTAACTTGCTTTCTCTGCTTCCTGTGACGAGGATGCCACTGTGCCTACCCACTGCCACAGAGAGAGCTGCTCCAGGCAGCACCTTCCCTGCACCACAAGGAACCAAATCTCTGAATCCGTGAGCCCAAATAAGGCTTCCTTCCCTCGAGTTGTGTCTGTTTGGTATTTTGTCACAGTGCTTTGAAAACAGATCGGTACTGAAGATTGGTACCGAGAAGCAGAGTCCCTGTGGTGACATGTAAATCACAGGCCTTTGGAGGTGGTTCGTGGGAGAAATGTGGCAGAACTTTGGAGCTGTAGGCCCTGAAATGCTATAGGCAGAGCTTTCTACTCACTTTCTGGCTAGCGCACAGTGAAATGGGTCTCATGGATACCTTTTCAGACACACATGGCATTCTCATCTTACAGTCCACCTCTGTCCTTCCACTGTCCCTCTAGCTGGACACTTTGCTCACTTCAAGTGTTTTCCTCTTCTCCTCCCCTCTCCCCCAGTCCCCCTTCTTTATTGTCCTGTGTGTGTGTGTGTGCACACATTTGTATGTTATTTGAACCCCAATTCTACATATGAGAGAAGGCATACCGTTCATCCTAGTCTGGCATACTTTGCTTAACAAGATGATCTCTGGTTCCATCCATTTCTCTTTCAAATGTAATGATTCTATTATTTGTTACAGCCAAATCAGATTCCATTGTGCATATGCACCACATTTTCTTCACTCATCTGTTGATGGATATATTGCCAGGCTCTATGTCTTTGACCATTGTGAACGGTGCAATGATAAACATGAATGTGCAAGTATCCTTAGGGTGTGTTCCCAGGAGTGGTACAGCTGGGCCTGCGGTAGGTCTGCTTTTAGTGTTTTTAGGAAGGAACTGCCACACTGGCTTCCACAGTGGCTGGTCCAGTTCACATGCCCATGACCCGTGTTCCTCTTTGCTTACATCTTTGCTGCTTTGTGGTCGCTTGTTTTCTTGGTGACAGAGATTCTGACTGGGATAAGACGGAATTTGAAAGCCATTTTGCTTTGCTTTATTTTTCTTTCATTGTTTTGTCTGTTCAGAGTATTAGCTCATCTATTGATTGCTTGATTTTCTTTTCTTTTTTTTTGTTTCTAACTTTTGAAGTTATTTATAGGTTTGAGAGACTAATCTCTGTTGACTGTCTAGCTAGGGAAGGCTGCCTCCTATTGTTTAGGGTGTTTCTACTCTGTAAATAGGGATGAACGGGCATTCTGACAGAAATTCAGAATGCCAGAATACCAATAGAAATGCAGACAGAAACTGCTCATGAGGTTTCTCTAAGGTGCGGGGGCTTTGTTGGGAATTGGATTAGAGACCGCTCATGTCTCATCCAGGTAAAAGATCTAGTTATGTTCAACCTGTGTCCTGAAATTCTGAGTGTTCCTGAGTAGAATAGTGAGTAATTTATTTGGCTGGGGAAGTTGCACCATAGTGTATGATGCAGGCTGTGGTGACATGGTTGTTAATTGCTCTTCTTAGTCAGATTTACAGTGACGGTACAGAGCAGGAGTGGGGGCAGAAATATACAAAAAATAGACAGCTTTTTGTGGGGGGAGGGGGAGAGAAATATGATCTTGTTTAAGGTCGTGGACAAAACAAGTGCAGCCAAAGAAGCTATAATCATTAAAAATACCAATGCCATCAAAGAGTATTCATTTGGCAACGTGAGACTAGAACCATTGCTTGATGGAAAGAGCCCTTTCATGGAAGGCTCGGGGGACGGGACGGGACATGTAAATCATTTGAAAAACATTCATAGAGAAGAGTGCCTGAAGACAGAGACAGTGCCTACAACGAGATATCTTTCCTCCGAGACATCTCGCTGAAAATGGGCAACAAAGAAACGCTTTCCTAGGGTTGGCCAGGCAGGTTCTCAGAAGCTGGTCCCAGGAAGCCTGGCGACTTCTTGAGCCGGCACCAGAACTTGGCATCATCTATGCGATGTTGTCTTTGCAGGTATTCAGGAAGTAAGAGCGGCAAGACCATGGAGGCTTGCACACGGGTTTTAGACAAAGCTGGTGAGGCCAGGAATGTGTCGCAGGGCCAGGTTCCTGCAGGGAGGCGCTGAGAGGCTGAAGCGTGGAGTGGTAAGGAGCAGGGGCCCCAGGATTTAGGAGACGCCAGGGATGTGGGATTTTGGCTAAGCAAGAATGCAAGCACTGAGTGGAGCTGGCCCAAGAGAGGTCCCATGTGTGCTACAATTAAGAGAGTCAGAGCTTCCCCAGATGCTTGGAGTTCACACTCGGCTCCATGTGTCCTAGATATTGGGTATGGTTTTAGGATGCAATGTTTACTCTACTGGGTTTTGATCTTGTTTTTGTCAAGGGAGTCACCCTGACTCCCTCCTTTTAGAATGAGGATATTTACTTGATCTCATTACGTTTTGAAAGTATACAACTTGATTTAATTTTTTTAAAAAAGGGGTTCGCAATTAAGTGTTTAACCCTGAGCTTCAGAAGAGACCTTTGGATTAGGACTCTGAACAGTGTCTGGACTATTGGACTATGGGATGCTTGAAAACAGACCCAATTCATTTTACTTTATGAGATGGCCATGAGGTTTTGAGGCCCAGGAGCACAATGCTATGGTTTGAGTCTAAAATGTCCCACATAGATTCACGGCTTTTTGTACTTGGTCCTCTGCTGCTGGTGCCCCTTTGGGAGGTGGTAGAAACCTGGGGGCATAGGGCCTAGTTGGCAGAAGCAGGTCACTAGCATAGGCCTGTGAATGTTATAACTACTTCTAGTTTTACCCTGCCTTCTCTATTTCCTGATCCCTGCATGCTCCCATTCCCACAAATGGAGCTATTCCTGCCCCCATGCCCTCCTTCCCTGAATGCACTAAAATCCCTCTGATACTTCAAGCTCAAATAAATCCTTCCTCCTTAAGTTATTCCTGTTAGGTATTTTATCCCAGTGATCTGAAAAACAACTAAGATGGGTGAGTAGTAGTAGAATGTCCTCCCACATCCCTCCTCCCTCCCTCCATTAATAGTTACCTTCAAAGGCAGATGAGGTTACAGAAAGGATTGTTCATTGGGAGGATCATTTCACATTACCAGGTGAGCCGGGTGCAAACCACAGAATCCTTCTAAGTGAGAAGTGCGGCGGTCAGAAAGAGCCACATGGCAGTGGTAACAGAGGTGAAAGTGATGCTCACAGAGTGAGCCGCCAGGCAAGGATGGAGATAGACAGCTCCTCACACTGGGAAGGCAAGGAAGAAAGGGCCAGAGACTTCACAAAGAATGGAGCCCTACCAGCTCGAGCCACGGAGCTTGTGTTAATTTGTTACAGCAGCAATAGGGAACTAATACCCAGAGTCATGATGTAAAAGGTGCTGTAATTTTCAAGCTCTCTTATGGCTTATCGGGCATGGCAGGACCTGAGGGATGTCAGTGTGGGCAGCTTCATCTCGGAGGACTGGATTAAGGGTAATCCTAACTGGAAGGCGATGCTTGAGACTGAGGCACCAGGAACCTCCTTTCAGGAGCGTTCATTTAGGAATTAAATTGAGAAACACATATCGGAAAACTCTGTGAGCGCTGTTTATGGACAATAGCATGGCTTGGGGGCAGGGCAGAGAGAGGAGAGGGAACTTCGGTTGTTTTTCCAATTGGGGTAACATCTTTGCTGTTAGCATGCTGACTGTTTCTGGGATGAAGAGTGCATTTTTGTTACTGGAGTTTTAAATTATTGTGGACTGAATTGTGTTCTCCTTCCTCTACTGAGGCCCTGACTCCAGCAGCATGGTATTTGGAGATGAGGCCTTTGGGAGATGAAGTCATGACCACGATAACTGCTCCCCTTGCGGCCTCTGATGTAGTAAGGAATACGTTTCTGTCATTTCATCCATGCAGTCTTTGGCACAGCTAGCCATTTGCGCGTGTGGCCTCCCCGTTCATGGACTCAACTAACTAGGATTAGCAAATGTAAAAACACTGTATTCCAACTGAACAGGTAAAGACTCCTTTCTACCAGTCCATGCACAATAGAGAGCAACAATTTCTGTTAAATTAAATTAAATCCATTATCTAGAGATTATTTAACTTCTGTAGGAAGTTGCATATGGGGTATATGGAAAAAAAAACATGCCATCTTATATAATAGATGCAAATGTTTCTGGCTGTTGGGATCCACAGGGGTCCTGGCACCAATTTCTGTGGCTACTGAGGGATAATTTCATGTCGTTATGGCAGCCTGAGATAATTGAGTTAGGTACTGATAGAAAATGTAGAGAAGGAACTAGGACTTGCTTTCCATAGCGTACTGAGGATAAACCAGGAGGGGCAGATGGTGAAAGCCAATGTTCCATGAGCTGTTCTTTTCTCAAGAGAGCTGGATGGCTCTGTGCTGCAGACTGGATTCTGCTTCTCTCTGTAGGTGTGATAGGTGGTACTCCAAGGAGGCCCCAAGGAATTGGTCTCCCAAGGTGCACGCACCTTCTTCCAGTCACCTAACTCAGTATTAACCAAGGTGTGGTGTGCAGGAATTTTGTTGTATCTAATTAAAATCTCAAGACAATTGACATTAGAGTGGGAAATTAAATGGGTAGGTATTGCCTGGAATCACAGGTGTCCCTCTAATCTCATTCTGGAGCTCAAATACAGAGGAAGTCAGCCATTCAAACCAGGAAGCATTATCATCGTGGCTGGCTTGAAGATGGAAAAGATCACAGATCAAGAAACGTGGGGGACCTTGAGTTGCTGGGAGCAGTTCTGACTGACTATCAAGAGGGAAGAGGGACCTCAGTTCTACAATCGTAAGGCACTGAAATCTGCCACCAGCCTGAATGGTTTGGAAACAGAGAACACTCCACTGGTATGTACCCAAAACACATCTCCCCTGCTCCCCGTCCACTTTCAAAGACTTTAGAACCTCCAGACAACCTTGAATCCCTGATGAGAAAGTGTAGTCATGGCACATCAAACTTACAACCCGCCGTACTGTGACTGTTACATGGAAATTGTTTGAAACGATGTATTGTTTATAATGATGTATTACTCAGAAACAGAGATCTAGTATTGCAATCGATGCTCGTCTACTTCCTCCAACTTGGGTTCACCTGCTCCAGAATTACTTAATAGTTAGCTTTCTCCTTCATCAGAACATTCTGTTCTGCCTCTGATGTATTTTGTAACCTTGGAGATGGCCCTGGGCCCTCAGCACTTTAGAGAAGACTGCTTTTCCTGGATTTAGAACCCTTACAATTTTGTTATTCAAAGAAATTAATTTGGCTCCATGGGACAGACCATTTTAATTAAATATGAAAATGGCCTAGACGATAAAATGCCAGGGCTGCTAATTATTTTTTTTAATTTAATTTAAATTTTCGATCTGCATACAAAGGAACAGGTTTCCTTATGGCATTTTTCACAATACTTAATTTTGGTTGCTACTCTCCAGCCCACCTGTTTCTCTGCAGAACACATATAGACAGAACATACTTCAACATAATAAAGATTATAGACGATAAACCTGTGGCCAACACTATAGTAAGTGGAACGAATTTGAGAGTATTTCCTCTAAACTCGGGAGTAAGACAAAGTGCCCACTGTCTCCACTGTGACTTCATGAATTTTCTGCCCCCAGAGAACGCTCCGGCTGGTTGTTTTTCTGAACCCTCTCGCTTAAGGAAACTGGATTGAAAGGCTATTTGCCACAGTGAATCTGCTCGATGCAGTGTGCCTCTATTAAACATCAGTGTTCCCATCCCAGCTCAGCTACTCTTTAGTGAGCATTTATTCTATTTTATTTTAAAAAAATCTAATTCCTGAAAATGTTTTTTTTCCCTCTGCACAGATCAATCCCATCTAAAGATATCTATTAAAAGGCTACCGTGTAGGTTCTAAGAGATACATTATAGCAGGCTTACACTTGACCCACTGAAAAGATAACGTATGTCTAGTGTGAAGGTGGACAATTGGTCACTGGTGTCCAAACATCAGACTTAGATTGGGAAGAACAAAATTAGGGTCAGATGCAAGGATGACAACTCAAAGGCTCAAAACAGCACAATTTCTCCACAATGGGTCTAGCTGGTTCCCTCTGCTTTGTGCCAGATCTGTCTTTGCATTGTCTCCTTCCACAGCAGCAAAATGACTCCCGCAGTCCGGCTCTCACATCCTCACCATGCCATCCAAGGAAGACGGACTTTGTCTTCATGAGGTCTTTTCCAAGACAAGGAAGACTCTCTTAAAGCCCCAACCAATCTTTCTTATGTCCCATGGGCCTTATAGAGTCTTACATCTTCTTCCCTATACAAAATACCAAGACTCAGGGAAAGAGAAGAGGAGGCCACTTGGTAAATGCTCTACTTGAAGACAAAGGGGGAATAAATCATCTTAACACTGATGGCTGAGAATAGGAAAGTCTGTGGCCACACCTCCCTGAATGCATCTGATCTCAGAAGCTAAGCAGGTCTGGTTAGTACTGGGATGGGGGAACGGAAAAGGAGCAGTTGGTCAGGGAAACATTTAGGGGCTCTTGGAGGGAAGAGGTGAGTCGCAATAATACAGTTAAATAAATACTGTAAGGAAAGCACAAAGTTTGATTTTAAAATTATTTTTTCATTAACACGTATTAATTACACATGATAATGGGTTTCATTATGACATCTGCATACATGCACATAATATATTTTGGTATTATTTACTCCGTTACTCTTGCTTGTCCCTTCCTGCCAATCCCTTTCTCTTCTCTACTTGTCCTTTCTACTTCTATGTCTTCCTTTTGGTTTTGATGTTTCTTTAGATTTGCTTATAGGAGCATAGATGAGAAGTAATTTACAGGAGCATGTATTGTAGAATATTATTTTAAGGTGTGTAACTTCTGTTTATGTTACATTTGTTTAACTCTGTGAAGCTGTGTTATTGTGCCTGTCGAAAACACCTGATGGTCTAATAAAGAGCTGAACGGCCAATAGCAAGGCAGGAGAAGGAAAGGCAGGCAGGACTGGCAGGCAGAAAGAATGTGTAGAGGAAGAAATCTCCGAGAGGGAGCTAGCAGCCAGAGAAGGAGGAGGACTCCAGAGGCCAGCCACCCAGCTACACAGCAAGCCACGGAGATTTACGGAAGTAAGAGAATGGGAAAAGCCCAGAGGCAAAAGGTAGATGGGATAATTTAAAGTTAAGAAAAGTTGGCAAGAAACAAGCCAAGCTAAGGCCGGGCATTCATGATTAAGAATAAGCCTCCGTGTGTAACTTATTTGGGACCTGGGTGGCAGACTCCCCAAAAAAGCAAAAACAACAAACGTGTACCTTGCAATGGCTATGCGACTGGTCCCCAGGGAAGCCAGGGAGGGAGGCTCTCTTTTCTGTGGTAAGATATTGACGGGCTCAATCTTGAAAGCTCAAAGGATTCTTATATTTTGTTGTTCCCCCTCCCCATCTCCACCAATAAAAAAGGGACTCAACCTTTTGTCAGGGTTGGAAAAAGAAGAAAAGTCATGAAATAATTGAACTTCACTAATTTTTACCCCTCCTTCAAAAATCCATTGGAGAAAGGGAAAGGATATGTTGGTAAGTAGGAACATGTCAGTAAAACCGGGGGGGGGGGGACCAAGGGTGGGGATTTTAGGGGGACAGCAATTAATCTAGCACAGTGACAGTGTAAAATGCAGACACAGATGAGCAGGGGAGCTGAAGGGTTTTCCTCTTTCCTTGAATGCTAACAGGAAGTAGCCTACTTAATTGAGAAGATAATTGGGACTCGCTGGCAGTTTTTAAAGTGAGGAAAGATATAATCCATTATACCCTTTGGAAACAATAATCTTTCAGATATGAACTGGAAAAAATTGGAGAGAGTCAAAACCAGAAGCCAGTTAGGAAACTATTATAGTATCCAATGAAAAGCTGTAAGGTAGGGCGGCAAGTTTGCAAGCAGAAAACGGTAATAATGGAATCTCCATGGTAACAGGTTGGTTATAAAGAGTTAAAGGAGGGCTGTGAGTCGTGACATGGGATTCTGATGTCAGGTGATAAGCAATAAGTAAGGAGGCACTCAATAAGCACAAGGTGTGCTGGAGCGTGTCAAACTCCACAATAGAGGTGCTGTTTGCCTGCCTTGGGGAGGCTGATCCTTGGTTGCTTGGCAAGAAGAGGCCATTCCTTTGGCTATTATCCATTTCTTCTGAGCAAAATAGTTAACTGTGAACTCTTCTACCATGCCTATGCCTAAGCTCCTAACACTGCAGACCTACAACACAGAGGTAGAATTGTAGACCTTCAGGAGTGTTGGGACGGAAGGGGTTAGCTTGCCATTCATTTTCTCTATGCAGGACCAGAATTGAAACTGTAGATTGGGGTAGATGCAGATCAAAATATATTTTGAACATCCATAAACCTGTAGGAGAATAAGGTTTAGTGTGATGGTCACATTAACTTTCTTCACTTGCCCTTGACATTTTAAAATATTCATTGATTTACAAGCAGAGCTTGGGACTCCAGCTGCCTCTCACAGGACTCTTTATGCTGAGCTTATGACTCTGTGATAGTCTGGATGACCTCTACGATCATCTGGGACGTGGACCTCTGGACATGCCTGTGGAGGATTGTCTTTATCAGGTTAATCAAAGCATGAAGACAGATCCATTGTGGGTGGCACCGCTCCTTGGGATGGATCCTGGACTGTATCAAAAGAAGAAAGTGAGCTGCGCACACAAGTAGTCATCCAACTCTACCTCACCGGATCCAATGTGACTGGCTGCCTCAACTCTTGCCGCCATGATAGACTGTACCCTTGAACTGTGAACCCCCTCTCTTTTAGGTTGATTTTGTCATGGTATTTTATCATAGCAACAGAACAAGTAACTAAGTCAGACATCTCCTCTTTAGGCAGCAGATGCTAAGAGAAGAGGGTGATATATTGGGACATTTATTTAATTTTTCTTCTCCCAAGAATGGATAAGAAGGTCAAAGGTAGCCCGGGACCTTTCCTTCCAAGGCTTTTCTCTTAGGAAGTATGGGGGTGAAGTCCCCTGCCAGTGAGGATGCTTCCAAGACTCTGCAGTATAAGCATTAGCACTCACCTTTCACCTTGTTTGAGACAGTCACTCTTTTCGTGTCCACCAATGTATCATCAGGTAAATGTCTTTTGGGGTTCTGGGGATCCCCTAATTCCCACACCCTATTCTTGCTACAGGAACACTGGGATTGTGGACACATGTAACTATACCCAGGTTTATATGAGCCTCGGGGATTTGAACTCAGGTTCTCAGGTTTGCATTGCAAGTGCTTTACCTACTGGTTCATCTCCCTAGTTCTCACAAGTTGGAATAATTTTAATTTATTGAGTATTGAGGTCAAATTGGAGTTTATGTTTAACTCAAAGTGCTAGAGGTCCCAAAATGTCAGCTTCTAGTAAGGGCTTCCAGGTGGAAGTGTGTATGAGAGTCACATGGAGAGAAAGGAAACAAGAGGGAGGGGAGGTATGGGACAGGCTCACTCTTTGATAACAACTTGACTTTCATGGGAACTGGTCCATTCCTATGAGACCTATGACATTCTTCAAAATCAGAATTAGTTCTTTCATTAGGGTGCTCATGAGCCAGACTCATTCTAGTAGGTCCTCTTTGTGAAAGGCTTCATTACTGTTACACTGGGCACCAGGCTTCCAAGACATGAATCCTTACAGGAGCAAACTATATCTAAACCATGACAGGGAATAAAGAAGATGGGGCTAGGATCCGGGGGAACTGGAAATAGTATAAATGATGGGACTTGAATGTGGTAGACAGACTAGTGAGCCATTAAAGAGGAAGAACCCAGAAGAAGGAAGCAGAAAATCAGACACAGTGATTTGAAATGTTCCCCATATTCTTTTCTTTTCTTCTCTCTCTCTCTCTCTCTCTCTCTCTCTCTCTCTCTCTCTCTCTCTCTCTCTCTCTCTCTCTTCTCTCTTCCAGACAAGGTTTCTCTGTGTAGCTTTAGAGCCTATCCTGGAATCCTGGAACTCAATATGTAGACCAGGTTGGCCTCAAACTCACAGAGATCCTCCTGCCTCTGCCTCTTGAGTGCTGGGATTAAAGGTGTGCACCACCACCGCCCAGCTCCCCCATATTCTTGGTCATTTGAACACTTTGTCCCCAGATGGTGACACTTTTTTTTTTTTGGGAGATTTAGGTGGTGTGGCTTTGTTGGAGGAATTCTGTCACCAGAGATGGCTTTTGAGAATTTAGAGACTCCCGTTATTTCTAGTTGCTCTCTCCACTTTGTGGATCGGTGTTTGAGCTCTCAGCTTGCTACTCCAGCTGCTTTAGCTGCAACTTGCTGCCATGCTTCCCCACCGTCATGGACTCTAGCCCTCTGGAACTGTAAGCCCAAATGAACTCTTTCTCCTCTAAGTTGCCTTGGCCATGGTGTTTTGTCACAGCAGCAGAAAAGAAACTAATACATTAGATGACTATCTGGTCCAAGATTAGACAGTGATATCTAAGAAAAGAACTATAGAAATATAGTCACAATGAAGGCAAGAAAGTGAGAACTCACTATGTCACTTTAGTCGTCTATGACATGTCTGAGTGATGATGACCAGAGTTGATCTCATGTCTCTATGAAGGGCATGCTAATGAAACTTGAGATCCACTAAAGATAGAATTATAGGAGCAGGGAGACACTTATTTCCCATTTTTGACATTTATACTCCTACCCTGAATAAAGAAATGGAGAAAGACAAATAAGGCAGCAGAACACACTACCTCCCCTCCTACCACTCTTCCTTCCCTGGGGGAGTTCTCTTCCTTCCTGACTCTTTTGGGTCCTTGTAGACATGTCAGATCCGTTAGCTGGTCCTAGGAGCTCTTTCTTACAACATCCTTCCAGGGTAGGCCTGCTGCTTCGAGGTTATGAATGCAGTGTCAGTCCCATTGATTGCTGGTCAAAAGTCATGTTCTCAAACCTACTTATCAATAACACAGCTCAAGCTTGGAACGTATCTTTCTCGTTTGGTAACCGATTCTGAACTCTGATGTCATGTATATGTCTACTTAGGCTGCCGTAACAAAATGGCACAGACGGAAAAGCTAAGCAAACTCTGAAGGTCAGAAATCTGATATCAATGTGTCGGCACTATTGTTTTCTTCTGAGAGCTCTCTCTATAGACTGTAGATGTCCAGGGTCTCCTGATGTCTTCACGTAATCTCCTGTCTGGGAATGGCTTTGCCCTTAATTCGTTCTTGTAAATTTCTACCCTACAAATGATGTCTTTTTAATGTAATGACCATTTTAATGACCCAGTTTCCAAATGTACTCGCATTCTGCAATACTGGGATTTAGGACTTTGATGCATGAATTGGTGATGGTGGTGGAGTTGCTATCACTTCACCTAATATAGAAAGGATCGTTTTCCTGATTTTTAAAAATTCCATCAATAGTTCCCACCTTTGCCCATTTGCTTAACAATATACTCATCCACAATTTTGAGACACATATGCCCCCCCTCTGATATGTGTCTGCTGCTGTGACAAAAATACCAACTTAGGGGAGTGTTTGTTTCAAGTTTACAATTCCAGGTTGTAGCCCACCATTGTGGGGAAATCAACGTAACAACTTCAAACAGCTAGTCACTCCATATCCACAGTCAAAGGCAGAGAAAAATAAATAGATGTATGCTTACTCGCTTGCTTGTGCTCAGCTTGATTTTCCCACTATTATACAGTTCAGGGGGTCCTGCCTAGGGAATCATGCCACCCATAGTGGGCTGGGTCTTCCTGCATCAGTTAATTTTATTAGTACAACGTCCCCTGCCCCCAGAAATTCCCACAGGCTAACCCAATGTAGACAATTCCTCATTAAGACTCTCTTCCCAGGTGAGTCTAGGTTGTGTCAAGTTGAAGTGTAAGCTAACATCACACCATTTTCACTCTATTCTTCCATGCCATGCATTAGGAAAATTTTAACCAGGTGCTGCTTAATGTCTTTAAAGATGGAGCAAGACAGCGATACTCGATGGGAAGATACCAGTTGGGGGCAGGTTGCTGGGACTGCACATCTGGAACTGGAGAGGGTTGGAGAACTCAACCCCTAATAATCATGATATTAATAACTCTTCCTTCAGAACAGCATGGAGAAATGAAATCACCGTTCCTACAGTAATTAGAAATTACAAATAAACTCTTCAGGTTTTAGGATTTAACAAACTTTCACAGGTTCACTTTGTGTGTAAATTTGGGTTCACAACTAGTGCTAAGGGCATAATACAGGTTCATGTTTCTTCATTAGCTTTGCTTTCCATCTGACATCTCTCATGTCAACCTCCAACTTGAATGGTTTCCTTCGAGAAAGTTTGCGACTCAGGGATGACTGACTGCGTGGAATTCTGTTACTATCAAACATGAGTGAAGAATGTCATCCAGAGCTTTGTTTCAGGAACATAAAAACTTTAGGCAGCTTCACACAGGGAGAGGAGAGATGACAGATCTGTGGGGACAGCACACTCTTCTTGATCAGTGTGATTATATTAGAATGCTCTACTTGGATATATTGATTTGTCTTTGAAAGCTCACTGTGCCACATAAATCTCATGGAAATACCTTAAAGAGCCATCCCAGAAGGCCACTGTCTCTTTCTCAACAAAGAGAAGCAAAAACAGAGAATCATTTGTCAGAGATTCAAACAGAATAGCCCATTTATGAACTGATGCTAGATGGCTTCCTATTCTGACATTCATGGGATTTTAAAACAAAGATGCATTTTATGATTAACCTCCAACGCAGAGGAGCAAAGAGCTATATTTGTCTCTTTTGACTTACTTCAGCAACCTGAATTTTTTTAAAAAAGGAAAAGAACCACCTTCAAGGAGAAAGTATTTATTATACCTCAAAAATTCAGTTTATATGTGCTGTTGTGCAGAGCGATTCCTTTCTCTCCCTGCTTAATAGCCAAGTGATCATTTGTTTTGGAGATTCACTGGAAGCTTTGGAAGATTTAGCAACCCATGGAACAAGAGCATTTTTGAGTGTTTTGCTTCTACTGCTTAGGCCAGGGAAAATAGGTTTCAGTGAATTATAAAGCAATTGAGAAATATTGATTAGAAGTTCCTCACTTGCTCTGTGTTCTGGGACACAGAAGTTCAGTTTCCCAACTTTCAAGAGCTGTGATGAAAATGATATATGTGTTAAGTTTTTCTTTCTCTTTGGAACTAGGTGACCTTGGATAAATTTTCCTGAGTTAATTTTTTTTTTTTTGGCTTTGGTAAAGTAACTATTGTTCTGTCTACATTGTTAGGGAGGAAGTGTTCAGAAGAGGGGGTCTCCCAGGTCCAGGATGATGGGCTTTGGGCTGATGTGACTTGGTAAATCCCTTCCTGGTTATGACAGGAATGTGATTAACCCTTTAAGCCCCAGTTTCCTTACCTGTGAAGTGGGCCTAATGATACATTCTCTCTCAAGAGGTTATTTTAAAAAGTACTAAAATAATTTACAAACATAGTTTCTGTTTACTTACAAATGTGAAGAAACATCACAATCATCACTTATCATGAAAATAAAAGATACAATTGAACTGACTTTGTTATATTAGTCCCCTAATATAATAAATAAGATAAGCACTTGAAGAAAAATCAAATTCACAAAGTAAAACTATGGGTAAGATTTGTTGAAACAAGTTTATATTATTTGAAAAACATATATTTTAAATATCTACATTAACATGCATATATAAATATATTTATACAAGCCATAAAATATATTTATTCTCAGTTAAAATTTCATAGACACTTTAAGTAACAAACTGAAATTTATTTACCAAGACTTTGTATTATCATCATATTTCTGTTTCACATGCAAAACCATTTTCTAAATAAAGAAAATATTTAGTCACAAGTACAAGAGTGGAATAAGATTTAATAATCTCCCCTAGGAACTGATTTTAAGGTTTAAACTATCCTTTTATGAACAGTGCATTAAAAACTCTTAAATCCTTCTTATAATGTCTTCATATTTAAGCTTCAGTGGAGAAAGAGAGGCGCTTACCAGTCTCTCACTTATTTAAAAATATTCCTGGATTTAAAAGTATTAAGAGCTTTTGCTTGAAGATAGCAGCGTAAAGATAACTGTGCTGAGCTCTGGTCGCTAATACCAGCTGAAAGCAACACGGCCCTAACAAAAAGAGTCTATCTTTAATGAAGCCAGGAGACAGACACGAGTCCTCACTATGAAGAATTGCTTCTAAATATAGGGCCATTTGGCCCCGATTCCAGAGGATGCCAAAAATGGATACAGGCTGGACCGTCCACATGCACAGGGCTGTTCTCCAATAATAGGCACGGCTCAGAGGACTTTCCCTGTTGTCCCTTAACTAGAAACCATTAGGTCCACATTCCACCCGGCAGACCAGACGGGAATAGAAGGAGGAAAAGACATTAACTTTGCAGAAGCACACTGGAAGCATATTGTGGAATAATGACACTGTTAATTACAATGTTGACAATCACAATAGCCATTGGTTGCCAAGGGCTTATTCGGTGCCAGGGACTGATTACATGTACCAATCCAGATCATTCTCATAGTTACCTGTGATGAGGGCACTATTTTTACCCCAAGCTTACTCGTCAGTTTCAGGCTTGGAATCCAAGGCCAAGTCTACACTCTGAGTTTCCAAGACCTGCTGTACTCAGGGAGTCAGCTTTGATCAAATGATTATAAATGACAGGTCTCCTCACAGTCAACCTGAGCATAGGCCACTGATCTCTGTGCTCATTCCAAAAAGGAGGCCCGTCTTAGTGTTTCTATTACTATGATAAAACCCCATTATCAAAATCAACTTTGGGAGGGAAGGATTTATTTTCAGCTTACAGTTTCATGTCATAGTCCATTGCTGAAGGAAGTCAGGTCAGGAACTCAAACAGGACAGGAACCCGGAGTTAGGAGCTGATGCAGAGGCCATGGAGGGGTGCTGCTTACGGGCTTGTTCCATGATGTACTGTGATGTGGGACTATGAGCTGAAATAAACCTTTTCCTACCCAAGTGGATTTTAGTCATGGTGTTTTACAACAGAACTAGAAACCCTAACTAATACAGACATTAGTACCAGGAGTGGGGTATTGTTTTGACAGACTTGACCCTGTTTGGGGAAAGGACTGTGACAGGATTTTGGAACTTTGAGCTGGACAAGCCATTGAGTGTTTAGAGTGTAATGAGCTATCATGGGAACTAAGAAGATAATGCTGAGAGCCATGCAGGTGAAGGAGGCCTGGCTTGTGAAATTTCAGAGGGGAGGTTGAGAGCCCCTTAAATACCGTTTGGGGGTCTGTTTGATATTGTGAATTAAGAAACACTAAAGTGACACCTTTGATTTGTTGGGATAATTGATGCTGGTTAGCTGGAACTGAGAAATTAGCAGTGATTAAGAAGAGACCAGCATCACTGAGGCAAAATCTTCTTGGAAATATTTCCTCAGGGCCAGCACACAGAAGCTATGGTCCAGAAGGGTCCAAGGCTGTACCTTGTGCTGGCAACATTACTTGGTAATGTGAAAGAGTCTTTTCCAGGTAGTACTGGTTCTGAAGGGGTCATGGAGAGCAGCTGAGGCTTAGCACTTGGAAGACTGGAAAGACCATTGATGAAGGTGTAGTCTTAGCTGAAGAAGCCCCAGGATTGAAGGGGTCGTGCGGATAATTTGAGACTTGGTATCATGTGATAGAGTCAGAATTCATGAACAGATTCCAGGAGAGGCTGTTGGTGAAGGTGCAGTGTGACCCAAGCATTTTGGAGATGCCAGTATAATGGGGTGATGGGCAATGACAGCAGCAGTTGTGGATTGGAGCCAGCTTGATTCCTGACGACAAGATGTGTGTGTATTGGAGCCTAGAGAATCATGAGAGAAATCCCAGACACTGAATGCTGAGTTCTTTACATTGTTGGAGATGTAGAGAGATTCTGGAGCTTTAGAGATACCTTGGAGTTTTAGAGAGACGAGATATTTTAGAGAAACACTTTGAACTTTGAAGATGACTTCAGATGTTTTGGAGAAAAAAAGTGAAAACAAAAGGAAAGGAGATGGTGTATATCAGAAGATGAATTAAACCAGACCTGAACTTCAAACAGAAAATAATGGAACTAGTAAGCACCTCCTAAAATATTTCAATGTTGTTTTTTAAACTGCCAAAAAGAAGACTTGATTCTGTGAACTGGGGGTGAGTACCATGTCCTTATGTCTTAAGGTAATTGTTATGAAAGTGCGGTTGGGTATCAAAAATAAGGAAATTGGAATGTAGGTGGATAGTGTGTGGAGGATGAGAATGTAGGTCAGCTGATGGATTGTTTGCTCAGCATGCCTAAAGCCCTGGGTTTAATTCCTGGTACCATATAAATGTTCTATTTCTGGTATAGTGGTGCACGCCGGTAATCTTGAGAGATGGAGGCAGAAGAATCTGAAGTTCAAGGTCACCTTGGTTACAATGGCTGGGCTGCATGAGACCCTGTCTCAGAATAGAGGACAAAAAGGAATCTGATTATAGACTTTGTCGTTAAAATAGTACTAGTTACACAGTAGACATCTCTTTAGTACTTGCTGAGTAAGTAAGCAAAGTCACCTTGATTGTGGAAAAGTTAAATCAGCATTAAATTTCATAGCAAGAATGCTGGGAAATGACATGGCAACTGTTACAAAGTCTTTAGGGAAATAAAGAGTGCTCTGGGATCTTCATACTCTGTTAAATATCAAAGAGAAAACAAATTATTTTTTTGGCACACAAAATGAATCAGAAATGTCCTACACATTAGTTTTTTGGCAAAAAATATCTATTTGGTTATGGAATCTAGCTAAGTAAGTGATAGGGGCTGATAAAAACTAAGAGTACAGGAATAGGAAATTTGAATACTGATGTGGGCACTGAAATGATTTAGATACAGCACCAAGACTGAGCAACAGGAAATGAGGAGTTTAGATGAGAATTCGAAGGTTATAAATTGTAACAGCATAGAAATAAGGACCTCACCACAGCAGTTGCGAGGTCGGCAGGAAGTGCGGAGGGGAGGAAATGTACATTTCCCTGTTTCTCTGTCTTTCATGGTGGCGTTTGAGAAATTATAGTACTGATAACTCAACCGATGAATGTTTAAGTACATTATTTTAGCACATAAAGATAATACCAGGATAATTTAACATAGCCATATAACAAACCACACCAGTATATATGGGGGTGGGGTTGTGTAAATCTGAAAGAATGGGTACATAAGATATTTTCCTCGTCTTCCTTAAGAAAGTTTATAGGCACTGTTTAAAGTTGATTAATAAATTTTAAACGTAGATTAAATGTATTATTCAAAAGCATAAAATTTAAAACTAGAAATTTATTGCAAACATAAAGCTACACACAAAACAAAATGGAGAAACCCAGATCACACAGAAAAATATAAAAAAGTATTAAAAGCATAAAATACCAAGTGAAAGGTATTATCAGTCTGGCGAGTGTAAATGGAGGAAGGCACCCTTTCTAACGTTAGGGGAAAAACTTCCTCTTACTTCATATTGTTCAAAAACAACTCGGTAAGGAAAACCAAGACGCACCCGAGAGTGACTCTGCAAGGTGGAACATTAAAAGTGGGGACCCAGGGAGATGGCTCGGTTAGTCACGTGCCTGCTCGATAAGCCTGAAGCCCCGAGTTAGAATCTTCAGCACCTGTGTGAAAACTGAGCATGGCAGCACGGATGTAGCCCCGGTCTGTAGTGAAAGCGGGGTAGGGAGTCGGGTGGCGGTGTCTAGGGGTTGTGGGGGAGAGGTGGTAGTGGCGAGTTCTCGGAGCTCATTGGCCAGCCTCATTAATAGGTAAACGCCAGGTTCAGGGAAACAGCCCCGTCTCAATACTAAGGTGAACACCACCCAACGCTGACCTGCCTGCACATACCCATACAAACTTAATTTCAATGCACATACATATACACCACCTATGCGTTTACCATGGATACACACAAGAAATAGGAGGTAGATAAATCCCATTCCCACAAAGAGGAGTGTTTGAAGATTTTCATTGCAGAAATCTTTCATTTCATTGGTTAGGTTTATTCCTAGGCATTAAAAAAAAGCTATTAATAATAGGATTATCTTCCTGCTTTTTCTTTCTCAGCATTCTTAGTGAAACATAGCAGAACTATTAATTTTTCTTTCTTTCTTTTTTTTTTCTTTTTAATCCTGATGCTTCACTGAAAGTACTCATCAGGTCTAAGTTTTGTGGTGGTGTTTGCTATATATAGCATGTATTATGTTGGCATTTTACTTCTGTTCCTAGGGTTTTTTAATCATGAAGGAAGGGTGGACTTCATGAAGTGACTTTTCTGCATTGATTGAGATGATCACATGATTGTGGTGATATTGTGTTCCCCCAAATATTGTGCACCCTAATAAACTTATCTGGGGTCAGAGAACAGAACAGCCACTAGATATAGAGGCCAGGAAATAGTGGCACTCACACCTTTAATCCTAGCATTCCAGAGGCAGAGATCCATCTGGATCTCTGTGAGTTCAAAGCCACACTGGAAACAGCCAGGCGTGGTAACAAGAGCCTTTAATCCCAGGAAGTGATGGCAGAAAGCAGAAAGATATATAAGGCGTGAGGACCAGGAACTAGATCTGGTTAAACTTTTCCCTGGTTAAGCTCTCAGGCTTTTGAGAAGCAGTTCAGCTGAGATCCATTTGGACAGGGACACAGAAGCTTCCAGTCTGAGGAAACAGGATCAGCTGAGGAACTGGCGAGGTGAGGTGGCTGTGGCTTGTTCTGCTTCTCTGATCTTCCAGCGTTGACTCCAGTACCTGGCTCCAGGTTTGTTTTTATTAATAAGAACTTTTAAGATTCATGTTACACGTGATGATGTGTCCATGACTCTATTAATGTCACATCTTACTGATTTGCAAACATCGAAGCCTCCTTGTGTCTCTACCAGGAAGTCCACATGGTCATGGTGAATGGTCTTTTTGCTCTGCAGTTGAATTCCAATTGCAAGTATTTTACTGAGAGTTTTTGCATTCATATTTAAAGGGGAAACTGGCCCATGATGTTCCTCTATGGCTGTGTCCTTATCCACTTTTGGTATGAGGGTAATACTAGCTTTGTAAAATGAGTGTGGTATAGTTCTTTGCTGTTTTATCATATGTACTAGTTTGAGGATCATTAATGTTAATTCTTTTTTAAAGATCTGGTAGAATTCAGCAGTGAATCCATCTGATCTGGGTCTTTTTAATTTTTAACGGGAGACTTCTAATATCATTGCTTGCTGTAGATCAGTTTATTTTGCTATAGCCTCTTGATTTAATTTTGCTAGGTCATCTATATGCTTGGAAATATACCCATTTCTTTTGGAATTCCAAGCTTGTTGAAACATAGGTTTTCAATATGGATTTTGTTAGAATTTGTTACAACAGCCACCCGATTGCCTTTAATTTTGTTAATTTTGGCTTCTCTCTCTTTGGTTAGTTTGCTAAGGCTTGGCAATCTCAAAGAATCAATACCCTCTGTTTCATCAATTCTTTGTTTTGTTCTTCCATTTGCATTTCATTGTTTCTTGTTCCGATCTTTACTATTTCTTCTTATTTACTGATTTTGCTTTCACTTTATTCTTGTTTTCCTAATACTTTGAGGTACATTATTAAGTTATTTATTTGGGATTTCTTTGATATTTTAATGCAGGCATTTGTAGCTATAAACACTTAGAACTACTTCTATTTTATTCTGAATGTTCTTTTATTTATTTTTTTACATTTTTTTATATTATATTTTTATTTTACATTTGCATTTGTATTTTCATTCGATTCTAGGAATTTTTAAATCTCCATTCTGATTTTTCCAGTGACTCATCATTCAACATTTCTATGAGTTTGTGGATGTTCTGTAGTTATTTTGCTGTTGAGTTCTAGTTGAATTTCATTGCAACTAGATATAAGAATTTATTTAAAATTTCTTATATTTGTTAAGAATTCCTTTAAAAGAATTTTGTTTCTATTTATTATTATTATTGTTATTGTTATTGTTATTATTATTATTATTATTATTATTATTATTATTAGTGTGTGTGTGTGTGTGTGTGTGTGTGTGTGTGAGAGAGAGAGAGAGAGAGAGAGAGAGAGAGATATGGTACACGTGCCTGTCAGAGCACAACTTATAGGAGTCAGTTCTCTCCTTCCATTATGTGAGCCTGAGGCTTGAACCAGTGGATTGTCAGGCTTGCTAAGTGTCTTTATGTATTGAGCCATGTCACTGTCCCAAGATTTTCTTTGTGTCTTAAATGTAACCTAGGGAAAGTTCTAGGTGCTTCTAAAAAAATGTATGTTCTGAAATGTTTAGATGGAATATTCTGTAGATAGCTGTTCAGTCCATTAAATCTATGTGATTGAACTCTGATTTTTCTTGTTATTATTATTTTTTTTTTGGTCTGGATGATCTATCCATTAGTGATAGTGGTATGGAAGTCAGTAATTTATTATTGTGCTGAACTACATCTATGCAATTTTATCTAGTCTATTTTTATAAAATTATTTTTATACTTAGTTCATGCAAGTGCAGAATGTTAATATCCCTTTCATGGATTATTTAATCAATATGAAGGGACCTTGTTTTTTTTCTCCCTTGAATGAATTTGGTTTGAAGTCTATTTTGTCTGATATTAACATGGCTACCCCTGCTTGCTTTCAAATTTCATTTACCTGGAAGGTCTTTTTGCATATTTTATCCTAAGGTTCTATTTGTCTTTGCCACTGAGGAGTATTCTTTGTAGGTAACAAATAGGTGGGTTGTTTTTAATGTGCTTGTCTGTGTCATTCAATTAGAGAATTGAGACCAGTAACTAAAATTTAGAGTCCTGTTGAAAGGTATATACTAATTCCTGTCATTTTGCTGTTTTTGTAATGTTTGTTTCTTTTCTATTTCTTGTTGGCTTATTTAATATACTATCTAGTGTTTCTGGTGCTTCACAGGTACACTTATTTTTTCTCTTCAGTGGGTAGGATTCCTCCACTTAACCTCTGCAATGGAACAATTATGGTATGATATGTACTAAGATATTTATTACTAAGGGCTGGAACAGGAAGAAAATAAAGGTGAGTAACACTACCAAGGAGTATTACAGCAACAGAGAAAAAGATAGAAGGAAAAGCAAACACAAGAGGGGTTAAAAAAGATGTGAGAAGACAGGGGAGTCTGGGCCAAGGCAAAATAAAAAGAGAAAGACTTAAAAATCCCCAGCACCCATGACAAGCCAGACATAGCAACATGGGCTCTGTTCTCTTATGGTGAGATGAGAGGTGGATACAGGGGATTCCCTGGAAGCTTGTGGGTCAGTTAGCCCGCTGTGTGCAACAGACACTGTCTTAAATAAGGTTGGCAGTGAGAACTGACATCCAAGGTTGTTCTTTGACTTCTACGGACACACTAAGTTACACATTCACTTACATAGATGCATACATTCACACATACATGGACAGGCATTTAAAACAGATGCCACTTAATATCTAATTTGTATTTTGCACACTGAATGGTACTTCACTGTTCTCTGTGTGTATTTATGTGACACATGTCCATGTATGTGTGTCTGCTGTTCACTGCTATTGGAATGTCCCCACAAACTGATGCTATGGCCCCATTACTGAAAACAGCACCTATATAACTATTGAACATGGAGAAGTTGAGCTGATATCTACCTGCCTAGAGCCTTCACCCCTATGGAGTAGTATTCACAGTACTAGAAGGTTCTCTGCATGCGATCGAAGGGGAAAGGTAAATAATAACCCAGCTACAAACCTTTCAGTCTACAAGAGTGAACTGCCAGCAAGATACGCTGGTGCAATAATGGCACAGAGCTTGTGGGGGTAACCAACCAATATCTGATATGAGTTAAGGCCCACCTACAGAGAAAGCCATACTCAGTGCTGCTTGGGTGGCTAAGAACCTGAGACTAGACAGGCCAGGGACCTAGGTAAAAACCAAATAATACTGTTCTGCTAAAGTGGTTCTCAACCTGTGATATGTGAACCCCTTTGGGGATCTCATATCAGATATCCTGCATATCAGGTATTTATGTTACAATTCATAACAGTAGCAAAATTATAGTGATGATGTAGCAACAGAATAATTTTTTTTATTAAGAAAATGTTTTTCGTTCATTTTATACACCAATCAAAGATCCCCCTCTTCCCTTTTCCTGTCCCCCTCCTCAGCCTCCCTTTCCCACCTACCCCCCTCTCTCCCCCCCACCACAAGAAGGCAAGGTCTCCCATGGGGAGGCACATCTAGTAGAGACAAGTCCAAGCCCTTCCCCCTGCCTCAAGTCTGCACGAGGTGTCCCATCATAGATAGTGGGCTCCAAAAGCCCATTCATGCATCAGAGATGGATTCTGATCCTACTGCTAGGGGGTCCCCCAAGCAGATCAAGCCACACAACTGTCTTGCCATGCAGAGGGCCTAGTCCAGTCCCATGCAGGCTCCACAGCTCTAAACTTTTATAAGTTTCCTCTAGTTTGGTTTGGTTGTCTCTGCAGGTTTCTCCATCATGATCCTGATGCACTTACTCATGGAATCCCTCTTCTCTCTCTTTGGACTTCTGGAGCTCTGCCTGGTGTTTGCTTATGGATCTTTGCATCTGCTTCCATCAGTCATTGGAGAAAAGCTCCGTGACAACAGTTAGGGTATTCACCCATCGCAACAGAATAACTTCATGACTGGGGGTCACCACACATGAGAAATTGTATTAAAGGGCCACAGCATTAGGAAGATTGAGAACTACTGTGCTGAAGGAATGTAGCAATAAAATGATTCCTAATGACATTCCTCTATATTCATACATCAGTGCCTTTCTCAGCCATCATCAGAGATGCTTCCCCGGGCAGCAGATGGGAACAAATATTGAGACTCACAACATGCAGAGAATGAGAGACCTTGGAGCACTTAGCCCTAAAAGAGATTTCTTCATCAAGTCCCTCCCCTCAGGGGCCAGGGAGCTCTGTGGAAGAGGAGGCAAAAGGAGTGTAGAAGAGGGGATGGAGGACACCAAGGAATCCAGGTCTTCAAGGCCCAGCAGGGCTGGTGCCCATGTGAATTCACGGAGACTGTGGCAACATGCACAGGGCCTGCCTGGCTCTACACCAGCTGAGGTCCTAGAGCTGAGAGGGGAAGTGGACACATGCTCCCATCCCTAACCCCAAGGCAATCTCCAATTGATAGCCACTTGCAAAGAAAAATTAATTTTCTCCAGGGGAGCCTCACTGGGAAAAACATGGGTAGGTCCCCATGCCCAGCAGTAGACGGCCAACACAAAAACTAACTCAATGGCATCTTTGGTGCTTCTCTGTCTCCTAAGGTTAAGTCAGGGCACTATTTTCTTCTTTTTTACCTTACAGGTTCTTTGTGTACATAGTATGGATTCTGGTTTTGGATTTTTATGGGATTCCTGAGTGTGTGCTCGCACCTATGAGCATTTCTTGGGCTTTATCTTTGCCTTGTTTTCGTGTTTAGTTATTTTGTCATATTTCCATTTGTTTGTTTTTGATTTATCTTATTCTTCAGATGCTTCTTATTTTTCTAAGGAGAGACAGAACAGGTGTGGATCCTGATGGGAGGGGAACTGGAAAGAGCAGGGGGAGGGGAAACCATAATCAAAATATAAAAAAGTATTTAAAAAAATCTATTAAGGAAGTTTTATTTCTTTATTTGCTGCTGAAACTAGTTTTTTTTGGTTGGTTTGTTTTTCTTTATCACCAGCCCCTTTGTAGCAACTAACTATCCTTGGCTTATTTCTTGGAGATTATAGCAGTGGGAACATGGATGCCATCCACCATCTCCAGCATCAGCTCACAGTTTTCCTGAAGTTGTTTTAAAAGTAACCAAGTCTGTGGTAATTTTACCACAGTGATGGAAAAGTAATACATAAGCAGTGCTCAGTAGCTTAACATAGTTCAGAGAAAAGTTTGATGATAAATTTGGGGTAGAAAAGGATCATAAAACATTAGAAAATATTTTTAAACCATTGGCTAACCTATAATAAAACAATTCTTACCTTTTAGATTTATGTATATGTGGTGTGTGTGGGTGTGTTTGTGTGTTCATGTGTTTGTTCAAAGTTGATATAAGATGCCTTTCTCAATTGATCTACACTCTATTGAGGCAGGATTTTTTGCTGAACCCAGAGCTCATCAATCCTGTCTATAATGGCTTTCCAGCCTTTCCTGGGGATCCCTGTCTCTGCATCATGAGTGCAAGTATTAGGATTACAGAGTGCAAGTATTAGGGCTACAGACAGGCCACCACTCTGTGAGTTCTAGGGATCTGAATTCTGGTCCTCACACTTGTGAAGCAAATGCTTTATCCACTGAGTCATGTCCCTAACCATAAAACAACTCTTCCTCTAAGCACGTACACCATCCTAGTCATCACTAACCAGATGGAGCTGGTAGTTGCCCCATCAGCCCCCCCCCCACTTTCCTGTTTTGTATTCTCATCAAATGATCTTATTTAGAAATTCACATTTCATCTTGATTAAATCTCTACAACAGCCCACTGTTTCCATGCCAGACTTAATTGTGTACATTGCTCTTGCTTCGAATTTCTGGATCCTTAATTTGATTATGTCACTTGTCTACTTCAGCCCCTTCGAGGACATGTTATAAGCTGTTAGAAGAAAACTCAAACACCTTGTCATTTACTTTCGACTCAGAGTCCTCCCAAGCTTACGGCTGGCTTCTGTCATCCTGACTCACTTGCCTTTACTCCAATGAGGCCCTATTGTCACCACTCTTTCCTCAGAACACGACTCTCAGTGGTGTCTGCAAAATTAACATTCCTCCTTAAAAGTCAATTCAATCATGATTTCTCCCAGGAAATATTGAAGTATGTAGACACCAATATTTCACTCCCAGAATCCTTTTCATTCTTAGATCACTGGACGATGTAGGGACTTTTTTTTTTCTCCACTATCACTGAAAGACGGTGACAACTATTTTCTAGAGGTCAAAGATCCTAGGTTTAGAACTGTTTATGTAATTCTGTATCAGGAGGGGTCCAGTCTAGGGTCCAAAGTATAACTTGGCATTAATCTTTGTCTTATTCTTTGGAGAAGAGATGAGATAATTTGCATAGGAAATTAAGAGTTGTCTCATTGAGATGGTCCTATGATCTCTCCTCACTGAAATTTGAATTTGTAGAGATCAGTTAGATACAGTCTTGACATGATGGAAGTGAAATGTCAGAGAGGGATGGCAATGTATTTCATACAGTGGTGCTGTGGAATGTCTGTCTGTATGCTGTGAATATGTGTTCCTCTCAATGGTTGATAAAGAAAGCTGCTTTGGCCTATGGCAAGGCAGGATAGAGACAGGTGGGAAATCTAGGCAGAGATACAGGAGAAAAAGGGCAGAGTCTGAGAGATGCCAGCCAGCCGCACAAGGAGCAACATGCCAGCAGATAGGTAATACCACGGCCACATGGCAATACATCTATCAATAGAAATGGGTTAATTTAAGATGTAAGAGTTAGCTAGTAATAAGCCTGAGCCATCAGCCACACATTTATAATTAATACAAGCCTCTGAATGGTTATTTGGGGATTGGTAGGTAGGAGAGATTTGTCCAGTTCCACAGTGGCATCTGGTATGAGGTATAAAAGGTTAGTGCAAAGGGTGGTGGTTCTTTTCTACTAGTGTTAAATGACCTGAAGCTGCTGTATTTGGGGCCTGTGAAGTGGCAATGTGAGACAGAAAAGGCTGTTAACTCTGTTGCTAGTCAGCTATCTAGGGTCCTTCCAATTCACCTGATAAAAACATGGGTCGTATAGGTTAAGGCCACTCTCAGACCTATCAGAAAATTTCCTTTGTGTAGTGGATGGGCATTGTGGTGGGTTGAAAGAAAATGCTTCCCCAAAAGGAGTGTCACCATTAGGAGGTGTGGCTTCATTGGAGTAGGGATGACCTTGCTGGAGGAAGTGTGTCACTGTGGAGGCGGGCTTTGAGGCCTCATATATGCTCAAGCCATGCCCAGTGAGACAGACCACCTCCTGTTGCCTGAGAGTCGTAAGATGTAAGATGTAAGCACTCTCAGCTCCTTCTCCAGCACCATGTCTGCCTGCATGCTGCCTTGCTTCCCACCATGGCGTTGATGGACTAAACCTCTGAACTGTAAGTCACCACAATGGAATGTTTTCTCTTTATACGAGTTGCCAGTGTCATGGTGTCTCTTCATAGCCATACAAACCCCAACTAAGATAGGGGTTAAGGTAGAAACTCACCACCGCTCAAAGGGCAGAGAATCAGTGACTGTGGCGGGCTCAACCTCAAATGAGACATCCATATTACCACCCCTAACCACGGCTCAGGGACCGTCACTATGGAGGGAAGCAGAAACATTGTAAGAAGCAGAAGCTGGTGGGGAGCAGAGTAAAACAGGCTTCTCTGGACACACCAGGACCACTTTGCTATTGAACTCATGGCAGCTGTGGTTGCCTGCTCGTGTCTGGTGAAGACCAAACCACATCACGTTCTGGGACCAGCTGAAGAGCTATTAAAGATTGATGGCTTCTAGAGGAGGGAGAGTCGTTTTTGCTAAGAATTTGGGCCAGTGGGTCGCCCCAAATCTACGGGTATATGGGCAGGTACAAACTGGACTCGGTGGGTTATTAAAAAAAAAAAAAAAGAGGACATGGGAGGGGTTGGGGGTAGAGCGGGATGTGTGAGGAGTGGGAGGTGACTATGATCAAAATACATTCTCTGCGTGTTTGAAATCCTCAGAGGCTTAATAAAATATTAAGAAATCACGAGTGAACAAAGAGAAGCTCTCCACGTGCTGGTCTGTGGTAGCGTTTGTATCGATCCCCTCGGCACCTGACAGAAGAGAGGAAGGACACTGCAGGACAGGAGCAGCGACAGGTGGTGAGGGCTGGCGTTACCAGGTTCATACAGGCTTCAGGGAGCCGGGCTCTCAGCTGTACAGTGTTAGCAATTCTCACAGGTGTCTGAGAGCCTTGGTCCTAGAGCAGTGGTTCTCAACCTTCCTGATGCTGCAACCCTTTAATATAGTTCCTCATGTTGTGGTGGCCCCTGCCCCCCACTGTAAAATTAGTTTGTTGTTACTTTATAACTGTAATTTTGCTACTGTTGTAAATCATAATGTAAATATTGTGTTTTCGAAATGGTCCTAGGTGATGTGGTGGTTTGAATGTAATTGGCCCCCATAAGCTCATTGGGAGTGGCACTATTAGGAGGTGTGGCTTTGTTGGAGGAAGTGTGGGGGCGGGCTTTGAGGTCGCCAGTGACTCAGTTCACTTTCTGTTGCCTGGATATCAAGATGTAAAGCTCTCAGCTCCTTCTCCAGCACCATGTCTGCCTGCATGCCACCATGTCCCACCATGATGATAATGGACTGAATCTCTGAACTGTAAGCCGCCACCCCACTAAGTGTTTTTCTTTATAAGAGTTGTCATGGTCATGGTCTCTTCACAGCAACTGAAACCCTAAGACAGGTGATCCCTGTAAAAGGGTCATTTGATCCAGAGGGGTCGTGACCCACAGGTTGAGAACCACTTTCCTAGAGACTCTGAAACTCTTAGTATTCAGTGCCTGCAGTTTCTCTTCTCTGACCCCTGACAGCCCTCTACTTTAGCTTCAGTTCTTCACCTTCTCGTGATTTCTGCTCTTTCTCTTTTCCTTGCTTGCTTTCTTGTCGGACCTGTTTAGCTGGATCTTGTCGTTATGGCTGCTGTCACAGATGCCAGCATTCAGGAGGCAGCTATTGCTACCCTCACTCCTGCCGCTGCCGCTGCTGTTGGCCACTGCCGATTCTCATCTGTCAGACAGCTGGTCACCATGCTGAACTCACGGCTCCACCTGCTCACCACTCAGCTCTGCCTCTCCTGCGCCCCGTCACCTGCCGCCCTTCTCTGGGCCATATAAGCAGGCTGCTCAGCTCATCCTTCAGTCCTCTCTTCCTTGATGTTAGGCCATGAGCCCAGTGAAAGGCTTCCGTCGGGCGGTCTTCTCTTGCCCGCCTTTAATGGAGAGGGCTGAACTTCAAAGCGAAGAAAGAATTAGTAGCATAGATGGTTAGCGGTGACGGGTAGGAGGAGAACAGCAGCCGCTTCAGTGTCGGAAGAGCAAATGGTACCCCGAAGCCGCAAGAGCAGTGTGATGGAGCTGCACCTGCAGGGGAAGCCGCGGAGGCCATTACATAATTTCCTTATGGCATGGGGGCATTCAAAATGACTGGAGCTGCAGTAAGGATAATCTGTCTGCTCCTTTGACTGGCAGTTCTTTTGCTCAAGCATCAAGGGCAGGTGGGAGTGTCTAAAAGTCACCAGTGAAGGAGTCATATTGCCCCTCCCCCAAATGTCTTTGCTTATTTACAGGAAAACAAACGCTAGAGTGAGTGTTTGCCAAAAGAACTTGTCATTAGCACTGCTGGTTATTTTAACTGGCATTCTCCCAATACTTAACATTGGGCCACGGGGAAAAGGCCCATCTTACCTGTCTCATGTCTGTTTTGCTAAGGCAAGACCCTTCGGATGGGAGAAGCTTTTCTCTTAGGAGAATATCTTCCCAAACATCCATGAAGCAGAACACTTCTTAAGAGATGGAAGTGTGAACAAACTTGGCTGCTCATGCCCTACCCTGGCCTTTTATTTCAGGAGATGGTGGTTCTTCATTCTAAAGCAATCATTTTTCTCTGCTGGGCAACTATCAGGCACCAGAATGGTCTTAGTTAGGGTTACTATTGCTGTTATGAAACACCATGACCAAAGGAACTTGAGGAGAAAAGGGGTTATTTTGCTCACAGTTTCCTATAACAAGTCATCATCAAAGGCAGTCAGGGCAGGACCTCGAGCAGGGCAGCAACATGGAGGCAGGAGCTGATGCACAGGCCATGGAGGGGTGCTGCTTATTGGCTTGCTATTCATGGCTTGCTCAGCCTGCTTTCTTATAGAACCCAGGACCACTAGCCCAGGGATGGCATCACCCACAACAGGCTGGGCCTTCCTCATCAATCACTTAGAAAATGCTCTACAGCTGGGTTTTATGAAGGGCTTCTCTCCTCTCAGATGGCATTAACTTGTGTCAAGTTGACATAAAACTAGCCAGCGCAAGAACTCACTCCATCCATGCCACAGGTGGAAGTTTCACACCATGCCAGTGGCTAGGGGATGGCCAGGAAAGTGATCCATTGTGAAATCCTATATTGGGTTGTTTCTTACTGAAAGGACATTGGAGAGTGGGCAGTGTTTCTTATAGAGCTATTATTACTGCTTTAGAATCGAGTAGTGTTTGTCATACCTGAGGTACATTGGACCTGATTCACCATGGCCAGCTTCTACTCCTTGGTCAGGCAGTTTCTCCATGTCAAAAGTGGAAGGATAGGATGGACTTTCTCACTGAGCAGCATCTTGGTATTTGAGCATGGTACTCTACCACTCATTATCATTTTTTTTATTAAAGCTTATTTGGGGGCATAATTAATAGAAAGAAGAATTCCTTGATCCATATAAGTCATTTGTCTAAGCAGTCATGGTTAACATACCTGAATCATACTGGTGTGGGATGGAGCCAGGGTTGGCAGATGTCTCTACAAATGTCCATGATTCACTGATTTTTGCAGGTCTTTCTTATTGGACTTTCTTTGGACTGCCAGCCCCCAACTAATAACATGGAGTCTTACTATTCATTATGAAAGCTTGGCCTTAGCTTAGGTTTGTTCCCAACTAGCTCTTATAACTTAAATTAACCTGTTTCTATTAATCTGCATTCTGCCACGTGGCTTTTTAACTCTCTTCCATTCTGTATGTCCAACTCCATGTCTGGCTGGCAAAATCTGTCTCTCTTCTTCCCACAGTTCCCATCTCTGCTCAGAAGTCCCACCTACCCCTCCTGCCTAGCTATTGTCCATTCAGCTCTTTACTAAACCAATCAAGTGCCTTAGGCAGGTGAGGCAAGACAGACACATCTTCACATGGTGTAAACAAATATCCTGCAATACTCCATTGTAGCCAGTGTTCTGTATGCTGTGTCTTCAGCCAGTGGCAAACATTTTAAAGTCTTACTCTTTGTTTTCCTTGTGTGGTCAAATATTATTTTGAGGTGTATTACTTTGTTTATGTTGCATTTGTTTAACTCTGTGAAGCTGTGTTACTGTTCCAGTCTAAAACACCTGACAGTCTAATAAAGAACTGGCCAACAGCAAGGTAGGAAAAAGGATAGGCGGGGCTGGCAGGCAGAGTTTATATAGAAGGAGAAAACTGGGATTGGGATCTAAGATCTAGGAGCCAGAGAAGGAGGAGGACTCCAGGAGCCAGCCACCCAGCTACACAGCAACCCACAGAGTAAGAGTAAGATTTACCAAAGTTAGAGAACAGGAAAAGCCCAGAGGCAAAAGGTAAATAGGATAATTTAAGATAAGGAAAGTTGACCAGAACAAATCCAAGCTGAGACCAGGCACTGATAATTAAGAATAAGCTTCTGTGTGTGATTTATTTAGGAGCTGAGTGGTGGGCCTCCAAAGAAAAGAACCAAGCAACAACTTACAACATCCTTGAGACAGGCTCTCGGGCTGGTCTTGTACTTGCTAGGTAGCTAAGGATGACCTTGAGCTCCTGATCCTCCTGAGTGCTGAGAGTTCTGGGGTATAGCCATGTACCTCCACAAGTTTATACAGTGCTGGGACTCGAACCCAGGCCCCTGTACATGGTAGGCAGTCATTCTGCCATTGAGATAGATTTCCAGCCTTAAAAAACCTAAATATTTCACCAACAAAGCTAAATGTTAATTACATTTTTAAGTTTAGGTTTTTTATGTTCTTCATCTTCTATATATTTTATTATATTAGTTGGTATTATATTTTGAAAGGATGATGAACTCTGATCATCACACATGGTATTTAAGTATAATTTATTTTGATAGTTGAGAAAAATATTTATTGCAGATTGGCTGCTAATGTAATTTTAGAAAATTAAATATTGTGAAAGATAGAACAAAACAATGCTATAGGAATATATTTAAGGTATATTAGCAATATATTTAAGGTATATTGTTTACTTCCAAACTAGAAAACTATAAAATAAGAAAGATTTCTTCCATAGAAAATAGACAAACAAGAAGCTAATAATCAAGAGATCACATGTCAAAATACAATTATATATACATATCTATACTAAATGCTATTTTTATGTCAATAACGTGCTTAAATATTTAGTTTTTCTGTAATTTTCCTCTAATTATATGAGTTGGTAATTCAAATGCTAGGGGAGGGACATGACCAATTTAGACAATTACTCTAAATTTAAATTTTCATCTCAAGTGGGAAAGAATAGCTTTTATGTAGCCTTTTTTCCCCACTCCATGCAAAATTATGCAGAGTTAAAGACTTTGAAATACTTAGAATCATGATTTAATGTATCCAATTCTGTAAAGTGGAAAGGTAGCCTATTAATTTCTCCTTAGGGGTTTATTAGCTTCAGCCACATAAGAGACTAGTTAGAAAGGCATCCATCTATTTATTGGTAGTTAGGAGAATCAAGTAATTTTTTTTTATTCTAGCAGTTGAGAGTATAAACAAGCATTTTTAATGAACAATGCTGAACCATTCTCAGCATGAAAATATTTAACGGCTCTTCTAGGACAAGCAAAACCCAACTTTCTTTTTTATCTCTGCAGAGCATTGCAGAGAACCGTGTGCGCTGAAGGTGCACAAAAAAATGCTTTGAGAAATACCGGAATTAATGTGTCCAGAAACAAAAGAGTAAGCGCTGGAGGAAGTTGAAAGCCAAACTCACATGAAATGTCTGGGGTGTTTCGGAGGATGTGAGTACATTTAAAACAAAAGAGTTTGTACAGGTGAAAAGTTATTTGTCTCATTAACCCTCATTTGAAAAGCATTCTTTCCCTCTAAATCAGTGATTGATTTATTTTTCTTTCCCTGCCTGGAGCTTCCCAGTGCTGAATTTCAGCTCCTGCTTTTTGTTATTCCCTCATCCTAACAAAATACCACTCTACTTAAGTAGCAGAGCTCGGAAAACAATGTTGCCTTTTGACAACAAACTAAACATTCAGATGGCATTTTAATTCCAAAACTTAAAAAAAAAATGCCGATGTTTTGCAAAAATTGTAGCTGTTTTTCAGACCTGCTGGATGAGCCTTTCCCCAACCCATCTGTTTTGATGGTGCAGCAACTTTTCATGGTCCACGCTAATATCCTACACACTCTGCTTGCTCAGCACCATCCTTCCCCCCATTAGCATGTATTCAGAAGAGACAGGCATTGTCTTTCTCTGTGTGTAGAACACTTATCCCTCAGGTATTCAACCTTTTCCTCCCGATTCAGAAACCAGCTGCAGTATTACACACACACACACACACACACACACACACACACACACACACACACACACACACACACACCCCTAATGTCTTTCCCTGAGCCACCATCCAATATTGCACCTAGGGATTTCAAGGTTGATGCCTGTGGTGGCTCTACACCGAGACTCTAATATGGAGACTCATTACAAGCACAGCAGAGACATTTTATGCACTTGTTATCTGAAAGGGAACGCATGCTTATGTAAAACTTAAGGTACAAAAGCTTAGGAAAAGATTACAACCGTTCCACCTGATTGCTTCAGCCACAGCTTGACATTCCCAAAGGATAGATGTTAAAGAGTATTTTTTTCAGAGATAGATAAATTGACTTATTCCGGTATTCAGTAAACATTTGTTGGGAGCCCACTGTGTATATAACAGCAGGTATAGTGATGGACCATACAGATGTATGGCTTACTGTATTTACCACACGAGTGCCATTTCCTAGAGGGCTTTACCAACAAAATCAAAACAAAGAGGGCTGATTATTGTGAATGGAGATGAAAACTATTCCTTATAAACATTGGTACCATGAGCAGACATCCCCAGCAGATATGTATTACTCATGGATAAAAAGAGAGGGTTTGAAGAAAGACTTTTGCGTTCAAAAAAGTAGACCTAAGTCAAATTTGGTTGAGGGTCAATGACAGAAACATGAATGCCTTCAAGTTTTGCCAAGTGCAGGGACACCAGCCCACCTTGATTTTGGAGGTCATCTGTTTTCTGAAGCCACTGTACAGCTCTAACACTAAGAGGTGTCAATGCAATGCAACATTAGGATCTCACAATCAGATGGTGGTGTGTGTGTGTGGGGGGGGTTGCAGGTATCAGAACCTGCTCATGCTTTAAGAATGTCATTAATTAGCTGGGCGGTGGTGGTATACGCCTTTAATCCCACCACTCGGGAGGCAGAGGCAGGCAGATCTCTGTGAATTCGAGGCCAGCCTGGTCTACAAAGTGAGTTCCAGGAAAGGCACGAAACTACACAGAGAAACCCTGTCTTGAAAAACCAAAACCAAACCAAACCAAAACAAAACCCAAAAACCATCACCAACCACAAAAGAATGTCGTTAATTGCCTTTAATACAGCAGCATAAGAATAATCAAATGGCTGCTTAAGAGAAATGTTAAAAGGCTTTTTATCTCTGAAGAAACATCTTCTGAACTGTGAGCTAGATTCACTAGAGGGTGAATTTTTTAACACTGCTGAATCCATCATAGAGTTATTCCATAAAATGCAGCATAACCATTTCCTTACATTTTCTATGTAATTTTCAAGTTTGATGGAAAGATGAGTGGCCTTATATCCTTTAGGTTTTTGGACAAAAGGGGTGATCAAACTTTACTCACAGTAGCACAGAGATGGGGGCTATTACAAATTCATAGACTTGAACATCAAGCAGGTCCCTAGGAAAGAACACATTTAACATATCTAACACTAACCATCATAGCTTAGCAGCTCTGCGCACTGTATGTAGAGGTTCCTCCATCACACTCTGGTAGCCATCCAGGATCCAGGGCTCGATGCTGCCACCCAGTTTTGTGGGAGAAGACTGAGTCACAGGTTACTAGCTAAGAAGAAATCTGAATGCAAAATTCCAACTTTGATTTCTGCTGAGTGAAAACCTTTCATGCCATCACAGGATGGAAAAAACCTGATGAACCATTGTAGCTGGGCCCATCTGTACTCAGCATCTTTCTCCTGTTTTCTACAGTGGTACCTACACTCATCTTCCCACTGGCACCCCAGAACTTGCTGACCCCAGATTGAGGGGTCATCTTTGAGGGTGTGTCCTACACATCCTCTTCTCCATCCTTCTTCTTCCTGCTTCTTATTTTCTGACTATGGCTGGCAAACCTCACTGATCTTGCATCTTTAGCCTCAGTAACCCGACCATAATGCCATATGTAGCCAGGCTCTTCCATGCCCTCCATTTCTCTGTGTCCACTGGAAACTTGTGTGTTTAAGTTGCTCTCCCAACCCCACTTGGCCAACTTCCCATCACCTTTTCTGTGACTCTTTCCCCCATATTGGACCTGTCAATTTTTCTTGTTTTCCTTGTAGTTTTTTTTGGGAAAATCTCTCTCAGTCATAGCCCATTCTTTGCTTCTGCTTCTTTCATGACTACCATCTCTCTGATACTGTGTCTTCTTCCTTTCCCCTACACGCTCTCATGCTTTCTCTGCCCAATCTCATTCTTCACCTCAAATGGCTATCTATGTGTTGCTGTCTGTGGTGGTTTGAATGAGAATGGCCTATGAGGGCTCATAGATTTGAATACTTGGTCACCAGGGAGTGTTACTATCTGAAAGGATTAGGAGGTGTGGCCTTGGTTGGAGGAAGTGTGCTGCTGGAGGGTGGGCTTTGAGGTTTCAAAAAGCCGCTTCCAAGCCCAGAGTCTCTTTTTTCCTCCGGCCTGTGGGTCCAGATGTAGAATTCTCAGCTCCTGCTCCAGCACCATGTCTTCCTGGGTGCTGCCATGTCTCCTGCCATGATAATGATGGACTAGACCTCTGACACTGTAAGCCAGCCCCAATTAAATGCTTTCCTTTTATAAGAGTTGCATGGTCATGGTGTCTCTTCACAGCAATAGAACAGTGACTAAGATTCTGTCCCTCAAAATCACATCTATACCTTAAATTGATTATATTAAACTTTAGTTCTATGTATTTAACTACTGCCTGGCTTTTCTTTTTAAATGTCACACAGTGTCTGAGAATGAGCATGTTTGAATTGAAGACTATCTTTCCTTCAAACTTTTTCTTTTCTTTGGTATCCGGCTGATATGTGCTCAGTCTAGAAATGTGGAAATTGTTCTCAGCCCAGTCCACCAGCAAAATGGTTCAAAATCTCTCATAGATCCATGGACATAAAGACCAGATCTCTGTTACACTGTGCTAGTGCCTGCCAACCTGTCTCATTTCCCGTTAGAAGGACCACACCATCCCTGCTCTCTCATTCCTTCTGTCTTCTCAGCCTTTCTTCATTCTGGAACCAGAGTTGTCTCTCAACAGAATGTCTTACCATATCATTGCTTCCTGTGTTCAGATCACACAATGGCTTCCATTATAAAGCTCAAACCCTATCTTGTGTCTCACTCTGCACTTCATGAGCATGCCCTTCAGCTCCCTTCTCACTCCAGCACCCTTCCCCCTCACCACACTACTCTCCACTCACACCAGACACTTTCAATTCTCTAGCATACCGTGGTCTCTTCAAGTTTCAGGCCATCTGGTAGGCTGTTCATTTTACATAGATGCCCTTTCTTATTCTCCTGACCAGTTCATTTTTATTGTTTAGCATGATCATTTATTTCATTTAGAAGCCTTGACATGTGTCCACAGCTTGGCATATCACAACAGTTCTTTTGTTCACAATTGCATAGTCAAGCATCTTCTTTTCTGCTAGACAGTAAGACACAACCCACCATTGTAGTGCTGAGTACTCATTATAATAATGCTTATTCATGCCACTGAATTGAAGATAATGAAAAAGGCATTATTTTGGATGACCTCTTGGATAGGTTGCATGAATTTGCTTAAGTTCTTCAGAAATCACACTAAAATCCTATCAAATAAGGAGAATGGCCAAGGAAATGGATACATTTTATGTGTGTATCAGATTTTCATCATCCATTCATCTGTTGGTCGGCAACTAGGTTGGTTCCATTTCCTTGCTGTAGTGAATAAAGCAGCAATAAACTTGAAGGTACAAATATTTCTGTGGTGGGGTATGGGGTTCTCTGAGGATGTGCTAGGAGTTGAGTATCTAGGTCATATGGTAGCTCTACTTTTAACTTCATAAGGAATCCCCAAACTGATTTCCATAATGGCTATATTCCTCATGTCTTCTCTAGCATTTGTGACCATTTTTCCAGATGATGGCCATTCTGACTGGGGTGAGATGGTATTTAGAGAAGTTGACCTTTTAAAAATAGTTATTGGCCATCTGTTGTGTAAGAGACTTTTCCTAGGGAGATGCAACACACACACACACACACACACACACACACACACACACACACACACACACACACACATCTACTCATCCCAGATAGGGAGCCCATGACAGATCAAAGTATGGATACCATCAAAGTCGAACTTGGTGAAAAAATGAGTTTTATTGGGGCTACTTACAAGAATATGGGTGAGGGGTTACTTACAGGAGTATAAATGATTCACAGTCTACCCTAGCATGAATGAAAGCTCATAAAGCTGGGAGGCTGGAGCCCACTGCACAGACCGCAGGAAGCTCAACAGGTTGGAGAGTGTCCTTAGTACCTTAGTTAGTCTAAACCTCTTCCAGGAAGCTCAGATGGCTTCTGCTTCATTCAGGCTGCTTGGCTCAGTCCATTGCTTTTGTGGTTTGCAGTGTCTAAGAGTGACTCTCAGCAATCTTTACTGTTGACTCTTCTGGAGGGATGAGGCTAATGATTAGTTAGTTTCAGAGACAGCCTGAAGCTATTTTGAGTTGGTTACTTTCTGTCTTAAGGAGCTTTTCTGCAGGATGGAATCTTTCAATTTTGGAAGAAACCGCTACACAATACCACTTGTTTCTTTTTTCAAAACTGCCCATTCAATTCATTAGCCTGCTTTTTGAGTGGCAGTTTTATATCCTTGATATTTAGTTTCTGCAATTCTTTGTAAATTCTGAATATCAGCCCCTGGTCTGAAGAACTACAGGTAGTAAAGATTTTCTTCCATTTGATGGCCTGTTGTTGTTGTTGTTTTTTCTTTTCTGCTGTTAGTTTTCTTTACTGTGCAGAAAAAGTTTAGAATAGGATCTTAATATGAATTTTTAGAACTTGCTATGTAGACCAGGCTGGCCTCATACAGAGATTCATCTGTCTCTGCCTCCTGAGTGTTGGGATTAAAAAACTACCATGCCCAGCCATAACTTTTTAATCTCATGTAGTTCCATCTGTTGGTACTTAGGGCTAATTTTTGTGCCATTGATGTTCTGTTCAGAAAGTTCTTACCCAATTCAGCTTTTGAAGAATGTTCTCTCTTTGTCTGTCTAGGAGTTTCAGTGTTTAAAGTCTTTGATCCTTTCTGAGTTGATTTTTGTACAAGGTGAAATATATGAATCTTTTTTTTTTTTAATCTTTATTTGAAGCATTTCAGTGCATTGTGACAGAAGTTCCGCAAGTTCATTTGTATGGAATGTTTTTCAGATGATGGCAAGGCCTTGTATTTCCATGGCCCCATTTAAAAAAAATACATTTATTTTATTTTATGTGTGTGTGTAGCTGGAGAGCTTCTCTCTGGGTCCGCCAAGCCCCGGCAGCCCACTTATAAAATAAACACACAGATGCTTATATTATTTAAACTGTTTGGCCTAATGGCTCAGACTTCTAGCTAGCTGT
This sequence comes from Peromyscus maniculatus bairdii, assembly GCF_049852395.1. Taxonomy (NCBI): domain Eukaryota; kingdom Metazoa; phylum Chordata; class Mammalia; order Rodentia; family Cricetidae; genus Peromyscus; species Peromyscus maniculatus. The sequence goes on along the minus strand of NC_134866.1, from coordinate 26,152,732 downwards.
TTTTATATCTTAATTAACCCATTTCTATTAGTCTATAAGTTGCCATGTGGCTTGTGACTTATCAGTATCTTAACATCTTCTCATGGTGGCAACTGGCAGCATCTCTCTGCCTCAGCCTTTCTGTTCCCAGAATTTTTGTGGGTGAAATATATGAATCTTATTTAGGTCTTCTGAGGTAGATAAGGATCATTTCTTGCCTAGGATATCTTTTTCCCAATGTATGTTTCTGCCTCCTTTGTCATTACATTTAGTTGTACACCCAATGGTGGCCTCACCAGGCTCCAATGGATAGTTCCAAATCAGTGCTCATACAAATGGCCCTGGTTAAACTAAAGATGTCACCAAACCAAACAAAAAGTCATGAATCTGGGAAAGGGACCAGTAAGGATAGGAGTTTGTTGGGGATGGGAGGGAGACAAAGGAGGTGTTGAAGAGAAGAATAATCAGAATTATGTGTGTTTGTGTGTGTGTGTGTGTGTGTGCATGAAATTGTCAAAGAAAAAAATTAATTCCCAAGAAAAGAAAAGGGAACAGTAGCCAGCTCCACATGGACAATTTTAAAAATGATTTATGTAATTCCATTTTAATAGGTTAAGTTCTTAACTGTAGGAGTTTAAAGAGTAAACACACATGACAACCTGAAAAAAAAATGGAAGGAAAGACCCCATGGAGATGGATGGATGAGAGTAGGATGAGCCATAGAGAAATAGTGCTACCCCTACACTAAGGCTATTCTGGTGGTCCATCCACCTGCCACTCATGTATCACTGAGTACCTTGTATCCCATTAGCCTCTGCATTTCCCGCTGTCACCTCTTCATAGCGGATGATCTGTGAAGAGACACTATAGATGTTATCATTCTGACTAAACTTTCCTCATAGAAATGCACTTAATTTAAAAATATCATCATGACATCACAGAGATGGGCAATTTCTTACTTGGTATTGTAGTTACCATATACATTTGAGGGTAGGGCAGGGATGTAGAAGATTAAGAAGTATTTTTTAAAGAGGTACACTAATTTCAGGAAAAAGAAAAGTTGAGTAAGAAAGGGGGTGAATTTGTAGTACTGTGTCAGAATGTTTACGCAGAGATAGTAACATAAGCCTTAAATAGAACTGCCAAATGTGCTATAGCTATCTTAGAAAGATGGAGGGAAAGAACTGAGTATGTGTGTTGGAGGGAGGGTCTAGTAAATCTAAGTCATCGCTCTTGAGAGTGGAAAGTCAATACACGGTATTTAAAACTATAAACCCAAGAAACAGTAGCTTTAGGTTGACCTTTCAGAGATTGTTGTTAACCACTTTTGAAATTACAAAATGGTGACATTCTGACTAATGGAAGTCTGGAAGAGTTGATGGAGATTGTTTCTGTGTAAGGGAGTAGGGTGACATGGGGAGTTTGTATTGTATGTGTGTGGTGAGTGCATGCATGCACGCACGTAGAGATCAGAGGACAACTTTGTGCAATTGGTTCTCTTCTACCTTTACATGGGATCCAGGGATTGAACTCGGGTCACGATGCTTTTGCGAAAAGTGCTTTTATCTGATGAGCTCTCTTGCCAGCCCCTCCCTTCACTATAAACTTCTTAGAAGTTTATAGTGACATTTGAAACTATGCACATTAACTTTAGAAAAATTAAAATTAATAAAAAAAAACCAAGTAAATGGCTTACTTACAAATCACCTATGTGGAATGAATGACCCTAGTTTCTGATGAGGTGTGGTCGAAGGTAGTAATTGATCTGATAATAGCCACCTTCTCTCCTTTAAGGAAGCTTAACTTTTAAAAAATGACTATTAGGAAAGCTTACTCCAAAAAGACAAAAATAGACTATTCTAATAGCTCGTTTAGAACTTTAATTGGAGATTTAGTTGTGTCTTCTTCCAATTAAGCTAATTGAAGTAGAACTCTGATTGGGTCCTGGGAGAGGGGGAGTTCCCCAGCCGAGGCTCAGAGAATAAGAGATGTAGAAGCAGATGCTAAGTGGTGCCGGTGAGTCAACTCTGGAGGGGTTTCAGTTAGTTACCTATTGACTGACACATGCAGGGAAAGTAGCCAGAAAAGTTCTGGAAAAAAAAGTCCAAACAAACCCCCAAACAAGAGTAAGTAGTGGGAGGCCTCACCAGGGCTTTACATGAACATATTTGTATGGTCTTTGGAATTTTAATTGGAAGCTTGCCACCTTTTCAGGAGAGCTTCAAATATGGAAAACTTGGAGGGTATGTGCAAAAATATGAGAACTTACTGATCTCCTCATCAGCTCTGGAAACTTCTTTCTCTTTTTGATTTTTTGGGGCAGGCCCTCCCTCAGTAAGGAACTATCTTTCTTAGTCAAATGATTTACCCACAATTCCTAGGGCACACCTTGGCTTCTGTTGGCTCAATGGTTTTGTTTCTATCTCAGATTCAGGTGTGCAGTAAGAGTCTATGGAATTTGTTCTAAATGCAGTGCCTTCTTTTCTTGTTTGTGCTGTCTTGGACTGTATTAGACACAGTGTTCACTATCTAGTTCCTCTGAAGAGGTGCTATTGCTCAGCAAATACTATATTAATACCAACCAACCAACCAACCAACCACATGAGTAAGCAAACAGGGCTAGGGACATACCTCAATGGTAGAGTCAATGTGCTCAGTGCAAGCTAGGCATAAGGTTTCTATTCACAGCATCAAGGGTAAAAAAAGAAAATGAATTTACAAAAGGGTAGATTTTAATATGTCTACTATAGTGTATATGGGGCCTCCAACGTGAGTAATGCCTAAGGCTGGTGGTGTGCAAAAAGTAACCCTGACTTTTTTCTGGTATTCATCAAAGAATTTGCATATTAAAGGATGCAAATTTGCTTCCTTGAGGTGCTCAAGTCCTGATGCTGAGGTCAACCTGCCCCTCTACCTTCTCTTACCCAGCAGCCCATCCTTTGAACTTTTCCCTTTCACCAAATTATTATTATTATTATTATTATTATTATTATTATTATTATTATTATTTGGCTAAGTATATTTTTGATTGATTGAGAATTTTTGCGTTAATGTGTTTTGATCAGATCCACCCCCTACTCCCTCCCTTCCATCTCCTCCCAGATTGCCTTGCCATCATCTGCCAATAGCTCTTCAGTAAGGGTGGGACTTTAGTAGCTCCTCCTCCATCCCTCCTGGAATTTTAGCTGGCTTTATCTTATGCCTGAAGCCACAGCTGCTGAGAATTCTTTTGTGCAAACACTGTCATGTGCAGAAAACCCTGTTTATAGCAATTTGACTCAAGCTTTAGCTCCTATAATCTTTCTGCTCTGGGGTGGTTGAATGAGAATGGCCCCCACAGGCCATTTCAATACTGGGTCCCCTGTTCGCGGAACTGTTTTGAAAGGATTAGGAGGTGTGGCCTTGTTGGAGGATGTGTCACTGAGGGTATGGCTTTGAAGTTTCAAAAGACCACTATCATTCCCAATGCTCTTTCTACCTCAAGGTTGTGGATTCAGATGTGAGCTCTCAGCTCTTTGCTTTGCCATCATGGATTCTAACCCTCTGAAACCATAGCCAAATTGAACTCTTTCACAGGTTGCCTTGGTCATAGTGTTTTTTGTTTTTTTTTTCACAGTAATAGAAAAGTAACTAAGACAGTAGTTGGTACCAGGAAGTGGACAGTTGTGGTGACAGGCCTGATTGTGCAGTTTTTGGAGGGTTGTGGAAGATTTTGGATTAGGAAAGCAGTTGAATGCTATAAGCAGGGTGCACTGGGTCATCTTAATTTGAGCTTGAAAGGCAATAGTGTGAGAGCAATGCTAACTATGGGGGCCCAGCTCAGGAGATTTCAGAAGGGAACAATGTTAGCAACTGGACTAGAGATGATTCTTTTGATACGAGGCTGCTCCTGCCCTTGTCCTAGGAATCTTCCTGAGGATAAATTGAAAAGTAATGGACTAATTTCCTTGGCTGAGGAGATCTCAAGACAGCCTAATATTGACTCTGTCCCGTAGTTATTAGTAATCATATGCAGGTCTATAATGAAAAAGAGCAAATGTAGCAAAAAGAAATAGAAAGTATACAGTTCAATGAGGGGGATGTGTTCCAGGAAATTTAATGTTGGAGCCAAAGGCTTGTGTTGAAAGGACAAGAAGATTAAAAAGAGGCCTGACCTGAAATGAAATAAAGGGAGGATGCCATTTGGGCAAAACACCACCCAGATAAGCTCCCAACTTGTAAAAAGAAAAGGCCTAAGGAATTTTCTGTTCCTAATCAGCAGCAACAAGTCAAAACTGCTATGGATGTGATTCAAGGGTTCACCCCAAGTTGGCAGTCAAACTTGCCATTGTTTGTCCATGTGACTTCATTCATGATAGGTCCATGAATACAGGTGTTGTGGGATCTTCCTTTTCTATTAAAGAGAGCTGCCAAGGCTGGGTGTGTGGTAGAGAAGTCCCTGCCTGGAGGTCTTGAGAGACTATTGAGTATTGGTGAAATTATTAAGGCCACTCCACGTAGTTAAAAGGAGATTTATTTAATGGCGTAACTTACAAATGAAGGAATAGGCAGGTTGAGGGTTTTGGGAAAGATGCAGCAGTAGTCCGGCGATGTTCTCTGGAGAGAACTCTCCTCAGTCCACCTCTAGCGTCTGGGCTCCCAGCAGCAAGAGAGTGTGGCACATCTCGATCTCGGGTCTTCAGGCCTTCCTTTGGCCCCGCCTTGTGGGCGTGATAGTTACCAAAACCTCAATGGGGGTTGGAACTTCCAGACCAAAGCTGGAATGGCTACCTACTACAATTGAGTGAAGCTGTGAAAGTGAAGCTTGGGTGTGTCCCCGTGTCTGTGTATGTTGCTTGTGGTTTTTCTTTGGCTCTTTTTCTTGTTTGGTTGTTTTGTCCTGTTCCAATTTGTTTTAACTTAATTTTATTATTATTCCTTAGATTTCTGTTGGTTTTCTAAGAAGAGACAGAAAGGATGTTGTGGCTCTGGATGGGAGGGGAGGGGAGGAGGAATAAGAAGGAGTAGGGGGAGGAAAAAACCATAATCAGAATATATTGTATAAAAAACTATTTTCAAAATGTAGACAAGAGAAGCCTAGATTATGTTGGAGAACCTAAGATGTTAAAGGTGCCAGAGTCATCGGGTGAGAGCTGCATATAAGATGTGGAGCCAGCCCAAGAGAAATCTGTATCTTACAGGCAGTCAAGCCAGAGGGGTGAAGCCACTTAAGCCTTTTAACATCAAACATGGAGCTATGGGATTTGGAGTCTGGGTCCAGTATTTCCTTACTATGTCCCCACTCTTCCTTTTTGGAATTATAATGAATATTTACTTTTGCCATTGTATGTTGGAAGCATGTAATTTGATTTTTAATTTTACAGGGGTTACAATTAAGAGATGGCTGTGAATCTCAGATGAGACTTTGGACTTTCAAACTGTGTTGAGATTATGGAAGACCATGGAGACTTTTGAAGTTGGACTAAATGCATTTTGCATTATGATATGTCCACAAGTTTATGGGGGCCAAGGTGTGGAGAGCGATGGTTTGAATGAGAACAGTCACCATAGGCTCATATATTTAAATACTTGGTCCCCAGTTGATGGAAATGGTTGGGAAGGTTCAGGAGGGGTGGCCTTGTTGGAGGAAGTATGTTATTTGGGTGGACTTTTTGTTTTCAAAAGAATTCTGTAATTCCCTGTGATCCCTCTCTGCCTTTTGTTTAGCGATCAGGATGTAAACTTTCCACTGCTCCTTTGTTCTGCCATCTAAACTCGTGAAATTGTAAGTCTAATTAAATGCTTCCTTTTATAAGTTGCAATGGTTATAGTGTTTCATCACAGCACTAAAAAAGTAACTAAGGCATGTCTGCTTTCCTACAATAATTGCTGAGCCTTGGTGGAAGAGGTATGATATAGATGTCCCATTTAAAGGCGAGCACTCTTTTTAGATTTATTTTTAGTGTGTGTGCGTGTGTGTGTGTGTGTGTGTGTGTGTGTGTGTGTGTGTGTGCCCATGGAGTTCAAAAGAGGATGTTGGATCCCCTGGAATTACCTGAGGTGGGTGCTGGGAACTGAACTCTGGTCCTCTGCGAAAGCACTACTTGCTCTTAACTGCTGGGCCATCTTTCCAGTCCCATGCCATAGTCTCTTATTCACTGCACCTTGGCCAGTTGTGCGTCATGGTATTAATTATCATTTTCTGCAAAAATAAAAGGCTTCTCCAATGAAAGTTGAGATATGCACCAATCTATAGGTAAAGATAAGTATTTGGAGGGCTGTTGGTACTATTTAGCAGAGTAATGGTCGTAGGTTCTCCTTCAGGGTCTTTGACTTACTCAGCCATGTGTTCTTGGCCCAGCTAACAGTAGCAGGCATGACTTCTGTCTTGTGGAGCAGACATTAAATCCAATCAGAAAGCACTTGGTTGCTCCCATAACTAGTCCATGCCACTATTGCACATTAGAGCATGTCTTGCCAAGCCAGTCAGCATTAGAGCTCAAAACTGATAAGATTCGTGACTATTTTTCCTCCCAAGCATTGTGCTATAGCTGGATGCTGTGTCTTGCCTGGTCCCACAACTGCTTATAAAATAATCATTCAGAGGCTTAATATCATTAATTATAAATGTTTGGCCTATGGCTCAGGCTATTATTAGTTAGCACTTACAATTAACCCATTTCTGTTAATCTATGTATTGCCATGTGGCCCGTGGATTGCTGATAATGCTCTGGCATCTTACTCCTCTGGCCACTGCTGGTGTCTCTCTTGACTCCACCCCTCCTTCTCCCCATATTCAGTTTGGCTTTCCTGCTTAGATATATTCTGCCTTGCCATAGGCCAAAGCAGCTTTATTCATCAACCAATAAAAGCAACATATATTCGCAGCATACAGAAGGATATCCTATATCATTTCCCCCTTTCTGTCTAATTAAAAAGGAAGGTTTTAACTTTAACATTGTAAAATTACATATAACAAAACAGGTATCAGATAAGAATTACAGTTACAATATTTAGTCTATTTATATTTGGCAAAATTAAAGAAGATACTCTGTCATTTATCCTCTCTTTGTGAGTCTAAAGTTTTATATCTAATTTATCTTTTATCATAACTAAGGAAAACTATAATTATAACTATCTAGTCTTCAACTCAATCAAAGACCCCAGAAGGATATAATGTTACCTGAGTAAACAGGAAGTGCCTTGTAAGCAACTTCTAAAATTCTGGAAATGATATCTGTCTGCCTGGATGGTCACAAAAAGCTCTTCTGTTACATTGGGGGATCCACCATTAGCCAACAAGCTAGAGTCTCTGGCAGATTTCTCAGTGAAGCAGGAAATTTGAAGGACTGTCCCGCCTGTTTTGGCAAAATTTGTCGATCACTTTCTTCTGTGTCCTACAGAATGTCTGGCAGACTCTTTCATGAAACAGGAACCCTAAAGGACTGTCCCAACTTGTTTTGGCAAAGTTCAGCAGCCAATTTCCTGTGGGTCCTGCGTGTCCAGCTTATACAGCATACAGTCAAGCACTCAAGGCAAAAGCAGTTTCTTGCCCAAATTGCTAGCCTTGCTACATTGAAATCAAACTCCATAAGGAGCTTCTTCAGTGTACTTCAAAGGAGCTTCTTCAATGCCCATCATTCTCTTGAAGTAATTGGTGGTACCAGGAGCAGACATGTTTCATTGTTGAGAAATGTCTAAGTTCTTAAAACACTTTAAATGCCATATTCTGTAGGTTTTTGAAGTGTTTGAAGAATGCCTACCCATCTGAAATGTATCTCTGCATATCTATAGAACCTAACTAATATGACTGTACGTTTGACTATTATAGATGACTATTAATTTGTATTTCTTTTTTTTTTTTTTTTTTTTCCATCACAGGCAATTTATTTTGTTCTATTCATTCACAGTTAATACAGAAAATACTTGGAAACATTTCCATATAATGTTTGACACAGAAATCATCAAATAGAAGTATACAATGTTGACAGGAGGCAGTATATTTATAATTTATAACCCCAAATGTATTTATAAATTAGAAATGGAAAGATCTACAAATGAAATTATGAAGGTTCACCAAAGTCATTTAATCTGTCAGTTTCTCATTCATTTTTATGTCTTAATAATATTCTATTGTATGAATAAGCCACATTTTATTTCTCTCCAGTATTTGATAGCTATTTGAGTTGTTTTAACTTTTTTGCTATTAGCAACACACTGCTGTAAACCTTCATGTACATGTTTCATAGGTGCACATTTTCAGTAGTTTGAGGATATATTCCTAAGGGTAGAATTGTTGAGTAACAGAGTAACAATGTTTTGCATTTTGACCAACCACCAAACTGTTTTGCCAAAGTGGCACACCATTTTACAATCTCACCAAATCCTTGTTTTTAAGGCTCTGATTTTTGTACAAAAGCATTCAATCATTCTGTCAGACCAAACCAGGAAAAGTTAGCTATACTTCAGAGCTGTTCTATTCCATTTACTATGCAAAGCCATTCTTGGCGTTTGCAACTCTCAGCCCTTTTGAGTATTCTTGCAGTGTTCACCTTTTCCTCCACCACTTTTTTTTTCTTCTTTTTTCTGGTTTATTTCTATCTATTACAAATGTATAAAAAATCCTCCATCAACGCTGCTGTTAGCAGCAGAACCTTGAGAAATATACCTTTGGTTTGCCTCAGAAAAGGAACACATATTGCACTGTAAAATTTATAAAATTGGCGCAAAACATTGTGATAATGTTACAATACCAGTTTTAAGAGTTCGGTGACTAATGAGGAGCCAATGGGATACATGGAGAACTGTGAAAGCAATCTCACTTAGCCAGCTATACACGTAGACTGTAAATCTACATTCAGATCATTTCTGAACTAAGACTATCATCTCAGTTTATCTGTTGAGGTCAACCAGGAAACCCTAGAATATACCTTGATTTTTGCAAAAAACAAAATAGGGGGAGGGGTTTCTTCAGCATTTCAGTCCACGAGTAACAGTATCCCAACAGGCAAAGTGTTCTCTCACTGTCAACATAGAATGAACTGCTGCTGGAGGTCAACTTGGGCTTTAATTTGCATTAGCACTTACATGCATAGTAGTCCAAGTTGTTGACCTCATGACTTTAAAAAGTAATTTGTATTTCTTAACTATATGTTACATTTTTAAATGAGCTGTATTAGCACAATACCTTAAATAAGAGTAGAAATATAAATAAATATACATATAGTATAGCAAAATTGACCTTAAATTTGTATCAATAAACCCAAATCCCATGCCAATGTAAAGTATTTTGAGATTAATATTTGTTTTTTGGGTTAAAGTAGATTTAATAATCTATCTTTTTATCATTTCTATATCATATCCTCCTTTTTTTTTAGAAAGAGATTGATTATGACCATTAATCTTTTATAACCAACACCCTTTAAATGAAAACAAACATTATTGTGAATTTCTATACTATTTCCTGTTGATTGAGGGTGCTGGTAATCTTATAGGGATTCTGAGAAAATTTAGAATTATGCAAGTCCTGACTAGGGTATTTTGTGTGCCTGGTCCATCTTAACCACTATCCTTGAAGCTGTTGTGGATGTTATATCACCTGAGCCATCATTCCCACTGGAGACCTTTCAGGGGGTCTTGCTCGATCAAACCATGTTAACCTGGAAGCAAATCACAGGTTTTCATCTTCTGTGGAAACAAAAGCAGAACTTCTTTTCCAAAGCAACATATCTTTAGAACTAAATTTCAAAGTCAATACCTTTAAAGTATATATGTTGATTTAGCTTAGCAGCTTCTACAATCAAATGTCTCTCTGCAGTTAGCTCACTAACAGTCAAAAAATTCAAGGAAAACATAATAATATACATAATCTAGACTCTCTGCATTTTCCATCTTTATGTGGTTTATTATAATTTTTATTCTATTTCTTTTTCAAGGACCTCATTTTATTATCTTCACATTATTCTTCTAATCTATGACTGTCTCTATCATTTTCCCTTTCTTTTTCAAGCCTATGTACAGTTTTTAAACATACTGTGACCCATTTAGAGGTTTTTTTTTTTTTTTTTTTTTTTTTTTTTTTTTTTTTTTTTTTTTTGTCTGAACCTATCTTTATTGGGCATCTGTAATCCTTTTTTGATCATTGCTTTTAAACTGTTAAGCAGGCATGACTCGGACCAGAGCTGTAGCTTTAGCTGATGGCTCTGCCTTGTTCAGTTTTCCAACATAGTGAAGGTACCAAGGAGAGTTTTGCTTACCCCCCAACTTTGGGGTCCATGTACCATGACGGGAACCTGTCATGCTGTGCCTAAGCCTGAATGCTGCAGCATCTCTGTCCTGCGGCCCGCATGAGAGACATAACTAGGAAGCTGTTTTTGGCTCCATTTATGTTCTACAGCTCCCCCTTTAAGTTTTCTCAGGTCTTATGTGGAAATTCCTGCCCCACGTTGGTTGGGTGCCAAACATAGCCAGAGGCTTTTCTGCATCCTGCCTGGTCCCACAGCTGCTTATAGAATAATCACTTAGAGGGTTATATTAATTATAAATGTTTGGTTGATAACTTGGGCTTATTACTAAGTAGCTCTTATAACTTAAATCAGACCCATTTCTATTATTCTATATTTTGCCACGTGACATGGCATTACCGGTCTGCTGGCATTTGGTTCTTGGACTGCTGGATGGTATCTCTCTCAACTCTGCCCTCCTTTCTCCCCGTATTCAGTTTGGCTTTCCTGCCTAGCTATATTCTGCCCTGCCATAGGCCAAAGCAGTCTTATCTATCAACCAATAAAAGCCATATATATTTGCAGCATACAGAAGGGCATCCCATATCATTCTGCTTAGAACCTTCTGTCTCTATGAAATCTAACCAATCGAAATGGAGCTTCCATGTTAGTGCTAGTTTTATTTCTCAATTTCCCAGCAATAGGGTCTTGCCATCAATTTCTGGTGGGTAACCAGAAGCAGTTGCAGTGGCTTTAATAGTTTTGAATGGGTCTCTGGGACCCTTTGACCAACAACTTACAGGGAGCTAACTGTCCTAGTTTTCCGTCTGTTGCTATGATGAATACTTCAATCAAAAACAACTTGGGTAAGAAAGGGTTTTGTTGTTTTGCTTTGTTTTTTCATCTTACACTCCAAGGGGAAGTCAGGGCAGGAATACAGAGCAGGAACCTGGAGGCAGGAACTGAAGAGGAACCCTGATTACTGGCTTGCTCCCCTCTGGTTTTCATCTTGCTTTGTTATATAATCCAGGGCAAACTGTCCAGATGTGACACCACTCACCTGAGTTGTTCATCAAGAAAATGCCCACAGGCCAATCTCATGGAGGCAATTCCTCAACTTCTGTTCTCTCTTCCCAGGTGACCCCAAGGTGAATAGAACAGCAGTGAACATGGCTGATCAAATATCTCTGTATTAAGATATAGGATCCTTTGGGTGTATGCCCAGGAAGGGTGTGGCTGGATCAAATGGTAGTTCTATTTCTAGCTTTTTTGGGAAGTCTCCACAATGGTTTCCATAATGACTGCACAAATTTATACTCCTACCAACCACGAATAAAGGCTCTCCATTCCCCATGTCCATGTATGCATGCCTGTCATGGTACATGCATGTTGGTCAGAGGGAATCTGAGGGAACTAGATCTCTCCTTCCATCCTGTGGGGCCTGGGGATCAAGTTCAGATCATCAGGTTTGGCCCAGGTGCTTTTACCTCCTGAGACATTTCCCTGACCCTCACCAATTTTATTTATTTGACAAAAAGTCTTCCTATGTAGCTCTGGATGTCCTGGACGATATAAAGTAGACCAAGCTGACTGTGAACTCTCAGAACTCCATCTGCCTCCACATCCCCAGTGCTGGTGTTAAAGGTGTGTACTACCATGCCCTGGTCACCAAATTGTTTTGAAAGATGATAGATGTTGGTGGATTCAAACTGAGGCAAGCAGTCTGTATGGAACATATTTATTATTTTTAACATAAAGTGTTTGTTAAATATATATCCAATTGTGATTTTATGACATCTCAGAATTTTTATATAATATATTAATAAGTCAGAAAATACTTTGTCATGTTCTTTTTGATTTATAATAAAGAAGAATATTATACCTAACACATAAACTAGGTAGTAAAGTATTCATCACAGAATAAGTATTCAGAAATCATTGATGATCAGGTCAATTTTTAATCTATTACTTAATTTTTTTAGATAACACAAGTGGATGCTTTTCTACAATGCCCAAGGCGGTAACAGAAAACTCTAAGGTAATAAATTAGCATTAGGTTGGAAACTGTGACATTCTGAGATAATTTCCAGCTCTTTCTGAATCTCTGCGAAGCTGTAAGTCATGGGAGAACCAGGTGTCTTTGTCAAGCTTTTCACCCTGACCTTCTGAGAATGAGAAATGAGGACAAAGACATAAAAATGCGATCAATACACTTCTGTCTCCTCATTTTTCGGTGAATGAAAGGACAGACAGGGAGGGTTAAAACAGAGAATTACCATATTCTCTCAGTGTCCAAGTTAGGGTCACTATTGCTGTGATAGAACACCGTGACCAAAAGCAAACTGGGGAGGAAAGGGTTTCCTTGGCTTACACCTCCATATCACTCTTCATCACTGAAGGAAGTCAGGATAGGAACTGAAGCAGGGCAGGAACCTGGAGGCAGGAGCTGATGCAGAGGCCAGGCAGGGGTGCTGCTTATTGGCTTGCTCCCCATGGCTTACTCAGCCTGCTTTCTTATACAACCCAAGACCACCAGTCCAGGGATGGCACGCCCATACTGGACTGGATCCTCCCATCAGCCACTAATTGAGAACATGCCCTACAGGCTTGCCTACAGCCAGATCTTCTTATGGAAGTGTTTTCTTTTCCTTCCTTCCTTCCTTCCTTCCTTCCTTCCTTCCTTCCTTCCTTCCTTCCTTCCTTCCTTCCTTCCTTCCTTCCTTCCTTCTTTCTTTCATTAATTTTTTCATTTGTTTTACATACCAACCACAGTTTCCCCGTGCTCCTCTCTCTCCATTCTTTCCTCCCACCTCCCATCTGTCTCCACCCCATCCTCTCCTCCTCCATTCAGAAAGGGGCGGGCCCCCCACGGGAGTCAACAAAGCATGGTATATCAAGTGGAGGCAGGACCAAGCTCCTCCCCCTGCATCAAGGCTTGGGGAGGCATCTCAGCATGGGGAATAGGTTCCAAAATGCCAGCTCCTATGCCAGGGACAGGTCCTGATCCTAATGCTAGGGGACGCACAAACAGAGCCTGCATAGGACTGACCTAGACCCTCTGATTATGGGTGGCAGTTGTGGAGCTTGGAGGCATTTTCTTAACTGAGGCCCCATCCTCTCAGATGGCTTTAGCTTGTGTCAAGTTGACATAAAACCATCCAGCACAGGATACCCATCTGCTCCTCCTTCTTTCTTAGGTGATTTACTTTAAGTTTTGGTGATGTCTCACCCAACTCTTGACATTGTCTCAACCTCTAAGAATTTTGCTGTCGTATCAGTGAACAGCCATTGCTGAGTTTCTGCTGCTCACAGGAAGTAGGATTGAAAAATAGAAAATGAAGCCCAATTAAAGAAGAATAGTAAAAAATACATATTTTTTAATTGCTACTCAAAGATTTGTAGCTGTTAACTTGCCATGACTATACCCACCTGATGGATCAATTGGACTTTCTATGGGTATCTCAGATGCCACACTATTGGACTGAAGCCTATCAGTGGAGCCAATGACTAGCTAATATTACTTCTTCCTTCCTATCTGTGATAGACAGTGTTTATTCACTATAACAAAATACCTGAGTATTGCAGAACTCTGTCTCTGGGTACACTGTGGCTATTTGTATCTTGAAATCATTGAAATCAGAGCAGGTATGAGCATCAGGAGACCCCTACAAAATTGGACCTATTTATACTTTCTCATGGAAATTGGGGAGGCTTAGGAGGTATCTTAAGATCATGAGGTTCCTTCCCAAGGATATATGAGTGGTTAACATTTTCTGAGAGGGAAGGAGATTCTCTTATTTTATGGAAAGAATTTAAAGTCTTTGGTTCACCAGCTAGACTTGAGTAGATTAGTTACTTGGGACTGTCAGTAGTGTCCCATCTGGGCTTAATAGATATTTGCTCACATCTCCCCAGAAAAAGTCATGTGATACTGAGATAACCAGCTTAAGGGAAAAGACTTATTTTTGCATTTATTTTCAATATTTTAGCTCATGTCACTTAGCCCTCATGCTATGGGCCTAGGATGGCCTGGTATATCATAGCAGAGGGTTTGTTGTGAAGGAAGCCTATTCATCTCCAGGTAGCCAAGTAGAAAAGAGGGGGATGATGGATCCAGGGTCCCAATAGCTCCTCCTTCAAGGGCATTTTTCCAATGGCCTAACTTTGTCCCATTAGGTGCCACCAGCTAAAGGTTACCTCTTAATAGTGCAATGGGCTAGGGTTTAAGCCATTGGCCCATAGGCCTTTGTGGGATGTTCAAGATCCGAACTATAACACCTCGTACTTTATTCACAGCATCTGAATTGCTGAAGGAGAGACAGAAAGTGCTAATTCCTCTCCTCACGTCTTATAGGGCATTGCTTCTTGACAGGGGTTCAGTACAATTCATACCCAAAGTATCAACGTTGCATGATTATACTCATATAAACAGTTAGAGGTTTTGCAGATCTGGTGGAATTTGATATTTCTTGGGGATATTTTTTCTTAATAGCACTGTTCCAATTTTATAATAAGAATTACTTGGGTAATTGGGGTTAATAGACAGAAATTTGCTTTTCAGGCTTTCTTTCTTCCCACAGAGCTTTTGGACTCATCTCATGGAGAGTAATGACTTTGGGGCCATAGCTGCCATCAAGCTTAGAATTTGAATAAAGAGAAACTTCCCTTTTTCCCCAATAAATATTCACTCAAATGGACATGCATACAGTGGAGAAAATGTGGGGTTCAGTGGCAGGATTGCAGAGTCTGCATTTTAAAAAAAGTGAGTTTAAGTAGAATTCTTGTGATGGGGACCTACAGGCAAATGGCCCTACGTACTTTGTTCATGAAATAGGAATGACACAGTCTAATGTACAGTTACTTTATTAAGTAATATAAATGATAGTTATTTCTAAAGTGCTGTATAAAAGTAAGGCATTATTAGGCAGCTAAGCAAAGTTAAAAGCTTTAATAAAACCTATCCTTGACTGACTGTATGAAGGCAGTTTTTTGCCAATGTGCAAACAAGACATGTTCGCCTTTAAAAGTTAGGTTTTTGAGACTAAATGGCTTAGGAAGCAATAAAGATGATCTAATATGTCAAGGGAGACATTTTAAAAAAAGGAATAAGTATATTATAGAGAGAAGTAGGAGATGATCTACTTCTTTTAAAGAGCCATATCTATTCATAGCATATTTGGAAAAAGTATTGAATTCGGGAATATGAAACCTAGAGAAGCACTATAAAGAATCATGGTGTCATTCCATATAAATTGTTTAGTGGGGCAAACTATTATTAGTAATGGGACAGTAAGTCACATCAGCCTTGATGAAGGGTATATGTCTGTTTTGTCTAGTGCTGTGCCTTGTCACATTGATCTGTGCCTCAAGAGTAGGTGTGCCCACGATTGCTGCAGAATGAGCATCCAAGTGTAGCAGTTAATATTGGAACTGTGTGAACAAGGCTCGCTGATTCCAACTCCTGAAAGAAGATGAGAGCCAATTGTAACAGCAGGCTAAGTCTTTTAGCTTCTTAACCTATTGCAAATTTTGAAAACCCCAAGAACAGAAGGCTCTTCCCAAATGTCCAAAGTGGCTAATCAACAAAACTTCGTGTGAAAGAGAACACAGTCTTGATTAAGGAAGTTCATCTCTTAGGTTTGAGATAGAACACTGGCCAACATTACTTTATTGGTGATGGCTTCTTAGGGTATTCCTATGTGGGAGTCCAAGGTCTTAGGAAATCAATGAATGTGACAATTGATTAGTAATGCCTACCCTGGTTTTTAACCTGAAACAAAGGTTGCACTTGTAAATGATTTCTGACTTTCTCTTTTGATGATACCTACATTATTATTGTGGGATGTGCTTTAGTATAGTGATTGAAATTGGGGGGAGGCTTTGGGAAAGACAGTGTGAGACTGACGGGAATTGAAGTTATAGATGGCAAAGATTCTTAGTGCCCAGCAGCTACACATGTGCTAGTGTATGTATCCTAACCTCTTCCTACATAGTTTGGGGCCGTGAGGCTGAGTTCTGCTTGCCAGGGATACCTTGGAGGCTCCCCAGGACATCAGTAGAAGTGGGAGGAAGGCCGCAGCTGCTCTCAAGACTCAAGAGTAAGATATCAATATTATGGAGACTTCAGATTTTTTGTTTTTTTGGTTGTGACAAACAGGGTTGTTTTCCCCTAATCTTAAATAAAAGTATAACGGAGAGTGGTTTATTATGACAAATAGAAAGGGCTCATCTTACTTAAATGTCTGCCTAGGCTCATGAACTGTTTCTTGAAGATGTTACCTTATGCTTCCGGTATACCGGTATACCGTCTTACCATGTTGGGTTAGGGAATTATGGCAGCATCCTTCAGTCTCTGTTGGCTCTGTCTATCCTTAGGGGTGCCACAGTTCTGAGAGTGGTACAGAGTTGGGGGGCAAGGTGAGAGTGCTTGAGCAGGAAGAAACTTGGCTCTAGAGCACAGAGTGTACTAATGTGCAATATCCCTAGCCTTCAAAAAGTTTATTTCTAACAGCCTCCTTTCCTCCTGCAGGCTTCTGTTTTTGAGTACATTACCTTCGAAAAATAACAAGCACAAGGAAAACCAAACAATAGTGCGTTTCTACAGCATCCATATCTTCTGATGCCGCTTGAGTTTGCAAAGCCCAGTCCCCTTCAGGGTCCTCAGCTGAGACCAATTCTAATGCTCAGGCACCCTTTCCTTTTTTCTTTTCCCTGTTCGTCTGTTTGATGTCTTATCTCTTGTGGCGGTTTGAATGAGAGGTGTCTATAATAGGGTCACATGTTTGAACCCTTGGTGCCCAGTTGGGTGGCCCCGTTTAGGGAGGTTGCAGAGCCTTTAGGGGTGGAGCCTGGCTGGAGGAAGTATGGCATGCGGGGCGGGCCTTGACGGTTTGTAGCCTTGCCCCCGCTTCTGGTTTTCTCCCCACTTCCTGTTTCCAGCTAAAGATGTGAGGTCTTGGCGTCTTGCTCTGGCCACGTGCTCTCACGCCTCCCCCACCACAATGGCCTCTCTCTCCCTGGAACTATACGCCAAAAGAAACTCGTTCTTCCCTAAGTTGCCTTTGGTCATGGTATTATCACAAAACCAGAAAGGTAACTAATACCCGTCTCTTCCCGAGAGGAGGGAAGATATTCCGGTCTGGCTTGCTGTTGAACTTTCCACAACAGACTGTGTGTTCTTAACCGAATATACTAGGAACCAACAAATGAATAAGTGAAAAATCTCCTTGGCACAGCTATGAATTCTACTAGTCAAAAATAATTATCAAACAGCCTCCGCAGAAATAGGAGGCAGCTTAAAAAAGAATAAGATGCGAAGCGTTGCCGCTCCAAATGGCCTGAAAACATCTCATTTGCTCCATAGATCAGGATGTTGGATTTTATTCTCATTTTGCTCCAAGCTGGCTTTTGCTTTTTTCTTTCTTTTTTAAGTGGTAGACCCACAGACCATTGTTTCTTGAGGAATGAAATGAAGGATGTAGGTTTGGAAGGGATACAAACATAGCCCTGTCACTTTTTTTTTAAATCTGAAGCAATTACTGTGTGGACAAGCAACCTTCTCAATACAGTGACGCTATAAATAACAGCAGAATTCGTGGTGTCCCAGCAGTGTGATGCACAGGACAGTTCTACTGCTCTAGATGGCTGCCTGGGAGAAATGACGGTTCTCCAGCTACTTTCTACACAACTCATTAAGCTTACTCAGCTATCTAGGAAGTTGAAATACTGGATTCGGAAAGTTAAAGTATGTCAAATATGCTAAAAAACAAAACAAAACAAAACAAAACAAACAAAAACCTCCGTGATGACAAACAATAGTTGAGAGAATTGGGGGAAAAAAAAGCAAGTTAGAAAAAAACAGTTTATTAAGTAATATCATATAAATAACGTTACAAAAATTGATTTGCAAAAGGCATATTTACTCTTCGTGAGAAATCACTTTTTAAAGTTGCATTCTTTTCAAATTTATAAGACTAAGAAAAGAAAACCAAATAAAAGGAGCCATGTCAAGGAGTGTGTTATCTGTCATTTGACTACAACATAAGGCCCAGCCATACTGAGCTAGAGGGTCACTCTTTCCACCTCATTCTTCTGACACAGAAAACTTGGCCACATAAGGTGTGAGATTACAAAGGTCTGTCGACCTGGAGGAAGCCAGCCCGATTGTTTCCATCCACCCTCTCCTCTTGCTGAAAATACAAACAGACAGAGGACTCCAGCCAGTCGGTCTTCAAGCGTGGCTTAAACTTCAATTTATACTTGAATTATTTTTTAATTAAGTACAGTCGGTACCAGAAGCCTTTATTTTCTTGGTTCAGGAATCACAAGTCACAGGAGGAGAATGCCAAACTGCCTGAGCTTGGTATGACCACAGACGCACACGGCGTTTATTACAAGGCCCATTCTGATGTGAACTCCTTGCAAAGCAGTGAAAATAACCTCAAACAGACCAGCACAGTGGGTCTACAGGGTTCCCGTGTTCTTCTGAGCAGATCTATTAGACATTTGCTGCGCAAGCATTCCCCGTGAGTGCTGAGTGAGATTCTACATGTGGGTGGTTGTCTTTTAATAAACACTAAACTAATAGATCATAGAAAACGAAAAGGTTACAGAAGGTGCCTCAGATATATTTACATAGATAGCATAGCCTCACAAGACAGACCAAGCTCTCATTACAGCGGGATGCTTTTTTCTTTTTTCTATGACACTGAGTCCATGCCTCATTTGTCAAATAACCTCATTTGGAAGCAAATTTGAGTTTGTGGTTCATGTTTTTTTTCCCCCCAGTGGAATCAAGCAACTTGTAAAAGATCTTTTGAAATTAATCTAATAACCTGGTGTCTCCTCGGCTAAGTGCCTCAGTCCCTTCTGAAATATGGCGGGTAATAGTGTTTGTTTTCTTTTGACATCCTTTAACGCTTTTGTCTGCTGGCTCTGTCAGGCTAACATTCCCCCCAAATTAAAAAAATGAGAATGCATCATAAGTAAGGTATTACAAAACAGGGAGATTAAAGATTGTCTTGGCAATGCTTAAATTAAATTGAGGATGCAGAGACCATAAACTACTGGCTTTGAAAGTGAGCTATTTCTTTATTAACTTTAAACAAGTGTGTGAGCCAATGCATTGGCTTTCTAAGAGGGTATTGCTCTTTGCATTGAATATAGTCGGGGTCTGGTATTTTTAGTAGAGAATTATCCCTTTTGAAAATTATTCCATGAAGACGTCAAAGGAAGATTTAAAACACTGCAACCATGATCGTCTCTGAACTCTGATGAGACCACCGTGTAATTCCATTCTCTAGAAAAGACACATGCTTGTCAGAGCTTAGGCTGCAGCCCATCTTCCGGAAGACTCACACACCAAGTATTAATCTTTCTGCTCTTATCTGATAAAGAAGGTTGGTGTATTAATTTAAATACAGCGAACTCCTTGTACTTTGAGCCCACTTCTACAATATGACAATTCAAAAATGACTTCATCTAGATAAAGTAAAAATTAAAATTATACTAAATGAGTTGGTTTTTTTTTTGAAATAGAGGATGTCCTTCAAAATGGCAACGATTTTGAGTTTTTAGTGTATTCTTCCAAAGCAATTATGCTGCTTCAAACCTAGTAACCAGGGGCTGAGAGGATTTATTTGGTGGCTGTATTCCCGAGGACAAGGGATTTGTTTGATAAGGACAAGCACCTTATTCAAATATTTAGCTTGCACCCAGGAATCAGCTCTCCTCTTTCTAGTTGTATGTTTCTAATGTGCACAGGTTTACAGAATCTAAGAATGCCTGTTGGCATTTCATAAATCATTCTCCCCAAGAGAACACCTACTTCAGGATAAAGCATTCTATGTAGACCATTGTGTAGGAACACAGGGCACACAGATTACATAATGGAAACATTAGGAAGTTATTTTGACTTCTCAAAACTTGGATGCATCTAAGTTCCAGAGTCAGTCTCTTGTATAACACTTTGGGAAGTGGAAATGAGAACTAAGCCACATATTTTTATCCTGAATTAAAATGAAATCACCAGCTTTGTTCCATCTGAAAATAGAGTGATTCTCTAGCCGAACCTCCAGAATGTAAAACCAGGGAAGTTGTATTTACAGTGCTCAGATTTCCTCTCTTAGGGTTTTAGGAGACTGTCCTCACCTCATCCCCATTTGATTTATTTACTTATTTGAGGACAAATGTTTTCAGATTTTTGGAAGAAAGTGGATATAAAGTGGGAGAGTTTTAGCCTCATGCACAATGGCTTAATACTCTTTAAAATCTCAGCTTGTTCTAGGAAGCATTGTAAGAGGTTTAAAGGAAGTTTCTGTTGAAAAGAGGTTAAGAAAAAGTTAGACAGGCGTCAGTGTTCTTGAAACGTTGCTTTATGCTAACCAGTCTCCTACGTTCAACAAAGCAAATTTTAAAGTTGGACCCCTCCCTCCCCCCGCCAGCCTCATTGCCTGTGTCTAAGACCAAGACACAAAAACTGAGCTGAAAACTACTTTCACCCTCCAGAACAAAATTTCATCACTGGAAGAAATCTGTCTATGGGGATGCTCTTGACCTGGTATTTTAGTGGGAAGAAAAACTAGAGAGAGAGATGGTGCTAGGCTTCTCATTCTTTGCATGATGATTCTTAGAGGAAAGTGTTTATCTGGAGTCAACACCTACAGGATTCGAATAATGCAGTTTCTTGTAGATTTGTATCACCAACAATCTTTGTGATAAGATATTAAACAGTTATTCCAGTATTAATACTATCCTATTCTTGGCACAATGTGTGGTTTGCAGGATGGGATAAAAATGCTTTGGCCAATTACATCTCAAATAGCTTAACTTACTTTCAATATATACTTGCACTCAGAGGGAGAGGTCAACTTTATCCCAAAATGTTGGAAATTGCTGTTGTCAACTCTTAGAAATTTAACACCAAATTTCACACCAAAAGCTCAAAAGGGCAACTTTTGATGATACCTTTCTTTTTAAGAACTATGTTTCTTGCTTCAGTTTGTCACATGATGTAAGATACAAGATAGAGTAATTCTAATTTTACAATAGATTGTGCAAGGTGCTGTTCTCATGCTGTATAGTAGCTCTTACTAGTTTTCCTTGGCTATCTTTTTCAGTACTTACCCGTGAATATAATACATACTGACCCATTTCAGTGAAGCCATCTTGTAGTATTTGTTTGCATTCCTGTATGTGTTTTGTGTGTGTGTGTGTGTCAGTGTGTGTGTGTGTGTGTGTGTGTGTGTGTGTGTGTGTCAGTGTGCATATGAAGAACTAGAAAAATAAAACCCTAAAAGGTAGAAATAGCTCAAGTGTGAAATACTTGTTTCTCTTCAGGGCATTTCATCACAAACAGGAGAACATTCAGAAAATACAAAGGGCAATATGATTGTAATTTTTTTTAAACTGTAATCCAAATTCCACATTTCTCTTGTTTTACAGGTGCCACCTTTACTTCCTGGGCAAAAACTATTTAAAATCCAGCTAAACAACAGCGTGTTTCTAAATAGAAAATATGTTGATAAAACATTACCCTTAAATGGAAATGATGCTAAGATTATCTCTATAAAATTAACATTAACTGAAAATAAATCCCTATGACTAATAAGAGAAGTCAGCACATTCTTAAGTATATATTATCTATGTATATACAGAGCCTTTTCAAAAAGTTTTCAAATGAGGATGTTTTCATTACAGTACTTTGGAAATTTCTGATGACTGCATGGTGTGAGATCCTAATGAGGAGAGTCATTAGAACGTCCATATGAAATAAATGATTTGAACCTGCCAGAAGGATTAGCTTGGTTCAGTTGGGTCCCCTGGATAATAACTGACTAAGAGAGCCTAATTGCATAATTAGAGCAAGAATAGATTGGATGGATTTTATATTACTTTTCTGTTTTAGTTGAGACCATCACTTTATCATCAGTTCAGAGACAAAGATGGCAGCTTTGCCACGGAAGCCACCTTAGGAACAGTGGGGAAAGAAGACTATGTTTGGAACTCGACTGTCGCTTTAACAAGAGTCTTAAGCATTTTTGCTGAGGGCAATCCCAGCTCTTCTTTTGTGAGCATTTCAGAAACACGGAATGCAGGTTTTCACCAACTTCTCAGTGCCATTAATGTATGGGATGTCTCCGAAGGCAAAGGGCAGGAGTTAGGTTCAAATGTGACTGGGTCTAACCCTCCCCTTTAGCTCTAGGGTAGAATATTTAATCTAACCTTCCTACGTCAAGTTAATTATATAAGAAGTATTTGAAGAATATGAATTATTGTACTTTACACCGCTACTGTTGTCAGGTAGAGTAGATTAATAGAGACAACGACTACAGACAAAGAGTTAACATTTGCCTCAGAAAATTCTCTCAAGAACTTTGACATGATTAGACATGTTTCTCATTAGTTTACTGGTTGTTCAAGAATTAAGGGATCGGTGATACAGTAGGTGGCATAAAACCTTGAAATTTACCGAATCTTTTCCTTGTTAATGGTTTTTTAGCTATTTCTCTTTTTCCCTTTGGTTGGATGGGTGACCTTTCATGTTTCTCATATGCAGCAGATCATGAGTGTCAAGGAATACAGCCTTGCTTTTTGTTACTGTCTGAATGTTACCATTTGATTTGCTTCTAAATCATCCTAAAACACGGAAGGATTTGATGTTACGAGTAGTTGTTGGTACCAGAAACACCTCTTCCAGCACAGACAGGATGCCCCAGTTGTCACCTTAAATTCTTTGACACACATACACTCTTACAAACCCTTCTGTAGCTAATTATCTCCTTGAGAGTTGATAGACCAAGAACAATCCCCCAATTGTTGCCTCCTTTTGTGTTTTTCTTTTATGCTAAAGCTATATTTTTAATCAGTAAAGTATGATCCCTTCTCCCAGTAGCATGGGAAACGTACACAGTTGGAGCATTCAGTTGACCTGAGGCCATGAACAAAAGTAGTGTCCAGGCCAGCAGTAAGGAGCATGTGGCCAACCTGCCCTAAGAGAACAAGGGAAAAAACGCTGTCCCCTCCTCGCCTCCCCCGAGTGCCTGCTGGGCTAACTTGGTTAACTGCATGAACTAAAAAATAAAAATTTGCCTCTTGGAAGCTCATAAAAGTGTACTAGAAAAAAGTCTCTAACATTGGATCCGCACGGACTGCAGCCATTGACTTTTGGAACGGGTACAACAGAGAACCCTTCACGGAATAGTGGATAAATAGAAAGAAATAGCCACTTCACATATTCCAGTGTCATATTGGAAAATGAAAAAGAAAAAAAAAAAGGCAACGGATTAGGAGTCTTTATCACTGTCCATCCCTCCATACATATCCGCTAGCTTTTTGAACCGAGGGCCCCAGTCACTCAAATAGTCATAATCTTGGTCTCCATCTGTGGTCACTGACTCCAGCGAGCTCAGCGAGTCGGCCACAGAGCCGGTGCCTTCGTAGGCATAGGTGGCCAAGGAGTCGTAGGGCGGGGCTGTGGGGTCTGTGTCGTTTTCCTTTAACCTTTGGTTAATGAAATCTCTGACATCCGTGTTGTCGCGAGCTGTTGGAGTCCGTCGCGGTAGAAAAAGAGCTTCAGGCACAATGTCCCTGCGCGATTTGCTGTCCTCCATGGCTTCGGGGTTTCTCAGGGTTCCGATATCAAAGGCCTGGGTGTCCTCCTCTCCGCCACCTTCGTCGTTGTAACTGACAATGTTATCTCTGATGTCCTCTTTGGAAATGATCAAAGGCTCTTTCTTGCGCTGTCGCCTCAGAGCTGCGAACAGCACCACTGTCACTGGAAGCAGAACGGAAAACAGAAGGGAAGGAAAGTTAATTTGCCATCCAATTAACATGGGGAAGCAGCGCTGCTCCAACCTGCCGCTTTAAAACTACACTTGAAAACGCAGGCTCAATTGTTTTCCGGGTGTTAAGGATGCATTTGTCTCTATCCATTATCAGATAAGGACCCCAGGATGGAGTATTTTAAAAGGTTAGACTTTAACCAGATGATAAAATGCCATCGTATTTTGTCAGCACTTATTTTTTTTTGTCTTTGAAAAGGCAAACTATTTTCAAGGTAGGAAAAGTAATAATAATAAAAAAATTTTTTTGAGCCATAGAGAAAGTACTGCGTGCGATAAAAGTGCAAATTATGCCAAGCACCTAAAATGCTCCAAAACTGGTTATAAGGAAAGGGCTGGCACCTTTGGGAAGTGTTGAAGGCTTTGCATAACTCCACATTTAAAATAACTATTGCGCTATGCCTTCCTCTTCCCCCTACCCGAGAAGAGTGTAAAATTAGTTTAAAATCCCAAGCAGAGATGTGAATGTTTGCATACCTTCCCACATACAAAGAAATAGTAGTACAGATAAAACCCCTGAGAGACCCAGATTCCAAAAGCTACTCTGGGCCCCAAGCTCAACCAATTAAACAGGACCGACAGCAATACACTTCCCATATGATTTGTGTTTGAGTTAAATAAACATTTTTATATGAGATTTCACTTTTTAAAGACTTATGTCCCACAAGTTTGTTGGCCAGAATGTCTGTTTTACAGATATATATATTTTTTTCTTCTAGCTTAAATTAGAGGCAAAGCAAGATTTGTGTTTAAATGGCTTCTGATCTTTCTTCACAGCTGGCTGGTAGAACAAAGCTGCCTGCCTGTAGAGAGACATCTACCTACAAATGGGCCGATGGGTGGAAAAATAAAAACAGAGCAACAACTTACAGAGGAAACAGCCATCCAGCACAGAAAATGCATTACCAGCCTATGTTTGTCCAGCGGTATTTACTATAGGAAGCACCAGCAATGTCTCTACCATTTCACCCATTACATGGTCCAGTTTTTGTAAGCCATGAAAATTGAATTCTTGCAATAAGATTTAGGAGGCAAGTGCATCTTCCTCCTAATGAATAGATTTGCATGCTCATGGATCTATATGTTATCCTTTCAGACATTAATAGTATTAATACTTGGCTTCCTAGAGAGAGAGTTCTATGTACCAATTACTGCGCTAAGTGCATTTCATACTCAATCCCACTTAATCATCATAATAATCCTATGAAGTAGGAACCATAGTGAAAACCCCAGTTTACCAAAGAAGTTGAAGCCTAGAGATGCCACATGCGGCAGGCATTCACATCCAGGTCCACCAGACTCAAAAGGTTGCACTCTTACCTGCTGTGTTGGGAGCACACTGGGATGACTGTCTCTTTCCTAAGGAAATACAATTTTGCCATTCTCAAGTATGTGGCTGCATAACTGTCCACCCTCTCTGTTCTCGATGTCTCCAACTGTCTCATCCACCCAGAGTATCCATTCATTCTTTCAATCAATAATAATGTGGTGCCTGCTTTGTGCCAGGTATAGTTCTAGGCATTACCAGTATCACATGGGGCTCAAAGGCTCTGCCTCAGAGCATAAGCAGATGTATGGGGACTGTTGGATGGAGACAGAACATAAACAACACGTTGAACGAGTCAGGAAATTAGTAGAGGATGTTAAGTGCAATGCAAAACAAGAAAAGGCCGAGGAGGCCAAGAAGGACGGGGAGGGTTTCTCTGTTGGTTCCATGGGCTGTGCACTTCTGCATCATTTCAGGAAAGATGGGGAGTTATCCAAGGTGCTCTCTGGCAAAGGGGAAGGAGCTACAGGAAAGGCCCCCAGGGAGGTCTGTGCCTGTAGTATTTGAGGAAAAGACAAGAGTCTCAGTAGCTGAGCCAGAAGGAACCGAGAAGAGGAGTGGGAAGAGCTGTGTCCCCAGGCACCTTAGTGGCTTTGGGATACTTTCACCTCTACCTTGGGAGGTTGGGGATGGAGACCTTTAGGGTTTAGGGCTATTATGCTGCTTTCCAGTGTGAAGTGGCATGGATTTGCAAAACAGTGATGTAAGGAAGGGTAACATTAGGGATTAGAGGGTAGACCCTGCCATCTGCCCTTGAAGAATTCAACTCTAACGCAAATGAATTCTTTTGGTCATGAAAGGTGAGACAGCAAGCAGTTCTCACGCCCTAATTCTCCAGATTCAAGTGCTCAGATTTTCTAATTTCAGTCCTGCGGTCACCTGGAATTGGAGCCTCTTACAAGCGAGAAGCAAGAGGGCATAATCAAAAGTCCTAGGTACTCAGAGCTCATTCACAGTTTATTTCCCCGGCAATCACTACCTATGTCTTTTATCAGCCCAATGTATATTTGATGTCTTGATGGGAGATCTTGATGAAAGCTGACTTTTATAAATGGGGACTGGGCTGGGGCAGAAGCATGTAGAAGGGTTCAGGTTTATCTGTGAAGTGGCTTTGTGGTGACTAGTCTCTTCTTTCCCCCATTCTTCTGGGGCCAGAGGACAGCAGCAAGATTTTAGTAGGGGGATAGGGAGGGGAGGATGTGGTCAAATTCATGGTCCAATCCCATTATAGAACTAGCAGATCTAACAATTTGACCCCTCAAAGCCCATTTTTCTCTCCGTAAAAGAGAAGCAATAACACAATGCCAGGTGCTGTTATGAGGAATGAGTTAAATGTGAAAAAATTTCAAAACTCTAAATTTCTATATGGATTAGATGTAGCTGTTGTTGGGATGCTTAAAACATTTAATTTAATATTTACACGTGCATATAATATGTTAGATCAAATCTACCCCAAACTCTTCCCCTCTAGTTCCTTCCCTATACACCCTCAAACTTTTCTTTGAATGCTTTTAGTGTTTTCTTTTAGTAAAATACTACATGCCTTGGGATTCATCCAGGGACTGCTGCGTGGTGAGTAAGTGCCCTATCCCCAAACTACACTCCTAGGCCAGCCTCACTTTTATACCAGATTTCCTTGGGTACCAGTATGGCTTCCTTTCTCTGGCAACCTCTCAGGTTTGCCTCTAATGTCTCCAGGGATCCCAGCTTAAGTTTGATGTCTCTTTCAGCCTGGACTTTGCACTGCATTCCAGAAGCTCACAGAGAAACTCGGGATCGATATGGGAGCACCACACCAGTCTGGAATGAAAGACCTGGGCATAGAACTGAGCTCTACTGCTGGTTACATGTGTGACTTGGCCACATGACTTACTTCATCTCCTGCTGCCTCAGCTTTCATATTGAAGACGCAGATCAATACACCCCAGGGAGTTCCGAGGAGCAAGAAAAGCATTTGTGAAGCACCTTGGCCAGCATCTAGTCTATGGTGTGAACCTAGTTAAGCCAATACTCATTTTTTTTCTTAAAAAAGTTATGTACAGAATTCCCAAAACACTAGACAAGGTGTGGGAAGCACTGAAGCCAATTAAGAATAATGAGGAGGCAGTGAATTTATTGCTGGAAAAAAAAATGAAAGGGGAAGATAAAGTGAGTTAGTTAGAAGGAAGAAAGCAGAGAAGAAAACATGGAT
Source organism: Peromyscus maniculatus bairdii (assembly GCF_049852395.1). Lineage (NCBI taxonomy): Eukaryota > Metazoa > Chordata > Mammalia > Rodentia > Cricetidae > Peromyscus > Peromyscus maniculatus. The sequence goes on along the minus strand of NC_134866.1, from coordinate 26,125,192 downwards.
TGATGCCTGAAGGTCTCTAAGTTACATGCTACAGAGGTACTTGCATATCCATGATTATTGCTGCTCTATACACAATTTCCAGGAAATGCAGCCAGCCTAGATGTCCAAATAGATGAGTAAAGAAAACGTGATACATATACACAATGGGGTTTTATGCAGCCACAAACAAAAATGAAATCATGGCATTTGTGGGAAAATTGATGGCACTGGAAATCATTATGTTATGTGAAATAAGTCAAACTCAGAATGACTCCTCTATTTTCTTCTACAGAGAGAACCTAGATTAACATTATGTGTGCACATATCCATGTGTATGTATTTGTGTGTGTGTGTGTGTGTGTGTGTGTGTGTGTGTGTATCTATGTGTTTCGCTGCATGTAGGAATGTCGGTTACAGAAGTAGAAAGGGTCTAACGAGAAGAGAGGAGGTGGGTAATTGAATATATGGAAGAAAGCAGATGGGGAACCAGCTGGGGAAAGGGTGTAGTAGCAGAGGAGGGAGAGAATTAGAACCAAGGACGAAGACACAAGTGTATGAAGAGATCATGACGAAACACATTGCTTTGTATGATAACTTTAAAAAACAATTAAGAATGTAAAAAAGCTGGACAGATGACTAGAGAGAGGAAGGAGAAGGACTACCAGATGAGAGCTGCCTCTCCTTCCACAGGCATAGCTACCCCCATCCCCAGTTCCATTTTGACCAAGAACAATGATCAAGTCCTCCAGGTGTTATAGCTGCACAGCATTTGGGATGCTGATATGTCTTCGTACACTGTCATGGCAATATACCTTCCGATCTCAAAGTACTTTGTTTAAATCTTGCTTGGGAAGAGGATCATGGTTCTGAAGTTGAGTTCCCTGTCTTCTGTTGTATTGACAACATTGCTCAGTCATGAGAAAGGTCTTTCTTGTAGAAATGCAGGCCCTTTTCTATGCTTCTCTGTTGTTATTCAGGCTTCATTATTAGAAGAGGGTTTCCTCCTGTGCAATCTAGGTTAATGCTTTCTTGCTTGCTTTTCAGAGAGGGTCTTGTGTATCTCAGGCTGGCACAAACTTACTAGGTAGCCTAAGATGACCTTGAACTTCTGATCTTTATTTTTCCACCGTTTGAGTTCTGTGCTTATAAGCATATGTCAAACTTTGATCCTTTTTAGTCGTGTAGGCAGGATTGGAAATACAAATCTCTTTATTTTTAGAAGTTTTATTGTGTTTGTTTGTTATCCATGGGTCTTTTGTCTCCATGGATGTTTGTGTACCACATGTACGCCTGGTGCTCTTGGAAGCCAGAAGAGGGTGTCGGATCCCTTGGAACTGGAGTCAAAGATGGTTGTGAGATCTGGCATGTGGGTACTGGGAATATAACTTGGGTCCTCTGGAAGGGCAGCCCCTCTCCAGCCTCTTGTTTTCATTTGTGGAAGGGCTACATTAGCTGATATTTGAATTTTTTTTTTACTTGAGTAATAGTTAAAGGCTTGTTAAGCTTTCAAACTCAGGTTTTTGGCAATTAGTTGGTCGGCAGGAAAAAAAAACCCATCATTTGTATCATTGCTAGACCTTGTGCTGATTTTTGCTTCTTTGAGAAAACTCCTAGGAGAAACAACTTAATTGGGGAAAAATATATCTTGGCTCATGGGTTCAGAGGATTCAGTCCATGGCCACTGGGAGCTACTGCTTTTGGGACTGAGATGAGGCAAAGTGTCATGATGGCAGGAACATGTGGTAGAACTCAACTCATGTGTCCACTCAACTCATGGTGGACAAGAGACAGGATGAGAGGAAGGGTCCAGGGACAAGCTATATCCTTCAAAGGTGACATAATTTCTTCCACTGGGGCCCAGATCCTAGCAGCCCACTCAACAATGAACCCATCAGTGCTTCGGTCATTTGATGAAGTTTGCCATTCTTGATCCAATTCCCTTTCAGATGCAGCACCAACTGCGGACAACACCTCCAACACATGCGCTGTTCGGAGGAAGACGCCATATCCAAGCCATCACAGGTCTTGTGTTTCATCTTTATTACAGTCATTCCTTTGGGATCCAGATTCGCTTCCTAATGTTAGGAGCTATTTATGAACAATCCAAAAATTATATAGACATTATATATGTGGTAACCAGAAAGCAGCACTAAGCAGGTAGTTATTCCTTTGTGTAGTTCAAAGTAAGTTTGTTTCATTAAAGACACTGCCACACTTTTATTTTTTTTCCCCTGGGTGAGAGAGAAAAAGTCACCATCATCGTTTTCCAGTTTTCTGTTGATCTCAGATGTTGCCTTTGTAAAAGGGGTCTTTATCAGACACTCCATGCTGCATGACTTGTACTCTTCAAAATTTACCAGTGTTTGCCAAGTTAATTATCAGACCACACACAGAAGAAACAGGGCATATATATAGTGCTTTCTAATCCCCCCTGAGATGCATTTCAGTATGATAGACATATATTCTTTTGGTAAAATGGTATCCTGGGCAAGCAAAGACATGGGCACATATTACATCTGTTCATTCTCCAAAGCAAAAATGAGTTCATGTTTGAACAACACAGATTCCCAGCATATAACTCTACTCACCTAGATCAGGCTGTATGCCTTAATGGGGGAGGCGGAAAAATCTAGAGTGTCACAGTAACAGTGTGTGCCCCTCACCAAGGGGAGATAGGATGCAGGGAGAAGCAGTTTACCTAGTAGGATCACGATGCACAGAAGGATGGCCACCAGAGCCCCTGTGCTCAGCCCCGTGGGGTGGATGAGGGCCTCGGCGTGGCAGGACTGCATGTTCCCATGGTGGTCACATGCACAGACTCGGACAGTCACTGTCCCAGTGCTGCTTTGGACTGGGTAGTCGTTGTCTGAAATGACCACAGGCAGGAGATAGGTGCTCATCTCGTGTCTGTTATAGCCATTTTTCCGAGTTAGGATTCCTGCGGTGTTGTCTGGAAGCAGAAAGCGAAATGGTGAATGTGTTTGGGTATCACGTCATGCACTGGATAGGTGGCGATGGAAGTCAATAGATACGGATGGCACCTGAGGTCTGATCCCAGAGGGGGGTGGAGAAAGGGGAGGCAGGAAGCTCACTTACCTTTGTTGTCTTGTACAGTAAAGTTTGAGCCACTGGCTGCCTCCGGGGCCAAAGAGAAAGAGAACTGGTGTCCACTATAAGGGTCATCCTTGTCAACAGCACGTAGGGTCTGAATCAGCTGAAATAGAAACCAGAAGGTTGCCAAAAAGGTTTCACGACCCAAAAGTGTTTCTGACGGTTTTCCAAGAAATTACTTAATTTTATAGTCCGTAACTTAATGAAAATGATAGCTCTTAAAAATCCATCAGTGCGTTCTGTTCTAAGAACTGATGTGTTAGAAACCCATGGGGCCAGGGCTACTTCTTTGCTGTGGGTTCTACTCCAAAAACGATGTGGTATCCACCCTGACCTCACTCCACTGTATACCAGAAGCCCCCTCCTAAGCTGTGACAACCTGAATAGTCTCCAGACGTTTGCCAGATATCCCTAGGAAGCAAAAAAATCACCCTGGTTAAAAATCTCTCCTGATGAGTCATCCAAAACTATAAATTGTCTCAATGATGGTCTCATTGCCTCTTAACAAAATGGAAGTACTCTGGACAGCCTGTGTGAAAACACTGTCTTCTCATGCTCATAGGTTAGCAACTTGGGGGGGGGGGCGGACTAAAACAGAAAATTAATGTAAAAAATGCGGTAGCTTCAGCTTCCCACTTTCCCTGTACTCTTATAGGGCACTTCTGTTTTGACAAAGTGTAGCCTAATTTCTCCGTCACAGGCTGCAAAGACCAATTTCAGGTGGGTGACAAATGGGTGAAGCAGTGAGACATTCATGAATTTGCATCCCTTTACAGATGGGCAATGTAAATAAGTAAAACTGTGAATTATAGGCAATTGGATAATATGTTCTAGTTATTATTTTCAAGTACATATGCAAATTAAGCTATCTGTTCACCAATAAAGATTTTATTCCAGCAAGACTGTGACTAATCTATTTTAATGAAAACTTTAAACTGATTTGGAATCCACATCAGTCTTGGAGACTGATGAACTTCCAGTTCTTAAAAACTATTTGTTCTCTTATGCAAGTCAAACATTCGTCTTGGTTATTATTTATGGTATTAATCTCCTCGGCATCCACTTCATAGATAATTCAAGACAAGCCCTCCTCTGTGTGTATCATCTCAATTATTAGATCTAAATTAATCTGGCTTCCAATCTGAAGGTGCTTTTTAAAATACAACTCACCTGGTCTGCCTTTGCTTTTTCACAGACAAAGGTTTCATAGAACTCAGCAAATTCTGGGGCATTGTCATTGACGTCAAGAACTTTAATGTATAGAGGCACTCGGCTGCTTTGCTTTGGATTATCTGACGCATATCAGAAAGAAAGAAATAGGCATTATATGTTGATCATCATTTCCCCTTAGACAAGAGTCATGCACTCTTTCATTCTCATTCTTCCCCGCTAATCCCCTGGATAGTTGGAGGAGAGGCTTCTGATAGGAGGGTCGGGAGTTGATAACTCACGTTTTCTTTCTCTCATCCACTAAACTCAAATGTCTATTTGAATGTTCACTTAATATAACCTTACTGGACATCTGACACCTAATATGGGCTGGGACAGATAAGGAACTTAATAAAGATAGTGAATTTTAGGTATTTATTCTAATGTGGAGATAAGCACACTAAACATATGAATGTACAAAAGCACCAGATGGCGAAATTAAGCAGAGAAAAGGGATCGAGAGAGATGGAGCTGTTCTGTTGAATGGGATAACCAGGCATGCCTTCTCAGAGGGGCCATTTGTTCAGATGTGACTGGAAAGGAGTAAGCCATGTGAAAATTTCTGGGTTCCTAGGGAAATGAAAGTGCAAGTAGAGAGACTTTGGAGCAAGAGCAAGATGACTTTATTTATATAAGTTCTCGGATTTTGAGCTGTTGAAGGTGGTTAACAAGTTCTGACAATAGTATCCTTACGATCTCTAGCATCTGTTTTTTTTCTCATACTATCCTTTCAAAGTGAAAGTGGCTGTACATAAATTGTGGTATGTCTCAATCACCCATAGCTTCAAATATATTAGAGAAACATTAAATCCCACAACCAGAAAACCGTAGGCATAAACCCTAAATAATACATAAAATGACCACTTTAGTAAAAAGCTAAATTTCATGATGTTTTGAAAAACAGTCTCCCCCCCCCCCACAGTGGACAATCATTTGGTAATTTTAAAGCTTTAAGAGTTTACTGTTGCTAGCATCCACTGCAGTCCCTTGGCATAAATTCTAGAAACCAAATTCCTCTCTAGCAAGTGTCTAATGAGGTGTTCTGATCACTATCAACACCAGCACTTCTTCTTGCCCACACTGGCTGTTTGCTATTCCAAGCACTCTCCTTCAGCAACGTCACATCTCATGAGTTATGTTGACAAAAGGGAACTGTAATAAACCATTTGATATGGGATCTTTCAGAGCAGACATCCAACTGAGATAAATAAATGTGTTTAGAACTTCAGAAATTAAAAACAAAAAGGGATATCTTCAGAAGCCTATTTTAAACACTAAAATATTACTTTAAAGAGTATCCTCTTTTATGTTCTCCTGTCTAAAGCTCGCTGCTCATAGTTCACATTAATTTCCATTGAGTGAAACAATTTCATGGTTTTTTTTGGCACAATTTTCCTTTGAGTTTTATGAGGAGTGACATAAAATAATTAAACATTTTATTGATTATTTGGTGTTTTATATTGCTCAATTTGATAGACTATAGGAAAGTGATAATTTGTAGCTCTTAATTTGGTAAAGATTTTGAAATAGAAATTCTACAAAAGGTTAGAATGAATATCAAGGAGGTGTTGACCAATGCCTGCATCTTAAAAGAAATTGTTTTATTTATTCTCAGTGTATTTTAACCTCATTCTGTTCCCCGACTACTCCTAGGTTCTCTTCCTTACCCACCCGATTTCATGCTTTCTTTCCCTTAAAAAAAGAGAGAACCGAGTGAAGAAAAGAAGGAACTAGGTTGTCAGCCATCCATTATATGTGACCTGCTTTGTTAATTTTCAAAACTTACTGGTCTAGTAGGCCATTAACTCCACTCATGTCCACAGACAGATTATTAGTCTACTCAGCAGGCTCGCAATGGGTACATTTAGTCATATCAAAAAAAAAAAAAAAGTGTGTGGGGGGAAGAAACTAAAGGCACCATTGTTACGGAGTAACCAACCACTTTCTGATGGAAGATGCAACTCCATTTACCTTTCTTAGGATACTCAATAGGCTGTTATGGTTTAGCCACTTTGTTTTTTTTTTTTTTGTATTTTGATATGACTAAATGTACCCAATGCCTACATTTTGAGGATAGATGACTCTACCTATTCCCTTGCTTCCTATTTGAAAGTCCATTTTTTCTAGCTGTTTGTGTGATTTTTCTAACTTACAACCTTTGGGAAGTAGCATCTACTTTGTGCTTATTCTATTTCACTTGAAAGATATATTCTTTTTTTTTTTTTTTTTGAAAAGCATGTGTGTGTGTGCTTGCCCCAAATTTATGTTGGGTGTCATCCTACATCGCAACCACTTTGCTGATTGAGGCAGGTTCTCTTGCCGAATGCTTTCCTAGTCTAGATATCTAACTTGCCTTGGAGATCCCCTGTCTCCTCCTCCTGAATGCTGGGATTACAGGCAGCTGCCATATCCACCCAGCCTTTATGTGGACCTTGGGGATCCAGACTCCACTCCTCACACTTGCCTAGCAAGCTCTCTTCCTGCTGGGTTATCTCCCCATCCCGGAGAGATGCGTTCTTATTTTTTTATTTCTAAATCACAGAACTTTCACGGTTTCTTCTCCAGTCAAGATGAACCAACACACATTTAGAAGAAACATCATTGCAGGTCTCTCCCCAGGGCTCTTTCCCTCAGCCTGTATAGAGCAGGGTTGTCACGACGAGGTGCACAGCTTTGGCCATGCTTGAGCAAGCCCTCCCTCGGACCTCCTCCCACCAGTGGCGACAGCGTTGCTAAGGCTGGACTTACTGATCTCTGTTGCTATCACCGTGACGTTGTGCCACAGCAGGGTCTCCCGGTCGAGGAGTTTCGATGTGAAAATGGAACCATTTCCAGAATCAATGTTGAATATCCTGTCCATATCTGTGTGTCTATCCACAGAATACCTGAAAACAGAGAAGACTTGATTTTTCCCTTTTCATAAAGCAACTCCGAGAATAGCTCATCTGTTAATTCTCTCTACTTGTAGGGCTTTTAAGCATCATCTGTAACTGTAACATTAAGGAAAATATTTTGAGAAATTATATATTTACAATTAGGTTGAGTAGTACACACGCTAAGCAAGTTGTGTGATTTTGGAAATCATTGCTAATTTCTTTTTTTTATATAGATGCAATTAGACCAAGTTTATTTAATATATAATTTAGAGCAAGTTTATAAAATAACTGTTCAATCTCTTTGACTTCGTGTGTGTGTGTGTGTGTGTGTGTGTGTGTGTGTGTGTGTGCATGTGCATGCAGACGTCAGAGGCTGATGTTGGGAACTTTCTCAATTGCTCTCCTTCTTATTCACTGAGACACGGCCTCTTACTTGAGCCCAGAGACTGCTGATATGGCTGTTCTGGCTAGCCATCTTGCCACAGGGATTCCCAGGTTTGGCTTTCAGAGTTCTGGAATTCTAGTCAGGCTGCCATGTCTACCTGTCCTTTATGTAGGCCCTGGAGGCCTACTCCAGTCCTATTGTTCATGGGTCATCTCATGCACCATTTCCCCAGCATATATTCTATTTTTTTAAAAAAAGATTTATTTATTTTTTTGTTTTACATCCCATCACAGTTTCCCCTTTCTCCTCTCCTCCTAGTACCCCCTCACCTCCTCTCTGCCTTCCCCCATCCACTTTCTTGACATCTATTTAGAAAAGGGTGGGCTCCCATGGTTATCAACAAAACATGGCATATCAAGTTGCAGTAAGACTAAGCATTTCCTCCTATATATTAAGGCTTGGCAAGGCAACCCAGTATGAGTAATAGGGTCCCAAAAGCCAGAAAGAGAGTCAGAGACAGCCCCTGCTTCCACCGTTAGAAGTCCTACAAGAAGATCATGCTACACAACTGTCACATATGTGCAGAGGGCCTAGGTCAGTTCCATGCAGGCTCCCCGGTTGTTGGTCCATTCTCTGTGAGTTGATTATTGATTCTGTGGGTTTTCTTGTGATGTCCTTGACCCCTCTGGTTCCTACAATCCCCCTTCCCTCTCTCCTTAGCAGGATTCCCCAAGCTCAGCCTAATGTTTGAATGTGAGTCTCGGCATCTCTTTCCACATATCCTATTTTTTTTTTTTTTTTTTTTGGTTTTTCGAGACAGGGTTTCTCTGTGTAGCTTTGCGCCTTTCCTGGAACTCACTTGGTAGCCCAGGCTGGCCTCGAACTCACAGAGATCCGCCTGGCTCTGCCTCCCGAGTGCTGGGATTAAAGGCGTGCGCCACCACCGCCCGGCCACATATCCTATTTTTAAATTAAGCTTTTTTCAGATCTTCAGAATGCTAATATATGTGCTTATATAGGGAATTGGCTACTTTCCTATTATCCATTTTATTTTAAAAATCATTCTGTTTTCAGAAACAAAAGATACCTAGTGTGGGTGAGGATGGTAAGGTAGGCAAGGGGTGTAGGAGATAGGATTAAGGTGGAATGCACTCTAAGCAGAGGATGGGTTGGTCACAGGAAAGAATTGGGGGTCTATTCTAAACGCCATGTTAATCTATCCATGTGGTCCATACAGGGCAGCATCATAATCCAAATTGTGTTGAACAAATATGACTAGTTGAATTGAGAATGGCTGGACACTACTGTCACAAGATGTTGGAACAAGTGTGAACACAAGGCTGGAGGAAGATTTGAGGCCCTGGTTTTGACATGCAGAGACTGAGGGCCCGAGGAACATCCTGTGGAAAGGTCCAGGCTAGAGCTTGAGACAGAGAACCACAGACAACCTGGAGCAACTGTGGGGAAGGACATCAGGGGAGGCAGGGCTCAGTGTCACTTAAGTGCCTCAGAGCGACAAGGACAGGAATGATGCTAGGACTGAGTGAGGACTAGAGATCCATTGATGGAGAGCTTGTGGAAATTCAAAGGGCACCCGGAATTCTATCTTAAAATCAAAGATGAACGGCACCTTCAACCCTAACAACACTCACGGCAGACTAGGGAGTTGGAGAAATGGTGTCTTTCAAAATTAAATTTGTTACTAGCTTTCAACCTACTTTTAAATTTATTTGATTTTGTAATTGATTTTTAGGATGGCCATGTAAAGGGGACAAGTATGTATGTGTGTTTATGAATGAAGGGGCATCAAGAGAAAAATTTGAAGAGATTTGATATGTTAAAGTTTGTTCTGAAAAATAGTTCCCCATTTCCACGGCATTTTCAAAACTTATGTCATTGAAGGAGGTTTAAAAATATTGGCTTAAAATTGGCTTAGTAGAAATACAATTTAAGTAAATCATCTAACTATCTGACATATTTAGAGTTATGAATGCTCTAAGAAAAGATATAAGTAGTTTGCAATAATATACAATGCTCAAAATTCTGTTTCAATGAATTGTTTTTATTTAAAATAGGTTAAGTAACAAGCTAGAACAAACAATATATTTTTATATTGATATTTGTCAGTTAGAAGTTGTCTAAATGAAATAGGCATTTGTTTATTGCTTGCTATTCAAACTTATTTCAGAAGAAATTAATCAAATTCACAATGGCCATTATGCCATCGGGTCTTAATTTTACTTTCCACGTATTTAACACAGCCTTTTCATCCTCAGAAGGGCTCAAACAAATCTAAAAAATTATCTATTGGTTTTGACATTTCTGTCATGAACCAACAGTTATGAAAAAAATTTAGGCAAGAACATTGAACTTACTTTATCACCTTTCTTCATTTTTGAAAACGAATGATAACTATTTATAACATCACTACTTCTCAAAAGGGAAGCCACTATACTCATAGACTGTGAGAAGTTTAATAGTTATCCATGAGCATGTTTTTCCCTCATGACAAACGCTAAGCTGAGGACATTCTGCTTTGTGCTTTTGTAAGCTGCCACAGTTATACATGGCGGTCATCTTTTGCTCTTTGTCTCAGCCTTCTGGTATAGTTTTAAGTTTGACAAATAATCACATTTTTTTTCTATCAAGTCTTGAAATAAATGGGAAGCAGTGAAGAAGTTTTAGTTGAAGTCAGCTTTAAATTTTAAAGAGAGGAGATTAACTACTAAGGAAATACCAAAATTTATATTATCTTCCCTAATTGGGAGATTAAAAATTAATGGAAACCCTAAAATGCCTATATTGTTTAGGAGAGATGATTATAGACAAAGCTGTATTTTCTTTTTGTTCTTATTTTCTTTCCTCTAAAGTAATTTCAGTTTATATCAGGGATATTTATTGTCCAGAAATATTAACTGTGATCATTGCCAATAGGAAGCAAGGCAGTCAGCCTCAGCATGGCTGGAGTGGATCATTTGACCTGCTCTCCTGGGACTTCACTGTGCTTTGTGATTAAATGATTTGTCTTGTAATGTGTCCTCAAGTGAGAGAGATTTATTTGGCAGGAAAGAAGCTGTGTTTGCATGTATACTTAAAACAAAAAAAAGACTTTGCTTATTTTTATTTATGTGTCTGAGTGTGTGTCTGTGTGTGGGCACATGAGCCTGGCTGCCTAATGAGGTCTGACCTCATTAGCCTTAGCTGAGGGGGCATCGGATCTCCAGAGGCTGGAGTTGCAGGCAGTTATAAACCACCTGATGTGAGTATTGGGAACCAAACTTGAGTCCTCTGTAAGAGCAGTGAATGCTGAGCCATCTCTCTATCCCCCATACAGACATTGTACATGGCAGATTTATATAGTGACATGTTTTCTCTTGTATGTATCTAAAAACATGGCAATAAAGTTATAGTAGGAAATTGTTTTGTGATTGAACAGTTAAACATGGTAACTGAATAAAAAACAGCATTTCGGGAATTCGTTGTTCACCTAACAGTGTTACATAGTGGTTCAGTATTTATGTCTAGACTAACCCCAGACTATGTATAGGCATATTTTCTTAATACAAGACTGATTTTATCCTATAAGGAAAATCACTGGAACATGCACTGATCCACCAATGTAATCTATGTACGTTTCTAGACTTAAATCTATATTTATATGTCAAATCCATCTGTGCTAAGGGAAGGCTGGCAGTGAAAGTCTTGAGAATGAACAGTCAACCCAGCCTGAAGAGCTAAGTACTTCCATTCATCACATGGAGAATAATACAGCGGGTAAAACTGGTATTTGGATCAAACACTAATATAAAAGTGTTTAGCCTAAATTTCCAGAAGACATTTTTTTTCCCCTTCAAATTGGAAGCATGTTGATCCATCAAGAGAGGTAGCCGATTCTCAGGTCTGTTAACTTCTAGCATTAGCACTTTTAAATTAGACCTCGCCCTGACTCTCTAAGCTGGCCCCACTCTGTGTTATTAGAATGAGGCCCAAGTGAGGGAACAGTTGTGAAAGGACCTCAGTGCGTGTGCTATTGTGCTATGGAAGTGAAAGCCGTCATTCATTTCCCTCACGAGGCATGTGACGTTTACATGGGGGAAGTACTGGGTCCATGGAGCTCACACGGGACTGCACTGGTGGACTGGGCCCTCTTTAACGTGTTGTAGATCTTCCAGTAGAGAGATAAAACATGGCCCTGTGTGCCCTGAGAGTAGAGCAGACATCTGTGTGTCTTAGACAAGAGGGGGTCATGAGATTTGACTACATCAAAGGGGACGGATGCTCAAGCACATTTACTTAGAGCGACATATTCTTTTATCTGCAATAATGTTCTCCACATAGCAGACAGAATGACCCTTTAAAAGTGCAGTTTGGGATTGGGCAGCTCTTCTACTCAAAGCTTCCAGATGGCTTCTCACCTCAATTAGATAAAATTCAGGCTTTACCATGAACTATAAAGCCGAGTAGGACCCACAAGATCCACCGTGGCAAACCACCCTGCTGCCTCCTAATCGACCTCTTCTACCTCCTCCTCCCTCTCTCTCTTATTTCCCCCTTCTTCCCTCTCCCTCTCTCTTTTACCTCTCTCTCCCTTTCCCTCTGTTCTTTTACCTCTCCTCACTCTCCATCTCTTCCTTTCTCCCAGCCATGCAGACCTCTTAGCCGTTCCTACAACAGAGGAAGTCGGCTCTAGCATTAGACCTCTTCTTCCTTTTCCCCCTTTTGCGGGTCGTTCCCCAGAATTCTACACTGCTCATCCCTTCATTTTTTTCTTTCCTTCAAATCTTTACTGCAAAGATTTCTACTAAGAAGGCTAAACCTGGTCATATCATCTTAAACAGTTTCCTCATTAATTTGATTTTTAGAATTTCTTCACCTGACCTACTGCATACTTATCTTTTGTTTTTCTCTGTAAGCTCTCTATGGTGAGGACCTGGTATAGTTGTCTACTGCGTTCCCTTGTGCATACGATGTGCAAGGTGTGTGTGGCAGGTACCCTGACCAGAATATGTCTGGGGACTCACTGGCAAGAATCTCTACAGTTTTTATTTTTTTCTGCTTAGTTTATCTATGGAGAATGATTTATACCATAGCAGCCTGATTTAGCACCTTTCTCATTTATTCTACGGAGCTACTGGCTGGTGGCTGGGAGTTGGTTGATTCCACGATTTGCATATGATTCTAGAATCCCCAAGTTGTCAGTGGTCTCAAAGAGCAATGAGGTTTCTTGCCATCTGATTTATAACTAAGGAGCCAGCAAGCACCAGCAAGACGGAGCTTGTTTACAGAGCATTAATTTGGATTCTACCCTATTAATTTCTCCAGCATTTCACAGACATATCACGAAACCATTCTTGTTTTTATTTACATATGCAAGAGGGAAATTATTCATCTAAACGGAGTGTAATTCTGCCTCTAAGTGCTACATGATAGGTTCTCCAGCACTTGAAAAGCATGTTGGCTGTCAAACTCAGTGGCTGCTTTATTGCCGTGTTCCACTATTTAGTAAATCATCGTCAACCTTACAAAGGGCCCAGGTCAATCAGCTGCACCACCTTATCTCACTTCACTTAAGCAGCGAACTCCTGCGGCACCTCTCTTCTTCATTTTTGTTTTCAACTTTCGTGTATTTGAGGTTGACGCTGATGCTAAAAACAGTATTTATGCAGTGAGCAAGGACAGTTAAAGGTGCTATCTGGAACCGTTTTCCAGGAAAACACAGCTGTCTAACTGGAAAAAGGATTCCTATTCTTTTAAGCAGCAGGTGGATATTCAGACATTAAAATGGACTTAACTGAGGGAAGAGATGGGGCTGACATGCACTTACTTGACGGGATTGCGGGCAGCGTCAGGATCCTGAGCTGAGACAGAGCCTATGGTTGTGTTTATCTGAGCATCCTCTCGTATTTGCAGGATGTAGGCCAGTTTGCTGAAGACTGGAGGCTCATCCACATCGTCTACCACAATTCTCACCGTGGCTGAGTCTTTGAAGGGACCCAGGTAGAGAAATCGGGGCTCCACGTGGGGATTGGAGGCTTCCACCTTGAGGGTATACACTTTCTTCTTTTCATAATCCAAGAGCTTCAGAAGAAAGCGATGCAGCACACAGAGAGGCAAGGCAGAAACCGTTTTAGTGCAAATCTCTGATAAATGAACGTGATCGGGCTGCTTCTGGAGATAACCACACGTTAGTGCAATGTTGGGCAGGGGCAGCAAAGCGAAGTTGAGATCAGTATTTTTCCCATACCATAGAGCATTAGCAGGGAAGCTATTACATAGGCTGTGAAGAGCCATGATGCAACCAGGATAGAAGTACAGCCTGGATGTCTGCTGCACAGAAAAGTGGGTACTCAGGTGCTAGGCATATGGGGCAGGAAGGGAACTGGACACAGGGATCTGTTTCAGCCTCCCTCTCCTTTAAAATACCTTGGATTTGAATAGAGGGGGTTGCTGAGGGCAGAGTGGCAGCATGTAGTAGACCATTTTGCCGCGGGTTCTCACATCTGGCTTTACCTGCTGGGTATTTAAAACTTGCCAATGCCTGGGGCACCACTCTTGCCTACTAAACCAAACTGTCTCTGGTGGAGATGGTCACCTGTACTTGTAAACAGCTTCAGGTGAGTAGGAGTGGAGCCAGAAGTCTGACTCAGAGGTTAGCACCATGACTCTGCCTTGCCGGTCTGTACTAAATGAGCTGTTTTTGCAGGAGTTAGGAAAAGCTTTCCCCAGTAGCCTCACAAGGGCACTGGGCTAATTATTTGCCAATGAAGGCAATGATCTTCGTTTGTTAAAGACCTTTAGGAAAAGATTTTGCTTTTGAAGGCATGGTGAACCCAAATGTGTACTGCTGACTTGTAGTTTTAGATGATATCATGGCAAGGCTCGCTGGAAACACTATTAATCAAGACGTTGGCGAATGCAATTTAGTCGGCTAGGCAAAATTTCAGTTTGAATCTGATAAGACACTGAGAAAATTAAAAAGGTTAATGCACACTAATGGGCCTCCTAATCATATCAGGGTCTAAAACATTGGTCTGAGTGTCACTTAAGCATGTTTTATTGTGCTTCCAGATATTCAGACATATTCTTAAAAGGGACATTTTTCTTGTTATTTACATCCACCATGCTTATGTTCACCAGCAAGCCACAGTGGGTGAAGGGAGGGAGAAGGTATATTATACTACACACGACAAAAGAGAAATCAATGAAAATTAACCGAAATCAATACTTTCAGCCCCGAAGCACACAATTTGTTGGTTTTTAACCATGGCCACACTTTGGTATAGTGCTCTGTGGTGCCAGCCAGTTTCGAGAGGTCAACTAGCACACAAGCATGCTGGTGAAGAGGAGATTTGTTGCCCTCATGCTCTGGAAAGTAACTGAAGGGGTCATGTGAAATTTCCTCAGTTGCTTAGATGTGGGTCTCTGCATATGCCTTCTCTCTTATTCAGGTCATCTTGCCCCCCCCCCCGCCCCCCCCCCCCCGCGCCACGGTCCCCCCCCCCCCCCCCCCCCCCCCCCCCCCCCCCGCTTGCACTAAATCTTTCCTTCAAAGCACTTGTCACAGTTGGCACGTACACATTCATTCAGTGGCTTCTTCCTTGTTGATTCACTGCTGGCCTATAGGCTCTAGGACAGCAGAGAGAGCGTCTGTTGTAAGTGCCATGGCAGTACCAGCACCCACAACAACATGTGGCATTGTCTATTTTATTGCTTGTAGCATTTCTACGAATTCCACTTGTTTCTATTATTTACTTAGGGGATTTTTAGTAGAAATGTATTGAAAGTACAGAAGTAATGAATATATAAAATTATTTTTGACTACTAAAAGTCAACCCAAGAGATCTCAGTGCGATTAGAATCGGTATTTTTAAAGAGTGAGTAAAAGAAGAATTTGAAGAAATGTTCATAGGAGATTGTCATTGTCCTTGGGAGCCAGAGGGAAGCACTCTCATTGATGAGACACTGAAAGTTTTATCTTGTTTGATAGCTATGAAAGTTGTAGAGGCACCAATCAGTAGCCTACTTTCCTCCTGCTAAACAGTATTTGGAGTTGAAAAAAAATCTAATATGGAGTTGTGTTTACATCCTCTTATCTCTCCTTTTCTATATGTGCATGCTTACTTGTGTGTGTGTGTGTGTGTGTGTGTGTGTGTGTGTGTGTGTTTGTATGCATGTGCACTCTGCATATTTGTAGG
Organism: Peromyscus maniculatus bairdii; assembly: GCF_049852395.1. NCBI lineage: Eukaryota > Metazoa > Chordata > Mammalia > Rodentia > Cricetidae > Peromyscus > Peromyscus maniculatus. Next base: position 26,109,437 of record NC_134866.1, on the reverse strand, counting down.
TAGAAGCCAGAGGTCAGAGATCAACATCATGCCTTCTGTCACTCTGAACCTTATTTCTTCCAGACTGCCTGGCCAGGGAGCTTCCAAGGTCTGCCTTTCTCCACCTTTCCTCCAGCACCTGCGTTGCCACCATGGGCCACCATGCCCAGACTGCGTGTGGGTGCTGGGGACTTGTATGAGTACTTTATTCAGAGCCATCTCGTCAACCCCAGGAGTGGTACCAAGTGTCCATACTAATGCCATTACCTTTTTGACAGTTATAATCCCTTCCTGGGTTTCCTGGTCGGTGATGACGTCAAACATGTCTTGCCCCTCACCGTCTGTGATGCTGTACTCAATCTCTGCGTTTTCTCCCATGTCAGCATCACTGGCTTTGATCCTGCCAATCGGTGTACCCGGTGGAGAGGACTCGGGGGTCTTAAACTGGTATGTACCTATTAATCACCAAACAGACAAGTGAGGCAGAGACTAGGAGATGCTCTACCCAAATAAGCAGTCCACTCTTACCCATTAGGGATATATTCTGAGATCCCCAGCAGAGTCCTAACTGCAACTAGTACTAAATCCTAAACACAGGGTTTAGTTCAGGTTAAGTGCTCTATTTTTTTCTGTGTTTATTTTTAGTATATACTTATCTCTGATAAAGTTTAACACATAAACTGAGCATAATAATAGACTATCAGCAATAGCTTATTTCTTATTAAGAAGAGAGTAAGTATAATAATATATGACAATAAAGGTATTTTAAATAATATATTTGGGTCTGGTTGGCAATAAATGAAGGGGCAGAAAGCCCAACTATGGCTGAGGGGAGACAGTGTTAAGACCTCACTGTGGCAGAGACAGACTTATGCTTTCTTCAAAATAATTAATGATGCCCTAACCTCCTTATGTCTTCACTGTCATGCTAATCAGACTTCTCCTTCTGTTTCTTGGCCTGTCTCCTTGCAAGTGGAGTACTCTTTTCTTGTTCTGTAAACAAGCTCCCAAGTTCATGGAGTTGTTTGAGTCTAAGTAGGAGAGGAGGGTTTCAGAAGCCCCGTGGAGGTAATACAGCAGAAAGAATAGAAAACCTAACCCGGACCGACTTGAAGCTAATTACTCTGTGTTCTTAACAGGGCTTCTTCCTGACCTTGCTCCTACTAGCTGAAGGTGGAAGCAAATTACAGCAATTTGGAAAAATAGCCAAGTAGCCATGATTTGACTAATAATCTGAGCTGGATCTAGATGCAGAGTTAGGGATATGGGAAACTACTCTGAGCAATGAAATTCTCTACCCTTTTCCTTTGACTCATTCTTTCCTTCTCAATTTCATTACAGCATTTTCTTTATAAATATATTTAACACACACACACATATATATATATATATATATATATATATATATATATATATATATATATATATATATAATTTTGTTTTTGAGACAGTCTCACTGTGTTGACCAGGCTGGCCTCGAACTTACAGAAATCTGCTTGCCTGTGCCTGATTAAAGGTGTGCACCACCACACCTGTTAGCATTCTTTCATTTTTACTTCCACTCTAAAATGATACTTTGTAGGTGATACTTTTTAATATCCTTGTGTTGCAAAATTAGTTTAAAGACAATATGTGAGTTTCAGCTTAGATATGACAATCTTGCAGACCAGCACATACTTAGAATGTGTGTGTGTGTGTGTGTGTGTGTGTGTGTGTGTGTGTGTGTGTGTGTAAACAAAAACTGTCTTGGCATTGATGATAAAGTGGTAAGCATAGCTGCCTTCTGAAATTTATTCTATTCTTATCTCTTATAATTTGCCATTTATTCATACATGATTTTTGGAAAAAAACTCAAAAAACCCAAAACAAACAAAAACAAACAAAACCCATCAGACTATGCCAACACTGAAGTATAGGCCTTCAATGGTGCAAATTCCCTGAATATTGGGTTCCTGGTTGGTAAAATAACAAAGTATGTTTTAACTACTTCTCTAGATTGCTCTGCATTCTCTTTTTACTTGCTTTGGCACATGGTCTCACAGCAGGCAACAGGCAGTGTAAAGAAAGAGCAGGACATGTGACAAAGCCCCAAGTGCAGAGACCCTGGGGTTGTCTTCCCCAGGGCACAGCACTGGCGAGCATGCTATTTTTATTTTAGGCCTTTGTGCAGAAAGTTCAGGGCTCATAAAACGTTTCTTCTGCCCATATCATAAATAATTAGCTATTCTGTTCTTGGCATCTAGCTGATTACATACTTGGAAGATGAAAAGATGACACTGTTTCTTGTTCATCATTTAGATCTCCATCTACAGGAAGCCCATATTAGCTGGTTATCTTTTTAAAAAGGCCACAATAGAGTAAGTGGGTTTTTTCTCCCTCCCTTCTTTCCCTCCCCCATTTTCCTTTCTCTCATTCCTTTCCTTTACTTCTTTTCAAAACATTTTTTTTTAAAATTATTTCATTTCTCTGTATGTGTGTATGTCTGTGTGTTTGTATGCTATGTGTATGCAGGTGGTCACGGAGGCCAGAAGAGGGCATCGTATCTCCTGGAGCTGGACTTACAGGCCATTGTGATGATCCACCTGGACCTGAATACTCTGGAAGAGCATCTAGTACTCTAAACCAATTGCTGAGTCTTCTCTTTAGTTCCCTTCTTTTAAAACGTGGGGTCTTCCTAGGCTGGCATGAACTCTTTATGGAGCCCCGGCTGGAAGCCACCACAGCTGTCCAAGTGTAGGATTATATGTGTGACTGAGTCACCATATCCAGCTGCATTTCCTACTTAAGGATTCAGGTAACTTTTCCAGGGGAGCATGGTCACAAAGACATCTATCTGTTTTTGAAGGGGAAATTGCATCACAACCAGTTCCTACTTGGGTGGCTGGATGTGGAAGTCTAGCATGATGCTTTGACAGAAAGGCCGTATTCATGGGTATTGTTTTTTTCCTTTCACCTGATAAGGACAGTTAATGTTATCTGAGATGATTTTCAGTATCTCAATTAACCATACTGTAGAAAACTCTTTCTGACTCCAAGCGGATTAAGCACAGAGCAACTTCTCCAGATGTATTTTTAGAACTTGGGAAATGATAAATCCTTCCTTGCAAAGCTTTGTGAGCATTTAACAGAGATTACATGCCTGATTAAGTTCATAAAAACATAAGGTCAACTTTTTCCTAACAAATAGCAGCATACTTGTATACATATGCTTTGCTCAAGCAAATTTACGTCTATGGTAGTCATTTTAATAAGGGAAGAGAAAGCAACGATGTTGCTTTTACAATAGCCGCCATATCAGGAACCACTCAGCTAATTACCGATGGCAGAGCATAAATGTTCACACTCCCTGAGCATAAGTGGTGTTTTCATCTCATTTAAATAATTTTAATAAAAGTGTCAATTCTTCCTAAGTCCAGCGATTTTGACAGCAGTGCCAACCATGGAAATATTCTTAAAGTCAAAATTTTACAAAAGCACATTGGAAAAATCTGTTCAATCAAATGTCCCTACTCTGGGGGAAACGGGGTGGATTGTCATTGACATCTGTCAGCGTGATGTTCACGGTGGTGGTCCCCGACAGTCCTCCCATCTGGCCGCCCATGTCCTTGGCTTGAATCACAACTTGGTACTGTTCTCTGTTTTCTCGATCCATGTTGAGCAACGCTGTCTTGATGATACCTATGGATATGAAATGGAAATTCAGGCGTGGAAGGGGAGGCGTTAACCATAGTTTATGGAATCATTTATTTATGCAGACAAATGGAGACTGTCACCCACAATATGCAAAACGCTATGCAGATGTCACTGTGATATAAAGATGATTATATGCAGCCTTTCTACCGAAGGAAATTACAATCACACAAGGGAAGAGAGACTCATTAAGAAGCCTGTAAAACAAGGAGAGTAAAAACAAGTACAAGTGAAAGCCTGTGCAAAAGAGACCACACGTAGTGCAATGTAAGTGTCACAGGATGACACTGTCAGGTAGAACTGGCATGTGGCATGAGAGGACATACCACACTTGCTGCTAGATTAAAAGCACTGGGGGGTACTCTGAGAGCATGGTTCAGAAAGCCATATGCCTGAGCTGACACCAGAGTTTCACATTATCAGTTTGGCTAATTGCTCCTCAAGAGTACCTACCGTATTGAATGTTCTGTGGGTTTTATAAGCCACAAAACTATGTGCTAAGGAAAATGGCCTGAGGTCCCTCCCGATTGTGATCTTGTTTGATCCCGGAGAATTTGGGTTTGCTTACAGAGAATGAGAACTCAATCCCAGCAATCCCTGCCGCAGCCAGCATTTTAAAGACAGGTTAAAGTTGTCTCCACTGCTAGGCAGTTAGATAATGACTTGAAAGAACTTCTCAAAGTTTGCCTAATCTCTGTAGAGTGTTTATGCTTAAATTAACTTTCTTTTAAAAATCACTGGAGTAGGCTTTGTAACCCTCTCCGGTCTCACATTCTCATGCTTAACCACTAATGAAGCTGAAAATATCTTTTCTTCCTTTTTAACAAGAATGCCTCAGACAACAGGTCAATTTTATTCCCATAGTCTTGGCTTCAAGGAGCAGCGGCTTTCTCTTCTCCAAATAATGGTTCTTCTCTATTTAAACACAGGAAATCACCTTAGCCTTTTGTCCTTTAAGTAGGGTAATTCTAATTTTTCATTTCTCATTGTTTTTCAACTCAACATTTTCTCTCTCCTTGGGATTCTTTCCAGGTTCATTCACCTTTTAACACATCGATTTCTAGCTGGATATAGTAACCCAGAAAAGCTCTGGCTTAAAATAAAGAATGTTTGAAAAATATATGAAAGGAACTTGATTCAAAATATGTATAGAATATACTGTACAATACAAATGCTTTGTGCAGAAAAATAAACCACCAGATAGCATGGTGCGTTTGGTGGGGTGCTTTTGTATTCAGCATTATATGACATTCTTGTGCTCCATATTGTGGAGGGGCCTCAGCACCTACAAGCTATTTATAGCTTAGCCAGCACACACTGTCGACGGTTGGTTTGTTCTGAGTTAACCCCCTCTCAGCCCAGATGCCCCTGGGGAACAAGATTGACATCGGCTAACTTGACTAAGCATTTCAAGAGGCGCCTGAGCCCCAAGCATCCACACAAAATGAGGGGAGACAGCAAGAGATGATAATGAGAGAAACTTGGGCATCATAGCCCTCAGAAACATGTCTGGCCACCTGATGAGAGGGCAGGGATGAGCTCTAGAATGCCTGGCTTTCTTTGTTATGCTCCTTCCCTGATCTAGGATCTGCTGGTGGGAAATGAGATGGAAGACAGTTTTTTTTTTTTTTTTTTAAGGATGTTAATCTACTGTCTTCTCAGATTGCCAGCTCTCTGAATAAAGCAGTTTTAAAGATTCAGTCCCTGTCTCTTCTCATTGGCATCTGTGACAGGCAGCAGTGAGTCCAGCTTTCCACTTAGACTTTGCAGGGCAAATTCAGAAAAATAAGATGCTGTAAAAAACATTCTGTAAGGCAAGCTGATTTGTTGGACCAGGGATGTGTTGGGCAGGATAGGCTAGACCATGACGTCAGAATGAGACAAAAATCTCCGTGGTGTGACAGGGCTCTGGTTCAATTCTTCCTCATGCTCTGGGCAGGCACTCAGGCATCTCTGCTCATGGTGACACTCTGGCATCCGGGCTGAGGCCCTATTTCAACAAGAGTTTCCATGATCACTGTGACCAGGGGAAGGGAATGTGACAGATTGTGTACAACTCTTCTTGGAAGTGACTTATTTCACTGCCATATTTTATTTGTGCAAATATGTCCCATGGCTATACCTAGCTTCGGAGCAGAACAGAGAGACGTGGCATCATCAAGAAACTAGAAAAAGAGAAAAGAGGACTCAGGATTTCTGTGAATAGGGTTAGCCATTCTCAGGAAGGGCCATTCTTTTGGTTTCACGCCAAAGTAGATGGAAAAAGAAAGGAACGACTCTTTCCTATATGTGTGGTGTGAAAGACTCATTGTCATATTTCCTTATTAAAATGATCTGGATGTCACGCTTACAAATAAATCACTAGAGTTTGGCAGAGGAACACAAGGAAAATCCAATCATGCTGATTGTTTTTATTAAACAATATGCTAGGTCAGCTGAGCATGCCAGTTAAAATTACAGAACGTCGACTAGGAGATGAAGGAAGTATTCTAACCTGTTTCCGACTCCACTGAAAAGTAGGGCTGTCCCTGGAGGATGCTATAGACAACTTTAGCACTGTTCCCATAGGTTGGGTCGTCAGCATCAGTGGCAGTGACTTGGACCACAAATGTGCCTGTAATGAAAGAAACGTAACTGAAAACAAAGAAGGGTTCATTATGTTACTTGATACATGTGCACACTGAAGAAAGCTCGATCTTAATTAATTTAATAATTAAATTACATTTTAGTGTATGTCTATAATTGTGTGCATGTGATGGCTCACAGATGCCACTGTGCACAAATAGAAATTCTTTCCATCTTGTGAATCCTGAAGATCAAATTTAGTTCATCAGTCTTGGAAGCAAATATCTTTGTGCTGAGCCATCTTGTTGTCCTGGTTAGTCTTCTGTCAACCTGACAAAACTAGAATTCCCTGGAAGCTGGAACCTCAGTTTAATTGCCTCCATTGGATTGGCTTGCAGGCATGTTTCTGGGGTATGTTCCTGACTGATGGTTGATATGTAAGGACACAGTCCACTGTGGGCTGTGCTACCCCTGGGCAAGAGGTTCTGGATTTGTGTGAGAAAGCAAGGCGAGCTAGCCATGCAGGCAAGGCAAGCTAGTGAGCATCACTCCTTTCTGGTCTCTGCTTCAATTCCTGCCTCCAGGTTCCCAACTTGGTTTCCTTTGATGATAGAGTGGAACCTGAAAGTCACAGTCTTTTATCACAGCAATATAAAGTCAACTAGAATACTAGCTCCCATGACAAAGGAGTGGAGAATCACAGTACAATATGTGTTGTTAGGAAGCCATTGATCCCTCACTTGAAAGGGATCAGATTCACATCAATGGATGCTGTATGGAGTACGTTAAAGAGAAGGACAGCCTTGAGTAAAGGTGAGTCCTACCCATCTCCTGTGATGGGATATGACTGGACTCTCGCTTCAAGTGTTCTTTCAAGTTACTTAGGACTAAGGTAGGTACCTAGAGACAACAGCCTCTTAAATTACTTTGTCCACAGGAATTCTGGTAGGTGTTGTCCAGTGGGTGGCCACTTGCAATTTTGCTAGAAATTCTGTGTCCTAGATGCCTTTTCTCTTGGACTGCAATGTGGCACATGAAGCCACAATTGTAGCAGCTGCTGTGATTTTAGCTGTGCCAGCCTGTGGTCAAAGCTGAACAGGACAGAAAATCACCATGAAGCCAGGATCCAGATCGAATTTTTCCAAAGCTCACTTTGCTTTAGATCCTATGACCAACAAATATCTTCACTGTTTAAACTAGTTTAAGTCAGGTTTCCTATTATGGGATCTTCAAATATCTGATAATTCTAAGAGGCTGAAAGATTTTGAACCTTTAAAAGGGGTGGTTTAGACCAGATAAAGAATTAGTTAGGGCTGGTGGTAGAGTACATGTAGGAAGCTCCAGGTTCAATCCCCAATTCCAAATACACCAGGTATAGTGACACACACCTGTAATCTCATCTCTTAAGGAAGTAGATTGGAGGATCAGAAGTTCAAGGTCATCCTGTGCTATAATGTGAGCTCAAGGTCAGTCTGGGCTACATGTTTAAAAAAAAAAAAAAAAACCAAACCAAACCAAACATTAGTGGGTTGGGATAACCCACTGTAAACATCTGACAGTATAATTTCAATTAAGATTAAATGTACAAAGGAAGCGATACTGTTTTAGGCTGGCATTCTTATGCTGGGGACGCTCACCCGAGAACTTTGGAAGTATCCGTACCTTGCTTGAAGAACATGCTAATTTCATGTGTGTATTTGCATGTCCATTATAAGGGTGAGAAGTTCCCCCAAAGACCCTGTGATTAAGGGTATACTCTATGGCTGCCTTTTGATATTCCTTTCAGATAAGCAGGGGTTGTCCTGTCTTTGAGAAGGGCAGGGAAGTTCCATATAGAGAATATGAGAATTTTAAAATTGCTTTTGTAATACCTAACCATTTCATTTACTAAACAAACAGAGTGCATTGTGCTAGGGTTGGATGTGCTGGCTCTCACTGTATCGTACTGAGACATGAGACACAATCCTACCCTTGCAATTTGGCAGGTTAAGTGGCCAGCGTGAGAGCCTCCTGTGACTTTAGAGGGAAATTTAATGGAAGTCAACAAACACCCAAATTCTTATTTGCATTAATGTAAGTTCTGCTTGCCTTTGGAATGTCATTATCTGGTGTTCTAAGCACCCATTAGGGGCAGCCACTGACGGAGAGGCTTTACGCCTGTTTTCTTATTTAATCCTCATGGTTATCCTTCGGGAGTAGACATTCATTATTTATTTTTGGTAGATGTGGAATTGGAGGATCAAAGAAATCAAGATCAGATAAATCAAGTAATTTGCCCAAGGCTGCACCGCTGGCTATTAGTGGAGACAGTTTCTAATTTAGGTGCTTTGGACACTGAAGCTCACTTTCCCCTTTTGCTCTTGTCTGGTCACCTTTATATGCATTCTTCTAGACTCCCCTCTCTATGCCAATAATGATTCTCTAGACATGCATTTTGGGCTTTCCCCAAGAATGTGTAATGTATATTTAATTCTTTCCTGGCTTCAAAAGTGAGTGACACTCTCTAAGAGGGGTGCACAGCATCACAGTTGTTTGGGGGTGCTGCTGGTGACAAAGATAACCATCTTGTTTTAATTCCCGCCCCCAGCCCCCCATTCTTATTTTTTAAGCCACCTACAAGAAAAATATCCTCCAACCCATCCAAGGGGAAAAAAAAGACTCTTTAAAAATAATCTCAACTCCTTTCTTTGCTTTGATGATGGCTTCCGATTTTTCTAACAGAACGAAGTGGCTTCAAATAATATGACGATTTCTTCCTGGGTGAGGGGGATGGATGCTTTACAATCACTTTCCCGGACTGAATTTTTTTTTCCAGATTTTAGACCTCTGAGCTCTACTCTATCTCATATCTAATTGATGCAGCCAGAGAAAAGTTATTCTGTAATTTCAGCCTTTTTTGAAGCTGGCAGAGTGAAAATAAAAACAACCTTTTCCTATAGTAGCTTGGAGTGTGTCACTGTGTCCTATGGAGTATTCTAAAGCTTCTAGAACTTTCTCATTTCTTTAAGTCCTGTTTACCGTCTTCTAGCTTAAACAGACTAAGTCCACACAACTGGTAGTGGACTTGTGCATACAACATTCATCCTCTGTATTAAATCTCATGGATGTCTTTACTGTCTTTGTACTGTTTATAGATATGAAAAAAACCTTTTTTTAGAGTCTTTCCCCCAAATTCACAGTTACTTAATGCAACTACCAGTATTTTTTTTTTGCTTATTAAACAAATTTATTATTATTGTGTGTCTGTGTCTGTGAGTGCCACGGCATGGCTGTGTGTGGGGGTGTCAGAGGACATTTTTATGGAGTTGGTTCTCCCCTTCCGCTTTCACATGGGTCTGGTATTGAACTCAGGTCATCAGGCTTCTGAGGTAAGTCCCTTTACCCACTGAGTCATCTTTCTGGCCCTGTCACCATTTTTGGGGGGGCTGGACTGGAAATTCGGGCTTTAATTTTTGACTGGGAAGATTGGTCCCTGCCCCAGACTGTTGTGATGTGGGCTGAGAGCAATAGGTAAGGCTGCTGTCTTTCAGTCCAAGAAACAGTGGGAGAGAAAGCAGATGAGTTGGCCTCCATCTCATCTCGAAGTCTCTCCTCGTTGCTGTCCTACCCTTACCATAGGAAATGCCATTTTCTTACAGTAGTCATAAGGTAAGACTGGGGTGACATTAGACAATAGGGTGCACTTAGGAAAAGGACCTATGGTAGCTTTGGGATGTGGCTTCTAAATTCTTTCAGTTCATTAAGCTTGGCTCAGGGTTCTTCCCTTGGTGGGTGTGGAGACCCCACTCTGTCGAACGTGCGTCTCACTCACCAACATCAGCCATCTCGGGGACCGTGGCTGTGTAAACGTCCTTGGTGAATATTGGCTCGTTGTCATTGATGTCATGGATCTTGATGATGAACTCGGACTCAGGCTCTACAGGTCTCCCGGTCCTTCTGTTGATAGCTTGAGCTCGAAGGATGTAAACAGGTTTTTCTTCTCTGTCGAGCCTCTTGGTGGCCTGTATGTCGCCTGTGTTTTCATTGATAATGAAGAGATCTCCTGCTCCATCTCCTGAAAGGATATATTTAAGTGATCCATCTCCTCTATCCTGGTCTGAATGTAACTAGTGTAGGGAAAAAAAAATTAAAGAAAAGTAAAAGTCAAGCAGGTGATCCTAAACTGTTTTGTTTTTACCATGCAGTCTGTCTTAACTGTTTGTTATTTGCTATCAATAGCTTCCAAAGGCAGGCACAGCTGTTTTGTTTAGTTTTTTTTAAACTGCTTACATAATCCTTCAATAGAAGAATACCACTCATTAATGAATGTATTTCTTAATCACAGAACTTTCTAGAAGTAGAAAATTTGGCAATCTTTCTTAGTTTGAAGAAGGGAAAACTAAAGACTTAAGCATTTTTAAAAGCCCAAGAACATGTAAGTTAGACTGGACAAATCTTTCCATTCTGGATGTCAGAACCTGTGAGCAGACTCTCTTGGTCACTGTGTACACACAAACATTCTCCAACTGCCCCACTGCTTAAAAGGACTTCAGTGTTTGCATCAGAGATATGGGTATAGTCTGCCTTTTAGTGAATTAAGGAAGCTAGGCAATCACATTGGTCGATGGAGATTATAATCCATCTCTGGAGAGTTTTCTGGAGAGAAGTGATATGTGTCCGTTTGTCTCTCTATTTCAATTTAAAGCATCTCCAGACCTCCTCAGCATTGCGTTCAGCGGTGTCTTGAGACCACGTCACCAGCCAGTCCATCAGTTCCTTGGGACAATGGCATCTGGCATGGGGATTTTAGTAGGAAACAGAAGGCCTTCTGATGTGCAGAGACAGCCTAAAATGGAACCTGTCTGCCTTATGAGGTAGTGAGACCTGATCCCCCACCCCAGCTCTCAAAAGTAATCAAGCAGCAGTGCTGAAGATTCACTGTCAGTGAAATGGTCCAGAGGAAAGTGTAGACTGAAGTGAATGTCTGGGCCTGTAAGAGTGGACGGTGATGATTCTGGGTTGGAGAAGTAGTTCCTGTTTTCTAACCCAAAGATTCCCTTTCGGAGTTGAGTTCCTAAGTTCTTTTCCCCCTACATAGCAAAAGTCTAGGTCTCCTAGCCATCTAGCTCTATTCACAGATTTTCACAATGTGTTTTGTCATTGTTAAGGATGACCATTTAACAGCTGTAGTCACAGGTCTCGTGACCACAGACATGTTCGTGACAGAATCTCCTTACAGTCTTCCTATGGAGGAGCTTCTTGACAGTGGTAACTGCAATAGGTAAACATCCATGGGCTCTGAAAAACACTGCATGAGCTTCTAGAGCACTGGTTCTCAACCTTCCTAATGCCGTGACCCCTTAATACAGTTCCTCATATTGTGGTGACCCCCAACCATAAAATTATTTCCTTTTTCTTTCTTTTCTTTTTCTTTTTCTTTTTTCCCCCCGGAGCTGAGGACCAAACCCAGGGCCTTGTGCTTGCTAGGCAAGTGCTCTACCGTTGAGCTAAATCCCCAACCCCATCATAAAATTATTTTCATTGCGACTTCCTAACTGTAATTTTGCTACTGACACAAATGGTAATTTAAATCTGTGTTTTCCAATGGTAATCTTAGGTGACCTCCATGAAAGGGTCGTTGGACCCTCATAGGGGTTGTGACTCACACGTTGAGAACCTCTGTTCTAGAATGCCTGCAGATGGACTTTCAAAGCCAAAGGGAACTGAGATGATGATCTAAGCAGTTTCCTAAACACATGTTCTGTGGACTTTCTACACAAAGCACAGAGGGAAAGAGTCCTGTGTACTTGGGAAATACTTAATCTGCCTCTGTCTTGGAGTCACCTGCTAATACAGGACAGGCTATGAGAGTCTGAATTTCAGACTTTACGTGGCATGATTTTGTTTAACATGGCTATCTGAAGCTTTAGTGTTCAATGCAAGGCTTTTTTTGGGGTATGACCTCTGACAGCCTTCCCAGAAAGTTTCTTTTGTAATCCCAAGTTATCTGTCACTGGAGAAACAGGAAACACAAAGTTCCAATTTATGTAGTGTTTCAAAATCACACCCAGCTCAAGTGAGAGTCAAAGATTAGAAACCGGTGGCAGGAAGGTGCCCTGGAGAATGTTCGGAGCAATGTCCTCATTTCTGGCGCGAGAGAGACTGTGTCCGCGGCCACACAGCTACGCCGAGTTAATCACCGAATTTGAGAATGAGAATATTACTCATACAATTAGTAGCTTTGAAAGCAATTTGGCAGAAATAATGGAAGATAAAATGCGAACAGGGAGGAAATTGCTTCAAAGTGAGACAAATGCAATATGAAATGTAAAACAAGAGCACTCTATGATTTGTGCAGTGTGATATGCCAAGGAAATGCTGAAACCACCAATGACAGAGAAAGAGCCACTAGGGAAAAGTTAACTCTCCATTGACAGATTCTAATGACTGCAGAGCGCTCTTAAAAAGCCATTTTATTAACTCATGAGTAAAGCAAGCACCACTGCTGCCCTTTGGGTGCGTGCTCCTGGGTAGGCGTGATCGGCGCGGTGGTCAGTGGCCGTGGTGGGCCCGCCATGGTCGGCAATCGTGGTTAGCAGCAGGATGCGGCATGTGGAATGTGCAGCTAAGTCCTAAGCACAGGTCACGTTCACTGTGTCCCTCACCAGGTGTAGAACCACAGCAGAGTCAATTGCACCTCCCAAGCCAAGACCCTTCTCAGTAAAATGAGGATAATAAGAGCTGCGGGACATGCAGCTGTCAAGAGCTAATTAGAGGCCATACACAAATACCTCATTAATTGCCACCTAAACATGCAATAAAAACATGGTATGTGTTTCATGAATTATAAAGAGCCACCAAAGTGGAAGCATGAGCATTGGCTGGGAATTTATCATCAGCATGTTTTTGCTCTTCTTCTGACTTTGAAAACTTTGAAGACCGTGGAAACCCAATTTTGTAAACACTTCCTATCTCTGAGGTAAAATCTGTTATGAAAAGCCAGTATTCTTCTACCTGGTGGCAACTGCTGTCTTTACATGTGATTTATTATATTCTTTATTCCACTAGATTATAGACTCTCCTCGGCTGCTTCTTTCATCATCTTCAATGTGTAATTGTTGCACACTTAGTCGGCGAAGACCACATCCGGTCACAAGATTTATTCCGGTGAAAGTAATCAGAAACTTATTTTTGGCTGTCAGAAGCGACCATTTCCATGAATTATACTACAAACACCTGAGACGATAGAGAGGCAAAGGGGGAGATGCCAGAAAGTGTGAACAGGGACTATGTTGCAGATCACAGTTCTGATTTATCAATATTTGAAAACCGGTGGGAAAATGTATCTCTTCACTCAGGCAAGGCCTGATAAAAGAACAGTTTAACCTCTTCCCTCCTCTCAGCCCCCAACATGAGTTTCCTGACTCTGACGGTGCATGTGCAGACAGCAAAAACCCCCATCAGCCCCTCATCTCTCCCCACCCCCCTCCCTTCTGCCGAACGCCCCTGGGGCCAGCGCTTTTCTCTATTCTTGGGAAAGAAAGAAAACAGAAAACTCCAGTGCCCGTGAAAGCAGTGGCAAGAAGCAGACATTAGGGGTTTATTGAGCACTTAGATTTTAATTGGATTTTTTCTTTTGTGATGTCATTCATCATGGCCACTGGAAGAGACAGAAGTTAAACAACAACAAATAAAAGGTTGTAGGTTGCCCAAGGCATATTTTTACTAATTTCAGTTTAATGTGCCTGTTCCATTAAGTTTAATCATCTGGTTCACTTTTAATGTTTCACCATCAAGTAAGAATTAGCCACTTCCCTCCAGAAGCCTTATCTCACCTGTGGCGGGCAGGATTTCTCACTAATATATCTATAACACTTTCAGTCAGAAGGTGCCCTGACTCCTTTTCTGTACTCACTTTTTTATTCTTTAAAAAAAAACTCAAAAACCAAAAAACAAATGTACTGTCTTGGAAAATAAATACGGGGATCTCTTTTGTTGCACGGCCCCATGGAGGGTGTCACCAGGCAGTGGCAGCATCATTGCCTGAGGGGCTGTCCCTGGGGACATAACACCCTTTTATCAGCTACATGTACCAACTTACAGCTTAATTTTGGATGAAATTCAAGGGCATAACATTAATTGTCTATATTTTTAGTAGTCTGTGAAGCCAGCTAATGCTGGAGTGACACTCCCTTTCCTGTGCGTCACTTCTTGAATCTCTGAGTCAGTGTCCAAATTGAATCTTCTGAGCACACTCACTGTCAAGGTGGAAAACAGGGTCAAAGCCTGCAATTCCCTAGATGGCACACGTAAGTGCCTCTGACAGTCAGAAGGGAGCTTTTGGAAGGGAATGTGGGATGGTCGGCTGAAACAAGACATTGGGTTATGGTTAATATCTTTACAGAAAGAGGGAAGAATGTACTGTGGCCTTTTAAGAAAGGAATGGTTGCTCACTTGAGGTGTGCCAGAACAACCAGAGAACAACTACAGGAAATAGATGCTGCCCACTGGGACTGGGGTAGAAAGCAGTAGCTAATGTAGAGAGGGAACCTCACCTGGGTAGGCAGCAGATTAAACATTAAATCATTTGACATTTGATTTTAGCCAAAAGGCTGAGAAAATCGTGAATAGTGTTTTGAATTAGGAAACGAGTCTATCATCAACTTATGCCAAAATAAGGCTCATTTGATATTACTGTACATGTTTGTATATATTTATACATCTTCCTATATAACGCACTGTGGTGGTTTGAATGAGAATGGCCCCCATAGGCTTGGATATTTGAATGCTTGGTTTCCCATTTGGTGGAACTGTTTTGGGAAGGATTAGGAAGTGTGGCCTTGTTGGAGGAGGTATGTCCCTGGGGGTGGGCTTTGGGCTTTGAGGTTTCAAAAGCCCACACCAGGCCTAGTCTCTCTCTCTCTCTCTCTCTCTCTCTCTCTCTCTCTCTCTCTCTCTCTCTCTCTCTCTCTCTCTCTCTGGACCTAGTGGCTGAGGATCAGATGAAAGCTCTCAGCTACTGCTCTAGCACCATGCCCGTGTGCTTGTTGCCTTAGTCCCCAGGATGATGGTCACGGACCCACCCTCTGAAACTATAAACATGCCCCCAGTTAGATGTTTTCCTTTGTAAGCTGCCTTGGTCATGGTGTCTCATGACAGCAATAGAAAAGTAATGACACACAAGTAAATAAAGTCACTTAACATAGTGAAGACTGGGGAGATTTGATGGGTAGATTTTATGTTAGAAAGAAATTGAACCCTGAAGGACGGCAAGCCATAAAAATTGATTCCATTTTAGTGATGATAGGGTTGGGTAAATAAAAAATATGTGAAGAATTTCCCTATCATATATTTTGCTACGTGAGTGTTAATGACTTTGCATGAGTTAGCTCATTTACATCTGATAATTATTTCACAGATGACATGTATAATTGTGGCAGGGTGCTAATTGTTCTTCAAACTCCAGCTAACTTTGCATTTCTGGAACAAACTCCCTGAGATAAGCTTATCAAGAGGGAGGGTTGATTTTTGGCCCACGGTTTCATATGGTTCAGTCCATAATTGCTTCGCTCTATTGCTTTGAATCTGTGGCAAGCAGGCAGAGGAAGCTGCTTGCTTCCTAGTTGTCAGGAAGCAAAAAAAGGATGAAGGGAAAGAGTTCTTCCAGTGGAGGCTGGCTGCCAACAATCCGAGTTATTTAAACTATACCTCGTTTCATCAAGACTCTACCCCCAGGCAGGCCACCCAGCTTTTAACCAAGTGTCCCACCTTTTGTGTGTGGTGGGATGCCATCTACAAACATTCCTGGCTATACTGGGATGCCCATGGACTGCGCTGCTGGTCAGACAGCACGGCTTTAACACTGGGCTCTTGGGAGACAGTCGCAATCCCAACCATAGCGCCTCCCTCTGGTTCTTCCATAGTTGGTAGTTCTGGCTGGCACATGGCTGGTTAGCCTTTGATCACCTTTCCATGGTGTAATACATTAGCATGTAATTGTCAGTGCCTACTGCTTAACAGGAGCTGCCTTATAGAATGTTCCTCCCAGGTTGAACCTGGTTTCCTGAGGGCTGATGAGGACAGAGCCTGAGGGGATAGCAGAATACAAAGGGGTGGGACCCGGGGTTTTGGAGTCACCTCTTACCTGATCAGCATCTAATATGATAATATGACATAGAAAAGTGCCTACTTTAGCTGTGGAACTTCTGCTTTTTCAAAAAAAAAAAATCTGCTGCTGTTACAGTGATTCTTTAAATTTTTCTCACTGGCTCTCAAAGTGGGCAGGAGTATGACCAGGGACCTAGCTAGGAGCACAGATTTCCTGGCTAGAATCAGGAACTCAGGCCTGCACTCCAGAAACTTGTGTTTTAAGAAGCCCTCTAATGGATCCTCTCAAGAAAAGATTTATTTTTACTTTTAATGGCATTTATGTGTGTGCATCTGTGTATGAGTGTGTGCTTGTGTGTGCATCTGAGTATGAGTGTGTGCGTGTGTGTGCTGGTGCCTGAGGAGGCCAGAGGAGAGTACCAGGTTCCTCGAAATTGAAATTACAGGCAGTTGTCTCAGAATTGAAATTACAGGCAGTTGTGAGCTGTCCAATGTGGGTGCTGGGACTGGAACTCGGGAGAGCTATCTCTGCTTTTGTTTATTCTTTTTAATCTTCCTTGTACATAGTGACCAAGAAACATTTCTGATTATGATCAGTGTATCATGCTAAAATGCAGGCTAGTTAGACTTTTGTAAAGTTGTCTAGAATTCTTTGTTAGGATATATATATATATATATATATTCCATATGAGAGTTTTTATGTGTTGCATATACAGAACTTTAAAACAGACAGAGATTTTAAAACAGACAAATTTGTCATTATATTCATTAACCTCATACAGGATTTTTCACTATGCACCCAGGTCGGTATTCATTCAGATAAAATTGGAGGGAAAAGGTACCTGAAGACTTAAAATCAAAAGTTAAACAAACATATCCAGAGATGATTACTTCCATAGTCAAATCCTGTGTTTATTTCTATGCCCCACTTTGAAAATATTTCTAAAACTAGGCGAGGACAGCTCTGTTTTTGTTGAACTATCTAGTGAAATCTGTGCCTGCTTGTCTGTATTTGAGTAGATGCTGTACATTTTACAAGGAGGGATAGAAGCCCTCTAAGTAACGCTGATGACCGCTGAGGTCTGAACTCTTGTCTTAAGCAGTATAATCACAGTGGTTGAAAGGGTGGACTTCATGAAAGAAAGCCATGGGTGTAAAGTCACGCTATGGACTCAATTTGCAACCTTGGGAAACAGTCAATTTCTCGAAGACTATTCCTTCATTCATGATAGGAATAATAATGGTATTTCATTCACAAGTAGGTCGCTCTGAAAATTACTAAAATAATGTGTGCAAATGTTTCACGAAGGATCTACCTTTGGTAAGTTACTACTGTGTTTATAAATAAGAAGGACTCAGAAGGTGGATTTTTGAAAATGGAAAGATGTGGGTTTGAACTTTGACTCTCCCATTAATTTGCAAATTAATTAAGCCATGCTAGACTCTATCTGTCCCCTCCAACACAGTTTTCATAATAATTGACTTTGCTAGCTATTCTTCCCCTAATGGCCCCTTAAATGATGGGGGCTTTGGGCTTGTGTCTCAGGTCCTTTCCTTCCATATTTGATGGATTATCTCTAAGTGAGGTCACCTTTTGTTGTTGTTGTTGTTTCCTGTGTGCAGCTATTACCTATGAGCCACTGCTATCAATGCCCAGGGTGTCTGACCATTTCCTCGAGACATATTTCAAGGATTAGATGATTTCAAGAATGTTATCTGCCTCCTTGGCAAGTCTCTTAGCCCACTTATACTCGGTACATCCCAAATGACCTCATCACCAATCCCACAAATATGTTCCTACTCCTGTGTGTCTCATATCTGTAAGGACCACCAGGAGATCATCCTGGAATGCACTCAACACTAACTCTGCTGTCTGCCTACCTCTTGCATATATCTTGACTCACTTAATTATTTTCTGTTTCTACCACCATTTCTCTTTGATATATTTTTGCTCTACACACACACACACACACACACACACACACACACACACACACACACACACACACGATTTCCTCTCTATGTTCCTGTCATTAGACCAGCTTTACAATCACATCAACATGGAAGACATCACTATTCTACTTCAGTTCTTCAGTGTCTTCTGTTTCCTTGGGACAAAGCCCTTTACATGGTGGCTTTCACTCTCCTCTTTACCTGGTGGCTTTTGCTCTCCTCTCATCAGCTTCATTTACCACCATCCTCTCTGAACAAGGCGTTTTCTTACCACACTTTACTTCATGTGGTTTTTGAGAACACATTTGTCTCTTTCATAGCTAATTCTTTCCAGTCTCTCTTGGCAGAAATCCATTTCAGACTCTTACCTGGTTAATCCAACTCACGTGCCAGGACTGCCTAACCTTCTCTTTCCAGGGAAGCCTTTCTTATGTTGCTAGTCTAGGATTCTCCTCCTATGTACTCTCGACATATTTCCCACTGAACTATCAGCATATTCTTTTTTTTAAATGACTCATTTTATAATTGTTTTCTTAACTAGATCAGATATCAGGGAAGAAAGCATGAAATCTGTCTGGTCCCTTCACTTCAGTAGTCTCAGGACCCAACATACTAGCACATAGATCCTCAATAAGTAATGGATGCAAATGACGAATGAGTGAATGTTGGAAAGGTCATCTTGGATTAGACTTCGATGATAAATGGAGGTTCTGGCACATAGCAGATAGTCAACAAATCTTAGTGTCCCCATCTGATTTCTTCTTGACTTTAGGAGAACTCTGGATGTCAAGAATATGCACACATTCCCAAAGTCGCCTGATAATTCAGCAGTCACTATTACACACCAGACATGTGGTCTGATCTGAGCAATCCAAAGGAATAATTCAAGATGTTGCCTTGGATCTGAATAGTTCCCTTCAATAATCAATTAAACCTCAGTAAAATACCAAATAAAACAGAGCAATAAAAACTAACTTGCTTTATATTTATTGACAGGTGCAGAGCAGTTACAGATGCATTGAGGTCACTGATCATGATAAATAGATTTGGTGTTGCTCAGAGGTCACCTATCAGTGGCGAAGAAGCAGCCCTATTTAGTGAGTGTTACCCTGTTGTAGAAGGAAATAGAAAGTTCTCCAATTCGCAGAGACATTGCTCCATCATAAACTAATTTAATATTGTCAACCTAGGCTATTTTAAAACATTCATTGGCCTAGAGGCTTGCATCAGGCAATACACAAAACCATCTCATACATGTCTTTTATAAACTTGCAATTTAGGCTTGGGAACACTGACTCATAGGTAAAAGACAGGGAATAAAAGCAGAAATAAGACACTTGAGTCCCACTATTATTAGCGAGGAATGACGAGGTAACAGAGAACCTATTAATAGGTAGTGTGGAACCAGAGAACGCGTAAAACCTTTGATGGCTTAGGAAGGCTTCTTGGAGAAGCTTAGGTTACTGATGGGAAGAAAATGACTTCACTATCATGTGAGTGCATGGCATGGTTTTAGGGCTGAGTGTGGGAGAAAACCAGAGGCGGCTTGGCATCTGTGCCTAGGGTAATAAAACCCATAAAGTCAGCAAAAATAGCAACACTCCTTCTCTTGTGTTTCATGATCACATTCTTTCTCATAGCACTCAGATGTACAAGGGATGTGGCATCTTTATTATTATTTTTTTATACCTTATCCCTCAAGTGCTAGTGCCATTGAATACTAGGAACTCAATATAGGTTGAGCATTGAGTCAAAAACTCGGTGCAATACAATAACGTCTGCCTGATTCAATAGTATAGTCTCATTGGACAACTGTTTTAGGTAAATTCCTGGCTTTTGGCTTTCTTTCTTCTAGTTCTTTAAAACATTTCTTTGGAAAGTATTTAAGCTTGTTTTATGTGTATGAGTGTTTTGTTGGCATGTGTGTATGTGCATTACATGTGTGCCTAGGGCTGCTGAGGGGCAGAAGAGGGCACCTAACCCCCCGGAGCTGGAGTTACAGACCACTGTGAACTGCCCCAGAAGGGGACCTAAGCTTGGGTCCTCTGGAAGGGCAGCTAGCACTCTTAACCACTGAGCCGCCTCTGAAGCTCCCAGGTTTTCCTTTTGATATGTAAAACATTCTCTGAGAGAATCTAGAAAATTCTTAATTTTATTTTTCTGACAAAACTTAGGATGGAGCTGCCTGACTATCCTGTTTCTTTTCTGTTATATCATATTCCCTTCCTGACCTGAAAAAAATGTGTTTCCTATATAATTTAAATAATAGAATTAGCTTTCACGACAGTGGAAATAGTTTACCTTTGAAGCATTACCGATATGATTCATGTTTTGCAATTGTTCTGGATGCATTTTGGGAAAATGATATTAAGTTCATACTATAGTGGTTCTCTTGGGGGTATTGCTAACATTTTTCTCTTGTGAAACTTTACATTCAGTTGTATGGACATTCACTGAGGACATCACTATTTTAAGTGCTGAGTTGCAAAAATTGACTTTCTTGTTCCTCAAATCAACAACACTATTGTCCTTTTGCTTTCTATAACAAAATGTTTGGGGTGCCGAACTGTCCTTAAAGGATGCTCAACAGTGCATCCTTGGTTCTTACCCCAGTCCTCCAGTAGCACCTTCTCAAGTCATAACAACCAAAAATGTCTGCAGATACCTAACCAAATGTTCCACAGAAGCATAAAACTGAGACTGACTATCTATCTATCTATCTATCTATCTATCTATCTATCTATCTATCAATCACCGGTCATCTATCTAATCTATATCTATCAATCTATCTACTTAACTATCCTATCTTATCTATCTTACCTATCTACTTACCTTAACCTACTGCTCTTTCATCTATTAATCTATTGTTCTATTCACTCATCTATCCTTCCATCAATCTATTATCTATTGTCATCTATAGATCTATCTATCTGTCTGTCCGTCTTTCTATCTTCCCAAATTTCTTCTCAATGTATACCTTGTAAATGTCAGTACAGTTAAACAACAGAGTAAGGGGCCCTGCGTTGACTGAGGTTCCTCATGACTCCACCCAATTTAATCTTTTGTCTTCTGTTAGATTTAATAACCACAAGAATTATGTCTTGTGTTATGTGAAAGAGAATTTCTGACAAAGTGCTAAAAGCAAAAGAATTTTAAGTCAAGGCAGGAGAAATTTATTAATTCCCTTGACATTTATCTTTTACACCCAATACCTTGAATTTAACGTCAAAAGAACCAAGCAATTTTAAATGAACAAAACTTTCGTGTTATAATAGTTAGGGTAGACAGGAAATTGGTCTTCCTTGTCCTAATTCCCAGGACCCATTCCTGTTGCTCTGCTTAGCAAAAGCACTTTGTGTATGTGATTAAGATAAGGATCTTGAGATGAGGGGGGAGGTAGGGGTGAGGGGTGTTATCTTGGATTATCAAGGTGAGCACAGTATGAGGAAGAGCCCCATGGAGGAAAGGGAGGAAGGTGAGAGGAAATTTGATGAAGGTAGAGGGGCATAGCCGTGGGCGAATTTGAAGATGCTAACTTGACTGCTGACTTTGGAGATGGAGGAGGGAGCTGTACACAAAGAAATTCAAGGTCCTGAAGTGTCAGGAAAACAGATTCTCTCCTGGACCCTCCAGAAGGTCATTTATATTTTTTCTGTTGGTTTAGAGATGGAGTATCACTTTATAGCCTAGACTGGCTGAGAATCCACTATGTAGCCCAGGCTGGCCTCTGACTCATGGCAATCCTCCTGCTTCAGTTTAGTGAGTGCTGAGATTACAGATGTGAGCTACCATTCCTATTTCCAGAGGAACATCTTTCAGCCATCATTAGTTTAGCCTGGGAAAGCCCATTTCAGACTTCTGAACTCTAAGACTGCAAGGTGATACCATTGTACAACTCAAAGTCACTAAGTTTATGGTAACTTGTAACAGCAGCAATAAAAACCAAGAAAAGAATTCCCTATTTTTGGAATTCATAGTGCGCTAAACTGCACATAGTCCTTTAAATATCCTAGTGAAGGAAGGTAGAGGCCGTCACTGAACACTTGCCGTGTGTCAGGCATGGCAGGGATCCTTTGGGTGTTACATCATTTAATTCTTTTTTTTTTTTTTTTTTTTTTTTTCGAGACAGGGTTTCTTTGTGTAGCTTTGCGCCTTTCCTGGAACTCACTTGGTAGACCAGGCTGGCCTCGAACTCACAGAGATCCGCCTGCCTCTGCCTCCCGAGTGCTGGGATTAAAGGCGTGCGCCACCACCGCCCGGCCCATTTAATTCTTGTATTGCTTCCAGGAGATAATCTTTATTTTTTTTTTTCCTTCTCTTTCTCTTTTTCTTTTGGTCCAGAATTGGTAACTGAGGTCAGAGTGGTTAACAGATTCACTTAGAGTTACAGGGAAAAGCCAGGAATGTTACCAAGACATACGTGCCTGGCTCTGAAGTCTCTACTTGTTTTCCTTAGACCATATTGCCAAAGCAGCACCCACAATGACTGTGTGCATTCTGGAGTCATTTAATATCTTAGGCCCCAGGCTAAGTGATTTGTAAATTTTATTGGCATAAATGATACAAACTGTAATAGATGTTATTGTTCATTTGGGATTTATCAATTAAACAAATGCCTGTTTGGTTTATTAACCACATGAAGTTATTTCCCCAAAAAGGCATTGTTTATTGCTTTTTTGCTCGGCTCCTGAAGTAAAGGTCTTTCTTGTCTTGGCAGACTGCGACATTATTCTCGGCTCCTGCTTAGTCTAACATTTTCATTTTCAAAAGCCAGTGGTAAATCATGCTGCGAGCCAGATACCCAGTCAAAAATTGATTTACTAAGGCACTGTACCTCACCAGCTATAATCCTATCTTTTGGCCTCAGAGTATAATCTCTTCAGCCATTTGCCAAATCTAAGGACACATGAGCACACACACACACACACACACACACACACACACACACACACACACACACACACACCCTGCCCTCTATTTTTCCTTCTCTCTGACATACATGCCTTATAGGAAAGCATAAATAGATAAAATCCAGATATTTGAAACTAATGGACTTCTCCCAAAATGTATTGTTCTCAAAAGGCACGAAATAAGTTTGATATTATATTCTTTGCCGACCTTGACTTAGTACCTAAAACGCTAAAGCTCTATCTTTATAAAAGCAGCAGTTTGCCAGAGGGAGGGATCATTTCCTCCTCAAATTCATAGCTCTCAAGCATCCTGAATGTGCTCAATAAATGCTGTTTAAATTGAATTTCACAACCTGCTCGTGAAGGCAAGGAGGTATGGGGGGGCACAGTTCTAGGGAGAAAGATTCTGAGCTCTTCCTTGGGTTTTCTTGCTTTGGAACGAACTACGAGTCCATAAATGATTAGCAAGCCCTGCCCCTTTCAAGGGCTCTAGCTGTGAAAGATCAGTGAAGATCAACCGGTCCTGTCTGATGGCCACGCTGTCAGCTCTCCTGTCACGCTGGGGTCCTGAATGTGAATGCTTTCCTCTCTGGTCTCAAGCTTCTCAGTTTGTGCTCTTGCTTTGCGTACCACACAGCGACAACAGTCTTTACTACACTACCATCTTCCCAACCATGTGAAATGAGCAGAGAGCACTGTATTTGACTCTGTGATATCACGTGGATTCTGGCCCCAGGGTTTGTGTTCTGTTGGCAAAGACCTGTGGTTGCCTGAGATCCCAGCTCCTCACACCTGAAAGGGCTGAATCATTCTCAGTTGAATGAGTGTTGACATGGGGCATTTGGGGAATGCTGGCACACAGGAGAGTTGCCCACCGTCTTCGGAGCCTTGTACCATGAAGGGAATTATTTCCCTTGTTCCACATGTTGCTATGACTTTCCTGAAGTGAAGCTTTGCTCAAAAACAATCCCCATGCCTCCTAACCTGTCAGGGGATGATCTCTCTTGTGTTGCATTCTCTTTTCTGGTTCTTTCCATCTAGCACCGGCCCCTTCTTCAGGTGTTACTTGATGGTTGGCACCGCTGTCAAAACTATGGCTGTCACATCACCGTTTTACAACTCAAGCAAGTAATAGCTAGCTAGACCCTTGGCAAGGCTAAAAGGGAAGAAAGCACTGCCACTCAGCTTCACTGACATCATTTAATTTTCTTGGTTTGATTTAAAAACTCTTTTACTGTAAAAGGCAGGTGGAGAGGCAATCACCAAGATCATAGCTTTAATCCAATGTGAATAGCTGGCTCCCCTTCCCCCTTTATATAGTGCATGGTTGGAAGAATAGCTAGAACATGCAGGATACGAGCATGTTAGGAGTGACATGCTTTATCCGGTTTCTAGAGGGGAGGTTAGCTCTCTACAGCATATTTCAGCTGTCGTTTCTCATCTCTGACACTGTCATTGCTGCCATCACCACCACCACCACACCACCATCACCTCCACCACCACCTCACCACCACCACCTCTATCTCAAACATCACCACCACCTCCACCACCACCACACCACCACACCACACCACATCACCACCACCATTACCTCTACCACCACCATCACCACCACCACTGCCTCCACCAATCATTGTCATTACTGCCCAAATCAAACCAAACCAAACCAAACCAAACCAAACCAAACCAAACCAAACCAAACCAAACCAAACCCACCCACCCTGAGGCTATATTAAGAAAGGAAGTGAGCCAGTTCCATACATTGTACAACATATATGATGTATGTTGATGCTTTAAATCACCGTATTTTAAGGCAAGAGTTTTCCTGTCTTCCTTTCTACTCTCTTGTAAATTGTACTTACAAGTGGAGGGATGATTTAAGATCGTGACTTCCTAGAAACAATTATTTTTTCCTGTGAGAACTCTAAATATATTGGTGACAAGATGCAGTTGGTGTTAGTTGTGGAGACGTTTTCTGTCCCTGCGCTATCACACTGCTCTCCATAGCTGACATTTTTGGTGAAATATTGCCATCAACATTCTCAGGTCCTACATGAGTTCTCTGGCAATGGCTCTTGAACTGTCTGCACAACATAGCTTCTTAGGATTCTGTGTATGTGCATGTGTGCAGGCACGTGCAAGCGTGTGGGTGTGTTCGTGCATGTGGAAGTCATAGGGTAATCTTGAGTGTCATTCCGTGTGTGTGTGTGTGTGTGTGTGTGTGTGTGTGTGTGTGTGTATGTGTGATATGTGTGCATGCACATGTGTGTGGTGATTGGTGTCCTTGTCTATCACTCCCCATCTAGCCTTATTCCCTTGAGATAGGGTCTCTCAGTGAACCTGGCTCTAGCTGGCTGGGAGGAAGTGCCAGAGATCCACCAGTCTGTTAGCCCCTCCCAACACTGGGGTTACAGGCATGTGGCTACGCCTGGCTTTTATGTGGGTGCTGGGATCTGAATGGAGGTCATCATGCTTAGTCAGCAAGGGCTCCTACTCACTGAGGCATCTCCCCAGCCCCGCCTTATGCTTTTGAGACAGAGTCTCTCATGAAACCGGCTGTCCAGTAAGCATGAAGGATCTGCCTCCTGTCTGTGCCTTCCCAGAGTGGGATGACCACAAGTGCCACCATGCTTGGTTTGTTTTTTTTTCCTTTTCTTTTTTGTTATGGGCTCTAGGGGATCAAATCCAGGCCCTCAATCTGGCGAGGCAAGCACTTTAGCTATTAAGCCATCTCCCCATCCTGCGTCTTAGGAATTTTAAGAATAAGACATTTTATTCCTATTAGCCAACTTTCTCTGGTTTTGTTTCTAACTTTCTTCCACTCAGATCTTAAAGAGTGTCTGATTTTTTTATTTGTTAGTCTTAAAGGAACTGACTTTTATTATGCAATATTACTTATTGTATACGCTCTTCTTATTTATCTGGTATATGCATGTCTAACTACTGCTTCTGGTCTTCCTGGTTTACACAGAGTGAGCTTGAGTTTTCTCTGATGGCATCATAAAATACGTATACTATTCTGATGTGGAATACGCAGAGGTAGTTTCCATAGAAAGACCTTCATAAAAAATTTGGTTTATGTATTTACTATCTAATGCTTCCTCAGACTTCAAAATAATTTAGTCAACCAAATAACACAACATAGTATCACCTACATGAACTGGGAGGAGCGAGAGCCAAAGTCTAGTATCTTGGCAACAGTTACTTATACTGTGTCATGTACTTCTATCAGCAGGACAGTGAGTGTATGTTAATGTTCTCGACATTCATGGACACACAGATGATAAGTAACTATGGGAAGTAATAATCATGTTAATTAGCTTGGTTGTAGTAACCATTCAGTGGATATGTACATAAAAACTGCCTATTGTATTTCTTTCTTTTTTTTTTCTTTTTTTTTTTTTTTTGGTTTTTCGAGACAGGGTTTCTCTGTGTAGCTTTGCGCCTTTCCTGGGACTCACTTGGTAGCCTAGGCTGGCCTCGAACTCACAGAGATCTGCCTGGCTCTGCCTCCCGAGTGCTGGGATTAAAGGTGTGCGCCACCACCGCCCGACTGTATTTCTTAAGTATATATAAATTGAGTGTCATGCCGTGTGTGTGTGTGTGTGTGTGTGTGTGTGTGTGTGTGTGTGTGTTTGTATTTGCTTGTGTGTGCATGCTGTGGCACACATGTGGAGCTCAGAGGGTACCTTCGGTTGACTTTGCTTAAGACAGGGTCTCTTGTTTGTTACAGAGGATGCCAGGCTAGCTGGCCTGTGGCCTTGCAGAGAGTCTCCCGTCCCTGCTCTCCATTTCTGTAGGAGCACCATCATCATCACACACACACACACACACACACACACACACACACACGTCCTGGGGATCGGAACTCAGATCCCTATACTTTCACAGCAAGGGCTTTACCCCCAAGCAGTCACTTTGGCCCCTCGATATAATTTTTATTTGTCCATTATGCTACACTAAAGCTGGAAAAAATTGGGGAGCAGTTTTTTTTTTCAACAAAAATTTAGAATTCCAATCATAACGCCTCAAAAGAATAAGTACATTTAAGAGAAGCACCAAACCTGTGGGAGG
Organism: Peromyscus maniculatus bairdii; assembly: GCF_049852395.1. Lineage (NCBI taxonomy): Eukaryota > Metazoa > Chordata > Mammalia > Rodentia > Cricetidae > Peromyscus > Peromyscus maniculatus. The sequence continues at coordinate 26,082,180 of NC_134866.1, read as the reverse complement.
CAGTATTGAGATAACAAGGTGGATTTTTATCTTTGGGGGACATCGTGGTTTAATTCAACTAATATTTGGCTTTCTCCAATACAGAAGTCTGTGCTATGCACTACTGAGAATAGAAAAATTAATAAGCCATTCAGTCAGAGGTTTTGCAGAGTTTACAATGATATAAGTTTCAAAAGCGTAAATTCAATATCTGAAATGAAATTTCAGATTGGCCTGTGACTGAGTAGGGAACAGTACTCCATAAATTTAAGGTCAAAGTTCCTCTTCTACCAGGCATCAATTATTTCGCTCTTAGGAAGGTAAAACATCCAGATAATTAAAAGATTAAATCAACACTAAGTTTTCACAATAAAACTTCAGTTCAGTAATAAGGAGATTATAATATAAAAAAACTTAACTTACATTACTATGCTTCAAGTGTGGAAATCATTTTTTGAGGGGGCAGATGCTTTAAACATTTTATAGTAGTAAGAAAGAAGGTCTGGGCATGTTTTAACAGTTCATGACAACTGAAATTATGGAAACTCAGAACGATAGCTGAAATAGATGGATTTTGGACCAAATTATAAATATTCTTATGGGACAAGGTCTACAAGGAGAACCCCATACTGTGGTCCGACTCTTCTTTGGTGCTTTGGGGTCGCTCACTCTCCTGTAAGCAGCCCTTCATCCATCCTCTGCAGGTGAGTTCTATAAACTCATTGTTTCTCCAAGTCACTCTTTGGGGGAATCATACTGTGGTTTGTCATTGGTTCCCTATAAGGTCAGGGTATTTGTTCATTTAAGTCTCCTCAGGCAAAGCATTCACCAAAGAAGTTCATGTTGCCATATGTACTTAGCACTCTGGCTCGCTGTTGGCAGGTGGCATCTCTATTGCCTTGTTGCTCTGGTAACGGCTTCGGGTCCATCACCGGACAGCCCTTTGTTTCTCTTGATCGCCTTTGTTTCTCCATTGTCGTATTTTCCTGTTCTTAGAAGGCAGGCATATTGATCTCCCCTTAAGTCCTTATCAGTAAGTAGGCCATGCCCAGTCCTTTCTAAGCCATTTCTGTGCTAAATTTATTTAATCTTCGCCTCACTAATTTTGTTACTCTTGTCATTTAACAGCTGAGAGAATAAGGGACCAGAAAGAGGTTAGATATCATGCCCTGTATTGCCCACACAGTCAGCGATGCAGCTAGGCTCAAGTACAGTCAGAATACAGCAGTAACGCACACCCTCAAGGGAATGGCTGAAATAGGATGAAGTTGAATGAGCCAAATAGTTCTCTCCTCATCTTTATTTTTAAAATGCTTCAGAGGGGTTTATCTTTTCAACTGCTTCCTTATCTCTAGTCAATATTCTCTTTTCTTTTCTTTTCCTTTTGAGGTGTGGGGGGTGGGGGTTCAGCATTAAATCCTACAACTAAAGTGGCATTTTGGGGTTTTCTACCATACTCCCACTAATGCTCTCAAGTCCTTTGAAAGACACCAGCTCACCTGCAATAGTTATTGAGACACTTCACACATATACATACTTTAGTCTCCATAACTTTCTCTCTTTACACACACACACACACACACACACACACACACACACACACACACACACACACACACACGACACACACGAAAATATGATGGAAAGAACCTGTATATTCCCTGAAAAGAGTTTTGTTATATGACTTTTCCCATTTTATTCTGGAAAGTCTATAATTTCTAATTTGATTCCCTACACTGGCCTTTGAGAAAACCTGTTACTTTTGTTTATTTATCAATAGTGGCAATTAAGGGACTGGAGAGATGGCTCAGCAGATAAGAACACTGGCTGCTCTTAGCACCTTGGTTCAATTCCCAGCACTCACATAGTGGCTCACAACTATCTGTAACTTCAGCTTTGGGGATCTGATGCCCTCTTTTGGCTATCAGGAATACTGCATGCACATGATAGACATACATGCTGGCAAAATATCCATATGCATAAAAATTAAATAAAAATAAATGAATAACAGTTGCAATTAAAAAAACCTTCTATTATGATAACGACAGCATTTCATTTTTAACCTCTTCTTTGGTACCTGATGAAGGTTTGAAGTAACTCTGAAACCTTTACTATATTCATGAGGATTATATTTCACTTATGAAATCTTACAGGAAGATGAAGTTTGCTACCAGCAATCTGCACCTACACAAAAATCATCCTCCTTAAAGTTATGGCAGCATATTGACATCTAAGCATAACCACTCTTGGAGAAAGGCATCAAAAGGGATGCCTCACCTAAACCTGTTTAGTTTTTGGTAAACGGCGGTTGGAGTATACCTTTGACCAGAGAACTGGGACTTTTCTCAATTTACAGTTCCAACTAGTGTCCACCCTTGGCTCTTCATGGACGGAAGCGAAGGAAACCAGTGTCACAAACCAGTCGTTTAAGAATATACTGACGATGGATTGCACTAGGAATTTGTTATTTGATTTTTGGAAGTGAAACTCACTCGAAATCCTGATTAGGAATTCTGACTCGAAAAGAAATGCAAGCTAAGCTGCTGGCGTTCCGTCTTCTGATATGCTCGTCCAGTGCACAGGGCCCACAGTGTGGCATAGAGGGAGCTCGGATGCAAACCCAGTGTTTCCATGTTGAAATAATAGTACTAAGTACTGTGGAATGGTCTGTATGGCAAATGTGTTGCTCTGATTGGTTAGTAAATAAAATACTGATTGGCCAGTGGCTAGACAGGACGTATAGGCGGGACTAACAGAGAGGAGAAAAGAAAGAACAGGAAGACAGAGGGAGTCACTGCCAGCCGCCACCATGACAAGAAGCATGTGAAGACGCTGGTAAGCCATGAGCTGTATGGCAAGGTATAGATTTATGGAAATGGATTAATTTAAGCTATAAGAACAGTTAGCAAGAAGTCTGCCACGGCCATACAGTTTGTAAGCAATATAAGTCTCTGTGTTTACTTGGTTGGGTCTGAGCGGCTGTGGGACTGGCGGGTGACAAAGATTTGTCCTGACTGTGGGCAAGGCAGGAAAACTCTAGCTACAACCAAGCTAAGGCAACAAATACAGAAACACTTTGCAGTGTTTACAAACAGAGAGCAGAGGATGTGTGTTATGAGTGTGGGGTGGAGGTGTCTGTCTGTGATTGCCAATGACCTCTACCTGCTTAGCTTATGGGTCACAAAGGTAAAATAGCTACAACAGACAGGATCAGAATTCTTAACTCTCTTTTATTCTCCTTGATCCCTTCATTCTGAAGAAGAAATTGAATCCTGCAGGAAGCTCTTGGATTCCCCATCATCAAGGAGCGGAAGTCGGAGGGTTGGGGATTGCCTGGCCATTTCCTTTCTATATGATGCTCAGCCTGCTCCGAAGCCAGCACAGCTGAACAGTTGCCTTTGGGTTCATGGTCAAGGTCAGATATTGAAATTTTTCTGCTCTTTACATAAGCTGCCAAGCACAGAGGAGGAGAGTTTAAAAGTCAGAGGACCGCTGCCACACAGGACAGTTCCTCGGAGTCAATAGCAGATTGAAGCTTTTTACAAATTTTATTACTAATGTGAAATCAGTTGCTGGATAGTGGAAACCCAATGCAGATGACTGCCAATATTGGCAGCTGGGATGTGACCCCATGAAACTTTTCGGAAGACCAATCAATGGATGAGTGTATGCAGCCACTCTCTCTTAAATATACCGAGTTGAAATATAAAAATGTTAAATGGCTGAGCATTAAATTTAAATGATGGAGAAGAAAGATGTGCCCAAGGCACTTGCCCTGAGTCAGGGAGAGAAGATTGTCACAGGCCATTGAACCAGAATAGAAGTTTAAAGGTTATCAAGGGAAAGAAAAGACCTTGAAAAAAAAAATCACAGTGACCAGAAAGATCACTAATTGTGTCTAACTGCAAAAGGCTCACACACTGTACCTATATTAAATATCACTGATGTGTTCTGGAAATGACAGTCAAGACAGAGGGACATGAATTTGGATTTGCAGAGCCCTGTAAAATGCAGTCTTTACAATAGTCTCTGCACTTGGATTTTACCCAGTTAGTTCTGCAGGTGATGCCAAATAGTATGGCATGTTCTTTTATTAATTGTTATTTTTAATTTTTAAATTTATGCTTCAAAGTAGGCCGGTGAAGTGATGGACATATGGAAAGGAGGAATAATGTAATCCATTGGTTGTCTCTCAGTGGGTTCTGCCTGCTAGGGTTCTAACGCTGTGAGACTGGGGGGCTGAAAAGCTTGCCTTCTTTGAACCTTGGCTGACCAGTGCATAAAAGAACAATGATAAATAGTCATTACGCATTAGTGTGTTGTACACACCAGTCTTAGTCTGTTTTCAGATGCTGTAATAGGATGTCTGAACTTGGGGGTTTATAAAGAGAGGTTTATTTGGCTTATAATCCTGGAGGATGGGACGAATTACAAAACAGACCAGGAGGGATTCTGCATGGCTCTGGTGCGGACCCTGCGGTGTTCAGCTTGCCGCAGAGAGTAGAAGGACAAGCAGCTGTGGGCGGACGAGGGAGGCAAATGGGGATGGCATTTTATAAGCACCTGCCTTTGTGATTGCTACCTCACTTTCCCATGAGCTACATCAATTCCCTTATGAGGTTAGAGTTGCTACAACCCAAACCTTTCCTAGAACGCCCCTCCCTCAATATTATTCCATCGGCCAACCTTGGCCTGAGTTCTGGTGAGGGCAGAAGACAGCAGGGTTCAGTAAAGCAACATTTAAAGTGCTGGGCAGAGAGTCTGGACCAAAGCGATGCTCAGAAAATACCAGCTCTGGTCTCATTTTAATTGGATACTGCTGCTATTTGAAGCAACAAGTGGCCGAACGATGCTCTGAATTGTCCATTGAATTAGTGCCAGGAGGTTTCCCCTCTCTCTGAAAGTGGCACTGACATGGGAATGAGAGATGCTGGTGCCTTAAACTATTGATAAAATATTGCTTGGTGTTGACTAAATTTGGACCATATAATTATAGGAACAAATAATTGCTCATCCCTAATTTTAAAGGTGTGTATGGCTGAGGGCGTTTATTTTTATGGGTTGTTAAAACATTACTGTCTAATTACCAGGAGAAGAATGGCTTCTAGAATTGGGTAGACATTAATTTGAAAGACTCAAGAGACAGCTCTATCAGGACCATTAAAGGCCTCAAATAGAACCTAAAATTTCATGATACTAAAATACGCAGTGGATCAGTTGTTGTTGGGAACTCTTTCCCCGCCCTCCACCAAGAAAATTCACTGATTTCCCAAAAGGTAACAGAAAATACTTCTAAACGTACACAACACACTAAACTCCACAAATGCAGACCTCCTGGCATGCTATTAAAAGGAACCATACTTCAGATACTTCTGGCAGTCTATCTCTTGTGGATGTTGTGTGGAGGGGCTAACGAAGAGCCCAGAAGATCAAGTGGATGAGGTTTGCTATGGGCTGTGTAGAATAATGTGTGAAGCTTTTGCAGAATGACAGGCCAAATTTGGAGATAAAGAACCAAACCAAACCAAAACCCTCCACAACATTCGTCTTTGATTAGTGAATGCCCCCATCCTCAAAATCTGGCCTCTGAGCCAGAATCTGGCCCATTCTCTTCTCACATGAAACCATCTCAGATGGATACCAGCTATGGATAAGGAAATGCTAGATCCTGTGAAGCTGGTCCAGGGGCATGGAGATTTCAAGGAAGGAAGAATCGAAACGCTTTCTTCCCCATTTTCTATGAAGTTTACGTAAGCCAGAAATCATCCAAGTGGATGCTGAAGGAAGTCAAACACACTCCCTTCCCCTCTAACAAAAAGCACGCACTTTGTGTTTTCTGGGTCATCCGGGCCACTTCCCGTTCTCGGTTGTCAAATCTCTAAAGTTTGGACTCTTCGGACTTGTGACTTTTGACCTTTTCGTGTCTACAGGCAATTACCTGGGAGGGCCGGGCAACTCTCCCTCTTCACTGAGCGATAACTCCCGCTCTACCTCGGATATGGGGTTCAGACACTCTCACCTTCTCTCGGGGGCTTTGCCTAACCTCAAAGCCTGGCTGCCCCCTTTCCTATTTTCCCACAACCCTTTGTGGATGTGACTTTACCACTGAACTCGATGCTTTTGCTATCATGACTGACAGTTGTGTCCCCTCGGGCTGTGGTTCTGGCAATTGACAACATGTCAGAATCATTAGTACTTAATTAAAAGCCAACTAATTCAGAATCTCCAGGGAGGAGAGACCCGTACAAGGCATCTTTAAAAGTAGCGATTCTCAAACTTTTAGTCTGCAAACTGCTCACCCCGGGGACCTCCTCAAACTGCATATTCTAACTCAGTGAGAACTAGGTAGGGCCTGAGAATATGCCTTTCCAAGATCTGATGCATGTTACTTTGCTGAAGCACCTCAAGATTGTCCTCCCTCCCCCCAAATCAATAGTCTTACTTACACCCTGGATACATGTTTTCATCTTAAGCTCACAAATTGTTACTGCACCTAGGACTCTTCCTGCTAGCTCTCTCTGGCACCATGATTTTAGGTTTTCCCATCAGTGCATTCCAGCTCTGCCTTGCTCCTGTGTTTATGTTAATCTCATAGGCAACAGAATACGGCAGAAGGCTGGAGAACATGAGGACAAGAGGGCAAAGGTCACTCACTGCTGCTCCTTTGCCTCCCATTACGGATCTATCTCACGGTTCCCTTCATTACTGCCCCAGCCTTGGTCTCTTTCCTTGCTGGCTCTTGTAATCTTATGCACCTGTAGCATGGATTGTTAGAAGGTCTTAATAATAAAAACAAACCTGAGATCAGGTATTGAGGTGAACGCTGAAAGATCAGAGAGACAGAACAAGCCACAGCTTCCTCACCTTGCCAACTTCTCAGCTGATCTCGTTTCCTCAAACTGGAAGCCTCTGTGTCCTCATCTGAATAGATCTCAGCTGAACTGCTGCTCAAAAGTCTAAAAGCTTGACAGGACTCTAGTTCCTGGTCCTCAGGCCTTATATACCTTTTTGTTTCCTGCCATCACTTCCTGGGATTAAAGGCATGTTACCATGCCTGTTTCCAGTGTGGCCTTGAACTCACAGAGATCCAGACAGATCTCTGCCTCTGGAATGCTAGGATTAGAGGCGTGAGTGCCACCATTTTCTGGCCTCTGTATCTAGTGGCTGTTCTGTCCTCTGACCCCAGATAAGTTTATTAGGATGCACAATATATTGGGGAACACAATAGCACCACATGTACCCCATAACCCCTTCACTCTCCACTTTGATCCTCACATTTTCATTCCTTCCCCACCGTCTCTCTGACCCCCTTTAAACAGGCCAACACAAATGCAGGCAGATGTCTATAAGGGGAAATCTTTTTTTGTTTTTTTTTTTTTTGACTCTAAGTACTGTTTGAGTCCATGACTTTTTCTCAGTAAGTGCTTCTGTCCTTCCACATGTAGATCAAATCCATCTCTTTAGATTTAGGCTAATCCATGCTAGACTGAGAGGGATTACTGTTTGCAGCACTGATGACACCTTTAAAGGTTGTCGTAGGGCCTTTGTGTGGGTTCACACACCAACTTAACTGGAGCACGCACTGAGGCAGCCTGGGTGCTGCAGGGCGCTCCTCAGCAAAAGAGAAGGGAAAATGTCAAGGCCATACAGCCACTCCTGACCTGGGCCCACCAATCTGCCATTACTAGCTCACGGTAGTTCACAGGTTTTACAGAAGGTGGCACTCTGTTCCTTTTGATGATGTCATACTGAGTGCCAGATTCCTCTTAATGGCTGTGACCAGAAGCGTCTACAGTGCAAACGTCAGGGTAGAAAGGGCAGCTAGGGAGTGGAATCCCATCTGTTTGAGTTGTTCAAAACCATCTAAGTGACTGTGATCAAGAATGACGTAAAAATGTTAGTTTTTGTTAACTTACATGTTTTAGCTTTTCAAAGGGTTACTGAGCTGTTGTTAGAAGAGAAATTCTTACTGAGTCATTTTATTCTAACTATTTACTACATGAGACCATTAGATATTTGTTTCTGCCCAAGGCCAGCCCGAGAAACAGCCCTGTGACCTGAGAGAACTTTGGAATCTCTGCCTTAGCCCAGTGTCTTTTCCTCTAAGGTTTCCAGACACAATTAGTCTAGAATAGTCTCATCAGCTGTCTTTTCTTCCTAGTTAGTTGAAGTTAAAGGTTGTCACACCGAAGGTCCATCCTGCCTCTCCCCTTCTTTTACTTCTCTTTTGGAGTTTTTTTTTTGGGGGGTGGGGTGGGGTGGGGTGGGGAGCTGGAGTGGGATTGACCCTGGGACCTTGACATGTTAGGCAAGTGTTCTACCGCTGAGTTACCTCCCCAGTCTTTCCTCTTTCTTTCTGTAAAATTTCTTCTTATTTTCTTCTACTTTTCATTAGAATAAGAAACCATGTGTCGGTTGGTATCACATTACTGCAGATAGACTTGGGAAGCCGCCATGTCAACAGTTCGAGAACAACGACTCTTAGTTCCCTGGCAGCAGCACTGGCTGGAAGGACTTCAGTTTTTACCTTTGGTATTTTTCCTCTCTAGCTAATATTCCCTTGAGTGCTATGACTTCAAGGAGGAGCAGGGGCCAACAGAAAAGGGCAGAAGACAGTGACGGGTGAGGAAGGGATCTTGTATTTTGCTGCCAATAGACATCTAGATCCAATGAGTGTGGGGAAAGCCATGGTGGTGAAGGGATTTCACCATTAATTGCCACGCTTTTTTTGGCCACTAAGATTTGCTAGTGACCTTATTTTGCTTTTTGCAATGTTATGACACCTAACGTTCAACTTCTTCATTATACATAGACTTAGTAGGGCAAGGAAATTAAGGTTCCCAACAATTTTAGAAACTTTAAGCACATATTGTCTTGGCCAATAGAGACCATCTCACTGGTGCTCCCCTGGAACTCCAGCTGGGGGGTGCAGCTGTCCGCACTTTGCAGGCGAAAAAAGCAAAGCCTGGAAGGCTCATTTACCCATTCAGGGTCATGGCAACTGGCAGTTGAGTGTTGCAGCTTTGGCCATGTACACCCATAGCTTGTAGCTTTCCTCCGTGGCTGTTTTCCCTATCACAATTATAGCTGTAAAACGCATTTGTGCGCATTTTTCCCATTGCTGCTGCTACCATCCCGGACGTCAAGAATCTGCGGTATAATCGAAATGAGATGGTATCACAATTTGGGAAGGAAGAAAAAAAAAAAAAAGCAGGGGAGGGGATTTCAATCATTTTGACAAGGTGCTTTTTAAAGCTTAATCTTCTATGGTAATAATGCTATTTGCATTGTGAAAGTGCTTTAAAGATTAAAAAAGAAGAAACCCTATTACTCTATGAACACGGTGGCGTCAAGTTGCACAGAGGAAATGAAGTACAAGCAAGGGAACATTCTTTCCTCCTGGTCCCAGCAGGTGTGAGTTGCAAAGCAAATTGGTGACAAGATCCTTGGGGCATCACTGTTGCTGTTCTCCAGGTCTCTGGGTATTTTCTCTCTGACTTTATTCCACATTAATAATTCACTGCACTGGAACATTGCCTGGCTACCTCAACCTAAGCCTCCTTCATTGATAGTGGTAAATACTTAAGGAGAATGTTTGCTCAGAGTTATTCAGGGATATTTGATCACAGATTGAAATGTGAACATGCAGCCTTAGGAATCTGCAAAATTTATGCTATTTGCATGATACCCTGATGAAGGTGTTTTAAAATCAATCATAGGCAAGGGCACTTTATCATCTATATTTTTTATGTTCCTTCTCAGTTTCAGAGATGTGGGACAATTATTTTCTTATCCATACCACTTAATGAAATGCAGAATCTACAAGCTACGTACTGGCTACCCTGGCTTGTCTTTTACATCTTTGCCCAGGTTAAATTTTCCTCAGTGACATGGCTGACAACATGAGTAGGCGACACTTCCTTATCGTGACCGTCGAAGGGATGCTGGCTCTCAGAGTGAGTTCCAGGACCTCACTCCTCAATCTACTTTCTAGTCAATAACATGGGCAGACACAGTTACCTAGAAATAGCACCTTTGTGTAACATGAATCTTTCATCAGCCTTGCTACAGTTACGTCCTAAGAATTTAAGATGCTTGGTTCTGGCCAGTTATCTGGGATAAGACTGACCACTCCCACGTGCAGTAATAGTAACTACTATAGCTAACCTCTGGGGCTGAGTGTGGCCCAGAAAAGGTGACTTCCATTCTGAGAGCCAAGGGTGGAGGGAGAAGCAGAGGTAAGAAATAGTTAAAGTGACTCAGGTTCAGAGTGTTTGCTTTCAAAGGGAGAAAAAGGACTTGCTCTCCTCACAGCAAAATCACTCTATTTCTATTTTTAATAGATCCTACTTTACAGAATAGCTGGACCCCATTTTTCCAGCTAAAGTAAAAAAAAAATTAAAGGATTTATGATAATCCTCTGTGGATGGTTGTGGGCGGCTCGTTTTCCACCGGAGCATTCTCTCTCTCTGTTGCACAGCTAATATTTCTCAGCTTCCTGCTACACTTTCATCCCGCAACTACTCAAGCGAGGAGAAAAAAAGTCTTACCAGATAAGCAACAATTCATACTGTATTGGGGAATAGTTTACTCCCTCCCTGTCTATTTCTTAGCAGTAACTTCTTCAGGCTCTTAAGCTTAGACTGTCAAAGCACCCAAAGGAATCCTACCTTGCCCACATACTGATAATCGGATCCTGTGTATTCCTCCAGGAGGAAGAACTGATTCCACATCCAACTCCTTTTCGAACGGCTCAGCTCATGCCTGCTGTTTGCAGGGAGCTCCAGGGCCCTCCTCTTTGCTGGGAAGCCACTAGTCCTTTTAGATAATGGGCTTGAGAAAGTTGAGTAGGGCTGGCCGACCCAAAAGAGCAGCAAGAAGCACAGGTAAGTTCTCATGCTGATGGCAAGGCAGGCTCTTGAGTCTCTGGGTAGTGAGTTCCCCCTTCCTGCGCGCGTCTCTTTTCACTGCACTGGATCCAAGCTCATTCCTCCTTTCGTCCTTAATGTTCTTTGCTTGGCTCTCAGAAGGTATCTGGAAAGAATAGTAACATATCAAGCGGTTTTAGAGAAGCTTAAAATTCAGTGTTAGAGCAAATAGGCAGGAAAAAGAGCACAGAAATTTGAATAGCAAAATAACAACAAAAAAAGTTGGCTATCAATTTTGAACCGAGGAAAACAGTCTTTTAGGTACACAGGATGCGCTATGCAGAAGGGGAGGCACATACCCAGCAGGAAATGCTCTTTCTGTTTTTCCTTTTATATCTCTTACAAATCCGACTTTAAGTAATAGCTTTGCTAGAGTTCAACACACCACGATGGATCATTTCACTACTCGTTTGCTTTGGAATATGTGGGCTGAGATCTGGTTAGAAGCAACGACTTTGTGTTTCTGATTCTATTTGCATATTTATCTCCACGAGCAAGTCCAAGGCAAAGAATACCATAGACAATTTAAATTCAATTGAAAGTGGATCATTTTGAAATTTCACTGGAATATACTGAGCACCTGTGATGTGCCAGGCATGAGTCGAGGCAGAACTCTCTCTGCAGACTCTTGGCTGAAGAGATGTGCTATGATGGATCAGCCGGGTCAAATAAGGTTGGAAAACACCATACGCCATCTCTTCAAAATGCAGATTTGCAGAGGGAAGTTTCTGAAGTGATATTTTTTTTTTGCAATGGTGTTAGTAAGCTTGTATTTAATCCCAAAGCTTTGCAAACTTGACCCTCCCTCCCCCCTCCACCTATGAGACCTATTTACACTATAAAAAATATATAGAATTTATATTTAAGAACCCTGTAATGTACTTTATGTTGGTAAATTGTCATATGCTGTTTGAGCTCATTGAGAAATGGGCTTTAGAAATTTAGTTGTCTCAGAATGTCACTGAAGAGCTCTTGTCTGGGGATAGGCTGCTCCCTTAACGCTGTGGCAGGGAGGAAAGAAACCAGAAAAGCAGCCCCCAATGTGTCCGTCCTGGATCTGACATGCCGCCTGCAGAAACCTGCCAAGTATGACGACATCAAGAAGGTGGTGAAGCAGGCGTCGGAGGGCCCACTAAAGGGTATCCTGGGCTACACTGAGGACCAGGTTGTCTCCTGTGACTTTAACAGTGACCCCCCCCACTCTTCCACCTTCGATGCTGGGGCTGGCATTGCTCTCAATGACAACTTAGCTCATTTCCTGGTATGACAATGAATTTGGCGACAGCAACAGGGTGGTGGACCTCATGGCCTCCATGGCCTCCATGGCCTCCAAGGAGTAAGAAGCCCGCCCTGGACCACTCACCCCAGCAAGGACAGCAAGAGAGACCCTCGGCTGCTGAGCAGTTACTGCCCCATCTCAGCCCCCGATACTGAGCATCTCGCTCACAGTTTCCATCCCAGGCCCCCAGAACAACAGAGAGCCCTACTCTCTTGAACACCATCAATAAAGTTCACTGCACCCCAAAACAAAAAAACCCAAAAAACATTGTGTCTTAGAGAAAGGCAAGCCATTTCCACCTGAGGTGACTATTGTCTGTCCCATGCCAGGAAAATGCCTACAGTGGAAACAGGAAGTTGGATGTTGAGCCATGGGAAGCTCATCCATGGAGAGAAAGCTCAATTGGAATTCCAGCTGATTGCCTCAACATCTCCAATCATTTTTTTTTTAATTTTTTGCTGGATTTTACAAACCATGATTTGATGGTCTTGCATTTGTTTTCTCCATCAGGCTACTCAAGCCATCTTTGCTGGATGCTGTGAGTTCCTGATTTGATGATGCTTTGATTTCTATCTGCTCTTTCTACCTAACAAGTACTTGCTGTTTATCATTTTACTTCTGTTTGTGATATACTTAGGGAACTCTCTCATTTGAAACCAAAAGGATGGCTATGGTAGATCATCTTCCATACAGAATAAACTTGTAAGAAATAAGTAAGTAATATTTCAACTTCCTTAGGAAATCTTTGAATTGGATCTCTAAATTTCACTTGCATTATCAGCACTCAAATTGTTCAAATAGTTTTGATTTTCACAAATGCATTAAACATACCCCAGTATCACAGCAAGGACCACTGACTGCAATTTTCAAAAAAGTCAACTATTAAACAATGTGGGTAATTATTTTCCATGGCAATTATTTAATTTTCAAGAACGCAACCTATTATTCAAAAAATCGTGGAGCCAGACTCTTGGCAAAGACGTCCAGTTTGATTCAATGGCGTATGCAATTAAAGTCAGACATGCCACATCTCCTCCCTACACTCTGCTTCTGCCTCGGCCTCCAAAGGGTGCTGGCATTACAGTCCTGCCCCACCACAACTGGCCTACATTCCTTGAAAAAAAAAAGAATCCAATGAATCCAACAGATAACACATTTATCACACTATTCGAATATTTTCTTGAATAATGCACCAGTAACTACAAGAACTTGGTGATGAGAACATGATGGTTTTTGGGTGGGGGCATCCTCTTTAAACTATACAGATAAACATCGTCGGTAATTGGCCCAGTATTTTTATTTCCACTTGACCCCTGCTATCCTATCACACAGATGTATATAGCTGACAAGGATTTTAACTTTGTGTTGTTTTCTTCACCCCAGCCTTGAGTAATTATAGACATTTAACACGGTACTGAAAGCAATTCTGTTGGGAGGGAGGAAAAATATTTCATCATATTCAGCATTTTCAAACCTTTATTTGATTATTATGCATCTTCTTGACAGCAGGCTGGGGAAGTTGAAAGGTCCACAGGTGACAGAGTTTGCACTGTGACTATTAGTCAAGTTGGAGAAATGCCAGGCCACAGTACGCTCCTCAGGCCTTCGCCTCAGCACAGGTGTGGGTCAGCCGGCCGAGGATCCGTTAGGCAGGGATGATTCTTCCTCCTCTTCTTGGTTGGAGCAGGGAAGGGACTGAGAGAGCATGTGGAGAAAAGCTCTCCAGAGATGCTTATTCATTTTTAGAAATAGAGATTACGCTGGGGTTGATTCAGTGAAAATTACATTTTTCTTAATTTCCCACATTCGCCATTATTTGCGAAGACAAATCCTGCAGTGAAGAATTACTGCTCTGCTCTGTGTGTGCCCCGTGGTGCTGGCAGGAGAGAGGGCTGGAGAGAATGGAGGTGTCAGCTGCTGAAAGCTGACTCCTAAAGGCCATTTTAAAGAAAAATTCATCCCTGTGGGCGTTGTATGCAAACTCTACAAGCTGTTGCCACTTGAATATTAAATATTAGTTCTTTTTTAATACCACAGATACCAAAATGTCAAGTATTTCATTTTTTTCCCTTAGTTAGTAATGAGCTTTTAAAGCGATGCAAATTTAAGCAGTTTCCATGTGCACTGTAATGTTAGTATTGCTATAATCCAGTTCCTGTATCAATCTGACAGGCTGAGACCTAATGAAAAACTCAATATGCAAAAGAGAATGACAACTATCTGCTCATATTTGATGTTAGTTTTTTAGAAGGGTATATTTCTATGTAATTTAATCCCCATGAATCTGGAAAAACTGCCTAATTGCATTTGACCACAGTTTTTTTTTTTCTTTTCTTTTTTTTTTCTTTTGTTGGCGGGGTTATTTTAGTATCTACTCCAGAGAGGGGTGGTTATTTTAGTATCTACTCCAGAGAGGGGCAGTTTCAGGAGTAAATGAGTCACTATGTGCAAAGAACCTGAAATGGTTCCTGCCACTTAAAAATGTATTGCTAAATACTAGCTATTATTATTCTTGTTAATTCCATTTGTATTGCAACCACAGATCCAAATATAACACAGCGGGAGAGTCTGAGGATGGTCAAGTCCCTCTTAGGACTAACTGTTTTTGCATTATCCAGAAAACACCTCCAAGCAAGTCAGAATTCTTTCAAAGTTCAAGAATAGAAGCCCTTTAGGAACGGGTAGACCCATTTGCTAATTGTTTACTTTCCTGTGGCATTCAGTTCAGTTCTGACAGTTAAGAGTGTGGATAAGGAAAGCAGACATCCCCTATCCCTGTGGCTGCTGCTCACTGAAGGAAGGGGACATGGACAAAAGTCCTAAAGGAGCCACACACAGTTCATAGAATGTATGTGTTTTTCTTCCTGTCCATCTTGCAATGTTAAGATTACAAAGAAATCTTTACTTTATTCAGGTGTGAAAAATTCCAGGGCCAGCTTCCACTTAGTTTTGCCTTTGTCCAAATGGTCCTGGTAATCAGCATGCTGACACGATTCTCATTGTAGTGTTAGATAAGAAGTTGATATAACTAGGACAAATGCTATTTACATTTTAGACTTTGCCTAATCCAAAATAATGAAGTGGGAAACAATTGAACATACTCCAAACACATGTCTTTACTGTACAACAGCAATAACGACAGCAACCCCCTCTCTGGGGTTCCAGATGTTGAAGGTCAGGGAGTCGGGCAAAGAAGTGCTGAGAACCATGAGAACTTCCAGGAGTGTGGGAAGCGGGGCATCCCTGAGCAGCGGAGACAGGAGAGAAGCACGGGGCAAACACTAACGGATGTGAGGCTCACCCTGTAGTCT
Organism: Peromyscus maniculatus bairdii; assembly: GCF_049852395.1. NCBI lineage: Eukaryota > Metazoa > Chordata > Mammalia > Rodentia > Cricetidae > Peromyscus > Peromyscus maniculatus. The sequence goes on along the minus strand of NC_134866.1, from coordinate 26,066,683 downwards.
CCCGAAGTCAACGGGAAGGACGAAGAACCGAGGGCATGCACTCATGCTGGATTTTAAAATTGTGGGCACGGTGCTCAATCAGGAAAGAGCCAGAAGATAGATGGTGGGAGGGGGAAGTTGAGGCTGTACCAGTGTGCCACCCTTCCCCCCTCCTTGCATGCCTGTTGGCATCAAGAGCAAATCAGCCAGGCGCATAAACAACACCATAAACACTCAAATCGAAGCGTCTAATTACAGTCGAATGGTAGCTTACGAAGACCCCGACTCTCCTTTGGATTTTCTTTTGGGAGCAAACTTGCTTTTTTCTTAAAGGCAATTGTAATCTCTGAAAGTTGGTTTGTGAAAGTGCTTAATCCAGAGAAACAGTTTGAATCTCGTAGAAGTTTTATGTTAGTGATATGCAGAAGGCAATTAAGATGTTTATGTATAGTAGGGTGAGACCCCCCATAACGTTAGTAATTGCATATATGGAGACTGTATTTGCCCAGAAGACAGTATCAACTTTAGTTATCACAAGAATGCTTAGTTAAAGGGGCTGGAGAGATGGCTCAGTCATTAAGAGCACTGAGTTCATTCCTACCACCCACATGGCAGCTCACAACTGTCTGTAGCTCCAGTTCCAGGAGATCTGACATTCTCACACAGACATACATGCAGACAAAACACCTATGCATGTAAAATAAACACATCATTAAAAATAAAGAACACTTAATCAAGCCCACGTTTTGCTCATATATGCCATTTAGAAAGTTGGATTCATTAATTCAGGTTCTACCAATTTCCCATATGAAATGACTAATCCAGAACCTGAGTTGATGTTCTCCATTGATTAGCAAAGCAGTTCCTTTAGATTTCAGACTTTAATAATATAAAAACGTTTCGTTGGATATGTAGAGTGAGAAGGAGAATTACAAGGTCTTCAAGTTCCCTGGGGCACTTTGGAATCACCTTTCATTCACAAATCATTAATATGCTAATTAGAAAATGTCTCCATTGATTGAATTGCTTCTCCAGTGACTTATGTTTGCTAACAGTTTGAACGACCTGACTGTATTATCTGGTTTTGATGCTGATTCCATTACACTATTTACAGACAAATAATATTAGATATATTGAAAGAGATATAATTACACTAATGCTTTAAAGTTCAGACTTGGCATACATTTATTTGCCCTAGTGTTGGTGATTAATTCTAATCAGGACAATGTTTCTCCACTCTGTCTAGTTTACAAATGAAACCAAACACATCCATTGTTTTGTATGTGGGGGTCTTTAGTTGGGTATTGAAAGCACATTCAGTAAAGCAATGCTATGAACTTTCTTTAACCACTGGCCATAGTAAAAGAACTGAAAAAATTGATGATGAAATTATTTCTTCAGATAAATGATGTTGAATACATGTATCTGTATGGCAGCACAATATTTTGCTTGATGCTACTCACAGAAAACGTTGCTCTAGCCGGGCGGTGGTGGCGCACGCCTTTAGTCCCAGCACTCGGGAGGCAGAGCCAGGTGGATCTCTGTGAGTTCAAGGCCAGCCTGGGCTACAAAGCGAGTCCCAGGAAAGGCACAAAGCTACACAGAGAAACCCTGTCTCGAAAAACCAAAAAAAGAAAAAAAAAAAAGAAAACGTTGCTCTAAAAATCTACACTAAGTCATCTCAGTCCTAAGCATAGCTTTTTAGCCTGTCTGCCATCATTACCTTTGCTTTTCCACTTTATAATTAATGAAGCAGAAAACAGCTGGTTGTTTATAACTACTTCACTCTCTTCCTGACCCCGTTGCACTCCAGGAGTATGACATTCTTTTTACAATTATCGTTTGGGCAGTTTCATACATTAATACAACAAATTTAGTTGTTTTTGCCCCTCATTCCCGCCCATCCCTCTCCCTGTCCTGTTAAAACCCATCTTCTCCTAATATCCCCCTCCTACCTTAACACCTTTTTTTCTGTGTGATTCACTGACTTGAATTAAGAGTCTCTCACCTGAGTGTGAGTGGGAGGTTTAGTGGGGCAAGGGCTACACCACTGTGTGTGTGTTATGACGTCCTTAACTGTCACTATCAATGGTTCCTTAGGGAGGGGAGTGATCTCATGGGCCCGCCCCTGTTCATCATGAAGTGGGAGACAGGCCTAGGCTTGTGCAGGTCCTGTACAGATAACCACAGCTGCAGCGAATGCATGAGTACAGCTGCTGTGTCACATCTGGATGACGCCATTTTGCTGCGCAACCTCGTCATATGCTAGCTCTTGCATTCTTTCTGCCTCCTCTGAACATGTTCTCTAGTCCCACTTTGGTGCACTGGGGCCAGGATATTGTTTAGTACATTACAATCTAGCTAGTTAAGGAAGTAGAACATATACCAGGATGAAATAAACTGTGGTGCTAAACAAACACATAAAAAAAGAGTTTAATAGCCAATTAAGTTTGTTTAAGATTAATTCTTTTAATCACTCCACAAACTTGGTTGAATGGGTTGCCATCTGCTGTGACTAAAAATGCATCTATTGGACATGGAGGATCTTCTGGAAGTGGTCGACACGAGGATAGCACCATCAGGAAATATTTGGTAGGGATTTCACTTGAAGTCTTCATTTCTAAACCCCCATTTCATTTTTCTGTAAATGTCAAAGTCACTGTGGAGTAAAATTGGTTCCGTTTCATGTGTGTAATGAACTCCACTGAAATGTGTCAAGCAGCTTTGGCACCTCTCACCATGTAGTGCTTCCCCTGTGCCAATGAATCATCATGGCAGCAGCCATCAAATGATGCCTGATTTTTTTTGTAAATGTTTATATTTGTGAATAACATGCCAAGCTGTTTGCAAACGAATGCATTTCCAGATGAAGCCATTTCAACAGTATTACTCTCATTCTAAAATCATATTCCACACATTAGATTAATGAAGATAAAATCAAATGTGGTATAGTACATAAAACGGGATTTTATATGTAGTTGGGGCTCAAGGAGTATTTGGTTTGAGATATATAGGACAAAAGAAACACATGTGAATCAAAAGACCACTTCTTGTTCTACATGTAGAAAAATGCCTAAAATTGCCTAAATTATGTTATTGTCAGAGAAATGATCACAATGTGAATAAGACTAGACTCTTTATGCCATATATCTGGGTCAAAAATCTCAGTTCTGCCCAATGACAGCTGGACAAATAGAAGACCTCAGTTTTCTGTATCCATAGTAGCTACCTCTCAGATGCCTGAGAAGATGAAGTAAACATCTGAATATGTGTGGTTTGGCTGTGACACTCAAATGTCTGCCATGACTTCAAAGCCAGAGGATGACTTAGCAAAGGGTACACGTAGGCCATCCTTGGGCCATATGTTGCCTCTCAAATATTTCTATTTTGAATTTTTAAAGTCAGGTATCAATGCCATTACCTAGTTACAAACACAAACTACAAGGCCAACCCACAGGACAAGAAATGCCCACTGATGTAAGGGGGCATGACGATGATGGGCATCACCAACTGCTCTCGGATTGGATTGGAGGCCTGCACTATAGGAGGGAAGACATACCTGGTGCTGTAAATCCAGCTAAAAACCCATGGTAAAAGAGGCCATAGGCCCTTGGGGAGAACTCATTACTGTTGTTTAGCAACACTGACATGGTACCGAACTGCAATAAAAATATTGTTTATACCCATAGACAAATGCAACTCTCATCCTTCATCAGAGAAGCTTCTCTTTCCAGTGAATGTGGGTGAATGCAGATGCTCATAGCTGCTCAACATGCTTAGAATAAATGGTAGACAAATGCTCATCCCTAAGCAGGACATTTTATCACCCCTTCTATGGCTGAGGTGACACTGTGGAAGAGGGAGCAGAACATGTGGATGAGCCCCAAGGAAGTGGGACTGAGAAATACTATCTTCAGGGCATTGCAAAGCTCTTGCAAAAAGGATCTCACAGCAGCTGAAGCTGTTTGCTCTAGGCCTGCTGAGATTGGGTCTGTCAACAGCCAATCATGGATTGGGGCGGGGCTCATAAGGCCCTAATGAATTATTGGCAAATGATGGATTCTGGGATAGTCAATATCTTCAGTTGTATACTTAAAAGGTGAGTCCACCAGACTCCGGTGGATGGTTCCAAACCTGTGACCACACACGTGGTCCTGGTTAAAATCAGTGGGGTGTGTGAAACAAAACAAAAAGGCCCAAGAAGGGGATCCGTGGAGTAGAGGGGAGATGTAGGGGTAGGTGGCTGGAGGATGAGAGCGAACAGAACACACTAATATCTGTATGACCTAATCAAAGAATAGATTTCATCAATGTAAAAAGTAAATAAAAAAGTTGAATCATGGTAATCTTCAAAATGAGCTGAACCTGAATCTTAGCGGTTCTCACTTTTATTATGGAGTGTGGAGATCTGCCCTCTACAGCAGTACTTCCTGCTTGCCAGGGTCCGCACCGCTCCTTACCGTCGTCCCTCAAAAGGGCTTGTGTTTAGCGGTCATGTGTCACCTTGTTCTCGTGGATCCACCTGCAACATCCCCTTGTGTACCTTGCCTGGCTCCTGGGGGCCGTCAGGCTTGTGAGCCCTGTCTTTCTCTGAAAAGATTTACTGATGCGAAGAAAGGAAACGAGAAAGTATTTGATACTTTTAATTAGCTGTTCATGGCATGAATTTTAAACATTTCTATAGCAGACCATATGTTTAGGCTACAGAACTGGATGAAAGACTTGCTTTCATATTACCCTCTGTTTATGTGTTAGGTTCCTCTGGCAGTGACATTAATTTTTTTCTCTTTTTGACATGGAGCCACTTAAGACAATGCAACTTAAATGAGACTGGGAGATGTCAAAACTCACTAATCAATCAGCGTAAATGGCTTCCAGATTTCACTGAGTTTGCTCTTCCTTCAGTCCTTAATGAAAGGGCAGCCTGGGAGAATTTGCTGGTAGCTATGGGCAAGCAGGAGACAGAGTATTTTCGTTGGTACGAGAAGTTCAACAGGTCCAGCGTTATTAAATTACAAAAGGTGTCACATGATTGGGTGTATCACTGAGTAGCTGTGAACTTGATACATCATAGGTATATACGTTCAAGGCTTGTACTTACATAAAGCATAATGGGGAGTGGACAATAGTATTTTTGCTGGTGTAATTTATCATTTCTTATATCAAGTCTTTTAATGAATGTTTTACTTTTATCAGTGATGTCTAACTCATTCACACCATTCTGGTTAACATTTAATATATCCTGTTTCTGGACCCACTATTTGCCAGATCCCCACCAAGTACATCATGATGATCCTGTGAGTGAAGCTCAGAGTGGTAGAGCCACTTGTTCAGTGAGAATTATGATGAAGTTAAACCCTAACAGAGCCATCAGAGGAAAGTGGCCTTGCCCTGAACCCCCCTGAGGAAGTCACAGGCCAGGCTCAATATAGCCATGACCTTAGAATTGACTCTTCATGACTTTCCTAAAAATTAGCACGAGCACAGGTCTCCAAGGGGCAGAAATAGTCATCACAAAGCATACGTGCTAAATAAGCAAACAAACATCTGTGCTGTGCCAGGTAAGTAAGTAAGTAAGTCCTACAGCAGTCTGCTGAGATGGGGCCACCCTCTTATCTTGTTGAATAGTTGAGAAACACAGGATCTGTTAGAGGGTCTGGAGACTGTGCCCAAGGGGACACACTAAGTGAGTGGCAATCATCTACACATTTCTTCTTAACCAAGACATCAACCATCCCATTTGTGTTTTGCTTATGAAACGGCATCTAGGCTTTATTTACTCTCATTTCAGGCAAAAGTTCTACAAATTTATCATGAGCTTTCTAGATCCCCACCAAATTGAAGACAAGGCAAGTGGTACTGGAGGCCGGGCTATTCACATCAGAGGGAGGAGTAACTGAGGCTCAGGGAGTAGCTGCAAAGGCAGGCAGAGGAGATAGATGGGAGGGAAAGAATCAGAGCCTGGCCTTGGGAGAGCCATGAAGACTTATGATCCAGCGCTAAGAGCAGAGCCTGGAATATAGTAACACTAAATACAATAAGTGGATGTACGGGTGAAAGCGTGCATGCAGCCTATAAGCATGAGATGCATGTAGAATGAGATTCATGAGCTAATAACAATCTAAGGAGTAAGCATGAACATATGAGGACTCTGAAGAGCTGGAAGGACATCACTATGATACAAACACATGGACACACACAACGATGGCCTTAAACAGCTAAGAAAAGATTCAAATTCTCCTGAATATTTGGCTTGAGAAAGCATAGACATATAGAATAAATTTGAGAATTACTTTTAAAAGTTGCTATAGCAGTATTTATAAGCTCTCTCTCTCTCTCTCTCTCTCTCTCTCTCTCTCTCTCTCTCTCTCTCACACACACACACACACACACACACCCCTTGTGCAAGCTTTTATATATCTCTAGGCTTTTGTTTCTCAAGTATGAAATTAGAGGGCTAGCTTAGCAGCGGGAGAGAAGCAGACCAGGTCCAGTTTACCCATGTATGTCCCTCCACCAACACTTACAAGGCCCAAGACATTGCCAAGGCTTGGCACGTTGAGCTTCTGTTTCCTCACTTTTCACTCAAGAATAGTAGAAGTGGGGGTTTCAGGGGAGGTGGTGAATAAAACATCCCTTGTTCTCTTTCAAATTACAAATAAATGAAGAAATAAAGGAGTCGTAGATGGAATAAAAGTTACATTCTTTATCGCTTAAAAAAAAGCCAGGTGGAGAAGACGGCTTAGTGTAAAAGTCAAGTAGGATTTCTAAGTAAACTCTGGAATTAGGCAGGCTCCCACTGAGCCTGGGTTACCCTTTATTTTGCCTTTAAAAAAAATGAAAGAAGAAATGGTTTGCATCTCTGGATTGCAGGCTCTGATTCGACAGTTCAGAGCCCGAGTGGATGAGCTTCCTCTCCTATGCCTGGCCAGCTCAAGGTATGGAAGCAGAGGACAGGAGAAAGTGATGGGTAGGTGCCATCTTGGAAGCAGAGGACAGGAGAAAGTGATGGGTAGGTGCCATCTTGACCCCCACTAATTAAAAACATCATTAGAAACACAGTGTTCCCAAGAGCCCGTCCATCACTTATTATTTATTGAAAATTCTTGAATTTACAGGTTTGCTTCTTGGAGTTGTTCACAACATCACTAAAAGGAAAAAAAATATGAATAATTTAAAGATGGAGAGCTTAAATGTTCCCTAAAAATATCTTTTGCTTCAGGTCAATCAATGCATTATACACAAAATAAATTCTTTTCCATTTCACCTCACCTTTCCCAAAACACACACACACACACACACACACACACACACACACACACACACACACCGATGCATGCATGCATGCATACAGAAAGGATAACGATCTAGATATTTTTATGTGCTTCAGACACTTGCCTGTTAACACTGAAATGCTACTGTGGCTATTCTCATCCAAAAGGAAAACTGTATTTTTAGAGGTGTAGGGAGCAAACAGTCAAAACTTCACTGCTGTCTGGAAAGCTTTGTTCGTTCAGTGTGTTTTATGTAACACTATTTGCAGAGGATTCGTACTCTAAATTAGATGCTTCTTAGAATATCTTGGTGTAATAACTTAGAAGAAATGTATTTTAATAAATAATGCATGACAATTTAAGGAGACAGTACAGCATTCAAAGAGTTCTTTGAGATTAAAAAAAAATTGAAGGGGACTTGTGAAGGTGAAGACGTACGTTGTAACTAATTGGAGATGTTTGCTGACCATCAAATTAAACTTGCACTAGACAGTGAGACAATATGCTTGAATGGAATACCGGGTGCTGTATCAACTTTGATTGCCTTCATTTGGAAACTTTAATTAGAACCCCTGTTTACTTGAGTCAAATTGTGCATAAAATATCACACAAAAACATTTTTAAAAGAGAATTTTAATTATACCACGAAAGAAATGCCCCTGTTCAATGTTTACTAAACACTTGCCAGAACAAGTTAATTAATACATGCTTAAAATATGTGAGAGAAGAAGAAGGAAAAGAGGGGGGAAAATCACATTTATCTTTTGTCAAGGTCTGCTGCAGTTGTCACAGGAGTTCCGGTTCCAATTTAACAACTGTCTGTCACAGTGCGCATGTATAATTATAAACAATGGGTGGCCAGACAGCGCAGGCCAGGGGAGAGCGCTTCCCCACTGGAAGCCATGTTCCAAGCCATTGCCCAGCGCGGCTGTCTGCTCCACAGCTGTCCAATCAAGTGCTTTTCCCTTCATCTTCCTTTGTGCTGTGGTACCCTATCAGGGTGCTCAGTTATTGCTTCCCCACATAGGTCAGGAATATGGCTTTTTTAATTATTTAAAACGATAGAAAAATATTTTTAATAAAAAGACCATATGTGGAGAGAAAGACCATATTTGGGTGGCATTGAGCTTTTACTCCTTATCTCATTTCTTTATTTAAAAAAAAAATTCAATTTACATTTATTGGTGTGTGGGAGTGTAAGCATGTGTGGGTGGAGGTCAGGGGACAACTTTTGGAGGTTGATTCTCTCCTATCAGGTGGGTTCCAGGAATGGAACTCAGATCCTCAGACTTGGCAGCAAGCACCTTCCCTGGCTGAGTCATCTGGCCAGACCCTTTCTGTTTCAGTCACTTAGCTGTTTTTTGCTTTATACTGATCTCACTTTCCCTGTCTGTGAATGTGAGCCGTGACTACGTGTATTAGAAAGATGAATACTTACTGGCAAGCTGCTGAGAGGCTACTATAACACTAAGGGGTACCAGTCTTTCTGAGATATGCCATTACCTTAGAAAGTTTATGGAAAATCAGAAGAAAAAGTACCCAAAACTAATTCTGAACCCTTTCGGAGAAAGCATGTAGTGCATTAATTCTCCGTGGCATTATTAGAAAGATTTACCTAAACCCTCTCAGCTTCTCTGTTTCTAAATAGCAGGCCATTTGTCAAGACCCAAGACCATGACTGTTCTTTTCCTGCAAACTCTTCTCATATCAGTTTTGTCCAGAAGCATTTCTGAAATGGTGTTCTGTATCGGGCTTGCTAAAATTTGCTCTCATGTTACTGAAGCCGATTGCCGAATTTCTATAACCCACTAGTCTGGCCTGATCCCATGTGTATTTACAAAATGAACCTGACTTGAAATTCTGTTCCAGTTGAGACAGGAGAGGTGGTCTCTGCTCAGCCCGCAACTGCATTGAATAGAAACCGTGCTAGAGTCTAAATGTCTGTGACTCTGCAAAATTCATACTTCATCCCGAGTGTGACGGTGTTTGAGGCAAGGGTCTGGAGGTCGTTAAGTCATGGGGGTAGAGCCCTCATGAATGAGGTTAGTGCCTGATAAAAGGAATCCTAGGCAGCTCCCTCACCTGGTTCTGTTGGGTGAGGAGAAAGTGAAGAGACAGCTAATAAGGCAGCGAGCCAGCCCGCTAGTAGACGATCCTGCTGGGGTTCATTCTTGGACTTCCAGCCTCCAGACCCCTGAGATATGCATGTCAGCTGTCTATAAGCCACTGGGTTTATAGTATTATTGTTAAGGCAGCTGTAGCAGTTGAGGTATGGTGTATATAAACTGTTAGCACATTACCACAAACATGGGGAAACAGCCATTACTCAGGACTGCTTTAGAGATCACGGCCTACCAAAAGCTGTGTGAGAACAGCATTCGGGCAGGCTACTGTCTTGGAGCTTGACGTAAGGAACAAAGGACCACAGTTTCATGAAAGGTAGCCCGCTTAACAAAACAAAGCTGAAAACTTTCTTATAGGAGTATTTTCCCTTAAAAAAACAAACCCCATACCTGCCCAAAGAGCGCCGTGCAAGATATAAGCCCACCACTGGCTCCCCTGTTCTTATTACTTCCAGCTGGCAGGGAAAACAGACTTTCCTAATGTATTTTCTCTCGGTATAAAATAAGAACCTTGAGTGCCAGCACATTTGCACACCTACCAATTATGAAATGAGTTTCCTGAGTATGAAAACTCAGCCAAGATATAATTTAGCCCTGTAAGCTGCTGTCAGACTCAGCTTTGGTTTCACTCGGAGCATCCAGTATTATTATTTGATTAGTAATTGTTTAATGGACTTCAGTGAAGCTTTCAGTTTTTTTTCCCCACAACACAGTAAAAAGTTTGTGTAAATGAGCACTTTTTTTAATGACTCAGAGCACACACGCACACATACATGCACACACATAGATACCTTTAAAAATGTTTTTGAGAGTCAAGTGTTTCTGACGCACTAAGCTTAAAAGATGCCACAGCTGTGTCACTAATGTAGAATTTGTGTTAGATGACGGTAAATAAAAATCAGGTATCCATGGTTATAAATTCCCATTTCACATTTTCTTTAGCCACAGCAAAAAATTCCAATTAATTGAATCACAGCCAACCACAAATAATGCCAGAAGTGCAGTACTTGGTGCTTCGGGTCATGGGCAAACATTCATTAAGATGCAGAGACTCAGCAGTAAAGACCTGGAATGCAGGCTTTGTCCAAGAATTATTATTATTATTATTATTAGTGTGTGTGTGTGTGTGTGTGTGTGTGTGTGTGTGTGTGTGTGTGATGGATATGACTAAAGTTTCTAGAAAATGTAGCTTCAGCTATTTTAGACTGAGAAAATTAGGTACAATCTTTATTTTGCTTGACTTGGAATTTTGATAAAGTTCTGAAGTGTCATTTTCAAAAATAAAAAGATGAGTTCAGGATTTTTACTTGTATTTTTAAAAAATTGGCACAGAATTTACTTATAAACAAATAGGGACAATGTACAGGTTGTCGATGTCATCAATAAGCCAAGATGCTAACAGTGTGGATGGACTAAGGTTCATACACTTGCCCCAATGACTTTGTGGAATTGCTGTTTAAATTTCTTTATTGTTCTTCTCTGTTTCATGTTCCATGGGAGTGCCAGATAAGCAGGGATCTCAATATTCGAGTGATTCACAATAAGAACTCACAGGATAAGACATATAGCACCTCCCATCTTCTACCCATCTACTTGCCTTCACATTTAACTTCTGAACTTGTCAGAAGGCATAGAAACCCATGTGAGCCCCTGCAGACATGTTTTTAGTGCCTTGTCTGAATTCTAGCTCCTGTGTGGTCCAGACATGATAGTTGCAGGGAGGAGATGATGTTTGCCATGAAAATGCTTTGGTTCTTTAGGATTCACCTGGTCTGGTGCCTATCTTGCTTCCTGGGACAGGATGGAACCTGGAAACAATTCAACTTTGCCCAGAAAACTAAGTAAAAATATTTCCTTTGGGTTCCCAAGTGGTAGCTGTTTCTCATAGTTTTAGTCATTGGCCATCACCCTGTGTGGTACACTGACCCTACATGCCAGGAAAGGAGGCCTGGATGAAGTCATGGGGGTGATGCCTTACTCCTTTTGAAGCTGGTGGTTTACATTGTGGAGGATGCTCTCATTATATATGCTGTGGTCTTTCTCCTTGTGAATATTCCTGAATCTCGGTTGACAGCAGTTGATCTGAAAGACCTGAGGTTTCTGCAAGGGGCTCAAACAACTGATTAGTGTACCGCTGGAAGTGCCTGCAAATGTCTGAGGATATGTGGGCCGAAGAACCCCTTCTCCAGCTTTCACTGGACCATCTATCCTACCTTGGAGCTCCTCTGCTCACCATTTCATTAGGTTGATCGTGTTCTGCTGGTCAGGACCAGCAGCTTTTGTGTGGGATGGGCACTTAGAGGCTGAGAGTCCTTTGAAGGCAGAACTGCCAGGCCAGTGTGTGCATTGCTCTTAGCATCTCAGCTGCATCTTGGTATGAAGGCAGGAACGGAACCAGAGTATGTTAGTTCTGCTCCTAGGATTGGTAATGTTGGCACCTAGCTCAACTATCAGAAGAGTGTCCGGGATCACTCCCTTTGGCATAGCCTGGGCAGACTGGAGTGTCACTGCCCATGGTGCCTTGTTCATGCCCCCATCCTAGGGACCCCAGCAACCAAGGGGTGGGCAGAATGGAAGAAGACCTGGGATAAGAGCTGGTGCTGCTGAAGACCTGGAGAGATGTGAAATAAAGGGGAAAGAGCTGGAGCAGTGCACTGGTTTCTTTGTGAAAGTGCAGAAGCTTCTCAATTTGGGCCTCTTGCCAAGTGACTCACGACTTCACCTCTCTTCTGGTGTATGTGCCAGGATCTTTGGTTTTAAAATCATCTCAAACTCTGGATTCTGGAAGCCTGTTTATTTAGACATTTCTTCCCCGGTAGAATTCCAGGGAACTCATTCTTCTCGAATGTTTGTATGAAGATATCAGATTTTAACCCCATCCACTTTGTCTGCCTTTAGGGTGATCATTACGGAGTCCAAGACTGAGGCAATTCCCGTCACTGGTGTTGCCCTTCTTCTAAGAAGCAGCAGGTTCACAATGTCTAAGGTGACTTTGGAATCAAATCTATATTCTCGACCATGGACTGTTGACTTCTATGGCCAGTCATTCTCTGGGGTTCTGTTTAAAGAAGCGGGGCATTGTTTAGGCTTGGGTTCAACATAGTGCTACTTCACTTCCTTTTTTTGATAGACAGCCATTGCTCCTTAGATCCATAGCAGGAAGTATCACTTGGGTTCCATAGAGACAGCTGGCCAAATCAGCAGCTCTGGGAAGCACAGGACCTCAGGTCTTAGCAGGGTTCACCCGTATCTTAATACCTTCCCAGTTTATCTCTTTGTTCATCATTTAAGACCCCAAAGGAATCAGAGGAAACTAGAGGGAGCCCAAGCAGAGATGCTACAGGGTGTTTTGCATCTTTCAAAACACTCCAAGTGTGGCTTTGCCTCTAGTCTTCTCAGTTCTGACATGTAGTCTTCACGCATGTCAGTTCCCCTCACCTAGGAAACTTCTCTTTGCAACAAATGAGGACCGTTACAGGAAATCACAACCAATCAAAATGCAGAGCTGTGAGCCCAGTCACAATGGATACATCTGCAATACAACTCTAGCACCTAAGGCTCAGGGAACATAGCAGAAAAGGTGTGCGGAGTGAGGTGGAAGGTCTGTAAGGATCAGGAAGTTTGCTGTGAGATGGGGCATCCTAGAAATGTCAGATGCTACCCACAACGTCTCACCAACATGACTGCATAACCATGAAATGAACAAGGGCAACGACAGACCTGTCAAAGTGGATGGGGAAGAACCACGAGGCCTCAATCTTACACAAAGAACTATGTGGACCGACTTTTGTTTCTCCATTGGCTTAGGCATAGGCACATTATTGAAGAGGTTGAGAGTTTCTCCCTACATAGGCACTTCACACACAATCATCAGCGTCTGGAACTCTTCCTGCTTTATCATCATGATGGTGGAGTGACATGAGATGAAAACGTAAGTTGGCGAATTGTTCTACAAGTCAAGTCACAGATGACAGCCGTAGAACTGGGTCTCGAACAGAGGGTGAAAATCGAATGCAACTATAAAGTTCGGCACGTCTATGTGAGCGGATAAAACCAAATGGCAGAGAACGGGACACCTTCCTTTATGTTTTATGTGGTTAGGTTCACCTGGTCTTTAGCAAAATTACTTGCATAAATTCCTAAATGAAATTGTATTTGGGGCTGTGAGGTAGCTCAGTGGTCATTGCCTTGTACCGCCAGGCTCTAGGTTCAATCCCCAGCACCGCTCTCTCTGAGGGTCAGGGAAGAGTGTGCACAAGAGGATGGCAAGAATGCAAGAGATGAAGGATAGGAATAAAGGCTGCAAAATACTACCACCAGGGCACGACACAGCTATTGCGAACACGATCTCAGTGGCCATGGCACAAGACTAAGAGGTCAATAGCCAATCATGGACCAGGGAGGAGCTCACGGAACCCTGATCTTCCTAGATGAACTACTGGCAACTGACAGATTCCAGAGGAGGGGTAGTTGTTTGTGCATTTTTATACACACAGGCGAGCTCTCTAATGGATGGTTCCAAACCCGTGGTTACATAGAGGGTCTTGGTGGTTAACTAGTATGTCACAAAACAAAAACTGGGGTGGGGGGTGAGAGGGGTGAGAATGAGATAGAGGAGACGAAGGTATGAGAGTCAACAGAATGCCCTAATTATGTGTATGAAATTATCAAAGAACAAACGTGTGTGTGTGTGTGTGTGTGTGTGTGTGAGAGAGAGAGAGAGAGAGAGAGAGAGAGAGAGAGAGAGAGAGAGAGCATTTATTATGTAAAACATGGTGTTTGGATGTACCTGATAAATGTACACATGTGGGCTAGTTAAGTCTAGACCATCAACATACACATCACCTCACGTAATTCCATTTTTTTTTTTACATTGAAAAATATTTTTTATTTTTCGGAGCACAACCACTTTCTGTTCTTTCTTTAAGGGAGCCCTGATTCAGTGAATCCTATTAGGAGGTAGTAGGGTGACTAATATCAGTTTGAAATGGTTAAGCCCACCAAACATAAAAAATTGTGAACTATGACACAGCTAATTTAGAAATTTTCTACCAAATCAACTGCTATGGGGCCAGCAGAAATTATTTTTTGGACAGGATCTATGATTTTTTCCTAATAGCTGGATGACTGGGCAGCATTGTGTGTGCACTTTCTGACTGTGGGAGACTTCTGGAATGGAGACATTTCTTCATGTTGCTTTATGGCAGTTGAGTTCAAACAAGAAGAATTCCGAGAAAAAGATCAGTACAACTTGTTAGCCTCCAATTTATCATCCACCTCTACAAGATTTAATGGCAGTGTTAACCTGGAGTCTCAAGAATAATTATAGTCTAAAACAAGCCCTTAAAGGAAAGAGATGAAAAGGAGCCATGTGGAGGGGATGCCATCCTCAAGTAGCAGCTGCATGAGCTAGGAGACTTTCATCGGGCTGAGTTAAGTACTCTGCTGCTGTGGGTTTCTTTTTTAAATTAAGGTGCCTAGTAAGGTTGAAAATAAAATATGTATGATTAGCAGGAAATACGTTGGCTCAGAATAGTTGGAAATGAGTGGGAAAAGGACAGAGAGGTGTTTCCCCCCCCTACCCCCCACCCCCGCCCCTCCAAGTCATTAATGGCTTTAGTTCACAGAAGTTATATCAAATACTTGCTTTGAAAGACTGCTTTGAGGTCTGCTTTTAATTTGAACAGTTAAATATCGTATTCATGCCAATGAATCCTTTTTCTTGTTTTAATATCATTAGGAAGAAAGCTTTCTTGGCCAGAGTGAATACTTTAACACACATATTTAATACAAGCCTTTGAAACAATTTTCTTATATTGGCTAGGCACCTTAGTTTATATGATAGGCTTTTAGTGTTTAAATCCAAATTACAGTGAACCACATGGAAAAAAAAGTCTCTAGAATAATATTTTAGCAAATAAATAACCTCTCACAGCTCTTTGTTGTTTAGCCATTTCTGGTAGAATCTGCAGAGTAGTTTTACAGAGACCCTTTATTTTGATAATGCAATTAGAATAAGCCACACTCTGTATAATCCCCACAAACTGCTTGGGGCAAGATTGGGGTCATCACAAAACTTTGTTCATAAACTTGACAACATTGGTGCTTTAAATTTGCTGTCTCCAAATGCTCTTGGTAACAAAAATATTTGTTTTAACTCAAAGTGAAATGAAGGGCTTTTGTAAGTGTGTATGTGGTGTTTTTTTGTTTTGTCTTGTGTTTTTAAAATACAGTATAATGTGGTCTCCGCGAGCAGCATTTCCCATTGCTTAGAATGATAAAGAAATGACTCTGGCACTTCATTTTGTTCAATAAGAGACTGCAGCATCCATGGCTGTCTTCTAACCCAAGGTAGTCCTCCCTCCTTAATGTTGAAGACACAAACCAATGGGCCACAAGACAGAAGCAGGTGGACATCCCAGTGAAGGGAATGGGCAATGGAATGAGCCAGACAAGGGCTGACTTCTTATGTGTGGCTTTGGACCCATTAGTGACCCGTGGAAGTTTCAGAATTCTCACTAGACTGGTGGCTATCATGTTCCCACACTAGGATATCCATGTGGAGTCAAACGACAAAGCAGGCAGAAAGATTGACACATAGTAACTGTGTAGTAGACGCCAAAGCAGACGGAAGTGTTGAAATGCAGGAGCTATTAGCAGGCCACTGTTTTAAAATAAGGGTTTGGTGAACTAATAACTTTTGATTCTTGCTAGTTTTTGGATTTTATATTAGCCAGATAAAACTGCAAGGTTATATTGAGGGATGACATCAGGAGATACAACAGCAGAATGCAAAATATGAAACTTTCCAAGTCTTTGAGTTTACTGTAAGTACCTATACATAATTTGCAATATACTCAGTACAATCATTAAATTACTTTATTGCTCAAAACATTTCTGCCTGTCAAGTTCCCTTATAGTCTGATGTTCAGTGTTACCTTCCCATTGTGGCTTTGCTGGGCATCTGGCTCATTGTTGGGATGAACAGCCCCTGACCAGACAACTCAGCCCGCTATAAGCTTGTGTAGCTCTGTGGGCAGAGTGCTGACCCAGTACATCAAAGGACCTGGGTTCAAATCCTCAGCATCTCCTATTGGGATGGTGCCATACAGTCCTGTGATCTCAACAGGAAGATCAGGAGTCCTGAGGCTATAAGTTGGGGTTAATAGCTCTGTGAGTAGAGTGTGACTCTAGTCCACCAAAGAACCTGGGTTTGGTTCCCCAGCACGCCCTAAACTAGGGTGGTAGCACACAAGCCTGTGATCACAGCAGAAGGATCAGGAATTTAATATCATCCTCCCATCTAATGTTAGCTTCTGGTTTACCTGGACTACTCGAGAGACTGTGTCTCAAATCCACCACAATAGCAGAAAACATTGATCTCTGCCCATTCGTCAAGCTTTTCAAAAGCCTTTGAGGTTCAGTGGAAGCATTGCGTAATGCTGGAGCTCCCTCGTCTCTGCCTGTCCCACCTCATCCCAAACCGAAATGCAGTCAGGTTAGGTTCCATTTATGGATGAATGTCATCATTTGTATTTCCATACTACCTTGTCTGGCTGAGGAATGGACTGTGATCAGATGGAGGTGGGGCATGGAGAGAGCAGATTTCTCTTTTTTTCCTTGGAAAATGCCAACATTAAATAGTGAAGCATATGTACTCTGGTTTGCAACATCCTTATTTTGTAGTCCGGGAAGTTTCATTCTAGAAATAATGATGTATGCTTTGGAGAGATTGGATCTCATCCTCAGGGTCCTGAGAAATGTGTGCATGGATAAGATTAAGCAAGAAGGAAGATAAAAGCATGATTTGGGGGAACCTGGTTATGTAGAAAAAAAAAGGTTCTTTGGTGAGGCAACATTCCTTATAAATAAAAATCCAAGAGCATGGCAAGATGGCGCAGCAGGTTTAAAAAAAAATGCCTGCTAGCAAGCCTTTTCACCTGAGTTTGATTTCTGCAACTCATACAAAAGCAGAAGGAGAGAATTGACTTCCAAAGCCATTCTCTGTTCTCCATATGTACAGTGGCATGTTTGCTTGCACACACACACACACACACACACACACACACACACACACACACACACACAATTTATAATAAAGACAGTGGGGGTTTGTATCACTTGTTAACTGTTTGCCATCCTGATGGATTAAATAGCTACTCAACTTAAAATTCAAACCCTAATACCCTCCTCTGCCTGCCAGCGGCTCTCTGGACACCCATGTTCTGGGACACGAGGTTTAAGGAAATCACAGTGAGAGGATGGTGCCTTATTACTTTTCAAACCTAAAAAACATCTGGTAAAGTGGATAGGAGACAGGCAAAGAGAGAGCATTGGGGAACAACGGCAGGAAGGAGAAAGAGAGATAGCCCAGTCAAAACTGGTGGGATATTTCTAGTAAGAAAAAGATTGAAATAAAAATGCAAAGTTATTCCCCACAGTCAGTTAAAATTTCCTGTGAGCAATATTTATTTATTCCTGGACCCTAAGAGTTAGTCATTCTTGATTCATTGTTGGGCTACCATCTCAGTTCAAAAATTAGGCTGTGTCAGATACATGCAGGGATCAAATCTAAATACTCTCCTCTTAGAAAGGAGGGTGAGGACTTGCCAACACTGAGCCTGCTGAAGGAATTTCCTTACTAATTTCATTTCAGAATCCTTGCTGTGTTTCCTTTTTATGCCCCTGACCTGGCGGAGTTGGGGACCTCATTCCATTCATGAATTCCGATCTGATAAGAATAGCATACGGACCACAGGCTGCCATTTCTGGTAAGCAGTTTTCAGCAGAATCTGCAGCCAGTCATACACAAACCTGACTTAGTAGAGATGGGAGAAAAAACAAAATGAAAACCCTCCAGGAGTCAGAGACAAGTTGAAACAGTGCATTTAGCTTCTCTGTGTTGGTGATCCAGCACTTAAGGAGTTTGAGTTGACCATAAAACAAGTCTGCACAAAATCGGTCTGAAATTGTCATAAAGGAAATGAGCTTTAAACGTGTGTAAAATTCACATTGTGAGCTTTTCCTTTAAAAGTGGCATTTATAGGCTTGGTGGCGATCATTGAGACTGGGAGCGAACGTTTCCTGTGATAATCCTTGACTGTGGAACAGAGGGTGGGAAGAAATACAGGTTTGCTTTAAAGACATGGGCAGCACGGCTCCCTCTTTGAGCATGAGCTGTGTTTACCTCTGGGATCCAGCAGGTCTAGATGTGTCTGGCAGACTCTTGGGGATGGCCTGCCCAGATTGTCTGAGCCTGTGACACTATGATGCCTCTCAGGAGAGAATCATCCTCAGGGGGGAAGCGGGCAAGCTTGAAGGAGGAATGAAGCCTCAGCCATCATAAGGGAAGGACAGTTGAGCACAGCATGGTGCTGCTATTTGGATCTGCCCTCCTGAGACTCAGGTGCCAGTCCAAGAGAGAGGAGGCTGCAAGTATGAACTGCAAGAGCTATTTTTCACTGAATTATTTGGAGATGCTGAAGTTTCAGATGACCTGAATATTCTAAAGTCCAATTGCTCATCGTGCTGCTGGCAAAAGCAGGCCCCGCTTCCTGTCTGTTGAGGTGCATATGACCTGCATTGAAGATGGTCTCATTACCTTAGTGGGGATAGTCAGTTTTCAAGGGTGGTGCTTTTCTCTTCATGTTCCTATGTCACCAACCCTCACTGCCTTTGGGTCTGTATTTAGTAGCAGACCCCACAGCTCCATGCAGCTGAATAGACTCAAGCCTAGGAGCAGAAGCCACTTACACAAAAGAATTGCAAGCTTGAGGAATATATAGCAAAGGATTCGAAGACTGATGCCGGGCAGAGAGAAGCAAAATTTTAGACTGAGCACAGGTGTACTTCTCACCTAACCTTCATTTCCTTGGCTGGGTTGGTTCATTTAAAAGCATCCGTAGTGGTGGCCTGTGCTGAATTGAGAGTCTAGATGTTCATAGGAGAAGGAATTCAAAGACTTTGCAGTACAGAAAGTTGAAGTGCACTTATCCTTTGTTCCTGTTCACTTATTCTCACTAGTTAGTCTTTTTATACACCCTCTAGATGCCCTAGGGAATATATCTATATCTGTATCTATATCTCATACCAGCACCCTTGAAACATGCTAAAGATTTGTTCTCAGCAGGCTGACGATGGTTATGGAAATCACATACTGAAATGAGCTGCTTGGTTGCCATAGAGACTGTATGCAACAGGATGGAAAGGGCAAGGTAAAACATGTGACTTCAAGAAGCCAAAGGCATTGCAACAGGTACCCAAGCCACAGTCATGATCAAAGAGGGGCTACCTCAAGAATTCTTGGTGGTGGGTTTTATAGCATGGGAATTCTAGAACTTAAATAGTCCACTAAGTTTCTTCTTGACCCGAAGCAATGAAAAACTGCAAATTTGGCGAGCAGAGTCACCTGATGTAGAGACTAAGCGCTGACCAGTTTTCAGATTCAAGATAGTCCCTATGGAGTAAGCTTGGGTGCCCACCAACACATGAATAGATAAATAAAATACATGCATAGAGAACTATTATTCAGAATGAAAGAATGAAATTCCATCATATGGGGGAAAATTGGTAAGATGGAGGCTATCGCACTAAGTGAAATAAGCCAGGCACAGAAAACAAGATTACACCTCTTTCCTCACACATGGAAACTAAGTCAGGATGGTGGAAAGTAGAAGAGGGACTAGTAGTGGCCTGGAAAAGAGATCAGGAAGAGGAGGGGAGAGAGGAAGGGGGAGAGGGCAAAAGAAGGGCGGGCAGACATGATCAATGTTTGGAAATATCATGATGAATCTCATTAATTACCACAATTAATATGTAATTATCAATAATTACAATAAAATAATTACAGTGAAGAAATATCCCCTAGATCGCTCTAGACTGAAGAAGAGGTTTGGTGTCTGAGGTCATTTTATAGACCCTTGCCTTCTCCAAGGGACTTGTGGATGTTCATTATAGGCGGGTTAAAGGAAAGGAAGAGACCCCGAGGGATCCACATTTGGATGGAGGTGTACATCTTCACCCCACTGATGATGTGCTATTTACCAGGGTGGGACTTCCATAGACTTCTGTCTCAGTGCTCACATCCCAGCAATCATGAGCTCATGGGAAGTTTTGGTTCCTGGGCTTATTTTATTCCAACTCTACACTGGGAACTGACTTGGGGTGGGACCATGGACAGTGGGTCTGAGCTGAGGACAGTCCTGGGCCCAAACACCACCACTGTGGAGCACTAGCCATAATCAAGATTTTTTGAGAATCAAGAGAAAAATGGAAATTTGGGTGAAACTCTCCCTTTAGTGGGCCTAAAGGGTCTGTCAGTCTAAGACTTAGCAGGAAATGATAAATTAAGTTAATCAGTATTCTAATTAGGATGTGGGAGCCTCCTGCTTAAGCAGAGAATGAACTGGAGCATCATATTCAAATATGGTGTAGGCTGTCTCTTAAACCCAAAGATGTTATCATTCTTTGGGGAGGACCAGGCATGGGCCTGGATACTGGTCACTTCAATCAACTCTCTTTCCTCCTGGAATACATACTAGTTCTAGATACAGACCCAGCACCTTCCACACATGCCATGATTCTGACAGTACCACGTGTATGAGCTTATATGGCAAGAGTCACTGCTAAATGTCCATATGTCTACCATCTATCCTATTAAAGCATAGGGCCCTGAACAAAAATGGATTGACCTGTTGAGAATTGAGATACAACATGTTGAGAGACAGCATTGGAAAGTTGTGTTACTATCTTATATGATGTTTTAATCTAGAGAATGACATGGGGTGCAGTTTTCCCCAAAACAGCATTTATGGGTAGAGTGGTACCTCTCATTATTATGTACAGGTCTTGTCTATAAGTAATTTATTCCTTAGTCCCACAGATTTGGGCTTGGCTGGCTTAAATGTCTCCATACATAAAGGAAAATTGCTTCTTCAGGGAGATATAACACAAGACACATTTAATTAAGTGTTGAAACTGTGGCTATTGTTCATCACAAGTCAATATGTCATGGGTTGCAGGATGACTGGTCATTCATTCGTGTTTATCAAGGAGAAATCAGGTGGGTGCCTAGGTAAAGGGGTAAGGGAGACTTGAGGAAACTCTGAGATGACACTTCATGTTGCCGCATGAGGTGTGGAACGGAGTCATTCTGTGACAATAACTGCAATATCACTGAACTGCATTGCCTTTGCCCTCTGAGCATTTGGGTAGACTAACTCTCAGTCTGCTTTGCAGCTAGGGGTGACCACATGACAAAAGTCTGTTAATGAGCTGCAAGGGACACATTTATGATATCTCCCATGATGACTGGAGTAAGAACGGCCCCCATAGGCTCATATGTTTAAATGCTTAGTCAGCAGAGACTAGAACCCTGAGAGGGTTTAGGATTAGGAGGAGTGGCCTTGTTGGAGGAGGTGTGTCACTTGGTGGGGGGGGGCAGGGCTTTGAGGTTTCAAAAGACCAAGCCAGGCCCAATGCTGCTCTGCCTCTCTCTGCTCGTAGATCAGGATGTAGCTTTCCGATACAGCCCCAGTGCATGAGTGTTTCGATGTCCTAACCACGATGGTAATGAACTAGGCCTCTGAAACTCTAAGCCATCCCCTGATTGAATGTTTTCCTTTATGAGTTACCGTGGTCATGTTGTCTCCTCACAGCTATAGAAACCTCCTTACACCCCTTACGCTCTCCTTACGCCCCTCCCACTCTATTCTCTGCAGTCTTTTCCTCAGAGGCTAGAGGTTAATAAGCTCATGACTGTGGAGGAGGAGAAAGCCATAGGACAGAAGGCATATGGTTTCTGAAATTCATTTGCATCTGGCCAAAGGCAGATTTTTGGCTTTTCTTAAAGATAAACTTCTACAGGATCCAACCACTCTAATTTAGATTTCTTTAACATCCAGTATTCCCCTAACTGAAAACCATTTAAATGTATGATTTCTCCATGGGTTAATGGAACATTCCAGAAGAGCACCTGGCCATGGCCATTATATATATATATATATTCAATGTAGATGAGACAATCCAAAAAACTACAGACCACAAAGATACACAAAGATAGAGATGGAAGGAGTATTGGGGTGGATGTATCCCCCTAAGAAGCTGTACGAGTGGGTGACTTCAGGATGCCTGACACCTCACACTTTGTTCACATGTGAACTAATGCTTGAATTCACCACTTTGGGCAGTGACAGTGGGTTGGGAGTCACCACACTGAAAACAACAGGTTCTTGCACTGTCTGTCTCCCTGTTCTCTGCATCTGGTAAAGCATTAGGATTAGAGACTACGGAAAAGAAAAGAGAGACACCACCTCTCTCTCCATCCATGTCTCCTGAGCTGGGAGAGGCCAAGGGTGTGAAGGAGCTTTGGACCACATGCGGATTGGAATTTCCAACTGCATAGAGCTAAGCTGGACTATCCAAGTAACAAGGCAATCAGAAAGTTAAAGAATTTGCTCCAGGTGCGATTTATAGGCGTGAAGGACAGATGTGAGAAAGCATGAAAGAACATGCTTCCCTGATCCACTCCATCACACACAACTGAGGGCTGTTACCATGCACCCCTTTATCTATTTTCTGTTCCATGTTGCCATATTAGCATGGAGAATAACTGGGATGAGTCTTGGCATTATGTTCCTGACTATGGGAAACATGAATTCAAATCCATGGACAAGAATTGCTGTCTTCCTTGTAGTTGGTGGGCCGAGAAGATAAGCATTTCGTAAGAGAGAAGGGCAGTTTTGACAAGGTGACCCACTGCTCTCTGCATATAAAGTGACAGTGTCATTTGCTCATTATTGTGTTTTCTCCAGGGATGATCTAAATGACCACTGCTGCAACACTCTCTCTAAGTAAAGTTCAAGGTGCTCACAGCATGACGGTGGGGATACTCCCTTGCCTCTCTACACGAGCTCATGCATCTGGTGATGTGCAATTGCTGTCTGCTCTTTGTCTTAAACAGAAGAAGTCAATATGCAAGGCTAGCACATCCCTGCATCCCACAGGAGTCTCAGTTCCATGGGGTGATAACAGAGGTTGTGGAAGGTGGGAGTTGGGAACCACTCTGGTCCGATAATGGATAAATCTTTATTAAAAGAAGAATCATTTTTTAAACCTCCAGTCTCCAAGCCTTTAATATGCTAAAGCCTGTGCCAGATCTCACAACAGTGATACAGAGAACAGACTTTCACACACTTCTAAGTCCGGGGACTTTCTTTTTACCTTCGATTGTCCTGGAGGATTGAGTGTTCATCAGCCCACGCTTTGAGACCTGCTGGCCCAATTCATGCCTCCGTTTGCAGAAAAAGTCACAGATAATGAATCAGTATGAATAAAAAGACGGAGACAGTGAGATCCTGCTCATTCATCTGAAAGACCATTTGAAGAATTGTCTCTGTTAAAAATGATGTGCCTCTTCCCCCTTGGACTGGAGATACAAGCCAGAGATCATCCCTTGATAAAGTGAAGGCTGGAGAAAGTGGAAACACATTTCATCCAGAGCCAAAGAGTGGTGGGCTCCTCTGTGGCGCTCCTCATCTATAACCTCAGTGCAATGAGCTTTGAAGTGGACACTGTGCAGCTGTCCTGCCAGATTCCTCACTTGCATCACCAGACATCTGTGCACAAGGCTAAGAAGTTCCTGTGGGTCACATGTCCTGTAATAGTCATGCCCACCCCTAAATTCACTTTGCTTTAAATGTTGGTTTTATCAACCATTCGTTTGCAAATACGTGCTCCCGTATATGCCCAGGAGTGATCTTTTATATAATTCATATATAATGCCTTTTATATAATTCATATCAATGCCTTTTAACAAGCTAAATTTTATTTTTAAATGCTTCTAAATGTAAGTGAAGATGCAACCTACTAAAATAGCATGGACTAGGTATATGGATTTGGTAATAATCTAAAGTGTCCAAGCAATAACTAAACCATTTCTCATTATTTGTAAGATGAGTCTGAACTTGGAGGTAAGAGATCTACTTTCCATCTCTTCTGTGTCCTAATAAGTTCTGTGGCCCTTGGCAAATCCCTTAGCTATCCCAGGCCTCAGTTTCTTCAACTGTAAAATAAGAGGGCTGTGATGATCTCCTCCAGGGACCTTTCAAGCTATAAAAGTCTATGCTTCTCATTCTGTTTCTTTTCAAATTTTCACATTTAGCAGATTTCAATATATATCTATCATTGGATGCCCTGCAGAGGGATGGTTATGATTCCCCGAACAGCACATCTGTGGTACACTGAAATAGATGACCTAACAGGCCCCATTATTTTATAAAGGATGAGTGAACATCGTTCCAGCTACTGGTCAAAATTGTATTCTGGCATTTGGCTACTTAAGTGTGTCATTTTTTCCTCCTTATACCTATATAGAGAAGTAAATACAGGATCCAAACATCAGACTAGCTTTTTAACTTACTGAACATAATATAGTGTGATTAAGCACAAGGTTAGGAAAAAGCTTGTATGCATATAACACAGAGAAGAGGCCAAATTACCAGAGCTGTGCTATCCAGTCCAGTGGTCATCAGTTTTATATGATCTTTGAGAACATGAGTGATTTCTAGTGTGAATCATGACGTTCATGAAATATACACCAGACCTGGAAATCCACAAAAGGACTAAAATATCTCATTAGTAATTTCTCATAGTAAGTATGCTGATTGCATATGGAAAGATTTTGTATATTTTAAGTAAAAGATATTATTAAAACTAATATTGGTTGTTTGTCTTGCTTTCTAATGAGGCTGCTAGAAAATGGAAAATTACATCTATGATATTATATTTCTTGAGGACAGTACTGTTATAATAAAAGACTACATAGAACTTGGGAAAGTAAATACATTAAGTATTAACACTATATTCTAATTTATTCCTGGGAAATCCAATCAATGTAAGTAATGTCTAACTTTTAAATAAGTTCTGGTCCAAATTTTAACATTATTTTTTCTCTCAATGACAGTGATTTTTTTTTTTTGTGTGTGTGTGTGTGTGAGTGTTTGTATATATATGTACTTGCCAGGAAAGAATCATGTCTAACCCCACACAAGAATGAATGATATCTAAGCATCCATAGGTCTCAGCTCCTAATTTTTTTAAACATAGAATCAATATAAACAATCTATATTGAACAATTATAAAAGATTAGTTTCCCAGTTAAGCTTTAGGGTTCATTTAACTTTCTTTTCTTTTTTGCCTGCCTGTCTGCTTTCCTTCCTCCCCCTTCCTTCCTTTCTTCCTTCCTCCCCCCTTCCTTCCTTCCTTCCTTCCTTCCTTCCTTCCTTCCTTCCTTCCTTCCTTCCTTCCTTCCTCCCTCCCTCCCTCCCTCCCTCCCTCCCTCCCTCCCTCCCTCCCTCCCTCCCTCCCTCCCTTTCCTCTTTTGAAACAAAATCTTGCTACATGCCTCTGGTGGTCCTGGCATGTCTATGTGGTCCAGCTAGTCTTGAACCTGTGTCAGTTCTCTTGAGTGATGGGATTATGGGTTTGTGCCATCATGCCTGGCTTATTTAATGTATATAATGAAAATAGTAGAAAACAACACTGTTGAAGTAATAGCAATTTAGCAAAATAAATCAAGAGGAGTGGTTCAACTGCTCATGCTTGAGTCAATTCTGTAAGTCAGAGGAGTAACAGTGGTGGATGGAAACTTGAGGGGCATGTGTAAACATTTAAAAACTTTTTCTTTACATCCATTTTTACTTTTAAATTTAAGGTTCTCACAGTCTTTAAGTTGCAAGGTTGACTCCTAATTTCTTACTGCTACATTTGCAGTAACTTGCTGTGGGACAATGCTTTTGTAGACTGGTTTGATAAAACGCTGATTGACCAGTAGCCAGGCAGGAAGTATAGGTGGGGTGAGCAGATTTCCCAGTATAGGTGGGAAGAGGAAGGCTGAGTCGAGTCGCCAGCCAGACACGGAGAAAGCAAGATGACAAGACAGAACTGAGGAAAGGTACCAAGCCACGTGGCTAAACATAGGTAAGAATTATGGGTTAAATTAAGTGTAAGAGCTAGTCACTAATAAGCCTGACCTAATGGCCAAGTAGTTATAATATAATATAAGCCTTTGTGTGCTTACTTGGGCAACACAAGTGGGAGAGATTTGTCCCAACCGCCAGTGGCTAGAACACAGGAAAACTTCCAACTACAGTAACTGTTTGAATGACAACAGCATAAACAAGGAAAATAAAGAACTTAAATGATAGTTCTTTCTGTATACTTTTAAGGGGACAGATGAACCCCAAGAGCTTAACTTGGGGTTGGGGTGAGAGGATATGTGAAGTGAAGGGGAACAAAGACTCCCTCCTGTGCATGCCTTTCCTATCTTTGAAACAAGACTTTGCAGAGAGTACCTGTCAGTTTTCAGCCAGGCATCACTGGGCCCTGTTTTCAAACTTCAAAACATACCTCATATTTGGATGTTTTTCAGCAGCCATTGTTTGATGGTTATATCCAAAACTGAAAAAACTTTATGTGTAAAGTTTAGGAAATATAAAAAATTTAATTTGTTACCTATAAATAACCACACATGAAAATATAAGAACTTAAGCCTGAATTTCACAGTGTATACCCTTTCTTATCCAAATTTCCAATGAGTCTAAAAATGGAAAAGTAATTACCATTCACCTAGTGTGGTCTGTGCACTAGCAGTCAATTATAGAAGAAGTCAGGAGACCTCTGGATGCTTAGCTATCACACAGTCCTGTCTGGAGACCTCTGGATGCTTAGCTATCACACAGTCCTGTCTGGAGACCTCTGGATGCTTAGCTATCACACAGTCCTGTCTGGAGACCTCTGGATGCTAAGCTATCACACAGTCCTGTCTGGAGACCTCTGGATGCTTAGCTATCACACAGTCCTGTCTGGAGACCTCTGGATGCTTAGCTATCACACAGTCCTGTGTGGAGACCTCTGGATGCTAAGCTATCACACAGTCCTGTCTAGGGTTGAACATTATAATTTCCATTGAATGATGCAGAAACCAAGATTCCACGGTTCCAAGAAGCTGGATAAAGAACTCACAGGGCTGTAGCATGAGTGTACAAGGGTCAGAAATGGATTTAGTATCATCAACTGAGAAGCGCACTTTGCCCCGCTGTGTCTCCTGTTTGGTCTTCCAGAAGAAAACACTAGAGGAAGAACATGGTCTGGCAACAGAGAATTGAGAATGGGAAACCAATTTCACACACAAAGAAATCCTGCGGGAGATAAGGGCAAATCCATTCTTTTCTCTCTATGTCACAACTGAAAAGTCAATTTTTAATCACATGGGTAAGATTATCTGCGAGCCACCCTATCAAAAATGCTGACGTGAGGGCTGGAGGTTAAATATGGAGAGGCACTCAGATTTATTACTGTTTGTGAAGAATTATCCTCCTCCTGTTAAGACACAAAGGACTAGAGTCTCCTTGCCTCAAATCTGCCCCAACCTGGATGTAAGCCATGATCGCTCTGTACAATAAATATATAGACAGCTATGGAGAATGTGGTCAAAGTGCATGCCTTGTAATCTAGTGTGCTGATGGCTGGTGGGAAATCATGAGGCTCCCACCATCTTCTGACATCTCCATCCATTGGGGGCACAGGTTTGTTCAGGCCGTTCAGCATCCTTAAGGACCACAGAGAGCTCCTTCAGGCTTTGTGAAAGCATGGATCCTATCCTCAGTGCCTGATTTATTCTTTTCTAAACGACTTATCTCCAGTGGCTAACCATTTATTAGACATCATCCCATATGCTTACCTGTCTTGTTCAGCTGCTTTAAATCCTCCCCGGAACAACACAAGCTTTAAATAAACAAACTGGGTTCATTCATTCTTAAACATCCTCTCTTCCCGAAAAGCTATTTTTCCCCCCTGCACATTAAAAAAGAAAAAAAAAAAAAGTAAGACGGCTAAATGGCAATGTATTCTTAAGTGTACAAATCTATGTGGATTTCCTTCTGAAATGAGATAAATTTTGCTCTTTGCCATCTTATCAGCATGATTCCACAGTATTCCCCAAACATCAGAAATCACATCGAATAAGGAAGTAACTGTGATGAAAGGCATTTGGAGGAGAAGCGTGTGCATGGGTACCCACTTCTCCATTCAGATGTTGGGCACAAATATTGACACTAGGTTTCTGCACAAGGGAGCAGATTTTTAAAATTTTGCTGCTCAAAGCAGGTTCATAGCTAGCACACTCAAATCCTACTAGAGGACAAAAGACAGAGATGGGGTGGGGATGGGGGAATTCCTCTAAGCCAGTGGCTCTCAACCTTCCTGATGCTGCGACCCTTTAATACAGTTCCTCATGCTGTGGGCATACCCAACCATAAAGTTATTTTGTTGCTACTTCATTACTGTAATTTTGTTACTGTCATGAGCTGTAATGTAAACATCTGATGTGCAGGATATCCAATACAGGACCCCAGTGGGGTCAGGAGCCACAGGTTGAGAATCACTGCTCTAAGTGGAGCCTTTCTTCGGATCCTCTCTAGGGTTCCAGTAGATTGACTCAGTAGTACCAGCCAGAGGGAAGCTTGAGAGAGTCCAATGATATGGCAGGATGGAGCATGTGGACATGGACACAGCCAGGTTTTGCCACGTGGCTTTGCCAGGAGAGAGCTGTGTACCTCGGAGAACCCACTAGAGAGGAGATAGTGTAGAAATTTGCCTCCTGTTTCCTTCACATTCCCTGGCATTCATAGTGTGTTCCTGTCACTTCTTAATTAGGGGAGTGTTTTATGATACTTCAATGGGTCATTATAAGCTACAACTGAAATAAAGTTGAGTGATTGGTTTTGGTGAAAGACACCTTGATTGAGACGGTTATTAGTAAACAAGAAAGTACAATGGGGATAATTGGAGGGATGTTCTCATTATTTAGTGATGTCTTCAGATTTTCCCATTAATTTTCCTGTGATTAAACAAAATTACTTACATTTAGCTTATTGAATATAGAGAGCATAAAAAAATCACTTGGCAAAGTATAAAATTGCTATTTACACTTAATCCATTAATAAAAACTTATACTTCATAATAAATTGTTACATATTTGCAGACATCTGGTTCTTATTCAAAAAAGCTGACAAATGTTTTTTATCACTCAAAAAAAAAAGAATGGCAAAAAGGAGTAAATTTCTAGCAATTAAAAGCAAATAAAAATGCAAATATCAGTCATGTTAGTACAAACAATAGGCATAAATTAATACAAATAAGCTAACCAGTGTCTCAAAATGCCTACAATTCCCTGCTGATCAACAAAATACAAAAAACCCTGCAAAAGTTCTTTTGTGATAAATTTGAATTTCATCATTTTCTTGATTCATATTCTAAAATGTGACAAGAGTATTGCTTCTTGCATGCATTAAAATATAATCTGTTTTTGACCTTTCATTTTGGATTAAAAAACCCAGAAAACACATTTGGAAATGAGTTTGTCTTTCATTTGTTCCTTGAAAAGAAGAAATTACTCGTTTAGTTTTCATTGCTATAAATAAGCGACTCATTTGGGGGCTTGTTTCCCTAAAATAAAGGGTTTATGCAGCTAGCCATGCACAAGCTTTGCTGTTTCCCCCCCCCCCCCCCAGTTAGTCTGGTAGTTGCTCGCAGAGAAATTAGATGAGTGGTTAGTTTCCACTGTCATTAAAAATACTGGGGACAGAAGAGGGAGAGGAGCGGAAATCAAATGGGGGAAAGGGAATGTGCCCTGATGGTGGCACGCAGAATTTCTTTACAAATATATGGGCACGGAGAAGCCTTCCAAGCACAGGCCTAGACTCCTGTCACGGGCACTAATAAATAGATGGCTTCACACTGCATATGTGTGGGTAGTTGACACTTGAGTAGAAGGTACTTTGGGATGGGCTAGGAGAGCGTGTTCATAACTTTTCAAAGTAGCCCCCGAAACGTAAGAATAAATAAGTGTGCGTAAATTTATGTACATAGGTAGCTCTATGCACACATGTATACACAGTTCTGTGCCTATACAGAATTTGAGCTGATCCTTATAGTGATAGAGACCTTAGAAGAAAGAAGGCCTGTATCCTAGAAGACAGGGCTACATAAACTCCAGTTATATGCATGAGGAGGGCATTACACATAAGGTTTAGCCTGTGTGTGTGTGTATGTGTGTGTGTGTGTGTGTGTGTGTGTGTGTTAGGGAATATGAATGGTCAGCGGCTTGCTGTGAGGACTCAGGGGTGCAGTAAGGATAGGTCTCCCCATCCACTTTCTCCCTCCTTCCTGGTTTATAAGGTTCTGAATGGCAGAGCCTAGAAAAACAGCGTCTAGTTATTTCTAACTCTCTTTTAGTGTTGCTCTCCCGGGCATGCCTTTCCATTTCCAACCCTTGACAGATTGGCTGAAGCTCAGGCCATGGCCTCACCAGGGACACATACAGATGCAATATATGTGATAAGGCTCTAAAGTCAAGACCCAGTCCATTACTACCAACAGAAAGACGACTTTTGAGTTCTACCCTCATCCATAGAAATTTCCAAATCATCTTTTTGAGACAGGATTTCTATGAAACCCTGGCTGTCCTGGAACTCACTCTGTAGACCAGGCTGGCCTTGAACTCACAGATCTGCCTGCCTTTCCTCCTAACCACTACCTGGCCCAAATAATTTTTTAACATACTGTTTTTCTTACATATATTTAAAAAGTAGTGTATCTTAAGCTCTGGTTACTGGGACAAAAATAGACCCTTAAATCAATTTATTAGTATGGCAGGAATATAAATATGATATAGAAATATAAGAATATGCTTGAAAAAGAATTACATTGGGAAAGAGGCAATTTGGGATTTTGAACCTCATCTCAATTCATCCAAAACCCATCAGAATGAAAAGTATAATAATTCAATAATTCACTAAGAATTACATTTTGATTTCCTAATATTTCCCAGACACCATATCCTCTCTACTGTGGTTTATATTCTAACAGAAACATGTGATGGTTACCAACTGTCAACAGAATGAGAACTAAAGTTGCCTGGGAGAAGGGCTTCTGAACATGCCTGTTAGAATTATCCTGGTAACTGCAATTGGGAGACCCTTCCACCATGGGTGGCATCATTCCCTGTGCTGGGATTGTAGACTATGTAAAGAGATGGTGAGTTGAGGACATCATTCATCTTTCTCTGTACATCCTGAGTAGGGTAAGATGTAAACACCTCCTTCAAACTCATGCCACCTTGATGTGATTGTGATGGACTGAACCTTAACCTCTTAGCCAGTTCCTCAAGCTGCTCTTGTCAGGGTGTTTCATCACAGCAACAGAGAAGGTAATGAACACAAGGAGGCTGTAAGAAAATGAAGGACTGGAAGGTTGCATGGGTTCACATCACAGATAAGGCCTATGAAGACCGAATGGACAGGGTAAAAGGATTCTGGATAGCAGAGACTGAAGCGGTATTTTACAGGTCAAGAAAAATTTCTCTGTGAAGACACTAGGACCATGTCTCTGAGTCGTCTGTGAGATAACTGGGGGAGGTCTACAGAGTACAGTGAACAGCAAGTGAACAGCCACATGGGGAGCCGAACTTGCAGTGGTCTGAATGAAGCAAGAGCAGAGTAGCCAGTGGGAAGTTTAAGGTGAGATGACTCCTAACTACAATGGGTAATAGTAAATAATGATAAGGACAAGTGATGAATCAAGTTTGGTAGTTAAGGTGTTTTAGCTTACATTTTTTCCTCTTATGCCTTTTATGACATAAAAGAGTTTTTGGTGTAAAACCTGCTTCTTTACTTTTTAAAATTTTTATTTATTTTTATTTTATGTGTATGAGTGTTTGCCTGCATGTATGTCTGTGCGCTATGTGAGTCCAGTGATGCAGAGGCCATAAGAGGGAGTCTGATCTTTGGGACTGGGGTTACAGCCAGTTGTGAACTGCCATGTGGGTGTTGGGAATTGAACCCAGAGCCTCTGGAAGAGCAACCAGTTCTCTTTACCATTGAGTTCTCTCCCCACCTCCCCAAATACGCTCCTTATAATATGTACTACTACATGTTCTTTGTAATATATGTGTGTGTATATATTATGAGTTGTACATATATGCAAAGGTATGCCTGTATAGACTTAGCCATGCTTATTTGATTTTCTAGTTCTGTGACCTTTAAAAAGTTGTTTAACATCTGTGTCTCCATTTCTTTCTCTGAGCACTAGAATACCAATGGGATGAAGATGAAATGAATCAATATAAATAAAAAAACCCTCTTGAACACTGTGGCATATAGCTCAATAATTACATATATTGCTTTCACAATGTATTCAACAAACACCATTTTATACAAGTGAATTGAAAATATATTGTAAATATTTATTGGAACTTATACTTGAATAAGAAAAAAAAAACAATCATATCCCCTCCCCACAGTCCACAAATTCATTTGACTGGAGAAATTTTATTGAATGTCAGGGCATTTCTAACTCAAAGAGGCAACTTCTCTGCTTGTAGACTTGGGTCAACTGAATGTTTCTGTTCTGGATTGATAGTGCAGCCAATGTCCCTTCTAAAGGTTAAGGGTGAATTAAACATCTGTCCACTGGAGGGCACTCTAAGATTTCTTCAAAACCCTGGGTTAGGGGCTGCCTAACCCTGGAATGGGCACTGGGTGCTTGTCTTGCATTACATCAATCAGGGAAGAAAATTCAAAAGGTCCAGAATAAAACTTTTGGAGAAAAAGTCTGGGGCAGCAATTTTGATCATTATTTTAGTGTTTTCCAGTTATATATTTAATCGAGGGGAACATCAACACTTTTCTGAGACCTTCAAACAGCTCAGCTGGAAGCATGAGAATTAGCATGAAGTGAAATATTTATGGGAGCTTAATACTGTTTAAGACTCATTTTCTCCTTGCCTTAAGACAAGAAGTCAAATTAACCATTTCTAATTAAAGAGTTGCAAACCAAGTAGAGTATGAACAGGAGCAAAAGTTAAAAGCTAATGACGAAGTCGCCAAGTGTGAAAAAGGCATTTGACTTGGAGGGCAACTGAGAAGACACAGATCCTAGAGGGCCAGAAGGACCAGTCAGAATGACTGTAGAAGTATGACAAAGACAAGTAGACTGTGCTCCTTTAGAAATGAACATTTTCCCTCCACAGAGTCCTAAAACTGGACATTGAAACCATTTGTCTCCATGGCTAAGCCACAAAAGAAATATCTACATAAGATTCCAAATGAGCTTGAATCATTTTCAAGCATATTTGATGGGAATTCCACATCTTCCACCCCCAACAACCATCAAGTGAAGGTACCAATGGGGAAGAAATTCCCAAGGACCAGTTGGACACAGTCCTGGGGCTCCCAGGCCATTCTTCCTGTATTTCCAAAGCAACATACAGATCCATGGCAACTTGATTAAAAGGTCAACTTCATGAATGTGTTTTACTTTAATTGTATCGCGAGTGATCTGTTAATAAGAGTTTGAACATTTGGCCCCTAAATCAGTGCACACTTGAGTCATGTGAAGGTGGACTGAGATGGCAGCTGCTTCGGGCCAGGACGGGGAAGTGCCGTAAGTGAAGACACCATCAACAAAGGAGAACTATAATGAAGACAATCACGTGACTGAAGGAAATTGAAAATGAGTGTACTGGGTTTCTTGTGCTGTTCATGTGCTCAGAAATTAAATTTTAAGGTGTTCATCCTAACATGGCTTCTAGCTTTTTGCCCAAGATTCCTGCTGATCCTTCCACTCACAGCTCAGGAGATCTCCCCTGGGTGTTTGTTTATTAATTAACATACTTTGGATCCTGGATGAGAAACTGTGCTGTTACGTGTCTTTTGTGCGAATCTCCAGTTTCTCTTCAGCATTATTTTGATTTTGAATTAAGCTGAATGGACGTGTTGTTCTACTGAGAACAGACTCAGGATTATCTTGCAAATGGTATTTTAATCGTAAATAACTGTGTTGTGGTCTTTTGAGGGAAAAAATCCTACTTCTTTCTTGTTTTAAAAGTGTGTGTGTTCTGTTAAGGAACAAGTTGGAAATGTATTCTAACGGTGTTTAACATGAAGAATTTAATACAAAGGCTGTTTGTCTGGCAAGTGAATGGAATGAACCAGATTTCTTTCTTTTTGAAAAAATTCTGTTTTTCTTTCTTCTCCTTTTTTTCTTCTTCTTCGGCCTTTGTGTATGTCCTCCTGGTGTGGGTGAGTTCACATGAGTACATGGTACAGTGGGTGTATAGGGATCAGATTAGAGGATAACCATTGGTGTAGGTCCTGGCCTGTCTTGTTTGGGATCAGGGCTTTTGTTTGTTGCTGTGTATACCAAGCTAGCTGGCCTTCAGACTTCCAGGGACTCTCTTGTTCCTTCCTCTCAGTATGTCACAGGAGCACAGGAATTACAGACTTGTGCTACCATGCCCAGCATTCCATGGGTTCCTCATGCTCTCTCTCTCTCTCTCTCTCTCTCTCTCTCTCTCTCTCTCTCTCTCTCTCTCTCTCATTTACCTAGCTACCTCTCGAGCTCTAAAATTCCATTTTTCTCATGTAGGATTTATTTCTTCTTTTCCTAAATAAGTTTCCTTCTCCCATTTTTATAAGGTACATTACCTTGTGGCATTAAACACCTGTAGAGACTTCTCTCTATCTCCCTTTTCCCATGGTAGGGATCGAACCTAAGACCTTTCACATGCTAGGCAAATACTTCACCACAGAGCTACATCCCTGGGTGCCAGTGGTGGCTTAAAGATGAGACAAGAAGATAAGTCAGTAGGAGAAGAGAAAGCCCAATGCTTTCATTGTCTCTGCTAAGAAACACATTGGAAGCTTATTTTAATGGTGTTTAACAGGAGAGTTTAACATAATCAGAGAGGCTGTTTGGCAAGTGAATGAAATGAACCAGGCTTTCTTTCTTCTTCTTCTTTTTTCTTTTCTTTTTGAAAACCATTGTGATGCTGCACAGAGAAGCCTATGAACAGCCTCTCCATATAGCATCCACCATTCCTTAGCGAGTTCCGTGTGTCTTTGGAGGAATTAGCTACTGGACAGGGATGATATTTTTCCTGTATGTGTTGAGTTTATCTTTTAATTTTAGACTCGAAACAACACCCTGAGAACCTGGAGGAGCAGAAAGGCCCCAGGCTGCTCATGTCCTGCTTCTAAATTAGAACTTCAGGGTTCTTTCTGTGCCAAAGAGAAAGCAAGTCTCCCCCCCCCCACACACACACTGGTGTATTCTATGTTGAGTAGAATCATGATTATCTTGATGTCATTGTGGGGGCCAGCAGCAGAACCAGAGGCAGCAGATCAGCCAATTAAACATCAATGCAGTGTTCAAAGGATATGGAAGATAGACTTTAATTATGAAACAGATGACACCACTCAATCTTAATTGTTGTGCCAGGATCCAACTCATTGGCCTGTTAATCACCAGCCAGGAGAATGGAGAGCAGGGTCCCTTACGTCATTCACCAAGGGCAAAAAGCCTCTGGCCATAATTACACTGCTCCTTAATAATCCGAATTAGGAACCATAATGGAAACACATAGAAGCAACTTCCTTTCTTTTGCAGACTTAAGGCCTGGAAAAACATTTACGCAGTCACTGTGATCATAGACAAAAAGGATCTCTCTGTCATAATAAATTCTTCACTAAGAAATCCTTAGGTGGGAGTCAATTGTTTCTCACACATTCTTTCAGAGTGGTAATGCTTTTTACATAAAAAATTAACCACAGTTATTGGTTTCACCAATAATATCTGGGGAACTAGAGACCTGTAAGGGCTTCCAAATTGGCAGCAGCCATGGAGTCGCAGCAGCCAAACTGCTTTCGCAACTTGTAACAAGTGCCTCCCAGCTCCAGAGAGAAAATATTTCCTCCAGCCTACGGCTCCTGATTCTGCTTTGCTCATCTGCAAACTTCACAAAGATAAAGGGCGATGTGCACCATTTCCCACACACCAGCCTATTTGGGCCAGACAGTTAAAGTCTACCCAGTGTGGTGACCAGAGCCAATACAGGGACTCTGGGCGAGTGAGACACACATGGGATTTGGAGTCCAAACACTCAGCTCTAGTGCCGACCTTGCCCCTATCCCATGGCTCATTCTAGCTTGATCACACTCTGTTTTGGAGGATAGTTGGAGCTCAGGGTGCTGCATAGGTCAAGAGATGGGCAGCTGGGAAACTTAGAAGTTCCACATAGTTCTCGTTAGTTTGAGAGAGAAGCATAGGCTGGGAAAGAGCTAACCAGGAATGAACACCTGTCATTATACTAGGTGTTTTTTTTTCTTAATATACTATAGGTGAGGCATAATTTTTCTCCATGCTACAGAAGAGAAAATGAAGTCAGAGAGATAACAAACAAACAAAAATACCCCAAAACATATAATTCTATTACTGGCTAAGCTGGACCAGAATCCCATGTCTGGCTCTGGGATTAGCCTTTGGTTTTATCCCCCAGGGTTTGATTCATCTCCAGAGCTTGGGGGATCTGTGGTCGAAGGAATAAGACTCTCTTAATTAAGTCATTCCCAGTCTCTAGAAACCTGTGTTATCATCCACATCTCAAGGGATGCTGAGGATGAAACTGAGAACAGGGGGAGCTAGGGAGATCATCCTGAATCACACAGAAGACCTCTGTAATCACATAAATCATCCTAAGAAGGCAGGGTATCTGAGAAGATGTGAGGATGAGAAACAAGTCCAGACAGAGAAAAAGGTTCTAGAGATGCTATACTATTGGTTTTGATGGTGGAGGAAGAGGCCATAAGCCAAAAATTGCAGGTAGCCTATAGAAGCAGGAAAAGACCAGGACATGGATTTACCTTGCAGGTGGCAGGTTGATTTTAGCCACATAAACTTTTTGTTTGTTTTTATTTTTCTACTTTTTAGAGAATTCCAGCATAAGTACTATATTTCCATCATTTCCATCCCTCCCTCTAATCCTCCAGTTCCTCCTGAGTCCCCCACCTGAGATTTATGATCTATAAGTGTTTATAAGGATAAACCTGTATATATTATTTTAAGCCAAGCTTGTATTAGATCAGGAAGAAGCAAACAACTGGATCTCTGTCTTTTCTAGGGCTCTCCAGTCTTGCTTGCTCATATGTAGCTAAGGTAGCTAAGGTAGACTCCCTTCTCCTAGGAGATGGGAAAAAATTTTATAATTTTGTGTATAAAATAGGTCGATGGATGGTGTGTTATTTTCCACTTGTGTTATGTTGAAACTGAAAGGATTTCAGATTTTGGAGTGTTGTGGATTTCAGGTTTTCAGATCATGAATGCTTAATATGTCTATAAAACTTCTGCTATTTTCTTCCCCCCAAACCACAGTGTTGCCACATGTGTGGGATGACAGAGTGCTGAAGAAAGTCAAGCAGGTTCTGGAAAATGTGATGCTTCTCTATCTTAATATCCCCCCTTTTTTGCCAATTAAATTTCATAAAGGCAGATGTGGCAGTTACTTTTCATTATCAACTTGCTGTAAGCTAGAATCACTTGAGAGCCTTAGTGAGGAATTATCCAGATCATGTTGGCCTGTGGGGTGTTGCCTTGAGCACTCACTGATATAGGAAGAACCAGCCCACTTTGGGTGGCACCACTCTCTAGGCAGATAGGTGGCCCTGACTAGATAAGGAGAAAGGATCCATTCATTTTTCTCTACTCTTGGTTGTAGATGCGAAACAATGTATGATCTGCTTGAGTTCCTTTCTTTACTTGCCTCAGTGATGAGAGCCCAATAAACCCTGCCCTCTCCTATGGTGGTTCTGGTCAGGGCGTTTATCACAGCAAGAAAGATGAGACTCGAGTGGGGTAAAGTGGGAAGAAGGGGCCACTGCACTCTGGAGTTTGAGGAACCACTCTCTGCCTCTCTCTGTCTATCCCTTTCCTTCTTTCTCCCTTTCTGGTGCTTTCTCCCTAAAGCAAGGCCTCACACATGATAGGTGCATGCTGTACCCCACTTCCCAGGGAGCTTGCTCATGTTAAAGTGGCCTCTGGGCAGGGGAGGGGACTCCTATTTTGAGGAGCACCTCCAAGGCACTAGACTGCACAGTGTGAACAGCCTCACCATGTTCTTATGAAAGTCATGAAATCATGGTTTTTATTTTTTCCCCATTTGATTCTGAGAGGCATAAAAAAACCCTCTACATCCTTAATTAGTTTCACAGAGTGATTTGATTGCATAATAATGAGGATTGTGGGATTTCATTGTCTCATCTTTCTTCTTCCTCAAAAGCCTAATTTTTCACCACATATTTCTGTCCTAAACAATTTCTGAGAATAACAAAGATAATGAATTTTATGTACATAATTTGTAAAAAGCATTTCATTCAAGAGGAGGATAAAGCAGCTGCTCTCCTCCAGGCAGCCGGGAGGAGGTGGGCACTGTGGGAAGGAAGAAGCGACCGGACTCTGCTTACAGACGTTCCCTAACTCCCTGTTCGAACATGGTTGAGTTGTACAACCTCCCTGTGCCTGGGTTTCCTCATCTGAGAAAAGACAGCAGCAAATGAGAAGAAATTATCACTCATTTACCCCTACATCAGCATCCCTATCACACACCCGTTGTGAGATCCTGGGATCTATTTTTCTGTGGACTGAGCACATCCTTTTTAAATGGGCTGGCTACTCAATTAAATCTAAGCTGATAAAAATTTAAGCGGAAAAGTGCTTCATTTACGCCAGGAAAACCCCAATTTTAGTTCAAGAAAGGATTAAGGTAGAACCAGGACTCCACACTTCTCTCACACTAATTATATCTGGGGTGGGTTGAACAGAGTCTGCATAGGGATCCGAATATATTTATTAGCTATGCAATTTTCGGAAAGTTACTTAACCTCTGCACTTCTCAGGTTACTCACCCACAATCTGAGGGAAATAGCACCTCCACAGTGTTGCGGATATTTGCACATGGGGTATGGCAGGGCGGTATAAGTCTAGAGTCTGCTTTCTTATTGTGTCTGCCGCTCTCGTTGTCATGGCTCATGCCCAAAGGATGCATGACCTCCACTCCCAGAGGCTCTGAGGAATGATGTTAGCTTTCTGCTTTTGTGCAGTCTCTCTGACAGACACAAAGCCTGGAGTCATTTATGCACCAAACAGAACAGTGGGAATTGAAATCAAGCCATATAAAGGCATGAGTGCCAGAAAAAACCTTTCATTGGACAGCCGCAGAAGCAGGGCTTCACATCAGCGCTGCTTCCTCCACACCGTACTGCCCCTTGCACCGTGTGGTGTCTCCCATCATGCTCAGCTGCTGCCCACTTAGATGCCAGTGGCAACCCCCGTCTGTAACAGTCCTTGATGCCTCCAAATATTGTCAAATGTTTCCTGGGCAGGGCAGTGCCTCTTGTTGGGAAACATTGTCTTAAAATTACGACTCAAACAGTTTTCGAGGGACCATTGACATAGTTAGGACAGCATTTGCCTAGCATGCATGATACCCTGGGTTCAGTTCCGTGCTATGCACAAACAAAAGAGCAACAATAATACAAAACAACAAGACCACACACACACACACACACACACACACACACACACACACACACACACTCCAAAACCAAAGTAAACAGAAAACACAGCAATGCTCAAGGCTGGGCTGTGAGACATAAATATTCTGAGGCTGAAAATGAGAGTGCCAGTGGCTGAACGTTTGCTTCTGAAGGCTTAGAGTTTATCTCTCGTCATTGAACTTGAAACCATTTGTTTAACCACGCAATGTTTATCTTCTCTCATTGTGAGGAGTACGGGGATGAAAACCACACATGCCTCATGCCTCGTAGAGTCCTTGTGAAGACTGAAAGAGATAAATCCTCGGTCCTGGGTGCACATAGCAAATACTAACTCCTTCCTCATTGTTGGCTATACTACTTGTGGCCCTCACAGTCCTCCCCCAGACCTCTGCCCCGTGCAGCAGCCCAGCATCCTCGATAAGAATGCATCTCTGAGCCAGGCGACGGTGGCACACACCTTTAATCCCAGCACTCGGGAGGCAGAGGCAGGAGGATCTCTGTGAGTTCGAGACCAGCCTGGTCTCCAAAGCGAGTTCCAGGAAAAGGCGCAAAGCTACACAGAGAAACCCTGTCTCGGAAAGAAAAAAATGCATCTCCACAGTAAAAACAGTTTCTTTTATAGGATTTCTCATTTCAGCCTCCCCCAATGACAGACTCATCAAAATATTGATGCTTTTTTTCCCTTTTGACTCCTTCCTTTATTAGTAGTGATTGTATTTGTACAGTTAAATATGGATTCCATCCATTGATACCCACAGGAAACCCACAGCAACAAAAACCACCACAATCAGGTGAAGGTTCACAGAGACAGGAGACAAATCACCCCAACATCACTAGTTAGTTTTTTTTTTTTCAAGAATTAAAACACCGAGAGCTGCATATTCTACAAAGAGTTACCAAAAAAGAACAAAACAAGAGTATCATTAAACTATCTACACAAAGCAGTTGATTTATAAAAATCCTACATCCTGCACTAGGGAGCACAGATATGCCTCCCAGAAGGAGGGATGATGTTACCTAGCTTCAGTTCTTCTGGAATCCTAATTTTATTAGCAGCAAAGTAATTAATTTTTGAGACAACACATTCTGCAAGGAGAAATATATACTAAGCCAGAGCCATGTGAGCAGAGCAGTTCAAGAAAGGGAGATGAAAATGCATTGGGCGAAGCTTGAAGAGGGAAGCTTATCCTTCACTACTAAACGGTGTCCTTAGAATCTGGGTGTTTTCCAAAGAGTTTCTAAGCAAATCTCCCCTGCTCAAAAGATAAAGGTGGCAGCAAGGAGCTTGCATATGAGTCAACTGGGAAAGAAACTGGGAGGCAATGTTGTTAGGTACTAAAAGATAGTTTATAATTGGAAGTAAGAAAGATCTGCCACAAAGCACTGTATGCTGGTGTGTGCATGTGCATGGGAGAGGGAGGGTGGGAGGTGGGAGGGGAGGAGGAGGGAGGTGGGAGGGAGGGAGGAGTGTTTTGTAAAAGCAGAGGAGTCCATCATCCATAAAATGAGTTTACAAGAAAATATAAAACTAATGACCATTTATCAATAATGCACAAAATAATAAAAACAACAAATTACTAATATTTATATTGGATTGGTTTTATTATTTTATTTTTGCTGTTTGCAGTGTATGAATCATGGTTGTGTAGAATTAGTCAGATTTCATGATTTAGGTTCTAATATCATTAGCAACTGATTTTTCCACCTTAAGTATTTTCTTACTTTGCCTGAATTTTCATAGTCTCACCTGCATAATGAATCTATGTATATATGTAAATGTTACATTTATTGAGAGGTTTAAGCAAGCTAAAGTCTTAGCATTGATCTCAGCTTCCAGTATGTGACTTATTGTGTTGGTATCTGAATCATCAGAAGAAAACACTTTCATCTTAAGCTCATCCTAATATATTCTTCTGGAAAGTTTTTTTTTTTAATTAAAAACTTTCCATAGCATTATCCCAGGCAAAATAGAAATGCATAAACTTTGATGTGTGTGACAAATAGAAAAATAAGGGACTTAGCATAGTTCTATGTGACTCATTCTCTCTGATTTATATGCAGGACTAACTTTTATATCTGTATCAATCACTTTTACAAGATGGCAGGATTACATTCTTAGAGTAAAGAAAAATTGGTACTGAAGAATGTTCACAGGATTGTCAGAGTCTGGTTACTGTATATCATGTGTTAGGAGCTATATATCCCAAGTAGGAATACTTCCCTAGAGGTAGTGAAGATTTCCATTCCAAAAGAATGAAGTTCCTTGGGTCATTTTAAGATTTATTTCCATGATAGGAGTTTTATAGACAATCTGGTTTGGGAAGTCTTGCCTATACTTAAAACTAGAATAGAAGAAAGGCATTTGTATAGTTTTATTGAAGTTGCTAGTAAGTAAAAGAAAGGTAAATGGAGGTAAACCTAGAGGTCACAGTTGGAGAGAGCATCCTTCATGGTTTTTATATACTGTTTGCCACATAATCTGTGTAACCCAGTGCTCTGAGTTTTATGTTAAATTGACACAAGCTAGAGTTATTTAAGAGGAAGGAGCCCCAGTTGAGAAAATACCTCTATAAGATTGGGCTGTAGGCAATCTTATAGGGCATTTTCTTAATTAGTGATTGATGTGGGAGAGTCCAGTCCATTGTGAGTGGTGCCACCCTGGGCTGGTGGGCCTGGGTTCTATAAGAAAGCAGGCTGAGCAAGCCATGAAAAACAAGGCAGTAAGCATCACCCCTCCATGGCCTTTGGTCCTGCCTTCAGGTTCCTGCCTGGTTTGAGTTCCTGCTTTGGTGCTGTCTACTTTAGACATTGCTCATGACCGGCGATGGCCAAATTGGAATTTTTAATTTCAGTTATAATTTTCTGCAACCCAAGCTTGCCTACCAAACACAGCATACTCTTTTTTTCTTCGACAACTTTCCCTTTAACACTGTATCCAACATTTATATTTCAACCAGCATTTGTGGTGATTAATTGGGTAACATGTCTAACTCTGTTGACACATGCCTTTCATTAGAGAGACAGTATTCCATTATTTCACAGTGTCATGCAAATGATGAATGAGAGAAATCAATTGCAAATCACACAAGCATTCACACCACGCTCACAGTCACTAAGCTCTCCTGGGATTTCAAGTCAGAGTTTCTGATTTCTTCCAGTTCCTTCCATGAGTCATCAACCCTTCATGACACGCTTCTTTGGGGTATATTCAATAAAATGCTGATTAAACGTCATTGAAAAACAGTGGATAAAATCCAGAGACTTACTCCCCACTTAATTCTAAGACTTTCTGCCATAGTGGTGCTAGCATTAATATATTGAAGTCAGAATTAAAGCAGACCTGAAGTGTCTTAGATTCATGGGATTGAGCATAAGACAAACGTAGTAGACTTTGGACTTCGGCTTACGAAATCAGTGTCTTAAGTATGTAAGGCAAAGGGCAATCAATCCCATGTGTCCAATCAGAAGTGTTTTTCTCTCTTGAGTGTTATAGCCATGAGCTAGAGACTTGACTAGTGAGCAAGGAGTGATGTGGAATAATGGAGTGGCCATAATTGACAAAGGACTTCATCAATGTGCCACTAGGTTGAACTTGCCCAGTGAACAAGTGGTACATCTGCTAAACTGAATTCTGTTCAGGAAACTTCATTTGTGTGTTGTTGTTTTTTAAATGCCTTCCCCATTCTCTCAGTGTCCAGGATAGAGTGGGAATTCAGACAGGAGAGTGAGATCAAAGCCAAAGGCTAAAGGAAAGGCAAAATCCAGATGTTGGGGAGGACAGCTTTTGGAAAATGACCTTTTCCTTTATTGACTGGATGATGCGCTTTCCTCCCTTCCATCCTTACAGGTGCTGCTATCCCCATATTTCCTTCCCAGGTTCTCTCTTGCCTTTTTTCTTTTCATCCTTGAGTGTGGGACACAATATGCTTCATGGTGGCCTTTCATGACTTCCCCAGCAGGGCATACTCCTCTGCTCATCCTCTCCCCTAGGACGAAGGTCCATCTCTTTATAATATGCATTATAGCTCCAGGACAATATACTGGCAATTGACTTACCAGTTTATTCCTGTTTTTATCTCAAAGTCAGACAGACACAAGTCTGTTTCGTTCCCTAGTGTGCACTGGCCCTTTATCTCAGTCCTTGGTTTCTACGGCATCTCAAAATGAAATAAATGAACAGATGCATCGATCTGTAAATGTCCAGAAAAATTTGAACCCCTCCTTTAATAACTTACACCAGTTCTTAAGAATAATAATAAGGGGTAATCCCAGCAGCATGATATAATGTGAGTAGGAAGTAAAAATATTCCAAACACTCTGTAGATGGATTTAGCATATCTGTTGGAGTGAGTCATGCTTCCTGAGTTCTCACATTAAGAAAAAAAAAAGTATTTTGCTTTGATTTTTGGCAATACAGACAATATTATCTCGTTAATTCAAAAAGAAACTGGTTAGTAGATATAATCTTTGAACGTAGGTCCTTATGCTCACAAGACCCTTTGGTGGTCCCCAGTGGGGGAAGATTTGTTCCAGGATGATACAAGAATAGTTTTTTTAAACCATGATACTTTATTAGGAAACACTAATACCCTTCCTCTGATCTCTGCAAGGGTCTTGTTAGAATAAACTATGCAAAAAGAGAGGTTTTTAAGACTTTTTTTTTGTATACACCTGAGTATCAGTATCATGGTTGTGTGTGGGGGAGTTAAGAGGGCATTTGACATCCTCATAAATCATCTAGATGCCTTTTCCTTGTGTGGATTTGAGATGGAGAATTGCATACTAGACTAAACAAATTCTGACTGTGGACAGTACACAGGAAATCACCCAAACTTTAGCTACACACTTTTAAATGGTTTGTTTATTCATTTAGTTGATAACTATCTTATGAATATTCATTATATCTCAGGCATTGTCTCAATCTTTACTGCTTGGAACTTGGGATCCATCAGGGGCAAAAGAATAACCAAATGAACAGGAGTCACTCAGGATGAAGAGGATGTGTGAAGTACCTACAGGGAGCTACTGTAAACCGCAACATGAATGAGGTGAAGGAGGGCGGCATGTCTCTGCTGATCCTGAGAAGGGAGTTCCAGAAACAGGTGACAGCAAGAGCCAAGGTGTTGTCACAGAGGAGGTGTGGACTGTCTGCTATGGTTGAGTGTTTTTCAAAGGA
Organism: Peromyscus maniculatus bairdii; assembly: GCF_049852395.1. NCBI lineage: Eukaryota > Metazoa > Chordata > Mammalia > Rodentia > Cricetidae > Peromyscus > Peromyscus maniculatus. Next base: position 26,021,685 of record NC_134866.1, on the reverse strand, counting down.
TCTCCGTCTCTCTCCTCCCTGATCTATGTCTCTCTTTATATATAGATCCATAATAACTTATGGACATATATATATTTAAATTAATTTATGAATAAGTAAGTACATAGGTTTAAAGAAGTTTACAAATGTGTATACATGTGCACATATACATGTTAATATATTCATATTTTATATACGAGAGACAGAGAGAGAGAAAGAGATTGAGATTTTAAGAAATTGCCTTATACATATATCTGAAGGGAGTCAAGAGTAATTCCAGCACTCACATAGCTGAGGCAGGAGGATTACCACAAGTTTCAGGACAACCTGGGCTGCATAGTGAGTCAGTGTCAGAGAGAGAGAGACAGAGAGAGAGAGACAGAGAGAGAGACAGAGACAGAGAGAGACAGACACAGAGAGAGACAGACACAGAGAGAAACAGAGAGACAGAGACAGAGAGAGTGAGAGAGACAGAGAGACAGACAGAGACAGAGAGAGAGAGTGAGAGAAGAAGAGAATGAGAGACAGACAGACAGAGACAGAGAGCCTGAAGAGATAGGCACAAGCAAGATCGAGTCTTAAGAAACTGCTGTAAGTTTTATTTTGTGGGCCATGTGTGATGCACATGTGTGCATGTGTGTGCAAGTGCAAGCACTCATGCCCTTGTGTGTGTACATGATGTATGCACACATGTGCATATCCATCCATCCCTATGTGTGTGTGCGTGCATACCCATACATACATATGTGTGTGTGTGTGTTTGTATGTGCTCTATTCATTAGTGATCTCTCCAATCTTTTGGAAGAGGCCCACCCAATCTTGGAAGGTAATGTTTTACTCAAAATCCATCAGTTTTGATATTAATTTCATCTACAGTTTTATCTTCGTGGAAACATTCGAAAGAATGTTTGTCCAGTATATTGGGTTGACACACAAAATTAGCTGTCGGGCTGGGACAATGGGGCAGGATACATGGAGAGGAAGGATTGGTAGTCGGGAGGGCAAGGTATTTCTGAGGTGATGAGGAGTGCTTCCCTGAAACTTGCTCTGATTTAGATAAATCTTTCTGGCCACTTTCTGTAAGGAGAGCCTGGGGAAGAAGGAACCACACCAGGCATCTGTGGGACTGTGGGCAAGACCCAATTGTGGTTTGGATTCTGGGTCTGAAAGGGAAGATGAGAGAAAGGAGATGGATGGCGGGGCTGTCTAGGAAGCAGACCGGACTGGGCTCCCATGGATTGAAGGAGGGCCTGATAGAAGAGGTCTCAGGAATGTTCCCTGTCTTAAAAAAGATGGAGAGAGTGGGAGGAACGCACCGAGGGATTTTCTATCAGAATAAGTAGGCATGGGCATAATTTCTTTAAAAACAACTGCAAAATCCCTGTGCTTTCTCAAATCTGTAATTCAAACTGGTAACATAAGTTCTTTGTTAAATGGATGAAATTGCAGTGCAGTTGGAATTACCTACCCATGTTTTACTTTAATTAACTATAAATCTTGGAGACATGTGAGATAAACCTCGTTCAGGCACAGTTTTCTTTTGGCTATAATTTTAAATACAACAATTGAGCATTGTGTCCCTTTGTGTTGTCTTTGTGAATTTCCCTGCTTATAAAGTATCTAATTGCTTCATTGGATAATATATTATAATTGAGTTTAAAATAGCAGGGGCTGCAAGAAGATATTTCAGGTGTATTTTCAAGTTGGTATTTACATGATTATTTATGCTCTTCAATTTCTCATGTAGCATAATAATAATATCATTATTTCATAATTTAGTTATCAAATGAACAAAAGCTCACGCTGGTGAAAACAGCAAAGTACCTTCTCTACTTAAGTAAACTGATAAACACTTGCCCCTAGCTTCAACTATATTTAGGCTCAAATCGTCTTTGGATCTAAGCTGAGTATGGATTATAAAGTGCTTTCCACTTGCAAAACCTCAGATTTGGGGGAGTAGTTAGGTCCAGAGAGCAGACCCAGAAGCCACGTGCTGATCACCAGGCTAATGAAACTTAGTTAAATGGAGGTGAACTGAGCCTGAGACGTGGTTCTGTTTCCTGTGTACACCTGGGGCTGAGCTGAGCAGAGCGCCTCTTCTCTTCACTGGCTGCCTCTTTTACCTCTCGGCCAAAGCCTTCAGCTCTCGGTCCTCAGTGCTCAGAGAGGGCACACTGCAAACCCTGGCATCTCAGCCTCTGGCACGGGGACTGAGATTGGCCTTCCTAACTTGCTTAATTAATAATTCTGAAATAACTGATCCAATTAGCTCACTTGTGCGTATACAGCTGTTTATCTTTAAATACATAGATGCAGCTTTTCAAACCGTGGACTATGACCCATTTGTCTGCGACTAAATCAGCAGTTCTGATGTGAGTTTAGCCATCATTCCATGGGACAGAATATAACAGAAGAGAGAATTTTACATGTCAGGAGCTTTGCAGGGTTTTTCTTTGGTTAACTTTTTGTTCTAGTTATAATGCGTCAGACTGTAAGGGAAAGTGTATTTTTTTTAGAGTAATTTGTGGTCAAAAATAGCTGAAAACTACTGGTCTAGGTTTTAAGGTTAAAATGCTCTTTTATTTATTTTTTTTCTTGGCTTGGGAACTTTTAAATTTATTTTTACTTTTTGAAAATGTGTTTCTTTTTTCCGCAATTTCACACACACCAACACACACACTCTGTACTTTGATAACATCCTCCCATTGTCCCCGCCCACCAAGTCCCTTCTTCTGTACCATCCCCCTGTTTTCCTTCCATGCTGGGTGTTTCTGTGTGGTCCATTGTGTTTACCTAGGGTTGCTTGCGTGGACATGGGCGATGGGCTATTTTACTTGAGGAAGGGTAATTCACCAGTGGTTACACCACTGAAGAATTTGACTCTTTCTACCTCTACAACCATTCGCTGTTTATGGCTCCTCAGGGAGGGATGGGGCATAGAATGTAGATGGGCCCAGTCTTAATGCTGTGAGTTCATGGGTGCAGCAGCTATGCTATGTCCAAAAGACAGTGTTTTACAGCATTCCTCCCCCGCCCATTCCCTTCCGGCTCCTCTGCAATATCCCCTGAGCTTTTTGGGACATTGCAGAGGAGCCGGACATTGCAGTGGGGGTTTGGGGGAGGGGGGGCGGGCAGATACAGATGTCCCATTGGGATCAGCACTCAGCACTATGACCAGGTGTGAGTCAGTCCATTAACTGTCACCCACTGCAAACAGAAGCTTGTCTGACAGAGGCTGAGAGCAGTGCTAATCTGATCATTGGCTCTCCTTGGACTCTTACATTCCTTCTCTGCGACTGGGGATGGGGTTGGGGGCCCTTGCCTGAAGTGATCTTATTTTCTTTCTTCAATTAAAAAGAGAACCTAAATTTCTGGGAAAAAAAAAATGTTCCTATAAAGAGACAGTAAGACTAGATGGGAAAACCGAGGGCACACTAAACACTGAGCATATTTAACACAGAACCAAGAAGATGTTGCTTTTCTTTGTGGGTTTAAATTGTGTGCTTACAAATGGCCTTGGCTAAGTGTTGAGAGGGAAAAAAATGCTTTTTTTTTTCCCTCAAAGAATGTGAGAATATTCACGGTAAAGGGCCCTAAGGCCGCACACAGGTCTACAGTCTTTCCACCGAGGACAGGTCTATGGAAATATCTTCCCCTTGTTTCTGTGACTTAAGAGCCACTGACCACCAGGCCTCATGTGCTAGCCACCTCTCTATTGCTGTGACAAATACCTGAGTTAAATCAACTTAGCAGGATGACAGATTCGTCTTGGCTCAGTGTCTCAGAGGTTTCTACTCGTGTTGGTTGGCCTGTGGGGGATGGGACACAGGGTGGAGCCAAGCAGTTCACCTCAGGGAAGCTGGGAGGCAAAAGAAAGAGGAAGAGACCAGTGTCCCAAACTCCCTTCAAGAGCCTGTCTCCAATGTTCGAACGTCCCTCCATTAGGCCCTGCTTCCTAGAATTCCCACTACCTCCCAATAGCAGGCTGTGGGGGACACGCCAAACCCTAGCACTTTATATCTCAGGCTCTCATTCCTACAGTCACAACAAATTATACAGGCTGGCCAAGGAATCATGGACTAGCTCAGGAATCAAGCTGTGAATCTTGTTTCTGTGAATATCTGACTTCCAGATGAATTTTTGGATAAAACCTGATCCTAAATTGGATGTTGCTCTTGCCCTCTTCCAACCCCTCTGTGTGTTTGTGGTTTGCTATATTAGTGCAGGAATCAGACAGACAAGATCTGGGCTTCATGACTCATGTACAATTTGGGATGCAACCACTTAATTGATTTTTGTCCTTTTATTGAAAAGAGATTCCTTTCTCACATAATATATCCTGATTATGGTTCGCCTCCTTCTCTTCCTCTCAGTTCCTCCCCACCTCCCCTCTCATCTGGATCCACTCCCTTTCTGTTTCCTATTAGAAAAGAACAGGCTTCTAAGAGATAATAATAAAATATAACAAAACAAAATATAATGATATGAAACAAACAAACAAACAACAACAACAACAACAAAAAACCCTACCACTTTGAAGTTGGGCAAGAAAAACAGGAGGAAAAGAGCCCAAGAGAAGGCATAAGAATCAGAGACCCACTCAACCACACACTCAGGAATCCCATGGAATCACTAAACTGGTAGCCACAATATAAGCACAGAGGGCCTGGTACAGACCCATGTAGACCTGTGCTTGCTGCTTCAGACTCCGTGAGCTCATGAGAACTGTGTGTGTGCTGATTTAGTGAGCCCTGGTGTTTTGGTGTCTCTTATCCCCTCTGACTCTTATACTCTTTCTGCTCTCTCTTCTACAGGGTTTCCTGAGCCCCGAGGGAAGGGATTTGATGAGGACATCTCACTGAGGGCAGGGTGTTCCAATGTCTATTTCTCTGTGTGTAATGTCTGGCTGTGGGTCTCTGTTTTTATTCCCATCTACCTCAGGAGGAAGCTTCCCTGATGGTGGCTAAAGAAGGCACAAGTCTATGAGTGTAGCAGAATATTATTGGGAATCATTTTATCACATTTTTTTTTGGACTGGTAGTAATTGCTTTTATCCTAGGTTCCTGGACTATATAGTTTTTGGCTCTTGGTTATTCAAGCAGTATTGGGTATGGGCTCCATCTTGTAATATATAAATGTTTTGTTTCAATAAATCTTTATTTATGGGTACTAAAGTTTGTATTTTATGTAACATTTAAGATTATAATGTATGATATCTTCATTAAGTAATATTCTTATTTTTCTCAACCATTAAAAAGCAGGGGCTGGAGAGATGGTTCAGTTGGTAAAGTGCTTGCCATGCAAATATAAGGAGAGGAATTGAAGTCTCTAATACCCATTTTTTTTAAAAAAGCAGAGCAAGGTGCTGGGGAGTTCCTGGGACTTGCTAGTCAGCCAGCCCATTCTATGTGGTGAATTCCACGCTTGTGAGAGACCATGCCTCAAAATAAAGGTGGACAGCTTTCAAAGATCAACACCCGAAGTTGTCCTCTCACCTGCACACATACACGCACACATGTGCACAGAATCACACACGCACACAGATGTAAAACACATTCTTAATTTGTGGGTCATACAAAAATTAACAGTGGCCAGATGTGACCTGACAGACAGAGATTTTGGACTTCTATATTAGAATTTCCCTCAAAGAAGTATAATGTGATATTTGCATATGTCCTAATTGACAAAACTAGCATAGTGTTGCTAATTTCTTAAGCTCAGAAATGATTACTTTTTAAAAATTCAAGTCCTTTTTGATGTTAGGTATATGAGAAGTTCTAAAAGCATATTGAATGTGATCATGACCAAATACTTTAAAGAGCATAAGAGACTATCTGGTGGAACTTGAAGACATGGTTGGACCCTGTCTGCTTATGGTGTAGAAGTCAGAGCCCCCTCCTGCTGCACAGTAGCAACTGTGTCTTCCTGAACACCACCACTGTCAGGAAATACAGTTTGTAGAACATGTGTAGAACATCTCTGCTCAGTGTGAACCAGGGGAACGAGTCTGATCCTATGACAAAGCTGGCTAGTTTTCCTATAAGTGGCTCTGTCTCCTCTTCCTCGTCTTTCTATCCTCTCTTCCTCTCCTGCCCCCACCTCTTTCTGTCTTCATGAAAAGTATGTGGTACTCTGAGAGAATCACATTTTTTCCCCTTATACATATGTTTAGGTTGGGAATAACAATCAAAACAGCTAAGCTATACTGAGACTCAACCATAAGCTATAAACGATATGAAGGCTTTACCTCAAACCTCATAACCTTCACAATAATTTAAGGAGGGAGGACTCTGAAGAAGGAGGATTTGGATGACATCATTAAGCTAACCCACTAGTGAGTATGCAGATGAGGCCACTGGTTCCTAAACTTAGTTGCCACTGAGCCAGCACACACACACACACACACACACACACCCCTTCTCTTTACACATGCAAATGCTGAAACCCCCATTGTGGGACAAGTGAGAGTCTTCTGCACACCATACCTAGATTCTCAATTTACCTAACTTTATCAGAGTTTCAATATATTAGGCATCTCTGTCAAAGCATTGATATGACCTAAATCCATTTATCTCACTTAAGAACTGAATTGTACCCAAGCTATTTAGTTTTACATTTTCTCTTCCCTGAGTAGATATGGCAGCCCATAACCTACTCTCTGCCCTGCATCTTTAAACTCATATTTAGTCAAAACAAGGAATCAAATGCTATGAGTTATTTCAAGGCTTCAACTTTCAACTAGACTGGAGCACTGGTTGAACAGAATTTATGGTAGTGCAAATTTATTATGGCTCACTCAGGATATAATTCTATGCATTTAAAGGCTTTAAAAATTCATCAAGTAGTTCCAAAAAAGAAGGAAGCGATATACACAGCATCATTAAGTAGCCGACAGGTGTTTATGAAAGGACTTTACTTACAATTATAGTTGAAAATATATTAAAGTTGGTTCTCATCCTCTGAGAGACTACTCAATGAGAATTACGGTGGGAAAGATTTGCTGGTTTATCTCAAATGGGCTGAGAGACCTCCTGAACAGCAGCAGTACAGTATCAAATGGATAAAAGAAATTAAATCTAGCCATTCATATCTGTGACTTGATCCAGTCCGACTGGATTTCCTGGAGGGTCTAACAAGAATTGCTATGTCCCCTGCCTACCCCCCACTTTTTTTTAGTATCTTAAACATTTTGAAGCTAAACATTAGATAGTAAGCCAAAAGAATGATTCAAATTCATATGAGTTTCTAAAGCTTTATCAGGACATGCTCACAGTTTTTCATTAATTTCAGGTCAAGATTTATTCCCAAACAGTAAATAAAGGCTTAAGGAAGTGCAGTTGTATCACCAAATACCTTGGCTTCAAATGTGCTTTTCTCCTAATATGATTTCCTCTTAGATACAACAGAATGCCTGTCTGAGCCCAAGCATATGGGCTTATGCTAATATAAAACGGTGTCTTCGAAAGGTTATTTTTGTTTTCTGCAGGGAGCAGTCGTCCTTTGACCTATATTCAATATGTGACACAGATCTGATTGTACGACAGCCATTAGCCTCATCCAAATTCCCCAGTTGGAGGTTGGGGCTTAGGTCAGAGACCATTACTCTTTAGTGTCAGGGCTAAACTTAATTAATGCCTTTAAAAAGTATGTAGATGATATTTTGTTCTCCTTAGGATGTATGAAAATGGCCTGCAGAATTTAATCCTGAAAAATGTTTAAAACAAGAATGGCTGCGTTGTTTGACATGCTCCCATGACCTCTTTCTGAATTGGCTGCACTGTGTGTTTGGCTTTTTCCCAGCCTGCGGGCCAGGTTCCCTTCCCCCATCTCCCCTTTGGCAAAGATTCTTTCCTATGCATCTTTCTAATCCCCATGGCCACGGACTTTCAACAGTACCCACTCCTTGTGCTATTCCAGAACCCACCGCGGCCACAGGGGTGGAGGTACGATGCAGAGGGCCTGGACCCATGAGGCTGAGAAACAAGGGTGGTTTCTGTTGTGTTATCTATGGGCAGAGAAGGGAGCTCTTCCTCGGAGCTGGTGCTGAAATGTTTAGCGATCATTTTTCAATGAGAATTGGCAGTTCCCTGCCAGGAAGGGATGTTATGTCAGCACGGGTGTCAGAGAATTCGGGAGATTCCTGCAGGAAGTAATTGGCAAATGAGATAGGGCTAGGGAGGGCGAGATGCAGAGGGCGAGGTGCCATTTGGCAGATAGTTTTAAAGGTGATTTTTAACCCACGTTATTTAAGAGTGCCTTAAAAAGTAGGCCCCTGTCCCGGAGACATCTGCCAACTGACAGTCCAACAGGAAGAAAGGAAAGTACTTCCTCAACAGCTTTCAGCAGAGACTTTTAGAGGCTGTTAAAAAGACTTACACTCACATCCTGCGTAAAACCTGTTTAAGCAGCGTTTATTGCACAGACTGAACTGCTTCTTTAACGGTCTGCTGGTTTCCTTACCCACCAAGGTACCTGCCCCGCCCACTCCAGCGCGCCTCACCTGCAGAGCTGAGCAAGGGTATGTTTTCTAACAGCTAATTCCCTTGAGTGTGGACTGGGGGATATAGTTTTAATTTTAGGTCCTTCCTCTTTGCAGCAAATGCGCTCCTGCCTCACGTTTTGAAAATTTGCAACTTGGGTTTCTTGCGAGATTTTTCCGATAGGTGCCTTGCAACCTTCGTTTTATAGTTTTACTGTTTGTGTTTTAACGTCCCTTCCCATCAGCCATCATCTCCTGTGTTTTCTGATTTAAGGATGATGCATTCAGAATGTTTATTCCCTTTGAGAATTTCTCCTGGAGACATAAAGCTCTTGTGGAGGGAACAGAAATTAGGTTCATTGCTAAACCCCCCCCCCCCCCCGCCCCACACACACATAGTGAGCAAGCAACAAGTATCTGAAAATAAGCCTGGAGTGAATGAATGAATCATAAAGGAACGAGCGAAAAATATTGAAAAATAAACATTATAGTGAGCGAAGGCTATCCAGGGCCATAGAATTAGGTTAGAAAGACAGCCCCAGGCTGCCATAGTATTCATTTCTAGAATGATAGCACTTTTTTCACTTTGTTGGTGATATCTTTGGTAATAAAGCTGGTGTGGTGGTGGTGGTCACGGTGGCGTTGGTTGTGGTGGTGGCGATAGTGGTATGGTGGTAGTGGTGATGTGTGTGTGTATGTTCAGCTCATGGTGAATGCCATGCACTTCTTATGCCACCACTGTGATCAAGAGATACAGGCCAGAGTCCTATCACAGGTAACAAACTCCACAACAGAATCTTCATCTTCCATTCTTGTGTCACATTGGCTGTGGCTGGTTCACACCTCCGCAAGCCCAGATGAGAAGCTCAGCTTGGGTCGTAGATTTCCAGGGAACAGTGCAGAAGATGCTCTGAGGAAATTCTGCATTGAAGCCACATTTGGCACATGACTGTGTCAGCCACAACACATTTCAGGGAGTAGAATTGTGGGCATCTTGCCCCCAGTGGCACATTTCACTTGTAACATAAAAAAAAAATGTGATGGTACACTCCAGGGAGTGGTATATTTTTAAAAGCCTGAAAAATGGTTTTTAAAAATATCCCACATTGATTGGAAAATTTTGAAGAAAAAAAAAAAAACAATGGTAACCGTGGCAGCAAAATAAACAGCTGACTGTAGTGGGGTACAGGTGTTTCTTAGATTCTAGTTACAATGCTGAAGTCTCTCTCTCTCTCTCTCTCTCTCTCTCTCTCTCTCTCTCTCTCTCTCTCTCTCTCTGTATGTGTGTGTATGTGTGTGTGTGTTCATTGGGTTATTTTCCTCACTCATCCTCCACCTTATTCTTGAGATGGGGCAGGTCTCTCATCAAGCCTGGAGCGAGCCAATCCGGCTAGACTGGCTTGCAAGTGAGCCCTTGCCATCCCCCTGTCCCTTCTCCCCCAGTGTGGTGATTGCAGGGTTTTCTGGGTGATCTGAACTCACATCTCCCTGCTTCAATGACAGGCACCTTAAGACGGTGCCACCTTCCTAGCCGACCAAGCTGAAATTCCTTCTTACATTGTCTCAGTTATTCCTCACAACACAGGGCTCCTATCTGCAGGGTAGTCCCTGTACCTACACAGTCTATCGAGGACTTGCTTTGTCACACAAAAAGGACTCCAGAGCACTGTGATAAAGATGCCCCTCCCATCTCCAGATTTCCAAACAGCTCATCTTTTGACTTACTAAGAACCGTTGATGGGCATAGTTTCTTAACTCTGCCATAAAATTTGCTGAAAAACCGAAGCCCGAACATTTTGTTTGAGCTACATTTGCACAGCAGAAAACTCACATTATTGCGGAGAGATGACTCTCAGGAATTCAAATGAGATCAAGAGTTTCTCTTGCGATGTCACCCCTTTCAGGAGTACCCTTTTGTGTGGCATACATTACCTTCCTATAAACACATTAGCAAAGAGTAACCCGAGAACCCCACTTCTGCCCAGAATTACTCAGTATAACAGGGACAGAACTCAGTGCCCTTTCATTTTATATTTTATAATTATTTCTCACTGTGTTTCGATTTGGATTCAGACAAACATCTACATTTCAGCTTATTTGTCTTTCAAATGAAAGCCCAAAGGGTGGAAGGGGAAAAAAAGCCTTCTTAAGATGGATTTGGGATATTTATAGTAAGAGAGAGAAAAAAAAGAATACTGTTTGCTGGTGGGTTTTTTTTTTCTTCCCAAGACAGGTTTTTTTTTTTTTTTTTTTTTTTCCTCTGTGTAACCCTGACTGTTCTAGCTCCGCAGGCTAGGCTAGGCTGGCCTTGAACTAAGAGATTGGTGTGCCTCTGCCTCCTGAGTCCTGGGTTTAAAGACACTCCTGGCATGGGTACTATTTTTAAAGGGCACCTTTTGAAAGTTTCTCAAAGCTTCAGTGGTTAGTACAGAGCTCAAGGCAAAAACATTGCTTAAGAAAACCCTCTAGAACATGCTGGAAAAAGCGAAAGCCCAAGCTGAAGGCCCCAAGAGAAGGAAGTGCTTACGTGGCAGGGTGTCCTTTGAATCTCTTTAGGCTGTTTTCTAGATGAGACGATGAGAACGAACTGAAATTATATTTCCCTTCCAGCTAGTTAAGCCTCAAATCCCTAGATGAAAAAAAAAAATGTTTTCCTTTTGGACAGTGATGTATTTCTAGTCAGTCTATTCCCAAAACAAACACAGCAGAAACCCATTTCAGGCACCGACTAAAATAAAAGATAGGAGCAGAGATCACTCATATGGCCAAGTGTTGCTATAAATTGCCATTTTGCAGGTAACCTCCACTCGGCGGGAAAGGGGAGGTGGGCTGGTTTGTCAAACCTGCTGCCGCTGATTCCCCCACTTACATAATGCTGGCATTTTCACCTACAGAAACGCAGGATCTGGCTAAATTGTGGCAGATGGAGCTGCTGGCTACCCCAGCGGCCCTTTCTCACCTTTTCTTCCTTCCTCATAGAATTCTAGTTTTATTCAAGAGCGCTCTTTCCAACACAGATACACACATACACAACTCACGGAGGACTTGATTTCCAAATGTGGAATCGTTAGTCCGCAAGTCAAATAGCACCTAGAAAAATCTCAGAAATTAATACTGTATTGGGGCGTGGTTGGCATGTGACCTGAAGGTCACGTGGGACCAAGGGGCACTCCCCGTAACCTTTCATTGTGAGACATCTCCCTGCCCCCAACTCCTTCAGCTAGACCAGGACTGAGGAAGCTTATGGCTTCAGTTGCCGGTGGCAAACATCTTCAACTCTGAAGGACATCACTGGGTGAGTGACTCGGATGCTGCACTGAGCAGGACGGAGGCAGAATGACGCTGGACTTAGGCTTCTGCCGCTCATCTCGGAGCCTGTGCCACTCAGGCTCTCCCCTGTGGGAAATCAAACTCATGATTTGACTTATTCTTAAGTCTGAGACAAGATTTTCTCTTACCCAGGGTTCACATCATCCCCAGTACACAGGCTGACAACACAGAGCGCAAGGGATTGGGGAATAATCAGCTCTTCAGATGCCGAGCCCGAGTTAGCTCTCTTCTCTGAAGTCTTCCCCGCTCAGAGTGGTACTCCCTGGCCTCCTCTTCAACTTCCCACTAATTCAGTCGCGTCCCCAAATCCTTTAATTCCCTTATTTTTCTAAAGTTGGGAGGTGAGGTGTGGGAGAAGAGTTCACTAAACGGGTTTGTATGACATGTGCTAATGAGAAGTACTAATAATTGAGAGTGTCAATCAATGGAAAGGCGAAGGGACAAAAACCAGCACCAGGAATGGCTGTCCCAGTGTCCCTGCACCAAGGTTTCTATGGCTTTTTCTTGAAAGTTAAAATTTTCCACAGCTGTCAGATACAATTGAAATATTTGCTTGAAGGGAATCTAGTGCCTAATTTCATCCTGGAAGTCTGTGAATATAAAATAAACTAATTTCTGCTTCAGTGTCTAGTAAGTTTAAAATTGTTTATGTACCTTTGCCTTCAGGTTGATGGACAGCACATTTAGCAGAAGTATAAAGGAAAACCATCCAAATCTCCTTCACTTCATCTCATATCCTTATGAAACATTTGACATGTTGAGATGGAGTTGGGCTGAGCTGTATATTCACTGCCAAGCAATATTCATGAGGATCCTATTCTATGCATTGACTGCCACTTAAGGAATGAAACAGAACTACATAATCAGACAAGTTTAATTTAGTCTCTTTTGTACAGCTACAATCAAGGTTACAACAAAGTATATAGAAGCTAATATTTAACTTCCTATAGAACCTCAAGAAATATCTTTGAGGTAGGAATTGGAAAAAAAATGATCATGTTCATAAGACACCCACCCACCCAAGAGTCTCCTATAGATTCTTTTGTAAGATTCGGTTTAATGTATGACTATGGATAGATAATAAACCACAAGATAACCAAGGTTTATCATGCTAGTCTGTGCCTATAAGAAAAACCATATAGCCAGTTTCCAACATGAGCACAGAAATGAAGAACTGTAACAATTTTACACCTTGGTGTTGGCTGACCAATGAAATACCAACTTTCAGAGAAGACATTCCATTATTCTGTTATCAGATGCTTCACTTAGGATCTATAACTGTTTTTCAGATATTTGGTCAAAGGCACCAAGAAAGAGAAGAGATAGGGAAGAGGGGGAGGGAGAGAGGTGGGGATGGAAAGGAGGGAGATTTTTTATCCTGATGAGTAACTCTATGGACAGTTCAGGAGACTGGCATGGACCTGCCTCTCAGTGCATCTGAAGGAAATCAGATTACTAGAAAAGAAGCTAACAACCAACATGAATAATGTAGAAGTGTATAAATGTAGCCCAAAGTTCCATAATGAGCAGTTTCCATTTGTTCTTTCAAACAACATTTAATGAGTTCTTGCTGTTTGTCAAAAGCACTGCTAGATCTTAAGAGCTAGAAATATGACCCGGTGGCCTCTTTCTCAAGGTACAGTAGGTGAGATTGACTGAGATAGGCCTGCAGAGACTTCTGAGAAGGGCGTGTGACAGCTGCACTGAGAATAAGGACAGGCAATGACATGATCTAGCAGCAAGAAATGAATAGGAGGGTGGTGGTTGGGGGAGGCTTGGAAGCTCTGAGAAGAAACAGATTCATGACCTTTTCTCTGGCGAAATATCTAACCAAATGAGGATGAGTGAGGACTCCGGGGAGTGAACAATTAGGACATCTGTACCAGTTATTCTGGCTGAACATGCACCAAGTTGTGTTCAATGTATTTAACTGCACATTTGGCAATGGTCATCCTAATCTCCTTCTTGACTAAAAGACCCAGTTCAAGCCCATTGCAATCCCAGCACTCGGAGGCTGAGGCAGGAAGATGATGGTGAGTTCAAGACTAGCCTGGGCTGCATATTTAGTACCAGATCAGCCTGAGTTACATAGTTAGATTTTGTCTCCACCCCATCCCATTCCGAAAGCAAAACTGATCCATTCATTCCCTACACAATTTTAGTCTATATATTACACAATTGTCCCAAAAGACTTAGAAGTCATTTTGAATACTGGATACCTGCTGAAACCAATCTAATGTCAAAGCACATGGTGCTACCACTGTTGGGATTCTGCTGAGCTGCAAGCCGCATGACCGCACATGCGCAGTTCAGGAGCTAGACAAGGGATCTTGCATCATCAGTGTGCGCTGGTGATTACATATGTGGTCACACAATCTGCCCATGTGTGGAGTAGCTCTGTAAGCCCACCTGCGCCTTAAAGAGCCAGACACAGACCCCACCCTCTTTCTCTGTTCTGTTCTCTCTCCCCCCACCATCTTTCTCTCTCTTTCTCTCTCTGCACGTGTGTCTCCCCCAGGCCTGGTTCTTCTTCCCTCCCACCCCCCTAATAAAGCTCTGATAGTGATACTGGGTTTTGTCATGGCCGTGACCTTTCCCTGCAGTAACCATCGCCGGTAACTAGCGTCGCTTATCATTCTTACAATCACCCTTTGCATAAAAATGTTCATTAAATAGTTACTGAAGAGAGTAGAGACAGAAAGACTATGAAAATATTCTGAGACATACTGTCAGAAATCTAAAACATATTAGAGTCTTGGTGGTGAAGATGGATGCAATGTTATTTTTGAAGCTGGGCAGGATGTCAAAAGACAAACTTGAAAACAAATAGAATCACTGTTAACGTCACTCAAGACTCAATGCTAATTTTGTATTCCCGGGATGTAAATGTAGGGAGCATGAACAACATAACTCATAACATCCTAGACTTTCCATGGGAATCGGGTACTGTTGACCTTGGATAGTGAGTGAGAAATAAAACCCATTTCCCCCACATAGCTGATGCATGTTGTATTACTTCTGCCTGTCTCTCCAGAGCCAAGCACAGGGACTCTCAATAAATATTATGGAATAAATTAACTAATGAACGATGAATCTGAACCTTCCAAACACTCTTGCCAGCTTTCCCTTGGGAACAACGATAAGTGATTAAAAGATTGATTCAAATTAAACTGAAGAGCTGGGTCTAAAGTGAAAAGGATTTCTTGAGGCTGAAATCTGTGGATTTGGGTTATGATTAGTTGACTTAACTTAGAACAGACCAGACCAGTGTACAAACTGAGGGATTGAGGGATGAGAAGGAAGGAGGAAGTTTCTTACTATGTTTCTGAGTCATCAGGAATAAATGTGGTGTGTGTGTGTGTGTGTGTGTGTGTGTGTGTGTGTGTGTGTGTGTGTGTGTATGTGTGTGTGTGTGTATATATATATATATATATATATATATATATATATATAATCTGTATACCTGTTACTTTTGTATTTGAGATACACACATGTGAATCAATCTACCTACATTTATCATCACCACCTATCATCTATCTAATTTATTATCTACCCACTCATTGTTTGAATGTATAATGCGCACATGTATGTATATTCTTACATATAAAGCATAATGGGTACAATAATGCATAGTTCAAACAGCACAGCAATGCTTTTTGCCTTCCAAGGACTAGCAGTGGGGCTTTGGAGCAAGGCAGAGACGTGCTTTGTTTTCCAGTTTTATCTTGTAAACCGGGGAGCCTGATGGTTATTTACTTCAGGGTCTTGTTGAGAAGACCAAATTTACATTTCTAGAATGATCTTTAGAATGTGCCTAAAGTTTCATGAATGCTCTCTGAGTGACAGTTTGTGGTTATGATGCTACTTTGTTCCCTCCAGTCATCTTTCTTCCTAAGAAGCAGGAAACACAGGGTCATTTCAACAAGAGGCAAAACGTCATGTACCCACCAAGTAGTCTATCAGAGGGGATCTGAGTCTACACACGGACACTAAAACTGTAAAGGTAAAAATTCTCAGGAGGACAACGCTTAAATTGTGTTTGACTTCTCAATATAAAAATATACGAAAAGCATAAACTTAGGAGTATGTTCTGTCTCCAAACACAAGTTAAGAATTAAAGAAACCAAAATGACAGACTCTGTAATCTGCTTAGGAAAGCATAAATTGTTAATCAGGCTCCAGGCTACAATGCTTAAGATCAACTTTGGTATGAAGTCTGCCCGGAGGAAGGAGAAGGTCAGGTGGCTTCGTTTTGAAGGCTAGGCAGCCTGTTAACCTCAGGCCCTCTGGCTCTCAGGACACCATTGCCAGAGTTCACTTTGAAATAGACTCCCTTTAAATGAGTCAGTTATTAAGAATCAAGTCATCAGCACAGGCTAGACAAATGATATTTTTCACGAGCATGAATGGGCTTTAAAGAAAATACATCTGAAAAACATTTCTTCGAGAGAATTTTTTGTAGCTTGGGAGTGATTTTCACCCAGCAAGCACTTCCTGTGTGTGCCCTTACTCTGCTCGGTCACCACTGCTGCCGTTGTCCTAAAATTCTGACCCTGTGACTGGAAAGCGATATTTTAAAGCCATTTTCTCATTCCCCCCACCCCAACCTAGATTTATCTATTCCATAGAGCATCTTCTATTTGTATCAGAAGGGCTTTGCTGTGCAAAGAGTCAAATAATGAATTTTCCCAAAACTCTCAGCTGAATATCATTCCTAAGAACACTTGTCAATCAGGTAAAACCTAAATTGGAAAGTGTGTGACAAGCACAGTATCTCCTTAGCATACAGAGCCTTGTGGCTGTGTCTCTGAATTGTTGATCTTAGCACAGTCCAAAATTCACTCCTGGTTTTAAAGTACTTTTTCCATAACATCG
The DNA here is from genome assembly GCF_049852395.1 of Peromyscus maniculatus bairdii. Lineage (NCBI taxonomy): Eukaryota > Metazoa > Chordata > Mammalia > Rodentia > Cricetidae > Peromyscus > Peromyscus maniculatus. The sequence goes on along the minus strand of NC_134866.1, from coordinate 26,005,022 downwards.
TGATGAAATGAATGAATGAATGTTAGCACACGTTCCTTAATTATTAAACAGGGAAACTTAGGCCCTTGTCTTCGGTGACTGGTATTTCTAATCAACCATGATGAAAAGATCATGATCTCGTGAAAGAAGGAGGAAGGAAGTCATTTAAAAGTCTCATTTTAGTGTAGTGACAAATGGGGAAGCCAACCTATGGTCTATTAGTGCTTGGAAGATCAGGGTGCGAATCCACCCTTGGCTCTAGGGTGCCCAGTTCATCTAGCCCAACCTTGCAATAATTTCTCCTCTTTGTGTCCATCATATTAAACTCTTTCGTGAGATCACATTAAATTGAGTTGCTTGAGAGCCTTTTATTTTCCTATGTAGCTCTAATCTACATATTTAAATAAAGCCACTGTCCCCATTTAGTATTCTGTTTGGGGAGAAAGTGGTTATTTTGATTATCAACATTCATGCTGCACACTGCCCAGTACACATTTGTGGCCATCTCTGAAATGATTTCATTATTTTCAGGACAAAACAACAACAACAACAACAACAACAACAACAACAACAAACCAAGTATATGTTCATTTAAATTCAATTCAAAAGCTGGCAAGGTTTTCATTTGTTGGTTTGATTTATAAACTACTGTGCTCTTTCTAAAGATATTTAGGAGTATAGCATCCACAATTGATATCATTGGCAAAGGAAAAAATATCAGTTTTCTCCAAAGGATGGTCACTGGGTATATTAACCACACCTCGGGGCAGCTCCCATCCCTAGGGGAAATCGGTCAACACAAAACAAACTCAATGGTATTTTTGTAGACTTTTTATTTCATTTTGCTTTGTTAGGGCATTTTGTCTTATAGGTCTTTCGCTTATTTATTTTGAATTTCCTTTTTGTGTTTTTGAAGAATTTATTTGCTTGTGTGCTTCCTGTTTTTGTTTGTTTGTGTCTGTTTTCTAAAGAGAAAGAGAAAGAACATAAAGATAAACTTAGGTGAGTTAGGAGGTAGGGGGAGTTGGGGGAGGGGAAACACAATTAAGATATATGGCATACTTTTTTTTTTTTTTTAAATGCAGGTCTAGGAGCTGTGTTTGGCGTGTTTGCATTTCCTTCAGCTGGTAAGACGTGCAGCACAGCTGGTACTTTGGTATATGGGGGTGATGGAGGAGAGCCTCCTTCTCTTGAGGAGAGTAACTCTAAGTGGTCCTACTTCCTTCGGCTAGTTTAATCAGGACCTGCTCCAAACATCTCTTGTTTTGATAAAAGGAGTGAAGTCAGTGGATGAAATTGGCATTGATGTATCAGAAGGCTCCCCTGTAGAATTAATTCTTTATGAAACACTAGCAAAATCCCAACTAGGTACTTTTAAGCAAGCAGCTTAATTTGAGGATAATTGCTAGGAGATACAGTAGCTTGATGTGGTCCACATTAGGGTTCATCAGCGATGTAGTAGTCATGGTGAGCTCGGTCATTTTGCATTGGTGATTTCTTAGTCTGACCACACACTGCTCTGATCAGTATTGAATTAGGACATGTTGCTAAGGAGAACTCAGAATATTTCATTTGAATGTGAAATTGAGCAGTTTCAAACATTTTACAAGGTAGATGATAGATTAATAAAATTCTTTTTTATTCCTGAAGTTAAAAGCATGATACACTTGCTTTCATGGATGAAAGCTATATTATACCCTAGAGAACTGTCACTTTTAAAAGTAAAAATGCATACATTAAAATACAAATCAACACTTTAGAGATTTTTTTTGTTTGTCCACAAGTATATGAAGTTTATTTTTATGGAAAAAAGACATCTCTTTTATTATTTATTTTGTTAAGATGAGATGTGTTTGCTCTTGTGTATTAGATTAGACATAGATTTAAAACTTGTCATTGCTTGCTGAACAATCCATTATACAATCAAATGGGGAAAATTAATTGTTTGCGACACATTCTGGCCATCAACTTGGAAAAGCACATTTTTAGAGGACATGTTAATGTAGTCAAAGATCACTTTGGTTCCAAATATTAGAATTAGTATCTATAGGCTTATTTTTTTCCAGGACTAGAGATTGAACCTAGGGCTTTGCTCACGTGCGATGCCACTGAGCTCTATCCCCATGTATGATGTAATTATAGGACCCAAGGATACCTGTTGGTTCAATGGTTTTGTATAGTTTGTCTTTTTGCCTCTTCTATAATTAAAAGTTGCCTTTATTTTTTTGCTCATCCATATAAGAAGGAAGCAAGCGAGGCTTCATTTTTCAATATGAAGACATTCATTATACAACCCATTGGTCATAAGGCTTTTGGATTTCATGGAACATTAACAGTTTTATTTTTTAAAAGGGGGAAGAGTTGACATTGAATTGCTTGCCAGATTTTAATCTTGCCAAGGTAAAACCCAGCATAATTTATCCATACATCCACTCCCATGAAAGAACTGACATTCCAACTCCAAAGGAAGGTCATTGTCAGAGTTCTTAAAATAGAATGAATGGAGGTTTATGAAAAGGTTGCCATTTAATTTTCATATCTGATCACTAACCAGCAAATTTACTTTTGAAAGATGGACACGACTTTGAGTATCTGCAAGAGTCATTTATTTGGATAAGGATCATTCAAAAACTGCCATCAGGTTGTTACAAATAAACCAAATCTCAAAGCGTATCACCAGCACCCAAACAGGAATAAAACTTTGAAGGAGATATTAAATATTTTCTTTGCAATAGTTTGAAAAAGATGTCGAAACACAAAAATCTGCAAGAAGCCTGTATCTTTATTTTTATCGGTAAGTTTCCACGCCAGCACCTCCACCGAATACAAACAACAATCCCATAGATGTATTTCCTGTTTAATTTTTAATGCCAGAATTAAGTAGAAATGACAAAGAGCAATGAAATCCAGTGACTAGATCCCAAGATATAGAAGAGGGAGAGAGATTAAAGAACAAAATGAATGTAGTACATCCACAGATAAGTCACAGTGCATCTCCCTGCTTATCACTTATCTCATATGGAAATGGCCAGTCTGGGATGAAGTCTCCAAGAGCCTTCTCATGCCTCACATTATCTGATTATATGTCTAATTATCAAACTTCCTTTGGAGGCTGGATGAACTACATGACTTTTTAAAAGTGGCGGTAGAGAGAATAAAGGATAATGGTGGCCCATCTCTGTCAGTACATACAATGACCAGGTTGTTAAGAGGGCTTCTTTCTCCCTCTCTCACACTATTTTTTTTCTCTTTCTTTGTTCTTTGTGGATCTATGTGTGTACAAAGCATATGAAATTTTACTTTGAGAAGAATCCATTCAGAGCCAGGCCTTATGCATGCCTTCTGTAATCCCCATCACTTGGGAGGTAGGGGCAGGAAGAGAAGGAGTTCAAGGCAGCCCTTAGATACATGGGGCTTTTAAGTCCAGCCAGGGCTATGCAAGACACCCCCCCCCCACTTCTTAAGTTATTCAGAGCAAATATTATACAGTGATAGTAATAAAGTAATGAAAATGTGTTTATAGAAGAAGCAAATAACTTCTCTTACTTATCACATGGGGGAGGATAGAAATACATTCTTTCAGTGTGTGAACTTGGGGATAGTGGAGGGCCACCTTGGATGTCATTACTGTGTCTGTTCACTGAGATCTTGGATCTGGACCTCTTTGATAAGGCTTCATTGGCTGACCAGTGAGATCTAGGGATCAGATTGTCTCCTCCCAGTGCTGGGATCACAGTCCAGATCATGCACAGCTTTTTATATGGGTGCTGATGGTTGGAGATCGAATGTGGGTCCTCATTGGTGTACAGCAAGCACTTTCCTTACCAAATTGACCATCTCAACCCTATCAATCCATTCTTACTCAGCTCTATTCAGCATCTTAATTGCCTTGGGCATACTGAGTTGTTATTGTTAAGATATGGGACAGATGTGCTTAGAGGTACTATGAAATTGGGCTGTTTCTTGCCATCAGTGAAATGAATGGTTTTCAGTTTTAGCTACTTTCTCAAAGTGCTCCCTCCACCAATGAAACTATCTCTCATGGCAGGAGAAGATAATTATGTTCACACAAATATGATTTTTTACTGTTTATAAATGCTAATATATGATTACAAATGCAGTTTAAAAAATCGAGTAACCTAGAAACATTTTCCTTAGCCTTAAACTTTGCCTTGCTCTGGTCAAAATAATCCAATCATTCCCATGCCCTCGGCTGCTCAGTATTTCTCAGAGAGAGTCACACTTTCACTTCTAAGACATCACAAGTGTTTGCTAACAGCACATTCATTAAGTGCTTGGCTCAAAGGGAAATTCCCTGGAAATTCAAATGAAGAAAGGGCTGAGTAAAGAGGAAACACACATTAGATTTCCCTTTTGATTTACTGTCTCATTGTTATGATGCAAAAATGCACCATAAAACTGGGGAGATGTCTCAGAGGTAGACCTGCCTGGCATGTAGAAGGTCCTAGGTTTAAACTCCACACCACCAAACAGAACAAAAGCCCCCGGACTGATATTTTAGCCAGGCACGCTGGCTCCTGCCTGTAGTCCTAGTACAAGATAGGCCGAGTTTAGCTGGTTGCTATGGACCATCCTGGGCTATATAGTGAGTTCCAGTACAACGTGGGTGACAGAGTGATATTCTGTCTCAAAAAGACAAACTCACAAAACAAACAAAACATTGCCTAACTTTATGGAAAAGTTCAGTAAAGCTTAGTTCTAATTACCTGGACACATACAAATTCTGAACTCAATGACTGGAGAGTGTGGTTCAACCGTTAAGGAGCACCTGTTGCTGTGGCGGAAAACCTGAATTCAGACCCACATGGCAGCTCATAGCCATCCATAACTCCAGTTCCAGGGGTTTGGATGTCTTTATTTGACCTCTGCAGGCACCAGGCATGCATGTGTTACACACACACACACACACACACACACACACACACACACAGAGAGAGAGAGAGAGAGAGAGAGAGAGAGAGAGAGAGAGAGAGAGAGAGAGAGAGAGAGAATATTCCAATACATAAAATAAGTAGAAATTCTGAACCTCTCTCTTTCTATATGTGTTTAAATCCTCTTTCCCATACATATAAATTACAACACTGTAGATTTAAAAGTTCTCCATACCAATTGTGGAGGTATTGGGGGAGCCACCTTCTCAGTCTTTTGTTCACTATACCATATACAATGGGGAACGAGTATTTTTGTCTGAATCACTATTTTATTCTTGGCTTGCAGGCCTCCAAAGACTACACATTTTCACCTGTCTGGCTTGTAGGAGAATAAAGAGATGAGGAGGGGAAGAGTTACTAGTCTTTAAAGTACTAAGAAAACTCTTTCTTGATTCTGATGAATATCTGACCACATTAAAAAAAATACTCATCTGGTTAATTTATAACCAAGCCATGATCATTTCTTTAGGTGGTAATTTTTTAAAGGTTGATTTTCAGGTTTGCATTCCACAGTGGAGACCAGCAGTGTGTACGAACATGCTAAGGGTGCAATTGTGCTTAAAGCACTATGCTTATGAGGAAGAAGTAGCTCCCTTGTGAAACAGGCACACTTCATTTTATTTTGATTCTTGTGTTCCAACATCCATGGAATTCACCTCTATCTGTTTCTGTCTTGGCCATGTCCTCAGCTTAACTTTTCTCATTTCTGTTTTTTATTCCTGTAACTTATTAGGTTTCTTGAACATCTTTGGTCAGACCTACTTATTTAGGAAATTATAGAAAGACATGGTGTGTTCTCAAATGATGAGTTGTGAAGATAAATTAGACCCCATGGCATGCTAGCATTATGATCTTCATCTTCAAAAACTGTTCTCTTCCATGAGAGCACTGCCTATCTGCTGCTAGAAGCTTTTGACCCATGCTGCCAAATATTGCAGATCAAATTTTAATAGTAACATTGTGATTTTAATTAAACCCTTCTTATAAATCTCAGCAAGGTGGTGTGACTGCTAAAGAAATTGGGTACTCAACAGTGTTTATGTCAAGATATTAATGAAACAAAGTGGAATGATTTCTAGAAATCTGTGTGGATGGGAGACAAGGCCCTCTGCACACACATCTATGAAACATTTATGAAGGTGCTCTTGAGATAATCCTCATATAGCAGGTGTTTTTACCGGAAGTCTTGGAAGTTCCCTGAACAGTCTAGTCTTGAGCAGCTAGACTACTGGCTGAAGTTGCTTCCCTCGGGCCAAACTGTTTTGGCTTAAACAATCTGACTGTTTTTCATCTAGTAAATGAACCAACTTTCTGAAAGATTACTTACACTTTCTCCCATGTGCCTTATGTTCCTACTTTGTGGTTGATAGTGTTCCAAGGACCATATTCAGTTAGTTCAATAGTTAGGGGAAATCTGAAGTTCCTCATAGGACTGCTTTGAAAATAGGAACCTTTCCCCTAAAGAGGAACTTTTAAAACTATAGGCAAATTAATTTTTACAAGAGCAAGTTCAAACAAAACCGTTACTGTTTATATCCAAGAACATGTCCACATCTCCCATTTATCTTAAGATGCAGATAGATATCCCTATGGAGACATAAAGATAAAATAGAACAAGATCAACCCACATTTCTGCATTTCTTCCCTAGTTTGTAGAACATTTTCACAAATGGGTTCTCTCTCTCTCTCTCTCTCTCTCTCTCTCTCTCTCTCTCTCTCTCTCTCTTCCCTCTCCCCTGTGGGCATGCATGTTTAACTTTCTTTTTGTCTGCAGCTCACCTATTTCCATAATGTTCTTGAGTCTTTGAATTAAACAATCATTATTCAGAAACAAGTGGAGCCCCCGAAAGTTTGATTATCTGCATTCTCACCTTTGTGTGAAGCAAATGAGGTAGGCTCCTCCTCGGTAGACACTGGTTAGGTGCAGACGCTATGAAAAATGCAATTCAGACTGAGTCATTGCTTGTCATTGTCATAAATGAGACCCTAATTCTGATGGGCCCTGATGAATGGCTGCAGTGACTAAGCAAGGCCAAGGCCACGCGGGCTTCTTCAGGGTGTTATCTCATTTGCAACACATTTCAAACTTCAGAATGGATTTCTCAATTGGAAGTCGAAAGCTGAAGATTGTCAGCCGAAAAAGCTGATTCACCCCCCGGAACTTATCTAACTCCAAGCTCCAGGAGAATTCTTTAAAGAGGGGGGTTATCTAGGGCCAGTAGGATGGCTCAGTGGGTAAAGGCATTTGCAGCCAAGCCTAATGACTTGCCTTTGATCCTGGGAATCCACATGGTGGAAGCAGAGAACCTACTCCTACAAGCTGTCAGAGTTACACAGGTGCCATGGCATGTGTGTATAACACACACACACACACACACACACACACACACACACACACACACACACACAAAAGAAAAAATGTAATAAATATTTTTTTCAAAAGAAGTTACCTAAAAGAACATAGAGAACAATTATAACACATAACAATCAGAACAAGGGCATCATGTGTATCTTAACCGCTTTGGAACTTACGTTTATTTGAATGGGGACTTCTTACCCTCAGATGCCTCTCTTTCAGCACAAGCCCTGCATGTTTATGGATCCCTAAATGAGTTACTGTTTTTTCCTCCCCCCAAACGTTTCTTTAGTGATGAGAGTCTTTAGTGGTTGTAATCATAACTATAAGCTCATTCTTAGAAGTTGGTAAGATGGTATTTAGGTAGCAGAGCCTAGGAAAATATATAAGGAAAATCTTGTATAATTTTGATAGTGGTAGGCTCATGATTAATTGGCTATTGCTTTGATTTGGAACCATATGTAGACTTTTGAATAACCAAAAGATACTTAGAAAATGATGAAAATACCCCAGAAGTCCCTTTAATGAAGAGAACTAGAGAAATGGCAGACAATGGTTTTGACCTGAGACATGTATAAAGGTTCTGCTTGGAGAATAACTTGTCTATGAAGAAAAAGCAGACAAGTTGTTATTACCCTCGTAAGATCTATGTTGCAATTGGACTGTACGGCAGAGGCCTGGAGTGGTCCACTACAGGTCCCTCCCAATTAAACAAGAAAGTTGCGGGAGCTGGAAAGATGAAGCCTTAATAATACATTGTCATCCACAACTACAAAGCAGGTAGAGCCAGGAAGGGAGCCCACACAAAAATTCCCAAGGAAGGTGGGTGCTTTCCACGGTTTATCTCCGTTTTTAATCCTTGGATGGGGCAGTCATCCCATTACCACTAATTAGACAGGCCAAAGTCATTGTTCTAACTTGTTGCTTCAGTAAAGGCGCATGTGATCCCTCACGATGTGATTTCTAGACCTGCCAGCTGTTAGCAAGTGTCTCAAGCACTCTGCAGGAGAGTTTTGTCCCTGAGAGAGGAGGATGTTTCACAGCAAGTTTTTCCTTGCAAAGCTGGTGGAAGGTGGTGAGCGGAGGAGCCAAGGCACAAGTTTTTTGGCAGTAGACAAATTGATAGGAAATGCTTTTGTTCCATATATTATCTTTGCAGAGTTAGCACTGAGGAATGTAATTGCAATAAATTGACATAAAAGCCAACTAGGAGAGGGATTGGAAATTCCCTCTGGAGACACCAGCCTGTCCCTTCCTCCTAATGGCAGCAAAAGATAATTGTGGACAAATACAGTGCAGTTATATCATTGCATTTTTCTCTCCGAAATGTACTGTTACCTTGTATTTCCTGAAGACATTGATTACTTCCTCTGCTTCCAAAGTATGGCACCACCCATGAGACCAGGTAGGAAGAGAGCTACCTTTTATTTCACCCCAACACTTTGTTAATTATAACACACTGAAGGGAAAGGGGGAGTGAGGCACCGGTCTCCGTTGGATTTAAGTTTCTTAGCGCCGCGACGAAAATATGGCCCCTGGCATGCACTTTGCCCTCTTCATGACATCATGAAGCCATCTGCTTTATCATATCCCCTTTCTGGTCACAACTGGCTTTTGGATTCTCCAAAATGCCCAACCCAGAGTCTAGCAAGGGCTCACACACAAAGGACTTCGCTCCAGCTAAATTGGGGAGGGTGTTTGTCCATCCGCCCCCAGAACTCCCCCCAAAGCAGGAAGAATCCCGAGGGTTTTCCAGTTTCAGGTAAAACCGTCAGCAAGAAAAGAAGGAAAATAAGCCAGCTTTGGCCATCATTCACATGGCTGTTACTTATTCTCTGAGAGGAGTTGTCCATTAACTAGCCACATCTCTGGCTCCGTAAGCATCACAGGGAGGAGTTTGCACCCCCTGGATAATTAACCACTGAGAAAGCTCACAATTAGCATTCATCTCCCACCCCAGACACATCAGTACACCCCAGCCACACTGTTAAAGGAAATATCTTTTCTGGTCCACAGTGTGTGACTTCAGTAAGTGAAAGTGAAGAGACACAGGCTGATACAGCTTGCAGTGACTATCCTAAGAAAGTGTCTTCATAGAAAAAAAAAATGAGTGGGAGAGAGAAATGTGTGAACATTCCACATGATTAAACTTCCTGGTTCTTGAATGTTCTCAGTATCACTTAAGTTAGGTTACCAGCCCCTTGCAAACAGAGACCTGCGTGTAACTTCCCATAAAATATGGATTTTATTGCAGCAGCGACAACATTCCTCAGTACCACGTTGACCTCGCCAGCATCTCCCATCTCGAGATGGACCATAACTCTTGGCAGGCGAATAACTACGGAGGAAGTGACCCCAGCTCTGCTGCAGTATAGGAGGCTGGATTAAATTCCACATGAACGCATTGGGAACTCCGCTCCTGCATTTGATACCTAAAATCAGACGCACCAGATCTGCTTTCCAGTCAGAGGAAGGCATTCTCTCCCAGATGTGTGTGTGTGTGTGTGTGTGTGTGTGTGTGTGTGTGTGTACACGCGCGCGCGCGTGAGCGCGCCTACAGCCGTGGAAGAGCTCTGGAGAGCGGCGTCTTCCACATGACTTTTCCCTGGACAGTGTGCTCCATTTTCGAAGTCCAGTGTCGGACTTGCCTTGCAGCCTAAGCATTTCTGTCCTATAGCAGCCTGCAGGCATTGCTCCGAACATGCAAGCTAACAGTTTCCTTTAGCTCATTCTCTCAGCCAAACCATCTCTAAGTTTTCCTTATTGGGAGCATTCCAGAGTTTTCAGACTACCTGAATTAATTTCTGCGTTACTCTCGAAGCCAAAAACGTAACTCGGCCCAAGCGTTTACCACACAGACCCTTGTATTGTTGGGTAGGTGGAAATAAATCAAGCCCCAAACGGCTCCACCGCTCCTGCACGCACTAGCGCCCTTGGTAATTGACCAGCCAACTTTGCAAAGCTGGAGCTCGTCTGGCCGCCTCTGCCAGCCCCACAGAGAGGACGTCGGCAGCTTCCTCTAGTCCGCACTGTTCCCTGCCACCCCCCACAAACCCCTAGGCGGCTCGGTCTTACCAGGCGGCGGAGAAGAGGCGCCCAGGCTCCCCGGGAAGCGGCGCTGGTCCTGGGCAGGGGCAGCAGCGCCACCAAGCAGCCCGACCCGCGCGCCCGCCCGCACTCCAGCTCGCAGCTGAGCATCCCTCCCAACTCCGCGCACCGCACACACCCGGCGCAGAGGACCGCTCTCTTCCTCTGATTGGCTTCCATCAACGCTACTGATTTAAAGACATGTATATATAAAGAAGAAAGAGAAGGAAAGACAGACAGAAAACGTACGCACAAGCTCCCGCATTACCAACGGAGACCGAACCCACCTCTGTTCGCCTTCCGGATCCTGGGGACACCCTGCAACTAGCCCAGGATGCTCCTGCCTCCGCCACGGTCGCCCGCTCTGTGCTTCTTGCTGCTGTGACTGGAACTGCAGCTCTCGGGATGGGAAGGTTATGGCTCGGGAGAGCTGGCTCTTGTGGGCACACACTGATTTGCAAGTGAATGAAGTGGGAGGGAGCAAAGAGAGGAGGACTTTGTTACAGAGGCCCAGTGCCTGCCCCCGCCCGCCCCCTCCCCTTGACAGAATGACTCCCAGTGTTTGAAGTCCGGAGCAGTTCGCTCTCTGGAACACTCCTGCAGCCCCAGGCTTCCCCTTCCTCTTTTTTCTTATATATTTTTTTTAGGGGACGGCTTAAGACATACTGAGAACTTGTGTGACTCTATCTGATCTTTCTTTTATGCTATTAAAATGCACCGTGTTCAATTACCGGCAACGGTCGGATGTTCTTTTCTAATAGACCAGGCAATTAAGATTCCCGGGGACATGGTACCGCGTGGCGCTGTGGGCCAGTTTGGGGGAGACAGCACGCACAACATGCACGCGAATAAAATAACCCCGGTCTCCTGAGGTAACAATACCGACGGCTGTTCTTTATAGCATAAACAGACGCGAGCAGACAGATTCATGAATGTCTTTGCTTCTTCCATTTCAAGAACACGGGTTTTTATTTATTTATTTTTTTAGCTTCAGGAGCTCTGGTTCTGTTTTGGAGTGGGTAACTCCAGAGTGCTGTAGCATGAAGCCATATGTCCCCGAGAGCATAGAAGCGGTTCAAATGCAAACCTCTCAGGCTCACCAATGTCTCTATGGTTGATCCGTCTTTCTAAATGAGCTGATACCAGGATACATTGCACTTGCAGATTAAGGTGTATATTAGTATTTAAGACTTGTTTAATGTTTTGAGATCTTTCTGGGAAGTTACTGAAGTCAGATAACGTCTATGTTAAACTCCTTGGTTCACATAGCTGTCTGGAAGGCTATCCTTATACTTGCCAAGAAACGACTTCTACTATGAAGGGACTAAGCTGCAGAAATCTTAACTACGTCAAAGCATTGTTAAAGGAGAATCACGACTTTTCTGCATAGAAGATATAGACACGTTGCAGCCAGGCACTGTTGGATTAAGAAAATTAAATCTAATTACCACAATGGTTTCACCCCAGGTCAGTCACATCCCAAGCCAGCTGTTTGTGCATGCTGCAAGCTCTCAGCAAGATTTCCATTGCCTGGTGCTCTAAAGACATTCCAGCCACTTGGTTTCTGAGTGATTTAACTAGCTAGAGGTTGGTCTTCTTCCCAAGAGAGCTCTTACTAGAAAATCTTTTGTGTCCCTAATAGAAGTTCAGGCATTTTAATGAAGCCCAAATCAAAGTATTTCTTCCAGGCAGCCGATGCTTCAAAGAATTGTATGTGGAACGGTCTTAGCACAGATGTTCTGCACATGGATGGTGGAAAGACTTGAAAAGACATCCCTGTGATGAGGAGCTGCCTTCAGTTTGCAGACAGGAGGCTGAACATGTTCCCCTCATGTGGCCATTTGAACTGCCGTGGAGAAGGGTTAAGGGAGCGGACAGCTTGCTTCACATGCACTCATCCCTCAGGTTACAGACTTCTTAATTTGAAAGACTATCTTGGTACGTCTGTATAGTCCTTTACAGCTCACAACGTATTCTTAGAGACCATTTGATGGCATTCTTTTGTCAATATGATGTGATTTTTTTTTTTCCGAAAAAGACAGAGGAAAGAGATTGCTAAAGGCAAGGTAGAGGTTAAGAATCCTGACTAAGGTAATAAAGCCAGGAAGAACAAGAGATGAAAAACTTTGGTGTGTATATGCCAACCAGGGTGTCCACAAAGTCTGTGTGCCTATATAATTTATTAGCATGTGTGATAATAAATGAATACAGGAGCATATGCAAGTATGTTAATAAAAATACATTGTGTAAGATTGCCTCTAGCAGACAGATGTATAAATTAACTGATTTTATGCTATATGAAGGATGATAGTGAAATAGATTTTCTATCCATCGAACCAGTTAATATCTCACAAAGGAAATCTCTTAATTATTTGTGATGTATTACCCTTCAAACTCCATTAGCCACACATCAAAGGTAGTTAAAACAACCTCATTTTATTAAGAGTGGACAATCAGCTTGCTCCTGAACAGTTTCATGTGGCAGCATTAAGTGACATTAAGGAGTTTGTAACCCCAGGATATCATACTAAAGGACTTTATGTGATTCTTGGAACTTCCAACTGACATTTAACACAGTGACTATTATTGTTCAATTATGATATTGATAAAAAAAATACCCAGGGTTAGCTCATTCTTTCAGAGGCAGTGGACTGACCATTGCTCACTACTGCTAAGTCCTGCTGTACACCGCTCTTTGGCACCCTGGAACACCTTGACAAGTCACGGAAACTAGTCAGAGAGTGCTGAAAAATGTGGCAATCCTTATCATGGCATGGGGTTTTGTAATGAGCCCAAGAGTGGGATTCTGCAGGGCCGCTGGAAAGGTCTAGAAGCAGGTGTTGAGAAGGCATCAACGTTCTGCTTTGAGTTATTCTCCTTCCTTTCTTTGTGCTGTCCCTTTATCTCTCTGCCCCCCTCTGCCCTGAAGTCCACAAGGCAAACAGCACCACCCGTGGCTAGTTCCAGAAGCTTGCCTGTTTTGGAAAGGCAAGACAGGCTTCTCTCTTTGTTTCCCCTCTCCGTTTAATTTCTTGAAGATGGGTAGGGAGCTGGGGCTGGGAAGGGAGTAGAGGGCACATTCACGAGGGCTACCCTGGCTTTTCTAGAACCAAAGTGAACAGGCACACTTAGGGCGTGTCCTTGGATGCTGGGAAGACAATCTAGAAAAGCCCTCACTTGGCACATTCTCCTGTTTTCTTTGATAGGTTGGTGACCTTGAAATAGGGCCAGGGCATGTCATTGTTTTATGTGTACATGGTAGCCAACATTACTTGACGTCTCCCACCTGTTTTTGTCAAGTTTCATTTAAAAAAAAGTCTCTCCTTCAGAGACCATGACTAGGGATTGTGTGTGTGTGTGTGTGTGTGTGTGTGTGTGTGTGTGTGTGTGTGTGTGTGTCCTTATATGAAGGCAAGCCAGATGTCAAAGTCAGGTACCTTTCTCTATTGCTTTTCACTTTAATTATTTGTTTTTGAGACAGTGTGTCCCACTGAATGTGAAGTCAAGGGTTGGCTTGACTGGCTGGCCAGTGACATACACAGCCCTGCCTGTCTCTACCCCTCAGCACTGAGATTACAGCTGTACCACAAGAGTCAGCTTTTACACAGATTCTAAGGATCTGAACTCAGGTTCTCGCACCTGTGTATCAAGTATTTTACCCACTGACCCATCTCCTCAGCCCAGGGTATTAATTTTGATGAAGAGTGTTCTGATTTCTCCAAAGTCTGTCTTCAAATGATTAATAGACTATCTTATCCCTGCAATAGGGATACATAAAAATAAATAAATAATCCTGGGGGCTGAAATGATGGCTCAGTGGTTAAGAGCACTGATTGCTCTTGCAGAGGACCTAGGTTTGATTCTCATCACCACATGGTGACTTATAATTGTCACTGCAGTTGCAGGGAATCTGACACTCGGGGGTAAAATTCACCCTAAATGTGCTGCTGTTCAGAAAAGTACACTTCAAATTGCTTGCAGCTTCGTCACTCTGGTGAATACTGGTGAGGAGAGTTCACTGAGGCACAAAATGCCCTTCCCCCACATCTGCTCTGTATGTTTGAGTGCACACACACTTCAATGTGTCAGTGAAAGCCGGGAACATGATTAAAAGAGTAGGAGGGAATTTTAGTGACTTCTAAGGGCTATTGAAGTGAAACAAAGGAGACAGGAACTCTCCATGGAATTCCCGTTTTTTGTAAGCACTGTAGACATCTCAATGTGAGCTCAAACAAATCCATACAAACTGCATGTGCTTCTATAGGTTCCTAGCCCTGGGAGAGCTTCCAACATGATATCTAAAGTGGATTGGATCCCTGGTTGCATTAAGATATTTCCCTCTTGATCATTATATTTCACTCATTACCACAGGTAGATTACAGCAAGCCAGGAGACTTCCCAATGAGATAACTATATAGCAGCAAATGCCATTGACCTACACGAGATACTTTTAATACTACGGGCATTTCAGGATCGATAGAATGGATTTATTTCTTCTTCTTTTTTTTTTAAATTTTATTCACTTCCCTGTTGAAGATTTATAAATTTGTCTATTCATATATGTACAACTCAAGTCTAGTAGACTGCTAACCAAACCTGCACTATTATAATAAAGGGACAGGCTTTTGTTCAGGACAGACTGACTATTAAGAAGGAATTTAACATGCTAGTATGTTCTTTTACTTTAATCCTGTTTGTAGTGTTGGGGGTCAAATTCAGAGCCTTTGCAGGTGCTAGGCAAAAGCTCCACCTTTTTTTTTTTGTTTGTTTGTTTTTCTAGATAAGGGTTTCTCTGTGTAGCCCTGGCTGTCCTGGAACCCAGAAGACCAGGCTGGCCTTGAGCTCAGAGATCCACTTGCCTCTGCCTCCCAAGTGCTGGGATTAAAGGCATGCATCACCATTACTGGCTTAGTGTGTTCTTTTAAATAACTGGTATATACCAAAATAAACACAAAACCCTACATTTTCCTCCAAAAAAGCAAAAAAAATTTCTCCTCTCACACCAACCCACCTCCCAATTTTAGCAACACTTGATTAGGAAGAATGACAGGCTGAAGTGGGGGAAGACAATATAATAGCATATGTTCAAAAATATTTTGGGATTTTATAGATAGTGAGAACATCAAATTTCGCAGCGTATCATGGCTGTCAAAAAGAAGGCAAAGATGAAGGTGAGAGATGGGAAAAAGACAAATTATTGTGTGTATAAGTACTCTGTCTAGAACAGACCCTCAGTACCTCTTTGGGTACCATGTTTAGTCTCCCTTTTCTTCTTGGTTTCTTATCTTCTCTTGCACATCCCAAGACACCCTTAGTGCTCTAGCTAGACTTCATTGCTTACATATTCTGTTTCCTCTGCTATTTATATTTACACTGAATTATTGAAGTTACAGCATTTGTTTGTTTTAGTTATCATTTTATCTCTGATGCTGGAGAAAACGCTTGGTGTTTATATGAACGAATAAGCAGAAATTCAGACGAATGAGAGTGGATTCAGTGGATGGAAAGTGGAGATAGGTTTAAGATCATGCTTACAAGTTAATGGCAATAAGACTGAAAAAGAGAGAATTCCTGTCCTTGGACAACTGTCCTATGGAATGATTAAACTGGCCTTTTCTTTTTCTTTCCTTTTCTTCCATTGCTGGGGATTGAACCTATGGCCTTACACATGTTAGACAAGCACTCTATCACTGAGCTACATTTCCAGTCTTCAGACTGGTTTTAATGTGTCAGAAGCTTCAGCCACTAGACAATGTCATATTTTGTTGATTCTATAACACCCCTATTTTCATATTTTGACCTCACAAAAACGTCTGTATGTGCCTGTGATAACTGGTAAGCTAAGAAAGTATGACATCATGGTTTAATTGGCTGGTCCTTTCTTTTTCTCAGTGACACATAAAATAATGTCACTGCTTCCTACCATTGGCATTTTAAATCTGATCAAATGACAAAAGGGCATGGTTGATTTTAGCTCAACACACAGAGAGCTTTCAAATTTTGTATGGTTCAAGATGAGAGATGCTGGCAACTTGAGGCAGAGATGAGTCCCACCTCTGAAGACATTTTGTCATGTTCAGGACGACCCTTGTCATGAATAATTCTGCACATCTTTATCAAATTTGATGATGCACATGATTTTAATGAATTTACGTACAAGCTTTTTATTTTTTTTTTAGATGAGGAAACAAGTATCACTCATGTCAAATCCAACGCCATATCTTACTACAGTTAGAGGAACTGGACACAAAATGATTCTCATTTTTCAATCTTAAACTTCTTTCATTCACTGTCTATTCTTGTTTTCAGTATAGGCTTAAAGCACAGAAAATGGGCACATCACTATTTTCATAAGAACAGTAACATGCACTGTATTCAAAAGGAACCTGCTCTTTTTAATTTTTAATTTCATGTGTGTGTTGCATGTGTACGTGTGAGTGCAAGTACTCAAGGTGTCCAGAAGAGAGCATCAGATGCCCAGGGGCTGGAGTTATGGGCAGTTCCAACTCACTCAAGGTGGGTGCTCAGAACTGAACTCAGATTCTCTAGACATGAGCAGTGAGTGCTCCCAACTGCAGACTCATCTCTCCAGCCCACCAGGCACTTGTTCTTTATGTACATGACCTTATCTAGTCTTTCTGTCAATCTGTGCACCAGATTGCACCTCCTCCTTTTCAGATCAGGGAAGCGAGGAATGGGAGGCACTTTGCTCAAGGTCACACAAGGTAAAGACTTGCAGCTGAGGTGCAAGCCCACACTTTGACGTGAGCTCCTGCAGGTGTTTTCAGACCCACAGAACTCACTGCTGAGCCTATGTGCCATGATGTGAAAATTAGAACCTGCCAAGGTCTGAAATGTCTGGTTCTAAGATAAACATGTTTTGAGTGTTACACGACTGTCTTGTATATTATTTGCCTCAAAATATCTGGATAATGGTTTCAGTTTTCTAATGGATTTATTTCCAAGCCGTATTTTTGCTGTCCAAAAAAAAAAAAAAAAAACAAAAAAAAAAAACAAAACTGTGTCCAAACCATACTTTTGCTCAATTTAAGGGCCAGTGAATAAGCAACATAACTTTTTCTTTCAAATCAAGAAAACTTAGCTTTATTATGTGGTTGATGTATACCACCTGCTTCCAATGTTTCCTACCTAAGGATTCTCTAAAACTGAGAAAAGCCAGTGCCAGCTCATTTCTGCTCCTTTTAAGCAGAGTTAGAATCCATTCTTGACCCCCATTTTCCACTTACTTCATGTACTTCACCATCTACAAAGGTGTGTTGACTCTTGACCTTCAGGGGAAGTCTTGATTCCTTAGGATGGAATCCTTCCTAGAGGGTCAGGAAGAGGTCTGAGTCACAGCTGAGATCTTCTATATACCCCTTGGAAAATTTACTTACAATTCTAGTGCTTGAGTCTTTTCCTGGGGAGGCATGACACACACATCTAACCCAGATAGGAAGCCCACAATAGATCAAAATATGGATGTCCGTCACCAAAGTCCACCATGGTGAACCAATAAGCTTTATTTAGGTTACTTAGAGGAGTATGGGGGACAGGTTACTTACAGGAGAAGAAATGGATCACTAAAAGCCTACCCCATTGTAAGTGACAGCCCACGAAAGCTGGAACCCTGGAGCACACTGCATGACTTGCTGCCAGTGGAACTGGACGGCAGATCTCCTAAAGGCAAGTCGACTGCTCACAGCCTTCTCCATTCACACCTGTTCACTGCTCTCCTAACTTTGGGGAGGGCCTCTCACAAATCTTTTGGGTGCCAACGTTCCCAGACATGTGAGGTTTGTTTACTCTCTGATTCTTTTGAGCCTCCCTAGTCCTTTCCTAAAGGGAATGTTTTAATTCAGAGGAAACTGTTTCATATAAAAAAAATTCCTCTAGAAGTAAGAAGGAAATGGAAGTACATTTGAGTGTTAGTTGATAAGAAACATCATAAAAGTCTTACATCCGATTCTTAGTACTTATCCAGACACGGTAATGTCGAGAATAGAACCAAACCCCTTTGATGTGCTGATGACTTACTAAAAAATTGTGTCATACTGACCAAGTCTTCATCTTTCAGTCCATTTTCTTTACCTGTAAAACAAGGAATACAGTGGAGTAAATTTTCACCCTTGTGGTCATTTATTGAATCTTATCTGTACTTGCTATTTTTTGTGTGGCCACTAGGGGGACAAAGGCAAACTCTTTCTCTGTAAACCTTTGCTGTAGTCCATTACCGATTCAGAATGAAAGTCTAGAAGAACAACTGCAGGGAAGGCTGATTTTTGTTAATGAGATAGTGAACATTTTAAAATGGCTTTTATTAACTGTTATTAAACTGTGATATGACCTGGCACCTCTGTAAAATTTGAGGATTTGAGGAAAGTGATTATTACTATCTCTTTGCCAATGAAGTCTTTGGAAAGCACAATCGTGTGTTTCCAAGAGAATTACCAAGGAGGAGGGTTCAATAAGCCACTAAGAATACAGGTCAGCAGGATTCTTTCAAAGATATCACAAACCACAATGCTTTAAGAATGGAGATAAATAAGTAAGGGATTATGCTCTTTTCAGAAGACATGGGTTGCCAAGTAAAAACCCCAGTGTCAGGTGTGGGATACTTCCTACATGTTGTTGGTCAGGCGTATCCTATGGTTACCACCAAACAATCTAGGCTGTCGCCACTGCTCTTGGTTGCTCTCCAGAACTTGATGGTAAAAACCTTTTGCTGAGGATACCACATATTTTGTTCAAAGGACATGGAGAAATCAAGTTCATACTGACTGGGAAGCTTCCTCCCTGCTGGCCAGTACCCAGAAGTGCTACAGAGGCTGCTGGGGGAGAGAGACCATCAATAGTCTTATTCATCTGTGAACCCTCCCGAGCACTACAAAAGTCAGCAAAATATGCCCATCTGTACAAGAGTGGAACAAATGCCATGGGAGTAACCAACTGCTTGCTGACTGGATTTAGGGCCCATTCCACAGGAGGAAACACTTGCCTAGACTGTAAATCTGCCCAAGAACCCATGGCTGGGGAGCACATAGGCCCTAGGGTTGAACATACTGCTGTTATTTTGCCAAATAGACACAGTATCACTCTGCCCTCTAAATCCGCATCTCTGTACTCATAGATTGGCACAACTCTCAGAGTTTATAAGAGGCACAGAGGCATTTTCTTTGTACAGTGGATGGTGGTTAGTGGAGAAACTCACAGTCAGTCAAAGTGCAGAGAGTAAGTGCCCATGGGATTCTCAGCCTTCAGTGGGACACTGAGGAAAAGGGGGCAGAAAGATTTTAAGAGCCGGGAGTTAGGGAAGACTGGAGTGAGGCAGTATCTTCTGGACATGATAAGACCATGGCACTCATGGACTCAAACCAGCTGTGAATTCATGCACAAGACCCTCACAGATAATGTCAGTTAATACTCCAACACCAGAACAGAAAGACTCACGAGCCCACCATGCTATTGGAAGTTGGTGGCTTCTGGGCAGGATAGTCATTTTTGCTTTAAGAGTATGCCTTCTGGTAGCTCCAGTGTGGTCCCACGTCTGTGAATACATGGGCATCACATTGGTCTCAGTGGATTTAAAAAAGGGGAAGAGAAGGCATAAAGTTGGGATGTGACCATCTACCTCCTCAAGCTCCTGCTACCATACCTTCCCCACCACGATGACCTGCACTCTCAACATGATCTGAATAAACTCTGCCTTCCTTGAAAAAGAGAATGTAGATAATAACATGTAAAGTACGTTCCACAAACATTTTATGTACCGAACCATCTTCCCAGTCCCTTTAACATCTCTGAGATTACTTCACTTATTTATTTATATTATTTATTTACTTGAGACTGTGGTGATATCGTGTCCCCCAATATATTGCATACCAGAATAAACTTATCTGGGGTCAGAAAACAGAACAGCCACCTAGACAGACATAGAGGCCAGAAAATGGTGGCACACACACCTTTAATCCTATCACTTGGGAGGCAGAGATACATCTGGATCTCTGTGAGTTCAAGACCACACTGGAAACTGCCAGACATGGTGACATATACCTTTAATCTCAGGAAGTGATGGCAGGAAGCAGAAAGGTATATAAGTCATGAGGACCAGGAACCAAGTTTGTCAAGCTTTTAGGCTTTTAGCAGCAGTTCAGCTGAGATTCATTTGTATGAGGACACAGAGGCTTCTAGTTTGAGGAAACAAGATCAGCTGAGGAATTGGTGAGGTGAGGTTAGCTGTGGCTTCTTCTGTTTCTCTGATTTTTCAGCGTTCACCTCATATCTGGCACCTAATGTGGGGTGTGGTAAAGTAAGGTTAACTGGCGGCTATTCCTATTTCCCTGATCTCTAAGGTTTTCACCCCTATATTTGGCTCCATATTTTTTATTTAATAAGACCACTTAGAAATTTGTCTATATGAGATATTATTTTGTATAGCCGTGGATAGCCAAGAACTTGTTATGCAACCAAGAGCTGGGATTATAGATATGCAGGATCATGCATGTTCTCATCAAGCACATGAGTGAACAGACACTTAGAACTTGGTTTCTATGCCTTCTGGCATTATTGGCTGTTTGCTGAGAGGATCATTGACCCCAGCCACCTGCACATCAGCAGTGACATACTTTTATTCCCCAAGTATGTTACCACAGGTGTTATACAGCCTATGTGACACAGCGCTCTCCAGATTATCACCTGCTTTGTGTTCATTACTGCTTTGCCTGACTACTATAGTCTTCTTCAGTCATGGGCAAGCAAACTCAAACAGGTTAAGAGCCCTGAGCAAGAATCCTTAGCTTGAAGTTGAACATGACTTCTTGACCTGTAGTCTAAGATCAAATGTAGTCTGGAGTTAGACAGAATAGGCCCTGAAGCATGAATGTCTTACCTTCTACTATTAGTACCAGAATCTGGAGATGGGGTACAAATTCCTCCATCTCTACCTCTTGGTTTTTAAAGGCATATGCTGACAGTCTGGTTGCTTCTAACTTAAAAACATCAAAGTTGTGACCCCAAGTTTTTGAATGACTGCAGTCACCTGCCTATTACGTACCTGTCATAGACTCAGAACTATAATCAGCATGTTATAAGTTGCTTCTCGTCATCCCTAGAACAACATTCTAAGGTCAACACCCATCTCATTTTGCTGATGAAGGGCGTATATCTCAGGGAGATTCAATTACTTCTTCAAAGTCACACAGCCAGTAATTGGCCAGAGTGGAACTCAAATCTTAAGTACAACTCAAACTTAATGAGGCTCAAGGTGTCACATTGGTTTGAAATGGTCGTGATGACACATTCTATTCTTACATATGAGTAAGAAACTAAATTGCAGCTGGGCAGGTAGAAGCCCTATGGTTTATGTGAAGGTGAGAAATTAGGAATACTTCTAATAGAAATATTTCCATTATATTTATTATTTATGTAAATAAATATATGTATTACTATATTTCTATTATAGAAATACATTTCTATAATATTTCTAAAATATTAGAAGCATTTCTATTAGAAAATAGAAAAGGAGGTTAAGGATTCGGCTGGCGTGCTGTTCATTTTACAAAATACAACCTTTCTGTGGTAATGGATAAGGGCAGAGTTATCCTGGTGTAGAACAAAATGGGGTAAAAAGATCGACCCACAGACGATAGAGACAAGATGCTGCCATTCCGTTAGAGTGTCGCCTCCCCACAACAATGAAAGGGGGCTCTTCTTGTCTCCTGTCTGACCCTGGCAGCTTAGCTTTGCTCAGTATTTGCCTTACTTCCTTCTCATTTTATGCAATGTTTCTTTGCCACGGTAGAACATGAAGCCTCTTGCCTCTTCCCAGTCTCCTTTAGTGTCTCTGAGACACCACTGAACAGGGAGGAAGGCTTCATAAGAGCACATGGCAGTTTAAAATGAAAGCGATGACATTCCTTCTTCAGGGTTTCATTTGAAATAACTGGTGGCATGCATAACGTTAGCCCAAGCAATGACGCAATAGTTTATGTCCCTCCACTGCCTTGTTTTTTCCTGGTGATTTTTTTTTTTTTTTTTTTTTTTTTTTTTTTATCTGTGACAGTTTGTCCATGAGGGCTTTGGATGAGGGCACGTAAGTTTTATTGTGTGCATAAAGACAGAAGCTTCAGTTGAAATTTTTATTTCTGCATTTGTTTATAAATATGTGTACCATTCACCTAAGTTTTATTTTAAAAAGCACCGTTTCCTTTTGCACTGAACACTAGTAGGTATTTATAGATTGTGTCTTTTCTCATGTGTATGACTAGACTACAAACCCATCACAAGCTGTTCTGCTGTCCAGGTTTCCCATGAAATTTTCAGTGAAGCAAGATGATTCCTGGGAATTCCATGATCTGAACAACGATTCTAAGCAACTCCAAGTCTACCTTTGACCACGATCTTCTAGATTGACTTCTCCATTCCTTACTACATCTTAAATTTTTCAACTCCTTGCTTGGAGCATCTAGGCATCCCCAAAGGGAAATTATGATGCTATGGTAATATACCAGGCTGAAGCAGTTACTATGTGTCTTGCTAAGGCATCTCTGGGCATATGTACCTTATTCCACTAGCATTCATATGGGCCATGATTCCAAATGTACAGAGTTCTTGAGGATTGATAAGACATTTAAAAATACAACACTCCTCTGCTTTACTGAATAAAAATCATTAGAAAAACCTATTAAAAATGGTAAGAGTTTTTTTTTTTTTTTTAAATCAGATACGAAGCACTCAACTCAAATCCAGAAAATGTTGGTGCAAGGATTTATGGTGGGAACTGCATGAAAAATATTACTTAGTTCACACCTCTTTTGGATCCCTCTGCATGCTGCTGCATCTGTGGCCCTTTTTTTTTCTTTCCTCTTTTAAAAAGTTACAGTGACTTCACTGAGATTTTCTGATAAGTGAACTCCTCACAGCTTGACCCTTTCCTGACTTTGTAGTGAAAACCACTGTTGTTGTGTAGAACACAGGTCGCCGGTTGCTCTGTTGGATCTGGCAGGCAACCTAAATGCTACATGTTTATTCCTTGCTGGCTGGCAATTCCATCTGACCGCTGGTTGGATGCACAGCACTGAATGTAGACTGGGGTGGGATAGCATTTTGGATAGATTGTGTATCCAGTTTCCTGATAGGTTCTCCTGTTTTGTGGTTCACCCTGTTGGACTGGAGACTGATTCAAAGATGTTGATGAGTTTCAGAGGCTGGCCTCTTGGGACATGGCAGCTTGCCACCATGCCATCAGTTTAGACTAATGACTGCACAGAATTCTCATGAAGCAGATGGCTACTAACCACAATATTAATATTATTTTGCTTTATGAATTTGGGGAAAATAATTTCCACAGTTGCAAGGGAAAAAAAAATACCCTCGCTTGGATTTTATAAAGAATGATCTGCTACAGAAATAACATGCTGTCAGGACCTGTTTTATACACTTTCATTATCAGTGACAAATTGTGATATTAATTCTATAGCAAATTTGTACTTGGGATTTTTCTGTGTCTCTCAGCCATTTCCTTTCTCTGCCTAGCTGGCTGTAGAATAAAATGCTATGGATTTCTCCTTGGAGGGATCGGCAGCTGGATTTAAATGTTACCTCAGTCATTTGCTTACAGATACTATTGTTTATAAATTTGAAGGGGGCATGGGCTCTGACAGGATTGAGGATGGAGTGGAAGTTTGAAGTAATTGCTTAGATAATCCAGGTAGCAGAGACTTCCGCCTGGATTCTTCCAATAACACAGCTCAAACCAGGGACATTTATTTCTGTTTGAATTAGCCAGGTAATTACTTCTGTGCTCTGCTTTGTTTTGCTGATGACATTGAGGTCTGTGGAGGTGGGGAGAAATGACTGTGCCAGGCAAGTTTATCAGGATGAGCCCTGTGATCTGTGTGATTCAGCCAGGAGAAGTGCCAATCATTGTTTTGTTCTGGTTAGTGTTCTGGAGTCCCAGTGATGCTGTTTTCGTGATAAGTCACAGAGAAGGGAAATTCAGGGTTGCCCACTATTCCACCATTAGGGAATTGAGATGATTTTGTTTCACGCAGAAGGATTCTAAGATTTGTATCACGAGGTTAGGATGGCCGTCCCCGGCACCATCTATTGCTCATTTCTCTTTCAGTCTCGAAGCCCGGTAAGAGCAGACATGATTTGTGGTCTGCAGTATTTTTTGTTGTTGTTGTTTTGTTTTAGAGGACACAAGTTTGAAAATGGCTTTTTTTATTTGTTTGTTTGTTTGCTTCCTTGGTTGGTGTTAAGACTTTCTTTATTTCTGTGAAATTCTTGGAATGTATTTTTCAAGGGAGGGAAACCAGCTGTGTGTTAGATTTAGTCAGCCAGTAAGAAAGAAGGAATTGCTAATAGGAGAGGAAATGGTGAATGAGTAAGAGAAGGAGGAAAAACGACGACGACGACGACAACAACAACAACAAAAAACATCTTCGCTGGGAAGGGCTAGCAAAGGGACACATCAGAGGACTGGAGTCCCTTGTCACTCAGAAGGTCCCTTTGAACTCCTGTCATTTTGTTGTGAATCTAAAGTAAGAAAAGCAAGGACCTGGTAGCCAAGCAAGTGCTCCTTAGTAACCCGCCTCTTAATTACACTCTGCATCCACCTTTTGATCACTTAGCAGTTTTGAAGCAATAAATTAGAAGGACAGGAGGTGACGTGACGTGAGATGGAAGCTTCACGACCACCGAAGTGACAGCTGACCTTGAGTGGAAAGAGAACAACAGCCAGGACAGAAGAAGCAGGCACGGAAGGTGTTGCAGTGACAATATCGTGATGAGTCCTCAGAGATGGCTCTGAAGTCAGAGAACAGGGGAGGTATGGCCACTTCCCTTCAGAAACCTGCCAAGTCGGGTCTGTCATCCAAAATGTTTGGGAGCAGAAGTACTTTTTTTTTTTTATATGTCCATATATAAAACAAGATATCCTGGGAGATAAGACCTGTACATCTAAACCTAGAATGCCTTTATGTTTCGTATACACTTTATACTCGCAGTGTTAAGGTAATTTTACAGAATGTTTTTAGTGCATTTGCATTTTGCCTGTCACCCTCACACAGTGTTATATAGATTTTGGATTTTTCAGGTAAAGGGTGCCCAGTCTGTCATGATTTCTTTAGGAAGCTGGTGACAGATTGGGATGATAAAGTTGGTCATATGAATATGTGGGCTTTGATAATTTGCAACTTGTTTGTTTGTGGAGCAGTTGATTCTCAGTAGTGCAATGATTTGATGCCACTGTACTTCAGTTGGGTTAGATCCAATTTAGAACTCTATCCTTCTTTGAGTAATAATGATCCCGGGACGACTGGAGTGGTTCAAATATCTGAAACTATTCTTTTACAGGTGTATTTCTTTGGACTCTTAAAAAAACCCTACTGGTAAAATAAAGATATCCTGGTGAGAGACCTGATCAAATATCTACTTACCTGAGATAGGAAACAGATGACATATGGGAATATGGATACTACAAAAGTCTAACTGGGTAAACAATGTGTTGCTGGAGGGCTTCTCTCCAGCTTCCACCAAGCCCCGCAGTCCCACAATCCATGTATAAAATAATCACTCAGACACTTATAATACTTATAAACTGTATGGCCGTGGCAAGCTTCTTGCTAACTGATCTTTTATCTTAAATTAACCCATTTCTATAAATCTATACCTTGCCACGTGGCTGGTGGCTTACCGGTGTCTTCACATGCTGCTTGTCCTGGCGGTGGCTGCCGTGTCCCTCCCTCCTTCTTCCTGTTTCCCCAATTCTCCTCTCTTCTTGTCCCACCTACACTTCCTGTCTGGTCACTGGCCATCAGTGTTTTATTTATATAGAGTGATATCCACAGCACGTCCCCTTTTCTTCTTTATTTAAAAAAGGAAGGTTAGGTTATGCAGATTTACAGATACATAGGTCAGATGGACAGGTAATCTTCAAACACTTCATAGACCTAGAGAATATGGCATTTAAATAACTTAGAATTCTGTTGACGTGAGACACAATTGCTCTTGGCTGCACCAATTGATCCCGAGAGAGTGTTGGGCTTCTAAGACATTTCCATTTGGAAGTTTGTCTTTTTGGCACAAAATGGCCTACTGGGCAAAGAACTGCCCTTGCCTTGATGGCTGACAGTACAAATGCAATGCTGTCCTTTCTGGACAAGCGGGACACAAGGAGAGCGACCACTGTACTCTGCCAAGACAGGGTAAGATGGTCTTTCAGAAATCCTGCTTCTGAAAATGGTCTGTCAGATACTCTAGGCCTGTAGCCAATTTGAATGCACCAACAATGCTGAGAAACATTAGGTGACTGTCCAGGCTGCCAGCTGTCTTGGTCTACTCTTGCAAGATTCCCGAAAGTTGCTTGCATCCATCTACCATTTCTCAGGTACCATTATGTTCCTTCTCAGGTCTTTGATGGGATTAAAGACTAGCAGTTATAGTTACAACTTAGTATATATAATATCTTAGATAGAACATATTAAGTATTAGATTCAGGTTCTTTAGGATAGGACACTTTTGAATGATCTTTATAACATGCCATTTACCTATGCTCTATACTTCTCTGGATTTTAGTATGTGTTTCTTGCTTGATATTGTTTGCATTGGTTGTAGTTACATCTTATCTAGGTCATTATCCCTCATTATTTCTGGACAATATTTGATAACCATTCCTTTGTATATAGTCTTGTATTAGTTTAGAACCTTCTTATTTAGACTAAAAGGGGGAGATGTAGTGGGTAGCCATTCCAGCTTGGATCTGGAAGTTCCAACCCCCATTGAGACTCTGGCAACTGTCATGCCTACGAGGCGGGGCCAGGGGAGGCGCCTGGAGACACGAGAGCTGGATGGGCCAGCGCTCTCTCTGTGCGCTCTCTCTGTGCCGGGACGCAGAACGGTGAAGGTGGACTGTGCAGAGCTCCGGAGAACACCACTGGACTGCGATACACCTTCCCCAGACCCTGCGACCTACCTTTCACTTAATTTGTGAGTTACGCCATTAAATAAATATCCTTTTAACTACATGGAGTGGCCAAAATATTTTCTCCAATAACAATGGGTTTTATTGGGGTTGCTTATAGGAATACCAGTGAGGTAATACAGGAACAGAAATAACTCATACACAGCCTGCATCACCAAAGTCAATGCCAGCATGGGTGAAGGGTCACAAAAGCTGGAAACTTGAAGCACATAGCACAACCTATAGGCTGCCAAGTGGGTGGCAGAGTGGGGTGGAAGCTTTGTTGATGTCTATTTCTCCCAGTCAACTTGGCTTGTCTGAGAGTGAACCTCAGCAATCTTAACTGCTTATATACTCTTGGGGGAGGGCACTGTCTAATGAATCTGGTCAGTTCCAGGAGCTTCCTGAAGCTGTTTGAATTGTTTCCTTCCTGTCTTAACTAGCTTCCCTGCAGAGTGGTCTGTTTCACCTCCCCTTAGGCCATCTTACTGTTCGGCTTCCATGTAAACATCTTGTCTTAAAATGTCCCTTGTTTCACACACACATCTCTTTTCTGTCTTAAGACGTTTCCCTCCAAGATGGAAGGTTTTAACCTCAGAGGAAACTGCTACCCAATACCTGGTAATCCATGGGTAAGAATTCATCACATTACTTTGTGACTTTAACACAGAGTGGATGCTCATTTCTTTCTTAGACTGTAATTATCTCTATGCTTTGGAGAGTGAGTGGAAGGCCGTAGAGGGCAAAACTAACCCAACTTGCTTCAATTCCGTGAAACAGTTACCTAACTCATTTTCACCTCTTTCGGGAATATAAATATTCTGAGCTTGATGCCCTGAAACCTTCCATTCATAGAGCTTGTTGTCGCTGATGAATTGGTTGGTCACTCTTTTGGCCAGATGACATACTTGCTGAGTTAATGACACCACAACTGCAAGATAAACTGTGCAGTTAAGCAGCATTGAGCTCTCTGCCCAGAGAACTCAAGGGTGATTGGCAGTGTGGCCTGAGTTCATCAGGGAAAATGATAAATATGTTTAATTTCAGCTGGTTTATGTCTTCCTGGGCAACCACACTTCTGAGTGGTAATAATGGAAGAAGAAATGGAGGCTGCAGTCAGGTTGAAGGAGAAACTATGTTTGTAGCAGGGATACAGATCCGGTGAAACAAGGGCCAGTTGGCCTTCCCTGTTTGCAGAATGTTCATGGTAATTCTACCTCTCTCTTAGGTGGGAAAACATATTTTAGGGGCCTTATTTTAAAGCAGAGGTTCTCAGCCTGTGGGTTGTGACCCCTTGGGGGGGGGCGTTAAACAACCCTTTCACAGGGGTAGCTTAAGACCATCTGAAAATACAGATATTTACATTATGATTTATAACAGTAGCAAAATTACAGTTATAAAATAGCAATGAAATAATTTAATGGTTTGGGGCGGGGGAGGGATCACTGCAACATGCAGAACTGTATTAAAGGGTCGCAGCATTGGGAAGTTTGAGAACCACTCTTTTAGAGCATCCATCCACCCAGTGATTCAGAGTTAGATTCAGTATATGTTGGCTACACTGATTTAGTTATCAGTAATGTTTTTAGTGTCGGAAGTGCTCTGGCTTAGAAACTGAGTAAATATATACAGACATTCTGCTCAGTTTGCCTGAGACAGGAGAGAAAATACCAAGTCCACACTGGATCTGACTGTTCTCAGATAACTTCCCTTACACCCTCTTATCCCCTTACTTCTGAAACAATGGACGCATACTTGGCAGTTGTGAATCTAGTTTCCTACCTAGTTATTAAAAAAAATGGCACGAAGTCCCACAGCAACTGCAACCTGCTCCCCGCCTGCCTTTGTATTTTATGGAGCATCTATCTATGCTCACTGTGGAACTGACAATAACAAGACAAAAACTAAGGTTTCCGATGTGAAATGTAGAAATAAACAAAGCTCTGTGGCTGACTTTATATCGAATAGTGCCCCAGCCAGGAGCAAGAGAGAGGAAAGGAAAGTCCAAAGATCTAGCTGGAGAAATGTGAATATTCCCAACGCGCCAGCCTCTCTGTCTAGCCCAAGCATGGTTCCTCCCCTGGCAGCCCGCCCCACATCACTAGCTTGGGAGATCATTAGGAAGAACTTACCCATCCTTTGGTGGCCATTGACGCCGACTTCAGTGGACAGTAAAATTTTTATACTCTTTATGAATGAGCCCAGAAAACACTTCCAGAATTTTCAAAAGTTTCTTTTGGGGGTGATAGCCCTTATTCCAGGGCTATACCCTCACCAACATCAAGCGCATAAACGCTTGTCCCTCAGCACTCACAGACCTGCTTTTATGGTGTTTCTGCTGTGAAAGATCCCTAGCTACTTACTTTATTTGCACTTTTTCATGTAACATTGGCATCCTTTTACCAGTAGCCCTTGCAATGTGTTGGCATACAGCTATGCCACTCTAGATGAAGGCAATTAAGAAGTTTCAGAGTCCCGTGTTTGCCTCACCACACTAAACCTTCTTATAGTTTTGACATCTGTCTAGTGCTTTCCTTGTCTAGACTCTCCTTTATTTTTCTTACGATGAAAATGTCCCCAAGGAAATATTGGAAGATTAAATGGGGGGACTCCTTGGGGGATAGAAACAATCTGCTAGTGGAGATGGCTGTAAAATGGATCCATGGGTGTGGGATGATGTGAGAAAGAAGAGTGCAGACTAGGAGAGTGGAGCTGGGTTCTACTTTTGGAATATGGCTTGTCTTCTCCCAAGTTCATAGTGGAGTTTGACCTCCAGTATGATGGGATGAGGGAGGGGTTTGGGGTTAGATAAAGCCATCAGGGCCTAACTCCCATGAGTAAGAGGGGCGGGGAATGGATACGCATCCACTTTGCATCCCTCATTTTGTAATATCCTGTGCTACCTTGAGATGGCCAGGAAGAAGGTCGTCACTGGATGTGGCCTTTGATCTGGGACCTTCAGAACTATAAGCAGGCCCCTTTCTTTAAAAATTACCCAGTCTGTAGAATTGTATTATTAGCAACAGAAAGATTAGGATAGAAGGGATATAGTCTTGAGCAACCTCTGATACTGTCTAGCAGGTATGAGAACAGTGGGTTAGCTGACAGACCTGCGATCCCCATAAACCAGGGGGAAGGTCAGGAGCATAAGTCATGTGGTGAGAGCAACCTCTGAAACCTGAAGTGTCATAGGATGGTTAGTCACTGGCTTATATTGTGCTCTCAATGCCACTCCTCATAGCTTGTGTCTTTTAGCGTGCTTCCTTTTCCTTAAATTCGTTTTTAAATGAGTGCACAAAGCATAGAACTTACAGATGCTGATATGTTACCATGCGATGTTCGGATATATGTATTGTACAGAGTCTTCATCACATTAAACAACTTTGTGTCATCAGACCTAAACCCTTTTTTAGAACTATGTGAAAAGTAGTATAATCTATAGTTATTTACTAGACTAATAGTCCTGTGCAACGGAACTGAGCTGAATTAAACAGACTTCTCTCTCCTAACAGTGACTTCATGCCTAGTAGTCATCTCTGACTGTCCCCTGTGCACCCTCCAGCAAATTTCTTAATGACTCTTTGCCTTGGTTTCTTCACTGTAAATTCGAGAGAATGACGGTGTCCACCCAACCATGCTGATGCGAGGAGTGTTCAGATTCGCCGGTATAAGGAGATGAGGAAGTTTGAAGGAACATCCTGAAGCACTCAGTCAACCCAGTAGCTCTGTCAGCAAACCCTGGGTGTTGGCTTCGGGCACCATCGTCCCCCTCCAGCTATGTGTGTGGTGTAGGACAACATTTGCTGAGCCAGGAAGGACTTAGCTGGCAGGACCCGCAGCAACCCAGCCGCGTGACACCAGCAGTATTTCTTTACAGCTCAACATCGATTTGTAACGAACTGGCTTGAATTCCCAGTTCCCCTCGGGGCCAAAGAAGACAAAAATGCTGGAAGAGTCCCACATCAAATTGGACAATTATGAACAAAACCTAGATGTCCCACCGAGAGCTATCATTTGGTCTTAAAGCAATAGTGTCCCCTTGATGATAAAAGCAAGAAAAACAAAAATGTGCCTCACATTTTTTTTGTTTGTTCTTTTTCTATGGGATAGCTGTCCTTATAGATTTTGTTTAGCATTGGACATAGCATGTTACCTTCTTTACAGCTGAAGATAAATCGTATCCTGTATCTTAAGTGGCTAAAATGTCATCTTTTCACACTTAAAATGTCTTGCACCTTCACTATTCAAGTGTATCAAGACTCTCCTCGTCTTAGTTAGGGTTTCTGTTGCTGTGAATAGACACAATGACCACAGCAACTCTTATAAAGGAACACATTTAATGGGTGGTTTACAGTTCAGAGGTTTAAACCATTAGCATCATGGTGGGACATGGCGGCATGTAGGCAGACATGGTGCTGGAGAAGTAGCTGAGAATTCTACATCTTGATCCGAAGGCAACAGGAAGTGATCTGAGTGTCACACTGAGCATAGCTTGAACAAAGGAGACCACAAAGTCCACCCCCACGATGGCACACTTCCTCCAAGGCCACACCTACTCCAACAAAGCCACACCTCCCTATCATACCACTCCCTATGAGCTTATGGGGGCCAATTACATTCAAACTACCACACTCCTCACTTCTCATATTCGTGTTAATAAGCCAGCCTTTACAGAGTAAATCTCGGTTTATGCTGGGGATCACAGGCCAGGAAAACATTGTTTCAGCTTTCCCAGCACTTCTGAACTAGTTGAGAGGTAAGACATTACTGTGTTTTGAGTCCTTCACTGCAAACCCATTGGGGTTTGTAAGGGAAAATATGTCTTCCAATCTTTTCTTCACATGTGTTCTGAGCTTGCCAGCTTTGTTCTCTCTCCCAGTTGCCCATCTTAGTCACCGGACACCGAATGTAGTACCTGACCTACCCTTGATAGGTCATAGATAAACAACTGGTACAAGTTCCACTCTGGTTTATTCCTGCCTGACAAAAAGCTTGCTTAACTGTTTTGTGTCTTACTCTGGCCCTACACACTATTTTTTATACCTGAAATTAATGTTATAATAAAATCAAATGCTATTTTCGTTACCTGGGTTTAGTTGTAATTTCTAAAACCCCTTCTTTAGTTTTTATTTGAAAACCTAGGTCATGAAAGCAAGGCGCCTCATGTAGTGTGTGAAGTTAATTTGGCATATTAGTACAGTGTTGCTCTTTTTGCCTGGCAGTTACAAATCATTCTTCTCAATCATGTGTCATATTCAAGTCCCTTTCCATTTTATGCATTTATTCTTACATCAGGGAAGATGAAAACTGAACTGAGCAGGCACTGAGGGGAATGGTCATCTCTCCCTCTTGGGACAGGAACACAAACTTGGCGATGTATCCAGTGGAGAGGAAGCCAGAGTAAAAACAATGAACGATCTGAGTATTCTTCCCTTTAAACAGGCAAAATTAGTCCCTGGCTCTCACTGCTTTGTATCTGAGGCTTTGCATGTTATTTATGATATAAATCCTGTGCTCTTTTCAGTAGGTGCTGCACTGTGTTCTGAGCAATGGTAACTAAAGACCATGTTTCATGCCCCTGTAGTGTGGTCCTGATATACAATGGCAAGCTGGCTTCCTGCTAACTTGCTGGTGCCTCCACAGTGGCCCTGTGGAGCAGTATTTTCAAACTTTGGAAGCCTCAGTTTTACACACGGTGCCGTTTATTTGTGTAGTCTTTACAGATATTCTTCCCACACAGGGCAACTTGCAGTAGTTTCTTTGAACTTGATTTTTTTTTTTATTTAAAAAAAATACAGCATGGCTGAGTTGGATTTCATGACTCTAATCACAAATTTAAGCTTTCTTGTTGCTGACTGATTATTTATTTATTTTTCTCCTGGAAGATGAATTGGGTTATAACAGTTATCTCAGAGGAGTCCATTGAGATGAACTAATGAAAAAATAAACATAATAAATGGGTGATTTGTTATAAAACTGAGAATGTAATGGAAGAAATGAGGTCTCTGGTGATCGTCTCTGGCTGCACACTGAATTTATCACAGTGCTTCTGGCTTGGGGAGCTGAGAGTCCCTTCTCTTCTCCTCTATGAGCTTTAATAGTTATAATTCTGAATGCTCAAGAGATGTTGAAGACAGGATCTTTTCATGCATATTTGGGCTTCTTTGGAGGGCACGCTGTCATCTGGTAACAGACCCATTGCTTGCTCTCCTGTAGCATCCTCGAGGGCGGTCAGAAAACCAAGTGTGAGTTCTCTTGGTGCTTTCACCAAGTACAGGAATCTCTCTTAATTCCCTAGCTAAAATTAAATTTCAAAAGATATTTGTGTATGTGTCTCTCTGTGTGTGTATCTATGTGTCTGTGTGCCTCTGTATGTGCTATCTGTGTGTGTGTCTGTGTCTCTGTGTGTATCTTTGTGGGTGTCTCTCTGTGTGTGGTGTGTTTGTGTGCCTCTGCATGTGTGTCTGTGTGTCTCTGTATGTGTTGTCTGTGTGAATGTGTGTTTGAGTGTGTGTCTGTGAGCGTGTGTCTATGTGTCTCCTTGTGTGTATCTGTGTATGTGGCTTTGTGTGTGTCTCTGGATGTGTTGTCTCTGTGTATTTGTGTGTGTCTGTGAGTGTGTATGTCTTTGTGTCTGTGTGTGAGTGTGTGGGGTGGGGGTGGGGGGAGGTGTAGGTACATGTGAGTGAATGTGAGTTCAGTCCCAGGGAGGTCAGAAGAGAGAGGTGCATCCACTGGGGCTGGAGCTCCAACTGCTAGACGTGGGTGCTAGGAATTGAATTCCGTCGCTCTGCAAAAGCAGTAAGTGCTCTTAACTGCCGAGCCATGTCTCAATCCCCCTTAAAATTAGTTTTGATTTTAAAAATAAAATTATTTTGAGGAAGTGCTAATAAAGATACATGATAGACATTTATACCCAACAACAGAAATTGCTCTCTGATAGAACTGGCCAACAACAAAACAAAACACCAGATTTTTTTTTCTTCTTTTACCTAGAGGACTATTTAGCTTCATTTATGTTGCTTGGCAATAAAAGCCAGTGCCCATGAAGAAACACTGGCAGATCTATTTCAGGAATGGATTGGAGAATTTATCCCATTGAGAACTCATCTCTTATTTAGAAGCATGGCCAGTATCCAGACTATACATACACTCTGCCAAACCTACATAGTGTCTGAGACTTCAGGTTGAGGTGCCTAGTATTTTATACAGTCACCATGTTTTATTGTCTACTTTAGATGGACACTGCTTTGCTGAACTTTTATCTAGGTCCGAAGAAGAGAAAAAGAGACCAATTGCCGAAGTCCTTGTCACTTGGGCCTTCAGATATACCAAAGCTCCGTCTGTTAGAAGACACTGTTTAAGCTCTGAATCCTTTTTCCTTCCACTACCTTCTAGCCATGTGAAGCAAAATCTAGCAGAAGGGCTAAGAAAAATTGAGATAGAGGAGAAGTAAGAATTATCTGTGATTTGAGCTTTATAACTGTGTACAGTAACTAATGATAAACCCAATAAGACAAATTAGAACGAAGAGATAGGAGACATAAAAACTACCCACACCTCCTTTTTCTGTAATGTGTTTTCCATATCCAAGACAGAGATCTATGTTTGGAGTGGAACATATAAATCATCTTGGAGGCCGTTGCATCTAGTGCAATGTCTGCATGGGTGACCGGTTGGCCTGGCAGTGACAGATGGACTCACGCGATCAGGTCTGGTGGTTCAAATGGAGTTCACTTTGGCAGTGACTAAAAGTCTTTCTGATCCAGTGGCTGCTCAGTGGCCTGGATGAAATGAATTGGTCTCTTTGCTCGTGAGTAGTTGTCCACAGGACTAGAACGCAACTGGTACTAATTGTCTCCCTGGCTGATAGTCTCAGAGACAGGGTCCAAGAGGCCACACCGAGGGGGGCAGGAAGCTCCGTCTTTCTGTACTGTTGGTTGCTCACCGAGTGCACTGCACCAGGTCATCTCATCAGCTGAGCAGAGAGAAGGCGACCCTTCCTCACAGTGATTCATGCTAAACCGACCCTGTCTTAGCTACCAAGTCTTCAATTCTCTTGATTGCCTCTGTCACCAGATGTGTTGACATGTACAGCATTTCGTACAACATTTTCACCCCTCGGGGGACCAAAGGAAAAGCAGTGTTAGAAAAAGCAGAAGGTCCTAAAGAGGGTGGCGGTACCTCCTCCTAAGAGCGAAGTCTTGAGTGGAAAGTGGGGTTAGTGCCAATGTCTGTTATAATTACATTCTGCTGCGTGCAAGAGTTAACTTCAAAGAGACTCTAATCGGGGTCGTGACCTTAGGATTTATAAGAATGCCCTTTAAAAACACCGTTGTCCCTGGGCTGGGGAGGTGGCTCCGTTGGTGCAGTACTTCCCATGTAAGCACAGACATTCAAGGTCAACCTGAGGAAGCCTTCTAGAATGTTGGGATGGTGGGTTGTGCATGTAAGTCCAACAGTGGTGAGGTAGGAGGCAGAGACTGGCAGATTCCTGGAATCCACTGGCCAGCTAGTCTAGCCTATTGGGCATTTCCAGGCCAGTGACACACCTTGTCTCAAAAGAAAAGTGGAAGGAAACTTGAGATTGTTCTCTGGCCTATGCATACATGCACATGGACATTTATACACACACACAACACACACACACACACACACACACACACACACACACACACACACACACACTGCAAACATTTTTGTCATTTGTAGAGACTATCTAGAAAGAATTTTGACAAAATTCTTACCTAGGTGGGAAGAATGAAGATGCTCATATTTAGAATGTTTTTTTTTTTTTTCTTTCCGAGACAGGGTTTCTCTGTGTAGCTTTGAGCCTTTTCCTGGAACTCACTTGGTAGCCCAGGCTGGCCTCGAACTCACAGAGATCCGCCTGGCTCTGCCTCCTGAGTGCTGGGATTAAAGGTGTGTGCCACTACTGCCCGGCTCAGAATGTTTATATTGAAATACATACGGAAAACATACTTATTAATAAAG
Organism: Peromyscus maniculatus bairdii; assembly: GCF_049852395.1. Lineage (NCBI taxonomy): Eukaryota > Metazoa > Chordata > Mammalia > Rodentia > Cricetidae > Peromyscus > Peromyscus maniculatus. The sequence continues at coordinate 25,968,691 of NC_134866.1, read as the reverse complement.
TAGGTATGCACAACAATAGTGAAAGAGACCAGAGATTTTCTGTATTAAGCATAGTGGGCTGAACTAGACCGTGGTGGCACACGCCTTTAATCCCAGTACTCAAGAGGCAGTGGCAGGTGGATCTCTGAGTCTGAGGCCATCCTGGTCTAAAAAAGTGAGTTCCAGGACAACCAGGAATGTTATACAGAGAAACCTTGTCTTGAAAAACCAGAAAAAAAGAAAAGAAATGAAAAGAATTATGGGCTGGGCTTCACCCAGCAACAGACAGAAACAGATGCAGAGACCCACAGCCAAACATTAGGCAGATCTCAGGGAATCCTGTGGAAGAGGGGGAGGAAGGGTTGTGGGAGCCTGAGAGGTCGAGGACACCACAGGAAAACCCACAGAATCAACTAACCCGGGCTCACAGGGACTCACAGAGACTGAACCGACAACCAGGGAACATGCATTGGACTGACCTACGCCTTGTGCATTGGATTGACCTAGGCCTTGTGCATTGGACTGACCTAGGCCTTGTGCATTGGACTGACCTAGGCCTTGTGCATTGGATTGACCTAGGCCTTGTGCATTGGACTGACCTAGGCCTTGTGCATTGGACTGACCTACGCCTTGTGCATTGGACTGACCTAGGCCTTGTGCATTGGACTGACCTAGGCCTTGTGCATGTATGTTACAGTTGTGTAGCTTGGTCTTCTTGTGGGACTGACTCTGTTACCTGCTTCTGGGACCCTTTCCTCTTACCTCCAGCCTTAACAGGAGAGGAGGTGCCTAGTCTCACTGCCACCTGATATGCCATGCTGGTTAATACCCATGGGAGGCCTGCCCTTTTCTGAAGAGAAACAGAGGAGGAGAAGTGGGGAGCAGGGAGGAACTGGGAGGAGAGGAGGGAGCGAAAACTGTGGTCGGGATGTAAACAACAACAACAACACAAATGAGTAAGAAAGAAAGAATAATGGTCTGGAAGAAAGCTAGGTAGTCAGTGCTCCTTAACCAGACAGAATGCATGCCAGCATAAGGGACTTAACATTTTTGAGCAGCATATTTCAAATCATTGACATTATTTGGACAATGGGGTATTTAAAGAAGAACATGAAATTAGGCTATTCCTTCACACTGTATCCCCAAAGTAGTTAGCAAAGAGGGGTACGGGAAGACACCTGAAATATTCCCCTGGCTTCTATGTGAACTCATATAGACATACACCCATCCCACATATATGTATAATAAACACATGTGCACACACACACACACACACACACACACACACACACACTTCATCCACACAAACATTCGTCATTCATACATACATACACACACACAAAACATTCTAAATATGAAATCTATAAGATATCTGATGAAAGTGTACATAAGCTTGCCGTGGTATTCCTGAGAAAGATCAGTCTGAACCTATACAGAAAGACCCACAGGCAGACTGAGTACATTAAGGTTCTAAATTGTAAGACTGCAGATACTATGCGAAATACAGACAGCTAATGTGAAGATACTTGTACCATATATTATGTTTGTGTGGCAAGTATTTCTAATATTTGAGCTTCTCCAATGCACTAAATTCTTTAATCACTCAGAAAAGTGAACAAATAATACAAACAGACACTCTAGCTAACAAACTACCAATGACTGATAAACAGAAAGCATTGCTCAGTCTAAATATTAATTAAAGGAATGGAGATAAAGACCCGCGTACTCTCTTTTGACTATCAGACTGGGACAATACAAAGAAAACTGGAAATGCTCTGTGCCTGTGCGATGGTCTGTGGCAGGAAAACGACCTTCCTATTCCCTGTCCTTGCCTACATTGCTTTTGGTCATGGCATTTATCATAGCAACAGAGACACAACCCTGCACTCGGAGTCACGTGTCATGACTTGCATAGGTATCGGTGTGCTATTTAGAGTGGGAAAAGTGTAATGTGCTGTAGTTCTTTAATGTTTGTGTGAGTATCTGTCTGTTTACAGTCAGAAAAATCTTGACAAAAATCTTTTAACAATTGGTTAAAAATAGCTGGGAGATGAAACTTGTTCCAAGGGCAAGTCTTTCCCTTTTAAAAGTGATGCTGTTTCAAGGATGGATTGTTTTTGTCTCGCCGTTGACCAGTTGTCTGATGAGGGAGGACTGGCCAGTGGGGTCACAGCCTGCTTGCTGTGACCCAGGTGTCAGGAGCCTTCCAGCGCCATGACACTGTGCAGGAAGCCCCATGGTGAGAAGCTTGGGAAGAGTGGGACCATTCAGTGTCTTCTGGGACAATTTTTGCATTCCTATCACTAAGGCCTAATTTCAGACCTCTGTGCTTCTGACTCCTTCTCTTGTTAACACATAGTGCTGACCATAAAATAACCCTCAGTAAATATCAAGTCTGTGATGTGACTGTGGGCTGAGAGAACCTGGAAAACTGTAGGATTTTTTGCACTCAGTATGTGAAAAATTTGCCAAGGTTTTAAATACAAAGAATATCCTTCTATTTTTTTTAAAAAAAACTTTTAAACATTCAAGTTTCTCCTGTAAATAATGTTTGTAGTTTATGTTGTAAACTGGCATTTGAATCGAGGAGAGAATTTCTGCACCCCCCCCCCCCAAAAAAAAAGAAATAGCAAAATGAAGCATCGTAGAAAAACTTTTAATTACTAAAATGCAAAACTTCTCCTTCCTGCTTACCGTTTTTATGATGCAGCACGAACATTTGTCTTTTGATTTCCTGGGTAAGGGGTTTGTTTCCAAAGTACAAAATCGCTTTGGAACCTGTTTCCTCAAAGTACTCCAGTTCTTCCTTCTGTTTTCCCAGAACATTTTCTCAGTCATTGGCTTTCGGAACGGCTTTGTCCCTTGTTTTTGTGCAGAAATCACCTACCATACTTCCCTATTCCAACAATAGTAGTATCATAACTGGCAGCTTAATCTATGGTTATGGCATCAACGTGTCTGTCACGTGGGAGATGTTTCCTTGGCAGAGTGTGTAAATTCCTCTTTTGTTTATATCACAGTTCTCTGTTGTCATTTCTTCCGAGAGACACTTTTGTTCTTATACGAGGAAATCCTAAGTAAAATCTTAATTTAAGGGATTAGTGATGGTGAGCGAACATGATGTTTACCCAAGACTAAGCTTGTAATAAAACTTCAGAGAGAAGAAATTATGAAAATCCATTTCTCCGAGCGTTGCTTTCGACTCACCGATCTGTTACTCGAAGTTATTGAATGTTTTAATTCATTAGCACCTCCTGAGCTTTATAAAACAAAATGAAACATTGTGTTGCCCTTCTCTACACTCTGGTGACTTTCCTATGTATCCTGCAGGGGTAGAGGCAGCATCTACCTGTGCCAAGACGAGTCTTTAAAAAACTCACTTATTGTTTAAGGAGAAATCACAAGGGAAATGATTCCTGTGGCACTAATAGATTTGATATGTCCCTTAAGAAGAGACAAATAGGCATAAAAAGCTACCAAGGGAGCAGAGCTTGAGATATGGCTCAGTGGTTAGGCATGCTTATTGATCTCCTAGAGGACCTGGGTTCTGCATACAGCACCCATATCAGACGCCTGTTATTCCATGGGTACGCGCGCGCGTGCGCGCGCGCGCGCACACACACACACACACACACACACACACACACACACACGTATACATTTACAAAACTATCTTCAAAAAATTAACAAGGGCCAAGCAATGTCTTAGCACACAAAGGTACTTGCTCTCAGATCTAACCACCTGAGTTTGGTCTATGGGACTCACCTGGTGGAAGGAGAGAACTGTCTTCTGTAAGACGTCTTCTGACTTCCATTACTATGTCTCTCTCTCTCTCTCTCTCTCTCTCTCTCTCTCTCTCTCTCTCTCTCTCTCTCTCACACACACACACACACACACATACACACAGTATAAATTACAAAATTTTAAGGTAGAATGGAATATGCAGATTAAAAAGTAAAAATTCTAAGGTTAAAAAAAATCAAGGCATATTTCAAAAGACATTCCCCTCGATAGATATTTGTGTAAGAATTTTATACAGGGGGATGAAAATTAGCTACTAAAGGCACACTCAGGAGTAAATTCATGAGATTTAGAACCAGTCATTCAGGCTCTAGGCAGGAAAGTCTTTGACTAGCTGTGGAAGTAGGACAGTGACAAATTTTTGGTTCTGAAATCAAGAGGGGACAAAGGCTCAGAATTATTGGAATAATAATCAAGTGATACCACTGGGTGGACTTGGTACAAAGATGATTTCTATGTGATTTATTAATAAAATCACTCAGACAAGGAGGGTGATGCTGGCACACACCTTTAATCCCAGCGCTTGGGAGGCAGAGGCAGGTGAATCTCTGTGAATTTGAAGCCAGCCTCCTTTACAAAGTGAGTTCCAGGACAGCCAGGACTGTTACACATGTCTCAAAAAAAAAAAAAAATCAATAAAATAAAATTACCTGGACGTTAAGCTGGAAGCAGTGTGACCTAAAGTTTTCGGAGGCATTTGGATCCGGGCTCAGAGGACACATGTGCAGAAAGGCATGGTGGCGAGGGGGGCTGAGCCTAGCAACTTGTTATTGCGGGAGCCTGGAGAATGCTCTCTAGTCCGCAGGGCTAGCCTGGGACCCGGGCTTGCATAACACGGTGGAAGTTTAAAGGCTTCGGGTGTTTGATGAGGCATCCAGTTAGAAGCAGCGAAGCTGCCCTGTGCCTGGTGTAGTCAAGACACCATGCACGTGTGTGCCAGCCGCAGTCCTGCTCATGTTTCTCTCACTTTATCTTTGTGTTCATTGGGCAGGCCATGACCTGTCAGCTTCGCTTAGTGCTTTTGCTTCGAATGCCGCTGATACTGGGTTAAAAGTCAATAGAAGACTTTACAAGATAAAATTATGTTATCTTATTGACAGCTATCAATAACAGATAATGAGACCTTCGTTTGAACTTCTTTGAGCGACAAAAATTGAGGATATCAATGGGTTTAAGTGAAAATTTAATTATCCACAGTTGTTAGCTTGAATTCCAATTTTAGATATTGACATAAGTTGTGAAAAAAATGGCAAATTATGCAAAATCAAATAGATTTTATTATTCTCCCCCACCCAAAAACAAACAAACAAAAACAGGTAGAATGTTAGAGAAAAATACCTTTCTCTTCTTACAAACAGAAAACTTTGCGTTTATAGTAAAATTATATATATATAATATATATATTACATATATATGACATGAACGTGTGTAAATACAGAATGTCATTAGAGTTTATGAAGCATCATTATAAATTTCATGAGAAAAAAGGAAATTAGTTGCCTGGGGCAATCTAATAATATTTAAATATAAATAAATAGTCAACTTTCTCATAATTAAACTTTTTTTTAATTTTTGAAAATTTCATATGAATACTATATTTTTAGCATTTCCTCCTCCCTTCAGCTTCACCCATAACCCTTCACTTCTTTGTTTATAGCCTCTTATTCTTCAGTTATTCTTGTTTCAAATATACACATAAATTTGTAAATACAGCCTGCTGAGTTCATTTAGTATGTGTTTGGGATTGGATAACCTATCAGGGAGCTCCCCTCTGAAGAAGACTGGGTGTCCTCTCAGAAATTATTCTTTGGCCTACAGATTTTCATCTAGGGTTGGAGGCTCTGTGAGATGTTCCCCTTTCATGTTGGCGTGCCAACTGGTGTCACCATTGTTTAGGTGACCATACTGTGAGATTTCCTGGGTGTAGTTTCCCTGTCATATTTAGAAAACCATCCTCAGGCTCTACTAGTCTCTACATTTCCCCCTAGATGTTTCCCGAGCCTTAGGTATAGGGGTTGGGTTGTCGATGTATCAACTGGGACCCAGCACCCCGTGGTCAGTTATTCTCTGCATTTGACCTGGCTTTTTGCAATGGTCTACAAGTGTGGTGATGGCATAATAAAGGATGGGGATCAGACACTCACCAGGCAAAGGTGGTTCTTGAACTAGTGGTGTAGAGCTGGTCATGCATGTGTGGATGGGGGTCAGGAACTCACCCCAGACAATTCCCTGTGTGTGTGTGTTCTCGGAAAGCAAAGCCACTGGTTTCTTTTTCTTTATGATGGTTCAAATTTTTTTGGAAAGCATTTTTCTGGAAACTTAGGCTCCTTTGAAAGGGAGATGTAGAGATGGATTTTTAAAAATCTCTCTTGTGAAGCTTTATTCATAATGTCTACAATTTGTAAGCAGCTGTGATGTTCTTCCGTAGGTGAATGGATGAATTTGGTATGCTCACACAGTGAATATTACTTAGTGATAGAATTGCCCTATCAAGCCAGGAGAATACCTACAGGAATCTGAAGTGCATGTTTCTGTGGGAAAGCAGTCAGTCTGAAAAGGCTACAAGCCTGTATTCTGTAGAGAAGCAGATCAATAGGAAGCCAATTTAGCAAATTATATAACATAATAAATTCTATATTAATATGCAATGAATGATCTATATAATTCATTCAACTTTGATTAAATAATAACAGTTTTCTCACACCCGAGAACCTGGTTATTGTTCAGTTGTTTAGGCTGATGCCTTCGTCGTCAGAGCATCCCACAGTGACTGTCTCACCCTGGAGAGGCTGACACCTGGATGGTTGTTTTGTCAGTGAAGAGGGTCCTCCAGGACGGAAGCCTGGATATGCCGGTTCTAACATCTGCAAAGGAATTGGCATCAGCATCAACAGGGGAGATCCACTAGGATCCAGTGACTAGGAGGCAAGAGGGAAGGAAAGGCTATTTGCCATGCCCCCCACCCCCCACCTGACTTGACACTTGAAGTGGGTCTTCCCACAGCAGTTAAAGCAATCGGGATAATCCTTCAGTTGAGGCGCTTTGCTCACGGGTTTCTGATTTATGGCAAGTTGACACCAAAACCACCCATTACAGTGCTGTATGACACCACCTGTGTGCCACCCTGAGAAAGGCCCAAGTGTAGACAGCGAGGGTTAAATAGCTTCCAGAGGCCGGGAGGCAGCAGAACAAGATGGTAGATGGATGATAATGCAAGGGATTAAGGGCAGTGAGGTGTTCCGTATCACTGCGACCGTAGCCACGTGACTGGGTCAGCATTTGGCACAGTCCATAGAACATATGACACAGAGTCCTAATGTATGCTTTGAATTTCAATTGACATAATTATATGTCAAAATTGGCTCATCAGTTATACAAATGTACTATACCAACGCAAGGGATTAATAATAAGGGAAAACATTGGCATTTGGGAGGAGAAACTCATACAGGAACTGTATTTTTCGGTTCAATATTTTTGTAAATCTGAAACTTTTTAGGGAATAAATGATTTCTCTCCCATTACTAGGTTCACAACTGAAAATCCTGGAACAACAGGCATGTTAATAAAAAAAAAAAGCATGCACGTTTGTTTAATGTAAGTTTTATATAGCACAGAAGCCTCTGGAAGTAAAGACCCAAAGGAACAGGAAAAATTATATTTTTATGGACAGTCATGCTGAAGTGTGATTAGAAGATAAAAGATGGTCCTGATGCTGTGAAGCTAGAGGAACAAAATTAGTCCTGTTTGTATAAATTGTTCTCTGGAGAATACACAGTAGTGCTCTCAACTGTGTGTGGGATGGATACAACTCAAGTGATGGTCTTAGCCCAACTTTAGAGACAGGTTGGAGATTCTCCTGCCCTGTTTCAGGGGGGAGGAGTGGATGGCCAGGGGCCTTTCTGTTTCTGCTGTGTTCTCAAATGCTGAGGTGCCGTGGAAGGGATGGTATGTCCTGAACCCCACTGACTGTCCCAACCCGGGTCTATTACTTTAAAAAATTCTCTCTTAAGAGTTAAGGTTTTCAATAGAAACTTCAAGCCAGTGTGCGTGATGATCCTATGTTTCTCCACTGGCAAAGGGAAACCACACTCGTTCAATCATCACCTGAACAGTCATGTGCTACCTAGTGACACTTCTGTCAATGATGAGCTAGCTGCACAGGTGACAGTGCCCCCTAACAATATATCACCTAGTGCAGTCACAGTCACGTTCACTGAGTATATTCAATAGTGTTTGTACAACAGTGAAATTGCCTAACAATGCATTTCTCAAGGACATATCCCCGTCATTTTGCAGTGTGTGACTACGTACATTTGCAGATGCTCCCAGACTTAATCAGGCTGCATTCTCAAAAGTTTATCACAAGTGGAGAACCCCACACATATAGATGCATTAAATCCATGTAGCCTATGAGACACCATCGGTTACCAGCAGTGTGCTGCAGAGCATTTATTATTTGCCCTGGTAATCTGTCACCCATGACTTGCTGTTACAACCAAGGAAAGGCATTGGGCCCCATATGCCAATGCAATAAGTGAACAGAAGTCAAAATTTGGTCTATGGATTCCCATCAATGTGCATCATTTCTATATACCATGGTGAAAACTTGTAACGTGAATCTCTTTAAGCTGGAGACTGTCTGTATACATGTACATAATACAGCCCTATGGGTATGTTTGTTAGTATAGATCATATAATTTCATATCTTTTGTATGCATTTTATATTTATGCACAAATGTAATTATTTCAAAACCATTTTCTAAGTGAACCAGTTTGCTCCTCATGCCCATGGGGTCTTCCCAGTACCTCCTACTACAACGGTACCAGCATTGAACCAACGTTCTCTTAAGTCCACTTAGATGGTGAGAAACTGTTTTTGTAAAGATAGATAGAGCACAAGTAAGTAAAATGTCTCCAAATCAGCATTCCTTGTCTGGTTTCACAACTACACAACCACAGAAAGATGAGCAAAACAAAAAATGCACACAGTGCACATGTAAACATGTGCATGCATGGACAAGTACATGTATCTAGACACACACATGTGCAAGCATGCACAAGTACATGTGTCTGTACATACACAACATGTACATACATGCAAGCAATGTCTGTGTATGTCTTTCTGTCTCTCTCATTTTTGTCTTAAAGATCCCTGAACTAAAAATCATAAAAAATTCACCATTTCCTCTATGTTTTGACAAAAGAATCAGCCATACCCCCCAGCCCTCAGTGAGTATCATAAAAGAATATGTGGAGCTTGTTTTTATATATTTACAAACCAAATTCTTTGTGGCTGTGAAGGAGACAAATTCTTTCGTAGGCAGTGGCTTTATGCAAAGCTTCCCTATTGTTCTTTGGGGACAATAATACACAATGCACACATTATATAACAAGGTACGTGTCGCTGGAGGGGGGGGAGGAGTGGACGAGGGATCTGTCTGTGTGGCAGGAAAGACAGCATGAATGAGTGGACTTCTTCAGAGATGATTTTCATTGCAAAAGAAAGGGAGAAAGAAGAGGGCCTAGATAGAATTTCCTAACGCCTATTCATAAGCAGCCGATGATTATAGCTCATGTAACAGTCCTCATGTAGGAATAGGATTTTAAAATTTTAAAGTCATTAAAAATCATTTTTAAGTCTTAAATGTTACCTCATCACAGAGTCCTTCCAGGTCCAGGGCAGGCTCAAGCCGTCTCATTTTCCTCTCTCGCTCTGTTCATCTACTGCAGACGACTGTATTGAATGTACAATTATAAAAATTGGTGCTTACTTTTCTCATTATCACCAACCGCTAGGGCATAAGCTGCAGCAGGTCGCAAGCGAATACTTGTCCCACTTCTGGATTTTGTAGCCCCCGGAGCAGTGCCTGACAGAGGCCAGGGGAATGGCAAAGCCATCACGAGTCAGTGAACAAAGGTAAGGTTTAGTAGCATTGAGGTAAGAGCCTTGGATCTCTGAGCAAAATGCCAGCCATACCTTGCCACTTCTACTTAATAGTTACAAGATTTTGGGCAACTTCAGTTATGTTCCTCCGGTTCGTTAATCATTGAGTGGGCAGGAGAGTGGTAGTTATTATCTCTTAGGTTTGTTTTAGGGAGATCAAACAAATTTATGGATATACAACAGTTAGGTCAGAGAATTTTTTTGGAAGATCTTTCTGCATACTGAGTTGTCCTGCTCTCCTACATTTTCCAACACTGCTTCTAGAATGATCACTGCTTCTTATCAAGAACTATGAAGAGTCTGATATTGTTCCCTACTTGTGAAGTAACAAGTTAGGGTCCCTCCAAATCAAATATGCTTGAAGAAGATATGAGACTTCTGTATCAGAAATAAGAGTCACTTTCTGATTCAGTAGCTAGAACATTATAACTTCCTCATGCCATTTTCCCAAACAACAATTCCCACAGCATGATATGTATAAGATGATATTCTGCCTCCAACTCACAATGTTTTGTATTGCAGGAGAGGAACCTAGTACTCAGAAAATTCTAACCTACAAGGTAGGCAACATGCCTACCTACCTTTGCCCCAAGGGAAACATTATTTTTGTCATATTATGTTTTAGCTCATTTGGGCTGATACAACCGAATTTCATGGACTAGGTATGTATTTATTAAAAAGAGAAATATATTAATTATGACATGTATTTTGTGTATTAACTATATCATATTTGTTATTATTATACAAAAATGTATTTGTTATTATATATTTTGGAGGCTAAGATCAAGCTGGTGTCTGGTGAGGGTTCACTTCCTGTTCACAGGCACTTGCATTCATTCTGCCCTCGTATGGAGGAAGGAACAAATGATCTCCCTTGACCTACTCTTGTGAAAGCTCTCATTCCATTCATGAGGGCTCTTTCTCATGACCCAACCAACTCCTGAAGGTGTCACCTCTTAATGCCATCACCTTGGGAGTTAAGACTCCAACATGGCTTTTGTAGGGACATAAGTAATCAGAACACAGCGTGCTGGATAACAAATTAAACTTTGCTGCACACAGAGACATAATCGCTGTTCTGCAAAGCTACTTACCCCACAGACATCGTCTGAAAGATGGTAAAGAAGAAAAGTCTCTGTGCCTCTGCACATGACTCACAGAGGAATACGACAGACCCCCAGAACATTCTCTCACAAAAATATCTGCGTCTGGTTTTTATGCAGTTTAGCTTCTGACCACTCTTCCCATGGATGTGCTTCGCTGGTTAACTGGGGCTTCAACTTGACTGAGTAACAGGATGCTAGGATAGCTGGTTAAACATTATTTGAGAGTTGTCTCTGAGGATGTGGTGGCCCAAGTGAAGCAAACAGTGCTCTTCACTGTGGCAGGGCATCGTGTTCCTGTTGAGAGTGGGAACAGAGTGGAAAGGCAGAGGGGTGTTGAGTCATTCTTCGTCGGACTGAGTGAAGACATTGCTCATCTCCTACACACGGTGTTCCCAGTTCCCAGGCCATCAGATCTGGATTGGAATCTGCATCACTGGTTCTCTAGCTGTCAGATCTTTACACTAACTGCACCATTGTCTTTCCGGAGTATCCCATTTGCAGATGGCAGATTACAGAATTCATGAGCATCTGTCAACACCTAATAACACACACACACACACACACACACACACACACACACACACACACACCCCATATATGTATACATATGTTGTGTGATATTTTGACCGAATTCTGACAGTAAAGTTTGCTTTGAGTCAGAGGTAGAGCTAGCTATTAGCTGACCAAAATTAACCATAGAGATTTTGCAAGATAGGACAGATAGGAGACAGGAAGTAGTCAGGTGGGATAGAAGGAGGATCTCAGCCCCTTTGGATAGAGGAACAGAAGAGAGAAAGGAGGCAACTGGGGCTTCTCCACTTCTCTGATCATTCAGGTTCTCACTGCTCCGATATCTGACTCCTGATTTCTAATTGATAAAGAATAATTAGATAGATGCTTCATATATACATACACACACATTTGGACTTCTTGGAAAAAGTAATGGTGAACAAATTGTTCAGAGAACCATGTGGCATATGGTAACAGACTCGGCTAGTCAGCTTGGATTAAAGGGCTTGCAGCCTCTGGGGAGAGACGCACTGGAGGCATTTGCCTTTGTATGAAGTGTCCAATGTTAAGCGCCTTTGCTGTGGGATGGTCTGTATGTCAAATCCGTTGCTCTGATTGGTCAATAAATATAACACTGATTGGCCAGTGGCCAGGCAGGAAGTATAGGCAGGACTAACAGAGAGGAGAATTGAGAGAACAGGAAGGCAGAGGGAGACACTGCCAGCTGTCGCCATGACAAGCAGCATGTGAAGATTCCAGTAAGCCATGAGCCACGTGGCAAGGTATAGATTTTTAGAAATGTGTTAGTTTAAGATATAAGAACAGTTAGCAAGAAGCCTGCCACGGCCATACGGTTTGTAAGCAATATAAGTCTCTGTGTTTACTTGGTTGGGCCTGAGCAGCTGTGGGACTGGCGGGTGACAGAGATTTGTGGTGATAGAGATTTGTCCTGACTGTGGTCCAGGCAGGAAAACTCAAGCTACACTCCTTCTTCTTTGTAAGATGTCATGTTTCTATGTTGCCTTGATAGTTCTCCCTCAATCGTTACCAAATTGTTCTGTTTTTTCCAAGCAGTGATAACTTTACTTCAGGCACCCTATAGTTTCAAACCTTTTCCCCAGAAATGTAGTTTTTAGGACAGAATATTGTTTTTGTCCCAGCCTTAGCCCACTGAGTCCTCCTGTGGCCAGTATCCCTGTGGTCTAAGGCCATTAAGCTACAGTGGTCATTATCTGTGTGGTGTTAGGTCACATAGAACAGTGTAACAAGAGAACCTAGGCAGCTGAGCCAGAGTTGAGTTGAATCCCCCAGTATATCACCAAGCTGCCTGGAATCAGGAGAGGGGAGGAGGCATCCCATTTAGGAAGGACCAGCCTAGATTTGGAATGTCAAAATAGTCCCAGAGCCAGGTGAATCTCTGAGTTTGAGGCCTGTCTGGCCTAGAGAGTGAGTTCCAGGACAGCCAGGACTGTTACACAGAGAAACCCTGTCTCGAAACACACACACAGAAAGAAAGAAAGAAAGAAAGAAAGAAAGAAAGAAAGAAAGAAAGAAAGAAAGTCTACTAAAATGATCCTGATACAATGTAATTACTTTATTCCAGTGTTCTATTTTTCATATTGAATAGTTATACTTATTTTTCTAACAGATGATGGGTTATTAAAGTGAGGAATTTTAATTTTTGGTTTTGTAGCCTCAGTGGGTACTCTGGGTCCTTAGGTCTGTAAGGGCCTAAAGGATATTGAGAGCTGTAGACACTTCTTTAAAAAATTCCTTTTTTCTTTCTTTTTTTTTTTTTAACTAGAACTCAATAGTGAAATATGGTTACAATAATACTATTAAAATGAACTGTGAATTGTGTGAAAAACAGAGAATCTAGTTGAAAGGAAATGATTATTGATTAGTTCTGTGTAGAGGAAACAATAGGTTTGAGGATAAATATTACATATTTCTTCAAAATACAATAATTGTGTATCACTTTAGAAAATTCAATAAGAGTTTAAGAGATTAATGTATGCTTCTTGTCTTGTTTCCCCCCTCTAATTGTATTAAACTATTTAGCAATGTTTTGACATTAATAGCTATCTATAGAATTATTTGATTGGATTATATTAAATTTTTTTGGTCTTAATGATGCTTATCAAATTATTTCATTAAAAAATCAGGCTAAACTTCCAAGTGCTGCCTGAAATGAGTAATGGCTTTACTAAAGTAAAGAACAAGAGTCAGCTCTTAAAAGTGTTGTCTTCTTAACCTTTGCTCAGACATGGGGCTATGAACTTAGGTGGCAGAGTGACCAGCGCCCCAATATTCTGGCGTAAGTGCTTGTATTTGCACAAGTTCGGCCTGCTAGTTTTACAAAGACAGCCGCAGAAGAAAGCGGCCGTGGATAAGCTGTGAGAGGCAGAATGGCATGGGTAATGAGGAAGTGCCTGTCTCGGAATCCTTGGTGACTCAATGGCATGCTTTCCTGCTGGGTTTTAAGTTGAGTTACAGCCTTGGTGCCAGTCTCTATGGCTCACCTTCCTTTGTTTTCTTCTCTCTTTGAATGCAAACCCCAGGAAGTGAAAGTTACAATTTGCCTTAACACACATTCCAAAGCCTTTTCACTTTATGGATACAGGGGATGGATTCAGAAGCTTCCGGCCTGGTGGTGACCACATTTTTTTGTTCTTTTGTGAACATCTTAAGTGAACTTTGCCCCAGACAAATTAGCCTAGGGCAAACTCTTGAAAGGATGGGATTCCAAGAAGGACACAGAACACAGGAAAGGGCATACTGGCTCGTTTCCATTTGGACTTCTCTTTGTGGCTCCTCGTTATTCATTTTCATGCACAATTCCCCCTACGAATGATAATGACTGCTTTATTTGTTGTGCATGTAAAATTTCTTCTGTCTATTTCCTAGTCTTTTTAAGCATTGTTCTACTTTATGGTCAAGGAATCCTTACTACTTCATAGGAAACAATATCAGTTTGTCTGCTTCAGGTTTTTATCTGAAATTGTTCTCCAAATTATCTTTAGTTAAAGTATCCTAATTTATGAAAAAACTCAGTTTCTTTAAGCAAATAATGACCCGTCCTGTTTCTGACTCAGTCTTTTTCTGGGAAAAGTTCCTCAACTGCAGGTACATTATTGGGATAACATGGTACAGATACTGTGATCGACAGTGTATATGTTGTGTGTATGTCTGGCTTTGATGGAAGGGAAGAAGAAATCTGCATTTATCTTTTGTTATCAATTGCCTGGTGAAGCACTTGTGCAAGAAAGCACATTGCTTGTTGAGTTGAATCAAAGTCAATCCTAATCCTATCTGAGAATTTAATAGGGTTAAGATAAACTGATATAATGACTTCCTTTTTCTCCATGAACAGTTTATCATCTTAAACACAGATTATTTTCATCTGTACTGTTATGATAATGTTTCAAGTCATGATTTCTGCTATTTCAATTCTTATTGGACATCATAGTCAGGCATGTTTTCAGAAATATGCGTATATATTTAGCTATATCATTACTTGGGATCCTTTGCAATCTACCCATTAGGAAGGTGTACAGTAGACCAATTTATACCCCTCACAGTGCCTCAAATGGTGCCTTGTACAGATCTGCTTGATGGCTGCTGATTTATGGGAAGATGTCAGCTGGAAGTAATTCTCACAGTTGATGCTGGGAGCTACTTTTGGCACATCTTGTGAAATCCGTATATAGATGATGGGTAAGAATGCATAGAATGTATATTTATCAGATTTGTGAATGACCCAAGGCTGGAATGGAGAACAAATTATTAGATGGCAGGATCAGAATCCTGAAACATTTTGACAAGTTTCCTTGAACAGGATGAAATTTAATAGGGATGAATGTAAAATTTTACCTTAAAACAAAAACTAAACTTTCCTGCTTGGCAACTGAGTGAAGACAGTTCTTAGTGTGGCCACACACATTGATACAATCTGGCATTTATTTGGAGAAGGCAAAGAAGAAGGCAAAAGTCTCCCCCCTTGGCACCTGCCAACCCCACCTGAAGTCCACGTAGAGTCAGGGTTCTATTTACATTTATGCATAGAATAATATGCTAAGAGACAGCTCAGAGAAAATATGTTGTTTTGTTTTGTTTTTAGCAGTGGAAATGCTATCAAAAGGAAAGGAAGTTCATCTGGTTCTACATTGTCTCAATCTTACCTAGGCTAACATTGGTTTTGAGAAAATTTAAGGACAAACACTTTGACCAACTATAAAGGAGAAAGTTTTCATGGTTCTCTCCTACTTAGGCTACAGGTTCCCAGATGAACACTGCGTAGCACAGACTTATTCCAGAAGAGGAAAATCCTCAATAAGGCAAAGGCTCACTTCAGCATCACTTAGAGAAGTGCTGCACATTAACTCCAAAAAATTGTAGCCCATCATTGACCATAGCTGCATGTCTCTAGAGGTGTTTGCAGTTGGAGCACAAGGCTATGTGAACATAAAGCTTTCATGATGGAGAATGAAGGTTTACCTAGTTGTCATGGCTACGAGGCCTGTGGTGTAGACAGCAGATTCAAAGGCATAGGATCTGTCTGGTCTTAACTTTCCTGTCTGTACAGAGGAGATTACCTTCTAGAAAGCCACACACATACATACACATAACCATCTGTATATGAACGTATGCGCTTGACTATAAGTGCTTATGTATGTGCACCTACATATTTACCCATATATAAATATTTATGTATATATACATATATGTGATAAGTTCACATATATGCAAATAGATAAGTAGGATGATTTTATACACTTTCAAAAGGGCTATTAAGAATATAAAACAATTTGTGATGGCTTAGTGGGTTAGAATGTTTACTGTTCAAGCATAAGGACCTAAGTCTGAATGCCCAGAACTCACATAAAAAAACCAAATATGGTTGGCATGTACCTGTAACTCCAACACTATGGGAGATGGAAACAAGAACATGGCTGGGAGCTTGTGTATCACCCACCTAACTCTAGGTTCAGACTCTGTCTCAAGAGGACAAAGGAGAGAGTTATAGAGCAGGATCTGGCTTCCACATGCACGCATAGGTGAGTGTACTCACATGTGGGGATACACCACATACACATACTGCATGCACATGTATATAGAAATGAATACTTTTAAAAGAATGGAAACCAGGTTTGTATTAGAGGAAATGACAGTAACCAAATAAAAGGAGGTTAACTTTACCCAGCATGGTCAGAGAGACATTTGAATAGATTACATTGTCTTAGGGTTTCTATCACTGTGAAGTGACACCATGACCATGGCAACTCTTATAAAGGAAAACCTTTCATTGGGTCTGGCTTACAATTCAGAAGTTTAGTCCATGATCATCGTGGTGGGAAGCATGGTGGCATCCAAGCAGGTATGGTGCTGGAAAAGGAGCTGGGAGTTCGACATCTTGATCTGCAGGCAGCAGGAAGAGACTATAATCCCACTAGGCCTGGCTTGAGCTTCTGAGACCTCTAAGCCCACCCCTAGTGACACACTTCCTCCAACAAGACCACACCAACTCCAAGGCCATACCTCCTAATAGTGCCACTCCCTATGGGCCAAGTATTCAAACACACAATTCTGTGGGGGCCACTCCTATTCAAACCACCACATATATGAAGGATGGAGAAAAATTGATACCAAGAATAGCTGAAGAAATAAGATTATAAGCACGGGTGGTATTTTTAAGGTTATCTGTTGTTACTCAGTTTATTCACTTTGCTTGTGTGTATGTGCAAGTGCATTGGTTTATCACGGAAAACATTGGGGATAGGACAAAGGGGACCCTTAGAAAACAAAAGAAGTCTAGGTGATTACAGACACTCCTTGATGTAGCCTGAGATAGTGTCGTCACAAACTCTTGATAAGTTGAAAATATGTTTACACACCCACAAAACATTCTAGTTAGCAACACAATATAGTGCAGTGTGCCTGTTTTTTGTCTTGGTGATCACCGGTACAGCTGGGCTCACTTCTGCTACCAAGTGTCTCCAAAGAGGACTCTACCACATATTACCAGCCTGGGAAAAGACCCAAATTTGAAGTTTGAAATACGATTGCTATTGAATGCATATCACACTTGTATGATCATAAGTTGCAAAAATCATCAGTTGAGTTATCGTAAGTCAGGCACTGTCTATATAGGAACCAAATCGTTTTAAGGCTTGGGTCCAAGAAATTTGCAAAGAACTCTTAGAAAAGACACGGTGTTTTTGCATTGGCCAAGAATGAAATGTGGAAAATAGTTTCCCAACTAACTCAATAAAGTTTGAGTACTGCATCAAGTTATAAACAGTAAGAAAGAATTGGGATAACAATTTGAGACAAAAATTTCTTGCATTCAAAAAAAAAAACCATCAATAAAACATTCAGGAGGTAAATACACAAGCCATGTGCCTTGCAGAGTGAAGCGTTTATTTGTAGAAGCCACGTTTCTTCTGGTAAGAGAGATGACAGAGAAGGTCTAGTGACGAGTGCTGAGCAAATGGCCCAGCTGTGTGCATGTTGGCATGCATGTTTTCTCAGTCCTGAGAGAGATGTGAGGAGATAAAACAGGTCCAGCTGGGCCGGCTTTGCAAACCCAATGGAAGGGCTAGAACAGCTAAGAGCAAAGAAAAGTGTGAGAACAGGGAACAGAGGAGAGAGAAGAGGGGTAGCTGAGTGTGCAATATTAGAAGGGACCTGGACAGAATTGAAAGAAAGATGGGGAAGGCAGACTGAGTTTCTTATGATTCAATTTCAGAAAGAATACTTACTACAAACTTAGAGATTTACGGTGGGAAGATACCGGAGGACTCAGTGTGTCACAAGATCTAGGGATGCCAACACAAAGCTGCAGATGTCTTACTCGATGTGATTCTCAGAAAATGAAGACGTGTCACGCTGTCTCCTTGTTCAGGTGGTATATGGTCCTTCTCCTGTGTCCTTTTGTGAAAACTGGCAGGAATACAGCAAGCTTGTGATGTGCTATTGCCTATTTTGGAAGGATTATGGTATGTATGTATGTATAGATATATATGTATTATTATTATGATTATTATTATGATTATTATTATTATTTTTGCCAACTGGTGGACTACAAAATGCTTGCCTGGTGTAGCTCAAATCTCTGTGGAGATTGTTGCTGGGCTTCAAGGCTGAGGGATGTTCAAATGAAAGTTGAACATGATCCACTGGCTTTCACGTTGCTTTCCAGATTCATAACCAAAGCTTCCGTGAAACCATTTCTCTAGGTGCCATACACCTGCACATTTTAAATTCCAGGAAACCCATTCAACACAGTGAAATTAAGTAATAATTGAAGTGGATACTAGCTACTTCAGCACAAAAGGTTTTATTTTGGTGTATTTTTAGCACTTGATACAATACAGTGATGTAAAAGTACTAAATCATCAGAAAGAAAAAATCAGTAGTGTTGTAAAGGATGTGAGAAGGGAGAAAAGAACAAAAGCCTTTTCTCCAATCAAATGCAAATGAAAATGACCCACAAGATTGTGAAAACAGTCTTTGTCCTGACAATGAACATTTTCATGCAGTGACATCCATTTTTGAGACTCATTAGCAAACGCTGTGATTTTGCTTATTTTCTCTAGCAGTGTCTGGTTAGTTCAAATTGATTAGGAGACCTCTGATGTGGGAGAGCGAATCACTGAACTACCCCAGGTATTCCTGTAATTGGTTATCATGCTTAATTCCGAATGTTTCAGCACAACCAATTTATCCTGGACTAGATTTCCCTCGCCTTGCCTTTGTTACTGTTGCCAGCAACATTGTCTGTTTTCAGGGACCAAAGGGAGAGAGAAGGAGAGGGAGGAGAGAGGGGAGGAGAGAGAGGGAAGAGAGAAAGGGAGGAGGGAGAGGGGATAGGAGAGAGAAGAGACAGAAGAGAGGAAACAGAGACAAAGAGACAGAGATAGAGAGAGACACACAGAGAGAAACAGAGACAGAAAGAGTGTGTGTGTATATGTGAGACACAGAGATAGAGAGAGACAGAGACAGAGAGAGACAGAGATAGAGAGAGACACACAGAGAGAGAGAAAGAGAGAGAGAGAGAGAGAGAGAGAGAGAGAGAGAGAGAGAGAGAGAGAGAGAGAGCAAGTATTCACCTTTTCTGTGTTTTGGTTCCAAAAAGGCAGATTAATGAACTGATGGATTCATTCAGAGAATTTTATCTATAGTAGTAATTGGAAATGAAAGAAACGAAAACATCTGTATATTAGTCTATAATGGGTATTCATTCATTGCAAACTGTTTGGGTCATTCCTTGTAAACCAGTTCCCAGCGATTTGGGTTTCTGTTTTCCCCTGTTAGTTAGGGCTGTAAGCTGAAAGATCAGCTCTCTCACCTCTCTCACCCTGTCATGGCGTTGGCTGACCTTCCTGTATTCAACCTACTCATTCCTAGGATCATCAGAAATAAACGGACAAGAACAGAACAGAATCCAAGTCCACATCACTCTCTTCATTGTCCGGCAATCCTTAAGACCTGAGTGAATGGCTGATGGTGCTGGTGTCCCAGACTGCAGTCTGGGCACACATTCTGTTCTCTCTAGTTTCTCTCCCACAGCCCAGAGCATTCTAGAGTCTGATAATGAGAAGTGGGGCCCTGGTGGGGGTGCTGGCACCACGCCCTCTTCCCCTTCATGGTCACTGCAGAACCATGGGAATTCTATAGCCTCAAATGGAGGCGATGAGAACCTACCTTTCATATCCTAGAGTCAGGGAAGAATGTAAAAAGAGGTGAGCTTTTTCTAGGCCACCCCTGTTAGAGCTTGTACATGGCTACAAGAGCTACTATCAAGTAAGAAATGCCTCCTCTCTGTTCATTCCATAAGAGATCCTTCAGGCATAGAAGCAAATCATGAATTGGTGCAAACTTCAATTTCTGATGAGGATTTTCAACTATAATCCTTGTTATTATTATCTTCAAAGTTTGTAAATCCTCAAATAAAGTATATTTACAAGTCTGTACTGCTAAAGAAGAGGAAGGATTAAATTTCATCTAGTAGGGTTCTCCACTGATGCAGTTTGCTGGTTGCTTTTAGGAAAAATATAAAACAAGCAAGAGCTCCTGATGCTAGGAGGGACCTTTGGAATAAGTTCAGTTAGCATTCATTTTCCAGATGAGGGAGGTAAACAGAATTCAGGAGACTTTTGAGGGCGAGATCAGCTCATTGGCAGGGCTACTCCATGTGTGGAATGTCACTCACAGGAAAACAGTTTTATTTTTCTCTGTATTCCCCTATCTGGAATATTCTGTCTTACAGAGTCATTGGATTTTTTTTTGCTTTTATGGTGATAATTAGAATTACTAATAACAACACACAGTAAATGTAGTAAATGCTAAGGAGTGAGTGACGTCTTTCATTTTTCAAAATTCATTTAGTGCTAACAAAACCGCTCCTGTGTGATTTTTGAACATTTGGGTGCTCACAGAAAGCAAAGATCTGTTCTTCTGTGGCAAAGATCTGTTTTACAGTTCTTCGTATTTACTGCGAGCACTTCAGTAAACTTCTGCAAATCATCATAGAGGGTGAATGATAAGGAGTGGCGTCTTTCATTCCTCAAAATTCATTTTGGTGTCTAACAAAACCACTCCTATATGACTTTTTAGCATTTGGGTGCACACAGAGAGCAAAGATCCATTCTTCTGTGGCACAGATCTGGTTTACAGTTCTTCATATTTACTATCAGCACTTCAGTAAACTTCTGCAAATCATTATGGAGGGTGAGAATTAATTTTGAGAAAAGTAGCCACTGGCAATGTTCACATAAAAGTGTGAGGAAAACATTCCAAATGGGGGTTTTATAGTCACTGAAGGAAAAGCTCTTCTGTTATATTAGAGCTGCCAAAAGAATTCAGAACTCAAAAGATCCAAATGACAGCAAAGCGGATTGAAGCTGCTCTTCTCTGCACATTCTCTCTTCTTTATGCATTCAGGGCTCCACATCAAGAAAACTTATATGCAAGGGGTGCAGAGCAGATCCAATTATACAGAGCTCCAGCTAATGTCTGACGCTTTTAAGTACTTTTCAGAATATCTGTAGATCGCTATAGAGCCACCTCTCAATGTCTCAAAGTAATGAGAAAAGACTTGGAATACATTACCCCCAAGCCCATAGAAGGAAGTAATTAGCATTCATTACCAATTTTATTTCAATAGCTAATTGTACTTCACACTCATATATTGATACAAAAACCGGACAGTTGAAAAGCATTAATGATCATTTATTATATGAATATGGGGAGAACACTTGAAGGAAAGTTTTGTGTTCTAAAGAGTCTACAACAGTTTGCACACAGTTTGAAGGGATGCTGCGATCCATTCAAAACTAGACTTTAGCACAGGCTAGTGGAACAGGGATACGGATCTTGGTGCCTTAGGAACAATGTTGATTAAATTTGAGGGTTAAATGAAGCAGAGAAGCAGTGGCAGTGTGTAAAAGTGGTGCTAGAATCTGTGGTGTGTGTGTGTGTGTGTGTGTGTGTGTGTGTGCGTGCGCACGTGTGCATGCACACTGTTACACCTGGGGTGTGCCTAGAGAGGAGTAGGCTTCTAGAAACACTAGTGTGAGTGTTCATCAAAAATGCTCAACGGTGCAAATTTGTATCCTAGGATCTTCTCTGTGACTTGGAAAGAATACTCCAGTTTTATTTGTTTGAAAAAGGACTATAGGTGTAGATAAAATTAACCCTTCTCCTTTTTATTTGTTTTGAGACCAGATCGATGGCCTGGAACTTGCTATGTGGCTCAGGATGAGTTTGAACTCCTGTCCCTTCTGTCTCCCTTTTGTATCTCCTTTATGACCTCTTGTATCACTTCATCATCAGGACATGGAAAACAGAAGTGCATTCCATATCTTCCCCTGTAGAAATGCTAATGTTTTGGAGCCCTCTTATAAGTCAGGCATCATACTAAAGTTTTCACCTACATCCTGAGATTCAGCAAGAAACAGAAAGCATGCAAAAGATAGAAAATCCACCCCCCCTTTCAGGTTTGTGTGAGATGTTCTTATGTCTTTTAGGCCTGCAGGGCAAAGGGAACTCGAAGCGAGAAGTTGACTGTGAGAAACTTGAACTGACTGAAGAGCAATCAGTGAAGCAGAGCAATCCCCTCAAAGATGCAGAGGGAAGAAAGCATGTGCTTTCCCTTACATCTCCTTCCTCCGTGACATTTTGTGCTGTGGTTTTCTATTGGCCAAACGGGACCAGTAGCTGGAAAAAAGCAAGCTCCTTGGCACAGTCCACTGTACATTGACTTTTGAGTGGACAGATCAGGGCAGAAAAGGAGGGATCAGGTAAGAAAAAAAAATAGGTAAGAATGCATTCTTTATCTCATTTCCATAATGCATGGAAAAGACTCAGCGCAGTGACCTACTAGGAAGAGATGCTCCCTGACCTGTTGAACTTCCTGCAAGTTGTACAATGAGCTTCGTGGTTCCAGCTTTGTCGTCTGTCATCATTGCTGGGGTGGGCTTTGGGGGCCATAGGAGTTTTTGATTCGTTTCTGTTCTCATAACCCCTCACCCATGTTTTTGTAAGGAACAGCAACGAAACTCTGATTCACCAAGTTTGACTTTGGTGTTTGTTGCTTTTGCTTTGGTCTATTGTTGGCTCCTTGTCTGAGGTGAGGAGACATTTCTTCACATCTCCCCAGGAGCACTGTCACTCAATACTAAGGTATCTACAGGTGGTAAGTGAGAATAGGGAGGTTTCAGGGCTCCTCTGGGTTTGTAATGAGGATGTGGTGCTCCTTCAACTCCAAGCAACTTACAGAGGTTGCTTCCCCAGTTCCTTCTGTAGGAATCTCTCTCTTCATGTTTTACTGCCTGTTGATTCAAAACCATGGCCTGTGCTGTACCTGTGACTGGTAAAATCTAGGACTCCGCTGAGCATTGCTCCAAAGGGAAGTTGTAGTGAGAACGTGGTCCCATAAGCTCTTCACCCAAGCGCTGTGCCTCTGAGAAGAATTTTGCATAAGGAAGTCTCCACATTTAGGAATGTAGCCCCAATGGTAGATGGACAAAGGGCATGGAGATGTGAGTTTTATTAGCTCCATTTTCAGAAAAGGATCTGCAGTTCTAAGCTGCTTAAAACCTTGGCAAATTTGCAGCCTTAGCTGGGAATCAGCCCTCAAGTGCAGGTTTTGGCTCTTTCAATTCTGTCAAAATCTGTCTCTTTTCTTTCAGACAATTCAATCTGATTTCTACTTTACTGGCTTCTTTTTATCCAGAAACCATTGAATTTTTTAAAAAGTTGTAAATGATTCTAAAATCCACTTGGATGAGGAAATGTATGAGAAATCCATAAAAAAGAAAGGAAGGGAAAAAAAGTTAGAGAGGAATGCTTTCTGGAATTAAACCATAGTAGGATGCTGTAGTAGTTGAAACTGTAGAGGAATACACAGATTAACACAGTGGACTAGGACTTTTTGCTGTTGATCTGCATAAGTATGAATTATGTCATTTTAATAGTGGATAAATTTTAATAGTAGATGAGAAATTATGTCATAGATGAGTTCCAAAGACATTGAATCTTATAATAAGAGAATTGAAACGGTGAGCAGAAAATATAGAATATTTTTATAATTTTGATCAACGTAGAGCATTTATAAGTATGTTCTTCATTAAAGGCAGGAATATCATAACGTACATAAAAATTAAGAATGTTTTTTCCATGACAATTAATAGACAATCACCAGGAAAAAATACCTGTAAAACACGTGGAATAAATAAACTATAATTTTTAGTATGTGAAGAAAAAATACAGAGAAAAGGTGAAAAATAGATTCCAGAAACACAAAAATCTTTTGATCTAATTTTCATTCTTAAAATGTGATGAGTACACCTGTAACAATTAACAATATCAAGGTAGGCAAAAATGGGTAGGGGGTGAATTTCTGTTTCATATTACTCTAGTCAGAGTCAAAATTTCATTTTTTTCTGGAATGTTATTTGGTTCGTATACCAAACTTTTAATTTTAGGAAATTCTCCTCAGGATATAGTTCAATAAACACATAAATCACATGGAGATAAACATTGCAGTGTTATTTATAATAGAAAAGAGTGACAAAAGAATAGCTAACTATTCATAGCCCAAGGATAGCTAAATCATTTATATACATTTATAAAGGGGTCTAGGATTTAGCCACAAGAAGGCATGCATACTTATTGATATAATGATAAGTTTTTAG
The DNA here is from genome assembly GCF_049852395.1 of Peromyscus maniculatus bairdii. Lineage (NCBI taxonomy): Eukaryota > Metazoa > Chordata > Mammalia > Rodentia > Cricetidae > Peromyscus > Peromyscus maniculatus. The sequence continues at coordinate 25,944,150 of NC_134866.1, read as the reverse complement.
TGACAAAGCGTCATTTTATTATTTATATTTTATATAGCATTTATTATTTATATTAAAACTACTATTTTACTAAAAGCAACTTATTTAGAACAGACTAGCAAGATGATGGACTAAAACGCAAACCATGGTTGTTCTGTGACTAGTACTATTTTGAAATGACCTTTACATAGTTTCTGTCTCTCTCTGTAATTTGTAATGTGTATGCTGTGCATCAATAAGAAAAAAAACACCGAAGTCTATTAGGAGAAATGAAGTTAAATGTGTAGTTCATCACTACACAGCATGTAAAGACTAGTTTTTAGGATAAACAACTCTCCGTGTGTTTGAGTTTGTGTGGACACTGCAGTAAAAAGCTAGAATGAACCAAGCAGAAGAGAGAAGAGAGTGCTTTGTCCTAACTTGTGCTCAGGAGCTGCAGAGGGAGCGAATGCCACCTGATCCCATTTTGCACTGGGGCATGTCCACATCCTGTGCCCAGGTTTGCAGTTGTCTGGTTCAGAAGAACACAGTTTGCCTCGCAGTCCCCATAGCACTGTGGTCTACAACGTGGTCTACAACAGAGATACCAGAGTAGGCAGAGTGGCAGAAGCCGGCCATAGCTAGACAATTGTCTCCCTGGTCGCAAGGCTTGAACAGTTATACTCAGGAGAGCAATTCAATTTTGAACAGATCAATAGATGTTGATGCAGATAAAAAAAAATGAGGCACTCGGGAAGGGCTGTTGAGAAGCCTAAAGACTTGGGCTCAGGGAAAAGGCAAGGTCACCCGGAAGAGTTCTTACTCTCAGACTTCAGGAAATGTATTAGATTTAGAGTGATATTCAGAGTGTCACTTGTTCCACTGATAGGGACCAATAAACTACCTGGAGTGTGCAGGTTGTGGCCAGAATGGCTGTTCTTAAGAAAGGAAGAGATCCAAGACTCCCTGTCACTCTGTACTACTGCCTGTTCTCCACTGACAGTCACTCTTGGCTCCTGGGTCTCCCTTTGGTACTCTCCCCCAAACTGAAATCATCTTTCTCCTCTGATTACAGTACTCCCAGCATGTAGGGAATGGTGGTTTGTACCTTTAAACCCATCACTTGGGAGGCAGAGGCAGAGAGGCAAATGGATCTCTGAGTTCAGGGCCAACCTGGTCTACAGAGTGAGTTCCAGGACAATCAGGTCTACACAGTGAAGCCCTGTCCCAGAAAGTCAAAATAAAGTAAAAGACTCCCAACCTAATTCTACTACAGGCAGCATATGCAAACTATATTATATAAGAGCAGGCGATGTGGACACTGAAGTGGATGAATCCTTACCTGCTCTGCATGAGGTCTAAGGATTTCTTACAAATGGATTGGCATTAAAAAGAAAAAGTCTTCTTTTCCCCAAGCTACTTTATATAATTCCTCTTCCTTCTATTTCAGGGACAGAAACATAAAATACCTCCTCAAAGGTAATTTGTTCTCTCCGTTTTGGTGCAGGAAGTGGGGGAGGTCACCTTTGGTGTGCAAGAAGACTCCCAGATGCTTCTCCAAAGGGAAGAGATCTTTCCCGGAGGTTACAGATCCCCATGTGGTGGTAGGGATTGGCTCACTGTTTCTTTTCTTATTTTTCTCCATGCCTAACAACTGAATAGTGTTAAGGCTTGAGGAGTGGCGAGGTCTTCCCAGATCATTCTTCTGTTGTCAAAATTCTTTTTGAGAATTTCATATCTGAGGAGGAAACTATATTTATATCATTTCCACGTTTCCTCTCCCTTCTTCAACTTCTCCCCTTCTTGTTCCCAGATTCATGATTGTAGCTAGAGTTTTCCTGCCTGACCAACGGTCAGGACAAATCTCTGTCACCTGCCAGTCCCACAGCTGCTCAGATCCAACCAAGTAAACACAGAGACTTATATTGCTTACAAACTGTATGGCCATGGCAGGCTTCTTGTTAACTGTTCTTATAGCTTAAATTAATCCATTTCCATAAATCTATACCTTGCTATGTGGCTTGTGGCTTACCAGCATCTTCATATGCTGCTTGTCATGGCGGCGGCTGGCAGTGTCTCCTTCCGCCTTCCTGTTCTCTCAATTCTCCTGTCTGTTAGTCCCACCTATACTTCCTGCCTGGCCACTGGCCAATCAGTGTTTTATTTATTGACCAATCAGAGCAATTTGACATACAGACCATCCCACAGCACTTCTTGTGTGATGACTTCTGTAATTATTATTGTTATATGTGTACAGCCTACTGAGTGTTTAATGTGGCTTGTATGTACACGAGTTGGGACTGGTTAATCTATCAGGGGTCTTGTTCCTGGAAAAACTGATTCTCCCTCTCCTACAGTCATATAATGCTTATAAATAGTTTTATCTAGGGGTGGGGCCCTTTGAAAATTTCCCATTCCCCAAAGGCATGTTGACTTGTATGGTCATTATGCAGGTCTTGTTTAGGGTACCATGTTGTTGAGATTTCATGGGTGCAGCCTCTCTCATAGCATCAGAAGGTGCTATGCATGTGCCAAGGTCGAAAAGTGATAAATAGTTCTAGCCCAGGCATTTTCTGATTCTCCGGGATTGATCTGTAGGGTGGGTTCATTTTTATCTCTGATGGGGCTGCTGTGTGGGAACTTAGTGGGTAGTCATGAAAGCCTCCATGCTGAGCACTAGGATTTCTTCTTTAGGGTTATTTATAAAATTGAAGGCAAATGGTTGGAACTAGAAAAAAATCATCCTGAGGTAATCCAGACTGAGAAAGACATATGGTATATACTCAGTCATAAGTGGATATTAGCTGTAAAATAACTATGCTAAAATCCACAGACCTATAGAGACTAGGTAACAAGGAGAATTCATGGGGGGATGCTTGGATCTCCCTGGGAAGAGGAAATAGGAGATATTTCATGAGTGGATTGCAGGCGGGTTGGGATGGGAACATGAGCAATCAGGTTGAGGTGGTTGTCGAGGGAGAGTGGTGAAAGAGACTACTGGAAAGGGGGAACATTTTGGGGTCAGGTAAAAACATGGCCCAAGGTAATCCATAGGGATGACCCCAGCTAAGACTCCTAGCAATAGCAGATACATAGCCAGAACTGGCCATCCCCTGTGACCAGATTGGTGCCTAGCCCAATTGTCATCAGAGAGACTTCATCCAGCAACTGACGGAAACAGATGCAGACCCACAGCTAAACATTAGGTGGAGTTCAGGGAATCCTGCAGAAGAGAGGGAGGAAGGATTGTAGGAAGCAGAGGGGTCATGGACATCACAAGAAAACTCACAGAATCAACTAACCTGGGCTCACTGGGGCTCACACAGACTGAACCAACAACCAGGGAGCCTGCATGAGACTGACCTAGGGACTCTGCATGTATGTTAGGGTTGTGTAGTTTGGTCCTCTTGTGGGACTCCTAACAGTGAGAACAGGGGCTGCTCAGACTCTTTTGCTGGCTTCTGGGACCCTACTCCTCATACTGGGTCACCTTGCCCAACCTTACTACATGGGGAGGTGCTTAGTCTTACTGCAACTTGATATGCCATGTTTTGTTGATACTCATGGGAGACCTGCCCTTTCCTAAACTGAAACAGAGGAGTGGATTGGTGGGTGGGAAGAGAGGAGGGTTGGTGGGGGGACTGGGAAGAGAGGAGAGAGGGGAAACTGTGGCTGTTAAATAAATAAGTAAATAAATAAATGAAATTATTTAAAAAAAGAAAATGAATCAATGAGGAGGAGGTGCTACAAATGGATGGACTGTGAAGAGAGACAGGCGGGACAATGGTTTATCAGAAAAAAAAAACAAAATAAAAGAAACTTAAGGGAAAAAAGGAAGAACATGTACTGAAAACAACAACAGACAAAAGAATCGAGGAAGAGGAATTAGGTAACAGGTAGAGGAGAAACTGGCTTAGCTTTCCTTCTCTACTGCTAGGCTTACGATGGACGGAGTGTCCTACTCTATGCTTATCTTAATACAAATGAGGAAGCCAGGCTCAAGAACTCAGTTGACTTACTCAAAGCCATTTTATTTCTCAGCTTATATATTTGAGTGTGGAATCCAAGTCGTTCAACCACCAAGGTTGTTTCTTGCTTTTTGTTTTTGTTTTGTTTCTTTCTTTCATGCATTTATGTGTATGCTGTGCATGCATCTGTGAATTTGTGGTTCCGTGTATGTATGCACATGTGTGGAGGTGCACGTGCAGATGTGTGCAGGTCAGAGGTTGACATCATGTGTCTTCTTCCAGTGCTTTCTGTTTTATCCACTGAGGTAAGGTGCTGTGGGGATGGATCCTTTCAGCCAATGGCTTCGTGGTAACAAGCCCTAGAGCGTGGTCTTGTCGGCCTGTGACCCCTTAAGAGCTGAGGAGGAGGGTTTGCACACGCTCACTCTTGGGTGGTCCAGCCAGATCAAGTGGGGGAGATTGGCTTGCAGTTGGTCCCCCTCGTCCTTGGGCAGAACGGCAACTTCGGCAAATGCTGGATCAGCAGTGGCATTCACTTGTTCTGTATTTGTGAGTGTCATCCCCGTTTTATTTCTTAATAAATGTCTTCTTTCCAGACATCCGCGGGTTTCTCGCATTAGTAGAGTCGCTGACTGAGCAGGGAGCTAATGGATCTGGGTCCAGCTACCCAGTCTGCTCCAGGGAGCCCTGTCTCTTGCTCTAGATCCCTGGGATTAAAGATGGGTTACCATGCCCACTCCGCTTTTATGCGGATTCTGAGGGTCGGAACCCTTGTCCTTATTTTTCCACAGCAAGTGCTTTATCCACGGAGCCACGCTCGTCAGCCATGGAATATCCTTTCTTCCTGTCTCTTAGATTTGGTACCTGCTATTTTCTTTGGTTGCTCATAAAATGTAACTTTCTTTTTTATTAAAGCAGAAACTTGTCTTTAGTAAAGAGTCTTTCCACATGAGAGGACTCCACTGTTTAATAATGAAGATGACCATCCAAATAATTGAACAATAATCCATGAGGGGCACAAATAGCAGATGGGCAGTGATGACAACAGATATTCTTCTGCAAAATTTTCATGTTAGATACATGTATCTTTTGTCAGAAAAATCAGGGGAACAGTTATGAAGAGACACCTTCAGAAATGAGCCAGTATTTTTTTTTTTCTATCAAGTTTCATCACTTTGCATTTAGGCAACTACACAAGCAGGACTGATAGCAAAATAGCAGACACCAAGTGAAAGGGGAAAAAAAAAATGAAGCAGGAGAGAATAATTCCCTGGCAAGAAGTGCTGTTGGATGATGCTTCAGCTGGTGATCCATTATGGTGGTTAGGAGGCCAGAGAGGACCGTAGATCTCCGAGGTCCATAGGGGCAGGAGCAAGGAAATAAGATGAAGCGAACGCTTGGACAAATGAAGTGCCTCAACAGCCCAAAAGTGGCTGATGGATGTTCCCACACCTCGGAAGACAGATCTCCCGGCAGGAGAATAAAAGGTGCAAGGAGCCCTGCCTGCTGGAACCACACAGTTAGAGAAACTGATCTACTAACCTCCCGATTCGGGAGTTTATAATGCACCGTAAAAACTCCCGTCTCTGGGCTAAAACCTGGCACTACTACACTTAACTGCGTTTTATTGCCATTGTTCAAATCCCCGATTCACTGTTACTTTTTCTTAAGTAGAATTGCTTCTATTTTCAGTAGTGCAGGTGCCAAGATGTTTTGTGTAAAAAAAAAAAAAAAATTCCACAGAGAATGGATTTGATTTTGAAAATGCAGACACTGGATTTCAATTCTTAAGTTGCAATGCTCGAGTAGGCACGGAGGACGTTTTTGATTAAATCGTGACTATGTTCAGGCTATTAATCCCAGCTTGGATGGCGTCTGTAGATACAGAAAAGCATATGAAAAGCAGAGATATTCAGAGTTCCCGATGGGTGAAGGTCATCCTGTGGGTAGCTTCCCTCTCTGGCTTTGTAACAAAATTTTGAGAAGCTTTACACACTGGTTGAATATCTCTTATCCTAGGTCGTGGAGAACTGAAGAGTTCTGAAGTTTGGATATTTTTTGATTTTGAAACGTTTACATAAATATAAGATACCTTGGGGGAATACCAAGTTTGTCTCATATATGCCTTGTATGCATATCCTAGTGGTAATTTCATACGATATTTTTAGTGTGCCTGTGTTTTGATTGTGCCTTGTCACATGTAATCAGGTGTAAAAATTTCTACTTGTGGCATCATGCTGGCATCCAAAAACATAGATACTAGAATATTTTGGAGACCAAAATTTCAGGTTAGGGGTGCTCTGCCTGGATGCAGTGGTGATTTCATCTGCTCTTGGATGGGGCAGGGATATGATAGTTGTTTTATAGAAGAGCTTGTTGCTACTTTAGAAAACAAACATACTCAACAACAGATAGTGCTCACGTGTGTATTTCGAACATTTCAGTCACGAATCTTCCAATGCCTTTATCTGACACAATTTTATTTCAGCGCTTGGTTATAGTTTGTGATCTGTCAGTTCCATACTAAAATAAAATTAAACACACTAGATTGCTTCTTAAACTAAGTAACTGCACACAGTCAAGTTCAGAGCTAGAAATAAGACTCTGGTCACTCTACCTTTGTCTGTTTTCACCACATAATCCTCTGCAATCACAATCAATTGTAATGAACTGATTCTCGGTATCTATTCACATTTCCACATACTGACCTTTCCCTCTGTACCCAAGGAACTTCACAAAGTGTAAAAATCCCAGCTCCCACCATGAAAACTAAAGTTCAAGTTAAAAGCAAAACAAAACAAAAACAACAACAACAAAAAAAAAACCCAAAAACAAAAAACCCCACAATCGTTTTGTTAAGCCAAAGCAATAATTTCTGTTTTCTAGGATTTCTTTCTAGAGAAAGGTCATTATGATAGTTCAGCCAGTCTCGTTATTTTAAAAGTGAAATAGTACTTATTCTTTAGTCTATGATTTTAACATTTTTAATTTTTGAAAATTTCATTCATGTATCCAATGTATCTTGGTAAAGTCTATTCCTGTCTCTCTCCTTCCAACTCTTTCCCGGACATCTCCCTACCAGCTGTTGCTGTTCTTCAGCTTGGCTCTGATTGGTGCTGCCCATATACACTTAGGTACGAGGTCCTCCACTGCTGTATGGGCAACCTACCACTGACCACCGCTGCCATCCTAATCTCAGCAGCCATCAGGTCCTCCACTAGGGGTGGGGCATCAGGAGCCCCTCCCACTAGGGGGCGGGGCATCAGGAGCCCCTCCTACTAGGGGGCGGGGTATCAGGATCCCCTTCTGTTTTTAATGGTGAACTCTTTTACTTTGACTCCGCAAATTACGGGATGCCACTTTGAAGCCTTCTGGGCTTCCCATTTGTGCTGCTTAGCTATGGCAGTCGGTTGAATTGCAGCTGGTGGGCCGTTGCTCTGTCAAGTTTTCTGAAGTGCTCCTATAACAAGGGCTTTAACCAAGACCTGTCTGTACACTGTGCCCCTGGAACATATAAAAACGATGCTCTATTTACTGCGGACAATAACATGTTGGAAGAGAGATGGATTGTTTCTTGCACAATCAGTGTGAGCAGCTAAACATGTTTCTTTGCACATGTTTTCCCCATTCCCACCCCCATCCCACTCCCTGCCAGTCAGAAGGAGCTATGTAAGTGAAAACTATCAGAAATAAGAAAATATGTGTATTTGGAAGATGCCGTGTTGAAATACGGGGTAAATGTGGTGGATCCACACAGGGAAAGGCACTGAGGAGATAAAGTCCACCAGGTAGGCAGGGTCCAGATGTGTAATGGCTGTGAAGGCGGAGTGAGGGCCAAGAGGGGAACTGAGGTGGGTAGATGGAGCACTGACGGCCAAGGTCTCAACTGCACACAGACCAAACCTCTACCACGCTGCTTCGGACCCCATTGTGATCCTGTAATTCGTTACCACAGCGCCCAGCAGCGGCTTTCCAGGATTGTAAAGCGACAGCTTTGAAGGAGTTGAAGCCATTGCCGAGTTTCCTAATGGTAGGACTCACCCTTGGGGAGGGGGGTGTAAATCCCTCCAGACTCATCGGCAATGTTTCCTTTCTTGGCTTTTTAAAATGCTCCCGTCATCCCCAAAAGACTTCTTGATGAACAAGTGTAATAGTATAAAAATCGGGATTAAAACAACCCGATCCGTGTCCCACATTTACATTTGAGCCTGAACCCTCAGAAGCATCTTCACTGGCGAGGCTTCCAGGCCCCATGCTAGGTCTGAGGAGACAGGGGCTCTTGGCTCATCTCAAACTAGGCCATGTAAGTGCCTGTCTAGGACGACTTCAAAGACATCTGGGTTTGGTGCTTAATCTGGTCTGCCCGTGAGAGGCTTGGCATTTACACCTTCTCAGACAAAACTGCGTGTGTGGATGCGTATTTAGATTCTGTATAATGGTGTGCATGTCTTTCTTTCTTTCTCTCATTTTTTTTTTTCAGTTTATGCTTTCAAGAATCAACGAAGAAAGCTCTGTTATTTGATCCCGCTGATGTTCGCTTTCAGACAGCTGCCACCAGCACTGCTTGGCCACTTCCTTTTTATTTCCCATTCCCTTTTAACTGTCTGCCTTACTTTGATATGATTTCGTCTCTCTCTGTAATGGCAATGAGAGAGGATGTTTTTTCCCAAGGCCATGGCATGAGACGCCTTTTAATTCATTTTAGGTTTATTACCTAGCAAATTTAAGAATGGATTAGGGTTCTTTTTTTTTTTCCTCCCCCCGGGCTACATATACGTTAGACACATTGGAAGGCCAAGGGGACACTAGATCATATGCTTGCTCGACAGACCCTTTCTACATCTGAATTGGTTGTCAAAGGTTTCGTTTCTGGGTCTGCCGCCTTTCTGCTTTGTGGCTCTGGAAAAGCCACATAATCTATCCGCTCTCTGACTCGTTCTTTATAAAATAGTAAAAAGAATATGATTTTACCTTTCTTCATCTCCCAGGGACGCCATGAGCTCTCAGATAAGGTGTGAAGCTTGCTTCGGGTTTTGTGAATTCCACCCAAGCCTGCCTTTAAAAATATTTTAATACCGAGATATTAAATGGAGAACACATTTTGTTTTGGTAAACAATGTGTTTTTAAAGAAACAATATTTCCATCCCACAGTGACAGTTTAATTTTTTTTCCCTGTGACTTCTGGATCTTCTTTTTAACATGTGATTTAACAATATGTTGCATCTTGACAGTGTTATATATATATATATATATACACATATGTATTTCTTGAGAAATCTGTAAAACTTTGCTGTTAATTTGAACCCAGGGAGTGAATCTAGTTCCCAAGTGAATACTACTGCCATTGGAACCTGATGTCGCACGAACAAGGCACAGAAAAGAAATCACAGGTAATGCTGCTGCTGCAGAGTAAGGCCACTCCGGTAGAGTGTAGTGTCTATTTGACGGTGCATTTTCCCTTTCAACTGCTGCTTCTTGGTTGCACTTGGCTCCTGGCTGACCTATTAATAGCTGAAAGATAAGAGACATTGCTTTATAGCTTTTGGGGAAAAAAACCACTTTGTCCTACATTTATATTAAGTAGTATGCATAATGAAATACCCTTGTATTCATCCTTCTAATTCCTTGTTGCTAGACATCTCCAGTTCTCCCTGGGTTGGTTGGTGGCAATTTGCCACGGTGTTTTTCAGAGTAGAGGGAGCATATGTTACCCAGATCTGAAAGTTCAGACCACACATACCAACCAATGAAATGATTTTGAAATTATGAAAATTGCCTCTTTCTCTCTAAACACCAACACTGGGATCCCCAGCTTCAGTATCATCACCGTCCAGGGTATCTCCAGTCATCCCAGAAAGTGATGCGAAAATCATAAGACAAAATTAATTTATATATCATTTAAATTAGAAGCAAATGCATGCCAAATCGAGCTGTTAGAGAGAGGGTTATCTTAATGACCAATAAATGCCATTTAAAAAAAATATGAGAGAACTCTGTTCAATGCATGGTGTACAGTAGCTGGGAGCCATGTGAGATGGATACTCATGATGGATCTACTGAGAGGAACAGGCCAGACAGGGGGGCTCTCTTTATTTTTAAGAAGCTTCTTTGCTCAGATTTTCTAGTTGAGGTTTAAATAATTTTAAGATAACATGACATTAAACTTATAGCAAACCTCCTGTATTTTATTTCCTCATTGCTAGCCCTTCAAATGAAATATTATAAGGGCTGGGGATGGACTCAGCAGTTAAGAGGCCTTGCTATTTTTGCAGAGAACCCAGATTTAGTTTTCAGCACCCACATCTGGTAGCTTATAACTGCCTGCAACTTCGGTTCCAGAGAATACAATGCGCTCCTCTGGCTTCTATGGGTTTATGAATATATGTGGAACACATGAGCTCATGGACACACACACATACACACACACACACGTTAAAAAATAAACAAAATAAATCTTTTAAAAAGTATTATCATGTTAATTAAGTTGTTCTTTTAAAGCAAGAACAGCACTAACAACAACAGCATGATCACCAGTCAGTATTTTCCATTGTTTTATTCTCTTTTGGCCCTATTGCTGCAGTTCAGTAAATATTAATTTTTTTTTAATTCAAAGGCTTGATCTATAACATCCCAGGGTCATCAATCTCAGAACAACTCCTTAAAGTCATATTCACAGCAAATGATTTTTATTTTGATTAGTAAAAACTGGCAATCTGAGGTGAATCTTGACTAACAACCTGCTGAAAGCTGAGAAAAATGTAAATAAAAAGATACAGCTGTATTGGATCATGGTCTGAGATGTTAACTGACACTCTGACAGATTAAGGTATTTTTTAAGCAGTACCTAACATTTCTTCTTAGCTGTTTGGAAAACAGGGTAATATACTTTATCATAAACCTAAAGAATTAAAGAAGAGTGAAGAATGGGATAGAAAAAAGGAATATTCTTTGTATATATTGTAATTATTGTTACTTTTTCTTGCCCCCAATTCCCATTAGTTGTAATGGTAGCAACAGCACCACTATGGTCTATGGTGATCCAGTCTAGTGTTGTGGAGAAGGTATAACAGCTTGTTCTGTCCTATAACAAACAAGGCTCATGGCATATGGAGTGTGTACAATGACTTGACTCCCTCTGTAACCAGGTTGAGATCTTTAAATGCGAAAGTTACTAGGAAGAAATTCAAATAATGCATGAAGCAGAGATCCTCATGGGATCCTTCCAATGAAGGGTCATTTCTTGAGCAGTTAATGACTATCCAGCAATAGGCTGTATGTCCTGCTTCTAAAGCCTCTCCTGGGTGGCGTTATATGACTTATTCCCACGTATGGAAGATGAAGACTATTGATCAGTATCATTAAGAAACCGGTGGGCCTTGCTGTAGTTTCTTGTACCAGATGAATATAAAGAACTCTGAGATGGAAATAGCATGGGGCCTGTGTGATCAAGTTGAACCACCCAACACAGAGAACGCACGTTGTTTCAGATGTCAAAGGCAACAATGAAGTTGGGCTTTATGTTAGTAAAGCATTTATTATGGTACATATAACCCCCAAATCCATTTTCTAGTGTGGAGTTATTCAGCCTGGACAGATTGGAGAGTCAACAGATGCAGGAATCAAAGAGGATGCACACTTCACCTTGTGCTTCTATCAAATGTCAACACTTGGAATATACTCAGAGATTATTCCCCGATTTCTGATTTTATTGGTTGGTTTTTTTTATAGTATCATCTGGAAGGATTTCTCTTTTTAATTTGCTGAAAATCTGAGTCCTTCCAAGAGCATTTACTTGCAAACATTGCTGTATTGCAGGTTACCAGTGTGTACTTCTGCAATATGGCTCAGAGTGAAAGGAAGGACATGGGAAGGATTGCGTGCGGTTGTGTACTGGCTGGCATGGGTTTTGTGGCTGTACAGTGTATTACAATACTCTCATCAGGTGAGATAAGGTGATCAAAATGATTCCCATAGATCAGAGCTAGGAATGACAGTGCACCAGGCATCACTTGCTGGAGAAGATTTTTAGGCAGACATTTCTCTCCCTCTCCTTACTCTTTGTCTCATACAATTCCATGGAGAGCTGATGAGACTTCAAACTCAGAAATGTGCCAACCAAAATGTGACATGACAGTGAAAATAATTAAGAATCCTAATTCTCACTTTACTTTACCTGCATCCAAATGGGAAATGGTTCCGAAGCCTTTGTGGGACTTGGGATATATTTATACTTTTGATACTATATCAAGAAAACTGTGATGTTGATCACAGGTGGGAATATCATATTTATAAGTCAATTGTAATTCAATCATTACTTGGGGGACAGAAAGTCCTCGAGGGAGAGTCACATATTTACATGATGTATTCCAGGGCTCAGATCTGTATTTGTAAGTCTGTTTCAGTCAAGAGATGTGTAAAATCACAAATGACTGGCCAATTCCCCACTGGGTGCAACTGAGAAACCTTATGAATTCCATTTTTTCCACTTATTAAAATTTAATGTTCTAATATTAATAGAGGCTGTGAACTAGGTCCTTGCCAAGATTTTCAGAAGAGAATCTGAAAATTGGACAGACTTGGCTGGTGCGGCAATGGTTTGAAGTTGGGCCCCTTTCTCCTCTAACTTTCTACGCCCCCCTTTTGTCTTACACTTAGCTGCTCTTTTATGTTATGTTCCTCTCACACCCTTTCTTGATGGCCAGCATCTGTATCTTGGCAGGGATCTGCTCCTGTTGTCACAGAGGAAAACAATTTGAAGCCCACACCATATCACCCTTTGTCTGGAGTGTAATCCCTTCTGGCTTCTTCCCCCTAATTCCATTCTTTCTTTCTTTTGACTTATTCTCCGAATGTCATCCAGAGTGATGTTCCAGAAATGCAGGTCTGTTCCCATTTCTTCCTCCTTACGGCAGTTTCATTGTCTTCTCGTTGCTCTCAGAATAAATTCCCGAGTCCTAAACAAGGTCATTGAATCTGGATGTGTGGTCGGGCATCAATTTATGGCTGTGCGACTTGACTTAGCCACATTTCAGTTTCATTACACCTCCGACTCTCATCATTTGTTGCAGTTATGCACTGTAAAGTTCTGCATGCTGTCTTAGTAGGTACCAAGCCGTTACTCCTCAAGGAAGCAGGCTCCCGTGAGCCTCCCACTGAAGCATTTTGTCAACAGATGACTATATAGCCTTGTGTGTGTGTGTGTTTGCTGAAAAGCTCCTGACTTAATGCATCCTGGATTCTTTACTGTTGAACTTGTGGTCAACAGCGTTGCTCAGATGAGGCTTAGTTAACATACAAATTGTCCCCAGGCACATCATCACAACGCTCTTGTACTTAGAGACACTCTACTGCGGTATTTCAGCACTGTGAATAGAGTGATTTTGCAGGTAAAAATCACACAAAAAACAGCACAACGATTTTAGAAAGATGGCCCTAAATGGACTGTGAAAACACTGTTTGTCCCGTGTAAGATCCGGGAGAGGGAAGCTCAGAGTCCCCTGGTTCAGTTGGGAACAAAGGCGCAGGCTGGGTGACTCAGGCTTTTCATTACCTATTGTCTGTGAATGACTGGAAAGTGCTGTATTTATCCTGAGATTATGAATAACTTTTAGTAGTTACGTAATTTGAAAATCTAGAATCTACGAATAATAAGACTGACCAAATGAAAAGGAATGTCTACACCAGACATTTGATTTCCTGACACCATGTCTACCTTATGCTTTGTTGGCCAATTTCTGAGTTTAGAGGAGTTGAATCCACTGTTAATGGGTAACCATGAGTTCAGAGGGGAAGCAGTGGACTCCTGTGAATGCACAAACATCTGAAACATTCTTCTTACCAGTCAAAGAACTCTTACCTCTTTTCCAGTCAAAGGCGTGCGTGCGTGCGTGCGTGCGTGCGTGCGTGTGTGTGTGTGTGTGTGTGTGTCTGTGTCTGTGTATTGTGTGTGTGTGTGTGAGTCTGCCTAGTTAAGGGAATTGGGGAGAGGGAGAGAGGACTAGATTGAGTTCTTATTGTTGAAGAAAGACATCCAATGGAGACCTTCCCCCTCTTTTTGTTTAGAAAGATTTTGTTTCTATCTGGAATAGCAGACAACAGGGGTGGCCCCTGAACTATGGAGCAAAACAGAAGACACTGATAAAAAATCAAATTAATCATCAAAGCTTTCTTGACATTTGAGATAAGAAATCTTTATGCCAGTTTGAGTAAGTTTTGTTTCTTAATTACTGGTAACCAGAAATATCTGGATAGTGTACCTTATTTTCTATATGTCTGTTTGTCAGGAATAAATGAGAGAAAAACATTAATATGTACCTATACACGCTGTGTGTATGGCAGCATCCTGGCAGATACAATTCTTCCTTGTGTTTCTAAGTATAGAAAGACTGTATACCTTAAATATTATACTGCTAAATACTTGTCATCTTTGTTTCTAATTAACAAGAAAAGGAGAATGATTTGACATAAAGCTGTATAGAATATTTTATTTCATACTTTTGCTTAAAATCATTAGCCCTTTGATGCCTTTATTTTTTTCTAGTTAGCATTAACTGTCAACTCAACACAGCCTTGAGTCACCTGAAAAAAAAAAAAAACTCAAATGAGTTAATGTCTTCATCAGACTTGTCTTTAGGCATGCCTTGATTATTAATAATAGTATTATATCTATAATGTTAATAATGTCTTGATTATTAATTGATGTAGGAGCACCCATCCTTAGGCAGGTAGTCCCGGGCTGTATTAGAAAGCTTTGACTAGGAAGCAACCAGAGAGGAGCCAGCAAGCAGCATTCCTCCATGGCTTTTGCCTCAAGTTTCTGCTTGAATTCCATTTTTACCTCACTTAATTCTGGTCTGTGACATAGAAGCATAAGCCTAATAAATTCTTTTCTTCCCAAGTTGCTTTTCATCAGGGTGTTTTATCATGGCAACAGAAGGCACTCTAGAACAATCCCTTTGACCAGTTTAAATCAACTGTTTTATTATTATTATTATTATTATTATTACTGTTATATAAGGAATTGGTTATGATTTTAGACATCAATGGCAATATCATAAGAGTAAAATTGTCACAATATTTCTGTGTTAAAGTTAGCATGATAAGGGGAACCACTTTACAAGGGATTTTGTGAACTGACCAAGTGAAGATGGACATGTTTCCAGAAAATGAAGTTTGCATGCAATAATAGGTGATGTAAGTTGAAGAGGTTGCCAACCACGGTTTTGTCGATATTTATTCAAGCCAGCATGTAAACCTTTACTATAACTGACATGTGGACCAGAGGGCCTAGGCTTCGATGACTTGTGAACTTGGCTGTGAAGTTTTAGAGC
Source organism: Peromyscus maniculatus bairdii (assembly GCF_049852395.1). Classification (NCBI taxonomy): domain Eukaryota; kingdom Metazoa; phylum Chordata; class Mammalia; order Rodentia; family Cricetidae; genus Peromyscus; species Peromyscus maniculatus. The sequence goes on along the minus strand of NC_134866.1, from coordinate 25,928,893 downwards.
CTATGTGAGGTTTCTCCTACTTCTTTGCATTGCCTGTGTTGTGAAGACCAGAAACTTTTGCACAGATATGTAAATGTCTACTGAGGACACATAATGGTCCGTTACTGATGTGGAGAGGAACAACAGTGGCCCATTACTGTTATGTAGAGCATATCACACAGATGTGCATGCACACACATGCACACACATGCATCCGTGCACACACTCATATGTACACCCTCACATATATTCATACACTTGCACATTCACACATAGCTGCATATGCACAGACATACACACATGTACACATATATGCACACACATGTGTGCATACCCATGCACACTCACACACACTTTTACATGCATACACATTCACTGGCTCCATAGTTTCAGAAGCCTAATATTTACCGCAACTATGGACAATTCTTCTCTCCTTTGAGTTGTTAAATAGGATTATGTGACCCTGTGCCTTAGCATTTCCTCAGGTTCACACATTTCTCTGTTAATTATATTTCCTGAAACCATCTGAAAGTGTCATTAGTCAGACTTTGTCGAATGATCAGTCACTTTAAGTTACTGTCATAGCTACTGGTTTATAGGTGATAGCAATTAGTGACTTTGTGATTGATTTCCCTTAGAGGCCTGTGGAGCCACAGCATTCGGCAAAGATGTGCCCCCGCCCCCCATCATCTTGTGTGAGCATAACCTAAGACCTTGAACAATGCTGTCTTAAGTTCCAGATGATCTCTCAGAGGCCATTCTAGGATTCCTTCTGTCAAGCATCCCATCAGAGAGTTGATTTTTCCCTTCCAGAGACTGCTCTGGAGCATCTAGAGTAAACCGTTTTCTCTTTTCAGCAGCAAAAGTATTTAATCTCTTTTTAAACACAAGTCTAATATCCTCATTTCCTCATTTATTACTTTTCAAACTGCATTTCAGCTAGTGACAGATGGGAATTGTCATCTGTTTTTCTACAGGACACACATGGCCTTCTAGACATAATTCCCTTAGTAACAGAGATGTTAACACACCTTTAAAACTATTTCAGGATATTCCATCAATGCAGATGTTGTTTTTATTTTTAGATATCATTTTAACTCCTGGCTGCTGAAAACATTTTTTGATGGGAAGCAATTGAGCCCTCGATTTTAAAATGAAAGAACTAGCCTCTTAGAGATTTTAGTGGTATTCTATTTATGCTATTTTGAATGAAGCTGGCATGATGTTTACTAACCTTTGCTGTTTCTTGTGATAGCTCTCATGTTTCCATAGGAAATGGCATCTTAAGGTGGGCCATGGTCAAAATACATTACAAGAACTTCTCAAAGAATTAAAGAGCATTATAAAACAGCAATGACAACCAAACAGATTGGGAAATCTGTGTATCAAGAGCACAAAAGCTCTTTCCTTACGAAGACTGTGCTGATTTCCATGGGTCCCCTATGATCAATAGAGGGGCGTGTCACTGTTGACTCAGGATCAGAAGCTAGCAAGCTGGACCTGGATGTCAACGTCCCAGAGAAGGAAGTGTGTTCTGTATAAAACTCCTGAGATTCACTGGCCACAGCAAATGAAGGAAATATAGCCCTTCTGGAAGGATACAAACTAAGATCTTTGTCCCAGTTGTGTGTTGTGATTGGGCAGAAATGAGTGGGTGAGTTAGGATCTTCTCCTGGAAGCTGTGTTTATGAAACATAGACGCCATTCACTCGTTTATTTCCACGACTGTTTTTCGGTAGTAGGCGTGGCTGATTTGGGCAAGTAAGAGTGAAGCTCCAGTTTTGACAAGCTTTCCTTGTCCTAACAGTGTTCTCATCTTAGGCACGGTGCACCACGAAGTCTGTGGACAAAACTATAAATGGATAACTGCATGCAGGATGAGATTTCTGTGCACATTAAGTGACACATTTACTTACATGTGTCAATACAAGAGGGTATTTTTTTTTCCATACAAATATTACCACATCCGGTTTGGTTTTGTAGATGGCACACAGCTCCCCGTCACAGTCTCTTGATGATTTTAAGAAAGTGTCTATTAGCTGGGCATGGGGAGGTACACCTGTATTCCCAGGGGGATATCCAAGTCAAGGTCAGCCTAAACTGCATCCCATGACCTGCTTCAAAAACCCAAGGGTCGAGGGATGGTTCGGCGGTGAAGACTGCACACTGCCCTCCTGGAGGACCTGATTTTGATTCCTAGTATGCATGTTGGGTGAGTCACCACTGCATGCAACTCTAACTCCTGGGGATCCAACACTTCTGCTCTCAAAGGTTGCCTACCACACTCACAGGCACGTGGCCACACACAAACACAATTTAAAATAAATAAAATAAGTAAAAATCCCCCTGCTGTAACTCAGGGGTAGAGTGCTTGCCTAGCATGTCCGAGGCCTTGGATTGCATATGTGGGGCCCCAAAGAGTAGCAACAACAGCAGCACCCTATACACCCCAAATAAAACCAAATAAGACCTGCTTCTTTCACCTGAACCAAAAGTATGCTGAAAAGATGTAACAGTGAAACTAAATATGGTGTTGATAATTCACCGATGTTTTCAAATTTTTCATGGGTCAGTTTGTATCCTATTGGCTGGTTATTCTGAAGCAGAAGGAGAGTGAAAAGTGGGGAAAAAAGAAGTAGTGGGGAAAGGGGGTGGAAAAGAAGAGGAAGGGGATGTGTGGTGATGTTTTATTTGTGCTGAAATGTGTTATTTTATTTGTATGTTAATAAATAAAGTTGCCTGGAGATCAGAGGTCAAATAGCCATTAAGCAGAAGTCCAACAGGGATAGCGCATACCCTTAATCCGATCACATGGCAGGCAGAGTCTCTGTGTGGTCAAGGACACAGCCAAGTGTGGTGACATGAACCTTTAATCCCAGTACCAACCATAGAGACCTGGAGGTCTGTATAGACAGGCAGTGACAAGGAAGTGATGTGGCTGGGCTTAGAGCCAATGAGAAGGCAGAACAGGAAGGCAATAAAAACACAAGTCAGGCAGGAAGAAACTCTCTCTGGGGAAGCTACTGCTTGTGGTAAGCTAAAGTTAGTCGTGGCTATTGCTCTGATCTCTTTGGCTATTTCCTCTGTATTTGACTCTGTGTTTCTTATTTACTAACACTGTTTAGAATTTCGTCTACAGGGATGGGGAAGAGGAGGAGAAGGGATGAGAAGTAGAAGGCCTCATGCTCAAATGGCTGCATTTAATGAGATTGGGGATCCGAATGACCCCCCGGCTGTGTAGTACAGAGCTCCAAACTACTAGGTAGCCTCATGGGCTAGTTCCAAAATTAGTTTCAAGAAATGTGAGCAAGGTAAAATAATTTTCACTTTGTGTGAATTTAAAAAGCACACAGGAACATGTTTTGTGAGTAGAAGTTTAGCATCTAAGTGACCAACATGCCACCCAGAAAGTAATGTTCTCAATGGAAACGCAATGAGTAGTGATGTCATGCAATGGATGTACTTTGTTATTTTCTTAAGAAAAAGGACTTTTAAAATGGATGGAACTAGAAAATATCATTCTAGGTGAGGTAACCCACACTCAGAAAGACAAACTAGGTATGTACTCACTCATAAGTAGATGCTAGATGTAAAGCAAAGGCTAATCAGACTACAACCCACAGCTCCAGAGAAGCTAGCTAACAAGGAGGGCCCTAAGAGTAACACATGGATGGGCCTGGGAAGGGGAAATAGATTAGATCTCCATGAGTAAACTGGGAGTGAGGGGGGGCGCAATAGAGGGTAGGGGATGGGGGATGAGAACATACGGGAACAGGATGGTCGAGCTGGAACAGGGATGGAGTGGGAGAGCAATGAAAGGGATACCATAATAGAAGGAGACATCATGGGGATAGGGAGAAACCTGGTGCTAGGGTAGTTCCCAGGAATCCACAAGAATGACCCCAGCTTAGACTACTAGCAATAGTGGAGAGTGCTTGAGCTGGCTTACCCTGATAATCAGATTGGTGAATACCCTAACTGTCATCATAGAGCCCTCATCCAGTAACTGATGGAAGCAGATGCAGAGATCCACAGCCAAACACCAGGCTGAGCTCCAGGAGTCCAGTCGAAGAGAGGGAAGAGGGATTCTTTGAGCAAGGGTCTTCAAGATCATGCTGGGGAAACCTACAGAGACAACTGAACCAAGCTAGTGCAAACTCAAGAACTTTAGACCAACAGCTGTGGAGCCTCTATGGGATTGGACTAGGCACTCTGTATAAGAGAGACAGTTGTGTAGCTTGGTCTGCTTAAGAGGCTCCCTGGCAGTAGCATCAGGATCCATCCTTGGTGCATGAGCTGGCTTTTTGGAGCCCATTCCCTGTAGTGGGACACCTTGCACAGCCTTGATGCAGGGGGAGGGGCTTGGACCTGCCTCAACTGAATGTACCAGGGTTTGCTGACTCCTCATGGGAGGCCTTACTTTTTTGGAAGAGGGGATGGGGAGTGGGTTACAGGAATGGCTGGAAGGGGCCGGGAGGAGGGAAGAGGGGGTGTCTATGGTTAGTATGTAAAATGAATAAAACATTTCTTAATTAAGAAAAAAAAGAAAGGGACTTTATTCACTAATTCTTTTAATTTCAACAGTATTTTTCGTGAATTATCTAAGGGTGTGAGTAAGTGAGGCAAACCTGTTTTATGAATATCATTAAGCAGCTTCGAAAGAAGTTTGAACTAGTGAGGTCTGACTGCTGTCCTTAATATTCAGGAACTTGGAGGCTTCCAGAGCCAGGGAGCTGCTCCCCAGATTAGCACTGTGTGAGGGCTAGTTCCTGGCAGAGCCCACATCCCCCGGCTGCCTAGGGATGGGCCTCAGTGAACTCCGTCTTGGGACACAATGACTGAACCGACACATCTATAGAGATGTGTCTCTGCTCACAGCAAGAGAGGAAATCGGAAATGACTCAGAGAAACCTTTGCTAACTGGAAAAATGAATTCGCCATGCTTCTAAATAGACTCGAATGACATTATTGTCTGAGCAAAGGAGAGGCTGAGAAAGGTCGCTTACTGCTCCCCACCTGGGACCCAAGAAACACTTACAAGAGAAGGGTGCCTGACCTGGCTCTCCTTTTCTTGTCCCTCGTGTTAATCGGAACCTGGACTCTCCATTCAGTAATGGCCTCTGTCATTTCCATTGTTTCTGTCTTTTTACATTTTACTTAAAAATATTTTCAGTTATGAAAGTAGAGAAGACGGGAAAGGCAAAGTTAGTGACCTTGACTGAAACACACATTTCCCACTTGAAAAACCTGGCAAATAAAACTGCAATAATAGGTCTGATCTCAGAGGCACTGTCCTTCATAGTACTCAGTGAAAACCAGGGCAGCTCCATCCCACACTGGGATTGCGAACTCCTCAGTGCAATTGAGGTGCAGGTTTTACTTTCTTAAATCATTTATTTTATCACTACATTAGGAAGGAAGGCAGGAAGGCCAGTTCCATGCCCAGAAAACAAAACAAAACAAAACAAAACAAAACAAAACAAAACAAAACAAAACAAAACACTACTTGTAAATAACCGTTTCTTCTGGACTACACTTTGCTATAGTACACAATTCCTTCTCTATCCTTCATGAAGGCACCCTTCAGAGCTGGAAAAACCAACCACAATATCCTCTGATTTGATAAACTCCAGACTGTTGTTACCTATTTTGGGAGAGGATGTTTAGAAAGTCATCTGCTTCTTCGGATATTTGCTTTTATTTGTTCTGAGTCCCAGAAATGAAAGAACAAAACAAAACAGAACAAAACCAGGATGATGTGCTCACCCTCACCCCCAGGAAGGTGTAGAATCTAAAATAAAATCAAAATATAGACAAAGCAACAACACCACAAAGGAAAACAGATGTGAACTAAAGGCGGTGACTAAGAAAGCGTTATACCATCGTTATAAGAAGGTGGTAAGTCCATCGTTAGTGCTTAGCAGTTGATTAGAGTTAGTGAGTGGGAGAGCTTCTCACATCAAGTACTTTCTTCTCTCTCCTAGTCGCTATAATGACAATTGCCAGAAATTCAAGCAGAAAAGGAATCTGGTAAATTACACCCCCGTATTAGCCAGCTCCCTAGGAGCTGCTATTTTGGGACAGTGTAGGAATGTTGGATTTTGTAGGGATATGCTATTTTGGGACAGGGTAGGGTAGCCACCAACAGCATATTCTCAGGGCAAGCGCTCTCTCAGCAAATGTCAGAAATGATACTTTCCTCCTTGAACTTAAAATATCTTAGATGTCATTGTACTGATCATTAGACTGATCATTATACCCTGGGGACTGAGATACGAGTCTTAGTAAAATTTAGAAATTAAAAAAAATTCTAGTTAAAAATTACATTTGTTTTGTATTTTTTTTTTCATGCCTTGTTTGGACTTGGCTAAGCTTTCAGAGGGCTGTCCAGTTGTAATGTGGACATTTTTCCTCTCTTTTTGATGGTTATTTGACGTGAGTTTTTGTTTCCCAAAACTCAGGTTGAGAAAAGTCATCTAGTATTTACTCTGTCTGTGTTTACTCTCAAATTTAAATGTGAGTCAGATGGAACACCCCAGGAATCAGACAATGGTGTGATGACGATCCTGTTTGCCTTTGGTGATAGCCTGGTGAGTGATTGCAGGACTCCACACAATAGCTGAAGGAACAAGTTTGAACAGCACTGCTCTCAGAATCCGTTTCTGTCTGGTGTAGTACCTCTTGCAGAAAAGAGAGATTTGTGACACCAAGGAATCTCCTCCACAGCAGCTGTAACTCCATGAGGATCTGGTTATGCGCAGTAAACTATATAATCCTGTCCAGTGATTTTTAAAATATGATTTTAGAGTTAGATTAGGTGTAGATTCCCTTTGTGTTTGGAATACATATTCCAAATTGCTACAACAGATTTATAGTGCAGTACTGCATGAACTCCAGGGATCTGAACCTGGTTTGGTCAAATGACTTCGAAGAATGTTCTGGTTATTAACATGCTTAATGTTGTAAGCCGGATGAAATAAGGAAGCTAGCTGGAAAACCCAGCTCCCATCTTAGACACTGCTCTATATCCCACTTTAATTTGCTCTTTGGAGTCTGCGTGCTGCCAGTGATGCAGGGAAGGCAGGGTTATGCAAAGGCCTTTTTCCAACTGCACCAACACAATCTCAGCTTGATACTGGAGTCTATAAATTATTTGGCCTTCCTTAAATGTCTTAGTAATCTTAGATTACAAAAATGTTACATTTCAGTTTCGATGAAAGATTTAAAATCTTTCCAACACTTGGAAGCAGAAATTTCTAAGAAATCAGATTTTCCTTTCCCCAGATTTCAGAAGAGTAATAATGTGCTTATATGATGCCATTGTATCAGCAACATCTAGGCAAAGACCCATGATCCAACACGTAGAAGTTTCCCAGCAAATATCTGAGCACTCCTAGGAAGTAGGATTGAGATCATGTATAGCCACCCCAGGTTCAAATCCGATTCTGTCACCCAGATGTTTGAGAAACCTTAGTTATGTTAGAGCACATTGAATTTTGGAATTTCTGATAAGGCATCATAAGTCTGTACTAATTTTGATTTTCTGTCATAACTTGATAGATTTGTGATACTTTAAAATAGTTATTTACTTTTCTATTTTAAGGACTTGGGCTTGGACCCAGGGCCTTGCACGTGCTAGGCAATGAAATATTCATTATTAAAGAGAAGCACTGTATTGTTATTTTAAAATGTTAAAATATTCAATTTATTGTAAAATCTTAAAAGAATTTAGAAACACTCTATCATTACAATGCTGGCATAAATACACTAAAATATTATTAATAATGAGGTTATCATATATACAAGCATTTGTCTTTGTTTCATAGTTAAAATAATAAGATCAAGCTACTTCTAGTTCTGAAAAAATACCATTAGATAGGGGGATTTGAAATTCGCTAATTATCCCACTCTTTCAGCTACCTCAATTCTACCCCCTGGTTCCTATCTTAGAAATGATCCTTCTGTAGTTATTCTGTTCTTGGGTCTTCAGTTTCTCCCTCGACCATTTACATCAAATTATGAAACTGAGATAGATCATTATATTACAAAACAAAACTGAAATAAGGAAATGAAAGATAGCTCAGTGGAAAAGTACTCGATTTGAAAGACTGAGGACCTGACCTGAGTTCCATCCTTGAAGAGAAGTGAGTCTACAAAATTGTCCTCTGGCATCTACAAGTTCACGGTAGCATGCTCTCTCTCTCTCTCTCTCTCTCTCTCTCTCTCTCTCTCTCTCTCTCTCTCTCTCTCTCTGTCTCTCTCTCATACACATATTAATAATTATTAAAGTTGAAATAAGATTTACATTATGTGGTCTATAATAAAACGTGCTGCATTCAGAGTAGGTGAAAAAAATCACATGTAGAATTCCTGAAAGCATTTTGAAAGGACCACTACAACTTCTGACTGAATTCTATACACATTTTTGTGGGTAAAAAAGGGTCAGCTTAAAAACCAGTATTTGGAGAAGATCTTTTTGAACACAGCAGCCTCTGTGAGGGAGTGTCCCTCCCTTCACCCCCGCCTCTCATCTCAGGTATATGAGGGTTCTTCAGTGACACCACTTGAGAAATGATGACACCTAATGAACTCAGGTGTGTAACCCGTTATTGAAACACTCAAGAGGCACAGACTGAATGGCTGTGAAAAGCAAAATGAAGTAATATTGATTCCGTCTAAGGTCTAACTGTATTCCCAGTAGCTTGTTGGGCGAAGAATGCATGAATGTTTCTTGTGAGTTTATCAAAGATGTGAGAAAAGGCTATTCTGGGGGGTTGTCATTGTTGGTTTGACTTAACAGGTTCATCACTAAAAGATTGAAAGGCTTTGGGAAAGAAGCTGAGGCTTGCTTTTGGAGGCAATGATGAAGTACTAGAGCATAGCACTTTTTTCTATATAGAGAAAAGACAACAGAAAAGACGCTAGAGGAGTGTTGTGCAGTCTCTGAAGAACCCACCATACCAAGTGTTAACATCCACCGAGCACAAGAGTGTGCACAGCCAGCTTACACAGCACCATTACTACAGCCACTTTCTACACTCCTGATTCTCCCTAGTTCCTGCTGCTGGGGTCCTCTTCTTTGCAACAGCAGATGGGGTAGAAAAGAGCCACTAGCTGAGGGAGATGATTGGCGCTGAAAGAGAATGCACCCACTGTCACTTTGAACTTTCTCCAATCACTCAGAGAATTTCAAAGGGCTGCTTCTATGAACATTGCTGGATCTAAGATTTGACCTCTGTATGCAATTTTGAATGACAGTATAATTTATACATAAGACTTACTTCTGAATGGAATTGGAACATAGATTGTAGCTGGAGTTTTCTCCAGTCCTGCCTGGCCTGTGGTCAGGACATATCTCTCTCACCCACCAGTCCCACAGCCGCTCAGACCCAACCGAGTAAACACACAGAGACTTATATTGCTTATGAACTGTATGGCCATGGCAGGCTTCTTGTTATCTAATTCTTCTATCTTAAATTGACCCATGTCTATTAGCCTATAAGTTGCCACGTGGCTCGTGGCCTTGTGGTACCTTACATCTTGCTTGTCATGGTGGCAGCTGGCAGCATCTCTCTGACTCAGCCTTACACTTCCCAGAATTCTCCTCTCTTCTTGTCCCGCCTATACTTCCTGCCTGGCTACTGGCCAATCAGTGTTTTATTTATTAACCAATCAGAGCAACACATTTAACATACAGAACATCCCACAGCAATAGATTCTTCAAAGGATATTGTAGTCTTCAAACTACATTCATGTTGTGTGACTTCAGCTCATTGCTGAAGTTTGTAACTGTAGAAAAAATTTCTGCGAGTTTCTATCCAGGGGAAGAAGAAAGCAATCCCAGAAAAAAGTCTAGAGTCAGAAATAAATCTGGTCATAACCATATATTCTATGTCTTAAATTTTTTTTATTAATTCTTTTAGAATTTTATGCATTGCATTTTGATTATATTTATCCCCCTCCCTCATCTTTTCCCAGATTCAACCTTTATCCCAAACCCACCCAACTTTGTGTCCTTATTTATTATTTAAAAACCCCAACAAGGCCAATCAGTGCTGCCTCTATACTCTTGGGGCTGTGGCCCTCCACTGGAGCATGGTTAACCTACCAGGGACTACTCCCATAATGAAAATAAACTCTTCCACTCCCAGAAGCTGTCAATTACAAGTTCCTTACAGGAAATGCTATGGAAGCTTGTAAGAGAACCTGTACGGGACCGAACTAGGTCCTCTGAATGTGGATGACAGTTGTGTGGCTTGAACAGTTTGTGGGGCCCCTGGCAGTGGGTTTATCCCTTATGTGTGAACTGACTTTTTGGACCCCATTCCCTATGATGGGATGCCTCACTCAGTCTTGATGGGGGGGTGGGGAGGGACAGAAGTGGGGGCTTGGTCCTGCCTCAACTTGATATCCCAGACACTGTTGACTCCCATGGGAGGCCTCACCCTCTCTGAGGAGTGGATGGGAGGTGGGTTTGGGGGAGGTGGGGAGGAGTGGGAGGAGGGGAAGGAGAGGGAACTATGGTTGGTATATAAAATAAAAAAAATTGAAAAAAGAAAAAAAAGCCACATGTTGGATGACTATGAGGAAACAGTATTTTCCAAACACAGTGGAACAGTTTCATGTTTGAATTCACAGTGGTTGTGACAGCATGCATAAAACCTGCTCCAGCCAGACAAAAATCTCAGTATGGGAGAGGGGAGGTGGGCACGATGTCCCACCCCAATTCTTTGTAAAAGTCTTTCCAGTTTCCGATTTTGCCTTTTCCCTCTATATTTTATTCCACTGGTTCCCCAACCTTTTCTGCTTGCTTGTACAGTGACATTGCTTCCTTGCTGAGCAGGGAGTGACCAACACTCAACTATTTTTTTCTCCACAGGAACAGACCATGTAATCTAATCCCCTCAAATCTGTGCTCCCTCAAAACTAGGTCTTAAGTATCCCCAGTGACCTTCCCGCAGCCAAATCCAACTTGTTTCTTTTTATTTACCTCTTATCCAGCTCTCTGCAGTGTTCTGTGTGGTCAAGTGTCTGTTTGGAAATGCTGGGTTCCCCTACCCCTTAATATCTTTGAAATATTCTAACCTTATTTTCTTATGGGGACATCTTCTCAGGCTCCTGATGACACTTTTACATCTGTGCTTCTCATACATCAAAAGGGTCCAAGGCTGTGGTACAGCTTCTGTCCCTCTATTTTCCATGTCTTGCCCATCTCAGTAAATGGCAGTCATGGCCTTAACTTGGAAATCTGGGGCCTGCTATTGCCTCTTTTCTTTTTATGTTCCACATCCAAGCCAGCATCATGTCCAATCAGCATTCACTAGGATTTCTACAACAGTCAAAGAGAGATTATTTTTATATCATCCTGATAGGTGCACAGAAATTCCATGTTTCGGGATGAAAATGGAAGGTTGGCATTGCATCCGTCGGATAGTCTGGTCCCTGCTCTCACCTCAGACATCACATTGAATTGCAATCCCCTTTTCTTGACTCAAGTCCTTTCCACTTGATGGTCCTCCTAAGCTAGGATGCAATGCATACTCTCTTGCTGTTCAGCATTGTGTTCTCAGTAGCTCTGAAAGATAAACACAAAGCCATTACCTGTAAATATTTTGTCATCAAATGAAATAATCCCAACGATTAAACACTTAACAATCTAAACAGAAAGAATAACAATGGCAAGCTCTGAGTCATAGTGGCTCTCTACTGCTGAATCCTCATGGAGACCTGTTGGCAAGCTCAGTGAAAAGAATTGTCTGCCATATTTTCCCTACTTTCAAACATGAAGCTTTGTGTCCATTAAGCCCCAATAAATGACAACCCACAGGAATAAAAATGTGGGACATATATTTCCACACTGGGTTCAATTCAGCAAAAAACACTTATAATTTCAAGCAAATGCTCTATCCTTAGTAACAGTGCCCTTTTGATAAAATTTCACACCACAGGAAATCCATTACAATAAATATCTGTTCCAGTATCCGTCCATTTAGCAATAATTCTCTTTACGCTTGATAACTCTTCCTTGATGAACTGTCCTAGGGACCTTCCTCTCCTCTCTGAGATTTCTAGAACTTTTAGCTCTGCCTCTGAGTAGTTGCTGTTGTCATGGTAGCCTTGCTAATTTTGCTTATATCTCCCCCCCCCACGTATTTTCCCACAACCTTTGAAAAGACTAAGCTAAACATGTGCCAAAGGCTATTTCTGACTTAATGTTGTAGGCATGAAATAATTCTTTTCTTAGCCTCTTGAAAAATGTTAAATGGTTGTCTCAGCATCATTGATTGAGACTATTTGTTTATTCCCAGGGCTGAAAGTTAAGGCCATTCTATTCTGATAGAACTATTTATTTAAAATAAGCTTGAAATCAAAGACATCTCATATAGTATTCAGTGAATGCTATTTAACCCCAGTAATCCCAAAGTAAATAATTTGCTGGATTACTCAGTAGATTGAGAAATGAAGATAGGATTTGGGTGTATTTGTTTTGTCTTTTTCTTTTTAATTACTCGCTAAATAAGTGCTTATGCTGTGTGAGTTTAGAAGAAGACAAGATTTTATTGAAAATAAGATGCTATTCTGATAGTGACCTTTAGTGATATAACAAAGAGCAGATCACATCCTTGCCTATGGGGGGAGGGGTCTGGGAAGCTGTGCTACCCACCCATGCCTATCTGGTGGCACCATGCTTGTGGTTAAGACTTACTTTAGAAAACAACAACAACAGCAGCAGCAGCAGCAGCAGCAGCAGATCTCTGTACTGCAAGAAGACCATTTAAACTCCCCAGGCTCTATTTTCTTAATCTATAAAATAAGGAAAAAAATCTTTTATGGCCATATAGACCATTGAGTCATTTTCTTTTGGATTAAAAAAAAAAAGATTATAACAATGGGACTAGATACAAGGTGCTTTAGTAAGGTCATGGGAAATCATTGTGGGGATTCTTTATAACTCCAGCCTTGGATGATTCCCCCTTCCCTTTTGTGTATCAAATACTTACTTCCATTCAAACTGGTGAGATATCATTTAGTATCCTTGGATTTTCATTCATGGGAGCATGCTACATAGTTCTCCTACCAAAGTCATTTTATTTTTGTAGATAAAAGAATATAATACAGATTTTTCTTCCTTACTCTTGCCTTCAATGTGAATTTGAATTTCTACTTTTTGTTGTTGTTGTCAATTAAAAATACATCTCCACAGTACACCTGTTCTTAGACCCATGTCTGTTACATACCCTGATTCTGTTGTCAAGCCTTGGAAAACTTTGTCTATTTACTTATATCCCTATTTAGTGAGAACAATCTTGATCATTTGCTCCTTCCTATAAAAAGAAGGAAATAGGCTTTTAAGAACTGGATGTTTATATCTTTCCTAAATTCATTTGCTGTGCCTTTAACCCCTAATGTGATGGTATTTATAAAAAAAGACCTTAGGGAGGTCAGTTGGGTTTAGATGAGGTCATGAGTACAGGGTCTCTACATGGGAATTACTATCTTAATACAAAGAGAAAGAGAGACCAGAGCATCATTCTTATATGTTTTTTTAATCTGTCTCTCCAAATTCTCTTTCCATCTCCCTTTCTTTTCCTCCCTCCCTCCCTCCCTCCCTCCCTCCCACCCCCTCTCCCTCCCTCTCTTCATCCATCCTTCTCTCCCTTCTCCTTTCCATGTGATAATACAATGAAAAGGTAAATATCTACCAACCAGGAATTGAGTCCTCACTAGCAACCAAATGAGTTGTCACTTTGATCTTGGTCTCTCCAGCTTCTAGAACTGTGTGAACTAAATGTATAATGTTTAAACTACTTAGCCTATTGTACTTTATTACAACAGCCTAAGCAAACTGGCACTAACGAATGGAAAGAATTTGAGCAGTCTGTGAGATTGAACTTATTGATCCAGGGCACAATGATAAAAAGCTAGGACTTGCAGGTGGACAATATGTAATCACTTCTTTGGGAATCTAAACATTTAATTCTAATACCTAGGACTTAATTGGAAAAAGCACATATAACCACAGTTAATAGTTTGCTGGCTCCCAGATTACCTCCGGAAACCTTGACTGTGAAACAGGCAATATAGGTAAAATTAGAGGCAGTAGATTTTTAAAACTTTATATAGAAAAACAGCACTTAATTTAGTAACATATGGGTTTAAATGAATTTGTGGGTAAAGATGTATTATACCTTAATGAAGTAAGTCATGGGTATTTGAAATACATATTTGATGTAGGAAACTATTCTAAACTAGTTTATAGCTTCAATCATTTTGATGTTGATGACATGCACAAAGTGTACCTTGATGCCACTCTCAGAAAAGGGATGCTAGACTAAATGGCTCATTAACTTGACCCATTATGGCATTTCCTATGTTCCTACATTCCTGTGACCTCCTTGAAGTCTCATTTGGCCTTGAAATCCTACAAGGTGAAAAAAAATCTCAAAATTAATCAAGAAGTTAGCAGAGTGCATTCACATAGGCTTGGCACGTTGTCAGCTTCTCCCTTGGAGAACAGTCTCCATCAGAGTTTTGCTTCTCACAATAAAGGCAAAAGGACAGACAGGGTGTCTGTAAGATGACTCCTAGGGGCTGGTGTTTCCTCCCTAATTTTTGTTCCTTTTTCACCTCGACAAAGAACAATCTAGAGTTTAAATATTTAGACAGTATCAGCTAAGGGAATAGGGAGAGACACATTCCTGAGAGTTTCATAGTGAGGCCTGATTAACGGAACACAATGGGCAAGCAAAGTGTCTTTCATTATGAGTGAAGAAATCAAAGCTGATTCAGCCTAAGGTAAACAAATCCACATGATGCAATTAAGGTAGCACAACATGCATTTCTATTTCAAAGTATTCTAATAATCTTGGAGGTATGCTGTCTTGAATACATACGATTTAATGAGAAAGTAATTCTTTACCTAAGTATGCTTACTTTAGCTGTGATTAAAACACATACTATTTTATGTCCCCCCAAAGAGAGAAGATAGATCTACTTTGACTGGAAACACCAGTCTACAATCATTTTCCTGGAAGATGGACACTTGATCCTTACATGATGAGTTCTTTCACCTATTTGTTATGTCTGAGAAGTTAATGCTTGTCCCAAAACTATAAACCAGGCTGCAAGTGAAAGCTGCTTCGCCAACACTGCCTGAGTCATTGGAAGGGTAGACCAGTTGTTCTCCTGTCCTTTCTGCGTGACTGAATTTCCTTAATGACCAATTCATTCTGTGTCTTCAAGCATGACACCTGAAAAGCTGTGATCTCTTTAATGAAGGATCCATTAGTCTTTCAAGAATGAGAACATGTGAAGTTGAAAAGGCTATTTAGTAATATATCTCCTTGAGAGAACTCTCATCATAGAGTGGAGTACACTTATGCAGAATATAAGTTACTCATGCATGTTTAACTGAGCAGAATGGGTTTGGAGTCACATTAGTGGACCCTGAGAAGGGCATAACCTTAGTTTACTGTATATTTGCCATGTTCATGGATTCACTAAAACACTTTTCTATCTATACAGATATATTCTCAGAATATAGGCCATTGTATAATTCTTTCTGTATTCTCTGTACTTTGAGGCACACTCTCTCCAAGATGTCATGATCATAGGCATCCACCCTGCTGGTGTGTGGCTGGTGCCATTGGAAGTGACTCTCAGGAGACAAAACCCAAGGACGACCCTGAGGATTTCTTCTTTATATATTCATTCCTGTGTTTCATCTGCACAGTTCTAAACCTATTCAAAAGTCTTTCTGTTTGAGCTTCTAAAATTTAGCATATCCTCTGCTGAATCTAGAGAGAAAAAGATGTAATTATAATACATGAACTGCCCTTGCTCTGCACATTAACCCAGTTACAGGAAATAGGACTTTTTCCAATATGAAAACTAGAGTTTTTTTCCACATATTTTTATTCCACATATTTAAAAATAATGCAATATATCGGGAATTAATTTTAAGGTAGTCAAGTGTGATTCATCACCATAAAGTCACTTTTACCAAGGAAAATAACTCGATCTACTTTCTATATCATAGAAGAAGAAATAAAGGATATTTCATTTTAACACAGAAATACAATTTTGTGTCACAGTATAATTGGATTAGTGGTATAAGGAAAGCAAGCCATAATAAGGCTTTATTGTATTTTCCCCTAAAGTTGCATAATAAGTATCAGCTTCCATGAAAACACTTACCTGTATAATCATCTGAGTTCCTGGTTCTCTGAGTATACTCTATAGTGTCCATTGGACTGTTCACGTGGGTGTCTTCTATGCTAGGATTAATTTTTTTTTTTTATCAAACTTAAAGATTTGGCCACTGATCTTTGCACCCAAATTAGAGTTGAAATGCAACTTCAGTAAGTAAAGTCAATACTTGATATACTAATCAAATTTATCAAGCTCAACATCATGAAAGCTAATGGTTTTGATGACATGCATGGTAAGTGTACATAGATATTATTCCAGGCAGAGTCTTGCTTCAGTTGAATACCTTAGATGGGGACTTGTCTGGCTTTGTCTAAAGACCCACAAGACATTGCCCACTGACTATGTGCAAGGACAGAGGCAAGAAATTTCCTAGGAAAGAATTCCTTCTGGGATGAAGAGGAGGAGGAAAGCAGTCAAGCTTGACTCGTTAAGAAGAAATCCCCAAGGATGACCCCAGCTACGACTTGTAGCAATAGTGGAGAGGGTGCTTGAACTGGCCATCTCCTGTAATCAGATTGGTGACTATGATCATTGGCCACAGCCAAGCACTGGAGAGAGCTCTGGGAGTTCTGCTGAAGGGAGGGAGGAGGGATTGTATGAGCCAGGGCAGTCAAGGCCATGATGGGAGGACCCACAGAGACGGCTGACCTGAGCTTGCAGGAGTTCACGGACTCTGGACCAACAGCTGGGGAGCCTGTATGGGACTGACCTAGGCCCTCTGCATGTGTGTGACAGTTGTATAGCTTGGTCTGTTTATGGGGCTCCTAGCAGTGGGATCAAGACCTTTCCCTGGCACTTTAGCTGGCTTTTGGGAACCCATTCCCTATGCTGGGTTGTCTTGTCCAGTCTTGATGCAGGGGGAGGAGCTTGGTGATGCCTCAACTTAATGCACTATGATTTTTGATGCCCATGGGAGGCCTGTCCCTTTCTGAACAAGATGGAGAAGTGGATGGAGAGGGGGGTAGATAGGAGGTGTGGGGGCAGGGGAGGGAATGAGAGGAGAGGAGGCAGGGGAAACTGTGGTCAGTATGTAAAATAAAAGAAAAAGAGAAAAAAAGAGAAGAACTTAACCCTCAGAAATAAACATATTTTTACAATTTGGGGTCTTGAGTTTATAACGGATTGTCTTCCAGCCTAGCTACTGTCCCCCTCCCTGCAAGTCTATGAAGTCCTTCCCTTGAATTTTGAGTTCTGTAAGGTGTGTGCATAAGAGGTAAGCATGAAGGAAATAAGTTGAAGTCAAAACTAAAGGAGAGGACTGACTAAGACTTCTTTCCCATACTGTTTGGGTGCTGATGCTAATAGAACACAGAAGCTGCTAAGAGGAGCTTCTATCCGTCCACTCTTCAAGAAATAACTTCATGACAACCCGCCCCCCCGACACACATGCACAAATCACATAAAAATCCAGCAAAGCTCCCAAATCAATAAAATCCCAAAGCCTTTGCTCTGATGACAGGGCTGAGGCACCTGGACCATGGGAAAGTGTGGCACAAAGGGGGAAGTGATACGGTTCAGCAAAAATGCATCACTGTCATTGGGAGGAGACCCAGTCACTGTGAGCAGGAGGAGGATGGGGAAGATCATGGAATGAATAGCTGAGGGCACCCATATTATGAGGATGTTTTGGTGACGATGAACTAAGTGTAGTTGCTCTTGCCCATTTTATCATTAAAATAGATGATATTTTAATATGTTTAAAATGTACTCACTTTAATATGTGATAGGTGGTAAAGCTTTTTATTTGATTTTCTCTGGATTTTTGTTTTGCAATTAAAAAAATTTTGAAATATATTTATTTATTTTTTAATTTAAATTTTGTTCTTGTTGTATTTTGAGACATGGTCTCATTGTAAGTCATGGCTGACCCAGAACTTGAAGGTTCAATAGGCTGACCTTCAACTTGTGGTGATCCCCAGGCCTCTGTCTTCTGAGTGTTGGCATTGCAGGAGTGGACCATCACATCTTGCTTTGGTTTTGTCATTTTGAGACAGGGACTCATGATATTGCTTAGGCTATTCATAAGCTCAAAATATTCCTGCCTCCACTTCCTGAGTGTCAGAGTGGGAAATTGGACACTGTGCCCGACTAATGGATGAAAATAACTCTTGAACAGACTTTATTGTCTGTTCTATTGTCTAACATTTTTAAGCAGATACTTTTTGTTAGAGATTTGCCTGCTTATGACATGTCTTAGAATGATAGGAAAACATTCTTCTTTCCCCTCTAGAGTGCAGATATTTGTTGAGAATTAAAAAGTGTGTAGAACCTAAGAATGGCTAGATTCCTTACTTTCCCAAGCCACCTCCAAAATATGTCTAGAAATATCATCTACTGTTGGCTTTTTAACACTTTGGATGGGAAATTCTTTGCTTTTTTTAGAGGACTATCTTTTGCACTGCCTGATGTTTGAAAGCATCTGTGGCCTTTGCTTACCAGGTGCCTGTAGCACATCCCCACCCCACAACCACAATTAAAATCCTTCCAGATGTTGTCGACATCTCCTGGGTGAAAGGGTGGGAAGGGAATCAGTGTAGTTTGAGAATCAGTGCTGTAATGTGGCCATTTGAAATGAAATGTTTGGCGGGGGAAAATGTCAGCAGAATTGACCTTACTCGTTAAAAACAATACTAAAATTACGGTGCATCTGCTACTTAGTGACTGAAGTATTTTTTTTTTTTTTAATGTGCAAATAGGACAGTTGTTCCACTGTATGGTTGTCACACTTGTGCTATTTATCGAGAGAATTGTGGGCCAGGCTTCGTGTTCATCCCTTCTGGAAGCACCCTGACTTCTCCTAGCATCTCTTTGAGGAAGGCAATTTCTTCCTCTTTAAAAGAAGGGTTAAAGAAACAAAAACCTCTCATTCAAGGTCACATTCTGGTCACTGACACGAAGCTGGAGTCCTGGGCACAGGCTTTGGAAAGCTTTATAATTTCAGTCAGGGCTTCTGGGAGAAAAGGGCATATTTCCATCTGAAGGCAGGGACAAGGAATGCTAAGTCCTCTCCACAAGGACTGTCTGACTTTATTCTGAGTTTGAGGGAGTCATGGAAGTGGGTGGTGTCTGTAATCCAGAAGGAGTGGCCTTTATGTCTACAAGGAACACTGGACAGGAACCTGGAAAGGTACAGCCAATTCTCAACAGCAAGGCAAGAAATCACTGGGGGAGGAGACACCTAATTACACCCTCTTCTATACTCTGCATTCACCTTGATGACTCCCAGACCCCACAACCCTCTAGGCTTAGAAAGGAGATTTTTACATAGGACGTTTGGTTATTTCAGTGTATTATTGCAACAATAGGCTGAAGGGAATGACTTGCCATTTAACACAGTTTTAAAGCACAGCACAGTGCTTTTCTAGAGAGTGAGGAAAACTGAATAAGGGGAATTAGTGTTTATGAGATCAATGAATCCTTGGACAAAACAAGTATGTGGGTAATGTATATGGAAAGTGATTTAAAAGTCATAATTGTTATACCAGCCTCAATAATCCTTATCCTTAAAGTGAGGCCGATTTTAAAAGGCTAGATGACTAAACCAATCGGATTGTGCCAAGAGGTTCATGTTTTATACAGGGGACCAACTCCATCCTTGGGACAAAAGCCCTGATTTTCTGAGACGTGCTTTTCTCTCCCTCTCTCCCTTCCTTCTTCCTTCCTGTCTTATCTGTAGGCCCAAGTGGCTGTGCTTTGATGGACCTCTCACCTTGTGCCTCTAAACTCCATTCCCTTTCTCAGGCTTCCATTTTGGGCTTTCATTGCAGCCCTGGTTTCACAATGCCTTTGCCATTATGTACAGTGCACTATCCTGGTGTGTGCCTCAGTGTCCTGATTAGATCAAGCTGCTTTTCTTGCATTCTTTCATCTCTCTGTTTAGAAGCCCATTTGCATATTGGACTTTATTGACAGTTTGAAGAGGTTGCAATCATTAGGCAGATGAATATCCTTTCTGAAATCATCCAGAAGCTCAGGTTTGTAGTCCTCTGAGACAAGTTTGCTTCTCTCCTATTCTCTCTATTCTCCTGGCCCCTGAAAACACCACCCCTTCCAACAAACCTCTTCTATTTCATCAAGTGTAGCATTTTGGATCTTCTTAAATCTGGCTTCTCATATTTAGACTCCTGGAAGCCATGTGTGTGGTTCTTACCAACTTCTCCAGGCACATCATTTCTCCTCTGATAGGAATTTGTTAACTTTCTTTAGAGGGAAGATGGTCTGGTTTAGCTTTGCATTTTTCCTAAAGGCTTAATAGTTGCCTTTTTATAAATTATAACTTTGGAATCAGTAGCTCACAGAAATTCAATGTTTTAATCATTAGAATTTTTTGTCTTACATTACTTGGCTAAAAAATAGATCTCTTTATTTGTTTTTTGGCTACTACAGTCAAGTGCAAAGATAAGATTCTACTAGCTGGGTGATGGTGGCATACAGTTTTGATCCCAACACTTGGGAGGCAGAGGCTGACAGAACTCAATGAGGCCAACCTGGTCTACCAAGCAAGGTCCAGGACAGCCAAGGCTACACAGAAAAACCATGTCTCAAAAAAAAAAAAAAAAATGAAAGAAAAAAAAAAAGATCCTAATGCCCATGAACTAGAAGACAATGGCCATTGAATAGCCTTGACACCACATCCCTAAATTTAAAAAAAAAAAAAAAGGATATAGAAAAAATGTGTGTGTGCATATGTGTATCCCTTAGAGGCCAGAGGAAGACAGCAGGTCCCCTGGAGCTACAGATAGTTGTGAGCCACCGTGTGTGTGCTCAGACCTTAAAAGACCCTAACCCTTCAGGCTTACACCCCCAAGCCCCAGGAAATGAGAAACTAAAAATCTAGTTCTAAGGGCAAGCTGACTCAATCATTATTCAACCACCCCTGCCACAATGTAACAATGTAAAAAGATTTCTGTTAAGAGATGCGCTCAACTGTGACTGGGATAATTGCAAGTGTTCCAGGAAGGACCACTGTGACCTTTGTGTAAACTCCACTCCCACCCTGATACCCGCCCCCCTTGAGGTTTTGAGAAGAATGTGCATGCGGATGTGACTGCACCCACTCTGTGATCACTCTGTGATCAGACCATGATCTTATGAAGTTAGCCTCTAGACATAAATCAATCAAAACAAAATTGTATGGGAATTGTAATGTTGTCGTTTTTGTGGGTTTTTCCTTTAAAAGCCCCCATGTGGCTGCAGTAAGATGTGACTCTTGCTCTTTGGAGCTGAGTTAGCCCGTCTGTACAGTCGCTTCAATAAACCTCGTGCTGTTGCATCAACTGGACTGGAGTCTGGGTTCTTGGGGCGCCCACTTGAGACCCTAGATTTTGGGGTCTATCGACCTAACCTAGGTCTTTTACAAGAGCAACAGTTTCTCTTGACCACCGAGCCATCTTTCTAGCCCCTCATGCCTAAATGTTTTATTTTATTTTATTTTTCCAATTCTCTTGGCAAAATGAAGAGAAATGGTTTGAGATTATATTTGATCATTACCTTTATTCACTTTTTTTTGTTTTTGTTTTTGTGTTTGGTGGGTGTGTCTGTGAGCCAGCATGCCGGTCTTTGTGTTGGTATTTAAAGTCTCTCTGCTAGGCTGTAAATTTGTATTTTTGTAAGGAAGGGCAGAGTGAAACCACTAAACCGGACCACTCTGAGTAAGGTAAAGGTTTGTTGAGGATGGAACTGCCAAGGGTGTGTCTTGGCTGGAGGTAGGGTAGGGCAGAGAGAAAAGAAAAGTGGTGGAAAAGCAAGCAGGTTTTATAGGGAAGTCAGCAGGGTGTGGTTTTTGAGCAGGCTGTGTGGATTGACCAGGAATTAGATGCCCTTGCCATGGTAGGTTGACCTTCGTGGGCAGATTAAGGGAGATTCCTGGTGGTTTAAGGGAGGCTCCTGGTAAAAAGAAGCCCTCCTTTAGGCCTCTGTTTACCCAATAACAGGGGAACAGCTCATAAACAGAGTAATCCTTCTGTTTACACAACCGAAGTCCTTCTGTTTAAGATAATGTCACTGGCACTGCCATTTTTTTCAGTGTGTGTGGGGTCTCTTGGATCTCACACTTTTATTCACAGATATTTTTCTTTTCTGTCCTTACTATCTTCCTTCTATGTTGAGAATTTGTCTTAGTTAGGTTACTATTGCTGTGATGAAACACCATGACTGACAAGCAAGCTGGGCAGGAAAGGGCTCATTTGGCTCATACTTCCACACTGTAGTCTATTTCTGAAGGAAGTCAGGACAGGAACTCAAACAGGCCTGGAACCTGGGGACTGTGGAGCCTAAAAGCCAGACGTGCACCCCCATGCTCTCTCTTGGTCTCTCTCTCTCCATGCTCTCTCTCTGTCTCTCTGTCTCTGTCTCTCTTTCTCCTAATAAAGCTCTAAAAGGTACCACTGGGTTCTGTTGTGACTGCGACCTTTCTGCCACTGACCAAACCAGCTCCCCTGCGGTAACCAGTGCCCTATACCCTTTCAATTGGTCTGGTTCAAGGTCTCTGGTTTTTACTATACTATCAATGCTGGGCCCTCTCTAGGACTCTTCTTGGATATATTGTTGTTGCCCTGTGTTGTGGAGATCCTGCAGCTTTGAGTCTGCAGGTCAGGTCCCTTCATTTGCTCCAGCAGATCATAGAAGGATGGATGTTGCTGCGGACAAAGTCACAACCCTGGTTCTGGGCCTGAGCAGCTGTAGGGTTGGTCTACCAGCCAGTTGTCCCCTATCCTCACCTCCAGGGTGAGCTCCCCAGCATTGCTCCCCTAATTCACCTCTTTCAGCAATGAGCGAGGGGTGGGGCCGATTCTCCTGCTTTCATATCCTCAGGGTCAGCTTTCCCACACCTCTACCCTTAGGGCCAGCTCTATTGTGTTGCCCAGGTGAGGTACAGGGGTCGCTCTTCTGAGTGCTGCAGCTGGTCAGGGGTAGGGCCAGCCCTCCTGCTCTTATGACCCCAGGGCAGGAGGTGAGGGGGATGGCATCTCTCCTCTGCCTCTGCTACCACATGTCTGATGAGTAATGGAGACAGCTCTCCTTTGCTCGTAATATTGGAGCTGGGTCACTCTCACCTCCGACCACCAGGCAGCTCTGCTGTTCTGCCTGGGTGAGGGGCAGGGCCCATTTCCTGAGTGCTGCAGCTGGTAAGGTGGAGGGTCAGCTCTCTCATCTGTTGCAGGTGGTAAGGGACGAGGGGTAAGGAAAGCATCTCTCACCCTCCCACACTACCACATGACAGATGAGTAGTGGGGACAGCTCTCTCAGGCTTACAACTTCCGGTGTGTGTGTGTGTGTGTATGTGTGTGTGTGTGTGTGTGTGTGTGTGTGTGTGTGTGTGTGTGTCTCGCCTACAACTCAGCCAACAAGGCTGCTTCTATTATGTTCACCAGCCGCTTTCCTGTTGCAGCTGTTGGGGGGGTCAGGGAGAGCTCTCCTGTTCTTGTGACCTCAGGGTCAGTTCTCACACCTGCCTCAGGCATTGATAGGTGGGGTGTAGATGTAACCAACCGTCTTATTACATAAGAAACACAGAACCAATGTAAAGAAGAAAGCCAAGAGCTCAGAGCTCAGAGCTAAAACCTTACCCTTCCTCCTGCGGTGGTCCTACCTACTTCCTGTGTGTTTGCCTTTCTGTTCTGCCTTCTCATGGGTTGTAAACCCAAACATGTGACTGCCTCATCACTGCCTGTAAGTACCGCCCTCCAGGTCCTAAAGGCATGTGTCTCCAATGCTGGCTGTATCCCTGAACACACAGAGACTTTACCTAGCTCTGCCTACCAAGTGCTGGGATTATAAGCGTACGCCACCACCGCCGCACTCTTGCTACGGCTCTAATAGCTCCGACCCCCGGGCAACTTTATTTATTAACATACAATTAAAATCACATTTCAGTACAAATAAAATACCTCCATAGTGGGGGGCAGGGGCAGGAGAGGATGGCAACTCTCACTTGCCCATGGCATCCTAGGACAGATGGGTGATGGGGACCACCCTCCCTTGCTGGCTACTTAGAGGCTGGCTCACCCACACCTGCGCCAAGAGGGTTTGCTCCACTGTGTTGCCCAGGTTGGGTGCAGGGCCTGCTCTCTCCAATGTTGCAGCTGGTGGGGGGTCAGGACCAGCTCTCTCACCTGCCTCAGGCATTGATGGAAGGGTGGGGGGGCCTCTTCCCTCACCCATGCTGTCACAAGACAGGTGAGTAATGGAAGACCGCTCTCTGCCTACAACTTTGGGGCTGGCTGGCCCACACCTGCCTGCACTAACAGTGTTGGCTCTCTTGTGCTGCCTTGGCGAGGTACAGGGCCAGCTCTCCTTAGTGTTTCGGCTGGTGTGGGTCATGGACAGCTCTCCTGCTCTTATGACCACAGGGACGGGGTGGGGGCTCTCCTTGATTTTGAAGAGGCATCTTCTCAACTGAGGTCCTCTCCTCTCTGATGGCGCTAGCTTGCGTCAAGTTGACATAAAAGTAGCCAGAAAAAAAAAATGAACGATTAAAGAGTGAATTGCAAAATTCACTCCTCAAATCCTCTGTATTTTAAATTATGTGCACAAGACCTACATTGTTCTAGTTGGTCTCCCTTTTGGAGATCCCTTCAGAAGGAACAGGCAAGGCAAAGCATTTTCCCTAAGAATTCTTAGGTGTGGAGAGAGATGAGCCTCTGTGTGTGCTTAATTTCTGAAGTGCTGAGTGAAATCATCGTGGCCCAGCTGAAGAGAACCAGAGGTGGGCTCTGGATTTCTCCAATGTTTCTTTTTTTTAAGAGCAGTGATTCTCTACCTTCCTCAATCTGCGATCCTACAATTCAGTTCTTCATGATGTGGTGACTCCCAACCATAAAATTATTTTTGTTGCTACTTCATAATTATGATTTTACTACTATTATGAATCATGATGTAAATACCTGTGGAAGGGTCATTTGATTCTTAAAGGGGTCACAGCCCACAGGTTGAGAACCACTGTTCTATAGTTTTGGCCTGTTGGAAGTTAGTCTTAGAAACAAGCCAGGAGCATTGCATCAGCCTGGACTTGACAGGAAATAATGTGGTTATATAAATGGAATAGACCTGAAACCATAAAATTTGATCAAGTGAGTAGTGAACAAAAAAAGAGAGGGAGAATGTTTTAACTTTTATAAAGGCATTTTTTAAGGAAATTATGCACATCATGGGTTAAGGAGTCCTAACTATTCTCCTTTTGGAATATAAGAACCCTATTACTACCACACTGATGTTATGGAAACCCACAGAGGAAATATTCTGATTAAAATTAATTCACGTTATCATGAAGGTAAAAGGCAGTGAGCCAAAATAAGGGCAAACTAAGTACATGCGTCAGGGAAGAGCGCTTTTAGACAGCCAGACCGAGTCCGTGAGGAGAGGGAGTGGGGATGATTTATTTAACTTGGTAGGGAAGCCAAAAGCTAATCTAAGTAATGGTCACTATAGTAACCTATGGTGCAGAGCTCTCCAATCACCGTGGAAATTTAACTCAATGAATTTTAATTTGGAATGAGAAGGTGTAACCTCATAGACTGACCAATAAAAGAAGCCCACAGACAATGTTTCTAGAGAATACATCCTTATAGATGGATGGCAGGCAATGCTCCCAGGTACCTTTGAATGTGGATTATTTCAATCCTTTATATTTTGTGGTTAGTAGGGTCTTGCAATCACAACTAAAGCTCATCTTCATGAGACAAACACAAAGATAGTTTTCTCTGTAAACTTCATTTTAATTTAATTCAGTTCTCCTACTCTTTTTGAAGGCTAGGTACCTTTTTGAGGAGCTTTTAAAATACCATCCTAATTTGTAGATGTTGTTGACTGATGCTGCTCCCTATTTGGTCAAGAAGAGGCTTTGGTGTGTGTGTGTGTGTGTGTGTGTGTGTGTGTGTGTGTGTGTGTGTGTGTGTGTGTGCGCGTGCGCACGCGCCCTGGTCAGCGGGGTGTCAATGGGGGCGACCCACCTGCGGGAGAGAATGAAAGGGATGGGAAGACACGAGAGAAGACAGCAAGACAGTGTTCTGATCAAGCTGCAAATTTTATTCTCCTCAGCAAGGCTTATATAGCATGAGAGGGGGCAGGAAGGAGGGAAGGGGTGCACCTACGTGCAGGTGAAGGACTATGTGCAAGTCGTGAAGCTGCTAGATGATAAGGCCACTGGTCAGGGCCCATTGTTCTGTTGCTATGCTACCTGACCTACCTGACCTGTTTTTATCTTTGGGGGCATCTGGTTTAGGGCCTGTGGCTTTTTCTCTGGCCTAGCTAGTACTTTTCTATGGTTCATGTTTGGTCCCTGACGTGTGTGTGTGTGTGTGTGTGGTGTGCATGCATACGTGTGTGTACATGTTTGCATTTGTAATGAGCAAATGTGTGCTTGCCTGTGTGGAAGCCTCAAGTTGACATTGAGTGTCTCTCTCCATTTCTTTTTACTTTATGTATTGGGGCTTGTCTCTTGCTGAACTCAGAGCCTGCCAATGCTGGGTGATATAACTAGCCCATTTGCTGCGGGGACCACCTGTCTCTGTCTACCAGTGTTAGAAGGACACACTGCCTGCCTCTTATGCAGGGTCTGGGGATCTGAATTGTGATCCTCATGCTTTTGTGACAAATACTTTACCCATGAGCCATCTCCTCAGCTCAGCTATCAAAGAACAGTATTGACCAAAGTATCTGGATACTTAAATTTCTTACTTGACGTCTAAGAATTTTCTTGCCTATTATTTTCCTTTCTTCTCTTCCTTCCTTCTTTTTTTATTACATAGTGTAGTCTTTTGGTGGGTTAGGATTTTTTTTAAATTTTTTTATTTATTTATTTTTTATAGAACCAAGTATCTTTCATGAAGGAGGCTCACTCAGCCTTCTAATCTTTTCTGGGTCACATCATGCATGATACCCCATTTGAAAAAGGATTCAGAGTACAATGGTGGTGTCTGAACTTTTCAGCATAAAGATAGAACTGCTTTTCAGTGTTTCCCAACTTGAAAATGCACGTAGGAATGAGAGGTGACATCTTTCCGAATGCCCATGTTGTGTTTGTTGTCTGCTTTATTCCTGAGGCATTTACACAGGGATGTGTTACACATATCACTTTTTATGTTACATCATTTGCCCTCGGTCTGGCTGCCACATCTCTTATCACCAGGTAATAAAGCTATCACCCCTACCACCCTAGTCTGAGCCAGCATCAGCTCTCTGCTGGCTCACAAAGCAGTGCTCTAATTGGTCCCCTGCTTCCCCATCTCCTGCAATTGACTATTCATGCTGCGATCAGAACGGTCTTTTTAAAGCATGTGACAGGTTTGCCTGAAATATTACAAAGGCCTTCTACAGTATTTAAAATCCGAACATGTTTAGACAACTACCTCCACCCTGGACATCACCTCGCAAGTCTCCTTTATTACTCATCACACTCCAAGACCAGCCACTCTCTTTGTGTTCCTGCCTCAGCTCATGGTGGGAATGACTCTTCCCTCTAGTCATCTTGTGACCACTCACTAATGTTATACAGCCATTGGACACATCACACTATTTTCAAAAAGCCTGTCTCATGATTAGTTACTTTGGCATCTCTGAGCAAATGCCCCATGATACAACGTAAGGGAGGGAGGAGGGGTTTATTTTAACTTACACTCCAGAGGGTCCTGCCCATCATGGCTGAGAAAGCATGGTAAAGCAGAGCAGTTCATATCTCTGCCAGGAAGCGGAGAAGGGGACACCTGTCCTTTACTGGCTCTCTCTTCAATCCTCTTCATCTCATCCTTACCTCTAATCCATGGAATGGTGTCACCCACATCCAGAGTGGGTCTTAACCACTCAGTTAATCCTTTGTGGAAATGTCCTCACAGATACAACCAGAGAGGTGGCTCCTCAATCTCCTAGGTGATTTTTAAATCCAGTGTAATTGACAATGAAGTGCTGTGGGATGTTCTGTATGACAAATGTGTTGCTCTGATTGGTTAGTAAATAAAACACTGATTGGCCAGTAGTCAGGCAGGAGGAAGTATAGGAGGGACAAGGAGGAGAAGAATTGTGGGAAGTGAAAGGCTGAGTCAGAGACACTGCCAGCCGCCACCATGACAAGCCGCATGTGAAGATGCTGGTAAGCCACGAGCCACGTGGCAAGGTATAGATTTATAGAAATGGGTTAATTTAAGCTATAAGAACAGTTAGCAAGAAGCCTGCCACGGCCATACAGTTTGTAAGCAATATAAGTCTCTGTGTTTACTTGGTTGGGTCTGAGCGGCTGTGGGACTGGTGGGTAAGAGAGATTTGTCTTGACTGTGGGCCAGGCAGGAAAACTCTAGCAACAATGAAGATTAATAATCAAACCGTCACTAACCAATCATCTGCATTAGTCATCTATTCATTATCTTTGTACTGCCTTGTTATGAGTTGAATGGACACCCACACACCTTTCAGACACCACGAGTTAATATCTTAATCTCGAATTCATGTTGATAGATTTTATACAAGACCTTTAGAAGATGATTCAGATTAGATAAGCTTATTAGGGTAGATTCCCATTGTGGGTTTGGTGGCTTTATGAGTGGAAGAAGAGACCTGAGATGACACATACTTTCTTTGACTTGCTATGAGATGCCTTCCTGAGCATCATCTGGCCACACATAATGGATGCTGAGCAGATGCCAGCACAGTGCTTTTGGGCTTCCCATTCCCTGGAGCCATTAGATACACAAACCTCTCTTCTTTATAAATGATCTAGTCTGTGGTGTGTACTTACAGTAGGAAGTAGACTATACAACACCTCTTTTACTTCTGTACTTACTCCTTCAACTGTTTGATCCTCATCTTTTCTATTTTGTTGTGTTTCATGGCTGTATTAATTATGTTGACATCACTATGACAAAATGTATAACAAATACTCTAGAAAGATTATTTGGTTCATAATATCATTGAGTTTGGCCCATACTTGCTTGGCTCCACGAGTTGTAGAAGAACATAAGGTGGCAGAGAAGCTTCTTTACCAAACGATGGGAAAGAAGTAGAAAGACACAAGAAGGGGTCAGAGTCATGACACTGCCAAGCATACACACCCCACCCCTGTACACACACCTACTTCCTTAGCTAGAGATCATCTTCTGAAATGTTCAGAGGCTCTTGAGAGCTAGGTTGTAACACATGACCCTGTGCTTGGCATTTCATATTCAGATAATAAAATTTTCACCCAATCATTAATAAACATTATAACTGAAGAGTATCTCATATTTATTTATCTGTTCCTCAGAACCCGGGAGAGAGTTTGGTATAGTGGGTGCTCAATAAATATTTATTGAATGAACAAATACGTTCAAGGAGAGACAGCTAAAATAAAGGGGCATTTGAGGGGTAGGATGGAAACCTAATACAGTAGAAACTTCCTAAAATATATACATATATGAAGACAATCTAAGTGAAATCACCAAAAAATTGTGGAGACAGATGTGGTGATATATTATGTCCCCCAATATATTATGCATCCTAATAAACTTATCTGGGGTCAGAGAACAGAACAGCCACTAGATATAGAGGCCAGAAAATGGTGGCACACACACCTTTAATCCTAGCATTCCAGAGGCAGAGACCTGTCTGGATCTCTGTGAGTTCAAAGCCACACAGGAAACAGTCAGGCATGGTAACAAGAGCCTTTAATCCCAGGAAGTGGTGGCAGAAAGCAGAAAGGTATATAAGGCGTGAAAACCAGGAACTAGAGCTGGCTAAGCTTTTAGGCTTCTGAGCAGCACTTCAGGTGAGATTCTTTCGGATGAGGACACAGAAGCTTCAAGTTTGAGGAAACAAGATCAGCTGAGGAACTGGCTAGGCGAGAAAGCCAGCATTCACTCCAATACCTGACTTCAGAAATGTTTTTATTAATAAGACCTTTTAAGATTCATACTACAGACAGAGCCCCAACTGGCCATCTCTTATCATCAAATGAAGCTTCTGGTACCAGGATTAGGTTACATCTAATTGAGTTGTTGCCAAAAGGGTCCCATGCAAATCCCCAAACAACCCAGGCTATTACCAAGACTATAGGTTGTTCTTCATAAATTGATAGCAAGGTCCCATTGCTGAAGACAACACCTACATATCTCTTTGAACATGGAGATATTGAGGTGATGTGTACTTAGAGCCTTCACCTCTATGTTCCAGTGTCTTAGGTAGAGGAAGGTACTCTACATATTACCAAAAGAGAAATGTAAACACCAAGCCAGCCACAATCCCTTTGATCTACAATAGTGTCTGCCCTGCAAGACATGCAAGGGCAATAGTGGCACAAAGCTTGTTGGGGTAACCATCCAATATCTGATTTAACTTAAGGTTCACTCTCCAAGATGGAACCCATACTCAATGCTGCTTGGGTAATCAGGAATCTGAGACTAGATCAACAAAGGACCTAGGGTAAAACCAAATATACTTGTCTAAAAAAAAGTAATAATAAAATGGCTCCTAAGTAGATCAGTGCCTTGTTCAGCCATCATCAGAAAAGCTTCCTCTTCCAGCGGATAGAAACAAATATAGAAACCCACAGCCAGACATCACATACAGATTGAGAGAGACCTTGGAAGACTCAGCCCTAAATGGGATGTCTCCATCAAATCCCTCCCTGTAGAGCTCAGGGAGCCCCATGGAAGAGGAAGAAAGAGTGTAAGAGCCACAGGAGATGGGGGACACCAAGAGAACAAAGCCCTCTAAGTCAACATGAGTAAAGCTCATATGAACTCATAGAAATCGAAGCAGCAGGTATAGGGCCTGCACTGGTCTACACCAAGTCCTCTGCATGTATACTATGGCTTCCAGCTTAGTGTTTCTGCGGGATCCCTCAGTGTGCTAACAAGTGGGTCTCTGGTGATTGTGCCTGTCTGTTGGGCTCTTTTCCTTCTGTTTATTTGTCTTGTCCAACTTTAGTGTGATAGTTTTTGTTTTATCTTCTTATATTCTATTTTGTTATATATTAAAAAAATAAATGAATGAATGAATGAATGAATGAATGAATGAATGAATGAAAACCTAGCCACTAAGGTAGAGGTTAACAACTGAAGTGTTGCTTATTCCTGCTGGGAGAGGGGAAATCCATTTTCAGTTTTCTCCAACAGAGACATTGGGCCTATCAACCACTCCAGGCCAGGCCTCATGTTCAGGAGTAGCTGACCAACATATAATGGACTCCACAGTCTTATTGCGGGCTTTTATTTGGTTACAGTTTTTTTTTTGGGGGGGCTATATTTTGTTTTATAGGCTTGGGGGAGGTTGTAGTATTAGGTTTTTGTTTCTTTCTGGAGAAGGAACTTAAAGTTGGATGGGTAGGGAAGGGGAGAAGATCTGGAAAGGGGAGGGGAAGAATATAATCAAAACATATTTAAATTTAAAAATCATTTTAAATAATAAAAATATAATAAAAATTGTTCCTCACAAAAACAAAACCTTCCAAAATTTCTACTTGAGATGTAAGACTATAAACAAATGATAAAATCTAGGACTATCACTAATTCAACTGGTTGTGTACCATGTAAATAGTGAAAGAAAATGTATCATTCCTGTATTAATATAGAATATCTCTACTGTACTTCCATGATTTTAACAATGAATTTCTACTGTCCTTGAGCTAAAAGTATTTTGATAC
Source organism: Peromyscus maniculatus bairdii (assembly GCF_049852395.1). Lineage (NCBI taxonomy): Eukaryota > Metazoa > Chordata > Mammalia > Rodentia > Cricetidae > Peromyscus > Peromyscus maniculatus. The sequence goes on along the minus strand of NC_134866.1, from coordinate 25,897,095 downwards.
TTTTCATTATAAATGTATGTATTTAATTGGAATACTCTATTTATTCTTTAGCATTGAAATAGATCACTTTACATTTCCGTTCTACCTCCCCAGTTTGTTTTCATCAGACGCAGCTGTAAGTTTAGAGCCACAGGTCCAGATACTTTAAATCTCTGCGTATCTCTAAGTGTACAGAAGACATCTGCTTGTGAGTTCGTTATGTCTGGCAAAGAAGCCAGCAGATTGTTCATGCCTGGGGGCTTTTATTTTTTCCCTGACACTAAGACTTTATTTTGTTTAATAAAGCTTTGGTTTTAACACTAGAATTTGGAAGTAGTTCTTAGAAGTTGGTTTTGTCAACTTCACAAACTTCTGGTTGACATGTTGGAAGTACAAGGAACATGGGGAATACAGACTGATTCAAAGATTTATATATGACCTGTAGCCATGGGTTCTTGAGAAGGCCACTCAGATTTTATAAATTATATTATTGTATGCATTGAGGGCTCAGATCTTAGCTGATGGTACTGTTTTAGCTTTTGGGAATTTTACCAGGTAAGGTCTTGCTGGTGGCCATGGGGTGCTTGTTCCTGGTCCCTTCCTCACCATCTCGTCTTTCTCTGCTTCTTAGTCACTATGATATATGTGAGCTACTTTGCTCCTCCATGCCTTGTCCTCCATGGTGGATTGAAACCTCTGAAACTGTGAGCTCAAATTCTTCACCTTTGTTTCTAACAGGTGTTTTGTCATTGTAATGAAATGTCTGATGAACACAGAACATTGGTGCCATAGTGATGCCTTTGCTGTGACTTTGCCTAATGACGTAGCTTTGAAGCCTTTGGAACTGCCTTGTGGGTAGATTTTGGAAACGGTTAAAGCCATAGAATGCTAGAAGCAGAGATTAACTGGCCATTATAGTGGAAAACCGAAAGATCTGACTGCCCATAGGAATTGAGCAGTAAGGTTATATTCACAAAGTATCAGATGGGGATGAAGACTCTCTTGGAAATGAGACTAGAGGTCATGGATGTTACATTCCAACAGAGAGCTTGCCTGCATTTTATCAATGTTCTAATTTTTTTTTTGTCTTTTTTTTTGGTGAGGTTGAATTTAAAGATGATGCACTAATTAGTGTTGGAAGAAACACCGAGGGAGTCCACGATTCAGGTTGTTGGGTAATATTGGTGGCTACCAAAATGGTAGATTTATAATGAGAATCAAGAGGAAAATGCAGAACTAAAAGTTAAAAACAAAACAAATAACTTTCAGTTTGGCTAGAAAAGAGTGTGCTTAAAGTCAAGGCCAAGGACAACGTGCCTGCTGGGGTATTACCACAATTAAGAAGAAACTCAATGTTTTATACTGAGACAATAGGAAAGATGCCTTGAGGGCACCCTGGGAATTAGGCTCATTCACCCACAGCAGATGGAGGGTATGAAAGCAAACTCACTTGGAAGACTTTCCTTTGAGAGTAGTGCTACTCTAGTACTTTGTTTGCATAGGGTCCCAGGGAAGCATTTCCCTGGGTTCAAATGTTGCAGGACTCGGCAGTTGCTATAGCCATGTGCCAAGAGGACCTAGCTTCTACTTGAGCTGGCAGCAGACCTTAGAGTTAGCCACACAAAGCCAGACTTGTGGTCACTTGGATCACAATGATTGTGGGAACAGGGGAGCTTCCACACAGATTCAAATGAAAGCTTGGGATGCCAGGTGTAAATGGAGGCGGAGTTTCTCTGTTCCGACCTCCCGGTCCCAAATAATCACACAAAATATTAAAATTATAAATGCTTGCCCGATGACTCAGGCTTACTACTAGCTAGATCTTAATGTTTAAATTAACCGATATTTCTTATCTATGTTTTGTCACGTGGTTTGTGGCTTGTTACCTCTTTTTCTACACATCCTGCTTCTTTGGCAGCTGTCTGGCATCTCTTCAACCTGACCTTCTTCTCCCTGTATCTCCATTTGGCTTTCCCGCCCAGCCTTATTCTGCCTGGCTATAGAACAAAACAACTTTATTATCAACCAATGAGAGAAACATGTATTTACAGTGTACAGAAATGCATCCCACAGCAGCTAGGCAATCTATGGAAGGGTTTGAATCACTATAGGCATCCCCTGAAAGGGCATTGGGTGAAGCTTGACAAGGAGTTCTAAGCTGCAATGGAAATCCATGGAAGTTAGGCTGTCAGTCACAGGAAACAGCTAGCTGTCAAGAAACATTGTGGGCAGCAAGAGAGAGGCCATGTGGGCTACATCTGGCCAGGGTAGGGGGTGGGGCTGCCCAAGCCCTTTGTAACTCACAGAAGGACTCTACCTGCTGTGGAAATCAGACATGGAACTATAGAATTTGGTCTTGCTTTTGTCCCATCCTCCCCTACTCTGGCCCTTTTCTTTCATTTTGAATGAGGAATACGTACTTTGTCCACGGTATCCTGGGAGTATGTATCTCGTGTTTTGATCTTTACTGGGGTTCACAGCTAAGTGCTTGCCTGGAGTCTTGGAGGATATTTTGGACTTGACTGTTTAAGTAATTCTGGAGATCTGAGACTTTGATTGTTCTTGGTGGGAGATGAAATGTATTTGCATTCTGAACTTTTGGGAGCCTGGAGTAGAGACTTATGACTTGAGTTTTAAATGTTTTCCCCCAGGCCCATGTGTCAAGAGTGTTATCCTCCAGCAGCAGTGGTGCTATTTTCAGAGGTGCCGGGGACTTGGGAGGTGAGGTCTTTCTGGGGGAAGTGGGCATTCAGGGCATGTTCTCAGGGGCTAGATCTAATGCTTACTTCCTACCCTACTCTTTTTCAGCTCTCTCATTACCATAATACAGGCTTCTCCCTTCCACTGCATCTTCCCCATCAGAAACTGTTATCTGGAAGAAAACTTTTGCCTTGCAGGTTGTTTATATCAAGCATTCTCTCACAGCAATGGAAGGTGACTAATACAAAGTCCCAACTGGAAACTCAGTTGTAATTTATTTCAGCAGTGTGTGATCCTTAAATCCATGACTCATTTCACAAGGTTTATTACAGTATCGCTCTAGATTCCAAGGTAATATTTTTCAAACTATAACAGAATGACCCATTAGTGAGTCACAAAATCAATTCAGTGGGCTGTGATCAGCGTTTTTTTTTAAAAAATATATAATATAATAGAATTGAATCAAATAGAGTATCAGCAGGCACTACACATTGTAAAACTTACAACAATTTCATTGCAATTTTCCCTCGGTTGCATGGTAGTAGTGTTTGTGGTGTTATGTAGGATGTTAAATATATTTCTCATGTAAATGGGGTCAAGAATCTGTGAAAGCCACAGATTTGGATTGCCTTGGGTTCATTCATCTGACATAAAATGAAGAATAATTCACTGAGGGATTTTTTTCCCCAGGGGTATGAAGACCCACTCCCAAATAGGAGCAGTTCAGATTGTCCCTGAACTCTGGCAACCTCAAAATTGCTAGGAGATGGGTAGATGAGGATGGGAGAAATGTGGACCAAAGGGTACAAAGTTCTAGTTAGATCAAAGAAATCAGTTTTACTGAACTATTACATGGAATGCTGATTCTAGTAGATCATAATTCATTGTGTATTTCAGGATCGCTAAGGGTAGACTCTGACTGTTTATACGACACATGTACACACACACATGCACATACAACCACATGCACACATACTACATGAGCACACACCCATGCACATATGATCACACACTACATGTGCACACACACACATGCATATACAACTACATGCACCCATACTACATGCATACACACACAATCATAAGAATACAAGTCTAAAGAGTTTAATATATTAGTTGGAGTCAATCATTTGTTATATTCGGTAAATGTCTATTAAAAACATCACATTGCAAGCCCATAAGTATGAACACTTATTGAACAATTAATAATAAAGTAGCTTAGCAGACTAATGAAACACTGAAACACTTGTTAGATTCCAAGTTCAAAATTCCTTTAAACAGAACCTCATATACATTTTTTTCTTCCTTTTATTGAAAATAGATTCTTTCCCTACCCCTTGCCAGCCATATTGTGGTGTGGACATGGGAGAGCTGGCCCTGGAGGTATAGATACTGGAGGGCTGGTCCTGTCCCTTGCTGGCTGTAGCTCTCAGAAGAACAGGCCCTGTATCTCACCTGGGCAATGCGGTAGAGCTGGCCCTGGTGGCATGGGCACCCAGGCTTTGCCAGTCTAGTGAGCTGGTCCCATCCCTTGCCAGGGGAGTGCTGGAGTGCTGGCCTTGGTGGTGAAGGTGCAGGAGAGCCAGCTGCAATGGCACGGGGTGGGGGGAGAGCTGGTCCTGCCCCTTGCCAGCTATCACAGGCAGGAGAGCTGGCCCTGCTCCTCACCTTGGCAAAGGGAGAGCTGACCCTGTGATGCAGGTGTAGGGAAGCAGGTGGGCTGACCAGCTCAGCTACCACCCAGGCCCAGATCCAGGGCTTCAGGTTGGCCTGCCTGCACATGGACCCCATATAAGGACTCCTGAAGCATGAGAAGGGGCCAGTCCTGTGGCATCTCCTTGACACAGGGCAAGAGCAAGATCCCCCAGAGAAATCCTGGTAAGGACCCAGTATTGACGGTATTGCAGAAGCCAGAGGCCTCGAACCAGACTAATGACTCATTGCCATGAACGTTTGCAAGTAAAACGGTTCAGGCAAAAGGACGGACTGGGTGACACACCATGACACACCATGACAACACCTCCGTGGTGAGGTGTTTTTTGTTTTTGTGTTTTAATTTTTTTTTTATCATTTTGATTTTTTTGTTTTCTTTTGGGGCAGGAGTTGCAAGGATGGAGAGTGGATAGGGAGGGATGGGGAGATGAGTGGGACCAGAGTACATGATATGAAATTCATGAAGAATCAATAAAAAGTAAAAAAAAAAAATAGAGTCTTCGCACATAATATATCCTGATTATGACTTTTCTTCCCTCTACTCTTCCCAGTACCTCTCCACCTCCCCATTCATCCATATCCCTTTCTGTCTCTCATTAAAAAGAGCAGATTTCTAAGGGATAACAACAACAATAATGATAATATATAATATAATGAGATAAAACAAAAACTATCACATTGAAGTTAGACAAGACAAAAGAGAAACAACAACAACAACAACAACAACAAAACCAAACCAGAAGGAAAAGAGCCCAACAGAAGGCATAAAAATCAGAGACTCACAGGTATTCAATGAAAACATTAAACTGGAAGCCCTAATATATACACAGAGGACCTAGTGCAGACCCATGCAGGCCCTGTGGATGCTGTTTCAGTCTCTGAGTTCATATGAGCTGTGATCATGCTGACTTAAAGGGCCTTGTTTTCTTGGTGTCCTTCATCTCCTCTGGCTCTTATGCTGTTCCTATTACCTCTTCCTTGGGGTTCTTGAGCCCCGAGGGGAGGGATTTGATGGAGATATCCCATTTAGTATCAAGCTTTCAAGGTCTTACACTCTCTGATAATGTCTGACTATGGAATGTCTGACTGTGGGTCTCTGTATTTGTTCCCATCTGCTGCAGGAGGAAACTTCTCTGACGATGGCTGAGCAAGGCACTGATTTATGAGTATAGCAGAATGTTACCAGAAGTCATTTTATCACTATGTTATCTATCTATCTATCTATCTATCTATCTATCTATCTATCTATCTATCTATCTATCTATCTATCTATCAATCATCTAATCTATCTATCTATCTATCTATCTATCTATCTATCTATCTATCTATCTATCTATCTATCAATCATCTAATCTATCTATCTATCTATCTATCTATCTATCTATCTATCTATCTATCTATTCATTCAGAACAATAGTGTTTGGTTTTACCCTAAGTCCCTGAGCTACTTAGTCTCTGGTTCTTGGTCACCCAAGCAGCATTGGGTATAGGTTCTATCTCATGAACTTCACCTTTAGTCAAATCAGATATCAGAAGGCTATTCCCACAAGCTTTGTGCCGCCCTTGCTCTAGTATATCTTGCAGGCAAGACACCATTGTAGATCAAAGAGTTTGTGGTTGGCTTGGTGCTTAGGTCTCTATTTTGGTACTGCATAAAGTACTTTCCTGTAGCAAAGATACTAGCACACAGAGGTGAAGGCTGGAGGTGTGAAGGCTCAGTAGAGGCACCAGTTGGAGTTCTCTATGTTCAATGAGTTGTATAGGTGCTGTCTTCAGCCATGAAGTTCCGTGTTCTTTGTCCATTGGTAATTTGTAATTTTTTTGCATGATGCTTTGGTGTCTCAGTCAGAGGTAAAGTCTCTTGAAGTAGCGGGGTTATATAATTATTTTCAGTGCTTTGTAATTCTGAGAGCATAGTACTCATATAAAACTTTTTTTTTTGTTGTTAATATGCCAATTCAAAAGCTAAAGAAAATCAAGCAAGACTGTACCCTTTTATCTGCCTGCATCTTGTGACCCAGACTTTCCTTACCCCTTCATCTATGCCTGTCAGGAGCATTACATCAACCTTCTATCCCCATGCATTTTCAAGAGAATTCTGTTTTGAATTTATTAACGAAATGGGGCCTGAGACAGTTACCAAATATCAATCTGTTTCTTCAACCCTCAAATCTGTGATTCTATCGGAAAAAGAGATCGTACTCTCTCCTAGCTTGATTTGTTTTTCTTCATTATGGGAAGACCCATACCCAAGAGGGCAGAGTGGTTTTAGGTTTCTGTTTAGATTCCTTTTATCTCACTCAGACTCAAGATCAGCTCCTCCTTCACAATCCCAAGTCACTGACTTAAATTAAACAAGAGATTCCTGAGAAGATGAACCCAAGCATGACTAAAGTCTTGTCTCAGACACACGTCAAGCTTGGTTAAAAATTAGACTCCCTCTCTTTATTGCCGGGAAGAGGGAAGAGTCTTTAGTACACAGGACTCAGCATGAGCAAGCAAGTCTCATGTTAGTCTGAGGCTATTTACTTTTGTATTTCCCCTTTGTACTTCACAGCGGGTCCTCCGAAGGAGGAATGCAAGGGCTTGCTCTGCAATCTACCTTTATTGCTTCACTGAAGAGTGGAAGCAAAACATATTTCAATCAGAATTATGTCTGAGTGCAGTGGATGTTTCCAGAGCCCGCAGAGAAAGCCCTGGTACATTTAAGGTCAGGGCTGGTATTTCAGGAAAAAAAAAATTGGTCAACCCATGGGGAAATGAAATCCTATGCTACCCTGAGTGAACTATCTCACTGGGTAGCCTTGAAGAGATAAAGTCAGAAATTCCAGAGATTAGCTACCCCAGATAAGATTCCCAGAGTTGAGGAAGAAAAGGCGTTGCTGGGACACAAAGGGACCCCAGTGGAACTCGAGTCCCACTGTTTTAGAGCGCAGGCACCGTCTATTGATTAGAGTTAATGAGATGAGAGGGCCGCATTGATGGATTATCAAAGTCCACCTCATCTTGTTTTGACTATTTCATCTTTCTGTTGCTGTAGTCAGAAGTATGTGCAAACTAAATCCTTGTTTCTTCTTTCCCTTGACCTTATTCTGATTCATCAAATTGATTCTCTTACACTCTGAACTATGCCAATTATTGTGTCTGTCAGGCCATACATTCATTAGAGCATGGGGGCTAATGGACAAGCTCTAAGAGCACATTCATCTTTAGAAATACGGTAAAAGCTAATTCTTTTGGCTCAGCAAAGCTCAGGTTGACATCTTGCCACTCTTCTGGCTGCCAGGAATCTCTGGTGACTTAATGAAGCAAAGATCTTAAACACACAACTTAGTGGATTATTCAATATCAAGGTTTGCACTGGAGTCTGTGATAAGGGATTAACGCTTTCGGTTCTACTAGGGCCCAGCCAACAGATTCAAACACAAGGACTACCAGAATGGACAGTTCATCAGAAGGATTACAAAGTTACTTGTACTTCGTGAGCCCATTGATCTTCCTTTTCATATGGTATTTAAAAAATAATCTTTTATATGTCAGTGGTAATGCAGCTGGATTAGCGGAGCCAACGGGGTCTGACTATTTAAATATTAATTGGGACAGCAATGTCTAAATCGGTGGTTCTCAGCCCTGACTGCATATTCGAATCACCAGGGAGTTTTAAATTTTTTCCAGTGCCTAGTTTCTACCCCCAGAGAGACCACTCTAATTGGTTGAAGGTGGTACCCTGACATCCAGAATATTTAAAAGCCTTTTAGGGGATTTGTGTGTTTAGTCAGTGGTGAGAAGGTCTGGTAAATAAGTGATAGAGCAGAAGTCACCTAACAGCTTCTGTTCTGTTACAGACTCTCGGTGTACACATATCTTCTGTTAAAGGCCTCACTGTCTCGTTCAGTGCCAGTGCGCTCCTCTCCATGGGATAACATATGGGCTTCGCTGGTTGAACGCAATTACAGCATTTTGACCATTTTAAGGAAGGCATTTGCAACTTTCAAAATGTATTTTATGCAAAATTTATAGTCTAGAAAAGTCCTTTTGATTTTTTCCTCTTTCATGAGGTTTACTAGAGCAAAAAATATAAAGCCTGTTTAGATTCATTGCCAATTTAATAAACAAGGGAGTAAGCAAGCAGCAAACAATAACCTGTAATTCTGTTTTAATTAGCTAAATTAACTTAAAAAGGAGACAATACGTTATGTACCAATTTGTGCTAGCAAAAGACCCATGTTGTTTTTATAGGTAGCAGTATGTAAATGGGAAGGCAAACAAGAGACCCACCATGAACTCCTTGTGGCATTTTGATCAAGTCCCTCAACTTTCTTGGGCCTGAAATGCACAAGGTGAATGATGGACAGAGATGAAGGTCTTCAGTTTGTCCCATACTCTGTGCTATGTCGTTTAGGGAAAGAATAATAAGGATCCAGCGGGGAGTGGAGGGGCCCACCTCCTTAGAAGACCAGGAGCTGAGCAGCTTTCTCTCCAGGCTGCTCCTCACAGTCTGTGAGAGTCTGTGTGAGCATGGTTGCCCTGGTGTGGGGTCTTGTGGGAAGGCTGCTGTTGACACCTGCTCGCCTCTGGATTCCCATTTCGCATCAGTGGCTGATTTACATGTACCTTGCCGTGTTGCGACACTGATAGCTTGAACCATACCCACCCGGCTTGAAGTTCTTCCCAGGAGCGGGGCTCAAGGCACAGTGGGCAAGCTGCATCCCCAGCTGGGACCCCGGTTCTCATTTGCCCTCCACGTGACCTGCTGCTGTCTTCACATGTGGCTGCTGAGGGTTCCTCCCACTGCCCTGCCAGGTGGAGCCGCCATGAGCAAGGGCTTCTCCGTCTGAAAGAATTATGATTGCCTTTTCCTGCCTTTTTGTAAAACAGCGTGGAAAAGCAGAGAAGCTCCGCCAAGGCCAGCAGGAGGACCACAGGCAGATTGCAGCCTATAAGGGGAACTGGAACCTGATTTTTCTCAACTTCCTAAACCCTGTCTGACTTTACTTCTTTTTGTTTTCTTTCTTTTCTCTTCTTCTCCCTCCCTCCCTCCCTCCCTCCCTCCCTCCCTCCCTCCCTTCTTCCTTTTTTGGGTCAAAGCTTCCACAAGTTCACTAAGCCCCTATTTATAATAATTCTCGTATATTTTCCCTTCTATTCTGAATTTCCTCGTTGATCAGTCTGCCCCGTAACAGCTAACTTATGTATCTTCCAAGTTTTATTGCCCTATTAAAAGGATTACATTTATGACACGTTTTTTTTTTTGTAAGTCATTGTTTCCTTATGTCATAATGTACTTTAAAAATGTTATACTAGAAAATATTGTGGCCATTTATAATGATACTATAATTTTTCCTATCTGGTCCTCTACAAAAGGACCCTCTCTCTTGGGTATAATTGCCAAACACAGAGACAGTGTCTCTGACCACGTGTTTCTCTTGCTTCGTGTTCCATTTTTTAAGTGTGTTGCTGTCTTCCATGTCAGCCCCACCCCTCCTCTCCTTGCCTCCCACATGCTCTGTTTTCTGGTGCTTTTATACCATATTCTAAACATGCAGAACACCATCAGAAGTAACAATGAATACTTGCTCACCAACTTCAATCAAACCATGACATCTTCCCAAACCTACTTCAGTTATTTCAAAGGAATGAAACCCTGAAAAAAAACAACCATGTTACCTGATTGTCCATTTCTCCGTTTGCAGTTACCTCCCTGGCCCTCCCGTGATAGGCAGCATCTTACATTCTTTTTTTTTTTTTATCATTTCATTATCAAATTCACATTTCCATAAATAAAATACTGAAATATAAATACTCATAAATTAAAATATTGCCATTTTCCTCAAGTGGCATTTTATGAAGAGCGATTCTGTAACTGCCTTTTTTTCCTTCTTCTTCTCAATATTATGGTTTTGAGACACATGGCTCAAGTTTATTTATTTCAACTCCTATATCATGTTCTATTGAATATTCATGCAGCGTGCTCAGCCAGTTGATGGACATTTAGTTTGTTTCCAGCTCTGAGTTATAATAGACCATGTTTTAATGAACGTTTCTGTATCTGTCTCCTTGTGAACACGGGCCTGGTCTCTCTGTCCCCGGTGCACTGTTAGTTGTAAATGCTCCTCTAAAGTGAAGCTTTCTTGGCATTTCTTGCCCAGGGGCCCAAAGGCAAATGCCCTGGTTTCCATTTCATTCTAGTGCAGTGAGGTTCTGACCGGGGCAGGGAAGAGGTGGAACAACATGGTTGGAATAGAAACAGCCTGTGGCATGACCTCTTTGTGACTGGTCAAAAGTCCTCATAAATTTGCCCTGCTCCTGTAGTGGCTGATTTCTGAAATATTCTTTCTACAGTCTTCCTTCTAATATACCTTCCACTCAGAGTGTGGAGAAAATGGTTCCCACGGCTCTCCGTGAATAGAGGCTTTTCAGTGGGATCTTTCACACACTGGCATTGCAAGCTCCTGCAAAATCAGAGGCTTGATGTTTCAGAACATCTTTGCCACTTTCTACAAAGCACGTTGCTTTTTCTCCCAATGCAGTTGCGATAACCATCACACGTTTCTCTTTATGGGACCCGGAATGGGGCTGCATCTTACCCCATCTCTGCCCTGGGCTCATTTCTCTATGTAATAATAGGAATCACTTTCACACACACACACACACACACACACACACACACACACACACACACACACACTCAAGTATTTTGTAACAATTGAGTAAACATAAACTGCTATGTAATGTAATTTTGTATTTTTCAAGTAGAATCAGAGTTTGGGATAATCATGGCAGCTCTTGCCTCTTAAGAAATATTTGATTTTTTTAGGTTCTTTGAGAATTTTCATACATGCATATAATATATTTGGATCATATTTACTTCATTATTCCCTCTAGCTTTTCTTCTATCCACCTCCACTTTCCCACCCTTCCCAATGTCATTGCTGTCTCTGTCTGTCTGTCTGTCTGTCTGTCTCTGTTTCTGTCTGTCTCTCTGTCTCTCTATCTCTCTCCCTCTCCACTTCCCCCCCCTCTTGTGTGTGTGTGTGTGTGTGTGTGTGTGTGTGTGTGTGTGTGTGTGTGTGTTCTAACCTGAGCCCAGTTTGTGCTGCCCTAAACTCACAGGTGTGGGGGACCATCCACTGGAACATGGTCAATCTACCATGCTCAATCTTACGGAAAACTTCATCTCCTCCTCCCAGAAGCTCTTAGCTGTCAGGTGCTTCTCAGCTTGAATCTCAAGAGGCCCTTCTTTCTCCATCCTGGAATGCTGACTGCTTCCATCTTATGCAGGTCTTGTGTAGACAAGCAGAGTTGCCTACAGTTCGTGAGCACTGTCATCCTGCCATGTTCAGGCAAATGTTTTCCTTCAGTCCTCCCTTACCATTGGCTCTTACAGTCTTCCATTTCCTTTTTCCTGATGGTCCCTATGCCACTAAGGCTGCTGGGTAAAAAAGCAAAAAAACAAACAAAATTTATTTTTTATAAGATACGCATACACACGCACGCACGCACGCACGCACGCACGCACGCACATACACCCCCCCCCCCCACAGTAGTTTAATTGAAGTTACCCTAGACAGGGAATAATTTTCCTCCCAGAAGCTATAGGTTGGTCAGGTGTACTGGATACTCCTCCAGACAATACAAGGTATTACTGTTGCTCTTGGCTGTCCACCAGAATTTGATGGTAAGACCCTATTGCAAAAGACATCACACACTTTGCTCCTAGGACATGGAGAAATCAAGTGGGTACAGACCAGGGAGCTTCCTCTCCACTGGCTAGCTTTCATAGTTCCCGAAGGTGCTACATAAGTTTCTGGGGGAGAAAAGTCATCAAGAAGCTTACTCAGCTGTGAGCCCTGTGAGATATAACAGTTACCAGTCTGGCAAGACATACCCATGGGCAAAATAGTGGTGTGGATGTTATAGGAGTAACCGACTGATTTCTGGTTAGATTTAAGGGCCACTTCAAAGGAGAAAATTCATGTCTGGTATTATAAATCTGGCCAAGAACCCATGGTTGGGGAGCTCATAGGCCTCAGGCATGAACCTTCTTCTATTATTTTGCTAAATGGACTCAAATGGACATGATATCACACTGTTCTCTAAATTTGCATTGTTATACCCATAGATTTTTGCAGCTCTCAGACCCTATCAAATAATCTTTGTGCAGCAGTGATGGTTAACTCAAAAACTCACAACTTGTCAAAGCAGAGAATAAGTATCTGTGGAGTGCTCAGTTCTCGCTTTGTAAGAATGCTCCCATTCTACTGTGGGGGTATCTTTGTGGATTTCGGTGGGCCTCTCTAGCACTTTGTTTCTCCCTTTTCTCATGTTGTCTTCATTTACCATGGTCTCCTGTTCATTGTTCTTCCTCTCTGTTCTTGATCCAGCTGGGATCTCCCGCTCCCACAGGCTCTCTTTCCCTCGACCCTCGCCCTTTATTACTCCCACTCATGGCCAGGTTTATGCAGGGACGCTTGGCTCAGTCTGGGAGGAGGGGACTGGACCTGCCTGGACTGAGTCTACCAGGTCTATCTCAGTCCTCAGGGGAGGCTTTGCCCTGGAGGAGGTGGGAATGGGGGGTGGGTGGGCTGGGGGGGAGGGGAGGGGGCAGTAGCGGGGAGAACAAGGGAATCCGTGGCTGATATGTAGAACTGAATGGTATTGTAAAATAAAATAAAAGGAAAAAAAAAAAAGAATGCTCCCATTCTCCCAAACTGGCCTTTCATGTCGAGTCAGATACAGGTCCAATTTTGCTTTTTCTTGCAACCTAAGTTCATCTGGGTTGAGAAAAGGTTTGTATAACACTGTTCTCACTGGGCTCTGAAGAGCTCAGGGAGAGTAGCTTAAGCCAGGATGCACGAACTACCATTCAGAGATCCATTTTGTTCTACTTGAGATGAACTTGTGTCTGACCATTGTGATACCCTACAGAGTAGCCAACTGCCTTCCTACGTGGAATCCCATAGTTTTGCATCTGAGTAACCAGTTTCTCTCCATCTATTCTAAAGCTTACCAGTAATTTCAACACATGCCACATTAGTTCCATTAGAGAAAACACAGCCAAGGCCAAGATTAACAAACAAACAAAGAAGATCAATTCTTTGGATCAATACTCTTATTGAACAAGATTCATAGCAACCTCAACTTTCAATAAACTATATAAAATTGGAAACAAGGAAACTGAAAGGTGATGCTATCTGTATCAAGTCATTTACACTCCTCATGTGAGCTTCCATCTGCTAATGCCAGCTCTGAGTATTCTTCTCCCTAAGAGTGGGGTTACATGTAGGTAATGCTACTTGAACACCAAGATTTGAATTTTCATAGAAAGACAAACATGCTTCCCATCGTTGACTATTCCTTGTTGAAAATATTAACCCCCTGAATTTCCAATCTTATGTTTCTGTCTGATACTATCACTGATAGAAGGGAAAAAAAGTATCACGATTCTCCATTGAAATAGAAAAACTTTCAGAGACTGTAATGTTCATCTGTAAAAAGATGGACCAGACCTCCTCCAGACCTCCAAGAATAAATGAAAAAGGACAGAAGAATGAAAATAAAATCACCAGATAATATCAGGACGGTTTTAGTTTCAAAGGTTTTGAATTGAAATTATACTGTTAGCTTGTGTTACAGTCTGAACCGCATTCAAGGATCTAATACAATATATAAAGACAAAAAGGGCCATCTGCATTGGTCAAGGGAAAGAGATATGACAGAGATATGACCTTATTTCTTGCCTTAAGCTCTGCAGCTTGCTGTGCTAGCTGGCATACTCGTGTGTGAGCATGTGTTGCATCCACTCTTCATGAAGCAATTTATTTAAATCTGGCACAATCTGCTGCCAGTTTTTCCTAATGCTGTCAGTTCAGGAGACTGGAGGGTGATACGGTGACATCTGAACTCTAAATCTTTGGCTTTCCATTTCTCCACCCCATTTCTGTTATAGTAATTGATCAGGCTATAATAGGCCAATCACCCACCCCTCCCCACATCCCTCTTCTTTGTGTCTGTCTGTTGTCTGTCTGTCTGTCTCTCAGCTCACTTTAGTTTGTTATGGTGGAGAGGGTATGGAAAGGGAGAGCAACCCAGTTCACAGCAGCATGCAAACAGGGGTAGCAAGCAAGAGTGAACTCGGGCTAGCAAGTGTCCATTTTTTCCCTTTTTTATTCTCTCTGTGCCCCTAGCCTATGGGATAGTGTGTCCTACACACAGGCTGTTTGTTCTCTTTAGTTAATTCTCCCTGGAAATACTCTCACGGATATATGTAGTTGTATTCCCCCCCTCAGTTTACTAGGCATTTTTCAATCAAATCAATTGACAATTAAGATTACATTATATGACAAACCTACCCTTTGTCATCTTGGCATCAGATGTATCACCATAAGCCATAGCATTTCACGCCTGGTTTCCAAGGACTCCTGCCTATCACAGAATGTGAAATGCAACCAATCTTTCTCTTAGAGTCTTAAAAGCTCCAAAATCATCCAAAAGTCTGATTTGAAGCCTTCTTAAGCACGCAAAGAAAAATCTTAATTGAGCCTCTCAACTAAACTTAGGATCATATTACAAAGCAAGTGATAAACTTCTAACATATAATGCCACAGAATAAACATTCCCCTTCCAAAAGTGAGGAAAACAGGCATAGAGAGGAAGTGTATGACCAAAGAAAGTCCACAAGTAGACAAGGCATACACTGAACACGGTAACTACATGGCTGGCATCTGGAGCATATGGTGTTGTGATATTAGCTCTGAAGGGTTTTTGTGGCTTCATCCCCATAGCCTTGCCAGCGACAGCATACATGGTTTCTGTCTTGGGCTGGTTCTCTTGCTACCTGCAGCTTTCCATAGCAAGTCTTTCATGTTCTTGGCATCTCTGACTTCCCGAGGTGTTCATTGTATCTCATGATTCACTCTCAACTGCTTCACCTATTACCTTCTCAGGGCTGCCTGTCGAGTCTCTGGCACAGATTGACTGGACTCATGGGTTTTCTTTGGAGCTCTGGATGGTTGTCCTCATTATCATACAGCTCTTTCATTTTGTATATAGGCAAAACCAGAGTAAGGTAGACAACTCCAGTGTCCATTGCCTGTGCAAGCAGTAGTCAGCAGCGCCCTACCCCCCACCCTCGCTCACAACCCCGGATGAGGAATGTTCCAGCTTCTGTGTGCCTGGATTTGACTAGTAAGTACTTTTTGGAAATGGAAATGGCGGGGGGGGGGCACTTACTTCTTACTTCGTAAGTATACATACGTTTAATTTTATAGTAAATCCATGCATATTTGAAAAATGGGTACTTGGGAATCATTCCAGTAAACATCTCCTAATGGAACGAACCAGAAAGGCCTGGAAGGTTCTAGGCCAGACAGTGCTGTAGCACTTAGAGTATAAATAAGCATTCATGATTGATACATAGACGTCTTATGATTACTGTTTCAGATAGCAGCACTCAAACTTGTCACACAACTAAGAATATCAGAAGCTTGTTAGCTATATGGGTAGTTGAGATTCGATCAGACTGGAGTTTCTCACTGTTATGTCTCCTTGAACCATCCACCAACTCAGCTGCCTAGCAGCTTTTTGTACTTACCCCCATTGTCTCCAAGAAGGTACCACCACCATGTAGATATGCCAAGGAAACTTTGTTTAGATAGGAATTTTTACATCTTACTAATAAACTATTTAAGATCACTTGGGGAGTTTTAAATGAGCAAAACCCATTTCTTGGCCCACAAAACAAAATTTTAAAGATACTCTCTACTCTAGTTGATTTGAATGGGGGGGGGGGAAGAGGCAGGACCTGGAAACAGCGTTCTGCTGTGAACTCAGAGCAGAACAAAAGGACACTGGACATAGAGGTGAGTAAGTGAACTACCTGGGTGGAAGATGGCAGGGGTTACAGTGACTTGATTCGGGGGGCTAGTGGATGAGCCAGGCAGGGACCGAACAGAGCCAGTGACTGGTCCTTCTGAAGGACTCACTTCTTCCTATTTCAACAATAGCAGTCCTGAAGAGTTAGCTCTATCACCCCGTCTGACATTTCTACTTCCTACACTGTAGTTCTTTGTAACTCCTGAGGGGCAGGGCTTGCACAGAGAAATGTCTGCTCTATATCACTCTGTTGTCTTCTGAGAAGAAAAACTCATACTGAAAGGCCTTGGCCTGGGAATTTCCACTGGAGGTTGACACGGAGATAGCCATGACCTGGATTAATGGTCATGCATGTGTGGGTAGGTGGGTGGGTGGAGTACTTGCTCATGTGCTATTTGAAACATTAATAAGTGAATCTTAGAAACTTTAGAAAAGCATAAATGACATAGAAGAGAATCAGGGTGGCATCAGCATAAGCCGAACAATTTCCATAGGAATTCTGCAGTGAAAACCAGTGAACTAAAACTTAGCAGAAATCCTCAATATGCCAGAATTCATTTCATCCAATATAAATTACCCATAACCTTGCGTAGTAGCTATTTTTAAATGATAAATACTTGACAAATAGATTCATTAATAAACACAGCAGTTAGCTATCAGTTTATCTTTTGTGTGGGTTAATTGACTAGTATAGTATATATGATACATATATAATGTATGTAGATACAACATATATACATATATTAGATAAGCCCAATTTTTCAGAGAACTGAACTAAGTTTCATTATAAAAGAGCAAAATTCATATGTGCTTAGAGTATATACGCAGTATGGTTGTATGTTCCTTGGAAACTTGAAGACTATAGAGGATTGGAGAATATGTCTGACATTTGTGATAGACAATGGAAAGAGATCATAAGCATTTTCATTAAAGAATATCAGATAAAAAAAGAAAATGTAGCTAATAGAGCTAATTGCCAGAGTGTCTCCCACCCAGCTTTTCATATAAACACACATAATGTCATTTGAGCACTCATGGAGAAGAATAAATCCTTAGCTGCTGAGCTCCAAGTGCCAGTGTATATGAGAAATTGTCACTTCCAGATCTTGGATGGTATTTGGCACATGGGATGACATATGTCATCTTCCCTGAAAGCAGTTTCTTATGCATATGGTCCCTCTAGCTAGAGGATCCCATCCACGGTCTATTTTATCAATAGTGAAGACACCCAGACTGAAAATAATCTTGCACTCAATAAAACCAACTGCTATCTGACCGAGAGAACAGTGTTTTTTTGATTGCTGCATTGTTTTTCTCCATCCTCATTGCAGAAAATGCTGTATACTGATGGTCTGGAGTCATTCCATCACTATATGTTAAATTCTAAGATTAAATAGAAAGGATTTTCTGTAGATACAGAGTGTCACATATCTGGGTTAAAGGAATCTTCCCTTTTTAAAAAATTGAAGATCGTTTGTAATTCTGGTAGGTAGTGTTGGAAGTTCTATTAGTCATGATTTAAAGATGTAACTTTCAAGTGGGAGCCTCCATATAAATTCCTTGATTATGTTTGACCATTCCAATAAAGTGAAATTATGTTAAGTAACTAATATGTAAATGGAATATGTTAAGTAAAGCCAAGTTCATTCTATTTTAATAGGTTTTTAAATGAAAAGAGTGTGGCACATCATTTGTGAGTTCTATTTTGATTGTTTGCTTTTTTAAAAAAATGATAGAAAGTAATTTTAGAAACTAAAATAGACCATGATTTCAATGCATTTAAAAATGATTTTTAGAAAAGTACGTTTTGCTCAATGTGGCAAGTAAATTTCTATAGACATTAATTAAAGAAAAAAACCCACAGCTATCCTTCAGCTACCATTTTTCAGTATTGCAAGAGACCAAGGAGTTGTTTTGAATTTTAAATAAATGGAATTTGGAGAGGTTCAAGAGTTCAGGACGTGAGAAGTAACATTGTAGTTGAAGGAGTTCTTCCCAATCCTGTTACAGAACTCATTCCAGGACTAGCTGCAAGGGTTGAGCGGTTTTGCCAATACTCCCTCAGTGGAGTTGGAGCCAGCGAGTCTGAATGTTAGTGGATTACACTGGAATGATGGTGTCATACTTTGTGTGGGGTACCATATTTGGTGCACAGCCTTTGCAAGCAGAAGCATTTAGCTACATCTCATTGTTTTTGGCAGGGTGACAGTAACTGTCACATAAGCCTGTCTCAGATATTCTGGCTCTCCTCCCTTTGGGCATGTGGAGGAATCACCTCACTCACTTTAAAATTGGACAGGACTGTGTGACTTGCTTTGAATGATGAAATGGTTGGAGCTAATGTATTTTTCCGATTGGAAGCTTTGAAAAGACAGTGTGCCTTTTGCTAGGTTGTGGTTTTCTCTTCATGTGATGGTTGATTCTCCATTGGAAAACTCTTGACTAGTTTGGTTCCTGAAGCAGAGGTGTGTGAAGCCCCCAGCTGACCCACTGAAAATGACAAGTAAGCCCTGTTGTTACAGCTCATTAAAATTTGAGAAACTGACACAAGTGTGGATCTTTGATTCCTACACTTGGACCGCTTAGGTAGGAGGAATCCTACAATACCATCCTGAGCTACATATCCAGACTGTGCCCTCTTCCTCCCAGTTAAACATACATACATGCATGCATACATACATATAGGGGTTTGTTTATTATTACAGCATAATGTTATACTGATTTACCTTAATAGTAGAAGCAATATATAATTACCTATTGTTACAGAAAATAAAATCAACTGAAAGAATTGTATAACGAACTAATTCCTGGATACTCCTTGATCTATAGCACACAACAATATGCATCAGTGAATACATTGGTCAGTTAAACTGTGCTTTCAATTTTTTTGTTTGATTTAGAATTAATCCCTTGTTCTATATAATTTTATTTTATTACATGGAGACATGAAACTTTCTTGTATTTGGAGAGGTGGTAAATATTTTAGGGTTTGTAGGCCATATGGCTTCTTTCACAACTATTTAAGTCTGCCTCTGTAACCCCAAATGAGTCACAGACAATACGTAAACAAATGGGTATGGCTGCATTCCAGTAACACTTTATTTATAAAGTGGTTAGTAGGCTGATATGGATTGCCGACTATAGTTTGCCAATTTCTGTTATTAGATCATGTATCTACAAGACCTAGTAATATTAACTTCCCAGTATTGGCACCTTCTGCGTTTTCTTATGCAGCCCAAGCATATATAATCATCGACAGAGAAATTACATCTATTATTATGAGAGAGACATGCATAGTTTATGACTTACTAGTATGACTTTTAACTCATTTAAATACTTTTCCTTAACACTAAGGCTGCTGAAGCACATTGAGGCAAGAGGTTTGTCTGAAGAGGTAGGCCACACACTTCCATAGTCTCCTTTCTATCATCACACACCGACTTCCAAATGAACAGAACAAGTTCAGATGGATTATACCAACAATTAAATAGGTTGAAAATTTAAAGACTTTATTTAGACCTTATCCTAGAGTTCATATAACAACTTTGCAGAATGATTTTAGTTGATATCGGATAGGAAATATGTTAAAGTGAATGTATGTGGCTGTGCACACAGAGTTTTCATTTTCAGTTTAAGTTTTTTTTTTTCGAGGTAGGAGGGAAAGGAAGATTCGGAGTCCTGCTATTAACCTAATTTATGATGTTTACTTATTCCTACCTAGCTGACTAATGCTCCTTTTGTTCTCCTTATAATTCTCTGTTTCTATCTACTTCCAAGAGCCGCAGACACAAGCTGATTAATACTCACTCTTTTTAGCAGCTATGATCAGTGGAAATAATCTCTCCGAGCACATTGATACCTAAATCAACACAATATATCTAAATCACCTTGGTTAATCTGCTGGATTTTTCTTAGTGTTTCCTGAGCTTATATGTCCACCATAACTGTGTTTAGTAAAAGAAGTACCCAGGACATAACGATAGGAAAATTCTGTTCTGTTCTGTAAAAACGACGAGGCTTCACTTTTATAGCTTTAGACATTCCATCAAAGACTTTTTTAAAAGAAGTTTTATTTCCTTTTAGAAATGTGCATTAGTACATTTTCTTAGTATAATTACTAAGAAAAATGTCCGCATACAAAATCAAGTGGATGGCCATTCTCTTTATTTCTGTCTGCTTCTTTGTCTTCAAATAACACAGAAGTAGAAGAGAAAAAAACACATTGGGGCAGAAAGGAGACCACATTTGGCAACATCTCTATGTGTTATCTTACAATTTTAAACACCACATGATTCATTTCTTGCAGACTTGATGTTATGGGATGAACATCCTGTTACCCCCTTCCACAATGACATGCAAAACCCTAATCGCTAGTGTGGTGGTGTAATATCTAGCCTGTGGTGTAATTGCAGCTGAAAGTTTTTCTGTGTCCCACATGGCCCATGGTCAAGACAAATCTCTCACCCACAGTCCCACAGCCTTTTATAAAATAATCATATAGAGGCTTAATATTAATTAAAACTGCTCGGCCATTAGCTCAGGCTCACTACTGAATAACTCTTACACTTAAACTCAGCCCATTTCTGTTAATCTATATGTCGCCATGTGTTCCGTGGCTTTACCTGTGTGTCATACATGCTGCTCCCTGGACAGCAGGCTGGCATCTCCTGACTCAGCCTTCCTCTTCCCTGAATTCTACTTGTCTGCTTACCCCACCTATACTTCTTACCTGGCTACTGGCCAATCAGTGTTTTATTAAACCAGTGTACAAAAGCATTATCCTACAGCATTTCCCCCTTTCTGTTTAATTAAAAAGGAAGGTTTTAACTTTAACATAGTAAAATTATATATAACAAAACAGTTATCAAGCAAGAATTACAATTACAATATCTAGCCTATTTAGATTTGGCAAAATTAAAGAAAATATTTTATCTATCCTATATTTGTGAGTCAAAAGTTTCATATCTAATTTATCTCTTATCATAACCAAGGAAAATCATAATTATAACTATCTAGTCTTCAACTACATCAAAGACCTCAGAAGGTTATAATACCTAAGTAATAAGAAGAACATTGTAAGCAACTTTCAAAAATCTAGAATGACAGAGACAGCTGTCTGCCTGGACAGTCATCCAAAGTTACTCTGTAATGTTAGGGTATCTGTCTTCAGCCCACAGGCTTAGAGTCTCTCAGTCACTTTTCTCTGTGTCCTGCAGAATGTCTGGCAGTTGCTCTGCGAAGCAGGAACCTGAAGGACCATATTGTCTTGCAAAGTTCAGTGGTCACTTTCTATGGGTCCTGCATATCCAGCCGATACAACATTTTGTAAAGCAGTTCAGGCAAGAACAGCTTCTTGCTCAAATGGCTATTTTTGCCAAGAAGAAGATAAACTCCATATGGAGTATCTTTGATGCCCATCTTTCTCTTTGAAATAAATTGGTGCTGCCAGGAGCAGATGTGTCTCATTGTCCAGGAAAGTCTAAGTTTTTAAAACCTTTTAAATGCCATATTCTGTAGGTCTTTGAAATGTTTGAAGATCACCTACCTAATTGAAATATATCTATGTATACCTAGAAAACTTAATATGACTATGAGCTTGATTATCATAGATGACTAATTATTAATCTGTATTTCTCAACTGTACACTACAATTTCAAATGAGTTGCACAAACAAAATACTTTAAACAAGAGTAGAAATATACATACAGTATAATGAAATTAACTTTAAATTTGTATCAATAAACTAAAATCCATACCAATGTAAAACATTTTAAACAAGTTTCTCTTTAAAAGAATGTTCAAGAATCCATCCTTTTATCTTATCATATCTATATCCTATATTTCCATATCATGTAATCTCTAGAGTGGTGATGGTTAATATCTAGTATGGAGGTGTAATATCTAGTGTGGTGGTGTAATATCTAGTGTGGTGATATAATCTCTGGTGTGGTGGTGTAATATCTAGTGTGGTGATGTAATATCTAATATGGAGGTATAATATCTAGTATGGTGGCATAATATCTAGTGTGGTGATGTAATATCTAGTGTGGTGATGTAATCTCTAGTGTGGTGGTATAATATCTAGTGTGGTGTTGTAATATCATCTAGTGTGGTGGTGTAATATCTAGTATGGTGACGTAATCTCTAGTGTGGTGATGTAATGTCTAGTGTGGTGGTGTAATACCTAGTGTGGTGGTATAATACCTAGTGTGGTGGTGTTATAGGCTGACTTCTCTGAAGTGATTAAATCCTGAGACTGGAGCCCTCACCAAAGGATTAGAGCACTCATAGAAATGGTCCCTGTGACCTTCTCCCAGTCATTTGAGGGCACAATGATAAGCTGGCAGTTCGCAGTTTGGAGAGTGTAGCCATCTTACACCTTGACTTCAGACTTCCAGCCTCAACACTGGGAAATATGGCCTGTCTGGGGTGCCTTGTGACAACACACTGACACATCCATGAAATGTTGACTGTTGATGGCAGCCCAAACTGTATTCCTTTGTAGTACCTGAATTCTCTACCCATAAACTTAAGACTGAATTTATTGGTCTGAATAATTTCCTGTCAAAGATGCCTATATTTGAACCCCGGTATCCTATTAACATGTTTTATTTTACACAGACTTTGAAAGGCATGGCTGTGGACTGCAGGATGGGAAGATTCTCCTGGACTGTGCATGCAGGATGTAATCCTAAGGGTCCTTATCAATATAGGGCCAAGGAGAAAAAGGAGATATGTCTACGAAGACAGAGGTAAGAGTAATATTCTTTGAAGATGGCGGAAGAAGCCATAAGCCAAGGACCTGAGCAGGTAGTGGCTAAAAGCTGGAAAAATTAAGGAACTCATTCTTCCCTAAAACACAGGAAGGAGCCTAGGGTAGCCCTGCAATTGTCTTCAGTTTAATCTTCTGACCTCAGGACCGGTAAGACACTTTTTGTGTTTTTAACTGCTAAGTCCATGGTAGTTTGCTATAACAGCAATAAGAAACGACTGAGGTTGCCTCCCCGGGTTCTCAAGGAACCTTGGTAAGTATAAATTTATAATGAAAACCTACAGAAAGATAACCCAGCTTTTGATTCAAAACAGCAGCCGTCTGCCTTAATGAAACATAAATGGGCTTCGGATCATTTGCTGTTTCCTGCGTTAGGATAATGGTGAGTGCTAGCCCCGTCTTTATTACATTTGCTTGGTGGTTTATTTTAGTCCTCTCGTATTTTCTTCTTGCTCTCTCTGAAGTTCAGCGCTGCAGGGAGGGAGGAAGCTGCCCTGCTCCAGGGCTCCTGCGGCTTGGAGAGAGGGGAGCAGTGGACTCTCACTTCCAATTAGGCACAGAAAGTGTCCCTATTTTTTCCAGGGCCACCGCCGCCTGCATTGCCTGAGGTGGGGCTGGGGGCTGAAGCACGGCTAGGGAAAGAAAAACCCTCCTGTTACAGGTTAATTGGAAGGGAAGATTAGGGGAGAAGGAGCCTTACCCTTCTTTACTCCAGTGGACTGGGAACGCCACTTGTTAGAGACGAAGCAAAACACCAGGCTCCGTCTAGCACTCTTTCAAAGCTGTGGCCAGGGTTAAGATACAAAGAATTTTAAAGATACCACGTGCCTGAATTTTCTGGGGCTTTTAATAATAAAACGCAAACGATCTCGGGATAGAGAGAATAAAAACCCCAAACATTGTTGTGCAGTTAGCTCGCAGCTCCTGTGGTTCTGACGATACATTCATAGTTGGGCTCATGTATATCACAAAACTCCGAAGGAAATGTCTTTTCTAAACCACTGAACGGCCCGAAGTTTATAAGGCAGACACTGAGGAATGTTGTTTTGTACATTGCCCTTCCACAGCTCAATGGGGACTTGTTTTGTTTCTCTTCCTTACCTAATTTAAGGAAACATTTACTTTGGAACATCATGGTATCCCTTCCTGCTCATCAGAAGGTGGCCTATCCTCACATCGGTGCTGGATTTATAAGGCTCACCCCAGGAAGGAGATTAAGAATGTTAGTTCCTGGTGCTGTGGGACTCTTGGACAAAGCGAGACGGGACTGTACACTCGTCCTCAGGCAACTTCAAACCTTACTGGGAGAGGGACGGGTGGTGCTCGGAAAGCTGAGTTCAGAAAGCAGAAGGTGGCTTCAGATGTAGCGAATAATGAAAAAGGGTAAAGGGGAGCGGGAGAATAGGGTGGGGAGAAATTGCTGCAAGTCTTCCCAGGTGAGTTGGGAGTCAGAGGTCCGCAGAGGACACAGGACAGTGGATAGAGGGAGAGGCTTGGGGAAGAAGGCTTGAGATCAGGGGAGCTCAGCAACAGCCATTGAAGACAATGAGAGAAATCCCAAGTTACGGTCCTAGAAACATGCAGCGGTACCACAATTTGAGGGCAGCTCCCTGCAGTATTTCTTTTCTCTAGAATTCTAACGAGAAACACCTTCTGCTTCCAGGTGGGACCCGGGCTTGTCTTCCGAAGCGCCAGTCTCAGCTGGTGAAGTGTGTTTGGGTGGTAACAGCAGACTCCTCTTCTCTAACAGGCACAGGCTTCTCTTGAAGGCACAGCATCCTGTCACTTCTCACTTAGCATTTGCTCCAAATAGAGGGAAAAAAAAATGTTGCAGCAATTGGACATTTTGCAGTATCAACAAAACCCGTGTTAGAGTTAGTCCCTAACTATGTAGTTGTCCTGTCAAAACCTAGTATCTCAAAATCCCCCTTCCTCAGTGCAATCTGCCGATAAGGTATAATTTTGAAATGATCAAGATCTGGCCTCATCTTTATTTCTAAATCGTTTTGAGCTAGGTCCCATGAGAAATAAAATATTCTACTGATCGCATCTCTCCCCTGAAATGTAAAAACATGATCTCTTGGTATGCTTCATAGCTCGAGAGAGTCCCACCCTCTCTGAAAACCCGCTCTGTGCAAGTGAAAACAAGGAGGGTGACATCAGATTCTGTTTTGAGGTTTGGCTTCCTAATTATCTTGTAGGACTCAGAAACCTTTTAGAAGAACAATCTAATTTTGGAAATTAACTTCTTTCCAAGAATGAAAACGTGCCGCAAAGCTGAGTGCCATTATTATAACCAAGGAGGATGAGTGTGCAGGCTGCTTGTGGGCCGGCAGCCAGGACACTTTCTGTACTTGTTTTTAATATGCGTGCTCACAGAAAAACGCCCAGACCTACCTTAGTCTAGCTCTTAGCACTGGATTGGCTTCCAACCTTCCCAACCAAATATTATGCTCTGTGAATGAAAAAAAATAAATAAATAAAATAAAATTTTAAAAACGGAGGACATGACAGCTTCTAGGTATGGTGGAGAAGGTTTACTGTGGATATAAGGGAGATCATAGCCAGAGGCTGGGACATCTGGGAGAGTCCAGGGTGAACATGACCCTGAGCCTGAGAGGAGTCAGCAAGAGGGGAGGGTAGAGCCAGGAGACCAGGAGACCAAGAGGACAGGAGGATAAAGGATAGACAAAAAAGACTGGGTAACCAAAATGGCTGGATTATATAAGGAAGGGGAGCTGGGGGAAGAGCAGCCTAGCCCCTGGGCTGGAGAGTTCAGGGTAGGGGGCAGGGTATGCTAACCAAACCCTGTAACAGGTAGGGACTGAGGGATGCTGGGAGAACCTGGTGGCCAGGTCCACTTTGGTATGTTAAATAGGTACCTTGGCCCTTTGTCCCAGGTTTGAGACCTAACACTGTAGGTCTCACTGTGGTTAAAATCCTACCTCATTGACCAAATGAATCCCTTTGCATTCAATACACTTTTCAGCTAGATTGCCACCCCTAAAATAAACCTCACATGAGTATGATTTTTAGAGTCAAGTGCTATTTTTTGCCATCTATATATAATACCCAAGTGATTGCTCCAGAATTTATATACTTTTATTTGGTTCTGTGGGATCCACTTCCCATATTCCCAAACCCTATAGGAAAAGGCATAATTCAGTAACTCAAAAGCCAAACTGATTAGTTTTCACCTTAACTAGCTCACACTTCTGTAGATAACTACCTCCCTATTCTCCCTGAAGCTTCGAAGGATAACCAGAGACTCCAGTGTCTTTACCCTTACTCCTGGCTCCATGTTTCTTAGCTTTGTAATCCCAAAGGACCTGTGGTTTAGCTCAGACTCACCTGATGTCTTATTATATTAATACCACAGATGGCTCATTGTTCTGTACATCAGCGTAGGCATTCTGCCTCTGTGAGGGAGGCATTTTCTCAGATGTGAAACTGTTCATTATAGTTTTATTTTCAAAATCCTTTATAAAAATGTCAAGGCTTCTTGACATGGGAATATCTCCTTCATCATCTGGCATTAACTGATTTTATTTATTTATTTATTTTTTCCATCTAGCATCTTCACAAAATGGATGCTCTTGACTGACGGATGTTAGTAGCCTTTCTGATATATGTTAACATTTTTTTTCCTGAATGTTTTACTTGAAATTCTTTTCTATCTCTACATGTTCAAATATTTTCTATTCTTTAAGGTAATGTAAATGACACTACATCGGTAAGTCATTCTTTTTTTTTTCAATAACTGATTCTAGATTTGGCGCTTTCAACTGTCATTATTTTTTCTCCCCCACACCCACCTTGTCTCCTATTTCCTCCCCTTCCTTTCTTTCCCCTGTTCCTCACTCTTCTTACCCCTGCCTCTTCTCTTATCCCATCTCCCTTCCTCCCAACACCACCCACAAAGTTCTATCATACAGCACGATTTAACAGAAGTAAGTTTGGAATTCTCATCACATAGTCCGGTGAAAGTCTTGAGTTTCTCTGCATGTTCTGTGACCTTTCCTGGAGGGGCGTGAACAAACACCTGTTCACCACAGTTAGGGCATCAAGGAGAGACCAAAGAGATGATTCCACACAGGTCTAGCTTAGGAAGCCAGGAAGTTTACTGTGGGTGGGTGGGTGAGGAGTTACCTTAAGACGTGAGTGACTTGGTGGCAGCACACTGTCATAGAGCCCACCCTATCCAGGGTGATGCTTCACAAAATTGCAGACTTACAGGCATCTGGATAGATCAGAGGCTCCCTCAGAAGCCTGCAGCACTGCTCCTAGCGTTATGAAAGCAAATTAGCAGGGAAGGAATTTCCGGTTCCTTCTCAGGCCATTTTCTCCGTATCCCACAGCCAGAACGTGTGGCATCTTCAGTTACAGGGACTTAACCGTCTAGTCCTGGCAGGCAGCCAAAAACAGTGGCAATAGTGTGTGATTTGTGGGCTCGGGGGCCAGCAGAGCCATATCCAACAACCTGTAAGAAAGTAAGTCACTCTTGTCCTGAGAATTGTCACTTAAGACTTAATTAATGGCTTCCCTTTTTGACTCACACAGGCTGCCTTCTTTTTAACTTCTCCAACTACTGTCCTTATTACCTTATCACGTGTTTTTACAAATCCGTAAGAGCCTCATCTGGGGATACCTCTGCTGTTGCTTCAGGGCTACTGTGTATTTCCTTGCCCCTGTTTGGTGTGGCTCAGGCCCTCAGGGGAATCGAGCCACACTTTTAACTGCTGTGGTTGCCACTGTAGTTGACTCTCTGGTTCTGACAGGCTCTGAGTTAGCACTGTGGCCCCTGCCGGTCACACCTGCTACTGAAAGAGCCCTGGCAGTGCTAATGATTTTTATCCCCCATACGCCTTATATCATCTATCTGGAGGCACAATTGTCTACCCTTAGGGCAGACTCAATAATGTCTTCTATGAGCTACTGTTCAGACTTTAAAGGCTTCCAGAAGCTCCATAGCACAACATCTGGCTTTTTGTTAAGTTTTTTCTCCCTAGAAACTCCAGTTCCCTAAAATCTTGCCACATTTGCCTTTTAGTGACTCGGACAGAGCTCTTTGTCGGCTTTTCTCTTCTCCCATCCTCTCTTGATTACGTTTGCATTTTATGAACCCTATTCACATGCTGATCAAAGTCATTCAGAACGGTCAAAGCTTTTCCTACCTAATAAAGATCATTCTGCACTTTGGAACTCAGCAAGCTACCAAAGCTCCCTACCATCCCTGAGGTCCTTGCTGAGTCAACAGAAAATCAGATACGGTGAATGTGGTCCTATCTGGCCTGGGGAAATGAGCAGCAAACACCACGTCGCTCATCCCCAGTTCTCCAAGTAATGCCTGTCCTTCCTACATTGTCTTCTAGTCCGCGATACGATACGCACGGGGACCTCACCTATCGATAAGGAAATGCTGTTGATGGCTCATATGAGCTGGCCTAGGAGGGGACTAATCGCGCCCCCCCCCCATTGCCTCAGGCTCTGCAGACTTTGGTTCAGACAGGTGCGGGGTAGTTGTGTTCCTCAGTTTCCCTGCTTCCACAGCACTGCCTCCATTTGATCACCGAGAAGCCAGGGTGCGATACACCTTTTACCTCCTGATTCGCAGGCTTTCCCAACTCAAGTAGTTCAGAAGCAGGCGACACTCTGGCTCTAATGATTCCTTATTCTGGACCATTATCGAGGCCCCTCTCTGCACACTGAATCATGGATTTTTCCTTTCCTCTGAATTAAAGGTCAGATCTGAGGGTATCATCTATGACTTTCACTTCCCTTTCTTCTTCACTATTTGACTCTTCTTCTCTTGCGGTCCCTACTTTTGGATCCCAGCAGAGGCTCCTTAACACACATCTAACTTGTGTTCTCTTTCCTTTTGCTCCCCATGTCAGCCATAAGGAACAGCAAGCCCACCACTGCATCCACTGCATCTCATTCTCTTATTTATCCAACCTGTTTTCCAAACCAGAGGCCAACATGGAGGACTCTAACTGTATGGTTTTCTCATTATAATTCCTCCAGTATATGGCATGTCCTTTTGGGGAAGACCTCTGACCTTCAGTTGCATGACCTAGCACTGAGAACAGAGACTATACCACTGATGCCACCGTCTGCTTATGATCCCATCATGTCTGTTTTACTTATAGGGACTGCAGTCCGTTCTTTAGTCTATTAGCTCTTTAAGGGGCCTCCCCATATTCCCGGGACACAACCCACTCACTGGGGAGACATATCACCTCATATCTAGTGGAAGAAGATGGCAACAAGGGATTCTCTTCAAACATGCTATACTTCTAAATGCCATGGCCTGGTTTGCATGTTCTACAATCCATTTCAGGGAGCATACAACTATCATACAGAATGGACACATATCATCCCATACCACATGGGGAAATGTAGCCATATCAGGGTTGACCCTACCCTTACACAGACCATATTCAGTTACCTGTCTCAGTACCGATTTTAGGGGCCAAGCAGTCACCCCTCCCAAATCATTTTGGTTCTATTGGTCCTCATTTGGGCACCAATTGTCTTGTGCAATTTTTTTTTCCTCCTGGGGAGGAATGGAAAAAGTTGTATTCATCCCAGACAAAGCACAAATGGCAGACCAAAGAAATAGTTCCACTCATCTAGCTTAGCAAATCAGTGAGTTAGTTTGTTGTGGTTACTTACAGGGTTTGGGTGAGGGGTTACCTTTAAAAGCACTGATGACAGGTACCCGAATCCATGAAAAAGCCAATCCTAGAGTGGGTGACTTTCTGCATCTCTGGAAGGCAAATCATATAATCACTCTTCCCAGAAGTCATTCATGTAATACTGGGGAGGTCCTTTCTGAATCTCGTGAGTTTCAGGAACTTCCTGAAACTTCTCAGTATTTTTACATGCTGAGCCTTTAAGTCCCACTTACTTCGAAGTCTTAAGGAACTTTACTCCAGGGCAGAATCCTTCAATTTAGAGGAAGTAACTACACAACACTTTAGTTGTGATTAGGGACAGCACATTTACTTTCTTCTTCTGTCATTAAGAGGTTCATATGGTTCCTTACTTTTGAGAGATGAGGTATGTAGTAATCCTTAACTCGCAAAGTGTGACAGATGTGATTTGTCAGTGGTTGAGTAGACAGAAGACGGTCATGATGCTAAGGGTATGGCTACAACTTCATGGAGCAGAACCATTAGAATCATAACTCTCACAGAACTGTTCCAGAGCAGACATTCTTCATAATAAGCACAACTGGCAAAGAGCAGTACAAAGAGTTTCTAGATTCCTGATGCCTTTCTCTAAGTTCACACCACTGTGAAAGTAAAACTGAATGATTTTTGGGGAAGAATGTAAGTTTAAATGCCAAGCCAGTTTCTACTAACCACAAGGTACATAGTCAATTCTGTTACCTCTAGGAATCTATGCTCCATTCCTCCAAAAGCAATTCAGCACTGAAGTTTTGCAAGGCCCTGGAGTGAAAGGCATCCTTGTTGTGAAGTATCACTGCTTCTGGATGGCAAAGTTGGAGCGAACTTAAGAGACAGGAACGGGTATTGATTTATGTAAGAAACGAAGAGGACTCAGTACCCTTAGAACTCTCAGGAAGTATTTTGAGATGTTATTCCAGCTATAAAACTGATGTTTCTCATGTTGGTAAAGTCACAGGCAGGAGTCGTATTTGTCATTGAAGTTGGGTCGGAGACTAGTGTTGCTCCAGTGTGTGTTCTCACCAAGCCTGCAGTCTGTGAGGACTGTCAGTCTGCAGGAAGTATGGAAGACTCATGAGGCAGCATGTGGACAGAAAGGTTTCCTTTAGCTCTGTGTTCTTGGCTCTCCCACTGAGCATGGCCATATCCTTATTTCAGGGCAACTCCAAAGCCTATGGCTTGTTCTATCTTGGTTGAGTTTTTATTCGTGTATGTAGATTTCTCAGAGTGGCAATTTTGAAATCTGATAGTATTGCTAGGGACATGGCAGAGTTTAAGAAATCATTTTTTTCTGGGCATCTCTTTTACTCTTTAAATAATAATAAAACTATTTTGAGTATTGTTTGATACAGTATCTCTGATAAGAATGCCACACATGATGTCCACAAGGATTTATTCAGCTTCTAAGACAATGATTGTAATTGTCTGGGTTGAGAAGCATGTTCTGTCTCAGCCCATTGGAAAAGGGTTCTATAGTCAATTCAGTTTTCCGTGGAAATGCTATGTGCGGTGACAGCAGGCAAGCAATGTGTTTTCCATCTTTGATGTGAGTGTGGGACACGTGGCCCTTCATTTTGTGCCAAGGTTCCTGAAATGGTACAGGGCAACATTCTTTTAAATACACAGACCGTAAGAGCTTAAGGCCTAATCTCAAGCCCAAGAATACTTTCCTGGTTTTGAGGAGATAGAGTTTTGACTATATATAAAGTCATGTTTCTTTTTTTACTTAGACAAATGATTTTGTTGCTAAAAAAAAAAAAAGTTGAGGGCAGTGGTGGTGCACGCCTTTAATCCCAGCACTCGGGAGGCAGAGCCAGGAGGATCTCTGTGAGTTTGAGGCCACCTAGTCTACAGAGTGAGATCTGGGACAGGCACTAAAACTACACAGAGAAACCCTGTCTCGAAAAAGCCAAAAGGAAAAAAAAAAGTAAAAGAACAAAAACAAACAAAATCACTATAATAGTCAGCCAATAGTGCTGTCACTACCTACGACAGGATGATGTCTGTTCTTCAAAACACATGCAATCTCACTTGCTCCATTTCTACGGTTCTCCATCTGTGAAACCAAATGGATAATGCTTCCGAAACCCAGTCGCAGCATAATGAGGAAAATGACCAACCACGAAACACCACAGTAACATTAGTTTATTTATTTATTTATTTTAGAAGCATGAATGCACATCTTAGGAAATGATTTTCATGATTTGGGGTCATCTCCCTTTGACCTGAAGAGCTGTTTACAATGAATCCCCGTCTTTGAACTCTGTCTGGATAAAAGCTTCCACCCTCCCACACCCTTCTTCTTGCCGCTGATCCACAGGCTCACGCTAATGAATTAATAGGGATTCTTTTCTGACATTGCACTCCCCAGGAGTCCTGGAAGAGTTCATCAGCTCTGTATGGTCAAGAGCAGATTTTGGTGTCTTAGTAACTCAGGCAAAAACCCTTTTTGCCAGAGGGAGAGAAAGAGAAGCACATTTAATTTCTGTAGCAACCACTTTAATCCTCTCTCTCCCATGTTTGCCCCTCACAAGATGCTTGTCGGAGAGTGACAATGTGTGGATACTTTAGTTACGGCCAGGTGAGACTCAATCTCACTCTATCAGGACCTCGGGGGCTACTGGGAAGTGCTGCTCATATCCCCTCTTGGTTCACTTGTATTTGTTAAACTGAGGCCGGGAGACTACAGTTAAGCCCGGCAATGCATGCTGCTCTAATGGTGGTCATTAACTGCCTTCTCCAGATGGTCCTAACTTTCCCTGACAGATATTAAGCCTAAATTGTTCATCTCCACCACTTCTTGTAGACTGCCCAATATGTTTGCCGAGGTCCATTTTCAGCAGAGTGACATTAAGCAGACCTGATGCTAACATTCTGGCAGCAGCCCTGATGAGAAAAGTGGCAGATCTGGGGAGGGATGTGGAGGAAGCAAAAAGAAAAAAAACGAGTAAGTCACACCCGAAAGCACTGCACTCCGAGGGCAGCCAGCTAGTCTAGTAACCTGTCAAAGCCAGGTAGGAATTCCAGTTTAGTGCTCAGTTCCTGCTGGCTGGGAGAAGATGAACAGCGCAGTAACTGACACCTCAGACTACTTCCCTTTGAGTCATGGAAACAGCAAGCAAGCAACAAAAAAATACCAACCTCACACCTACCTTCGGGTCATTCTCATAAATGTCAATCACGCTGAGATCAGTGGGCTTCGGGAGACGCGCATCACGAGAGACGTACAACTCACTCACAGGCCGCTTTAAAGTTGCATTCTCCCTTTAAAGTTTTGTGCTAATGGCCACTTGATCTCACAGATGCCCTTGCTTCACGTTTCTCCCAGCTAAGCCATCCACTCAGTTAAAGCCAGTCTTGATGTTCTGGTTTTGGCAACTATAAATGCCACAGCCAAAAGCATTTTTTTTCCCCTTTGTTGAAAGAACAGAGAGATCAGAGGGTGCATGATGGCTGATTAAGATGCACAGTCAGTTTTAAATGGTGGTTGCCTATCTCTTTATCCGATCTAGTGTCAGGTACGTGCAAGGTACTCGGCTTTTTGATATTGTGGACTCAAGAAACTACCCTTAGGTTCCTGACATCAATCTTCACCGAGGGGCAATAAATGACTCAGTGGGTAACATGCTCCCTGGGCAAGTATGGAGATCTGGGTTTGATCCCCAGAACTCATGTAAAAGCCATGGGAGGCAATCAGTCACATGCTTATAATCTCAGAACCGGAAAGTCTTCAACAGGAGCCTCCTGGTGCTTGCAGAGATGCCAAAGAAGCTGAATTAGTGAGCTCCAGATATGATGAGGGACCCTGTTTAAAAGAAAAAAAAAGGTGGGAAGCAATTAAGGAAGGCTTCCACATATATGCGTACAAACTTCTATGCATATACACACACAAACAAGTAAAAGTACACACACACACACACACACACACACACACACACACACACACACGAGTTTACATTGAAATCACTAGGCTTAATAGTCAAATACATTTTATTCTCTTGACACCACTGTGGTTGCATATTTCTAGAGAGGCTCTAACTTCTTGAGAGTCAGTTTATAACTACTAGTTATAAAGACGTGCAATTTAAATAAAGGTGTCTCCTCGTGAAAAGATGGGCTGGAGAATGCACAGGGAAAATGGGAGATTTATTTAACTGCCCCGTGACCCTTAGTGGGTTAGAGCACAGACAAGGTATTTTGCCTGGGTGAACAAGCAGCCAGCCCTGATGATGCTGTGATGGTGGTCCTTTGTAACCAAGCATGTAACTTGTGTATTTCCAGATCTCTAGAGCTTAAAATACACATATTTATTTTCCTCTGGAAACAGAGCTGCTGCGAAAATATTTCAGCCACTCCAGATATATGCAATAACAATGTTTTGCTTTGCTTTTAAAAATAATTTAGGTATGTTTTCATACACTGGAAATGGACCTTCCGGATTGGGAAAGAATTATAATTTGAGAGGAAGCAAATTAATTTTTACCTAAGGTTTTTAACGCTTCATTCAGTCTCGCCCTTTGATTGTAGTGGTGTTGAGAAAGAGAAGGCTCCGTGAGTGTGCTTCAAGCCCCTGAAATGATCCTCCTTTCTCTCTCTGCACTTCAAAGTAGAGAAACTGTTCCATCCTACTTTTCTACTTCAAACCATACTGTCTGGTAGTCGGGCTTTGAACTCTAGGTGAGAATAGAATTAGCCTTCAGATACGTTGGGGAGGTTTATAAAATAAGCAATGAACATTTCTCTGTAAAGACTTTTGTTGCCATTCCAGATGATATGCCTGGTGGGCTATAATAAGCATGCTTTAAAAACGGTCCCTCTTGGATCTCTACTGTCCCACTTTCTGGTTTTGAACAGCTGCCCAGGAAACTATTATCTGTAAAGCTGGATCTGGTCTATGTGAAGACAGACATGGGACAAGGTTTCCTTCGTCTTCTCCAAAGGTAGGATTAGAATTAAAGAAGAGAAAAGTAGAGACACTTTAGGACTTAAAAAAAAAATCTTTGTAAATTCACCTTAGCAGGTAGAGAACACCATTTCTCTCCAGGGGTAGAAGTACACACATTTCCGTCCACCTCACCCCTTCTTTTCAGCATTCTGGAAATGATGTCCTCTTGTGATCCTTGACAATCAACTTAGAGATTTATATCAAATAGTTGTGAAAAACTCACCAAAATCAGAATGTGTGAAGGAAACACAGTGTAGGAAGACTTCATAAACCTTTCTCTGGATTCCAGATTTCCTGGACTTGGCTTCTAAACATCCAGGAAAACATCAAGTTCAAAGGTAAGCTTTCGGATGACCTTACCCTCCACTTCCCTTTACAAATATTCTCATTGATGCTGTGACTCCCTCTACTACTTAGAAGCAGACCCCCGTTCTCAGCCTGCACACTGAGTGCATCAGGAAATGGTATGTGTTACAGCGTCTGAGTATTTTTACCCCGACACCTTTTCTCCAAATCCCCTCAGACCCTGTGGATTAGCTTTGTACAGTGTACTGGGAGGCTGTCGTGGGTTTCTAGTTTGAAGACGTTTATGGTTTTGCACCCTTATCAGCTGTGTGGGGGGAGCTGCAGCATTTCTTCCCTGCTTCGTGTCCAGTGACACCATTTTGGAACTTCAAATGGCAGCGAGGAACTGTTGTGCTTTCTGGGGGGCCCCCTGTGGAGTACTTCCTATTACACTACTGCGTCTCACAATGCCTC
This sequence comes from Peromyscus maniculatus bairdii, assembly GCF_049852395.1. Lineage (NCBI taxonomy): Eukaryota > Metazoa > Chordata > Mammalia > Rodentia > Cricetidae > Peromyscus > Peromyscus maniculatus. Next base: position 25,861,661 of record NC_134866.1, on the reverse strand, counting down.
TTCTCTCACAAGAGCCTCTTAGCTGAGATTTGCCTTTTCTTGATCATATCATAAACAAAAATGATAACGATGATCTTTCTAAGACATATATTGTAGATATCTCCTGCTTTCTTTCTGTTGTTTATACCTTAAGGGGCTGGAGAGATAACCGAGCAGTTTGCAGAGGACCTGAGTTCAGTTCCTGGAAGGAGACTTATAACTTCCTGTAATTCCAGTTCTAGTGGATCTATTGCCCTCTTTTGGCCTCCTTGTGCACCTGCATTCATGTGCCCATACCCACCACACACACACACACACACACACACACACACACACACACACACACACACACACCTGCATTCATGTGCCCATACCCACCACACACACACACACACACACACACACACACACACACACACACATACTTTTAAGAAATAAAAATAAAACATTAAACCCACAATGCTATGCTGTGCTGTGTGAGGCCCTTCTCTGTCTCCTCTCTTCTCCATTTGGTTTCCTACCACTACTGTATTTCATACCTGTCAGTATTATCTGTGTTACACATTATAAACCTCACTGTTTCTCTTCTCTCTGGCTCTGGATAAAGTACTTCTGGTACTTAAGAACATTTCTCTTTTCTCTTCTGGTAAAAGTTGTCCCTTAAATTTACCGACTAGCTCAGGGCTTGGTATGAAGCAACTGTTCACTATATTTTAGCGCGAGAATGGGAACTTAGAATTGATTCTTTTTTTTTTTTTAAATTTCCCTCATTTCTATATTACAGGAACAATTAAAGGCCCTTTCATTGCACGCCTTTGCTAATTACCCATTTATACCCATGGGCCTATTAAACATTTATTTATAAATCTGTTCTTTTGTTACAGTATAGGTGCCTGCTAGTTCTCTTGTGTCTGAACTTGTGTGGACTTCAGGGTAACATGGCAAGTGACACTTTCCAGTTCCTATTCTTACCTCTATTGTTGAGGCCAGGGAGCTGATGTTACAATAACACACTTATTACTAAATTTGGTGGCCATGGATTATTAAAGTATATTGATCATTCACAAATAAGTCAGTAGGTTCTGGGAATGGTTTTCAGACTATGATGGATTTTGGGGTGTAGTCCGTGTACGTAGTTTGAGGAAATTCTCCCTGGCGTTGAAAGGGAGCTCATTCAGGCGAGAGGAGAGACAGAAGAAGGCTGGCAACTTAGAGCAATGTTGATTTAACATTTTCTCTAAAGTTCACTGCCAGCGCTGGGCTTGTGGTCCTGATCTAACTTTGTGGAGAATTTGGAAATATATGTGTGAATATCATTGTTGAGTGAACCTTAACAATCTCTGCCACAGCATAAGATAACAGATGTAAAGAAGATGCCATTACAGGATGGTAGAGTGTGTGTGGGGGGAAGCTTTATGGTGAAAACAGACTCATAATAAACTTGACATAAATATGGAAAATAGATAGTCAAAGAGAAGAGTCCAGTCATTTTTTGGCCTAAAATATGATTAAACTATGGTATAATTCTAGAGTATTTTACAATTTCTCTATAACTTTCACATTCACAATTCTACTTACTGTATTTGAATTTTTTTAAAAAAAATTATGAAGTATAATGAAAACTCATTTATTTAGTTTACTTTAGAATTCTCATTAAAGCTCAGCATGGGCTTATGGTTACTAATCAAAGACCATTAGAATAGTTTAAAAGATGTTAATGCCTGGAAGTTCAGAAAAAAAAAGGATAATCATTTTGTGCAAGGCTATATTAGTTAGGGAAAGTTCTCGATCTTTTGCATAAATAGGCCAAATGTGCATTTTACTAGACACAGAGAGATCCTGCCTGTCTCTTTGTGGAGGCTTGACTTCATTTCTGCTGCTCAAGTTGGTTAAGACTTGTCTGGCTGAACTGGGCTATTTTTCACAACGGCAGCAGATGACGGTGTATCACGGTTACACTGTGTGTCTAAACTCAGGGAGCAATTTTATAGGCACTGTTTTGTTTACCTCGACTCTTTCGCCTGCCTCACTAAATCCCATCTTGCAGACAGAATAACTGAGGTGAGTCGACTTTCCTGGCTCCTAAGACAGACTCTTAGCATTAGGGACAGACTGGTAGCTCTTTTTTTTTTCTCTCTCTCATGTAGCCACTGCTTCCACTAGCTTTTGGATGTTGATAAAAATCAAACTGTGCACAGGTTTAAATTATTATTGAAGATTCACAAGAAAAACTGACTTCCTTAGGATCAAAAATTGCACTCAGATAAATATATCTTTGAGTCGCCGGCCTTATAAAAGTCATACAGCAGAATAGCCACTCAGGGAGGAAAAAGAGCAGATTCAAATTCTTCCTTAAATGAAAGCTTTCTTTACCCTATATTTTCCCGAAAAGAGATTATAAAATTGCCTGAGTTGTCTCGTGACAAAATCTGCCTGATCAGATAAAGTACCCTTTAGTCATTTCCTATAGATCATATATAACATGGATAGCAGGACAATGGATCCCAGAGATCATTTGGAGAGCAAAACAGAGTTGGCACTCTCTCTGAGAAGTTAGCAGAAAGTTTAGGAATTGCTAACCTGGGTCCATGGGTACAGTCATAAGAACCGAGGAGACCTTTGTGTCTTGAGAGGTAGACATGAGTTTGCTGGGTGATAGGGTTCCATGAGGAACCATTTTGTTAGTCCTGCCTGAAACCAGAACAATATTTCAACTGTTAGATAACTCAGTTCTGATAAATGTTCAAAATGTCTTTATCACTCGAATTCAATGTTATTTAGGAAAATAAACAGAGCGCTTTTTAGTAAAGAAGGTGTCTTAGAGATATCCTCAAATTCTAGTGTACCTCAGAGTCACCAGGAAGTCTTGTTAAAGCAGATGGCCGAATGGTGCCCTAGTTTTTCTGATTTGGTAGATCTGCCCCAGGTCCTCAGAATTTGCATTTCTAACAGGTTTCCAGATGATGCAGACACCTGGGTCCAGGACTGCATTCTGAGAAGCATAATCTTGGAGCACAGGATTGAGATTTACATGGGAGAGACTTTTACCTATATTTTTGCCATTTGCCCTCAGAGAACACTCTAAAGGTAATTAGTATTTATTACAAAGGTGTTTTGTGTGCTACTGAGTGAATGCACAAATGAATCCAATTAACTTTCTACCGTTGGTTATAGCAATTATATGAATTTGCTATTATTTCACATTCACAATGAGCATATAAACTATAGAGAGATGAGTTATTGAGAAAAAAAAACACAGCAGGGAGAATTTACTAGGTTTACTGGCTTTGTATCCTGACTTTATTTTTAGGGCAACTGATTGAAAATAATTCCACTTAAAAATAGAGAAGAGCTCACTTGGATATTTATAACTTGACAGGTTAAAACTAGCACAACATTTGAATGAGAAAGTGTGAGTCTTGAAATCTACACAAGCATTTTCTCAAATCCCAATGAATGAATTCATAAGAAATTTCGTTTAAGACACCTGTCGTTCTGGACAGAAGCCGTTACCAACGCAGAGCTCTCTCTTGAAGGGTTAAAATGCTCACTTATCCAAAGAAACGAAACAAAAATTAAACTCCATCAGAGGAAAACCATGTCTTCCTGACTTCAACCTGCAAATTTTTCTGTGTCTTCTGGCATCAACTGGAAGCAGATGGAGGAGAGATAAGAAAGCATCTTGGCCAGACTCTGTCTGCTGCCTTTAGCACCTTCTCAGATGCTCTTGTTTGCAGGGCCCAAGTCCAGGGAGCCGAAGGAAAGGGGCTTCACCCATCCTCATTCTAGGATTTGGTTGTATAAAGGGGTGGGCATTTGTGCTTTTGGGTTCTTATCTACTCACTGCATAAAGCTTTATGGGGTTTAGTGAGTGCCCTTTGGGACATTGTTCTAAAGATGGGAAGGTGAGTCCTGGAGGGCTTTAGGAGGAGGTGTTAGAAAAGCCTGTGTGATTGTAAGGCTGGTGTCTTAATTACTTTTCTATTGCTGTGAATAGACACCATTTTTGAGGCCATTTATAAAAGAAAGCATTTAATTGGGGGCTTGTTCACAGTTTCAGAAAATTAGTCTACCATCATCATGGCAGGAAGTATGGTGGCAGGCAGGCAGGCAGGCAGGCATGGTGCTGAAGTAGTAGCTGAGAGTTTACATCTATGAGAGAGAGAGAGAGAGAGAGAGAGAGAGAGAGAGAGAGAGAGAGAGAGAGAGAGAGAGAGACTCAGAGACAGAGACAGACAGAGAGACAGGGAGAGAGAAAGTGAGAAAGAAAGAGGGAGGGGAGAGAGAGAAAGGGAGAGGAGAGAGAGAGAGAGAGAGAGAGAGAGAGAGAGAGAGAGAGAGAGAGAGAGAGAGAGAGAGACCACATCTCCTAATCCTTCCTAAACATTTCACCAACTGGGAATTAGCATTCAAATATATGAGCCCATGTAGGCAATTCTTATTCAAATCACTACAGCTGGGGTACCCCAAAAAGACAGTCTAGAGAAGAGAGAAAAGCACTCATATCCTCTGTTATTGATGGGAGAATTTATTTATTTCTTTATTTTTAATATGGTAGTTTTCTTTTTTTATTAAGAATTTTTTTATTCATCTTACATACCAATCATAGATCTTCCCTTCCCTCTTCCCACCCCTCCAGCCTTCCCCCACCCCATTTCTGATGGGGGAATTTATAAGCACCATCGGATTCCACTACTAACCCTGTGAGGTGGATACCAGCATACCATTTTATACAGATTGGCGGTGAGGCTAAGCCTAAGGACAGAAGAGATAAAGTGGTAAAGCTGGAGGGAGGGGTTCCAGGCTACTGGCCTGCAGAGCCATTGCCAACCTACCTTCTCAGGAAAAGGCAAGCGTGACCGTGACACAACTCCAAGAGGAATCCAGGAATCAGAAGGTGCATGGATGAAATGCTAAAATACGAGCGATTTTTTTTTTTTTTTTTTTTTTTTTTGGTTTTTCGAGACAGGGTTTCTCTGCGTAGTTTTGCGCCTTTCCTGGAGCTCACTTGGTAGCCCAGGCTGGCCTCGAACTCACAGCGATCCGCCTGGCTCTGCCTCCCGAGTGCTGGGATTAAAGGCGTGCGCCACCACCGCCCGGCTTAATACGAGCGATTTTTAAGATAGCTTCTCTTACTTCAACCTGGGAAAGAATTAATTATGCTTTTTCTACTGTTTTGTGAGTTTCTTGGAATCTTTCCTTTGCCACTGCTTGCCTCAGCCTTATGTTTTGTATCAACACATTGGACTCGTTAATTATTCCCAAAGCCAAGACCGAAATGATTTCTCCATCTGCTTCAGCTTGGAGCTGGGCCTTTTAGAAGCTAGCGAGGCCGTGACACGATCCTCCCTTTGCCATCGGGTTTCTTTAGACAGTGTTGTTTTAGGACAGCCTTTGGGATGTGCTCAGCCTTTCCACAAAACCTCATTCTCAGTTTACGTCTGCTACAGCTAAGCCTAGGTAGGATGGCTGACTTTTCAGACGAAATGGCGGACAGGGTAAGAAAACAGGAAAGTGAGCGCTTCCTAATGAGCCTTTTCCTTCTCTTGTCCCTTTCTGTTTTTGACTTGTTTGAACATGGATGCTTCTTTGCTTCATAACCCTTGTTATCTCACACATTACACGCAGCTGTGCCCTAGGGAACAAGACTCACTGACATGTTTCGTGGGGAGCATCTCCCTTAAGATATTAACCTTACTCAGAAGGGCTCTTATTATGGAGAGTAGTTTCGTAACACTGATCTTAAAAATTGGATGTCACCATTTTATGTAGCATGGAGTTTGTGGCTAAGCATGGAAGCCATTTCTATAAATAGCTCACCAGAGAGTATTCAGCAGTTTGCGCTGGGGGAGGGGAGTAAAGAATGAGATGTCACCACTTAATGACAAGGTATGCACAGGTCTCAATTATCTGTGATAATGGGGAGAGTGACAGCACAGGTCCTGGAGAGACCTGAAGGAATGCATGATGAAGTTTGAATCTGTCCTTTTTGATTCTTGGCATTGAGGGCAAACATTTTTACTAGAGTGAAATTTTAGATTGTTTGTAGATTTCAATCATAAAGCTATTCCCATTCCTGTTTCCCCTCAGTGACTGAAAGTTGACTGTTGAAAATCAACAGATAAGGAGCTGTTATACTTAGAAGATAAAGACACTTTAATCACACTGTCTATGAATATATAATGCCCAAACAATGGCACAATTTTTTCTTCCATCGAGTTGGATAAATGTTGGTATTTTGTGAACAAAAGCAAATCAAACACTTTCAATAAAATTACTAAGGTATTTATTCAGGAAAAGTCTGAATAGATGTGATGATGCTCAGAACTGAAATGGATTGAGTTTGTCACTGTCTCTCAAACACTTGTAAGAAGCCAGAGTCAAGTCAGTAGTTCAAGGTGGTGGCTTCTTTAGCAATAGATGACATTTTCCTGTTTATGTCAAGAGTTTCCAGTAACAATTCAAAATCTGGATAAAACTACTCCGTGCTTCTGTTTTCTTACTTTTTATACACAAACATGTGACTTAATTGGTATATCAGTCAACTTTTCACTGTAATGAAATACCCAAGGTAGGCTACTTTACAAAGAAAACAGGTTTATATAGCTCACTGTATACTTATTTTTACAGGCTAGTACCAGAGGAATCTGAGTAGCATGGGCCAGGCTCTGGTGTAGATGTACCTGAATAATGTCACATCATGGTAGGTGTGTGTGTGTGTGTGTGTGTGTGTGTGTGTGTGTGTGTGTGTGTGTTGGTCTGTATGTGTGTGCATTTCTATGTCTCTTCTACTTTTCATAAAGCCATTGGGGTAATCACAGGAGGTCGACTCTAATAATCTTATGTAATCCTAATCACTTCCTAAAGGCCTTACCTTTGAACATATTAGGCAGAATGAATTTTCACATTCTTAGTATCATATGTCTCTGGGGCCTGAACTCCTGTGTGAGTTTGGGCTAGGGGGAAGACTCTATTTATACCTCAGCAACTGGTTAGCACAAGTGCTTTTGGGTATGAGCTAAGAAAATCTTTTAGAAATTAGCAATTTAAAACGAGACCATAACATTAAAACCAAAAGACAGAGGACATCACGTCTGCCGGCTATGACATTCATATTCAACTAAAGCTCTAACGAAATAGCTACTTTAGAGACAGAATCACGTTCAGTCTCGAGGCTAGAGGTTCAAAGACTTTCATTCATGCAATGTGGCCAGAAGGTAGCCTCAGACAACTTTAAAATTTAGCAGCCTTGATGCCTCTCTTGCAAAATCTCAAGTCTGAAGACTCCTAGCCCGCATCAATCTCCTTCCCCTGGCACTTGATCTGTAATTAGGCACCACCCCCCTCCCCAAGCTAATATCATTTCCCAAACTTCTCTCCCTGTAATTCTAGAATGATGTCTCATTTGCTGTATCTTTTGGCCAGCCACATCAATAACTGTTTGCTTTTCCAGGCTAGAATGGAAAGCAGAAGAAAAGAAAATCAATATAACCCCATTCCCTTTGGGTAGACTACCACGCTCACGTGCTTTGAATAATTTTTAGTACGGTTTCTTGGGTGGCTGAGATACTACAGTAGCTTTGTTTTCTTTAAATCAATGAATAGCTTATACTGCATTATCAACTTGGATGAAGGGCTCTATGTCAAAAGCTTGGTCACCAGCTTGTGGGACTATTGAGTCACAGTGCAACATTTGGGAGCTGAAGACTAGCAGAAAGAAATGAGGTCAGCGGGAGCACGCTCTTGAAGGTTATATTAGGACACTTGTTCGCCTCTCCTGCTCTCCCTCTGGCTACCTTCCGTCAGCTGAGCACCTTTACTTTACAACCACATCTGATATGATGATGATCTCCCCTCAGACCCAAGGAACCATGCATGGAAGCCTTGGAAACAGGGAGCCCAAGCTTCTCTTCCTCAAGTTAATTTTCTCAGACATTATGTCACATAGACAGAAAGCTGACACATAGGAAACAGGCTTCTTTCCTTACAGAAACACCTAAATGTGACAAAAGTCATTTCAGAATTGCAACTCTGTGAAAAGCAACTTTCTGGACAGTTGTTCTATCAACATGCCTTCAGTGCTTCATATTACCTAACTGAGGCCAACTGTCTAGTATGGGCAGATGCGTGCTTGGTACTTGGGCTGTGGTTGTAAATGCACATTGGGTTTCAAGGATTTATAATCTGTAGCCTCATTAATGACTTCTTAAAATATTGACTACATGGTTAAATGATATTTTTGATGCATTGGCTTAAGTAAAATATGATATCAAATTTGCCCATTTCTTTGTAATTAAAACAGTATGGCCTCTAGAAAATGTAAAATTACATATGCAGTTTGTGGCTTTCTTTATAGTTCTGGGGCTTAGCATGGGTAGCAATGGCTGCCCAGCAATATGGGAACACAGCTTATGAATCTTTGAAAAGGGTTGTTAAATGATAGGTGCCTGCTAAATAAAGCAGGGAAGGCATCAGGTGGAGGTCCACCTCAGGGCTACCTCAGAGGACAACAAAGAGCTACTCAAGGAGAGGAATAGCACATGTATGTCCTGTGTGGGGAAACAATCCACAACAAAACATGGTTTGAGGTGAATGGCACCTAGGTGTCCTCTTGGGATTTGAAGATGGTAGTTTACATGATTGAGATGAGGCTAATTCTTGAAGAAATTATCCTAAAGTGTCTTTAGAAGTATGGTAACATCATGGAGTTTCTTCTGTAGTGTAGAAAGAATCAATATAACAAAGAGGAAGAAAAACTTATCCAAGCCACCTTTGAGAACTGAGTCAAGGGAGGAAAAAAAACACAAAGTAAGGAGATTAGGCTTGCAGACTGTGGGTACATGCACGGTTTTGTGTCCATTTGCTTGACACCCATCATGCAGGTAGATCTAACTCCGTTCTTCTCCTGTAGGGACTAGCGAAGACGAAGCTAAGCATCTGTCCTGTCTCCCACTATGCCTTGGTAACAACTTGGATAGGAATAAGAGCAGGAGAGAAACAAGGACAGAAAACTAAAAGCCTAAGCATTTATCCTGAAAGGCTTGCTTTGGACACTCTAAACTGGCATGTTTAAAGTGTGTTCCAGACTCCATTGTGGTGGGGGAGAGTTTAAGTGTATCAGGAGGAAGAAAGAGGCAGCACTTTCTGTGAACATTTGAGTATAATTCAATATTGCAGAACAGCTTCTGTGAAATTATTTTACCTCTATGGGGCAAAAATGAAAGGCACCACACACACACACACACACACACACACACACACACACACACGCACGCACGCACGCACACACACACACACATACACACACACATTTTGCATGTAATGATACACTGAAAAATGAATGTTCTATTTGAGAGCATCAGCTAACTAAAATTCATGGAAGAGAAAGTTTTATTAGGAGTGAAGTTTTGAAAGGGAAATTAGGTCTTTGGATTGTAAATAGAGAATTCAATCATCTTCTTAAGTATGTTTTCATTTTTTTCTAGATTTTGTGTTAATCCATATACAACTTCAAAGATGCAACTTTATACCACATGTGCTGGGGTAGGGGAAGAAGATGAGAAGGATGTTCGGTTATTTCTCTCCTCCTAAACTGACTTGCAGTTTTAGTTTTTGTCTGCTTCAAAGTTTGAGGTAATAAAGGAGAATATTGTCAGCAAACAGTATTGCTGAGATGTCAAAGCGGCGCGGGGGGTGGGCTGGGGTGGGGTGGGGTAAGGTGGGGTGGGGTAAGGTGGGGTGGGTGGGTGGTGGTGGTGGTTGGGATATGACAGCAATGTTCCATATCCCAATGGATTTAATGATCTCTACTGGGTCACAGAGAGAGAAAGGGGGTGTGGATGAAAGTTGTCATGGGCTACCTCCAGCTAAGGGCTGTTCTTCTATTGGCCTCTTCCTCTGATGCAAAGATCAACCCCAGTGCCTCTCCGGAGATTAATCGATTTTAACTTTAATTAATCCAAACTGGCTTTGCAATGAAAAGAACCCTGACTGACTTGCCTTATACTAAGGATGGTGAAAACAAAACAAAACAAACAAAAAAGGAATACATTCACAAGAATCTTGGAAACACACAGTTGCTCATGGGGATTCAGTAGACACCTATGTGCTTAGGATATTGCTATTATTTTAAAAAGTGTTGACTCAATTGTTAAAAGTGCCGAGAATAAATTACTGTTTAGTAATCATCTCTGAATGAGACATGAACATCACTTTCTCCAAAGCCCATGGAGCATTACCAAAGATGGGCAGTGAGATTTGAGAGCAAGGGGATGGAGAGGAACACCATAAAGTAATACCTTTTAGATACGGTATGACCATCATCATCACAAGCTCAGAAAATGTGGCTTTCTTCACCACACACACACACACACACACACACACACACACACAAAAAAAAAAAATTGGGCTAGAAGGGGCACTAGCTGGGCAGAAGACAGTCAGGACAGGTGGTAAAAAGTTAAGAGAGGTAAGGGGGAAAATAAGATTTCAATATATTCTATACATTATGTAACTGTCAAAAATCATTATCTTTTAAAGAGTATTATTTGTGCATTATCTCCTATTTCAACATGTTAGTGAGTGTTATGGGTTGAATGTGAAAAGTTCTCCCCAGGCTCATGGCTCATGCGTCTGATCATTAACAGGCAGTGCTATTTGGGGAGCTTGTAGAACATTTAAAAGGAAGCATTTAGCTGGAGGAAGTGTGCTGTTGGTGGAGGGTGGGTGGTGCTTGACAGTTATAGCGAGGTCCTGGATCTAGCCTGAGCTCTCTGCCTCCTGGTCAGCTGAGGTGTGAGGAGTCCCAGCCCTGAGCTCCCTCTGCTGTGAACCCCATTGTGCCTTTCCTGCTTCAGACTGCATCATTTTAAACCATGTGGCAAAGTAAATTCCTCCTCCTTTAAATTTTATCTCATCAGGTTTTTGATCATTGAGAGGAGAAAAGTCATTATACCGAAGCTTGGATTCAAGTTATTAAGCCAATGAGAATATAACATAAAACCTTAGTTTCTTTGCTCAACTTTGCAGCCCAAGTCACCAATGACCCTCACTGATGAGTAACAGTTGGCTTTATTCTGCATCTTCCTCTTCTCAATGGCTTCATTCTGTGCTGCAACATCTTGGACTTGTCTTATGCTACCCCATCTCTCCTTCTCCTTGGTTCCTCTGTGTACAGAACGTGGGGTTAGATATTCAAAGACATGAATTGAGCTTAGAGCAAAATGATGCTGTGGGTCCAGTCCCAGCACTGGGAACAAAGCTCTTCATGAATGGTATGACTGTGAGGGTTTTGAAGAGAAATCTCAGATGTGGCCCATTAGTTAATCACCAACACATCTCAGGAAACATGCCGCTAATTGGAGATATACAATGACCAAGCTTAAAATAATTCTAAGCTACAGAGGCCAAACACTGTAACTACTTGAAAACACTGCTTTTCAGAATGTGATAATCTGACAAAAACAAAAACACAGAAGTGTGTTTCATTGGTGCTATGTTTCACTTAGTCACCTAAAAAATTGTTCTAACAATATTTGCAGGACTACCAAAATGCAGGCTGGGAATAATGCCAGATGAAAGTAAGCAAGCAACTGATGGTGGGAAACATGACCTTTCTATTCGTCGTATGTATAGTTGCTCACATTATGTGCACATTATAACAATCCAGGCCTCACAGTCTTCAGCCTTCTCCTCTAACGGGAATCATCTGCTTGTTGGTGCTTCATTTCAACAAACATCACTTTTTCATTGTAATGTCTAGACACCTAGAAAACTCAAATCAATGTAAAATTAGTGACAGGTGTTGTGGAATATTTAATTAGGCAAAGGTGTGTTACATTTGTTTATGCTATGGAACATTACTTTAACTGTGTTACATTTGTTTATGTTGCATTTGTTTAAGGATGTAAGGATGTGTGCTGAACTGTGTAAAGATGTGTTGCATTTGTTTTACCTTGTCTGCCTAAGGTATCTGATTGGTCCAATAAAAACCTGAACAGCCAATAGCTAGGCAGAGAAAGACTAGGCAGAGAGAATAAATAGGAGGAAAACTCTAGGCTAAAGAAAGGAGAACAGGAAGAGGTAGAAGAGAACAGGGAGAAAGAGAGGGACATGTCCAGGGGCCAGAAAACCAGGCAGCCACCAGACAGACAGACATAGAGACAGCAGGAAAGGAAAATATACAGAGTTTTGAGTTCGTCTTTTCTTCCTCTTGCTTGTAGATCAAAATGTGAGCTCTCACCTCTTCCTGACACTGTCCCTTGGCTCCACCTTCATGGACTCTGAAGCCCCGGAACTGTAAGTCCAATTAAATGCTTTCTTTTCTAAGTTCCCTTGGTCATGGTGTCTTGTCACAGGAGTAGAAAAGTAGCTAAGACAGTTTATTATTTTCATTAGTATCCAGAATAACCAGTCTCTTTCTGGCATTGCATACAGGTGTAATTTTGCATCTTGTTCATCACCAAGTCTGCTGATCTTGTCCCTCACCTTGCTGGTCCCCTTCTTCCCAAATAATCTCTCTTCTGTTTCTGTATGTAATCCACACATCTGTAGTGGGTAGCCATTCCAGCTTTGGTCTGGAAGTTCCAACCCCCATTGAGGTTTTGGTAACTATCATGCCCACAAGGCGGGGCCAAGGGAGGGCCTGAAGACCCGAGATTGGGGCGTGCCATGCTCTCTTGCTGCTGGGAGCCCGGACAGTAGAGGTGGACGGAGCCAGTTCTCCAGAGAACATCGCCAAACTACTGTTGCATCTTTACCAGAACCCTCAACCTACCTATTCCTTCATTTGTAAGTTACGCCATTAAATAAATCTCCTTTTAACTACGAGTTGGAGTGGCCTTAATAATTTCACCAATATCTGGTGCCCAATGTGGGGCACGAACCCACGACCCTGAGATTAAGGGTCTCATGTTCTATTGACTGAGCACTGATTGGCCAGTGAACAGGCAGGAAGTATAGGCGGGACAAGGAGAGAGGAGAATGGAGGAAGGAGGAAGGAAAGGGAGACTGCTGGAGCCGCCGCCAGGACAAGGAAGATGTAAAGTACCGGTAAGCCACGAGCCACGTGGCAAAGTAAAGATGAATAGAAAAGGGCTAAATATAAGAGTAAGAGCTAGACAATGATAGGCCTGAACTAATGGCCAAGCAGTTTAAATAATGTAAAAGTCTGTGTGTTTATTTTATAAGTGGGCTCCGGGACTGGCGGGAGCTGGAGAGAAATTTTCCAGCAACACACATCAGAACACACCTTACCTGTGGTGATATTTTATTTGTGCTGAAATGTGATATTTTATTTGTATGTTAATAAATAAAGTTTGCCTGGAGATCAGAGGTCATAGCCAGCCATAAAGAGAAATCGGGTGGTGGTAGCACACACCCTTAATCCGATCACATGGCAGGCAGAGTCTCTGTGTGTTCAGGGACACAGCCAAGCATGGTGACACAGGCCTTTAATCCCAGTACCAACCATAAAGATCTGGAGGTCTGTATAGACAGGCAATGACGAGGAAGTGAGGGGGCTGGGTCAAGAGCCAATGAGAAGGCAGAATAGCAAGGCAATAAAGGCACAGGTTAGACAGGAAGAAGTCTCTTGGGAAGCAACAGCGATGTGGTGAACTAAGGTTAGTTGGTGGCTATTGCTCTGATCTCTATGGCTTGTACCCCTGTATTTGGCTCTGTGTTTCTTATTTAATAAGACTGTTTAGAAATTCGTCTATACTTACCCCCTCCCAGTTATCCTTTATTCTGCTTTTTGGAGTGTTCGGCCCTGATGTTTGAGATGGTGCTAGGAAATTATTAACTCTAGTGATTCTCATGATCAACGTGTCCTAACATCTTCAGGGTTTTATTAGATAAACTGAACACACAGCAAATAGTTATTTAAGTAATGCACCCTGAAGGGATGGGTATTAGGGGGCAGGGCTGGACTGGAAAATTGTGTGTTCTCATGTGTCCTGGTTAGTTTTTTTTTTTTTTTTTGTCAACTTGACACAAACTAGAGTTATCTGGAAAGAAGAAATTCAACTGAGGAAATGATCGTCAGATGGCATGTAGAAAAGTCTGTAGGGGATTCTGTTGAATAATATTTGGTGTGTGATATAGCCTAGTTCACTGGGATAGTGCCACTCATGGGCTGGTGGTCCTGGGTGGTATAAAAAAAGCAGGCTGAACATGCCATTGGGGCAAACAGTAGACAGCATTGCTCCATGGTTTCTGTCAGTCCTGCCTCCAGGATCCTGCTTTGAGTTCCTGTCGTGGCTTCTCTCAATGGGCTGTGATGTGTAAGTCAAATAAACCTTTTCCTTCCCAAGTTGTTTTTGGTATTGTTCTTATCATAGCAATGGAAGGCAACTAAGACATATCAGTAAAACACCACGGGCTCATAACTAGGTTTTCATTAAAGTCTTTTTTGGTTAAAATATCTGGAAATAAAAGAAAAATTCACTTTTAAAATGAATTAGTATAGGAATACTAGATGTTTTATTCATTTTGTATTTACTTTTCAAGAGATAAATCTTAAGGCTATTGGCTATACTTCTGGAAAAGTATTAATTAAAATATATAACTAAATTGCCATGTATAGTAGAAGTCTTGTCGCATAACAATCTTGGGTAGATGGGATTTTGAAGAAATGGAGCAAGTCAGCTAGCTTTGGTCTTCAGTTGTGTTAAAAAGCTTCGATGTGAACGTCGTGTTATTAGAAGGGAAGCTGGAGAAAGAAGTTCTAGCCACTTGTCAATTATATCATCACCACAGTGCGCACCCCTGAAGAGAGAGGTGCAGTGTGAGGAGGAAAGATTGAGCTGTACTCACCTGCTGAGAAGGACATAATAGTTTACATTCACATTAAGAGATGGGGCTAAGATATGCTCTTCCCTACTAGAAAATTCAGGAAGAGTAATGATTTTACAACCACACCCTAAAAGAGAGAGTAATTCATTGAAAGTCTATTTTCATCTAATTATTTCTGTATGGCTATAGATACTGAATATTACACTGATTCTTAAAATTTCCACCCTTCAGCACTGAGTGAGAACAGTGTGATGACATATTCACACAGTTAGATTTTTAAAGTAATGGAAGTGTATGATTTTAATTCTAATAATAGAAACATGTTGTTATTAATAAAAAGCCAAAACTAGCCAAGAAGGTTGCTAGGCTTAGAATACTCCCTTTGATTATGTCCAAAGATCCTAAAGAAGGTGTGTGGGAAAGACTTTAACAAAACTCAAAACTATCCTTATCTTTAATGGTATTAATAATTGATATTCAGTTTTTTATTCAGTGCCTGATGTATATACAATATTGCATAGAATACTTGGGAAGAATGCAAAATCAGTAAAGCATGGTGTTTTCTCTCAAAAACTTGAAAACCTAATAACAGAAATAAATATTAAGAATTTGTAGTGTTCTCTTGCATTCTTATTTAACATTGTGTCCCTGGAGTTCAACCGAATGTTTTAGATTCAGTAATACAGGGGCAACAGAAGTGATGCTCTAAAACAGAGATGCCCAAAATATTATAGGTGAGCCCTACAGTGAAAATTTGGGCAAATATTTAAAGAGTTGCTTGTAAAGGACACATGGACGATTAAGGATGAAGGCTGTTGGGGAAACATTGGACACAGTTGGCAATACACTTGGAGAAAGGGATGGAGATGGATTCACGACTTTGGGATTAAACTGTGTGAATGCAGATGATCCCAGATGATGCTGAGAAGTGATAATGAGCCTCTGTTTCACCAGAAGCACTGAATGCATTATTCTATGGAATATGGAACCAAGGTAGACTTTAAGGGAAGAGTCAGAGTACAGTTGTGACTTTGGGAATCATGAGCTGGGAGGAGGAGGTCAAAGTTGGGTAAAGGGTGGGAAAATGTTCAGCAGATTAGGAGGACTAGACTAAAGAGCTGATATGGTAAATTTCCAGAGGTAAAGGGTAGTTTTGAGTGACATGACTAGGTGACTGGTTATATTAGCTTGCAGGGACAGAGAGCTGAATATATACCCCTGTGGATTTTATAGGGTAAGTTTCCATCTTTCCTATCCTCTGAAAGAATTTCTTACACAGGAGAGGCCCCTTCATGCATCCTTGAGCACAGCTACATAAAATAAATTGGATTAAATGGAATCTATTTTACAATTCAACCTCATATTTGTTGGTGTTAAAAAAACGAATTTGACAAGGCACTTTCAACTAAAGACTGATGAGTCACAAATCTCCAGGCAGTAACCTCGGGACCTAGGGTAAATTTCTCACCATTCTTTAGCACTTGTCAGAATCCAGGCTGATGTCAAAAGCTTTCTAGGGTTAGGGAAGGTAGCAGCCTCTACTGTGCTGTGTGATGAATACGACACAGATGCTGTGCATCTGACAAACTAATTGTATCGACGTAGTCAAGAGCAGCAATTCTGTTTTATTTTTCCCTTTTTCTTCTTTCCATGTGAGGTAGCAAACCCTTGTCCTTATGACTTAGCACATGATAGACATACCACTAATATCTCATATTGATTATGTTTTTGATAACTAGAAGTTCTTTGAAATGCCCTTCCCATAGTTACTCTGTGAATGTTCCTTCTTGGACATGCTAGCACAAAATACTTGGAGTGTTGTAGTTAATGGTCTAGTACTTTGTACTCTATCTGCTCACCTAAGATCCTTACTTAGAGGTTAGTTGGGCTTTGTCCTGAACCTTCTCATTTTATTAGTACTGCTTATAGTAGTTTTGGAAGTGAATTACATTTTAGTAACAAAATAGACATGAAGGAAGCTTATCTTCCAGAAAATAACTCCGAATGCTTTCAATAAACTCAGTAGATGTGAATTACTACAAATTGTTGTCCATTGGGTATAAAAAATAAATACCAAAATATAGATTAAAATATGTACTTTGAAAATATTTATGCTCTCTATTCTTTTTAAAGAAATCCAAACCAGAGGTTGTAGGCAATTTCCAATAGATAAATTAATTATGAAAATGCAACAGCAAATCCAGTCAGTAGGTATTTGTACCATTAAAATTGCTTTGAATGTACACCAAAATAACACATATTTATTTGGTTCTAGATTAAAGAATGTGTTTATGGAAAATATATAGCACTTAAAAAAATTAGCCTGACGTCAGTGGGTTGGATGAGAAGCCATTGCCTTTTCTATTTTCTTTCTTTCTTTTTCTCTTTGGAGCAACATGCTTTAATGTCATCCTTGCTTGCACTTCAACAGGGCCATGGACATTCCTGTCTCCTTGACAACCCCTTCTATCACATCACTAGGTTATAGCCTTTACTACCATCATGGCCCTGGAGAGAGGCATTAACTTTCTCAAAGGGACATTCCATTGCATATTTATAGCTCCCGTTACGTAATAAACCATTTTGAACAGAGAAAGGAAATGGAGGGGAGATATTTTGAAGACATTGCAGAGTATTATTAAATGACAGTCACTTGGGAGCACAGGAACCAACTAGGCTCGCCCACTGCTCAGCCATGTTATGCACTGATGACCAACTACAACCTATGGAATCACAGAGTGTTTACCTTTCTGGCTTGTTTTTAGCGTTTTGAAGCAGTGCTATATGAAACCCACTGCTCGCTTTGGACTTGCTATGTACCTAAGGCTGGCCCTGAACCTGCTGATCCTCTTGAGCGTCATTGGAGTTATCACTGTACACATTATTCCCAGGGTTTATTTGGTTTGGGGATGCAATCACAACAAGAAATATATTTTGTGGAACTGATTGGCCATTGATTTGGATGGTTGCTTCTAAGGGAAATCTCCTTGGACCTATGAGGTTTGTCCCCTAGATGGTAAGCATGTGGGGATTTCCTTCCATAGGTTTACAGGAGATGCCAGAGTAGCTCCATGGACATGTACCATTAAGCACCCTTTTCATGAGTATATGAGGGCTTGTATTCAACAGAGTAAGGCAAAAATGATAGATCATTGCTGTGATTATCACTCTGTATAAATAAAAGGTTGATTGGCCAGTAGCCAGGCAGGAAGTATAGGCAGGACAAGCAGAGAAGAGAATTCTGGGAAGTGGAAGGCTGAGGCAGAGAGATGCTGTCAGCCATTGCCATGAGTACCAATATGTAAGATACTGGTAAGCCACTAGCCATGTGGCAAGGTATTGATTTATAGAAATAGGTTAATTTAAAATGTAAGAACTAGATAGTTAGAAGCCTGAGCTATTAGGCCAAACAGTTTAAATAATTTAAGAGTCCGTGTGTTTATTTTATAAGTGGGCTATGGGACTGCCAGGGCTTCGTGGGAACTGGAGAAAAACTCTCCTGCTACAGATCATTGCTCCCATATTTAGATCTATCTATCTATTATCTATCTATCTATCTATCTATCTATCTATCTATCTATCTATCTATCTATCTATCTCTATCATCTATCAATCATATATCTATCATCTACTTATCACCTATCCATCTATTATCTATATATATCACATATCTACCATCTATCAATCATCTATCTATTTATCTATCTATCATGTATTTATCATCTACCATCATTTATTTATCTGTCATCTACCTACATGTCTCTCTACTATCCACCCATCTAGCATCAGTCTACCTTCCTATTATCTATCTATCAATCATCTATCTATCTCATCTATTATCTTTCTCCATACATATATAGCTTTGCTTTGTTTGATTCACCAAGAGATTTTTCTGATAACCTTGAAAGGAGGTTGCATGATACAAATTGCTGATGGACAGCATCTCATGACAGGAAAATATGGATGGCCTTTGAAATCTGAGGGCCTCAGCAAAATAGCTGCAAGGAACTGAATTCTGTCAACAAA
This sequence comes from Peromyscus maniculatus bairdii, assembly GCF_049852395.1. NCBI lineage: Eukaryota > Metazoa > Chordata > Mammalia > Rodentia > Cricetidae > Peromyscus > Peromyscus maniculatus. Next base: position 25,842,863 of record NC_134866.1, on the reverse strand, counting down.
CATACAAACTTAGAAGAGGAACTCAGCCTAAGTGACACCTTGATTGCAGCCTTGTGAGACCCTGAGCAAAGGAACCAGGGAAGCTATGCCCAGACACTTGAACCAAAGAAATGATGAGATAATAAATATGTGTTATTTAAAGCTACTAGGTCTGGGGTAATTTGCTGCATGGCAATAGAAAACAAATGGATCCTGGGTTTTCTCTTTTGGTGTAATTTTTCCCTTTCTCTTCCTGCAAAGTAACTACAGATGAATGGTGAAAGTTATGTGTGTGAATTTACGAGTTTCATCGAAAATACCCATTATTGTACTATTCAATAGTTTCTGTGTTACCCATAAATGTAGTTGTTTGTGTCTTTTTTCCCCCCTCAGTTTCCTGGTTGATCTCTCTCCACATCCATTACTATTGGTTTAGACACATCTTTTTTTTTTCTGTGTGAGTTTTGAAGAATTAAAAAAATTCAGAAAATACGTAGGAAAATGAAAATGTGTGTTCTAATTGGACTTATTAGATCATGAGAGAAAGCACCATAGATATTTTAGAAATTAGAAGTTACCAGTGTCATAAGCAACCACAGGCTTTGGTGTCCTTGGGTGTGAATCTGTCATCTTCCTGCTCATTTTATTCTTTTCCCCTTGAGTGTTTCCTCTTTCAATTGCCCACTTTCCTTAGTTCACTGTGTTCCATTTTATCATGTGGAGTTGGTTACACAGAGTGTCCTGTGCTTGCTAATCCAGGGGAAGTTTTCTTAGGGAAATATAATCTACAAAATAACAATTCTGCTTGAATGCCTGTGTTTGCACGTACTCTGTACTATGCAGCTCTTCAGGATGTCCTACAGCCTTTGGAAATAGAGAAGGCAAAAGACTAGTTTATAGATCGTGTTGACCTATGGAGTGAGCAAAGTGTAGTCCTTCCATAGAGTGAACAGTCTTCAGGTAGAATGCCCTTTGGGGCCTCAGTGCTGGCCAAACGTAACTTCCCTATTAAGGACATCATTTTATACTTTTAATGTTCTCAGAAAAGCCAACCCAATTCTGCTTCTAACTTGATTCTGAAAGAAATGGACTTGCCTGTGTGAGGGCTTGTCAACATGGCCACCTTTATTGTTAATGTGAGTGTGAAGGAGTCACTACTCTGTGTCTTGTACTGAGAAGTTCTTCATTTTCCAGATGCTTCTGAAAGCCAAGGAGTGCTCTTATGTCATTGTCATGCCAACCGAAAGGAAAATGTTTTCTACTTAATGATGAGAAATAATTCCCAGCTCTACCCATCTGGAGGGGAGTGAAAATAGCTCACTTACTTTCAATCATCGAATTCTGCATTAGTCAGTCACGAAGGAAACTTTCTTCAACGACAACAACAGCAACAACTTGGGGAAACACATTGATTTCTGCAGTGGGAACCCATGGAAATCATCTCCTAGGCTGGACAAAGCGTCTGAGTATAGAAATCTACTACAAAATTTGGAGGGACTCTTTGGTCTGTCTAAGAAAATACCAAGCAATTATTGGAGGGAAATATACATTAATCAAGTAATTAACCTGGAAATAGTGTGATTTTATTTTGGAAGGCAATTTTACCACCCCAAGAATCATAGACAGACGTTTATTTTACAAGATTAAAAATAATCCGTGTTAACTCTTTAATGGTTTGAAGAGTGCATGTCATCTAAGTGTCTGACAGATTGCTGTGTAACTAGAGCTGAGGAACTGGCATGCAGAAATAGACTGTCACTCAAGCAGATGTCATCTTTGCAAAAGCCTGGAACATGTCTTTTTTATTATTGAAGAGCATTGTCATGTTGGCAGATTCAGGGACAGAGTTTGAAATAAAATAACGTTCAGGCAAGTAGAAGTACCTCATCCCCCAAATCTGCCTAGTGCATTTTCTTCCCCGGGCTGAAGGCTTGTGGGTCATTTCTGGTCATTAGACTCAATTAAAAATTAGGAAGAGAAAATTGATCTGCACCCACCTCCGACTGCCTCCATGTTAGGGGGCACCTGGGTCTTAAGCTTATTAAGCATTTAAAACTTGGTGAGGGTATATTTCTTTAAATATGCAACTTATTGGAGAAAAGAATGGAGCCAGGTTCCCCTAGAGGAGAAAACAAATTACTTTTTGCTTTTCTGACATCTTATTCCCCTTCAGTACACCTGGCTGGTCTTCACCTGGCAGTCTCTCAATCACCCAGATGGAAAGAGAGTTCAAGCGGCCCCTCCAAAACTGGTGGAGGAGACCCTCAGCACCGGCCCGATAGAGCAGGCTTCACAGTGGAAGCGTCTACACTGCAGGCATCTGTCTTTCAGGGTCCAGTAGGCTGCATACATTCTCTTTATTTTTGCACCATAAAGCAGAGAAATATTTTTCCTGACTGCTTCCACATGTGCTTACCCATAATGTTATCAGTGGATTGCTTTTATCATTGTGTCTAGTTTCATGAATAATACTCTGGTATTGTACTGTGGCTTCATACAGCATTTATATAGGATTTCTGTCTGCCAACCCATGTGAACCAGAAGTAACACCCCCTAGTGACACACGTGTTTATTTTGCTTCCAAGACGTTCAGTGATTTAAAATCAGGATAATCTGTGAGAGCAATATGATGGGTGATGCTAAGTGTGTACGAAAAGAATGAAGTAAGTCGGTCAGCTTATTTTTCTGCAGAAAAGTCTTCCCAGTTGATTATTGAAAATTATTTAGAATCGTTGATTCATATCCACCAAGATGAGTAGACTCTCCTACACCTTAAAATATCTCTATTTTTATTCTTTCCCTCTTGACCAGAGAGCTGAATAATGCAAAAACAGGAGATCCAGCTACTAACCAGGCCTCTGGAGGCTAACCATGAGACTTTTCATTTGTAACACAGTCCTTTGCAAGTTAAGCAGGGAGGCTCACAAAGTTAGGAGTCTATTTTTATTTGAATAATTTCACTTCGTCGCCACGGCTAATTTCTGCAATGTCCCGAAGACTGTAAGCAGAAACTTTAGACTCTCTTGTCTCTTGTGATCACAAACTTCCACATCAGACTTGCAAATCGCCTTCTCTTCACATCAGTGGAGCTGCCAGATAAGAAAGTCTTGTAAGAAAGGGAACAACCAGGGTGCATTCATTAGTGTCATTGTACTCTAATTGAAGAAGTGACTTCTTTTGTATCTGGAGATGGAGAGTCAGAGAGCTGGTGACTGGGCTCTTTGACGTCGCCTCTGGCTGAGTGGTGAACTAGTACACACACGTTTAAGAATACCTATGAAGATGGAAGGTACTAGAAAATGTAGAATCTACTCTTTGCAGTTAGCCTTAAAATAGTAATGTGCTGGTGATACAATTGATTGCCTTTTGCTTTGTGAATTCTCTGGACATTCCCCTGAAAAGGAACGGTTTCTGATTACTCAGCTCACTGTTTTGCATACAGTGTCCTTAGTTCTGAAGACATGATAACCTATTAATATTCTTTTTATGGGTCCTAAATGCACATGGCAAACCCATACCAGTCTCCACAGGAACAGCTGTACTGGCACCAGGCTTGTTCTATTCGAGGCAATTATACCCCTGACCTCTCCAGGCGGAAGGAGGTGCTAATTTCAGAGCCTCATCAGCCTCTAAATGAGCAACCTTTGCCTCAAGCCAGGAACACATTTTGGGAAGAGAGAAGGGATCCCAAAGGTATATATTTACAGATCTGTAGTCTGTTGTGTTCGATCGCTTTGAATTTGAAAGTTAGGGCATTTTACTATGATTTTATGTTTTTACACTTCTGAGCTTCAATTTTCTTATCTGGAGATTGGGATAAATCGTTCTTTCTTGGCTTCAAGAAGACAGAATGGAATGTTATATATATCTATATAAAATGCATGGCAAACTACACAGTGTGCAGTAGAAGTAGAGGCTATTTTTTATAAGAAATTATCATTTTCTATCTGCTGTGGCTTAGTGATGAAGGCTATCTCACCAGCTACTAGACTCCCCATATGTGAGGCAATTAAAGCGGAATGTGTCAGGAATACCATGTAATGAAAAATATAGTGGAAGGGAGGATTGGCAAGATGATTACATGGTGTCTGCCAACTATAAACCTCTATGACCCTTTGATTTCATTTACAATTACATTTAATTGTAAAGCATTTTTGGAGGGAGTGCTGATGGCCTTGCCAAATATGCACATCAAGGAGCATATATCAAAATGATATTTTAAAAATTGAGCACATGGGGTGAAGCTACTTTATTCGGGTACTAGTAAGCAATGAACTGTGATAGGTAAGTCATTCAAGGTCATATTTGGCTAGCACACTTGAATCTCTTAAAAGTTGTTACCTATTCAAGGAGACTCTGAGGGCTTCAGGAAAATCAACCTGTCAATTACAAAAACAAAAATGAAAAGTCTGATATCTCATTTTTGCCATGTTATTTGTCATAAAACATAGATTCATTACATGTCTTTAAAAGGCACAAATGAATATTCAATTTTGAACTATAAAAAATGTTGACGGCAATAACCATTGGTTTAATATAATATGTTCTGTGCTTGGATGTGTTTCAGTGTATTGGATGGAAACCATCGCCACCCTTCCTCTGTACCTTGATGTTTTTATTCCCCTGTTGGCACAATACAGCACCCAGTGACCTGCCAACCTAATCTGACTCACTGTGCAGAATAATCAAAGCAGGTGAGCACCAGCCTCTAGGAGAATCACACTTCCTGCTACTCAGTTCAGTGTCTGTGCATCATGGGGCTCTCTGAAAAACTGCCCAGGGGCTCAAGGATCCAAGTCAAAGAGATTCATAAAATGGATGCAATATAAATCTAGCTGTGGAAGATTGATGTTAAGGCTCCTTAAACGCTTGCTAAGTCCATTCACGAGCAGGGATGGTACAGTTAGCTCCTTTTTAGTAGCCTGCCGTTTTATTGCTCTTTAAAGAAATCATTAAAGATATTTGAAGTTGTCAGAACCAGAGGGCTGGTGTTTGGAGGAATTCCAGGAAAGAAATGCCTACTTTGAAATGCTCCCAAGATGATTTAGGCATAACAAAAGTATAACCGGTTAAATAGACTAATGGGGGTGGGGTAAAGAGGGACTCTTAAAACCACATACAGGTGCTTTAACTCACTTGCTCATTCATTTCTTCATTCATGTATACATTTAAAGTGCCTCACATGAGTCAGATACGATTCTGGTATTTAGTTTCTAAGGAGGAACAGGGCATATTGGCTCGCATTTGTGAAGCTTACAATCAACCTCTGTCCTGGGGATAAAGATAGCTCTGCTGATAGCATTCCATCATCTTTGCACGTTGCACTTCGGTCCGATTAGTAGTGTTAAATATATGTTCTCAAATGCATCTGTTTGGGAGAGAGATGCATCTGCTGGAAAGAACATCGCCAGAGTTAAAAGCAAATACTGACATTGAAAGATGCCTAACAAGTCATGCAGACCTATCCAGAGAAACTTAAGATGCTCATAATGGCATTGGTCAACCCATTGTGTGGAGGGGGTGGGGCAGAATCCTTAAGATCAATGTCCATATACTGATTTACTGGTTAACAGAAAAAACAATTTTCTTGCAACTCTGTAGAGTGGCACTGTATATTGTCGGGCTAATGCAGCTCTGAGCCTTGCTAAGGGTCTTTATGTTGGCTGGTTCTTCCTCATCCTCCTTTCCCGCAGTGCAATTCTGTTACCTGTCTCGCTAGGTTCCAGAATTGCGCTTGGGCAAACCAAGTGGATAAATGGTAGCTTTTAAGCTGTTAGAGAAGGAGGATATCTTACCTTAAATTCTTATATCAAAAGCTAAATCCCAACATTGGACAACTCTGCAGACTCACAAATGCCAGTGCACATCAAATGCATGCCACCAGCTGTGATTGGCCTAACGAGAAGAAGCGGTGGAGGGAGGCCCTGTAGACAAGGAAAACAAAGATGCACGAGAGCTTCTTACTCTTGAGTTTCTTTCAGCCCAGTTCTTGAGATGAGAGTAAATATCAGGTTAAATGCTGCTAAAAGATTGCAATAGCGTTTTGTGAATATACATCCTTTTTTACAGCATAATTGCTGATGAATTGCCAAATGAATGAATTGCACCATTTTATTGGCCACAGGAGGATGAACTCTATCATCCCTGTTGTTCAAGAGTGCTTCTCTTCTTGAGTTAAAATAGCCAAACTTCCCTTTAAGAATTTAGCCTCCAGCTCACACAGCCCCGAGAAGGAGCACATTCTAATTATTTTTCTCCGTTTCTCCTTTACTCCGTACTTCTTCACAAAGCAAACTTGCCTCTTTGGTGCAAGCTCTTTCCCGCAGTTTGACAATTCATCACCCATCTCTGAGCATCTCACTCCCTTTTGCTTTTAAGCTCATTGTTCAGACATTTATCTTCGCAGTGGTGAGCGGAGAGAACATCTTTAACTATGGCATCGATATGTCCCGACCCAGATGGAAGCCTCTTAAGCCAGTTTCCCTCAATCCTGTTACTACACATTAACTCTGGACAGGATTATCTACCAGCCTGCCTGTCAAGATGTTCAAGGGAAACAGAAAAAAAGAGAGAGAGAGAGAGAGAGAGAGAGAGAGCAAGCAGAGTCTTTCTACTCGTCAGTCTGCTGTGAGACCAGTGGGATGAAAATTTGTTCTGACCTTACTTTATTCATGTGGCTACAAGCTACAGTTACTGCTGCCTGCTGTACAGCTGCAGAAAATTAAAAGGGATCCGAAACACACACAGCCCCTTCCTAATGTCCTTGGAGTTTCAGAAAAGTAGACAGAAAATGTAATCTTTGTTTATCTGCATATGTAATTTATAGCATATTTTAATCAATAGTTCAAGTAAAGACGAAACAGCATTGAGCTTTAATAAGTTGTGATTTAGATTGGATTGGTTTGGAGCTAATGAAATAATTAGCACCATTTCAATGTGATTAATTTATGGCTGTATATTAAGTGTTCAATTAGATGAAGAAATCCGAGCGCTCCAAATGCTGACTGGAGAAGGAAGTGACTCAGCAGGGGCAAAGTTTAATTGAAACTTGGAGTCTTCCAAGTCATTGGAACAAGCCTGCTGAAGAGGCCCCACCTCCCGGAGCTGAGCCTGGGGATGGCTTCCGGAGGACACCATAAGAGCAGATTCAGTAGACGGGATAGGGACTTGCGGAGGTGAGAAACAATTTTAACAATGCGTTTCATCAGCAACCCCATAGACACACATAAAAGGCAAGATGTTTCGAGCATTTGAGTGACGGTTAGTGGGACTTGAATAGCATTGCCATCTTGAAAACCCTTCACCTTTGTCCCATGTAACTGAAAGGAGAATTCATCTTCGGCAGTCTTAGGACGCTCTCTCCATGCTTCTTCAACATACCCGACGACGACGATGGTTCTGTTTTTATTCTAGAGTCACAAACCACGGGAGATTCTGCTTCTTTTTCTGTGACTTGTTTTCCAAGGTACTCAATGCCGTTTTAAGCTTCTCCAAGTCACATCTGTCTCGACAGCATACAAGTGTGACATGTTCCAGATTATAATTTCCCCGAGAAAAAGACCATGTTTGCAACTGAACTGTGTGAAGTACCTGCAAAATCCTGCAAGAAGTCTGAAAGTTTTCCTTCCTTACAAGCTAATTAGTTAGGCTTTAGACAGTTTCATGGATGCTAGCAGAAGGCGAGAGACTTTTGGGTCAGAGACAAAGGACTTCCTTACTCACGGCAACGGTTGTACCCAGATTTACAGATCACCTGACACCTGTTCAGAGCCCCAGTAACCACAGGGCAGCGTAAAGTGGGCCAGAGTACAGCTACATGTCTGGTTAGTTGCTTTACGTGAGAGGAAACCTAAGCCTGGGGAACCCGAATTGTCTACACTGGATAGCAAGAATGTCACCTCCCTTTCGTTCCAGAGGGAGAAGTTATTTGTCTTGAAAGACTTACTGTTATATAAACATGTTACAAGAAATGGTCTGGTACAAAGGCAGCTGGTATTTCTGCCTACAAGATGTACACAAACATAAGACCCATGGAGAACTGACTACCCGCTGCACCTTGCGGCATCTTGTGCAGGAAATGGACAGTTTCTTACAAAGAAGTCAAGAGTGAGGGCAACTTGATTTCTTCATAAAACACATATGTATGTTTCATGAGGGTTCTTATTAAGTAAAATAAGGATGAGCAGAAAGTCGGATTTGAACCCCTTATTTGTTTTTAATTACAAAGTAATTTAGCATCATGGTGAAATATCTAACATTAGGAACAGGAGAATTCTTTTCAAAGCCCCCTACCGATACCACCTCCCTGCGGTTGACTACTGTAAGCCTTTGGTTACGTGAAAGAACTGCTGGTGTGGACGCAGTGGGATAGTTCAGTTCCTAGACTGCTTGCTGATTAGCATCAGGGAGCTCTCAGTATCATCACTAGCAGCACACAAACAAGGCATACTGGCACACGCCTGCATCACAGTCCTCAGGAGGTAGGGGCAGAAGGATCAGAAGTTCAAGGTCAATCTGATGAGTTCCAGGCAAGTGTGGGCTACATGAGCTTCTATGTTAAGAGAAAAAGCCAAAAGGGAAAATAATAAATATAGCAATATCTAATGATTCAAAGTTTTCAGGAAAGCGTGTTCCTGTCACAGATAGGCGGATAGACTAAGAGTAGACAAGCAGCCCTTTACAGCCCTTACCAATGTTTAAATTCCACCACTCTGGAAATAATTAAGCTGTAGTTCCTTAATTCAGCCAATGATTCAATGCTATTGCTTGTTTGAAATGTAACTATAAGCAGGCAACTGCTGTATTCATGGCACCCAAACATCTGTGCCACGCAGCTCCCCATTGGAGAGCTCAACATCTTTTATCCATTAACATTCTTATATTGGGGCAGAATCCACTTACCTAATGCAGAGAGAAATCAGGACGCTCCCTCCGTTTGCGCTGTCCTGCAGATGGGATACGGCATTTCCACTTTTGCTAATGCTCCAGGTTTGACAAAGATTGGTGGCTAGTGTCATGAATCAGAGAGCATTATCATATTCTTTGCCCTGAAAGGAGATTGTATATTGATTCTTTTTATATGGCACTTTTCCCAGGAAGGAGAATGGAAGATTTTGAGTATAAGCTGTAGTTGCTCTTGAGGGCTAGGAACGCCAGATAAGCAAAATAGGAAGGAACTTGTTAAATACCAGTTTTCCAAAATTAGTTAAAGCTATGGAGTTTTCTGGCAAAATTAACATGCAAGTGAACGAAACATTATCATATGCAAAAGAAGGCCCACTTTCTCTTCAAGAATGGTATATTTTCTCACAACTTAGAATTGTGGAGCAGTGAGGATATGGTGATGGACTTGGCAGCTGGAGGAGGGTGGGTGGAGAGGAAATGCTGATCATGTTGGACACAGAGTCTTACATTTGGCAAACACCCAATACACATTTGTTGAATACTTTTGGGTGAGGGGCTGAGGCAGGAGACTACTTCTACCGTCCTTGGTGATCCTTTTCTTCCCCCTAATGAATGAAGAGTAAGGGGTTGAGTAGATATTGTGCCTTAACAGATCGTTAGATCTTAGCGTTGTGTTCCATCTATGAAACCGAATATATCTGATGCTAACTAGGGCTGAATCATGCCTTAATGTGTGTGACCTCCAGAATCCCAGAGGCTCAGGTCCAAGGCTCTTCTTAGGAGACTAATTTTAATTTGATCTTGAAAACAGTGCTTTGGTGAATTAGCTATTTTGCTTAAAACTTGACAGATTATGCTTATAAGTGACTCTGCACTTGAATTTAGTAGCATCTGCTCCCGGAATTTCTGTGGGATAAAGCTGAATGAAACTATTTCTGATACCCTGTCCTGACCACTATGAAATGATCCACTTGAATCTTATAATTGGTTTAATTATTAAATCTGCAGTGCTTTTGTCCTTTGCTTACACACACACACACACACACACACACACACACACACACACACACACGTACCCGCACCTACCTCTCAGGTATAAACTTTGATTTCCTTCAGGTCCCCTGTTTTCCCATGTGTGGATGTTGCACTTGAACCCATATTCATTTGCTTTGTTGCTTCAGTGATGGAATTTGACCCAGGTGACATTAGGATTGATGGTGTCTGTACTGGTTGGTTTTGTGTGTCAACTTGACACAAGCTAGAGTCATCAGAGGAAGGATCCTCAGTTGAGGAAATGCTTCCTGGAGATCTAGCTGTAAAGCATTTTCTCAATTAATGACCAATGGGGGAGGGCCAAGCCCATTGTGGGTGGTACCATCCCTGGGCTGTTGGTCCTGGGTTCCATAAGAAAGCAGGTCGAGCAAGCCAGTAAGCAGCACCCCTCCATGGCCTTCTGCATCAGCTCCTTCCTCCAGGATCCTGTCCTGTTTGAGCTTCTGTTCTTACTTCCTTCAGTGATAAACAGCAATGCTGAAGTGTAAGCCAAATAAACCCTTCCTTCCCCAACTTGCTTTTTGGTCATGGTGTTTTGTGGCTGCAATAGAAACTCTAACTAAGCCATTGTTTCAATGGTGACAGCTAGGGCTCATCATAGTGTGAGCTCTGTTTCCATCTATTTTTTTCTTCAGAATATAACAAAAATATATTTAAAAAGTCCAAGTCTTGTAATTTAAATAATTACCTCAAAGAGTAGTATGGTAGTGAAAAGTCTATTTCTTTTAAAAGTCCAATGTCTGTCCATACTTCTCTTTTAAAAGGTTTATCATCCCCTTAATATCCTCGGATCCATGTGAAGCCTTGCTCAAGGTTAATGGAGGGCTGAAATGTGTTGGGTTTCGGCTTTTACAGATGTTTTGGGTTATTCCTGTTAGCTTTTTAACTTGTGCCATTCTTGCATAGGCAGGGGCTAGCCTCTCCTGTCTTCTGAGCTGACATTCAGCTTCATCCATCCTGCTGTGGTTCACATCCATACAGACATGGCCCATTGTGTCAGAGAGTCAGAACCTATAGTGGCTTGTCATGTGTGTGGACTGGATCATGTAATCACTGAGCACCCATCGCATCCTAGGTGCCGTAATACTGCATGTGTGATGGAATCCAGCTGTGGACACAGCAAAGCATAACAGGTTGAAAGATTGGAGTATAGCTTTATTTTTTTCTGATTTTAATTCCAAAGCTGAGATTGAAATGTTGGCCCATGTCCCCCTCTTCTTTGTGAGAAGCATTTAAGTCTCATCTGTATTGTATCCCCTGCATGCTGACTGCCAATCCACAGATAATATCATTTTGTGTGAGAAACTTGAAATACTTATTTGTTCTGATATCCTATAACTTAGGTTTGCACTTTGGGGCAGTTACAAATTTCTTGGTGCATAGGATTTCTTGTAAGAACATTTAGCAAATGTGTCTCAGCTTCTTTAAATGTAGAACTTAAAAACTCAAATGACTGCATTTGGCTCAGTAGCCACAGACAGTAATGACACCTCTAAGTAGCTAATGCACACATGTAATAACCTCATAGCTTTGATTTAACTTTATTTACAGATTAAAATTGAATTGCAGCTGATTTATTGATATAATAGGCAGAAAGTGATTATCAAGCATCCATCATTGATGGAGGAAAAAAACCAATCAAATTATCCTCTGAGGTTTGCTTTAACTCAGCCTAACTCATCACCCTGTAAAACTCAAAGGACTGGAGTCATACTCTCTCAGTAAAGTCAATGAGCCACAACTCACACTAAGCCCATATCTGCTCTGTTCAGGGCATACAGTAGTTACAGCAATTTGTTCAACTGCCAGGTCGTTATAAAAGGGAATGGCGATGGGCTAGAGACTTAACATCAGTACTCCTTCCATGTGTATCCGTGGTAATACCAGTCTCTAATGTCCACTGCAAATCCTAAGAGACTTGGTGCTATACTCTTTCAGAAATGGTGTCAGCCTGTGCGTACCGCTCAGCTGGACAGAGGCGGGGAGTACAGAATGGTGGTACCTTGGATAGTGACAAATAGATTAGGAAAAAGGTATCCACACCTTGGGAGGGTGTATCAGTCGGTTTCATGCTAATATAATGGGATATCTGAGGCTTAACTTATAAAGAGAAAACACTTACTTAGTTCATAGTTCTGAAGGTTCCAGTCCAAGTGAGGCAGACTACTCCTTGGGCATCTGGTGAGGCTAACACATCAGGATAGAAGCACGTGGCTGAGCAAGAGTACTTACTTCATGAGCCAGGAGGTAAAGATGGAAAGACTAGGGTCCTAAAATCCCTCCCCCCCCCAGGAAGGACATAGGGCCCCTCCCCTGTGCCCTATCCCTCAGAGGTTTTGTGAATGAAGCCTCTACCATGTACGTCTTTAGAAGGTATATTCATATTAAAACCATAGCAGAGGTCAAACTGGGATTTTTCTATAAGAAGGGACTGATTAGAAGTATGTGACAATGGTTTTAGACACTCCTAACTCTTCAGAATTAGAAAAACTTAGGATGGAACAGAACACAGTGGAGTATTTTTGCACTTGTCACTCTGTGCCAGGGGCTCAGCATAGGGCCCAGAAACTTGTGGTCTAACTAGGAGCATCTCATTAAGAACATCCTTTTATTCTTACCACCAAAACCTAGCAAGAGAAACTCAGTGTGGTCATGTGTGCCTTTAGTTCCAGTACTCTGGAGGCAGAGGCAGGAGGATCTCTGAATTTGAGGACAGCCTGGTTGATGTAGCAAGTACCCAGGATACATTGAGAGACCCTGTCTAAACAACAACATCAGCAGCAGCAGCAACAATAATGATAACCTAATGTTATAGAACAACTGCACTAATTCTCATCTGGATACACTCGTAAGTAGAAAATTCTGTTTATGCACTTGCCAGTCATGTACGCTGAGAAGCAGTTTTTCAAAGCGGTCCTCTCTTAAAGTATGATGCAAGCCTTTTAAATACAATCTTCACGTGTTATTTTCCTCTCCGCTGCTGCTAGCTATTTCATTTGTCTACAATGGAAAATATTGCTGTTGTCAGTAATTACCATTTTAATTATTTAATTATACCTATGCCCTGAGGAGCTTCCCAGAAATGCCATAGCATTTAAAAATCCAAGTCCGCATAAATGTGTGTTGAAGCTCAGCTTTACCACACTGTTCACCTTTACCTACCGTGTTTGCACTTTGTTAATGGTTAAGACATTCACCTACACTTTAGAAAGTAAAAATCTCTTTGAATTGTCCTCAGCATTTTGTCCTCCAAAGCCAGTAGACAGTGCTCATTGACTTCAAAGAATATCTCTTGTGCACTTAAATACCACAGGAATGGAGAAAGATGAAAGCAAGGCTTCTTGTAATTACATACATAGGTATGCATTCATTTTACTGTCCTATCCAATATTGCTGATCTTACATGATAAAGATTTTTGTTAGAGACTGTAGCTTACCCTCACATAACTGTGTTCATCCTCTACCTTGATACATGCATTCACTTTCCACACCATCGAAGCGTGCATTCTTCAAGGAAAATATTTGTAGTGATATATTTTACGTACCATCTTCATGAGGCTCTAAAGTGGAACTGGGCAGACTCCAGAAACACTACACTTCCTTCCTTCATAGCAGCAAGGTGCCCATCCTCTAGGCTTTAGAGTCTTCATTGGAAAGAAAGCTGATGTGCTTACAATAGAGATTTGTCTTTTTAAACTGATAATTCTCTACTATACCAATATTCCTCTAATATCCAGTGTGGGCCCATGTGTGGAGTCCCCACTCACTCAGAAGTACTCGTGGAACTCTGTTAGTTGTATTTTGCCCACTAATTTTTAGTTAATTAAAATGTAATTGCATCATTTCCCCTCTCTTTCCTCCCTCCTAATCCTCCCATGTCCAATAACCCCTCAAATGGTTCTTCACTTGTCCATGCTTTTTTGCTTAAATACTGTTGTTTATTTTTGCTGTTTTGGGGGGCCCACCATCCAGTTCCCAAATAAATCACACATGGAGGTTTGTTCTTAATTATAAATACCTGGCCTTAGCTTGGCTTGTTTCTAGCCAGCTTTCCTTAACTAATTATCCCATCACCCTTATGCCTCTGGGTGTTTACTGTTTTCTTACTTCTGTAAATCTTACTTTTACTCTCATTCAATGGCTGGCTGACTAGCTGGGTGACTGGCCCCTAATGTCCTTTTCCTGCCTTGCCATTGGCCATTCAACTCTTTATTAGACTATCAGGTGTTTTAGACAGGCACAGTAATACAGCTTTGCACGGTTAAACAAATGTAACATAAACAAAAGCAACACACCTTAAAATAACATTCCCCAACAAAATACATTCCCCACTGCTTTTATGAGATCCATTTACACAAGAGTCTATATTTTCATGTTCTCTCTCATCTATTTCATTACAAATCTTTATTTTGTTCTTTCTCATGGGAAATATGTCCTTTTTTTTTGCTCTAGAATTTCACCATCTACTGTTAAAGCTTGTCCCTCTAGCCTGCCATCACACATAAGAAACTGTAAGAACCCAGAGTTCTTTGTATAATGTCATAGTTCTTGAGACATCATGATTGATACCTAGACCATTCTAAACAAATACACAAAACATTTGACATATGAGTTTAAACAGCACAAGAATGTTGCTGAACATACATTTCACCATGTTAACTTATGCTGACATGGTACCTAGTCTTGATTTTACTTTGGGGTAAATGTAACACTTCATTGAGATAACCATCTTTCATGGCTTGCAGAATGTATCGCTAAGTAATTATATGAAAGCTGACAAGCATTTTGTTTAACTGGGATAGTGTGGTAGTTGGCTATTCTGAGAAAAAGATTGGGGTCTAGTTTTGTTATTATCTGTGCATGCTTGCTAGGATTTTAACTTGGGTGCAGTGCTTTCAAAGATTACCAAGCCTTAGGGTACCTAGGGAGCATTAAGCACAGGCCATTGATGGGATAAACCATGCATGCTTTGTAAGCATGCACACCAAAATTCATATGAAAAAGTACTTGCTTTATATATATTCAGTGATTGAGTTTTAAGCACCAGTGCCTCAACCATCCCATGAGAAACTGATTTCATATTCTATGTCATTCAAACTAATATTTTACTTAGCCCTTAGAATAATTCATGCATCACTCTAAGTTCTAGTAATATAAAGATGAATATATTGCAGTTCTTGTCTTAAAGGAACTTATGGCTTAGGAATAAGCCATATGCATTTATAGAGTAGATATATTGCAGTGACTTAAGTATCAGCCAATTAAGAACTGTGAATGAATGTTCATATGAATGTTGTGAATGAACAATGAATGTTGTGTTATGAAGAAGAGATTAAAATCTATCTGTAGCAAGTATGTGAGGGAAGAGATCTCTATGAAGAGGCAAACAAGGTCTGGAGGCAAGGGCACATGAGCATGAACTTCGAGAGTCATTAGTGCAGGGTTTATAGAAGCACTCAGGGTTGGAAATACAGATTTGGGGGAGCTTTTAGCTTTTGGGCACTTCCTTAAGCCATGGTGGTGACATTTTATTGGAAGAAAGAATAAAAAGAATATGTTCTCCTAGTGATAATAAACAGTTTAAAAAGCAGTGTTCACCTAATCCAATCTTTCACTGTAGGGCAGAAAATGACCATAACATATCCAGAACTTCAAAGTATTCAAATGCCTCTAGTGTCGGAACACACTACTAGAGACCGGCAAGTCAAAAACATTTTCAATTATCTCTAACTATGGGGAGGGGATGCTGTACAGTCTAAAAGGAGAAGTTTGCAGAGAAGTAAAGAACACTGTAGTCCAGGGATGAACTTGAAAGAAAAAAAAAAAAGCCCACAGGAATGTTGTATGGAGTTCACCTAAGCATAGTTTCTGAAAACATTAGACTTCCAGAATGCTGCAGTTTGGTAGTGGTAGTTCTTCTTATTTTATTTATTTACAATTTTCATTATGTGTGTGTGTGTGTGTGTGTGTGTGTGTGTGTGTGTGTGTGTGTGTGTGTGTGCATGTGCGTGTGCGCGCGCGTTTGTGAGTGAGAGTGCAGGGCACCTGTGGAGGTCAGAGGATAACTCTAACGACTTTAAAGACTCAATTCTCCCTCTCCCCTGTTGATTCCAGGGACCGAACTCACTGGATTCATAAAACTTACTTCTTTTATGTACTGAGCCATCTCGCTGGCCCAGTTGTTATTTTTTAAGTTGTTCTAAATTACTACTAAAAATGTAAATGGTTTGCTAAAGTTTTTTTGTCCCATGTGGAAACACTAAGGGTTGACTCAGTTCTGTTGTTTGTTTCTTTTGTTAGAAACAGGCCATAATTAGAATGTTATAAATATACCGAGACTTGACCTTTATTTATTTCAAGCCTAAGGTGAAAAATTGACACCTTTCTTTATTTCTTGGGCAAATTCTGAAAAAGATGCTTTGCTGAAACGTAAAAGAGAAAGTGCTAATAATTCAGAGTCAAAAGAAAATTTCTCAGAATGGTCTTGCCAAATCCCTCTTTGAAGTCTGAGGGGTTTCGACACTGCCTCAATGCAGACCCTCTCCATAGATTCTGGGCAGCCATTTCACACAGAGAGCAATATACTTAGGCGAGCCCTCTGTGACTTAGCAACAAGCGCTGCCCAGGCGATCTTTGTGGAGGCAAGCTTCTGACCCCGCCCTGTTCAATACCTTCACCAGCCAGTTAGATGAAGTCCTAGGGAACAAGGCGACGGAGGAGGAAAGTTCTAGGGAAGCAGATATTGATTGACTAGAAGCGAGCCCTCTCTCATAATCATGTCTACCCCCTCCGGAATGATGTGGGCCTGCCAGTGGCAGAAGATGCTTCATGGCTGGAGGCAAGGAGTCCTGGAAGGCTCTGGATGCTTTGGGATCATTTTCTGTCTGTGGGGAGAGATAGGATTAGGTGACTGTAGCTAATTCAATTCTCCGCCTTTCCATTCTAGAGACACTCTGCATGTCTTTATGGCCTAGCCCCATCCCTGTGAGAGCAGTGGAATACAGAGTGTGCATAAGAACGACGACACTCCCTTTGGCCTTCTCTCTGTAACTGACTGTGCCTCCTCCACCTGTGGTGCGGTCCTTCATCTTCTGAGCCTACCTCTGAAGTCATTATAAATCACAGTGCACTCTTGAAGAATTGTGGGGGAGCCTATGGCATATTTAGCTCTTCTTTTTATATATTATCTGTAGCAGATTACATCTCAATGGTTCAACCTTTCTCCGTCTTTGGAGAAAAAAAGTTCTATTTTTTTTTAAGCTCCAGAAAGCAGGCAAATGTTAAGTAAATCATATATGCAGGGGGCTGAGACAGCGAGTGTCCTAGAAATGTTCTTCTTAAGGTCATGGATGCATGCTTAGTTTCCTCTAACTTCTCTTCGGAGTCTGTGTTGAGGGCACAGCAGCTATGACACAGCATCACGTAACCCACACGCTCCTGTGTCGCCACACTAGTTAGGGCCACTAGTTTTCTTCACTCCACACCACTTAGTTAAACCAAGTGGAGACTTAAACATATGCTTACTACTTACAAAAACAAAAACAAAAACAACCTCCCCCCCTATTTCCTGACAGCCCCCCTGCTCCTCTACCATTCATTTCAGAAACACATAATGCCAGCTTTCTGCACAAAATCTTTATTCTTAGATTCAGCAAATCAGAACCTATCCCCCCCCCCTTTGGTTATACATTCAGGAAACCTTATTAAGCTAAATAACCATATGGCTATTGTGACAATTTAGCATGGCTAAACATAGAATTTCGTTCCTGGCTGATTGTCTCTTCTGTGCCATGATTTTCCTGTAGAAGAGAATCGATGGAGAACCCAATCAATGTTACAGGAATTCCCATGGCTAGGTTCGATTTTCCTCTTGCTTATTTTACTTCCACGTGCTGCAGTCTGTGCAAACAACATGGCCCTGCTGGTCTATTATTCATTTAATCTACACATTATTTCTGAAAACCAGTGTGAATGAATTTGTGTGTGTGTATCATAGATGTGAGAAAACCTGGGCCAAACATCTTTTCTGAAAGGCAGGACAAAAATCTTGGGAGATTCTGGTGTCTTCCAGTGGCTTCCCCAATTGGCAATGAGTTGGTCTGATTATGACTCCTCTGGGATCCATTAGTGAAGGGGAGAATTCTAAGGAATTATTGAATTAGCATGTGTGTTTAGTACAACAAAAGCTCCTGCTTTAAAGTGCAGGCTGCACAGAGAGGCGGCTTTGAACTGGAAAGAGACTTACCTCTTCTATGACTGCTGGGGGATGTTCTTTTTTTTTCCCCTCTCTGATTAACATCACTGTGGACCTAGGCCTCTGCTTGGTGGCTGCAAGTGCCCTCAGAGGACTTTTGAAAGAAATCCAGTTCCTCACATATGGGTTGCTGTTTCCAATGAACTTTGTAATGGTCTATCCTTATAAAACAAGAAAGATGAAGTCTACAAATGGAAATGTCTAAATAGGTGGTTCTCAGCATGTGGGCTGCGGACCCAGGAGGGCGTCTGGGGGTGGGGGGGTCAGACTGCCCTTTCACAGGGGTCGCATATCAGTTATCCTGCACATCCATATTTACATTACAATTCTTAACAGTAGCAACATGACAGTTATGAAGTAACAATGAAAACAATGTTGTGTTTGTGGGTCACCACAACGTGAAGAACTGTATTAAAGGGTCGCAGGATTAGGAAGGTTCAGAACCACTCTAAAGGCTCTAAATGAGCATGAGTTTCAAGCTCACTTTCTCTAGAACCACTTGGAGTTTGCCATAGCAAATTTGGGGCCCATGGCCCGTATTTTCAAGGGCCCTTTAGAAAAGCAACCTTTGCTGGTTAATTTTTGGTCAACTTGACATAAGCTGAGGCATCTGAAAAGGAAATGCCTCTGCACAGCCTTGATGCGGGGGGAGCCAGGGGAGGCCTTACCTTTTCGAAGGAGGGAATAGGGAGTAGGTTATGGATGTGTGGGGGGGGGGGGACGGGGGCAGGAGGAGGGAAGAGAGGGGGATCTGTGATTGAAATGTAAAATGAATAAAAATTTCTTAATTAAAAAAGAACAAACAAATAGCAAAAAGAAAGAAAGAAAGAAAGAAAGAAAGAAAGAAAGAAAGAAAGAAAGAAAGAAAGAAAGAAAAAAGAAAATGCCTCCATCAGACTGGTTTCAAGTCTGTGGGGGCACTTTTTTCTTTCATGACTGATGTAGGAGGGTCTAGCTCTATTGTGGGCAGTGCCAACCCTGGGCAGGTGGTTCTGGGTGGTGTAAGAAGCAGACCAAGAGAGCCCTGAGGAGCAACCCTGTACGGTTCCTTCCTCCAGGACTTCTGACTGCATCACTTCCTGCCTCCCGCTGCTTGCCTTGAGTTCTGGCCCTGACTTTTCCTTCAGCAGGAAGTTGAAATAAATCCTTTCCTCCCCAAGCTGCTTTTGGTCAATGTTTTGTCACAGTAACAAAGAAACTAGAACAGGGCCCTTGTAGGAATTTGCATTTATTGCTCTTTTATAAAAATTCTTATCAAGTGATATTTTACCCAAGCTGGGGAACTAGTCTCTATCTATGACCCCAAGTGCTTTCATAAAAATAATTTTTTTTAAAATGTGCAACCTTTTTGCTTTTGTTTGTACATTTTCTAAAACAAAACTATGATTTCTTTATACTTCATTATCAGTGTTTCCTATAAATTAAATGATTCTTACTATTTTAATGTTGTAGAACTGAAAGGGAGTTGTTATTCTTGAAGGGCACTATGGATTTCGTTTGCTTATTTGAAATATGGCCAAAAGAGCACATACATTTTCTGTGTAAAAACTGGTTAAGTCCACGTCTAAGGCAGCATTCTGGAATAAGGAACTATCACAGTCATACTATAATTTAGATTAAAATTATAGCAGGGAGCTGTGTGTGGTGATGCATGTCTTTGATCTCAGCACTCAGGCGGGAGAGGCGAGCAGATCTCTATGTATTCAAAGCCAGCCTGGCCTGCAAAGTGAGTTTCAGGTCATCCAAGGATACATAGTGAGAGCTTCTCTCAAGAATTTTCTTATCATTGTTCGGTTGAAGGTGTCTGAGAGGAAGACTGAGTTTGAATTATATTTGATGATTTACATTAGCAGATGAACTAGAACATTTAAGAATTCTAAAATGTCATGGCTCGTCACAGCTTCTGTTGTGTCAACCTATAATTTTCCTGTTCATCACCAAGATTTAGCCTGAAATTTCCTCATACTTGAACTTGGGACATTAACCTGGGCAGGTGGATTTCTGGTTACCATGCCTAACCAATACATTATTTGAGCATAATTGAGATAGTTCAATAAAAGCAGCTTGCCTTTTTTGGCAATCTATCTTATTTGGCATTTTGTATATATATATCTTTTTATTTTTGATATTGTAATATAATAGCCCAGTCCCAACTGATATATCTACAACATGGATCATTGAGGTAGAACGGGCCAGAGGAACAGAGAGTTTGCTGTGAGATCCTGTCTCCCAGAAATGCCAGAAGCTATACTAATGAAGTCATACAAACATGGCTGCCTAAACATGGGAAGAACATGGACCACACCAATAGACATGATAACATGGAACAGGGAAAGCCCATGTGACCTCAGCCTCAGACAAAGGAGTGTAAGTGACCAATGAATGCTGAGATTTGTATTTTCAAAGGTCATCGATAGGTATTCACCTTGAAATTGGGGCATGACATTCACATTGCCAGTTGTCCTTAGAACTAAAACATTTCTAGAGTTAGAAGAACTAGATGACACAGTTAACACTCATTCTTTCTCAATACAACCTGTTCAGTGGAAAACTTCTTTGTAGGCATCTGGCTGGATGATGTCAGTGAGGGGCAGTGTGATAGAAACAAGAGAGAAACCAAAAATTAGGGTTATTAAGTGGCTTCTGAAGCTGGCTAATGTTGAAGGGCCTTGTGGGCACCAGCATGGCATACCTGCCCCTGAAAGGTGAGGGGAGTTCTCCCAGAGATGTCTGCATCTTCTGCATGTGAATGTTTCTTTCCCAGCTTGGTAGTAGATCACCTCTCAATTTATCCCCCGTCTTAAATGGCTTCTGGAGTTGTTACTTCCTGATTATGTGGGGATGTTTTTTTTTGCATTTGGCAGTCACTAAGGAGAGAGACGACCAAGTAGGTCACGAGTTCCAATAGTGTTGCCAGTGGTAGTTAATTGAACCTGACAGAACAGAATTGAGAATGCAGATGTTCGAAGGCAAACTCATCAGCTGTGAAAAGGTGAGAGATGTTGTGAAAAGCTCCACACACAGATACAGCAGTGATGTCGCAAATTCTGTGGTAATTATGGTCTCAGCGAACTGGGTTATTCAGCAGTGGCAGAAAGAGCACACGCAGAGGTAAAAGGAGCTGGTTTCAGAAGCTGACTGTAGTTCTTAATTCGGAATTCTTAGTGGCTGAATTCTTAATTCCATCCTTAATTTCATATTTTGTAAACCTCTTCTATTGGACTGTGTGTTAAGAGCTGGAGTTGGCTGGAAAATTGAGAACCCCTTAAATGGCACTGAAAACCCTATACAAACAGTTTTTGCATATCAGGATTTTTTTTTGTTTTGATATTTAGTTATCAATTCAAAGAAGTTTGTGTGGTATTAACATATTTGACACCTTGTAGGGTTTTAGTATAGCCACAAAACAGGTGATCAGTATATATGGAGCACATTAAGGTTAAGAAAACACTTCAGAACTTTAGAGTGGTTCTGGATCATTGTTTTCAAATCAATTAGCAGCATACACTATTATAGAAAGCATTTGATTTTCTTTACTTTTATTGACTGCTCTTATGGCTAAAAGAAAAACTAAGAAGTTGAAAGTAATGATTTTAAAACAAACTTTGAAAATACCATACAGCATATTGAAGAAGTAGCTCAGCAGTTAAAAGTATATATTGCTTTTTCAGAGGACCTGTGTTTTGTTCCTAGCACCCACAATCAGGCAGCTACAACAACTGTAACTCGAGCTTTAGGGACTCTTAATACCATTTTCTGGATCCTGTAGGCAAAAATGCATGTGTATCCTACCCCCAACACTTAAAAATAAAAATAAATCTTTTTTTAAAATGAACTAAGATAGGAATAAGTAACTTCAGAGCTTAAATTTATCACACAATAAACCATGAATACTGAAACTTTATATTAAACTTTCAGTGGACTTTAATTTGGTTCACCGTCTTAGTGTGTTCTGCCAGCGGGGTTGGCACTGTTTTGCTGTGATATAAGCTTTACTGCAGTGGTTGGCTGGACTTGGTTAGTTTCTAGGCTCTCTTGTTTATTACACCTTCTCAGGACAGGGCTGCAGTGTATGCTGGGAAGAACAAAGTTCAAACCCAGGGAAAAGGAAGTAACAGGTGGTAGAGAAAGATACCCCAAACTTAATCCCTGCAAAAGACAGAAAGGTGAAGCTGGAATCAGGGTCTGCCGACTCTGGGTAACTTTAAACATAGTCATGAAGATCTCAGGGGCTCTGAAGGGGAGGGACTTGATGGAGACAATCCCATTTAGGGCTGAGTGTTCCAAAGTCTCTCACTCTCTGCATAATGTCTGACTGTGAGTCTCTGTACTTGTGCCTATCTGCTGCAGGAGGAAGCTTCTCCAATGATAGCTGAGCAAGAAATCATTTTCTCACTGCTTTATTTTTTTCTTTTTTAAAACCAGTATTATTTGGGTTTTACCCTAGGTCCCTGGGCTATATAGTCTTCTCCAACTTCAATGTGATAGTTTTTGTTTTATCTTACTATATTTTATTTTATTGAATGAATGAATAAAAATCTAGCCATTTGGTTAAAGGTTAACAACTGAACTGTCACTTAATACCTGCTAGAAGAGGGAAAAAATCAGTTTTCTCCAATAGAATGACACTGGATATAGCAACCACTCCAGGCCAAGCCTCATGTTCAGGAGTAGTTGAGCAGCATACTACAATGGACTCCACAGTTGTTTTTTGTTTTTGTTTGTTGTTGTTGTTTTGTATGTATGCTTTTGTTTGGTCACAGTTTGCTTTGATTTGGGGTGTGGTTTTATTGTGTTTTCTTGGTTTGGGGGGGTTGTTGTGTTTTTGAGAAAGAAATTAAAGTTGGATAGGTAGGGAAGAGGAGAGGATCTGGAAGGATTTGAAGAAGGGGAAGAATATGAACAAAATAGGTCTAAATTTAAAAAAGCTCTCACAAGTATTCTTTTTAAGGAGAAGGGGGCTTTTCTCTGGAACTCTAAAATTTAAGGTGGCTTATGTGTTAAAAAGAAATTGCCACTTTGGGAACTCTTGGTTAAATGGTAAAACAAGTTAGAAACATGGTTCCAAGTAGCTGAGATGGTAATATGCGTGCGTGCGTGTGTGCATGTGCGTGTGTGCGTGTGTGTGTGTGTGTGTGTGTGTGTGTGTGTGTGTATGTATGTGTGTGTTTATGTGTTTGTGTGTGTATGTATGTGTGTTTATGTGTGTGTGTGTGTATGTGTGTGTTTATGTGTGTGTGTATGTGTGTGTATGTGTATATGTGTGTGTGTTTATGTGTGTGTGTTTGATTCATTTTCATGTGTATGGGTGTTTCACATGCATGCATTTCTGAGTCCCTGGATATAATGGGAAGTCAGATAGAATAGAATATAGAATCTTCATTTTTTTTTGTTTGTTTGTCTTTTTCTAGACAGGGTTTCTCTGTGTAACCCTGCCTGTTCTGGAACTCTGTAGAGCAGGCTGGCCTTGAACTCACAGAGGTCCTCCTGCCTCTGCCTCTTGAGTGCTGGCATTAAAGGTGTGGACCACCACTGCAGGGCTTTGATGGGATCTCACTGTCCTGAGTTATCTGGAAGATCACTATTCATGGTGGCTTCTACATGGACATTTCTACATAGTTAGTAGCTCAGTTCACACCCATTTAAAAATTCTTTTGTTATAACTAATTTGATCTCTTTTCTTCCAATCTAATTTACTAATATATAGGGTTGTCAGATTAAATACAGAGTTCCATTCACATTTGAATGTCAAATAAACAATGAATTCTATTTTAGTATGACTGAAATATTGTACAGAATGTATTTAAATTAAAATGAGGACTTCTTCAGAAAATAACAAGGTGATGCATGTTCTGAATTTTCAGATTTCAAAATATCTCCCAATTGCTTTTCAAATTTTTTTATTCTAATTGCCTTTTTGACATGAAGGGCAGTTTTGCTAGCATAAAATTAATCAGAGAAATACTGTTTTTGACATGGAAGGTATTATATGCATAATTACTTTCTGGCATTTGTATTTGCAAAAGAGAAGGCTTAGACTAATATCTTAATTATTTTCCTTTTAGGGTACTTCTTAGATTATTGCTTTATTTTTGAAATTTAAGTTTTTGTAGGATATTTTTTTTCTTACTTCTGTTGTTAAATTTTCCTAAACAAAGCTTCAAGTTTCCAATTTTTTTGGGGGGGGGGCGGGGAGGTCAGGATTGTTTCTATGTGTAGAAACAGTCTGTCACTTCTGAACTATTTAATAATTTAAATTATCTCAAGAAATATCCCATTTCAGCTGGTTTCCCTTATTTTTCTCCTCTTCATACGTGTCTTCATTCTCTCTTCCATTCAGTTTTCTCTTAAATTTTGGGTTATTTTACTCATATTGATTTAACTTTTCCCAGATTTTTTTGTTTGTTTGTTTTTTTTCAAGACAGGGTTTCTCTGTGTAGTTTTGGTGCCTGTCCTGGATCTCGCTCTATAGATCAGGCTGGCCTCGAACTCACAGAGATCCACCTGGCTCTGCCTCCTGAGTGCTGGGATTAAGGGACTATGCCACCACCACCCAGCAACTTTTCACAGATTTCTTATTTCAGTGATTTCTTGTGTTTATTTTATTATTATATATTTTGAACACTTTTTTTTTTGAGACAAGGTTTTTCTATGTAACCCTGGCTGCTCGGGAATTCACTCTGTAGACCAGGGTGGCCTTGAACTCAGAGATCCACCTACCTCTGTCATCAGAGTGCTGGGATTAAAAGTATAGGGCACCATGCTTGCTTGAATACAAACTTTTTTTTCCCCATTATAAGTTGTTTGTTGGGGACGTGTGTGGGAAATTGCTGCCTTTTAAATACTGGGAAAAGGTGTTTTTCAGGGGGAAAATACACTTTGACATTCTTTTATTTTCATGTACACTAAAGAGTTTTTCTATTGTATGGATGCTTTTCTATCTGCTTACTCTGATTCATATTGGAAACATTTCACTGAGTGACTATATTACATGGACTTAACTTACATCTTTTGCTAAATACCTTGTGTGAGAGAACTATTTGGAACTGTTTAGCCATTTAAAGCAATTTTGATTTAATTTCCTCTGATTTATATGTTAAAGGCACATTAAAATCACAGACTAAGATGCCTGCTCACATAGTATCTGAAGAATAAATATGCTTTTTACATTTCTCTTCAAAGCTTATTTCTATCATAAATCAACAGCTAAGCAAAAAAAAAAAAAAAAAAAATCAAAGATGGAGTAGACAGAAGGCTAAAAATTATACTTCCTTCATCAGATCCTGGCTCCATGAGAGAAAATTCTTATTTTAAAACTGTATCCTTTGTAATATTCTATCTTTGCCATATTCTTTCTCACACAGCCTTACTGAGTTAAATCCACCATTATATTTCTATTGTATCTTTACCTGTGGATTTTTCAATAAGGGCAAACTAGATAAAATACTTTTATTGCCATTATTCCTTTTTTCTTCATGGCTTAAATTCTACCGGGTTTCATAAAATCTTCCCTTGGCTTTAGAAGTTAAACTAATAGACTTTCTGAGCTGGAAAGGGTCTCTGACCCTCTTATAGTTTCCTCCAATGAATCTGTGGCTTCCTATTCACCACACTGATCTTTGTCTCTATAGAAGTCACTGCATTATTTATTTGCCTATTTGAGCCCTGTTCTCCAAAACCCTCATGGCAACGAGTAAATAACTGAAACAAGAATGCTTGTACGTGAAATTGAAAATGGGTTATAGAGAGGTGAGCAGGTAGACCAGATGGCCCTTTTTGTATTCTCACCCACACTCTCTCTCATTTCATGCCCTTTCACTCTCCACTGTTTACCCTGGGAATCTCCCTCACCTAGAATCCTAGGAAGTTTTCTGTTTCTGGCTGCAAATGAATGACTTACCTGAGCTCTGGAGTTAAGTTTCTCTCAGAATTTTATCTTAATCATAAAGATATGTGATCACTTACCAACGAGTAGTACTGCTAGCATTGACATGACATTAACATTCCCAAAGAAAGGCTTGTGCTTAACCAAGTAGTCTTAGGTTGAGTTTCTAAAGGATTGCATTCTAGCTATAGCCTTTGGGGGATTTACCTTTTTGAAAAGTGTGTAATGATTTATTACAATATGTTCATTGATCTATTTATGGAAGTATGTTGGATTGGAAAGTAGGTTACACAGCAAAAAATAGAATGCAGCCATTCAGTAAAAAAAAAAAAAACCAACAAAGATTTGGTCTTTTTTTAAAACTTAATAATTCTATATTGTATACTTAATAAACTAACCATGAACCTTTATAGGTAGACACTCAGTTTTCCAGACTAAATTCTAATATATAACTTTATAAGAAGTATAATGAAAAAAACCCCCTTAATTTAGTCTAGAGCTGGTGCTTCCCTGGAAGTTCCTATGGCCCTCCACTTACTATTTTTTTTTTTAATCTTTGTGAATTAAAAGTATGCAGTGATATGGTGCAAAGTCAGAGGCCTGTGTTCAGTGGCACCGCCATTCTGGTCGTCTGTTCTTCATGTTTAACATAGAGAAACTGCAGTTTGAAGAATTAGCCAGACTCATTCTTAATAGCAGATTATTAGTAATCTGCTGTTGGATTGCTGTCATTCCATGTCCCCCTTTTTCTTTGTATGTGAAAGCTCTCTTAAAGTTCTACTAGTTCTTAGAGGCAAGGAAATAATTCTACTTATGGAATAATAACCTTTCAAATAATTTACCTAAGTCTTTGAACATACAATTTCTAATTTATTATATTAAAAGACTAAGCAACTCCCAGAAAAAGTATATGCATTTTAATCATTTATATGCTATACATATATATGCTATGTATATGAAACAAGGTAAAGAATTGCAAAGGAAAAGAAATTTTTTTTTTGAGACAGGATTTCTCTGTGTAGCTCTGGCTGTCCTGAAACTTGTTTTGTAGACCAGGTTGTCCTCAAACTCACAGAGATCCACCTGCCTCTGCCTTCAGAATGCTCAGCTTAAAGGTGTGCACCACCATTGGCTACAAAGGAAATTTAAATTACCATGATGAAATTCAAATCAGAACAACTTTTACCTGGTTTGTTATCAATAAAACCATAGCAGTCTATTAAGAAATGGCAAATTTTATTAATTGGTCTTTCCAAGGTATCAGCCCTTTTAGAAATACATCCCTATGGATGAGGCCAGAAGCACTAGAGTCATATTTTTATACTTTATCACTACAGTGATAAAGCTGTATTGGTGACAGCTATGGTAGCACACACTATAGCTCCTCACTAGGAAGGTGGAATCAAGAGGACCATGAATTTCAGGCCAGCTTGGGCTACATAGGATGTATAAGGCCATCCTGGGCTACATAGGAAGTTTAAGCCCAGAATAATAAGACACTGTCTCACAAAATAATAAAAAAAACAATAACATAAAGTGAAATTATATTCTGATTGCTTTGAATCTCTTAGACATGTTCATATTTTGGATGTGGGATGAACCCCCATGCTTATCACTGTGAAATTAATATTTTCCTCACAAAACAAGCCACTGACAGAACAGGATGAGTTTCTTTCTAGTTAGTTATGTTTTCTTCTTTAATGAGAGCTCATATATATCAAAGAGTAGACTCTTTTTTTCCCTCATTGGCCAGTCTCCAATTTTGTCTGGGTCATCCGCTATTTATCCCATGTTCACAGAACACATGGTGATCTAGAGAGTGGATTATTTATTTGTTTTAAATACTTCAGAAGTTTCCGGGAACATGGCTAAAGAGAGATGAAAGTACAGCTTTAGCAATTCAAATAAAATAAGATCAGGCTCTTGGGCAGAAAGAACGGTTCAGTTCCTTCTTCACCAGCTGTGGTATTTCCTTTGGGAAGTCACAAGCTGATGTGATTCTATACTCATCATTAAGGAATACTCCTTATCAGAAAATTCTTTCCAAAGGACGCTATCCACTTTGGCTCAGAAAACAAAACAAAACAAAAACTATACCTTGAAAGGTCATAACTTTAAACAAAACAGCAGAAAAAAAGTGAATTCTCTCAGTCCACACAATGACATTTGACTGACCCAAGTCTTGTGATAATATAATAGAAAATATTAATTTTCTCAATAGTTTGCTAGTTGTTATTTGATTGATATACCTCAGTAAGCAGTAAAATATTTCACAGATAAACTTCTGATATATTTTGTTGATTTTGAACCTTTAGGTATTGATTTACATTATTTCATGTATTATATTTAAATATTAAATTCATTAGAAAAGATTATGTTAATTTGAATTATATGACCCATACTTAAAATTAATAGAATCCTATATCTAAAGTACAGATATGTTTGTTCTTTCTTTTCAGGCAATTATATAGAAGTGATGAGATACCAAAAAGTCTCCAAGCATCTGCTCTTTTTTTTTTGTTTTGTTTTTTCGAGACAGGGTTTCCCTGTGTAGCTTTGGTGCCTTTCCTGAATCTGGCTCTGTAGCCCAGGCTGGCCTCGAACTCACAGAGATCTGCCTTCCTCTGCCTCCCGGGTGCTGGGATTAAAGGCATGTGCCATCACCTCCCAGCTCAAGTATCTGCTTTTAATGCTGATTCACAGTAAGATGTAAGGGTGGTTTGTGTGTTTTTCCTGTTGTGAATAAGTTTAGGAAGGAGGAACACTGACAGTGTAAGTTGTTAATTAGTAAGCTTCAGCCTAATGGTAGCTGTATTACAGGAGAGAATGGATGGCGCTTTGAGCAGGAATTGAGTATTAATGGCTCTCCTACATTCAGGGTTATAGCCAGAATCTCTCCATAACTCACTGTAATCCACTCACTCTATCCAGTTTTCTCTCCATATGTCCAGTCACACTCCTCTTGCAATAATTATTATTTTTTAATTTTTTTTAAACCCTTAGGGAAGACAATGTTTATTTTTTCCAAGTTCATTGAATTGAGGTCACTCTCTTCTATTCTGTTCTTATAATAAAAATCCAGAGCTAGATAGTGGGGTGAAAACTGAAAGAACAGAGAAGCAGAACAGCCAGCCACTAGCTTACCTCTATGAAATCCTCAGCCTTAAGAGAGTGAGTTCCTGTTTCCTCACACCTTATATACCTTTCTGTGTTCTGCCATATTACTTCCTGGGATTAAAGGGCTGTGTCACCACTGTCTGGTTCTGTTTCTCTCATGTACCTTAGTGTGGCCTTGAACTTCCAGAGATCCAGATGGATCTCTGCCTCCTGAGTGATAGAGTGATAGGATTAAAGGTATGTGCTACCACTGCCTGACCTCTATGTCTAATTTAGTGGCTGGCTCTGTCCTCTGTTCCCCAGGTAACTCTATTGGGGTACACAATATATCACCACATTTGTCTATTTGCAAGGAGATAGGAGAGAGAGAGATTATTTTTAATCTGTTTATATTTATTTTAAAAATCTCTCAATATAATAATTTAAATTAAACATTTCAATCACAGTTTTAACACTCCCCAACTGACTGAAGACTTCGATAGGGGCATTGTAGAAAATTAATTACCATACATACATGTTAAATGACCACTATTTTAAGCCCAGATGTTAGGTCAACCAATGTTAATGAATAGGTTGGAAGTTTAAGATCACAACTTGGACATTTTTAGCTGTCCTCGTACCAGCCAAAGATCTCATTACAATGACAGAAGAAGTTCAAACTGCTTTAGAAGACGACAATTTCAGTCTGAGGAATTACATAAAGGAAAAAGAAATGGCTAAGTGGTTAAGGGCACTGGTTGCTCTCCCAGAAGGACCCAGGTTCAATTCCTGGCACCCATATGGCAGCACACAACTGTCTGTAGCTTCAGCTCCAGGGAATCTGACACCCTCACACAGGCAACCATGTTGTCAAAACACCAATGCATATGAGATAAAAATAAACAAAAAAAAATAAAAGAAAAGAAAATGAAGGCAAATGGAGTTGGATTGGAGGAAAAAAATCAGAAATGAGAGGATCACAGTCAGAGACTAAAGCAAGTAACATTTCTGCAGACCAACTCATAGAATCTCCAACCGGAATCTCCAGTGGGAAGAGGAGCAACGATAATAGGCCTGGCCAAGGACTGTCAAGATTAATCAATTAGCAACTGTATCTAAACACCTTCCTCCTGCAAGTTCAGAGACTTCCACTCCAGGGTTTGCTAAGCCCCAGGGGCCGCTTTCTCTACAGTTGTGACACTTCCCAGAATGCCTGTAATGAGATTTAGAGCAAGGAATAGTAGGTAACTAGAAAATACTTGGACCATCCTCAAAAGAAACAGTCACAACATACATGCACACACCCATATGACTCTAGAATGGTTGCTGAGTTTTGAGTTATTGCTCACAAAGGTATCGAACTGCTGCACCTGCCAGCTCACTTGCCCTCTTTCCTCTGTCTGCAAACACACACTATTCCTTCTACAGAACAGGCAGTCAGTCTTTATTTTAGAGAAGCTGTCTATTTAGGGAGGTGTGGGGAGGGACTTACATAAATGCAGAGGAAGCCCAGATCAATTGCTTAAGTTAATCAACTAGAACTTTATTCATAAATGCACCGACATCAGGACCACTGGGCTTTTAGAGAGAACAAAGCATTA
Source organism: Peromyscus maniculatus bairdii (assembly GCF_049852395.1). NCBI lineage: Eukaryota > Metazoa > Chordata > Mammalia > Rodentia > Cricetidae > Peromyscus > Peromyscus maniculatus. The sequence goes on along the minus strand of NC_134866.1, from coordinate 25,812,091 downwards.
AAACCTGAACAAAGGTAAAAATCTGTAACAAATGTGCACAGAGAAAGGAGAGGTAGCACTGAGCACCCAGAGAGTAGAGAAGATACAGCTTCCAAGAAAGGTTAACAAACACTCAGTGGAAAACACGGAGGTAATGTATGATTCACTTTAAAGACAAGCATTGCATAAATAATGTAAATGCCAAAGTACAAAATTTAGTGGATAGGATGAATAATGGCATACACATGGCAGAAAATAAAAATGCTTATATGGAAAATAAAGTTGGCAAAATCTTTTGGAATGAATAATACAACTGAGAGATGAAAAATATGAAAGCAGATTTAAGAAATGCCGATGAAATTCTAGCAGAAGAAAGGACTAGCTGGGCATGGTGGCACATGACTCTAAATCCCAGCACTTGGGAAACTGAGGCAGAAGAACCTCCAGTTTGAGGCCAGCTTGGGCTGCATGGTGAGTTCAAGATCAGTCTGGGCTACATGGTGAGATGCTATCTCACAAAGATAAGAAGCCCCCAAACCCCCTCCAAAAAAAGAAAGAAGAAAATAGCATAGAAACAAACTCAGGCCTCAGGGCACTTTGAAGGTAAACAGAACACTGAGAAAGTGATGGAAAAAAGAGAATATTCCAAGAGAAAAGAAAATGCCTTGAAAGTTTCTGGAGACATGGAGTTAACCGTTTATAAAAGGAGAGAGAATAATATTAGCAGCTCCAAATGAGAGCCAGTGACAAAGTGATGACCACATGGAGACCCAAACGACAGCCAATTTTTGTTATTCCTGACGATACTTTAAGCTGTCGCTCAGGGATTAGCCTCACGTATTTACATTTTTCACGTGTGTGAGCTCAGAACATCACACAGGATACCTGTATGCAGAAGTTGCCTGCAGGTGCTGAGGATGAAAGAGAAGGTGAACATGCATCAGCACATCAAACAGGGAGATGGCCAAACAGGATGGCGAAGCATGTGAAGCTAGCGTGAGAAAGCGGGTAGAGGACGAGACGCTACTTCTCATTGTTATTGCTGATACAGCAAACATGGAGGACAGATGTATTTTATGTGACTCCATATCATAACTGCCAGTAGACACAGAAAACAAACACAAACAAACAATCTTACTTGTGATAAGTCTCGAATGGTTCCACAGATAGAGGAAGGTTTTTTTTTTTTTTTTTTTTTAAATCCATCTATTCTGAAGTGCTTGAAATTCTTCTTATTTTATAAGTGTAGCATTTCCCTAATGATAACAGTGACAAAAACATCTAGTTGAAAGAGCTCTGTTGTGTCTTTACCGTCAGGTTAAACAAAGCCCAGGAACCAATTGTTAACAGGTTTTTTTTTTTCTTTTTACAATTTTGTAGATGCTTCAGGTGTTTTTTTCTGATCCAATTGAGAGGGATCAAGGTGGACAGTAAGAAGACTTTACCAGAGATTGGGAATAGATGGTGGCAAAGAGGGCTGGAGATGGAGGCAATTACTTTAGGATAGAATGATTTAGGAACAAAATAGATTGTACTGGCCATCCAGCTCTTACCCCACTGAAGTCCATGCAGGGCCAGCTTTCTAATTTGCACCCGGAGCCACATGCTCAAAGCATCACAAGTTTGTGGTTTTGTGCTATGGAGTTGTAGTTGTCTAGTGCTTCACAATTTTAGTTTTGAACTTGTATTTCATAAATGAAATCCAATGGGAAAACAGAGCATTTATAGGGAGGTTTGAGCCTTGGAGATTCAACAATTCAATTGCTGCTGCACTCTGTGTCACTGGGAGGTGTTTACATCCTGTGTAATCCATGCCCTCTGTCTCTGAAGGAAACTAAAGTGTTGACGTACAGGAGGTAAGGTTTAAAAATGTGCCATGTGTGGTTTCAGAGGAGAATAGCATGGCCCATCTCCTCCCCAGGCAATGCCGAGGTACATTCTGTATTCTATATCTGTGTACTAAACCTGTCTCAACATTGACACTACAACCCACTGAGCTACACCTTTGGGTTGGAGCCATAGGCCAGAGAAAAAAGACCGACATCCCTGCTCCTACCCAGGATTGCAAGTTTTCATTTTGCACTAGGCCCTGCGAATTTTGTAGCCAGCCTCAGAAGGCAAATTCATAGACAACAATGGCCACAAGATCCATGAGCCCTCCCGCTGTTTTTATTGGGGTTGTGCTTCTGGCTCCCTACTGCCAAGAGATGGTGGAATGTCAAGAATTCTTGTTGATATTTGGGTTAGTACCCCGGGTTTCTTCCTAAGGCCCCTGCTTCTTCCTGGGTTGATTGCAGCCTTGTTCTCAAAACATTGTCTTCTCTCACAATAGTGGCCATGCTACTGAAAGTTGAAGTCTCCCATGGCTTTCCTGCCACTCTCAATTCCAAGGTACCCCCAGCTACCCCCCATCTCCACTCTGTGTTTCTGCACACCTCATCTCTTACACAGGGTGCTCCCATTTGTACCTTCTTGTCTTCCAGTTCCATCATTTCAGTCTTTGTCTTTGCAATTCTTCTTTGTTCCTACTCCCAGCATAAAATTTAACCTTATTTCTTCAAACTGCTAAAATTAGATGGGATTGTGTAGTTTTTACTAGTATTTTTCCTTTCCCAGCCTACTTTGTATCTTGGAAATGGCATTTTCAACATGTCATGATTTGTTCCTTGAGATTACATGGAGGGCTTTATTTAAAGAAAAATACAGATTTTCTAAAATTTAGGGGTTCTGTTGTCCTTTTAGTGAGGCTTATTCCTGCAGAAGTTTGTGTAAACTTTATTAGAAATAGACTATGAGTGCCTACCTTCTATAGGGTCCCATACTGGGGATAGCAATTTACACAGGAGACTCTCATCTTGGAATTTTTCAGGAGAGGGGCTTCTATTTATTTGAAATATGAAAAAGAAATATATATGTATATATATATTATAAACTATGTTACAGATTAAATTGCATGCCCCTTCAATTATCTAATGGAGCCATAACCTTAATGTGATGGCATGTGGAGATGATAACTTTAGGAGGTGATTACATTAGGTGATTAGATGAGATGAGGGAGGGTGGCTGGTGGGATCTCAGTGTGGAATTAGTGCTCTAATAAGATCTATATACAAGGAAAGGGAAGGGCCATAAGGGGCCACAGTATCAAAATACCCATTTGTAAGCCGGAGGAGTTTGCTCACCAGAAAACAAAGTCTTGGCATCTTGATCTTAGACATTCTATTGTGCAGAGATGTGGGATTTTGACCTTTAGGCTCCCTAGTCTGAAGCATTTTGTTTTGGAAGCTCACACGGAGACAATCTATAAATAGTTTTCATCTGGTTTCTCATTTTGATATTTATGTGATTGCTAGGAATGATTTCTATGAAATGAATATAGATATTTCAAGTTCTGTCATTAGCAATTTTTCCTTCTACACAGCGCACCTAGCCATCAGATGGGCTGAGTGCTCCCACTCCAGCCAGCTAAAATAGCAAACAAAAAAAGACAAGAATGGCCTGTTGATGTAACCAACCGTCTTATTAAATAAGAAACACAGAAACAATGTAAAAGAGAAAGCCGAGAGGTCAGAGCTCAGAGCTAAAATCTCACCCTTCCTCCTGCTGTCCCAGCTTCGCGAAAAGAGAGCTACCTCCTGTCGGTTCGTATTTTTAAAGTATGTTGTTCTGCCTTCTCATTGGTTGTAAACCCAAACACATGACTGCCTCGTCACTGTCTGAATGTACAGCCCCCTAGGTCTTAAAGGCATATGTCTCCAATGCTGGCTGTATCCCTGAACGCACAGAGATCTTATGGGATTAAAGGCGTGTGCTGCCACCGCCACACTCTTGCTATGGCTCTAATAGCTCTGACCCTGAACACACAGATATCTATGGGATTAAAGGCGTGTGCCACCACCGCCACACTCTTGCTATGGCTCTAATAGCTCTGACCCCCAGACAACTTTATTTATTAACATACAATCAAATTAATATTTCAGTACAAATCAAAATAATATTTCAATACAATTAGATTACCACCACAATGGCCGTGGGAGTGAATGGGGAAAAGCTAGTTGGAACTCTTCACCAGGTCGCTGTGACCTCCAGCACAGTTTACAGAACACTTCAGCAAGTACAGACAAGGATCTGCCTTTGCGACTCTTTGATACAGCTTTGTTGAAGACTTCAGCAATCCTGTAAATAAACTCATGATGAAGGCATAAGGGAAGAAATAGAATACACAATTGAATGTGCCTTCCCCATGTCAGGCATGTTACCAAATGCTTTACATGTTTTATTACCTCTCCACAATCTCTCTGAGCTGAGAACAATTACCCCACTGGTGTGAAGTCAAGGAGGCTGACAACACTCAGGTCCAGTGACTGATAGTCTAAGACAGAGTGTAGCTTCACACCTGAGCTTCTCTTGAATTTCTGGTGCTCTGCTACATTACTCAGAATTCTTCCTTTTTTTAAAATTTGCTTTGTTTTTTCTCAAAAACTCAGTGGACTAACACTCAACTTTAATTTTAACGAGACATCATGAGGCTGCCTGACCTGGAAGAACCATTCCTTGCCTCTTAGGAGTCGTCTTAATTTAAAGACCTGCCAGTCTACGAAGGGTCAGGAATCTCCTTCCTGCTGAATTATCACTCCTCATACAGTTTGTTTTACAGCTCCAGATTAGAGTCGAAGCCCTCCCTTGTTATTCATTGCCTTGTTTCAATATGGAAAGGGTTGGTTAATATTTTTTTCTGGGAGGATCCCCAGTGGTCGCATTCTGGCATGCAAAAAAAAATTGGATTTATTTATCAATGTGTAACCAGCTGTGTGGGAGACATCCCCTTCTGCTTTTTCCAAGTTAGTTAATTTGGGATTGATGGGCGTAATGAGAAAGGAGACATACAGTTTGGGTTCTGCGGCTCTTCAAAGAGAAGAGTCGGTCTAAGATGTACTTTCTTAAATCTGACCTTCCTAACCTCAAATTCCCAGCTCGTAATTTGGAAGATTATAGATAAAAGTTAAGCCAAAATCAAGGTGAATGAGAAAATTGTGAACCAAGGCAACTGCTGGGGTACTTTTGCTTCTTTGTAGTGTTCTCTGGCTCTCGTAAATGAATAAACTCCGCCATCCCTGGGGTCGATTTAGAAACAGCAAAAGGGGCAGAAATGAGAGCTGAAGCCTGCCGGCTGTGGCTGAACACAGAAAGTATGTTTCTGTACTTTTTCTTTGAAACAGACCTTTCCTTTGACAGGACTTTTTGTCTCTATTCATTTCCTTTCCTGAGCTTTAAAATTTTACTCAAAATATTTACCTAATATTTCTTAGAGAATTTTAATTCCATGCATCAAATTACATCAAAAGCAAGAAAATAATGATCATAATATGACCGGCCGTGATTTAGACAGTAGGATGCACCTCTCTTGTATTATGGTCATTCATCACTTTCAACTTAGAGAAGTTTAACTAGGGGAAGGGGTAGGGAGATTTCAGCCTCCTGCTTTCCTGTTGAGAATATTTAAAATGGCTCCTGCAGCTGTTCGCTAGGGCTGCTGTAATGAAATCCCAGTTTTCCCAGCTTAAACAAATGGAATTTATTTTGCCATAGTTCTGAGGGGTAGATGTTCGAGGCTCAAGTGTCAGGGTCGGCTTTTTCTAGGGCCTTGTTTTTTTTTTTTTTTTTCTTTCTTGTAATCATCCTCTCAGGGGCTTTTCCTCTGTGTCTATCTTAATCTGTTGTAAGAAAGGTGCAGCAGTAGAGTCCACCCTAGAAGCCTAATTCTACCTTCATGATCTCTTTGCAGGCTTTGTCAAATTTGTCTCCCTACAAATTCAGAGACATTTGGAGATAACTTGGGGTTAGGAGTTCAACACGTAAATGAAGAAGGCCACACCACAGGTCTTCCCACACACTCTTCTGAAGCTGGTGATTGGATCAGTTGATGATGCCTTCTTGGTTATTTCCATTCACTGTCCTTCAGTCCAGCTCTGCATAGTGAGAACATCCACTCCCGCTTGATGAAACAAGTGGGCTTTTGTTATGATGCTTTTAAAACTTTAAACTTGTACAGAACACATTTCATAAAATGTAGCTTTATCTATTTCTTCCTCTTGTCTATCTCCATGTGTGTAGTATGCATGTGTATGTATGCATTACTGTGTGTGTACGCATGCATGCATGTGTACAAGCGCGCGCGCGCGCGCGCGTGTGTGTGTGTGTGTGTGTGTGTGTGTGTGTGTGTGTGTGTGTGAGAGAGAGAGAGAGAGAGAGAGAGAGTGTGTGTTTAGGCAAAACTGATGCCGATAGCTTTTCTCAGTTGCTCTCCAGTTTATTCATTGAGACAAAGTTTCTCACATGAGTCCAGAGCTCACTGATACAGCTAGCCTGGCTACCTAGCTTGTTCTAGGGGGTCTACTCTCCCAGGCCATCCAAGTGCTACAATCACAGGCAGGCTGCCATGTCCACTCAGCATTTTCATGCATTCTGGGGGTCCAAATTCTGGTCTTCAAGCCTGTATAGTACGTGCTTGAACCACTGAGCAATCTCCCTAGCCCTCTACCCATTTATTTTATATCATGTAAGTAGTAACCCTGGTTGTTTTTCCAAACTCCTGGGTTACATTGTCAGTGCAGGAATACCTTATATTTTTTAACATATCCTAGAGTGAATTTGAGAGCCAACAGTGATGTCTACAAAGAATAAACCACGATATCCATTATTTCTGTGCAAGCAAGTTGTCCTACACACTGTGGGCAGCATTTCTCTGAAAACCACATGTAATCGATGCAAAATTAAATTCTAAATACCCATCAAAAGTAGAGAAAGCTTTCCAGTGGATGCAATTCTCTCGATATCAGAGGAAATGGGCATCAAATTTGGTATTCAGAAAGTATAACTTAGTGCTTTTAACAGCAGGCATAGTAATTAGTTGAGCAATTAAGAGGCCATAAATTATAACTTTAACTCAGATAGCCATCCTCTCTAACACCTTGGGAAAGTCCATTTACCATTACTTCCTCTATTCCCTTCAACCTCCCCTTATTTTTGCAACTATAAAATAAATCTAAAATCAGAATTCTCAACAAACTTGCCAACAAACTAAATCAAGACGGGCTTAGCTTATTTGGGTTAAATCTTCTGTTTTTTAGGCCTATTCATTTCATATGATAAAATGTCATGTTCTCCAAGTTTTAAGTACACTGTGAGTGTTGACACTGTTTCACAGCATTTTACATGAAAATCATTACACGGAGCTTTCCTTGTATTCTATGTACATATTACACTTGGGAATGACATACGGGCTGATGTCTGCTGCACAGGTGAACATGTTTACCAGAAGTAGCCTGGCTGCATCTTAAATTCCAAGGTCAACTGTGAAGATGTTAAAGTAAGGTACTATAATCTCATTAATCCCATTAGTACCTGTAGGTCTTGATTGAGGAATCTGTCACCTGGCCTCCTCTCTGTGGACCCATTTCAGATTTGAGCTGAGCTTTAACATTATTTCCCTTTCTAAAATGAGTCTCTTAAAAATGCCGGCTTGTATCTTTTAAAAAATCCTGTCTTGTTGCCTCTTCCTTCCCCACACCTAGTTACTACCCAAACCATCAATCAACCCTTTATCCATTTTTATAGTTCTGCATTTCTTATCCCAAAGGGATATTATTCCTTCAATATTTACTGCTGAGACACATTTATTCATCTTATCTTTTGGGGAAAAAAAATCGCATATCTGTTCCTTATATATATCACTTTCTACTCTGCTCTTCCCGTAGGACCTTGATGGTGCCCAAGTTCATAATACTTGAGTGATAGCACATTTTAAAGTGGTGACACCCAGGTGGCAAATAAAAGTGGTTCCTGATGGGGAACCAGGAGGCAGAAGGCTGAAAGTATCACTGTCTCAGAATGTCATGTGCTAAAGCAAGAGCTAGGCTGACTCTTGCTATATTGCTAAGAAATCCTTTATTCAGGGCTTTCGCAGTAGGAAGCAAGACCATTGAAGCAGGGAGAGAGAGAGCACCTGAGTTTAACTAGAAAGACAATATCAAGTAGAAACTTTAGCCATGGAAGCTGGGAAGAAGGGAGTGATTAGGGGTTGGAAAATCAGTAAGAAGAGGATACTGAATGGAGAGAAATTCTTACTATACCAACCAAATAGGATTCCTGCTGAAGGCAGGCAGAATGACCTACTATCTGGCTTAAGATGATTGGGTTAGGAATTTACTGAATGAAGGAAATGAGATAAGAAAGTTTGGGGATCCCCTTAAGCTAACTTAGTAGGTTTCTTTCTAAAATTGTGTTTTGTAGACCCATCAAGTGTGGAAACCAAAACCAAGACTTGAGACACAAAGACCCGCAGGAGCTTGACCACAGTTTTTTCAGGAGAGACAGCTTTGTCAGAATACCACAAGGGGCTTGTGTGAAAGGGATGGAAACGGGATGTCTTTTGTGCTTCCAAAGAGCTCTCCATACAATAATTCTGCTTCTGCTCTGGTTTGGGGTCTGTGAAAAACTTGCCTTAAGATGTTTGTCCAATGCTCTGAAAATCTGAATCGCTTTCAGTCATGTCACTGTACCCTAATTCATTGGTTTGCCATCCAGATCACACAGCGGGAACATCTGGAACATCTGGAGAATTTTTAAAGGCATATATATAGGCTCTTGGGAGGCTGAGGCAGGAGGGCCTGATCTCTATAGAGCATCCCAAGCCCAGGTCTACACAGCAAGACCACATCCAAACATTAAATAGAAAGTAAAAAACATGGTTGGCTGATACCTCTGGCCAGCACCAACTCGTGGCAGGAATCTTTGGTATGAACTTCAAATGCTGGCCGTTTTCTACTTCTTGAGATTAGAGCTCACATAACCTAGGCCCGCCTCAAGCCTGCTATGTCCCTGGGGTGTACCCTGCTACGTATCCTGAACTCCCAGTCTCCCTCCTCAGGGCTGGGAGGACAGGCCCCTGTCTGCCACCACACCTGGCTAGTGTTGACAACTTTTAAAATTTCCTGGCTAAACCGAGGTACAGCCAAGGCAGATGCATGGCTCTACCTACAAACTATGTAGTTCAGACAAATTAATCAATGATGCCCTTTCCCTCTCCCAGAAACAAAAACAATTTCTAGCCTTACATTTAGCAAATTCATGATGGTTTCAGCTTTTAACCACACAACCAAGATCCTCTTCAATTTTTTTTCTTGCAGAAAATGTTGTCTGTGTTTTGGCCATTCCTCCTGAGAGCTTCTTCATATTCTTTATCTACATACCTTATAGCAACAAAAGTCTGAGAACTGATAGGGAAAAAAAGTATTTCCTGGTCCCTGCATAACTTCTTTAAATAAATGAGTTTCTGGGGGTTCCAATTACAATTTGTACAGCATCTATGTATCAGCTTGCCTCTTATTTGAAAAGATGCTTATGAGTAAGGCTGACCAGGATGCATGAGTCAGGCATGGGGCTAACGGCCTGGGTAATTTGCCATTGCTGGGAAGTGAGACAGAAACTTTGTCTAGAGAACTTGTAATGTGGAAAATTCCTGGTCTGCTCTGAGGATGCTGTTAAGCCTGGCTGTGAGACTGTGGCCCTGTACTCATAAAAGCAGCGCTAATAGCTTTCCTTTTATTCTTGTCAATACTTAACACCACGAGCAAGCCACCTTCTCGGGGAATTCTAAAGCTTTTCACAGATCCTTCCCTCTCCCCCTTTTACTGGAAAAGTTTTGAAACAAATTATTATCAATAAATTATATTTCGGTATCAACTTTCTTCTCCCAGAGCTCCTGGGGAGCAGTAAAAACAGAAATAAAATTATTCTTCTACCTCTTTATACTGCCTAGAGTCTGAAACAATTACTGTTAATTCCAAGAATTTCAGAAGTATTTTGGAAGAATTACTATAGAGGTCTCTAATCTTACAGAAAGATGGCAGCCCATCAGGATAGCATACATGTACATTAAAGGACTTTACTTTAGATAGGTATGGAATCTATTTGGGGAGGAGAAAGCAATATATATATATATATATATATATATATATATATATATATATATTGGTTTTTCGAGACAGGGTTTCTCTGTGTAGCTTTGCGCCTTTCTTGGAACTCGCTTTGGAGACTAGGCTGGCCTCGAACTCACAGAGATCTGCCTGCCTCTGCCTCCCGAGTGCTGGGATTAAAGGCATGCGCCACCACTGCCTGGCCTGGGAAAGCAAAATATTATATGTAACATAATAGGGGAGAAGATTTTGTAGATACCAAGTCATATCTTAACTAAAAAGTTCAGTACCTTGATATAAGTAACCACTTCATTTTTCAATCTGTTGTGTTTTCCTAAGACTAAGTTGGAATCTGAGTCAATGGAAATAAACAGCTGAAAGTTTTGGGTGAAGACTGAACAGTTGTGGAGAACATGTCTAGGGTTGGTACCTTTGGCAAATTTAAAGAAAAATTGATTGTCAATGCGTGTGAAATGGCTTTTCTTTTTCCTTTAGAACTTTGTCTACATTAAATATGCCCCGTTTTTCTTTGCTTGTATTTCAACATCAGAAGCTGTCATGTCAGCATTACTTAGATTATAAACAAGAATCATAGTCTGAGGTCAGGCACCTTGCACAGGCCTTTTAGAAGTGACTTGTCACTCAGAGATTATCCAGAGTTGAGGCATTTCCCTGATTCAGGTCACTCTGGGAATTAGGCTCATGGTCACGAAGCCTCTGAGGCCTCCTGTCAGACCTGATACCTTTTACAAATCGATACTTAAGACCACAGCTTTGGAAGGACCATTGCTTGCCTGAGACCAACAGACGATGCGAGACTGTTTGTTTTCAGAACATCCTTCACACTGACACGGCTCTGGAAATGAGCAGAGCAATGACGAAGTGGTTAATCATTTGCTCTCTCGCCTCATGCGTATCTGAATGTATCATTAATCACTAGTGTCAGTAGGTGTGTTTGCATTTTTTCTTTTTTTTTTTTTAACCTTTTGGACTGGTGGGTTACAAGAAAAGAAAATATAGATGGTGAATAATGATTAACAGAAGGTATGTGGAGAAATATCAGTGTTGTTGGCTTATTGTTTTGTGCCTAACTTTTGCCAGGATTCATTGCCACAGAAGAGCATTTGAATGACTTCATGTTGACAATGTGAGAAGCAGCTCAATCCTTCAGAAATACTCATAAAATACTTTGAAGCCAGTCAAATGCTCACTGTGCATGTAATGTTAAGTAGAAGCTCTCTATCAGCCTTGATATGTATGCTTGTGTTCAGATGTGGAAGAGCACATCCAATCAGCTGAAGAATATCTTTTTGTGTGTGGGAGCATTACAGGGACTCAGCTAAGTTTCTCCCTAATTGTTAGTTTCCACACAGTTTCAAAAAATTATGTAGATGCCATTTCTATGTCTAACCCCTTTAAGTCTTTTTCATGTTTAAGTTGATCTCAGTTACATTTTAGGAAGTATGGCTTATTCAACCTGAAAGGGAGAATCCTCCATATACTTTTTGGCATCAGATCAGATTTCTTCTGATCCCAGTACCAAATCTTACCCTCCCAAGGTCACAGTGGACAGAACTACTCAGTGATCTTTTTTTTTTTTTTCCTGGCAAATCCAGAGTTTATCCCCTTCTAAGAATAAGTCACTATTTCTGGCTGTCCCCTGCCCCTCCCAAAAAGATAATTCTTTACTCCTAGCTGCTAGTCTGTCTTTGGTTAATTATCCAGTTGTATCTCCAGCACTCTGCATTAGTCCAATCACTAGGAACAGTACAGGAAACACTCTACATCAATCAGGTCTCACTTTCTTTAGCAAACTAACGTGCACGCGTGTGCCTGTGTGCGTGAGCACCCATGCGTGTGTGCATGTGATCCTTGAGCATCTTAGACAAGAGTCCTAGGCATGCTTTCTACTGTCTTTGAGTCATGTGTCTGCTCGTTGAACTTCCATTGTCTTTCTTATGTCTTTATTTTCAAGGCACCATATTTCTTCCTGTGTTCTAACTCGACAGAGTCATACAACCTTAGACAATATCCTCAAGGACATCTACAACATGTTTTTTGTGGGTAGAGAAAGCTTGTATTTCATGACCTGCAGTGTTATTTCAGACACTGGGCCCCTGATTCATCTTTAAAACCTTGTCTGGTATGGAAAGGTCACCATATAGTGAGGGGCTGGGACTTGAGTTAATGTTTAATTGTCCATTTAACCTCACATCTTATCAGGTAGCAACTGTTTTCTGGTCACACGCAAGATTTTCACTGTGTTTAGTATAAAATTCAAATTTCTTGTCAGTTTAAAAATATTTATAGTGTACATAATTTTACTCTTGTATTTGCAAGAGAGAAAATAAAAAAATTAGTGTGATAATATTAAGTGATATTGTTGCTACATGGAGCTTTCTTCTTCTTCTTCTTCTTCTTCTTCTTCTTCTTCTTCTTCTTCTTCTTCTTCTTCTTCTTCTTCTTCTTCTTCTTCTCCTTCTCCTTCTCCTTCTCCTTCTCCTTCTCCTTCTCCTTCTCCTTCTCCTTCTCCTCCTCCTCCTCCTCCTCCTTCTCCTCCTCCTCCTTCTTCTTCCCTTCCTCCTCCTCCTCCCCCTCCTCCTCCTCCTCCTTTTCCTTTTCCTTCTCCTCCTCCTTCTTTTCTTCCTCCAAGCTCAGATTTAGAGGGGCGGGAGCAATAACTCAGTGTTTCAGAGAAAGTACTGCTCTAACAGAGATCATATTTACCACCCACACTTGTCCTCGCTGCTAACAACTGTCTGCAACTCTAGCTCTAGTCTCACAGTCTGGACACCAGGGACACCTGCACGTGTGTGCATATACACATGCACAGACATATGTGGAATTAAAAATGAAGATAAATCTTAAAAAAAAATCAAAATCAAGGATTTAGATATCTGAATACTATATTTTAGGTATTTGAACATCAACATTTTTAGTACATTTAATATTGACAGACAACTGGATGAGATTTTTCTTCTTCATTATCTATGTTCACTTTCAACCATTTCTTTTATCTTTGAGATTATATTATGATAACAATACTAAACATAAAATCATTATGAAGATAAACTAATTTGTGAACCAATTACTTTTTTATCAACTATGTCTTTGGTGAAAACTTCTGGTTGAAATGCATTTAGAGTTCTATTTTTTTCTCCTATGTTTTATTCTATAATATTTAATTGTCAAAAATAAAACAAAAACCCAATATGAGCACATATGATTATATTGTTCTGTATTTCTTCAGGGTCTAATTTAACATATCACATTGATTTAATATATTTTATTTAAAGTTGCATTCATTTTGATGCAGACAAATAGGAATTTGAGATACTTAAAATATCGACTGCTCAATTTTGTATATTATTGGTATGAGAAACTGTGACAATATCGTTCAGTAGTCAGAGTGAAAGTGGGTCCAACTGGGTATCAGTGGGAGCTTCTCATTTGATTTCTCTAGCCTTATATTCTGACATTTCTTCTTAATGTCCAGACTTAAATTTTGTCTTCTCCATCTGGGCCCTACTAGTCCCGAGCCTTCTGACAGTGCAGAATAATCAGAGCCAAGGGCTTCCCATACTGTGAGGAGACAATGGGGCTTCAGGAAGACTCCCTCCTCTTCTCCCTAACTAGTGTTACCAGTCCTAATTGCATCGGCTTTATAGTTCACTTTATATTTGATTGGCAAATTTATTTTTATAATTCTCTAGCAACTGTAAGCCTAAAGATTTGTAGGGCTTTACATTTGCATATGTTTCAATAACATCATAATAAAAAAGAACTTAACATTGAGGAAAAAAGTGTCCTTTTTTTTTTTTTCAGAACGAAAACAGAAAACCAATTAAATCAACCCCCAAAACTTCATTTCAGAGTCAATTTCTCATCTAATACCCCACTTTAAAAAACAAAACAAAACAAAACCTATCCTCAGTTTGGAAATCCACAGAAAACTGGTCCCAAGCAGTAACGTTCCATCTGTTTTTGTATTTCTTTGTTCTTTCATCCCCTCTAATCGGGCTTTCTCTTTATCTTTAGCAGAACTGATTGTGTTTAAGAGCACCTTCACTGGTTTCCCAGGTCTTATCAGTACATCCCTTTCTGTGTGCTTTCCCACTCGGTCCACTGACCACTCTCCTTGAAATGCTCCTGTCCCGCACTTCTAAAACAGCCTTGTGGCTTTCCCACTTAGCCTCTGGACTACACTGTCCTTTGCAGGCTCCTTTCCCTCTATGTGGCCACTGAGGACTGGAATTCTATGACACTCCAGCCTTTGTTCCTCTAGGTTCTGTGTATCCTTCTAGGGTTATCCCACCCACATCCATAGTTTAAGTAACCAGCTGTATAATATGGACTCTGAAGCTGGTATTTTTGTCTTAGGTTTCGCTTAGCTCCAATTTTGTACATCCATATTGTGCTTAGTTAAAAAGTTTCATTTTAGATGTTTTAAATATGACTGGAACTCAACATGTCTAAAACTGTACCCATGGCCTTCTGTCCCAAACTTGGTGCTTCTAAGTTTTCTTATTGCAATAAGCATACCTTTGCCTACCCGTAACTCAGCCTAATCCTGGGCTCTAATTGAGCTACACCATTGTCCTGCTTGCCATTCTTTGAATAAGCCAGGACAGCCATTGTGACCTCTGCAATTGTTTGTCCTTCTACCTAGTGTGGTGGTATTGTGTTCCCCAAAATATTGTGCACCCTAATAAACTTATCTGGGGTCAGAGACAGAACAGCCACTAGATACAAAGGCTAGAAAATGGTGGCACTCACACCTTTAATCCTAGCATTCCAGAGGGAGAAATCCCTCTGGATCTCTGTGAGTTCAAGGCTACATTGGAAACAGCCAGGCATGGTGACACACACCTTTAATCCCAAGAAGTGAGCCTTTAATCCCAGGGAGTGATATCAAAAACAGAAAGATATATAAGACATGAAGATCAGAAACTAGAAGCATTTGGCTGGTTAAGCTTTCAGGCTTTTGAGCAGCAGTTCAGCTGAGATTCATTCTGGATGAGGACTCAGAGGCTTCCAGTCTGAGGAAACAGGACCAGCTGAGGAACTGGTGAGGTGAGGTGGCTGTGGCTTGATCTGCTTCTCTGATCTTCCAGCATTCACTCCAATAACTGGCTTCAGGTTTGATCTTATTAATAAGACCATTTAAGATTCACGCTACAGCCTAGTGTGTCTTCTCTGTGTCTGCTGTAGAACATAAGAGCCATATTACCATCCTAATTAGGGCAACTTGACTACTCGGATGTTTCCTCATAGAAGTTAGTAGGGTAGGTCATCAGACTGTCATCTGAGACCTGATAGCCACTCTCTCCTGCACCCCTCTTCTAGCTGAATGATTCTACCTTGCTGTACTTGATCTTAAGGTCTTAGATGGTGCTAGAGTGTGGAAGGTTACCTGAAGAGGGCACACTCCATCTGTGCATCTCTGCAGAATCACCCTCCATGGTGGAATCAGAAATTTGTGATGCAGCTGTTTTGGGGTCATGGAAATTCCCATGAATAACATCGTATCCATGCTTCTATAGCAAATCCAATGAAGTCATTGGTTCACCAGGTTGAACTTGGGTAGAATGATGATTTTAGTCTCTCATTGGTTCCCTATATGGGATGAGTAGGCATTTCTTTGTGTTTCCCGAGGAAGAGTTCCTCTTTCCAATTTTCAATAGAGTGTGTGTAATCAACACATATAATGGCATGACACAGAACATTATTGACTCAATGCAGGAAGAATGCTTTGAATTCTCCTCTGAAAAGGTGGCATTAATAGAATTCAGATGAAAAGGTATGGTAACAGCAAGGATTTTCAGTAAGACTGTAGTTTTTGTTGGAACAATAAAATTTATACAGGTTTTTGTTTGGGGTTTCCTGCATCATCCACTGCAGTGACTTATTCTTGATGTAATACTGCAGAGAGAGAGAGAGAGAGAGAGAGAGAGAGAGAGAGAGAGAGAGAGAGAGAGAGAGAGAGAGAGAGAAGGGGGGATTCATTCTTGTTTATCTCTTCTTTCTTTCTTTTTTGTTTTGTTTATCTCTTCTTTCAAGCATTGCTTCCTCACAGAAACTTCCCCACATCTCTCTAAAAGAGTAGCTTAACTATCTGTTATTCTTGGACACATTATTTCTATTCTATCTTATTCTTGTAAATATCTATTTTGCTATTGTTTGTATATGATTGTAATCTCTGAAAACTAGAACCTGAACTCCTCAGAAGTTACCTTATTTGTGTGTAATTGCTGACAATGGTGTTGGCTCCATCCTACCAATGCAAGTTTGCTTATTAGTTTCCAAATTCATTTACTTCTTTCTGTTCCCATAGCATTACCCTTGTCTCAGCTACCCTCATCTGTTCGCAATAGCTCTCTAACTGCATCCATTTAGTTACCCTCCAATGCACATATTTTCCACTCTGCAACTAGAGTAGTGCTTTTATGGAAGCAAATCTGATAATGGTTCTTTATTCCTTAAAAAACATTCAAGCATTTCCCATTGTTCTCGAGATAATGACCAGAATCTTTAAGGTGAGCTATAAAACCATGCATGATCTTCCCCATCTCTTCATGCTTCGTCCCTTGCTTCCCCTGGCTAACTACTTTGATATCCTAAAAGTTTTCAAACACACCATTTCCTTTTCACCTTGGAATCTTCCACATGTTCCTTTGGCTGGTGTGGTACTTCGGCGATACTCATTCCTTGCTCTGCAATTTATATGGCTAATTTCTGCACACTTTACAAATTGCAGTCCAAAACTCATTTATTAAATGTCTGACACTGAGTTGTGTGTTAGCATGAATGATGATGCACTTGATAGTCTAGGACTATGCTCTGGTACATTCTATCCCAGTTCCCAAGTAAGGAGCCAAGTTGACTTTTACTTCTAATGCTTTTTCAATTTGTCAACATACACATTTATCTGTTTATGGGATTTTTTTTCTGAATCCCCTCCACTAAACAGTAAACTTCATGTTGTGCATAAGGATTTGTAGACCAGATAAATATATGACATCAAACCCCAAGCACTTCTTACATGCTGACTGTTGCATGTATTAAAATTAATTTTGACTTAAAGAATTTATATAATATTTGTATATCTGTTAAGCATTTCCAATGATAATAATTATCTTCCTAAAATCTGAAGCACCACTTTTTATATACTCAACTTAAGCTTTATACTCTGAAACTTTTTCTGCAATGATCTGAGTCTCATCTATGTGCATATCTCCAGTTACATCGAATAGGACTCTTGCTTGTAATTTTGTTTACACCACCCTCTGATGAAATTGCAATGTTGGTCAAATATAATCCTGATTGAATGGGCTCAGTGGCTTTTGCCATAAGCATTTAAGTTAATCTGTTGGCATAAAGGGAGCACATTTCTTTCTATTTGGCAAGAAATTAACTCATTTCAGCCATGGAAACTGCAATTTTCAGAATGGTATCCTAGTGACTGGAGAAAGCCAATGCAGGTTTCCAGTGCCTTTCTCAAGCCAGTGGGACAATTTATACACTGAGAATCTGGCTAGGTATATGTCAAGAGAAACCAACACATGATATAAAACATGATTGATTCAACTCAATTGTGGTTTGAATTCTGCTCTGTGAAAAGTTGGCATTAGTGGAGGTCAGAATGAAAGGTAGGACAACAACCAGGATTTTCAATAAGTTTGCAGCCTTGTTGCAGCAATAAAATTTACACACATTTTGATTGGGTCTTCCTGCCATCATCCAGTCGACTGATTTATTCTTGTCTTGTACCATCAAGTGATTCCCTGTCCCAAATCTCCCATCTGTAAGAGCTCCATCTTCCCTGGGTCATGCAATTTTCAAACCTTGGATTTCTATCTCACTGTTTTGTTGCTGTTGTGTATAGAGAGTCTAGCCAGTCATCAAGGTGCCTCTCCATTCTAACAATCCATTTTCTTTTTAGCCCTGTCATTTATGTCCCTGAACTGCCTTCATCTTCTTACTCATTGAAGGCATAGGAATTATTTCATGGAGCTGAGCCAGTGGGAAGTCATTTAAGATGATAAGGAAAAAAATGTGAATTTGGGGGCTCTGTAAGCAAATAGATGTCCTTGGATTATGGCAACATTGTTCGTTTCCAAGTGTTTGTGCCCTTCTAATGAAAAGAATTCACTAATTCCTGTTTAAGTTGGAAATGCCTAATGGTTGCAGATTTTTCCTAACTATGCTGAAATTCGTTCTTCAATTGTATTGCACCATTTCTTCCACTCAGTTCATTATTTGGGGAGATCCTAGACTCTAGGGTCTAGAACCTCTTGAGATCTGGAAATCAGTGGGTATGTCCATCTTCCCTGCATTTATCCCGTACATAACTGGTGCTCATAATCCCTAAAAGGAATATTTATACATAGATAGAATGCAGTTCCACAGAGTTGAATTTAAGATATTTTTTTAAAAAGAACTTTTGTTCTCTCAGAAATGGATTTAGATTTACCCAAGAGATTACTAAACTCAGATTAATATGATATTGTAGGGCATGTCGATTTCAACATACCTTCCTCTAAATGTGACAAAGCATTCTTTCTGGACAGAAAGATCACTCTAACTAGGAACCTAAACCCAATAGACTGTATAAATTATAGGCATCTCTGGAAATAATTAGTTGCTATGTTTCCATTTTAGTTACCACAAAGCTAATTAAAACAATGTCTCACAGTTAGGAGATCTTTAACTGACTTAGAATTAGAGGAGTTGGATGGGGTCTTGCATTGAGGTAAAACCTAAAAGAGAAAACTTACTGTTATCTCCAACACAAAATTCTCTTAAGATTTTCTGGCTCAGAATATACTTGCAGTGATAAATTAGACTTTGAATAACTGTTTAGCATAGTAGAGACCCTGCTGAAAATTAGGTCACTTTATGCATCATAACTTTAAGAAAATCAATATAATATTTCTGTATATTTCCTCTAAGTGAAAAATGTAGCTCCTCTCCTAAAAGAGACATCAAAGAACTCCAAAACAATTTCTTTTGTCTCCTGCATGCTCTCAGGAATTAAGGATGATATCTCTTTTCCTTCAGCATTTGATAAAATCTTCAAGTAACTGCTAAGAATAGACATGATAAGAACTAGTTAAAACAGAGTATTAAATTGATAAATCCCACCTAACTATTCTGTTCACCACCTGCCTTGGAATTAGCTGTTAATGTGATTATTTTAATCCAGAGGCAAGAAGAAGAGAATATAGGAACAGAACATGCAATTCTCTGCCATTGTAATAAAAATTAATACTACCAATGGGAGAGGAGGCTGAAAGCTTTCATTTTCTCCTATCAGACCCTGTTACAGTAGCCATCTACATACATTTACATGGAATAACACAGGAAGCATCTCTTCACATTTCCTTCACATTCACAAGATCCACAAATCAAATTATGGATTTATCCTCACCATGCCTCCTAAGGTACCGTATTTCCTTAAGCTCTTTATACAACTTTGGGCCATACTTGTCTATACCATTTATTTTAGTACCTACACTTTTGGATGTATTAAAGTGCTTTCATTCATTCTTCCATGTGTGGTACCATTTTTATTCAAGTTTTGCTAGTGTTGTGCTGATTGTCAAGTGCAGTGGGTGTGTTCATGCCAATCTATTACTGGAAATGAGGCTGCGGCACTGTCTTTTGCTATTTGTCTGCATGCTTCTATAATGAATCTTCCTATGGTCTTATCTTGTCATTCATTCTTCAAATACTGTGTCTTTCATGCTGTCACACCCTGTGGAAATTTTACTTTATATCTATTCCCCGCACTGCTCCCTCTTGGCAATGAAACCTATTTCCAAACAATGTAGATGAATGCAGTCACTTCTATACCCTCTTGAAACCAGTTTTGGAAGATGAAATGGACTGAGGTCTAGAGGATGGGGCCTATGCTGTAGCTTAGTGGAGTACTTGCCTAGCATGTAGGAGGCCTCAGTCCCAGCACTACACAAAGAAGTCTGGACCAGAAACTTGCTGGGAAAGCATGCCCTTAATAGGTATGCCCATTGAATGCCTGAAGGTGGACACACAGCGATCATGACAGGAGGCTCTAATGTGGGTAGAGAGGAAGGAGGATGTTGGACAGAGCCTCTGTTCTTTATTTTTCTCTTGATCTTGTTTCCTCTGGATTCTCATTATGTCATAAAAAGGAACTTGTTTGCCTCAGCCACAATTTTCCCCATCATCCTCATCACTTCAAAGCTTTGTTGTTTGCTGATAGTGTTTTAACCATTAGTTAATGTCCTTCACTACAGACATAAATTACTGTGTTGTAACTATAAATTAACACTAAACATAACAAAATACCTAAAAGAAGAGTTAG
Organism: Peromyscus maniculatus bairdii; assembly: GCF_049852395.1. NCBI lineage: Eukaryota > Metazoa > Chordata > Mammalia > Rodentia > Cricetidae > Peromyscus > Peromyscus maniculatus. The sequence continues at coordinate 25,791,790 of NC_134866.1, read as the reverse complement.
TAAAAATTCTTTAAATGCAAAGTTGGTTCGTCATTATAGACACAAGCCACCTGGTCCAAGTCAGAACAAAGTAGGAACTCATTATTTAATGCCCTTTACACGGAAAAAAAAAAAAAAAAAAAAAAAAGCTACAGAACCTATGGGAGACCAGTTTCTGAGATAACGAATTTGAAAAGATCCCAGCATAGACAGTGTGACCAACACTCAACAGACTGAGTTCTCTGGTGGTACAGATATGCAGATGCAGAGACTGGCTAGTGATGGGTGGTGTGAAGAGACTGACCAGAGATGGGTGGTGTGAAGAGACTGACCAGATGGGTGGTACTGTGACTTAAGCAAGCAACCAGAAAGAGAAGGAAGTGTTGTATGAAGTCCACTTCTTCTCTAATTGTTTTCTGTTTTTCTTTTCTCCTTTTGCCTTCTCCTTCACAACATTCCCTCACATCATGATGGCCAAGCTAGGTTTAGTTTAAATTTAAAATGAAAGCCTGCCCAAATCCATCTGCTACCTACCAGTCCTCCAGAGGTAAAATTCCAAGTGAGATTAACTGGTTCCACTAGTGTCTGCTTTGCTGGACTCTTGCTTGGTGTCTTGCCTCTTGCCCCTTACCCATGGGAACACTTGGATTTCTATGTGGCTCCTGCTCCTTCAGCCTTCCTACATACCCTTGCTCAGGGAGTCTTTGCCTCTACTCCCCAGCATTTCCTTAGTGCTCTAGGTGACCCTACTCAGTGTTGAGAACAAGCTCAGAGGCTTTAGCCCCTTGCTAAGTTGGTTGTATACACTTGTGTAAATTACCAACAGCTCACCTTCCTTAATTGAAAGCCAGGGATCATGAAAGGTGGCACAATTCTAGCACTGAGGAAGTAGAGCCAGAAAGATTAGGTCATCCTCAGCTACAAAGTGAGTTTGAGGCCATCTTGAGCTACACGAGACGCACATGAATGAAATGGAGGAAGACTGGATTGAGGGGGTGGGAAGAGAGGGGGAGTGGGAGGAAGGACCAGGAGGAGAGGAGGGAGGGGAATGTAAAAAAATTCAGAAAAAGGAAAAAATGAAGGTAATTCCTGAGCTGTGCTCATAGAGTTCTGCGAAGATAAATTGAGTCAGTACATGCAATTAGCACACAATAAACAACCCAGATAAGGATCTGCATAGTCTTAGGATATATGTGTGGTACATATCACTTCTGTTATTATTAAAAGAATTTCTCCATCCTTCTTTAACAAGTGCAACTAAGCTATTTCTTTACTGGGTTCCTATGCCATGAAAATACTGTTATTTTTTTATTTATTTATTTTTTTTGAACTTGCTGTGTACAGTAGAATAGAGTGCCGTGGAGCCAGAATATTTGGGGTTGAGCTTGGGTTTTGTTACTCACTGGATGGATTTGTGTAAGTTGACAATCTCCCCATGTCTTCTTTTCCACCTCAGTAAAATGGGATAATATGGCATCTATTTCCCGGGATTATTATACAACAGAATGGAGTTTCTATATAAAGCTCTCAAGCTAGTGCCTGGAATACTGTAAGTGCCATACAAGTATCCGCTATGCTAATTACATTTTTACATAGTTTCATTAAGGCAACAGAGGCTTCCTGGAGGCAGAGGTTGAGACATTAATGTTTTTAAATTTCCAGCACTTAATGTTAGGTAGCTAGTTAGATGTTAGCAGGATTAGAGGACACTAAGGCTCCTCTCTCAATTAGCAGCTTACAGAACTAAGACCTGAAACAGTAAGACTCTAATTACTGGACAGAGGTACCAGACCCAAGTCACGTCTTCGGCCCTGGGAGGAGGCATAGCATCCTGAGCTGTCCACAAGGCCAAGGACTGGTAACTCTCTAAGCCTGCTTCTGATAGCCCTAGCCTGTGTAGGAGGAAATACTATATAACAAGGAGCTTTCTGATAATAAGAAAGGTCATTGTCCCCTCGTGGAGGAGCCAGTCCTCACAGGCCTACCAATGACCAGGATAGAAAACACCCTTCAGGAAACCTGTCTCCCCCGACACTTAGAAATAACTTGTGTGTCTAAAGGTAGAAATAATTTGTGTGTCCAAAAGTATATGGACACAATAGTCTCTCTGGTCACTGTTACCTCATGAATATGTTCTGCTTTGCAGTGGACTCCTGGCCACTGTCTCTCTCTCTCATCCTTTGAGGGTATCCCACTTTGCTCTGTGATATACTCGGCCGGTCTTCTCCACTGTCCTCTGTGTGTCTCATCTAAATTCTTTTGATGGAGAACACAGGGACTGGTCAGGAAGCCAAGTGGGGGCCAGACAGGGATTCCAGTGATACTTGCTGCAGATGTCACCACCACAGGTGACATTCAACAAATCTTTCCTGAATGACAGATGATTTTTTTTCTTCTGGTTCCATTAAAGAATAAGTTTAAAAGTCAAAGCTGATGAGGTTTTTCCTTAATCACTCTGAAATATACTGCCTAGAAAGAATCAGAACGTTGGCATGCAACAGTTTTACCGCTCTTCTTTGTTCCTGTCAGATTTGATAAGGACCACAATAAAACTTAGAGAAAATGCTCAGCTGCTGACACTTGGAATGGCCTGTTAGAAATTCCGATGTTCCAGGTATTTTCGGTTCCAGAGTTCTTGGCTGACGTAAGTAGGTTTATTTAAGGACAACCGAGGCCATGGAAAGTTTAATTTTGAAAGACAGACTGCAGTAAGCCTCTGCCTTGTGTGTTTCCTGTACTCTGCAGTGTAATGGGTAAAGCATTTGTTGAGCTTTTTTTCTATTTGTTGTGTGCATATAAGTGTGTAAGTGATGTGGTTGTGGGTGTGTGATGTATGTGCAGGTCTATGCAGGTGTGTGAGCAGAGTGCAGGGTTGAACATCAGGTGTCCTCTATTACTGTCCATTTTATTCATCTGAGACAGGACCCAGAGCTAGGCTGGCAAGCAGAAAATCCCAGTGACCCTTCTATCTCCACCGTGCAGATTACTGGGGTTACAAACATGTCCACAAGTAAGTCTGGTCTTGGATGTGGGTGCTGGGATCTGAACTCAGGCCTGTATGCCTGTACAGCATGTGCTCTTATCCACTGAGCCATCTTTACAACTCTACTTTGTCTATAAGCTTCTAGGTAATAGACTCTATGGGTTCTTCTTAGGATCACATACCTAATGCTCACCATTTAGTTGAAGGATTTTATCGAGTATGTATCATGATCACTTTCATATTTTGGAAAGATCAATCTAGAGTTCACAGGATGGAAATTTGGAAGGATTGAGAGCAATATAGAAGATCAGTAGCTCAGGGGCACGTAGTTCAGGTCAAAAAACAAAACAGAAACAGTTGTGGGGATGGAGAGAAAAGGAGGTATTGGGGGAATGCTGTAATTATCCTAGGTAACCTTTGTATTGACTAGAAGTGGTGAAGGATATGCAGAGTCTCCATGTATCTAGACTAGATTATTGGATACAGAGTAGAGCTTTTGATTAGTGAAGAAAGAAGAGAAGAAATACATTTTGTTTAGAAACATAATTACCTGTTTGTGGAGGTGAAATAGCTGTGTGCGGCATGATGGATGCAGCTGGCAGGCTGCTGTTACAAAACTCTGGAACCCAGGAGGGAGGTCATGGCTGTAAATATGGATTTAGAAGTCATCATTGTGCAAGTACTCATGTGCACCGTTCCTGTGGGTGACATGAGAGGTAACGCATTTACAGACAGAATAAGCAGAGAATGAGCTGTAATTTACTGCAATGGCAAACTGGTCTGCTTCTTAGGAGAGGAGGCAGAGAGTATAGGAGATTTTTGGAAGGATTTCAGAAACTTCAAATGGGAAGTTCACACTTAAGATGATGGGAAAGTGTCCTTTCTTGGGGACCTTGAAAACCAGTATTGATGATTTATGTTTATATGGATAATTCAGCAAAGCAAGTAAGCAGCAAGCAAACGTGGACATATTCTTAGTGGCTAATAACCTCCACTCACACTTTTTAATCACAGAAAGCTAAATATAAGGCAGTCCTTTGTTACGCTTTTCTGTTTTAATTTAAAATATGTTTGAGATGACTAGCTACTTTTTGTGACTGGGTTCTTGCATGTGCAAGAGCTCATGGTGAGTGTGTGTGTGTGTGTGTGTGTGTGTGTGTGTGTGTGTGTGTGTGTGTGATGTAACAGATAACTTGGAGAATACATTGTAGAAAATCAGACCCAGTCTTCAGGACAGGGAGAATTTCTGAGGAAGGGTCAGCTGGAGAAAGAGTCAAAATATAGATCAAATTCTGGAACAGGCACTGGTCTATAAACTGAAGTGTCTATAAACATTTAAAACCAGTCTGAAGTAATATTATGTTTGTTAAATCTAATGATGACATTTTGGGTTGAATTTCACACACACTGGACTTCATTTTTTGAGAAATTAGATTTTCTTGTATTTCACAAAAATATGTCTGTGTTGATTAAAGGAAAAGATCTTCTTTATCATGAATAGATTGAAAAACACTGTCACTATATGATGTCCCTCTGTTTTCTGTTTGACATTTCATTTTCCTTCTTAACTTTGTTTTCTTTTATTGAAAAAGAAATAATATTTGGAGCAATGACTAGAAATTATTAAGTGTTATCTTTACACCAAAATATACTGTAACAATTAAGATATAATAATGATGTGAATGTAAGGTAACAGTTAAGAAAATGTCATAGGAAGTTTAAAAAATTAGGATATGATGACTTTCTAAAAATATAGGTAAGGCAAAGGCAAGATTTTACCTTTAATTTCTTAGGGAATTTCAGCTGGGCCTGAGAGTTAAACTGACATTAAACATATGGGCAGAGTGAAAGTAGACAAATTTATCCAGTGTAAGCTTTATATGACATGGGATATTGGAGCCATCATAAGGACATGAAGGCCCAACACAGTGACAAAAACTAAATGCTTTAGTCTAGGCCGAACAAAGAGTATGGAAAAAGTAAACTCTGTGGGAAGGACAGAGAGCGCTAAAGGCAATTTTAATAAGATCTGTTTGCTCAGAATTCTCCAGTTCTCCATTTCCCCTTCCTGAATGTCACTCTCCTCTGGGTGGACTTACCTCCTGCTTTCAAGTGGAAAAGGAAGAGTCAGGGTGCTCCTTGGTACATATGCTGTGATCTCTCCCTCCCTCCCTCCCTCCCTCCCTCCCTCCCTCCCTCCCTCCCTCCCTCCCTCCCTCGTTCCTTCTATCCCCTTTCTCCCCCCCACCCCGCCCCGTGTGTATTCATAAATGAATTCTGATGTCAAACTGGCATAATATGGGATAGAATATCCTGCCATCTTTTAGGATCATAAGGTAACATGGACCAATACAGATGTACAAAGGACAAAGATATGTCACTTGGCCACTTACAAGCAATTGGCTCCCTTTGTGCTCCCAGTGACAGGCTTGATCTCTGGCTGACAGCTTCTTCATAGAGAGGGCTCCTTTGGGTGCCTGTGAATCCTAACATGCATATTGCCATGAGGGAGGAGGTGTTGTAGTCTTAACCCTAGGCCATTTTCTGTGTCTTCAGTGTGAATTCAAGATCCACTGAGGTCTTAGCTACGTTTCTAATGTTGTTAAGGGACACCATGACTAAGGCAACTTATAAAAGAAAGCACTTAATTGAGGGCCTGCTTACAGTCTCAGAGAGTGAGTTTAGGGGGCATCATGGCAGGAAGCATGGCAGCAGGCACACAGGCATGGTGCTGTAGCTGTAGCTGTAGCTGTAGCTGAGCATTTATATATATTTATAATATGTTGAAACAACAACCATGATGTAGAGAGAGAGCTAATGTGTACTTTTGAAACTTGAAAGCCTGCCCTCAGTAACACACCTCCTCCAACAAGGCCACACCTCCTAATCTTCCCCAAACAGTTTCACCAACTGGGGACCATGCTTTCAAATATCTAAGTCGATGGGGACACTTCTCAGTCAGACTTCTACAGCAGCATTAAGAGAATCCCCATGTGCAGCTGACCCCATGGTGACATGTAGTCATGCTCCCATGGGAGCCAACAGAGCATTGGCAAGATATGCAAGGGCTATGTACTCAACTTCCCCAAACCAGAGCATGTTTGCCATTTTGATATTTATGAACTAAGGATGAGTTTACTTCTAAACATTCAATTTCATTTTCTAGCAGTCAGTGAGTGGAAGAGAGGTATGTTTTGCCTTAAACATGAGCTTTTAATTCATTAAAAAATCATTTTAAGGTATTGAGGAGGATTATTATTAGATCCACAGATTGAATAGGTATAAAAAAGGTATCAAACTTATATTGGGAATTTCCCCCCTTTGCCTCATTGTATTTTTTTTAGACCTTACTTCTTGCTTTTTAATTTGAAAGTGATGTTATTTTTTCCACATAAGACTTGTTTCTGAATTAAAGTTTCCTCTTACAGTAAATCATGAAGTTGGATCATTTTAGAGAATTCTATTAATGTGGTACAATCAGTTAGCTGTTTTGTAAGTCGATTACCAGTAAAAACAAACAAAACAAAACAAAACCCTCAAAGGTATGCTGACTTTAAATGGAATTAAACTAATGGATTCTCCAACCAGGAATCTACTTCTGCAGGCCATTTATTGTTTCAGGGTATATAACATTCTTTTATAATTTATTTATGATGTCAGTTATTTTTCTTGGGAAACGCAGGACACTGTATGTCGTGTGCCTCTGAAATTATTTCTATAGTCACAAAACAGCAGGAGTGCATGGCTATCTTATGGAGGAATTCTTCAGTCATTATGTCATAACTGCTTAATTTAGACAAAGTAATACTGTGTCACAGTGGTGCTTTAGCGAAGATAAATTACACTTCATTATGTTGTTTCGTCTCTGTGTAGTTAGAATTATACACTCTTACAGGTTGGGGAAATTTTACAAATGAGATATTTTTAAAGCTGAATTTGTAGAAAACACTTAACTGAGATTAATGGAGGAAAACAGCATTTACCTATATTTTTATTGTTATTTCTTGTGTAAAGTATTTAACTTTTAGGAAGTTTGGATTATTTTTAGAGAAACTGTCCTGTACCCAAACTGGGTCTTAGAGATTGCAAACAACTTAATTATTCACTAAGAACACACCTGTTGACGGGAATGAAGAAACACATTTTCTAGAAATGAGTTTTTATTTTTGATAGATGAAATTAAGAAAAGTTTTCTCTGCTTCTATTATTCTAAAATGTACAATTAGACCTTCTCTTGGACAAGGTGGTGGTTACAGCCTTTACTTAGATTGTGCTTTGACTAATGCTCTCTGTTTGCACTACTTGGGAAATGTGATGGTTGCAAAAAACTTGCATTGGCTTGAATATTGTATTGGTTTCCCTAATAGTGTAGAGCAATGGATAAATTAATTAGCTTTAGGAATATACAGGAAGTTGATTAGGGTACCTCAAGTCCTTTGAAGTGTTTGCATATTTGTTAGGATTTTGGCCTTGCCATGGAGTTATTTGAATAGTGTTTTCAAGAAGTGTTATAATAATTTTTTTAAATTGAAGATAGTTTTTCTTTGTACTGTATATTCTGATCACATTTTCCTCTCCCAAGTTCCTCCCCATGTCCACTAATGTTTGGATCCATCCCTTTTCTGTCTCTTAGTAGAAAAGAATCAGGCATCTAAGGGATAACAATAAAATAAAAATAAAAGATAATAAGATAAAACAAAAACAAATAAATCAGAATATGACAAAACAAACAAACAAACAAATGGAAAAGATCCTAAGAAAAAGCACAAGAAACAGATACAGACACAGAGACACACTTGGTCTCACACTTAGTAATTCCATAAAACACAAAACCTGTAGGGAAAAAATAATTAAAATAAAAGTTAAAATTAAAATTAAAACAATAAAAAGGCTGTGACATGGCATTATAAGACAAGGAACTCCAAAGATTTGATAGAGTTTGTTTTCTGTTGGCCATCTACCCTTAAGAGTAGTTTGTTTCTCCAGTGAGACTTCCTTGCAGAATAGTTATCAATTGGAGATAACTTATGGGTTAGGGATGGGGTATGTCCCCTTCTCCTTTCAGCTCTATGACTCCATCTGGTGCAGACCTGTCCAAGCCCTGTGCATGCTACCTCAGTCTCTGTGAGTTCATACATTCCTCAGTCCTGATGCATTTAGAAGGCTTAGTTTCCTTGATGCTGTCTATCTCCCCTGGCTCTTACACTTTCTGCCTCCTCTTTTGCAGGTTTCTGAGCTCTGAAGGGAGATATTTGATCCTGTTTAGGACTACGTGTTCCCATGTCTCACTCTGAATATTGTCTGTCTGAGGGTCTCTGTATTTGTTCCCATCTAATCCAGAAGAAAGCTTCTCTGTTGATGGCTGAGCAAGGCAAAGAACTATGAATATAGTAGAATATCATTAGGAATAGTTTTATTGCTATGTTTTTTTTTTTTTAGAACAGTTTTCTCCTGGGTCCATGTGCTATCTAGTCTCAGATTCTTGGTCACCCAAGCAGTGTTGGGTCTGGAGTGGGCCTTAAATCAAATCTGATATTGATTGGTTACTCCCACAAGCTTTGTGCCATCATTACATTTACGTATCTTGCAGGCAGGACACCATTGTAACTGGAAGGATTTGTGGCTGGGTTGGTGTTTATGGTTCTCTTTTGGTAGTGTGAAGAATAACCTCCCAGCACCAAGAAAGCTTGTCAGTAGAGAGAAAGCTATAGGTCAGCACAAGCTCAATGTCTCCATGTTGAATATGTTATGTAGGAGGTGTCTTCAGCAATAAAGCCTTGCAGTCATTTTGTGGAGAGCAACCTACAGCCTCTCAGGATGATTCTTTGTTTATTTCTATCCATTCACCTGCAAATTTCATTTTTCTAAAAGGTGGAGTAATATTTCATTGTGTAAATGTACCACATTTTCTTTACTCATTCATCCATCGACAGACATCTAAGTTGTTTCCAGTTTCTGGCTATTTTGAATACAGTAGCAATGAACATGGTTGAGCAAGTGTCTCTGTGGTAGGCTAAAACATCCTTTGGATACATGCCAAATGACGGTATAGCTGACCTTGAGGTAGACTGATGCCCACTGTCCTAAGGAACCACCTCAACGATTTCCATAGTGGCTGTAAGAGTTTGAACTATCATCAGCAATGGATAAGTGTTTCCCCTTACTCCACATCCTCACCAGCATGAGCTGTCATTTGTTTCATTGATCTTGGCTATCCTGACTGGTATAAAACTCAAAGTAGTTTTGATTTGCATTTCCCTGATGACTAAGAATGCTGAACATTTCTTTAAGCAATTCTCACCCATCTGAGTGTCTTCATGTGAGAATTCCTTGTTTAGATTTGTACGCTGTTTTTCAATTGGGTTATTTATTTTCTTGATAACTAGTTTTTAGACTACTTTCTATATTTTGGATATTAACCCTCTATTGGATATATAGTTGCTAAAATCATTTCCATTCTGTAGGCTGTTGCTTTGTCCGGATGATGGTGTCCTTTGCCATGCATAAGTTTTTCAGTTTCCTGAGGTCCCACTTATGACTTGTTGATCTTAGTGCCTGTGCTATTGTTATGGTGTTCGGAGTCTTTCCCTGTGCTAATGCAGTCAAGGTTTTTTCCCAATTCTTTTTCTATCAAGTTCAGTGTATTTGGTTTTATTTTGAGGTCTTTGATCCATTTGGAGTTGAATTTTGTTTAGGGTGGTAAGTACAGATCTATTTGGATTCTTCTACATGTAGCCATTCAATTTAGCCAGCACCATTTGTGGAAGATACTGTCTTTATTTCCAGTGTGTATTTCTGACCTCTTTATCAGAAATCATATGTCCAGAGGTGTGTGGATTTATGCCTGAGTCTTCAATTCTATTCCACTGATCAACACATCTGTTTTGTGTGAACACCATGCTGGTTTTTTGTTTGTTTGTTTGTTTGTTTGTTTGTTTTTTTTAATCACTATAGCTCTGTAGTACAACTTGAAATCAGAGGTTGGGGTGATACATCTAGAAGCTGGTTAATTGTTCAGGATTGTTTTAGATATCCTATGTTTTCTGTGTTTCCATATGAAGTTGAAAATTGTCCTTTCAAGATCTGTGAAGAATTGTGTTGGAATTTTGATGGCGATTACATTGTATGTGTAGAATGCTTTTGTTAGGATGGCCATTTTACTATTTTAATCTTATAAATCCATGAAGATGGGAGATCTTTATATCATCAGATATCTTCAATTTTTCCTTTAGTGTCTTAATTTTTATCATACAAGTCTTTCAGTAGCTTGGTGAGAGTTACCCCAAGATATACATTTTTTGAAGCCATTGTGAAAGGTATGATTTCCCTGATTTCTAACTCAGTCTGTTGTCATTTCTATATAGGAAGGCTACTGATTATTGTGAGTTAATTTTGTATCCAGTTACTTTGCTAAAAGTTTTTATCAGCTGTTGGAGTTTCCTGGAAGAATTTTCAGGGTCACTTATGTATACTATCATACCATCTGTAAGTAAAGATACTTTGACTTCTTCCCTTCTAATCTGTATCCCTTTGATCTCCTTCAGTTGTCTTATTGTTCTAGGTAAAATTTCAAGTACTCTATTGAATAGGTAGGCATGGAGAGAGTGGACAGTCTTGTTTTGTTTCTGATTTTAGTGGAATTGCTTTGAGTTTCTCTCTATTTAAGTTCTAATTGGCTATGGGCTGGCTGAAAATTGTTTATTATGCTAAGCTATGTCCCATGAATCCCTAATATTTCCAGGACATTTATTATAAAGGGACTTAGATTTTGCCAAAGGTCTTTTCTGTGGCTAATGAGATGATCACGTGATTTTGATCATTCAATTTGTTTATAAGGTGGATTACAATTGTTGATTTATGTATATTGAACTATCCCTGCTTCTCTTGGAAAAAGCCAACTTGATCATGGTGGATGATCTTTTTAATGTGTTCTTGAATTCTGTTTGCAAGTATTTTATTAAGAATTTTTACATCTGTGTTCATATGGAAAACTGGTCTGTAGTTTTCTTTCTTTGTTGTTTTTTTAGAGACAGAGTTTCTCTGTGTAGTTTTGATGCCTATCCTGGATCTCACTCTGTAGACCAGGCTGTCCTCGAACTCACAGAGATCTGCCTGCTGGGATTAAAGGCGTGCATTACCATTGCCTGGACTCTTTGTTGGGTTTTTATGTGGTTTGGATATTAGGGTACTGTAGCATCATAAAACAAATTAGGGTGATATCACTTCTTTTTTTATTTTGTAGAATAATTTGAGGAGTATTAACATTAACTTTTCTTTGAAAGCCTGGTAGAATTCTGTGTCTAAACTATCTGGCCCTGGGATTTTTTTTGGTTGGTAGACTTTTAATCACTACTTCGATTTTACTAGAGGTTATAGGTCTGTCTGATTTTGTTTTAACTTTGGTAGTATATATTGAGAAAATTATCCATTTCTTTTAGATTTTCTAATTTGGTGGAGTACTAGTTTTTAAAGTATATCCTTAGGATTCTCTGGAATTTTTTGGTGTCTGTTATTATATCTCCCCTCTCTACTCTTATTTTTAAAATTTGTGTCTTCTCTCTCTGCCCTCTAGGTAATTTGTTTTGTTAGGATGGCCATTTTACTATTTTAATCTTATTAATCCTTGAGGATGGGAGATGTTTATATCAGTTTAACTGTTATATCTTTATAACAGGTTTTTTTTTATCTTAATTTTCTCAAAAAACCAACTCTTCGTTTCATTGATTCTTTATGTTTTCTCTTGTTTCTGTTTTATTGATTTCAACCCTGAATTTGATTATTTATTGCTATCTACTCCTTTTGGGTGTGATTTCTTCTTTTTGTTCTAGATCTTTCAGGTATGCTGGTAAGTTACTAATATGAGATCTCTCTCTCTCTTTCTTTCAAATGTAGACACTTAGTGTTATGAACTTGACTCTTTTTTTCATTTTTTAAATTTATTTATTAAATTTAATTTTACATATCAGCCACGGATTTCCTTGTTCTCTCCCCTTCCACCCCCCACCCTCACCCCTGTCTTCTCCCCAGCCCACCCCCCAATCCCATCTCCTCCAGGGCAAAGACTCCCCCGAGGATTGAATTCAACCTGGTAGATTCAGTCCAGGCAGGTCCAGTCCCCTCCTCCCAGGCTGAGCCAAGTGTCCCTGTATAAGCCTCAGGTTCCAAACTGCCAGATGAACTTGACTCTTAGAATGGCCTTTATTGTGTCAATGGCCATGTGTTTAAATATATTATGTTTTCATTTTCATTCAATTCTAGAAAGTTTTTAATTTATTTTTTAAATTCTGTCTTAACCCATTTTCATTCACAGTGATTGTTCACTTTCCATGGGTTTGTAAGCTTTCTGTTGTTTCTATTGTTGACATCCAGCCTTAATCTATGATGATCAAATAGGATACAGGGTGTTACTTTACTTTTCTTGTATGTGTTGAAACTAATGCTATGTCTGAGTACATGGTCAGTTGTGGAGAAAGTTATATGAAGTGCTGCCAAGGAGGTATCTTCTTTTCTTTTGTAATTGGGTGAAGTGTTCTGTAAATATCTTTTAGGATCCTTGGGTTTATGATGCCAATTAGTCGCTGTATTTCTCTGTTTAGTTTTGTCTTTATGTCCTATCTATTGGCAAGAATGAAGTCACCCAGTATCAGTATATAAGGGTCAATATGTGATTTAAGGTGTAGTCATGTTTCTTTTGTGAACTTGGGTGCTCTTTTGTCTGGTGTGTAGATGCTAAGTATTGCAATGTCCTCTTGGATTTTTCCTTTAATGAGTATGTAGTGTCCTTCCCCATCTCTTCTGATTAGTTTTGATTTGAAGTGTGATACAATAAAGTTAATTTCAAGTTCTTAATGGGTTTTATTTCTGACTCTAGGATACGAAATCACTTCATTCCATGTTGTAAGGACAGTGTTCTAGTGGGCTGGGCAGAAGAAGCTGAGTTTATAGTCAGAAATTTGCTGAGGAAAGCAGAAACAACGGATGGAAAATGGATTGGCAATTTCAAAATTATTTTCCAGGGAAGCTAGAGCAAGGAAAGCCAAACAAGAAATAACAGCTTATTAATGGCAGCTTCCCTCAGGGTGCTTTCTACTGAGAATGAAAGGATTCCAGGGCTTAAGGATTAACACAGAGAAAATGCACAGTCTGTTGAGTGGTCTTTGGAAGTCTTGTTGGCTCTCTTTCCTGTTTCTCAGATGTTTTCTGTGTGGTGACTTGGAGCTTTGTCATGGTGGACTCTGTTGTTTTTGGTCTGATGTGCTGGATCTCAGTTCAAGAGCTTACTTCAAAACCACAGCCCTGTAATTCAAACATTTCCTTTGTTTGCTTTTTAGAGAGTCTTCCTATGGTAACCTCACTGCCTTAGAACTTGTTGTGCATATCAGGCTAGCCTGGAACTTCAGGGCACAGTCAGGCCTCTGCCTCTTCAGTGCTGGTGTTATAGGTCTGTGCCACTATGCCCAGATGGCCTTATCATTTTTGTTTAACAGTTAGGCCTGCTGCCCAGAGTCTTATTGGGCTTTTTGTTACTTGATTATATTAATTGTATAGAATAAAAGGTTTCCATTGTGATATTTTTCACACATGTATATAATGCACTTTGATTATATTCATCTCACGCATGGTCCTCTTTGTTCTTCCTTTTCCCAAGTAGTATCTCTCATGCTTCCATGTCTTTTGTGTTTACACCTACATTTACATAATGAGAGAAAACACAGGATATTTGTCTTTCTGAGTTTTGCTTATTTCACTTAACATGATGATCTCTGATACAATCCCGTTTTCCTGCAAAAAGTGCTTCCTTTTTGTTTATGGCTGAATAACAGTCCTTTGTGTATATATATAACATCATCAATATCTGTTCACCTTGATGAATTTCTAGGCTGATTCTGTAACTTGGCTGTGGTGAGTAGTGTTGAAATAAAACAGAGGCATGCAGAAATCTCTGTTGTGCACTGACTTAGAACTCCTGGAGGAGTTTCATCAAAGCAGGGACAACATGCTTGCTTGTGTACTTTCTTTAATTTTCAATGTATTATTTATTCTTTTGAACATACATTTCAAAGGAGGAGGTATGTGTTCCAGATGCTAAGGATCTTGTTACAGAAACACAGGGATGTCATCAAAGATTTACCTGCAGGGCTCAGGTTATAAAATTCAGCATTTGATGCCTGGGAGGCTGTCAAGGTTAAATCTACCCTTCTGCAGCAAAATGATGTGAAGTGTTCTGAAAAGAGAGACAATACCAGCTAATGGTGCATCTCCCCATTTGCCAGTCTAGTTTATTTGGGCCCGCCTGTGGAAAGCAGTTAGATGGAAATGCACTCTTAGGTAATTTAGTTGGCTTCATTAGTGTAAGTTTGGACTAAATATCAAATAGAAAACATGTATAAGAATAATTTTTTTATAAACAAAGTGTAAATGGAATTAAATTGGCCACCTGTAAGAAAGATAAAAGGAAGGGGTGATTTTGTGGAGTCAAGAAAATAAATTTGAGGTGAAATGTATAAATACTAAGATGGCATTGCCACATCATGCTATAAATAGCCAGAGCAAAATCTAAATAATGAAGTTATCCATTTACCTCTTAAAAGTAATCCTCTCTTTCAGTCATGGGTATGAGAATTGGGCTCTCTCTTTAGCCCAAAGACATTATTACATAAGAAAGAGAAAAAGATTAGGGGGAAAGCAGCTTCTCAGTAGATGCCTCTCCAAGCTGAATTTTAAGTGCTGCTTCTGATGTAAGTCTCCTCCTTTTCATTAAAGAGGAGTATTAAGGAATCACCACAAGCATAATGGCTGTTCACACAGCCCTTTTCACAGGATATTCTTAGTGGCCTGCATTTTTCAGGGCCTTGTGTCTGGTAGTGGAGTAGAACTGATGCAGACGGCGGAGAAACAAATTCAGTGGAAGTTGCTGCCATGAGCAATATGGTTTAATCTTGGACACAATGCTGCCATTGTGTTGGAAGCATTCATTCATTTGCAGATGCATTCACTTGCAAATGACCCACTGTTCATATCCCTTTTCAAACTAGGAATATGTCATTCCAGGAAGGTCAGCACATCCATGACCCACTAGATTTTTTAAAAGCCTGCCCTTACTTTGATTTCTCATTCCCCTCTTCACTTCCTCTTCAAGGTTGGAAGGGCTACAGCCTCAAGCAGAGTTTGAAAGTAGTTCCCTACCTAAACATGCCTGTGGATTTTCACTGCAAATAGTTCATTGTACACCCATTTGATAACGAATTGAAATGAAGTCAGCCATTCACTGATAGAGCAAACTCATGAGATACAAAGTCTTAAGTTGGTGAAGTTTTATTTGCTAAAACAAATATGCAATGAGCAGAGATGAAACATACTTAATAAGATAACTATGTTATTTGGTGGTAGGAGATAGCTATCCTGTTGTTGGAGTATGCAGATACAAGTTACCTATAACATTTGAATACTTATTATTAAGGAAGCAAGAGACTAAGGGACTAAGTACTAGAAAAATACTGTGAAATGATAGTAAGAGTCCATAAAATTTTCTAATAATCAGTAATCAGAATTGGTGCTTAGTATTTTATCAAGGCCTCATAGTTTCAGTTTAGATGGGCCAAGATGGGGATGCTTCCTGTTGTATGCCAATGATAGGGCCTGAAATTCAGAGTCAGCAGAACATGGAAGCAGCTCATGGCTTTCAAAGGCATCTGGAGAGAGTGAGGGCAGTTTGTGCAGGAAGTTTATCCCTGACAATAAAGAAATTGAGATGAAATTCAAATAAATGGATGTTACATCTCCATGCCAGCACCCCAGCCTCTCTATCATACTCTTCAAATCCACCAAGAATTCCTTATATGTAGATTCTAGTGCAGGACTCACTTGGTTTTGAATTCCTACATTTTCAGTGTTTCTCAAGATCTGAGTTTTCAGTATTTTTTAAAAATACTAGATGGCTTCTTTCCAATGTATGTGTGATCAATAATATTTATACATTATAGGGTTTCCACTCGGCATTAGTTTCTTTTCTTTTTTGTAGAGACAATTTCTGTGGCAGAAGTACTTAAGGGAGAAAAGGTTTTATCGAGGTTAACTTTGGTTATCCAGTTGGTGGGATTTGGACACACCTAGGAGACACACATTTGGATGAGTCTATGAGGACATTTAAGGGTTTCCACAGAGGTTTAGCTGAGGCAAGAAGACCTGGATTGAATGTAAGTGGCACAATCCCATTGGCTAGCGCTCTCAGTGAATGAGTGAAAAGGTGAGCTGAGCCCCAGCATTCCTCTGTCTGCTTCCTGACTACAGACCCAATGTGATCAGCTACCTCACACTCCTCTTGCCACGGATTTCCCACCATGATGGACTGTCCTTTCGAACTGCGAGCCAAGAGGAGTCCTCTCTTTTGCTAGGTGGTTTGTCACAGTAACGAGACAAGTAATTAACTTATTTTTCATCCTATAATGAAAACACTATAAATTTCTCAACTAACATTTTTTTTTCTATAATAAACTTGAAAATTTTTGAATGGAAATCAGGGCAAGATGGCACATACCTTTAAACCCAGCACTGGGGAACCAGAGGCATGAGGGAGGACCTCTGTGAGTTCCAGGTTAGCCTCATTTACACAGTGAATTCCAAGCTTGCCTGGGCTAAAATATTCTGTAATTTCAAATTTACATTAAGGTTGTAAAGATGGTATTCAGAGTTAATATGCCTTTAATCTAATTTTCCTACATTGTTAATGTCCTACATGGTATATTTGTCAAATCTACAAAAGGAGCAGTAACATTGGTATTAATGAAACTGCAGCCTTTATTTGTATTTCTTTAGTCTTTCTATTAATGCCCCCCACTGCCGCCACCCTGCTTTATCATCCAATCCATAATGCCACATTGCCTTTACTCTTCTTGTCTCCTCTAACTTGTGACAGATTCTTACTTTTTCTTGTTTTTCATATTTATAGGTTGGAAGAACACTAGTCAGGTGCTTTATAGGATGAACCCCACTTCAGAGAGTAAGAGGTATTTCTTATGATTATCCTGGGGCTGTGGGATTCTGGAAGGATGTGAAGAGCCTTATTATTACACATTACTAGGAGGTTTATGCTATCCCATGGACTTACCACTAGCAGTATCAACATCCACCACCTGTTTAAATTGTGTTTGCCAGGTTTCCTCACTGAGAAGTAGCTCTATTTTTGGGGGTTTGAATTTTTGTTCTCAATAAAAGATATGCAGAAGTCCTTGGCCCTACTACCTCTATTGCAACCTTCTTTGAGTTAGGTCATTCCGTTACATATTAGTTAAGTAACCAGGTTAAGACAAGGGTACTAAGCATGGGCTCTAATCCAATCTGACTGATTTCCTTCCAAGAGGAGGAAACACTAAGTGGAATGTCTGAAGACACAGAGATTCAGGGGAGAGTGCCATGTGCTCACAGAGGCAGTGGTTGACGGAGTGACGACAGAGCTTGACACTGAGAGTGGCAGTTATCCCAGAAGACTAGAAGGGCAGAGAAGGCACTTTGCCCCACCACATTGTATCAGTTGTTCATCAGCCAAGGCCAGGTAGCCAATGAAATCACATGGACACTGGAGAAGCATCCCCGAAGCCAGGTCTGTCATGACAACCATCAAATAATTCTGTTCAAGGTAGGGAGAAAAATCTTACTTTGCAGTCAGTCAAATAATGCCATTCTAAGGGCCCATAGCCACTGCCTTGTGTAACTCTTTCTTTAACACAGTACTGATTACAGGAATGCAATGAAAATTGTCTGTTCTGACCTTTCATATAAAATTCTCCAAAATCATCCCCACCAGCATAACTTTGATTGATTGACTTGGCAGGCTAGCTTGGCTAAATCACTTGAACTTTTAGCTATTTATAGCAACTTAAACTGGAGTTTGAGGAGTTGAATGTAGCTCAGGGTAGAGCACTTGCCTAGCATACGCAAGGTTCTAGATTCAAATAATGGAACAAGCCCCACCTCATCTCCTTATAAAGGTCAACTCTAGTTCCAACTCCGGGGCTTTTCCCCTCTAGAAGGAAGGCAGCAGGACACTAGCTTGAACCTGTTATGTGTAAAGCTCCCCCAGAAGCTGTGGTTTCACCCATGTCCACATGGTCAGCATGAGTTCAGTGTTGTTTGAGAAGTTGGTAGCTTTTCATTTTCATGGGACTCCCTCTCTCCCTCCTCTCTTTCATTTCATTTCCCTCTCTTGGCTTTTGGCTTGCTAGCTTATTTTACTATATTTAAAAAGATCTCTCTCTCTCTCTCTCTCTCTCTCTCTCTCTCTCTCTCTCTCTCTCTCTCTCTCTCTCTTTCTCTCTCTCTCTCTCTCTCTCTCTCTCTCTCTCTCTCTCTCTCTCTTTATATATATATACTTACTTTAAGTATGCATTAAGTCTGGCTATAATAAAAAAGAAGAAACATGAAAATTCTTTTCTTTGCTACCTTGTTTGCAGCAATGATGATTATTATCTGAAATTCTTGAACATTTCATTAAATTTACTTTAAAATTTAATTATGTAAAATCGGTGCATGAGAGCTTGTATAATCATCGTGGCTTAGAAGATGATCCCTTAAGAGTTGCACATTCAGGGGAGCTGGGAGGCTGCATTACCAATTACCAAAATATGCTTAATGCAAGCCCATTCTTTTTACACATAGCATTTACTGGAAAGATTCCAGAACCTTATGAATATGTATGATCTAAATTGTTCATTTATCTTAGCAGCCAACAAGTGTTTCTTAGTATACAGCATTGGACATTAATTACTTTTATAAAAGTATGTTACTGAAGGTTTTCCTCATGCATGCAGACAGAAGTTTCTGTTGCCTTTAACATATGTATATATATACTTAAAACAGTTATACACACAAACATACACAGACAACACACACACATATATGTATATATATACATACATACATATATATATATATATGTATATCTTCCTACATAAAGTGTCTGTGTTTAAACATTTTATGTGTTGTTTCATGACTCTTCCTGGGTTTACAAATCTATTCATTTTCTTGAGTACCTTTTTCTTTATCAGCTTGGCCCCCAAGTCAAATTTGTGGGTTTGTGTTAGGCAAAAGGAAGCTTATGAGAGTGAGGTGGAGAGACTGTGTCACTAAGGTATCTGAGGGGAAAAGCAAACATTTTGTGTTGTTTCTTCTTATTGTTTGGCATTATATTTTCATGGAACTTGCTAAAGTGTGGTGATACTTTCTGTGTTACTAAGTCATGGGGTTCATTCAGCATATGCTGCCCTAAAATACCATAGTGTGATACTTGCTGGAACAGCAGAAGCTCTCATACATCTCCTCCAAAGAAGACCCCGACTCATGTGAGAGAATCTTTCCCTTCACCCACAAGAAAGGTATGCCTTATCAGCAGAGAAGATACAGGGCACAGACTAACCAGAACAAACAGATTGCTATTTTTTCCCACTTTATTACCATAGTGTCTTTGCCCAATCATACTTCCACCTACCTGAGTAGTCAACAGCAAACTGAAAACATAAGAATACACAGGCTTCCCTTTATCGTTAGATCATCATTCTGAAGACTTCCATGTCATGAAAAACTCATTAAATAAATCTGATTTTGTCTTGTTCATCTGTATTTTATTTTAAACAGTTCACTCATAAATCTAGTGATGGGAAAGGAAAGAAATTTTTCTTCACCTGTGTGAGTTTGGATCCAGTATGTTTCCCAGTGTTTCTTACCTGTAGCTGATTATTATATACAGTTTTATCCATCAACCATTTGATCCCCACTTGAAGACTGAAGGTATCATAGAACATGTATGAGAATAAATAGATTAACACAAATGATACAGCATGAATACTTATGAGAAGCTGTCCTCCTTTCTCTTTCTATCATCTTTAGCAGCGGTAATTGCTGAGGGAAAATTCAGGGAGCTCATTCAGGGAGATGCCAGTCACATGCTTGTTACAAGGGTAGCTGAGTTCTGAAGAAAAGATAGTAAGATGGTATCATTTGGTGCAAGAAGTCATCTGCTAAAAGTTAACCTCCCCAAGCCTTTAAGCTTTACGTCTGTGTTAGCTGCTTATGTCTCTGTGCACAAATATCTGACATGGCAATTTACATGGAATGATCATTTGTTTTTGCTTACAGTTTCGAAGGTGTCAGTTCACCATGTTAGGAAGAGTGTGGGAGAGCCTAGCAGTTTATTTCAGGGTGGCAAGGAAACAAAGAAAGGGACTAGAGGAAGGATCTGTGGTAAGACGGCCTCCAATGATACACTCACGGGAGCCACTTACCCAACTAGATGTCACTTCTTATTTCCCACTACCACCCAATAATGCTATCATATCATAATTCCATCAATGAACCAATCTTTCATTAGTTCAGAGATCCCCATGATCTAACCATCTCTAAGCACATCCTCATAGGCACACACAGAGGCGTGCTTCATTCATTTCTCGGGCATTGCTTAACCTGATCATAGGAAATCAGAACTGACCGTCATAAGTCTACCCTTTGTCAGGCTGTAATATGTAATGAAATTAGGACATGCAAAAAGTTTATAAGATATCCGCCTGTGGCCACTGCTCCGAAGATCCTGGATGTTATTGTTTTTCAATAACCCCTTGCATCGTGTATTTCTACCACAAGGGAATAAATGTTCAATACCTTTGCTGGAGCTCTTCCTCCTGTATGAGATTTCCTACCTCAACTTGCCTGTTGCTTATCATTCCTACCATGCCCCAAATCTGTTTTGAGTGGCACAAATTTTGCAGAGAGAGCCTGTTTCTTCTCCAAACTTCACCTCTTGCTTGTATTTCTTTGGCACCTGTGTATTCTATTTTATATATTTGTTTATATATCTTATTTATGGAAACTCCTGAATATTTTTATCACTTTAATCTCATTCTGCCTTGAAGTAATTGATATTCTATGCCATAAATTAGACAGATGACAAAAGAATTACTTTGTCAGATGTTGTAATAATATTAAATCAAATTAAATCTGATAGATTTAGTGTATCAGTTATAGTATATTATATCACATTTCTCAAAAAATATTCTGTTTATTTGAGACAAGCCTCACCATGTAACTCTGTAAGTCTGGCTGCCCTTGAGCTTTCTGCTATTCTGCCTCAGCTTCTGGGTGCTGAGATTATAGGCATATACTACCACAATCAGCATTTTGAATTGTATATCTATCTATTTACACATACATATATACAAATATATGTTTGGTTATATATGTAATACACATACATAACATACATATAAACATTAAATAGATGTAGTAAGATATATATGCATATATATGTGTGTGAATGTATATATATGTGTGTGTATGTATATATATATATATATATATATATATATATATATGCCAAGGTATGACTTATACTTCTACCAAACAGGAATAATTTCCTTTATATATTTATATAAGATCTCGCAGTGCTTTGTGTATATGGCATAGATATGTATATTTGTTTCCTAGTCTTAAGGCTTTGATTATTCCCTAATTTATTTTTCTTAGTGGCCTTGTTTAGTTTCTTTCTAAATTCAAATAAAGACATGTACTGTGTAGACTATTTTTTAAGTAATCTAAGTAAATTTACTGATTTTTAAAGTTACTTTTGAATTTTTATTTTGTTAATACATAACAGGTGTGCAAATAAGATAAATATTGGGGCTACATGGGGAACTCAGAACAAGCCACGGTGTTTGTTTTCATTGACTATAATCATGTGAGTTCACATGGCCCTTCATATAATGTTTTGATTTTATAATAATATGGAAAGAAAATACATCTCTTAAAAAATATACTTTAAATTTTTATCTTTTCCAGGCTCTTGATGTGTAGGGAAATACTTTCACAATGCTGAGCAGAGCCAGGGAGCTGCAGATCTTGGTCAGCCCCATGATCACAAGGGGTAAACTGGGACAGTGCCCGGTGTTTCTAAATGATGATGCTGGGTAAGTAGGTTAGCTATACTAAGTACATCTACAACATGTTTCCAACTTGTGACAGGTTTTTCAGGACATAACCGCGTTAGAAGTTGAGTAGCAACCTTATACCTATTTGGTGGGAAGACAGATCATTTAAAGTGGGACAGTAAAGTCTCCTTGGAATGTACCGTGGATGGAAGAGGAGAAAGAGAAAGACATGGAAAGCCAGTGTGAGACCAGATGGCAAAGTCTTGTGGGGTGGTCTGATTTGTTCTGTAGGCTATTGTAGAACTGATGAAAAGTCTAGAAGTGAACAACACTGAGTCAATGGAAATAACCACGAAGCCAAGAGGAACCATAAACACATCTAACCTCTAACTCTTCTGTAAGTATGCAAAGAAAATCTAGTCTGATCATGAATGTTTGTGCAGCCCCTGGCATGCCTGTTTCCTAAGCCTGAGGTTTCTTTCTATGTGAGGATTTTTCAGTTACGCTCAATCCAGGCAGGAATCACTATAGTGAATGACCCTAGGCGACAGCTCCACAAACCAATTACAATACCCAGGAGATTGTTTCACAGGGTTCAGTGGCATCTTATTTCAATTAACATCTTCCTTAATTAGAAAGAAATACGGAGGTACAGAAGGCATGCTTTTAATTTTCACCCTTTACTTAGCTTTCTGTTTATTTGTTACATAAGATGACACATATAGAAATTCAGTAAGCCTAACACAGAAAAACTGACTGTAGGAAAAACATTAGTGTTGGGCTAGATGGATAGTTCTTGCTAATTTTGTACACTTCCAAATTTATTCGAGGTTCAATTTTTTCCCTTTGTAAAAACTCTCTAGTGCTTTTGAAGCTATTTTTTTTGTGGGTCCTTTATTCAAGACTGTTATGGACAGTGTTCTAGTTACACCAGTATTACACACAGAAATTAGATTCCTAATTCAATTTCTAGTAGGAAAGTCTGTTGTATAGTTACTCATTCCCTAAAGAGAGCAACATAACGAAAGGAAGAATGTTTCACCAGGGCAAATGATTTAACAGACCCTGTATAATAATTAGGTGATATATTAACCTACATGTGAGAGTACTTTTATACACAAATAGTCTTATTTTAGTCAAAGTGAAGACTCAGATTTGACCTGACTGTCCCACGCTTCTGATCCTCTTGGAAATCAATCGCTTGACTTTAAGTACACAGCTCATTTGATAAAAAGTCAAAGGCAAATCCATACTTCTTAAACTTAGGGATAATTTGTAACCATGAAACAAAATATCTTGTATAAAACTGGAAAAAGGCATCTGAGAAGGGATTTTTAAACTACAGAGAAGTTATCACTGGGTAATAACATACTCAGTAGACTTGGTAACTCAGAGAAAATCTCTACCAGAAGAATTCCTGGCATTAAACACAGATATATTGAGATAGGAATCCCTAATCCAGGGCTTTATATCATCTTCCTTTAATTAAAAGGGAGAAACACTTTTATTTAATTTCAATAGAACCTGTGAAACGCTTTCATCATGTCCTATACACAGTGGTAAGACTCTGATATAATTAATGGTATCTGGGTTTTCCTCTTTTTAGGTTAATAAAAATGACTTTCATTTGCTGCATGTTTACCTTATAAATGCCTCACATAAATGACTTGGCATATTCTGTATGAATGCATGTGGCTAATTCCACCACATTCATCTTACTAGGTAGGGAATTTGTAGCTAAACACAACGAGGTGTTCCTCAAGTTATAGGCAATTCAATGAGAGCATTTGAGTCCTAATTAGTGTAACTCTAACATCTGAACTATTTTCTACAACATTTTAATGACTGTCATGTCGAAGCTTAGTGTGTTCTGTGGGGATGATATTTTAAATTCTTCCTTAAACCAACACTGGCAATGGGCTTTGGGTGCCTGTTCAGGAGTAGCTTATTAATTGGGACCTTTTAGTACTGAAGTTCACAGGCATAACATCACCTTGATACAAACTGAATTGGGAAAAGTTCAGTCTGCTCCATCTGTAACTTTGACGTGCTCTTTCAGATCCCTAATTTGATAAATGTAACTGGTTAGAAATGAAACAAAAAAAAAAGTAAATGGGAAGAATTATCCCAGTTCAGTCTTTGCAACCTCCTGGTATCTCCCTTTAAAACATTCTATTCTTTTTTTTTCTTCTTCACAAAGTAGGGACATTGTGAGGGTAATAGCCCTTTTTATTTAGGACAATCTTTGTGTATTCAGTCATTTAACATTCCAATGACACTTGCTCTTTCAGTTCAGATAATATTCTGCTTTTGACCGAGATCTCCAATGGTTCCCATAGGAAGACCTGACTTCTACTCGCCCGGTTCTTATCTGGACTTTCATAGGGTCCAGTCATTCCTCGTCTGAGTCATTTCTCCTTAGCTCCCCTCAGGCCTTGAATATCTACAAGTGCCAAGGGCTGGTTCTTGAGTTTGTCCTGTCAATTTCTAGTTTGGGAAGTGGGATGCAGCGGCCTCCTTGGACTATTTATACACATCCAAGGCTTCTACACCTTTAAACCCTTGGGGACCTTCAAGAGAAACTTCACATTCCTTTGTCACTTTCTGTTCAGACTCAAGGCCATCAGCATTACAACTAATTTGCATTTTAGAGGCTTCTGTGAGAAGATGTCATGTGTTTGAAATGTTACTGGATGACAACATAGAGCATGAAGTGTCTACTCTGCATACAATTAGTGGGAATTTCAGTTGATTACTCATTATGCCCCTTTGCATTTCTGGAGATTTACAAAGAAAATAATTTTGTCTTTGGTTTTAGTCAAAAATGTAAAACAAAAATATTCTTTAGGCAAAAGAAAGCTTTTCTTTTTATATAATAAGATTATTAAGTGACCTGTGCTAAAAATACTTTTCTAGCTCAGTATTTTCCTTTACCTTTTCATTGTCAAGCAATAGCCTAAGTCTGAAAAAATGCAAATTTTATGGCTAGGGACACTGACAGTACAGTATGGAAGAAAACTGACTGTGTGTTTTCTAATTGACAATGTTCTAAGTGCATTGAACTATTAATCCACATAGACTTTATGACAGCTTATGAAGCAGAACTCTTGTTAATTTTTTCCCCTTTACAGATATGACTATTTATTATGAAGAAATGGACAATGGCAAAATGTCCTCTATCTAAGTTTAGAGAAACAGGCAAAGAAATAAAGTGATGACCAGCAACCTGTTCAAGAGCTGCTGTTTCTCTCTGTGGCAGTTTCCTTGGGGTTAATCACAATGGTGAGTCAAATTCATTTTAAGACTAGCTCTGTCAAGATTTTAGTGGACAAGCTCCTGGAGTTACTGCAAAGGATGAACTAAATGTATTAAATTCTGCATGGAGCGAGGCACTTCATAGCAGCACTCTAACATGGATTCCTTTTCTCACGACACTAGCAAATGAAAGGAGATTACATTTGTTCTCAAGTCATCCCTCAATTTAATTGTTCATATTTATGTAACAGGTGGTATAAAAACATTTTAGAAAAAAAAAGCCTA
Source organism: Peromyscus maniculatus bairdii (assembly GCF_049852395.1). Classification (NCBI taxonomy): domain Eukaryota; kingdom Metazoa; phylum Chordata; class Mammalia; order Rodentia; family Cricetidae; genus Peromyscus; species Peromyscus maniculatus. Next base: position 25,766,377 of record NC_134866.1, on the reverse strand, counting down.
AAGCAGTTGAGTTCTATTTGTTTGACTTTGGATAAAATATCTTTATTTTTTCTTGATTTCCATTGGAATTTTAAAAGATCAAGAGTAATTCCACTCGTTATTTCCTACCTATCTGTGTCCATGATAAAATCTCAGGCTGTTTCCCCAAAGATGGGAGACACAACTATGTGCTTCTGTTGTTTGTGTTTGAGCAGATGGAGACTATTTGGGATATTATCTACTTTGCTTTCTCTACGGCATTTTGTGATTTTGATGGACAAAGAGCCTTGTCCAGGTTGTCAGATTCTTATTGCAAAAGCTTTTCTTGAAAACAGTGTTCTAACCTGTAACTAGAGTTTTTCTGCCTTGCCCACAGTCAGGACAAATCTTTGTCACCCACCAGTCCCACAGCTGCTCAGACCCAACCAAGTAAACACAGAGACTTACATTGCTTACAAACTGTATGGCTGTGGCAGGCTTCTTGCTAACTGTTCTTATAGCTTAAATTAATTCATTTCCATAAATCTATACCTTGCCACGTGGCTCGTGGCTTACCAGTGTCTTCACATGCTTCTTGTCATGGTGGTGGCTGGCAGTGTCTCCCTTTTGCCTTCCTGTTCTTTCTTTTCTCCTCTCTGTTAGTCCCGCCTATACTTCCTGCTTAGCCACTGGCCAATCAGTGTTTTATTTATTGACCAATCAGAGCAACAGATTTGACATACAAACCATCCCACAGCACTAACCCCTTTCTGATGATAGTAGAATGTCCCTTAATATTGTAGCTGCTCTGAAGTAAGAGGTGAGAAGATTAATTTCTTCATTTCTTATAAAAACACTTATTGAATGTCTACCAAAATAAATGGATTGATGATAATACAGGGGAAGATTGAGCTAAAATTAAAAAAGTGTTTGATTTTGGTTCTTGCTTTATTCCTGGAATCCAATCCTCAGATACAATATTTATGTTACCTGGGATTTGGTTTTCATTCTTATTAAGTGAAACAAATATTCTCTTTGCCTTTGAGAATGATAAACGCCATTTGATTTATCGATTTTTATTGATAAATGGTAGTGATATTTAGAAGTTAGAAGAATGGACTTAGGCTTTGTACGATGCCTTTACCTATTCATGTATAGTTAGATCAGGATTACTGACTTTTTTTTAGAATGTAGTTTTGTCAGGTTCACCGTTTAAAGTTCAAGAGCCTCATCATACTTTGCTGCCAGGTTGAATTCATCATTTGAGTTTAGGTGGAGCACTGAGGCCCAGTCCCAGGTCACCAAATGAGGTCAGAAGACACAGCTATGTGGTGATGTTGTGTTCCCCAATATATTGTGCACCCTGATAAACTTATCTGGGGTCAGAGAACAGAACAGCCACTAGATATAGAGGCCAGAAAATGGTGGCACACACCCCTTTAATCCTAACATTCCGAAGGCAGAGATTCATCTGGGTCTCTGTGAGTTCAGTGTCACACTGGAAACAGCCAGGCATGGTGACACATGCCTTTAATCCTAGGAAGTGATAGCAAAAAGGTATAGAAGACGTGAGGATGAGGAAGTAGGCTGGTTAAACTTTTAGACTTTTGAGCATCAGTTCAGCTGAGATCCATTTGGATGAGGACTCAGAACTTTCAGACTGAGGAAACAGGATCAGCTGAGGAATTGGCAAGGTGAGGTGGCTGTAGCTTGTTCTTTCTTTCAGCCTTCACCCCAATACCTGGCTTTGGGTTTGATTTTATTAATAAGACCTTTTAAGATTCATGCTACAAAGAATCCAAGGCTCCACCCAGTGCTTGTTGTCCTGTACAGCCCTTCCTGAGTATGATACATGAGGTCAGTAGAACAGCACCCAAGTCCCTCACTGTTTGTGTCCCCTTTTCTCTGTATCTATCATTTTTCTTCTACTTTCCCAAGAGCAGAGGCTTCCAAGTCTTACAGAGTCTCCAAGACTCAACCCCCTCAGAGAAGAGGCTGGGGGGGGTATTTGGATTCATAGCCTTTCCTTTCAATCTGCCTTTAACAAAACCCACTATATCTCATCTCCCAACTTTTTTCTTTGTTTCTGCCATTCCAGCTTCTCTATATATATATATATTCCCTCCCTCTATTTCCTAGCTTCCAAACTAAGGCTAATCATTAACCCCACTATGCTTTCTCTTTTGTTTTCTTGAGTCATACAATCATGTCAGTATCCTAAACACTATTGCTGTAACACTTTTGAGCATATATACCCAAAAGACTCTACCCCCTACAACAGAGGCACCTGTACTTCCATGTCCATTATAGGTCTGTTTATGATGGTGAAGAAATGGAACCAGCCTGGTTGCCCATCAATGGATAGATGGAATGTGGTATTTACACACAACAAAATGTTATCCCAAAGTTTAAAATAAGAATGAAATTGTGAGATTTTCAGGAAGATGGATGGATCTAGAAAATATTGCACTGAGTTGGGTAACACAGGATGAGAAAGACACACAGTCGATATTCCCTTAATATGGGAATCTTACTTATGAATTTTTAGAATAGTATGTTTACCTTTGGATGGTATGATAGTAAAGGCCAGAAAGATAGATCAGAACCAGTAAAGGGAGAGGATGGGGGTAAAGGGCCTTAAGGGGAAGGGCACAGTAGGATGCACTGGACATGAAATTAAAGAGGATATATTAGGAGTAGAAGAATCTAAGCAGGGAACGTAGCTAGTGAGGGGAGGCGGGAGAAGTAACCCAAAGTGAAGATATATGAAAAAGCCAAAAGGAACTTTATATGCTTATTTAAAAATATAATCCAAAAAAACCACCCTCATATTTGAATAGAGGGACTCTATGAATGCATAATAATCCTTCCAAAAGCCATGGATTATTACGCTAAAATCCCAGTGCCAAGTGTGGTGTACCTTCCTATGAGATGTGGGATACCTTCCTGTGAAGTGTGGGGTACCTCATTATGAGCTGTGAGATACCTTCTTATGAGGTATAGGGCACTCCACTATGAGTTACTGGCCAGGGAGGCCCAAGTGATAGCACTAATTGGACTTTTGTACGTTAAAAAAATAAAATAAAATATGTAGTTGGGAGGGGATGATCTTGGTGGTGATATGGGAGGTCTTGGAAGAGGAGTGGACTTTATCAAAAACACATATGCATACACTAAATTCTCAAACAGTGAAAAAATTAAAAAAGAATAACAATTAACATATATTAAATATCCTTCTAAATAAAACCTTATAGGACCTCATGAGCGGTCCATGAAAGTACTGGGATTGTTACTACTTACAGGTAAGTGTAATTGAACCAAGGAACAGTTATCTGCTAAATTATAGATACCTGGTAAATTTCTGAGCTGGGATTCTGACCCAGAATATTGAAATACAGAGCTCACCTCTCTACACACACAATGTATTTTTTCCCATGAGAATTTATTTATGACTGATCTTACAGTCATAATGTGATTATACAAAGAATCCTGTCAGGCAGATCCATCGACATTGGGCCTGCACTATAACTCTTTGGCTAGGGAAGTAGTATGCTGCTGACTATTGTACTTTGTTGACTGATAATTTCAAATTGAAATTCAGTGGTGTGTGGATGAGTTCCTTTAAGGGCACTCTGTGTGACACAGATGAGTGGGAGAGAAGAATAACAGAGAGATGTGCATTGTAGAGGAGTTTGAGGAGTGTCCTGATGAGCCTGGCTGGATCTTGGAGTCTATTGTTAACTTGGTCCCTCAGCCAGGCCACGGAAGTCTGTGTCAGGCCCTTAGAAAGAACCTTAAGAGTGGTTCCTCACGTCCCTGAAAAATGTGTGGGTCACTGTGGCTGCTGTCCTGAGATGATTGTATATGTAGGCCACAGTCTGACAGAGGCCACCCTTTTGTGCCTCATGAATGACATGTCACCATGTGAGGGTTTGCTTGGGCACACAGAAGTGACCAGAGATGCTGTCAAACACCTCATAAGGTAAAGCCATCCCCTCTTCATCTTCCCTCCCAAAGAATTACGTGGTCAGTAATTGAATGTAATGCAGTAAGGCCAGTAGTGTGTGTCTCTGCAGAAACACTGAAAGGAGAATAGATGCTTTCCTTGTCCTCATATGCTTCAGCTATTGCTGCTGTGTTGGGGGAGCCAGTCCTTAGTCAATAACAGGAAACACGGGGAGCTACAGCACCCCAGCAGCAGTGAACATGGCGAAGTTCACTGAGGTGTCTTCATCCTTATGTGGGAATGTGTGAAGAAGTTGGGGGCATTATCTCGTCACAGTCATTTATGAGGCATTTCCTACTGATTTCTGAAAATACTAGGAAATTAGTTATAAGGGAAGTCAGAATTTTATCCCTCTTTCTTACATAAAGTAAATCCCTCCGTCTCTCAGTCCTTCCCTACTTTCCTTTTTTTCTTTTCTCCATCCTTCTCCTCCCCCTCCCTCCTCCTCCCCTTCCCCCTCCTCCCCCTCCCCCTCATCTTCCTCCCCCTTCCCCTCATCTTCCTCCCCCCTCCTTCCCCTTCTCCCCCTCCCCTTCCCCCTGCTCCCCCTTACCCCTCCTCCCCCTCCTCCTCTTATTCTTCCTCCTCTTCCTCTTTTCCTTTTGGTTTTCCAAGACAGGCTTTCTCTGCATAGCCCTGGCTGTCCTGGAACTCACTCTGTAGACCAGGCTAGCCTCGAACTCACAGAGATCTGCTTGCCTCAGCCTGCCTAGTGTTTGGATTAAAGGCATGCACTACCACCACCCAGCTTTCTCCCTTCTTCTCATTGTCTGTTCAACTAAAATATTGGTATATCTCCTGTACAATAGTTAATCTATATGAATGCAAAGGTACACATCGAAAGTAATAAAAGTTCTTTGGAAGGTCTAGACATGGCATGTCTACAGGCCCATGTGTCAAGATGAGATTGCTAGGGTGAGGCTGCTGAGAATTCTGGGAACATTAAGAGATGCAGTCTCCAGGGAGGCTCTTTTGGCATTGTGAATGTGCACTGTAGAAGTCTATCCCCTTCCTCACTTTGTTTGCTACCTGGTTATGAAAGGAGTGTTCTCTGCCATGCAGGCCCAGAGCATGAGGATAATCCATCATGTATGGGACTTCCAAAAGCCTGAGTGAATGATAATAAAGCTTTCCTCCTCATGAAATGATTTTTGCAGGTATCCCTTATAGTGAAAAGATCTAAAAGATCATAGGAGACCATGATCTCCTATGATATCTGTATATTTATTTAGGATAATAATGGCGAAAGCTTGGACAATCAAAGGCATAACTACATGGATCAGCCAAACTGGTTCAAACAAAGACAGCCGCACTTTCATGTGCATTCCCAAATTCGATATGCATGAGCTCTCAGAAATGTGTGCAATTTAATCTTAAGAGGAACCAAATAAAAGAGTACGGACATTTCTGTGCAAACCTATCATCTTTAATGGAAAAAAAGAATGCCACCTAGAGCATGTGTCCTGCTGACTAATCACTGAGAATATAGTCAGCCCCAGAAAGAGTGGACTTGTCATTAGGAAACAATAATGCACACCAGGAAATGCAGGCACTGACAATCTCTCCTCCACTCTTGAAGAAAACGGGGAGATTGGGAGGAGGCATTGTAAAGTGAAAAGGACCCATTGTGTGGCTCATTAATTGATTAATTAATTTATTTCTTTTTAGGAAAAACCCCCATGCATTCTATTTCTAAATAAGTTTTTTAGTAATTATCCTTATGGCATATTTTGTTAGAACCAAAAGATCAAGAAGAGGCATAAAGGAAAAGAATACAAGCAAAATTGTCAGCAACCCAAATCCAAGGCAAACACGGAGACACACGAGGTTACAGGCAGTGGCATGAATGTTAATGAACACAGAGCCATACAGTGGAAATCTGCTAAATGCTTTGCTGGGGAAATTGAGAGGACATTTCCCTAACAGTTTGTTCCTGTTGGTTATAATTTTTAAATCGGCACTGCGGGATGGCCCAGCTCAGTCTTAGTATCATATTAGGCAGATGCATTACAATTCCCTACTGAAACTCTCTGGAAGAGTTGAGTCTAATTTAGCACAGTTGTTTTACACAATATCATCAAGATCAGCAAGTGAATACCCAAAGCATGTGTGAAAAGCTGAGAACTGATTGCAGCTTTGCATCCAGGAACTAACTACCCTTTGGAGGCTCACAAATGCATGAGCAAAGGAAAGAAACCATGCACAACCAAAGCAACAGCACACTTAAGAGTTAGTTGACTTTCGACATCTTACCTTCAACTTGAATGAGTGTTATCTTTTGTTTTTCCTTATAATAAAATTGTTTTAACTAAGTGAGGCTCACTTAAAAATGCCATTATCTTTGGTGCATACCAACAAGACATACTAGTACTGTTGGCAGAGTTGATATCACAAATCACAGGAGTGATCCATTGTCAGACATGCAATCCCCCAACTAGGCAAGCACGTGGTTATTTTTTTCAGCTACAGAAGGGATTTCCCTATTTCAACAATCTGTTCAACATTACCACCACCACCACCACCACCACCACACACACACACTTTTTTGGAGAGGGGAGTCTGGCGTGCATTTTTTTTTTTATTGCTTCTTTCTTCAATAAAGTTTTATAGGATGCCTATTGAAAGAAAGCAACATGGGACCTCTTATTTGAGAATCACTGTCAAATAGTACAGGGCCAATAGGAAACTAATACAATGTGGTGATATTTTAGTTGTGCTAAATGTGATTTTATTTGTATGTTAATAAATGAAGTTTGCCTGGAGATCAGAGGTCATAGTGAGCCAGGGACAGCAATCAGGTGGTGGTAGCCCATGCTCTTAACCGGATCACATGGCAGGCAGAGTCTCTGTGTGGTCAAAGACACAGCCAAGCATGGTGACATGAACCTTTAATCCCAATACCAACTATAGTTGGTTCCTATATAGGAAGTCTGTATAGACAGGCAGTGATGAGGAAGTCATGTGGCTGGGCTTAGAGCCAATGAGAAAGCAGAGCAGGAAAGCAATAAAAACACAAGTCAGACAGTCGAAGGGCTCTCTCTCGGGGGAAGCTATTGCTGGTGGTAAGCTAAAGCTAGGTGGCTCTTGCTCTGATCTCTTTGGCTTTAACTCTGTATTTGGCTCTGTGTTTCTTATTTAATAAGACTGTTTAGAAATTCATCTACAATACATGACCATGCAATTTGACAGTATTGAAAATGAGTTACATAACTACCTCGGAGAACAGAGAGACTTTAGTGAAAGATGCATGCTTGTTTGCATGTGTACACATGCATGCACGCTCGCACACGCCCTCCCACTCACCCCCCGACACACCAAGCTGAACAAAAAACAAAACAAAGTGAGTAGATGTACAAAATATGAGCAGCATTTTCCACGAAGAGGAGAGCACTTGTGAATCACAGAATGCTTTGCTGCCATTTTTGTAAGATCCCCAAATCTATCTGCACAACACATACAATCTTACTGAAAAAAAAAAAAAAAAAAAAAAGACGGGCTAAAAAAAAACCCAGTAGTGGTCTTGCTGAGTAGGGTAGAATCCATTTTGTCTTCTTAACTTTATCATTTCCCATCTTCATCACCTTGCTTCAGGTGTTAGACTTGATGTTGGACTTGATGTTGCCCATGTGGACTCTTGTGGATGGCTGCTTTCAGTCTTCTTTTGGTGCCTGACCTCTTACTTTCTCCCAGTAGTTAGCTGGCTAGTATCAAGGCCAGGATTTCCTTGACCACACAGAAAGAGAATTATTGTGACAGAGAAGGAGGAGGAGGAAGAAAAAGAGGAGGAGGAAGAGGAGGATAAGGAAGAAGAAATGAAGAATAAGAGGAATAAGAATAAGAAGTAAAAGGAAGAAGAGAAGAAGAAGAGGAAGAAGAAGGAAGAAGAAGAAGAAGAAAGAAAGAAAGAAAGAAAGAAAGAAAGAAAGAAAAAAAAAGAAAGAAAGAAAGAAAAAAAGAAAGAAGAAAAGAGATATATGCAAAGATATTGAGGAGTGATGAACTATTGCCATTTCCAGGCATGCAATTCTTTCTATCCACAGAACTGGACATGCACCTGCACCATGTTAGGTGAACTGGAAGCATAAAATGAGCTCCTCTCTGCCTTCTAGAGTTTTAAATATTATATGAGTGGCAGAGAGCCTCAGCAAGGGACAAGGTGGATTTAGTTTGTTTATTAGAAAGGTGACACAAATGGTCACTAGTGCTGAGGAGGAATTGTAGTTGGAAAGCAGTAAAAGTGAAGAAGGAGAAACATGGTTTTTAGAGAAGTGTCTCAGGACTTGGGGTGATTTTCTTTTCCATTCTGTAATCCCCTATTTTTATACCTGTGGTAGAAAATGGTAGAAGATGATTCTCAGGTGGCTGGGCAGTGGTGGCGCACGCTTTTAATCCCAGCACTCGGGAGGCAGAGGCAGACAGATCTCTGTGAGTTCGAGGCCAGCCTGGTCTACAAAGTGAGTTCCAGGAAAGGCACAAAGCCACACAGACAGACCCTGTTGTGAAAAATCAAAAAAAAAAAAAAAAAAAAAAAAAAAGAAAAAGAAAATCTCAGCTTGAGAGCTCTATATTTTTTGATTTCACACCTAAATACCACTATATTCTTTACTATGCTTATTCATCTGCCTTCCCAATAAACTTTGAGCAGCTTGACATTAAAGTCCCCCCAGCTGTCCTTCTTATCCCAGGTTTAAATTTGCATGATTTATTCTTAAAAGAGAGGTTTGCTTATAGAATATCCTTAATTAAGGCTTGATAAGTAGTAGCTGAAGAGAAAGTAACTCTGAGCTCCACAGTGAATATAGAATGTGGCAGAACTTATTAGAGAAATTGTGGTTTCTGGGATTTGGGCTCCTTGTTGGTAGGCTTGCCAGGAAGAGACTTTCTACATAAAGGGACTGTGCAAATGCAAGCCGGTGATTATTGATGACCTGCTTGCACATAGTTCCACATACCATGTCATTTAGTCATCTAGCACCTTTATGTACCTTCCTAGTGATCTTTTTAAAACCGTAAAGCCAGTTTTAGAGGTGGGAAACAAACAGATCCCTGGAAGAAATCTTAGGACATGACAGGCGTTTTGGAGTGGGATCTGTGAACAGGACAGAAGTGGAATAAGCAGAGATAGGAAGGAAAATTTTGGAGAGAAAAATAGGACAGAGGGCAGATCATTAAGGGGCATTCACAGGGGTAGGGCAGAGAAAGGGGAATGACAGGAGATTTATAAGAACTGATTGGAAATTTAGAAGGAGAATGGGAAGAAAATAGAAAAGAGAGCTTTACAAAAGAAAGAGTGGACTTGGTAGGCGATGCCTCAGTCTGCAAGAGGTCAAGTTATTTAAGGATGAAAGGAGCTTTGAATTTGCCCCTTTGAAGCTGGTTCTGTGGACTATTAGAGTGGCAACGGTGGTAGAAAACTCGGGGCAAAGCTAAGGGCTGAGTTGAAGGGAAGGGGAGGGGAGGGAGCGAAGGTGTTGAGTAGCTGTCTTAAGGGAGGCTGGCTACACTTTGAGGATATCAGTGCACGGAAGAGTTGCAGGGGGTCAGAAACCAGAGGAGAAACAGATTAGAGCAGTTTCCTTTTTCCCTGAGGATTGAAAAGTGATTTATCATTTTGTTTATACATGAAAGCTGAGGGGGAAGGAGCTAGCAAAGACGGCACAGATACAGAAGAAATGGCATAATAGTGAATAGTATCTTAGAGGATGCCGGAGGAGAGGAGTCATAAGTACCACCAACGAGAAGAAAAAGGATGCTGCCTTGCCAACTATTGCTGCAAGGTTTGAAATGCTGGGAGTGTGAAGGAGAGAAAATGCAAAGCCGAGGCTGGGTAGGCGTGGCAAAGTTGCCCTGTTATTCCCTGTGTGGAACTGGGGCAGACTGTATAGTATTATATATGTTTTCATAAAGAAGAAAGAAGTAAATGTAGTCCATCTGCATAATATGACTTTGTACTGACATGAGCCTCACTGTGGTGCCTTCTTCAAAATTAACAGATACAGGCGTAAAGTGTTACAGAGAGTCATTTCCTTTAATTTACTGTATTTCATTTGCTCAACATGGCATTTGCAATTGATGTTCCTTTTTGTGTTATGATAACTGTCTCCACATTACCATTCTTGCTTCCCCAGATATTCACCCTGCTAGAAAAGAAAAGGATTTGCAGACTCTACTGTAATTCTCTTAATTTTTTTTAACAATGTATATTTGTGGGAATAAAACAAGCAAGGCTATGTGTTTCTTAGCTACATTCCTCCGATCATACGTTAATGAATGAGTCAACTTGCAGAGGTTTAAAGAACAATCAAGTAAATCAAATGAAGACAAAAGAAATAGAGTATAAAATAGCTACTAGATGAAATTAATAGAAAGTAAAGGATGTTAGGTTTTCATATGCCGTAAGGAGTAAAACTCCAACTCCTAGGACCAAAGACCCACTCTTTTTTTCTTTTCTCTTTCTCTTTATTTTCTCCCCATTTTCTCTTTCATCTTCTAATTCCTCCTTTTTTCTTTCCCCTTTTTCTTTAAAAGATAAGATCCTTTATCCAGATTTCACAATACCCTATAGAAAGAAAAATTCAATCCCTACACCTACATGGACATCCCTGATTTCAATATCTACTGCACTGTAGATAGTTGGCATGCTCAGGGAATAAGGTCATGAAAAAAATATTTGTGTGAGCTCAGTGAAAATGAACAGTTTTCCAGAAAAATTTTAGTCTGTGCTTGCCTCAATCTATGGCTATGGAGCCCACAGAAACAACTATAAATGCAATAGAGATGGGAAGCAATCATCCTTCCCTAGAACATAGCAACTTCTCTCAATGCTGAAAGTAAGGAGGTTTTATGGATCTCACACCAGTGTAGGTCACCTCCATTTACATCAGTTAGAATACGAAGATCTTTGATGACTCACTCATTTTCTGGCTACAGGAATAAACCCAACTATCTTTAAATATGAATTCAAAAGTACGGGGTCAGCACGATGACTCAGTGGGTAAAAAAGCACTTACTGTGCCTGCCCCGGTGACCCGAGTTTCATCTCAGAACCCATGGAAAGGTGAAAAGAGAGAACGGACTCAGCTCCACAGAGTCGTCCTCTGACCTCCACAGGCCCAGTATGGCACACATACCCTCTACATACATCATACACCCCATAGCCCCAAACATTAGGAATAATAACAATAAAATAACTTAAAAGTAGTTATTTTATTTTCTGGGTCTCATTTATGTGTGTTTTGGTAAAGAACCGAATATTTTCTGAAGGCAATAATTCATCTCAGGAAGAGTGGGGTTATTCACATGTGATCCTGATCTCGTCCACCTATAAGGTAAGGAGGTGCTGAGGACTGTAACCAGGGGACAAAGAGCTGTATGTATGGCCCTGCATTTACTTTGCTATTATGTTGTTTGCAGGACATTGTAATTAGTTTCTCCCCCAAAGGATCTCTAGACCTTGAAATTTCTGAGGAGAAAGGGAGCATGGTAAGTTTATTATCTTAATATTATCTCCCAAAGGCTGGGGTTTCACTGAGTAAGCTGGTTCTGGGACATGCATTCTCTCTGCTATTTCAGTGTATGTAATACTGAGGGATTAACATGGTAAATCCCCATGTCATCCCAGTGGGGTAAGCATGTACAGCCAAGAGTGTAGTGTGGCCAGTCAGGGTGAGAAAGGGTTTCACATAAGTAGAATTTCTCCAGAAAGTGGAGCTGGCTGATCATCAGGGGGAAGCTGGCCTACTCCATTTTTCAAACTGTCCAAAACACCCTTGTCTGGAGAAACACTTTGACACTGTGTCTTTTCATGTGGAAGCTACAAGCGGACTTTCCAAGAGGCACATCAAAGGCCTTTCATGTCTCTAAGAGTCTGTTCATTTGCTAAGTTCATTCACACGGAATTTCTTGGCCTGCTCGCATAAGTAACATGTCTGGGTTGCCTAAAAATATGACATTTTATTCCTTTCCCTCAGACTTACGGAAAGTTCATGAAAGCCAAATTCTTGCCTCACATTGTGAAAGAACGGGGTTCTGTGTTATGAATGTGATTGCCAGATATAATAAATATAATTTGAATTCAGGAAGTATTTTATTTTGTTGCCCTTTTAAATCTCGCAGTTAAAGAAATGGGGTTGGTTATCATGGTATTTCTACAGTGTATTTCTGGAGTATAATATTCTCAAATAATATGAGAAAATCTTTTTCTCTCATCTTAAATAGTATTCTATGAATTAGTTGTCTAAAGCTTTTATGATTGCCCAAAGGTCTTTAATTTTTTTTTTTATGAAAAAAAGAGATACAGTGTATAGCCACTTGCAATATGTTACATGTGATGAATAGAGCCTACATGTACATAAATCATCAGTATTTCCTACATTAGCCAGTTAGGTATAAAGTTTTAGATGCTTATACACTTACTGGCGTTCACTTAGTACCACACTAGTGTCAGAAATTAACAATTAAATAAATTCCTTGCTTTCATCCAACAGTCTCTGAAGCAAAACTGGTATTCCTTCTGTCTGTAGATGAAAAATTCTGCAGTCTTAGCAATGGTAAACAACTTAATCAAGAACTCACAGCCAGTATGTGTCAGCATTAAGAACCATTTCCAGTCTGACTCCAATACAGCACTCCTGCCCGCGGACCCAAGCAAACCCCCTCTCCAGGGTCTGCAGTTACCACAGCTGGCATGCAACCAAGAGAACAAAAGACCACCACAACACAGTTCCTCACTGCAGAAACAGAAAACTGTTTTCCCCACCCAAGGAACGTAGAACTTCAGGTCCTGTTAGCACATAGGGAGTGCCATGACTTTCCAAGAGACAATTCTTCCTACAGATATTGTTGTCAATAAAATAAGTCAACGTGATGAAAGTTAGCCACACTGCCTAAGACAGACGCTCACATTAGGCCTTCTAAAATCTTCCCAACAAATACTTTCTGCTGTATAAACACACAAAATGTCAGCTCTGCCTGAGATACTTGACTCTGAGACACATGTTGGAAGCCTATGCAGACACTACTTACAAGTGATTCTTGAGGGGGAAGAACATTTTCTTGTGGGCATAGTACTGCCATATAGTGTCAAAAAGGCTCAGTTTCAAAATAGGAATTCATCTTTCTCCATACTTTTTCTTCTTTCTTTCTTTCTTTCTTTCTTTCTTTCTTTCTTTCTTTCTTTCTTTCTTTCTTTCTTTCGTCTTTCTGTCTTTTTTTCTGTTTTTTATCTTTTCTTTTTGATAGTTACTGATGTTGCAGAAAAATAGACTGCTTAGTGTCTGAAAACACAAGGAAAATTAATATTTATTATTATTTTCATTAGCTAACTGTGAACCTTAGAGAAATTCTCATGGAAATGTAGTATAGAAGTACAGAATGTCATTGAAGAAGATGACTTACTCTGGCAGACAAAACTGAGGTGTCCACATTTTCATGAACAAATGATACAAAATTTAAGAGCACAACTAGATTCAGACTGCCAGTGTGTGAACACTAGGTAGTCTGTGCATCCTTTGGCAAGTTCCTTAGCTACTTTGTGCCTTAATTTCCTTACCTTTCTAGTGAGATATTGTTATCTCATTATGTTATTATGAGTATCTACAAGTATATAGAACATTGATTAGCCTATCAAATGTACATAAAATATAAATAATTTAATCATATTGTTGTTCTCACATAGTAACTACTTGCTAAACGTTACACTAGGTAAGAAGGAGCTGAACCTTACAGAAGAGTGGGGTATAAGGTGGCTGCCTCTGCTTTCTTTGTGACACAATTCCTTCTTCTACTCCTTTCCCTGATGAACCTCCACCACCCCGGTGTCATTGTTGGGAAGTTTCACCTTTTGAAGAGGAATAAAGTAATATACTAGGCCTGCATAGGAGGAATTAACTTGTGGAAATAATGCATCTCATTAAAGTCTGGGTCTATTTGCACAGTAATAATAAAAACTCAACCAAATGCTGTCTAACTTTTAATTAAGAAAGCAGCATGGCGTATTTTCAAATATCCCATAGTAGTTATCTTGTGATGGGATTACCGTGTAGGACAAATGCACAGGTCAAGCGGACGAGGTGGGTCTCTGGAGTGGTTTCCATCACCGGACAGAGGACGCGGTGTAGGTTAACCTCCGCTCCTATTGGAGGCACTTCTGTGTGGCTCTGCCTTTGAGCACTAATCAAAGAACAGTACAGGGCATAAAAGGACGATCTCACACTCAGTGACAGGACACTGCCATTGCTCCTTGCTGCTGCCTTTCTCTTTTTCTGTTGATGATAGGTGGCAGCTTTAATATTCTGAACGATGTGAGCATTAAACAATGGGTATGTCCTGTATTAAAAAAAAAAAATCCCAAGATTTCGCTATCTTACCCATCTTTGAACAAAAGTAAAACCCTTCACATAAATGTTGCTTGTCTTGTATGATGAAGTTTTGTTTTTGTTTTTTTTGGTTATTCAAGACAAGGTTGTTCGGTGTAATAGCCTTGGCTGTCCTGGAACTCATTCTGTAGACCAGGTTGGCCTTGAACTCATAGAGATCTGCCTGCCTCTGCCTCATGAGTGCTGGTTTAAAGGCATGCATTTCTGTGACAACTTATAAATATGATTAGTGTCTACAGAGTAATTATTTCCATCTGCATATTATAAAGCCTCTAATCATGTTTAAAGTTAGAGTGGAGTCATTATCATATACATCTTGTATTATAGAACCAGCAGAATATTACTTGAATTTCTACCTCTGTGTCCTTTTCTCTTGCTGTGATAAATTTCTCTGACAAAAGCAACTTGAGGGGGAATGGGCTTATTTTAGCTCATAGTTGAAGGTACACTCTGACACGTCAGTGAAGTCAAGCAGTGGGACCTTGAGGTAGCTGGTCACATTGCACCCACAACCAGGGAACATAGAGGGGGATGTATGCTGGCACTCAGATGGCTTTCCCCACCCTCTACAGACAGGGATCTCGGCCCTGGTCTGAGTGCCCCCAACAGTGGGAAGGTCTTGCCACCTTAACATTATCAGAATAGCCCCAACTATTATCAAAATTCCAAGAGACTTGGGTTCCAGGTGATTCTGTCAAGTTGACAATTCATATGAACCATCTCAAAATTCTATTTGAAATAGCCTTTTTAATTTTTAAAATGATTAGATGTTGGTTTATTTGATTGTACCATTTTTTTAAAACTTTTGTTTCTGTTCTATCAGTGTATTCGTGGTTGTGTTTGCACAAATCGTGTGCAGAACAATAAAAAAATATACTGTTTCCATTATATAGTGTGGTAATATTGTGTACCCCAATATATTGTGCACCCTAATAAACTTTTCTGGGGTCAGAGAACAGAACAGCCACCAGATAGACATAGTACACACACCTTTAATCCTAGCCTTTTGGAGGCAGAGATCCATCCAATCTCTGTGAGTTCAAAGCCACACTGGAAACAACCAGGCATGGTGACACACACCTTTAATCCCAGCACTTAAGATCTCCTGTCTTACTTGGGAAAGACACATGCCTTTAATCCAGGATGTGATGGCAGGAAGCAGAAACGTATATGAGTCATGAAAACCAGGAACTAGGGTCATTTAAGTTTTGGGCTTTTAGCATCAGTTCAGCTGAGAACCATTTGAATGAGGACTCAGAGACTTCCGGTTTGAGGAAATAAGAGACTTCCGGTTTGAGGAAATAAGATCAGCTGAGAAGTTGGCAAGGTGAGGTTGAATGTGGCTTGTTCTGTTTCTCTGGTCTTTCAGAATTTACTGGCACTGTCTTTTTTTTTTTTTTTTTTAATAAGACCCTTTAAGATTCATGTTACAGGGGCTGGAGAGATGGCTCAGTGGCTAAGAGCACCAACTGCTCTTCCAGAGGTCCTGAGTTCAATTCCCAGCAACCACATGGTGGCTCACAACCACTTGTAATGAGATCTGGTTGTCTTCTTCTGGCCTGCAGGGACACATGCAGGCAGAATACTGTATACATAATAAATAAAAATAAATCTTAAAAAAAGATTCATGTTACAATATAGGAATGCATGCAGAGTATATTAATCTTTCATAGTAATTCTTGAGCAGCAAGGGTAGTTTCTGGGCTTTTGCTGGTTTGACTGACACAACAAACCTCTGAAGGATGCCAGAGACCCAGTCAAAATCTCAGGGCAAGCACATGGCAGGTGAATGTTCTGGAAACAGCACCCTTAAAACCCACCTTGGTGGTACTGGGTAATAGTTGTGTCTTGAGCTGTATACAGAAGACCAATAAACTACTAAATAAAATCCTCCAGCTTCACAGAGGTGAACAAAAGTTCACGTAGCTGACAGCTGTGTGCCGAGGTATTAAGGACTGACCTGCAAAGCAGATGCACGTGTATGTTGTCTGAATACATTTCATTGTTTTATTGAGAATACTTTACCAGTAGAGACACATGTGCAGTCTGTGTTGACTATGAATTTAGTTGTTTTGCAGAGGAAGTAGATACTATGTGCACATATTTTATGGTCTGCTGATATGACCACCAGCTACTATTCTTGAGATGATGTCTCTAAAACAGAGTGAGGGGATGTGGAGGGAGAGCAAGATAAACTAGCTAAATGGGGTATTTGAAAATTGGGCAGGAATAAATAAGAGATATGCAAAGTGGCAAGAGAGAATCCATTAAGGAGTTGTTTCTATGGTACCAACTTTACTGGCAAATGCAGGCCGTACAACCTGCCAACAGAGTTTCTTCTTTTGCCTGGTTGTTGTGTGTTTATAGCACACAGTTGTATTCAAGCTGTCAACGTCTTAGTAATAGTGGATCCTAGCCTTTGTTCATGGGACAAGTAAAGAAGGTCTTTGGCTGTTTACTACACAATTAAAATAAATACATGCCTGGGCAATATTTAATTTAAAGATAAAACAATTTAATCCATTCAAGTATTCTCATAATTACAATGGTATTAACTTAGACCTCTAAATCAAATACCCCATACTTGACTTATATATGCAGATGCATATAAAATATATGAATGCATATATCTGCATGAATTATATATTTATAATGGTTATTAATTTAAACAGTCACAATCCAGATTGTGCAGAAACATACTGTGCTTATTTTTCTAAAATTCTACTTAACTCACAGGCTTTCATATTTGCTTGATTATAGAAGCCATATTCCAGGCATTTTAAGGCACAGAATCCCATCTAATTAATTTACTTAGTAGTGCTAGGAATTGAGTTCAGCGTCTTACATATGCTAGGTAAGAGCTCTAATACTGGGCCATATCCTTAGCCACATCTAATTTTAAATGTCACCATTTTAGGTTGACTACTTGGTTTAGAATACATCCTCACTATTCTTCCACTTATTTCCTTTGGTTGTAGTTATCTTTTGAAGACTTCTTTAAATTTTTGGTAGGAGGAGTGTGGTGTGACTTACGCCTCTGGCTTCTGATGGCCTTTGATCTTGATTGGCCTCTGCTGAGGACTAACTCATCCCCAGGGCTTCTGAGTGCATCCATTGTATCTTAGCTGCTTCTTCTGTCTGAAGGTCAGTACTTCTGTGTTGGCTGCCAATTGTCAGCTTGTATGAATTTTGTTTCTACCTTCTCTGAGACTGAGGATTCTTGTGGTTTATTAACCTTCCTTCACCATTTACTTCAGGATCTTGGTAATTTCTCAGTACTCCTAGGATTGGAAGGAATGCTTTGTGCTGCCTGAGACATACATCTGGCACTGGCGATTTACTGGATTCTAGTGTCCCTTTAGGGCTTGCTGTCCCCTTGATCAAATCCACAAAAACTAAGCAAGTGACCCTTTGTTAAGGAGTTACAATTTCTGAAGATGACTCTCTTGGTTTCTACTGCCTTACTTTTATCTCCCACTGAGTATTTACCATGGCCAGGGATTTACAGAGAACTTCTTGACATCTAAGCCTCAGAGAAATCTACTCTATCATCATTTTATGTTTGGTCTTTTGGGCTGTAAGAGGGAATTGTCCTTATTCATCTACAGTTTAGTTTATGGTCTTATTCCTATGGGCTTGTGTTCTTGGTATTTAAAGCCAAGATATTGAAATTCATAAAAACTTTCTCTTCACTAATGCAGTTCTAGAAATCAAAAGCCAGGATGTGGGCATCGCTACCTCTCTTGTCTGTTTGCTGAAGCTACTTAAGATCTAAAAGCTCCAAAGTTTGATTTTTTTGTTCTTGCCAGGAATCTTCCCCATACAATGGCAGGAAGCCTCTGCTCTCGAGGAGCAAACACTTGCTTTGAAACTATGTATGTTTCAAATCTCAAATATTATTTCGTATACTTACAGATCATTATATATTTAACTTTGGTGGGTACCAATTATTTTACTGCCTTCAAGACTTTCCTTCATCTGAGAACAAATGCTTTTTCTATGGAAGCAATATGGGCTTATGTTGGGAATATAGTGAGCATCTATTTTCTTGGCATACCCTGTACTCTGGCCCTATTAGACTGATCTCGAGCTTGGTGTCTTATTATTTATGGCTAATTGGAAGTTTTAATGGATTTTGTGAGAAGAGACAATTCAGGAAACTTCTGGAGATATGAGGGTCAGCAGTGCAAACTAAATTTATTATTAGCTAGAATGAAGTTGCTAGACAAAAGCAAGCAAGAAGTGAAAGATTTGTGCTGTGAAGTATCAATGGAAAAGAAAATGAAAAGGGTAATTCTTGTCTATTCTAAAGTCTGCAGCTTTCAGTTGAACATGCACATGTTACCTATACGATCTTCAGCAGTTAACTAAGTCTCAGGATCCACAGTCCTATGAAATGGGACCAACATTGCCAAATCTAGCAGGCTTAAGACACAAAATTGGCAGCCATCATTCTGTTACTTGCCATAGGGTAGACTTAATTTGATTAATCTTCTTTTCTTTAAGTTTTGAGAATTTCATACATGTATAAATGAAATAAAACCAATTCTATCCCCCATTACCCACTTCTACTTCCTCCATACCTTTCCCAATGTACACCCTGTTCCAACTTTGTGTTTCTTTTTAAAGAGTGTTGTTTTTGTTGGATTTATTTGTAATCATATGTGTGTATCTACTGGTAGATTAGTGCACGAGTGCAGGTACCTGAAGACCTGAAGCATCAGAGTCCCCGAGACACAGAGTTAAAAGCAATTTTGAGCTACCCATTATGGGTTCTGATAACTGAACTTACTTACCTCATAGGCTCAGGCCGGCTCCATTTCACAGCTGCTGTTGTCCCTGAATGGTCATAACATGGCACTGGCTTCTCCAAAATGCTAAGGTCTTCACTGCCACTACCTTTACAATTACCCCTTTGGGTGTTCTTCAGGGACTCTAGTCCTGCCACACATTGCCAAATCTCAGCTTGTCTCCATTTCTTTTTCATGTGTTCAGAACCAGTTGTATCTGAGTGACTCTTACATACTACCACAATAGGCTGCAAGCATGAAATGCAGCATCACCTTCACTGGGATCACAGCTTCTATATGCTGACCCAGAGGAAACACTTCTCAGAAGATTTCACCTTGATGATGCTGGTCTCTTCTTAATCACCTTTAATTCCTTGGTTCCAGCTAACCAGCATCAATTGTCCCAGCAAGGCAAAATTTTCACTTCAGTGGTTCTTAATTTAAAATATCGAACAGCCCAGGTAGTCTTGAAGGAACTCTCAGTGTTGTCTCTGAAACCTCACAAGTTAGGCTTTCATCATCTGCCTGTCTCTCAACATTATCTTCTAAGTTCTCATAGCAGTCCACAAATGTCCAAACACTGGATTTTTTCTAGTCCAAATGTCCAAATGTCCAAAGTCCTTTCACAGTCTTCGCCCAAACAAGGTCATGTTTGTCATAGCAACTTCCCATGAACTTGGTACCAATCTCTGTCTTGGTTATGGTTTCTATTGCCATAAAAAAGATCACATTCTGTCACAGAGTAAAGTCAGGGCAGGAACTCAAGACAGGAACCTAGAGGCAGGAACTGGTTGATACAGAACCCATGGAGGAGTGTTGTCTGCTAGCTTGTTCCTCATGGCTTATTTAGCTTGTTTTCTTAAACAACTCAGAACCACTTGTCCAGGGGTACCACCACCCACGGTGAACTTCCTCATCAATCATTACTCAAAAAAAAAAAAAAAAGTTCCTCAATGCCCACAGTGCTGCCAAAAATTTGGTGTGAGCATTTTTTTCAGTCAAGGATCTTTCATCCCAAATGACTATAGCATGTGTCAAAAGTTGACAAAACACTAGGCAGCATAATGATGGAGGGTTTGACGAGTTGTTGGGGTCTGTGGATGCCTTATCTGTCTCAAGAAATGGGCAGAGGGCAGACATTATGTGTTAGGATTCATCTTGACCTGAAATTGTTGTTTTATTTTCCCCATAGATGATTTCAGTAATTCCCCATGTCACTGTGGTTTTAGTGAATAACACTTCCCAGTTACATAAGCAGGAAAGCACAGATGAAATTGACATATTATTTAATTAAGGAAGGGTAAGCTCAGCTAACTTCAGTCCCAATATTTAAATATATCTTAGCTGCACAGCAGCATTATGCATGACAGTGCTCGCACAAAATCAATGACTAATAACTGTGAGTTGCCAACCTAAAGTTTGGTTGTGTAATATTACGGCGGGGGGGTGGGGTGGGGGGAAGGCTGACAAATAGCACGATTCAGTTTTGAACATTGTTTTAAAGAATAATTCTGTTGTGTGTCCTGTTGCTTCTCTTTTATCCTTCGAGTATAACTTTGATTTTGTGAAGAATATGAAAATATGTTTTTTATCCTAATAGTTCTGCAGACATGCTAATGAGTTTAACTTCATCAGCTTTTCACGACAAAGTTGCCTTGAGAAGTTCAATCGATGTGATCTCTTTCAGATGATAAATGGAGAAAACTCAGCCAGTAGAAAATGAAGGCCACCTCTTCAGGTGTTCTCCATCACTCAGGGTTAGTATGGCTCATTATGGATGCTTTGTGTTCTGCTGAACAGACCTTGCAGAAAGGGCCTGAGGATGGTTGCTCTAATGTTTCCTTTCACATGTGAGAGGCAGGGTTTCTTGGTATGAGGACCCTCAGTCTATTTATTGCCCATAAGGTTAAGACCAGTTGCTCTTTAAGAATTTTGGGTTTGATGATTCTGAGTCTGAAAATAATTGCATGTCTATTGTAAGAACTTTGGGTTTGAGGATTCTATTCTTGAAAACAAATGCATGATTGCTGTAGAACATTTTAAAAAATTACAATGATGGAAATCACACCTTTCAGTCCACTGTCTAAAAGAAATCCCTGCTAACACTTTTCATATCTGGTTGCTGTCTCAACTGAGAAATGCTCATACCAAATTAGCCTGTGGGCTAGCCTGTGGAGCATTTTCTTGATTAATGATTGATGTGGGAAGGCCTAACCCATTGTGGGTGGTGGCACCCCTGGGCACATGGTTCTGAGTTGTCTATGAAAGCAGGCTAAGCATGCTATGAGGAGTCCTCCAGTAAGCAACACTCCTCTGTGGTGTTTGCTGGGTTGTTTCTCTTTACTCCTGCAGTGCTGGACACTCAGCAGAAAATAAAGCAGTATTAGAGCTATCGTCCTGATGACCACACATGTCTTTCACACATTCTCAGGAGCTCTAGATGGAGAAGGCTTAGCAAGTGGATTTTTATTGGAAATGGTGATGTGGACTGATTGCATTAGGATTAGGGCTCAGTCATACTTTAAATGAATCCATGTCATAGATGTGAGTCCCTGGTGTGGCTCTTTTTGCATTTTGCCATGATACTCTGAATATGATAAAAGTCATGCCTCTGCATTTCTACCACTGATTTTTAAATATTCTTACAGTTTCTTTGAGCCCTCTTCATTAGGAAAGATAGTTACCAAGGGAAATAACAGAAATGGAGAGACTTTAGGGCTAAAAAAAATTGGACTTAGAATTTAAAAATATGATAGAAACTCATTTATATCTTTTGTTTGTTTATTAGTTCACAACCCCCTGTGTTGCATGTGAACCAAGCAGTTTGTTTGCATCTGGGATTTTCACAAAGAAATATGTAGAGATGTTAATTTATTACCAATGGCTGAGGATTTCCCTGGCAGCCTACAATAGCTATGTTCTAGCTACGCTAGGTATACAACAAAGAATATGATTTGTGGTGATATTTTGTTTGTACTTTAACAAATAAATCTTGTCTGGAGATCAGAGTGCAGAGCTAAGTTACTAGTTAGCCATAGAGGCCAGGCAGTGATGCCACACACCTTTAATCCTAGCACTAGGGAGGCAGAGGCAGAGGGAGCTCTGTAAGTTCAAGGCCACCCTGGACTACACAAGATTGATCCAATCTAAAAGAGAAACAGAGCCAGGCAGTGGTGGCACACACCTCTGATCCCAACACTTGGGATCTCATGCCTTTAATCCCAGCACTAGGGAGGTGGAGATAGGAAATGATATGGCTGGGCAGAGAGAGGAATATAAGGCCAGAGGAGACAGGAGCTTGTGCTCTTTCAGGCTGAGGATTCAGTTGAGGTAAGAACTCTAGTGACTGTCTTCTCTGTTTCTCTGATCTTCCAGCATTTATCCTGATGTCTGACTTTGGATTTTTATTGTAAGACCAAACAGGATTTGTGCTACAATGATTCCAAGCCTCTATCCTCTTGATGTGTTTCTAATGTTGGTAGAGAAAAGAACAGACACTAAAGGAGAATTGCCTGAGATAAAAGCAGTAGATTCATCAGAACCTTAACGTGAACAGGATGTGAGGCAACAGAGAAGCAGGGGAGAAGGAGAGGATCAGTGGTACTTCCCCCTCCTAGGGGAGGGTCTTAGTTTCATTTCCTGTTGTTGTGATGAAATACCAAGACAAAAAAACAACTTAGAGGAGAACCAGTTTACATGACTCTCAGTTTCAGGTTGCAGTACAGCATGGCGGGGAAGTCAAGGTTACAGGAAATTAAACAGCTGGTCACATCCATAGTCATGAGGAGAGGACAGGAATTAAAGTCTCCATCCTAGTTCTTCAATCACTTTCCCAACTCTTACGCAGTCCAAGATACCTTGCCTAGAGAATGATGCCCCCCCACAGTGAGTAGGTCTTACCATCTCAATTAGAGAAATTATGACTGTTGTAGTTTAAAAATGGTGGGAAGGAGTCACACCACACAACAGGGCTCATGTAGGAGGTTTATTAAGAGGCGGGATAAGAAGGGGCAGAAAAGGGGGCAGATACCAGTCCCTGGGGATGGGAGTGAAGGAAGAGAAAGAGAGAGAGAGAGACGGAAAGTGTACAAGGCCTGCCTTTCATAAGGAAATGTAGCCAATGCACACAAAAGGTGCTCTTAGTGGCTGCAGCTGAGCTCTACCCTGTCAGGACCCTAAGGGCAGGCCAGTGCAGATGCCTAAATGCTAACAATGACACCCCCAACCCAGACTCATCCACAGGCCAACCTATTATAGACTACCTTCCTTGGTGATTATAGACTGTGTCAAGGTGACAATCAAAACTGATCATCACAGAGGTCCTAGTTATTAGGAGGAAAAGTGTGGCTGGATCCCAATGGCTCCCTTGGGGGAGATGGTGAGAAGGCGTGGCATCAATAGCACATACACTGGGAGTCAGTTGAAGGCAAACAACAAACTCCTTTATTTATTAAGGGGAAGGCCTTATATACCCTCCTCCTAGCACCTAAGCTATGCCACAATCTGGTGGCATTGCGTGCTTGTTCCTTCATTGGCTGGGAATGATCAGTAACTCTGATAGCACCTGTTGCTAGGCTCCCAGATAGACTTCAGGTTGGCTCTTAAGGAAGTGCATTATGTACATGCCTTGACAACTGGATTGAGCCAATTTCGTCAGTCCTGTGGGCCTGTCCTACTACAGAAAAGGATGTTTGAAGATTCCTATTACTAAAATCTAGTGTTCTCCTTGGATGTTGCTTTGGATAAAATTTGACATCAACCATGTGAGAGGGTGAAGTGTGGTAACAAACTGTAAATCAATTCGTTAAATCCAGTTTGTGGTCATGTTCTTTCTGCCTCCATATGTATGTATACACCCCTAACATACATTTTATTAAGAAATATAAAATTCTTGATTTTTCTCAGAAATTAAAATTCTGCCATACTGGTGAGGAACACATAGCTACAGAGAAACAAATGCCTAGGACTAAGGACCATTTCCTTTTGTGGTCAGTATATTTATTTCCTTTCTTTCCTCACTCCTGCTTTACTGCACTGAGGCAGGCAGTCTGTTGGGATGACACCCTCGTTCTAGTGAATCCTAGAGGACAAAGAAAATTGTAGGTGGAGTTTTTCATTGGGATTGCCAGCTCCCCAATAAATGCACAGAGACTTAATATTAATTACAAATTCTCAGCTGATAGCTTAGGCTTAATACTAGCTATTAGTTACAACTTAACCCATATTTCTCATTTAGGCTCTACCACATGGCAGTACCTTTTTGCAACATGGGCATGTTCATCTTGTTTCTCTCTGTATCTCCTGGTAACTCTGTCCTTCTTCTTCCCCTCAATCTCTTTTTGTCTGCAAGTCCTGCCTAAACTCTACCTGCCCATCTATTGGCCAGTCTGGTCTTTATTAACCAATGAGAGTAATACATATTCACAGTGTACAAAAAGATTATTCCATAGCAGAATATAGTACCTGAACCAGTTGATTTAATTTTCTAGAATTAACATTTTGGATTTGGATTTTGGCCTGATGTTATAGGCTCTGCAATACAAGGTGGTTATAGTATAGAACTCACTTCCAAGTTTATTCTAGGAATATTTTGATCATTAATTCGGGCATCTTATAAGCAGAGTGGTTAAAAGGATGAACTGTAGAGCCAGACTGCCTGGGCTTTATCCTGCTCTTGAGTCTCCTCCATGAGACCTGAGGCTTGGCCCTGCTGATTCAATGCCCTCTTCTCTGAAGTGGATGTCACAAATGTTCTTGTTTAGGATTTTTGTTAAGGTATAATATATTAATTTATGTAAAGTATGTTAGTTAATGTTCAGCAGAGACTCATGGTTAGCAAGTGATACTTCTTCCAACCATTACCTCCTTCTGTCTCAGACACAGGATTATTTGCACTTGTTTTTACATTTTATATTTTATGGAGAATAAACCTTGTACTGTGTCATATTTGAACCCTCTTGTTGGCTGCTAGAAAGTGTTGTGTCAAATACAATGCAGTTAATTTGTAAATAAAATACGTATCTGTCTTGCTCCCATCTTATAGTCTTCACCTCCTTGTATAACCACTCAATTAATCTTATTTTGCTGTTGCATTCGCATCATTGCAGTTCATTTTAATCACATTTTGAAACAACATAAGCTCTAAAAGTAACCTTAAAATAATTGTGTGAGCTCTAGTAAGGAGGTAAATGTGTCCAGTAAGCAAGCCTCATCATTTTTTGACATGGATTTCACGTGATATGGACATTCTGAGCTTGCATTTATTTTCAGCTCTGTCTTTAACTTTAAGGATACACTGATCCAGTCATCTTTCTTAGAAACATTCTAGCAGGTTCCTCAGGTTACATTATTTCCCAGATGTTTTCAAATGTATTGCATTGTTGCAAAATGATTTTTAGCTTGTCTTTAAACTTCACATCAGAGTTTTCCATCTCCACCTGGCCTTTATTAGATCACTAATGGCAATTATTTGTATGTTTAAATTTACTTTGTATTATACATACTTGTATAAAGCAGGCTGTTTCATGGACATAAATAAATTCTATTGGGATATGGTCAGCCGTTATAGTTTACTTCTCAAGAAACTTCACTGAATGCTTGGGCAATTTTCCTTTAATCATTTGATACAATGAATATGAGGAGTTTTTATGATTGCCCAGTCTGGAGATTAATAGATTCAGCAGGCCTTTAGTTCAATCCTCTTCATTGGGCAGTAAGTACATGAGACAACACTAAACCTGAGAACTGTGAGTAGAAAAGACTAAATCCATGATTGTCCAATTAAAGCAAGCTGTATTTTGGGGTGCACCCAGGACTGGCCGGGAAGCTTTCTCACCCTAAATCAGGATTTGAGAGAGTAGCCCCTGCTGACTTCTTGAAGTCCCTTTTCTAGGAGAGGTAAGGAGGTTCACAGGGAAGAGAGAGTTGGTGGGTATACATTGGTAGAAAGACACATGGAAGGGACAGAAAAGGACATTTACAACATCATGTGAACGGGGTTGCAAGCAGTTTACATCAGATCAAGAAACTAGGAACTTATTCTTAATGCAGATAGAAACCGTAACATGCAAGGACTTAACAAAAGACAAATGAGAACTTATTTTTAACCGTCTTAACTGCAAAGAGAACCTTAACCTACAGGGTATATTTTTCCTGTTTTGGTTTCCCATTAAACTTGCAAGGTACATTGTTCCTGTTTTGGTCTCACAACAACTGCCAGGATCTTAGCAGTCATTTTAAAGCAAGAAAACAAAAAATACACTTTGGACATTTAATATGAGCAAGTTGGTTACCAAAAAGAACACCTAAGCACACCACCAATGCTATTAGACTACTGTGATGGGGAGAATGCAAGGACCTTATACTATTAGTAATACTTCTTCATCCTTCTGGCCAGTGCCTCCTGAAGGCTAGACTGGGACACAAGCTGGCAAAGGATTCTGGGAACTGTAGTTTTCAGATATGTATCCTTCCAATACAAGGGAGACTACAGACTGTCCTTTTCTGAATGTATTTCTATGTGTTGCTGTTCTTTTCACTGTGGCACTTTGTTCCTGTATTCCTTTTATGTGATGCTATGCACTCTAGTTTTAAATTAGTTTGAATTTTGTATAAATATTAAAATTTGAAGTCTCAGCAATATCAGAAATGCTTCTATGAGCACTTGTGGAAATCTAATTATAGATATTTTAGGCTACTTTATTGGCATTTATATAGATTCATTAATCTTGAATTTAATTTTTTAATTGGGGAAATACTTAATACTTGAGTCTGTTTTTTATCTACTGGAGCTACTGGAATCTCATATTTCCTTATAAGGGTGGAGAAATTGAATTCTTGTATCTTAACATTTTTTTCTCAGTTTTATTAAACCTTAAATTTTATTTTGGTTTTCAGATTTTAATAAACATGCATTTATTTTTAACTGGTTAACAGTGCTTGGCTTCTTTATAAAAATCTGTGGTTGGTTGGTCAACTTTTGTCTTGATTGCCAAAACATTAAGAAAAATTTAGAATTATTAAAATTCCCCATAAAATACATTCAGAGTGAGCAAGGCATTCAAGGAGCAGATACAAAAGTTCTCTGAACTGCAGAAGTGTTACTTAGCTGGTGAGTCAACAGAATCTGAATAGAAGTCTCCATTTCTCTCTCTGTAGTCCTTTGTCCCCAGCAGGCTTCCTTGTCATTTTGGCAATGGTTGACAGGACTCAGTTGAGCCTTGACATGTACTGTTTCTCCGGTAAGTGTTTCTGACATAAGTGGTATAGTCCTGGAGGCTTTTGACAAGTTTGTCAACCTAATGAATGGGCAACTCAGCCTTAAAACCACAGTAAAGAACTTGTAAGTTGTTCGAGGAGGGGATAGGAATCTGGGTAACCAGATAATGGTTCTGAGCTGTTCTGCTTGTCTGCTTGTTGATGATACTTCCACAGACAAAAATACATTTTTAAAGATTTAAAAAAATCCAGCTTTAGAAGCATATTGTTGCATATGCCTTATAGCTAAGTATGATTTTAAAAGCTGCTATCTGACTTCTCAATTGCTTCTCATTTTCTCTCTCTCTCTCTCTCTCTCTCTCTCTCTCTCTCTCTCTCTCTCTCTTTCTTTCTTTCTTTCTTTCGTGAGTTACAGTTACAAGGTTCAACCCATTAGGTCTGTGAGCCTCTTTGGACCACTCTGAAAGATTTATGTTCCTGTGAGGAATGTATTCCAGTACATGGAACAGTAATTATTAAGTAAGTTTGATGAAGTGAGGATTAATCAGAATAATTACAATTGCCTGGGATTTCGTGTTTCAGGGGCAGTGTTCTGTGTAAAAATTTGTGTAGTTCTGAGAATAATCATAATTAAGAATACTAAAATTTTATTTTGATAAAATATTTGCATATCTGCAAATTATTCAACAAAATAAAATTATATATTCTACCTCTATTATTCTACCTTAAAGACATATTATTTGGGTTGGCAGATTAGATCTACTCAAGCATCTAAATTGGACTAGATTTCAATATTAATGTCCATTTTTGTTGGGATTTGGAAACTCTATTATTCTAATTTTATACACAGATTAGCATATTTCCAAACTCAAATCATCCTAAGATGTTTACATTCTTGTTATTATTTTTGTTCATTGTTTATGACTGAGGCTGAGGGGCACCTTAAAAACAATTACATCCATTGGTTTCATTTGGCTCCTAGCAGTGGGTCATGGGGTGATGTGTGAACAGACGTGGTGAGGTGATGAAGAGGATGGATTGATAATTCCACTAAACATGTTCATCTCTATGCATCCTCTCAAATGAAGAAATTTCAACTTAACATTATACATTGAGAGTTCTTGATATGGACTGATTCTGTAGCTAATCAGCCCCCTACCTCTCAGATGAGAAAATTTGGCTCTAGAGAAATTAAGTGGTGATCACTCAAGACCACAAATTTATTTCATGCCCAAATTTAGAAAACAGATCTCTTAGTTCCTCATGTAGTAACAGTTCAGCAAGAATTTCTGACAGGATTTCTAATAGCCAATATATAGAACAAAACTCTCATCCTTCCAAAGAATATATCATTTGATGAAATAGTAGCTGAAGAATAGATGTGTATGTAAAATACAAGTCCCCGAACAAATGAAGACTGCTCATGCCTTATTAAATGACACAGGAGAGGGGTGGAGCCTTTCCCTTTCCTTAAGATTTTTTTATTGAACATATTAAGTGAGACATTCTAGAAGGTTTCTAAGAAGTTTTTTTCTATATATAATTCCTCCTCTATACTCACATTTCCATGAGAACAGTCTAATCTAATGAAACATTCTAACTGAGTACACACCAGTTGGTTGTCAGACTTCAGAGCTGTTGCTGCTGTGGACTTTTGTTTTAATTGGAATGATTTTAGTCACAGGCTCTTGTTCTAGGCCTCAGAATTACACTTGTTCTGGTTGGAGTTAACAGTTCCTGAAAAGAACCCCCCCGCCAAATATTTAATAGTTCCACACACAACTATGTCCTTGAAGTGTGTGATGCTATCAATGACGCAGGATTTCTTTGAGTCTTTGGTGTGTTCCCCGCCTGTCATATTGTCATACGTTTGTGAGATGCTGCTGTAGGTTTTGTTCCATGGACGTCCATAGCTGGGAGGAACAGGGAGGAAGAAGTTAGTTGTTTTTCATTTGGTTTTGTTCTTCTCAGTTTGCCAAAGGGTTGGTTCATCTGCCAAGAATTTATATTTTCATATTACATTCTTTACCAAACTGACAAAATACCATGTATTTTTAGTTTGTGTTAAGCAGAGTTCATTAGATATGGTCTGCTTGTGTGTGTGTGTGTGTGTGTGTGTGTGTGTGTGTGTGTGTGTGTGTGATTCAAAATCTTGCCAGTCCTTCCAGACAGATGTTCCCAGTGTGATGTGAGAGCAGTTCATTCATTCAGTTTATGTTGTGGGATATGGCTTAGAAAACTGTTAAAATTCTTCTAAACAAATGACCTCTTTCTTGGAGGCTGGAGAAATAGTTCAGCAGGTAAGAGTACTAGCTGTTCTTGCAGAGGACTGAGATTCAGTTCCTACTACCTTTAACATCACAACCATCTTTAACTCCAGTTCCAAGGGATCTGACATCCTCTTATGGCCTCTTTGAGTACCAGGCACATACATAGTACATAGATATACATGTAAACAAAATACCCATAAATAAACACAAAATAAAATAAACCAACCAAACAAAAAATACAGCCCTATCTTTTAAAGCTCAACCAGGAATGGGAAGCTAGACTCTTTCCCTAGACTTCAGCTCTTGCTTATCCTCCCTAATTGAGTCCAGTCCATTACTATTTATCGAAGAAACTTCTTCTTAATTGTGCGTCCTCTTTCTATGCCACAAGTGTAGGCAGAGTTTTCTGTTTAGACCACAAATCAGCTCTGTCCCACCAGCCACTTCCCAAATAACCACACAGAGACTTTGTGTTAATTATAAATGATTGGCTGATAGCTTAAGCTTGTTATTAGTTGGTTTTACAACTTAAATCAACCCATTTCTTATCTACCTTTTGCCATGTGATGGTACTTTCTTTCGGTAAGGCATGTTTATTTGCTACTTCCTTTGCATCTTGCTTGCTACACTCTAGACTCTGACCCTCTTCTCCCTAGCATTCTCTCTGCCCCCCAAATCCTGCATAGCTACTGGCTGTTTAGCTTGTTCACTAAACTCATCACAGTGATGTGTTTTCACAGTGTAAAGGAATATTCCACATCCCAGTCTTTTGGTGACTACTCTAAAACCTTGTTTATTCCCCCAATTCCAATGTGTCCTCCTCTCTGGAGTCAGGGTGATCAGTTCAAAATGTATATATTGTTACTACCCTGCTAAGGGAAATAGTAGTTGTTCACTACACTTGGGTAAAAGTGAACATTGTTCCTTGCTATTCATTACCTGGACTGGCTGCTCCTATCTCAGGGGCTCCACTGCAATACACTTATCTATTTTCTTAAGTTCTATCTCTGTGGTATTTTTAGTTCCTAGATGGTCTCAGCTTCTTCCCATAGTGGGTCATTTGTATACTGATCTCTTTGCCTCACATTTCTGCCATGCTTTCTGTCTCCCTCTGAACATCAAATTTCAGCTGTAATGTGAGTTTTTTCTGGAAAAACTCCAATTTTTCCTCCAAAAACTCCATTTCCAACTCTGAAAGACTCCACTCTGAGCACAGAGCACATCTTCTGTGCCTCATTTATATCACTCTGTAATTGCAGTCACATCTCTATTTATGTGTGAGTCACCATCTCTTTACAATTCATAGGAACTTGGGTATTTATTGCTACTATTTGTGCTTCCGATGCTTAACACAACTCTGGGCACCTAGATAAAAAACTAGTGTATGTGTTGGTTATATGAATAAATAAATGAATAAATGGTATTTATTATGTCATTCTGCATCATTCAAGTATTTCAGTCTTCATGCTTATATAGTTGATGTGGTTCTGGGTGGCACTTCAAAATACATGATTTTGAAATCTCGTTATTGGAATAGTAAGTGGCTAGAATTTTGCTTTCATGAAAAATTTCCTGGAAATCTTTTGTATTGCTTTTGTATGCTACACATACCGGTTTTAAGTCAAATACCTGTAGTCACGATGAGTTTCTTTATCAAAATGTTGAGAACTATAAATGCATGATTTTTCAATTGGGAAGTGCTGGGGATGCTATGAATGTGTTGCTCTGATTGACTGATAAATAAAATGCTGATTGGCCAGTAGCCAGGCAGGAAGTATAGGCAGGACAAGCAGAAAAGAGAATTCTGGGAACAGGAAGGTTGAGTCAGGAGTCACCAGCCAGACAGAGAGGAATCAAGATGTAAGGTACCAGTAAGCCACAAGCCACGTGGCAACTTATAGATTAATAGAAATGGGTTAATTTAAGATGTAAGAGCTAGTCACTAGTTGGCCCGAGCTAATGGCCAAGCAATTTTAATTAATATGAGCTTCTGGGTGATTATTTTATAAGTGGGCTGCAGAACTGCGGGGGCCTGAGAGGGACTGGAGAAAACTTCAGCTATGGGGAAGTGAAAGGACTATTTTTGAGCCAACGAATCAATGAAAAATCTCAGACTTTCTGTTTATGGATTTGCATTTACAAAGACACAAATGTCCTTAGGAGCCAGCTCTGCTGGAGTGTTCACACTATACAATCATATGGTTACAAGGCTCAAGTTATTTCCCTGACATTATTTTTCAACTTTTTTATTTCTATGAAACAATAATACAACCCTTTATCTGTGCATTTGCTACTCAACATAATGAAAACATTAATGAGTGTGTCATTTATTTATTTATCAATAAATAGTTGTTTCACACTTCCTGTTTACCAGCCATAAATTTACAATCTTTCTTGTCAGAAATTCATCTTTGAAAATAATGTGGCAAAAACTTAAGAGACAGCTTGGTTGATACAATTACATTGTTAGAAATAAAAAGAAGGAGCACAAAGAACATATACTAAAGGCCCTTGACTTCATTTCCATTAAGTCAAAGAAGAGGAGAATTGAGGACATATTTCCCTCAAAGAAACAACTGAGCTGAATTCTCAGTTCTAAGAAGTGCCTTCAACAAGTAGTTATCACTTAGAATGGTAATTGTCTCATTGTATTAAGGAGTGTTGTTTTCATTCCTATTCACCATTTCCACAAACCCCACTTACCATTGTGGAGCTTTTTTGAGAATGGGGAATGATATTTTATGTTTTCCACCATCTAATATATCCTTGAATATAGTAGTTATACATGATCTCAGTTTTATTATGATTTTCTCACTAATATCAACTAATATGATAGAAGCATTTCAAGGATGTTTATGGATGCAGAAAAAGACATCTGGATCAGTTTCCACTATGAGTAGTAGTTTATTTAGCTTGAAGATTCTTTGTGACTCTGCCTGTGAGTGTTTATAGGTAACACACTTTTTGAGAAAAACTTAGTTCACATTACATTTTTTTAATAAAATTTTGTTCTTTTTTTTGGAGTCTTTACCAAAAGCATTGTGAGTGTTTGTTACTGTGCATATAGCTCCTGGGTAGAGATACATTTTTCTCTGGTCCTAAAGTTTGGGCCTTTGTATGATTGAAAATACCCAAGGGGCCAGAATTTCTGAAATAACATTTACCTACTTCTGTCTTTAGCAATGATACAAGCTGAACACATGGCAAATGCTTTCAGTAGTTAAGAAGCTTGATGATCTCCCCTTCTCCTGCCCCATGTCCTCTCCTGCATTTCATACTTCTTTTATGCTCACAACAGTTCTCTGGACATCTCAAAAATAGACGTGCCATATTTTAAGGTAGCAGAGTGAGCAATTTCTAATTTTTGTGACCTGAAGACACACCAGATACCTTGCTTTAACATCTTCTGAATTAGTGAATGGATTTAATTGATCGTAGTGAAAGACAAGCGAAACTCTCCCCAAGCTCGCACTAGAGAAGGAAAAAGGACTGACCTGGTTAAGTATCCTCTGTCACTTACTGTCTAGTCATGTTACTGCATCTGACATTTACTAGCAGAGTGTTCGTTCATTTTTGGTCTAGTTACTGACTGGCCACATCTTTGCTTTTCCTGCTTCTTTGCTTCCCTTTCTGATAGATTATTTTCCATTAAACTTTTGTTCTCCACGCACATAAGCTACTTTAGGAAATTAACCATTATCTAGTCACTCAAACTTTCTCCCCAGTTTGTATTGCCAAAACCCTATATTATTTTTTGAAGGACTTCTTTTTTTTTTCAACTAGGTGATATTGAACTATTTTAATATCCTTAGTGCAGTTTTTTCATGCTGGGCAAGGAGTGATAGTTCCTCTCATCATGGAGTGTTTCTTTTGTTCTAATCATGCTGGCTTTGTGGTGAGCTGCTTATTTTTTCTTTGAGAACATTGCTTACCTTAAACACTTGGGCCAAATGTCCATTTAAAAGTAGACATATATGTGTTAGAAAAGAAATATACACAAACCTCTTCTTAGTGGTGTTCCTTTTCTGGCAGCTTTAACCATTTGGAATTGCAGTTAAAAAAAAAAAAGCAGAAAGGGGCCTTTGAGTTGTAGAAGCTTCTTAAAACACATGTCCCAGAAAAATTCTGCATGTGGGGGTTTGGTGGCTGACTTCCTAATTAAACCCTCAGGATTTCATTTAGGACCCTTATCCTTATTTATGAGTAAGCTGGTTTTTCTCATTTGTTGGCCTTGAACAGCCTAGAAATAGCAGGGAAGAAGCCAGAGGTGAAACAAAGGTCCCATATATTTGAAATGAAGACAATGTAAAGAATGAACACATTAAACACTGTGTGATTTCATGACTGTTCTGCTTATGAGAGACAACAGCATTTTGGTGATCTTATGTGTACATGTTTTTTTGGGGGGGGCAGTTATGAGAAATGCTTTCAGATTCTGAGATTCTTTTTAAAATATATGGAAAAGGGAAGATAGAAATGTGGGTTATGCAGATAATTCTTTTTATTAAGAACACTTTATAATCAGAAAATATAATATATTACCATCTCTTGAAGACATGCAGATTAGTTATTAATTACACATAAAGTGCACTGCGTACTTACCAGCTCATTATCTTTCTTAATTCAGTTCTAGAATTGTATTAAATTAATCCTCATGTAGGGTGCTGGGGAAAGTGGTAGAAACTGAATTATTGACTTATAGACACTTATATTTGTTTGCCTTAAATCCTCATAATAGACATAATATAAACATTTTTTAAAGGCTCACTGCATTTCATGCCTAATGGGATCTTGAACAATGAGAAAACTGGAATTCAGCTATTTGCATGACTTTTGACCACTTTTTAAGTGGCTTTCACTCAAGGGGAGTATTTAGGACCTAATTTTTGAGGCACTTGGGAACCACAAGCGCTATCAATAGCAAGATGGTGAGGGACACCCACAATGGCACTGGTGGTAAATGTGATCTGAGGTCCATTCCTTCGTCTCTGTTTTGAAGTTCCATGTGCTGCAGACTCTGCCAGCCAACCATGTGCTAGAGACAGCTCATGGACCAAAACTCATGTGGTTCAAGAGAGCAAAGGCTCTTACATGTTCCCATTAATACGACATTGTGATTAGTGGCACAGGCAGAACCCAGTTGAAATTTGTTCCAGTGAAAACACACTGCACTCCAGCTCTTTCCAACATAGACCTTCCAAGAACACAGTGTCCATTGTGCCTCTCCTGCTTCCATAGCTCCAGGATACCCTGTCAAGCTTTTATTGGGACTTCATTTAGATGCTCCATTGATGAATAAACCTCTAGGGTTTTGAGGGCTTTTTGACATCAGTTTACAGAGGAGGAGGTTAGAAGGAGCTTGGAGGATACAGAGGCAGAGCTTAAGTACAAAACTCTAAAAATATAAACCTTCCTCTTTTGGGTGGCAATAATTAGGTCAGTGCTTTGCCTCACGGTGCTTTTTCATTTAGGCATTTGCAGAGAAAAACAAATAGAATAATATATCTTTTCTTTGTTGGTTTTCCTTTTAAAACAAGAATAACTTTGCGATGTTATTTTTGATTTTAGTTTAATATACCTCTCCCAACCTTCTGTTCTTTCCTCCCCAAGCAGGAAAACCATGCTTAGGCCATGTATTTACTGTAATAGTGATGGCAAATGATTTAGAATGTATTCCCTCTGTTCATGTCTTTGAAAAGGATGAGATTCAAGAAACAATTGGGTGTATGAGACAATGTTTATGATCATTAACAGTGATAGGTTAAAATGTGTGTCCTCTGCGGTAGACTGTGTTTTGAGTTGCCAAGTTTTGAACCATCACAAATCGATGAGCTAACCAGTCATCCTATACACCTGGGCAGCATGCTGTTTTCCTGGCCTCAGCCCTAGACTCAGTTTGGCAGAGAACAAGCCAAGTGGGGGACCACTCTCAGCTCTGGGTAGTGTTTAAATGTTGCCAGTGTGTGTAGAAAAATCTATTTCCTGGAGAGTCCCCAAACTTAAAAAGAATTTTTTTTTTTATTTCCCCCTTTACCACTGAATTGAGTTCAAAGAAGTTGTCAATGTCTGTTTGATAACAGCAGTGTGGTCTTGTTGGGCATGGCTGCATTTTAATCACTTCATGGATATTAAGGGCTTTCCTTTCAGTTTACTCCTGCCTGTCTTCCTTCCAAAATTCCCCTTAATCTGGCTCTCCATAGGAGGGACTTGCCTCCAGGGGACAAGCAGAAGCAGAAGATAACAGGAAAGCCCACTTTATGCCAAGATGTCTGGAAACATGAAAGGTCAAACCCTACATTTTAGTAAAAATAAATCTCTTTCCATGGAGTCAAGGAAAAACTGCAATCATAAAAAAAAACATCACTTTTATTTTCTTCTTTTCTTTCTCTCTAGAAAAAATATGACAGTATATTCTAACTGTGGCTGATTAACTGCTAACATAGCTTGGTTAAAAACCTTACCAACCCAATTTCAAACACCTTTAGAGGGATAACTGATAAGGTGTCTAGCCTTGCAATAAACACAATACTATTGGAGTCCTTTTGAAGTATGCATTTATATTACTATCATCATTATTATTTTCCTCCCTTTCTTCATTTTGCATAAATTGAAATTCCCTCAAAACTTCAGTGGCATGTTATTAAAGTATCTGTATACCAAAAAAAAAAATTGCAAATGATTTTATTCTGGAGGGAGATGCTGCCAGGGGTCTTTGAAGCCAGGGCTTTTGTTGTGAATCTGAGAGCCATTGTTACATAACAGATTCATACCCTAGGCAGAATTGCTATGGAATAGTGTGCATAAAACACTGTGAGTGTCAGCCTCGGATGCCTCAGGAAGAAGTAGGGCCATCGATGTCCATCAAAAAGGAAAATATATAGGTCTCAGCAGCCACTGCTTTTCTACATAACTGGAGAGCTAGAGCAAACTGTGTGCACTTTAACCCTCTGTGTGCTCATGGTCAGGAAAAGTCTCCAGCAAATCCCAAGTTTGAAGTATACATCCCATGCGTCTGACAGGACCATTTCGAGCAACACTTGAAAATGTTTTGCTCTTCTGTGTGTGTGCGCGCGTGTGCATGTGCGTGTGCGTGTGCATGTGCGTGTGTGTGTGTGTGTGTGTCTGCGTGTGTTCGTGTGTTCACTATCTATCTTGTTAACTACAAGTGCTTGGAGAAAGAACTTTCAGTGTCAAAGGTGTTCAGTTACTTTTATCTGGCCAGATTGCCATATCCTTCTATGACCCTGGGGCTTGGAGTGTGGAGTGAAGAGGAGACAGGACATCTTAGGGCATTATTATCTGTGTTTCTTTTCAGAACAATATTAAATTAGGCTTTCAGTATCTTTATGTCTTTGGAGAGATTGCACATACTCTCATCAGATAACACGAGTGAAGGAAATTCTAGCCACTGTTGTCTGAACTTTGAGATTTCCATCTAGATGTGCGCTGCCTAGTTCTTATAGTCGGTTTTGACATGTTCAGCAGGAGTGTTTGAAAAAAATTGATATTACATAATGGCAGAAGTCCCAAGTCAGTAACAAGCCTGCTTGGGAGGGACTTGTTCTTTAGACTTAGTGCTTAACTTGGTCTGTAAGTCAGAAACAAAAACAGGGATCCCTGCTTAATTCTAAGGTGTTATAAAAGAGGAAAATTAATGGAAAATAAAAAGACAAGAACATATATGCACAATTTAATTTTAGACAAACAAATGTGTGTAATGTTTTCATGAATTTCTTTCTATCTAAATTACATCCCCAGTAATATGTGTTTTATAACCTTTTCAGCATTTTAAATTGATGTTGAATAAATGTATGGAGTATTGAGTGTTTAACACTAAAGAAGTCTCTAGCTGTGTCCTTTTCCTATGAAGCACTAATTACATTTAAAGTTGAATCTTTCACTAGATTCTTTACTTTTGCCTTACTGTACAGTAGTGGACTACATTTAAGGGCTAACTAGATGGAGAATCATTACTCAGGAAATTAACCAAAGTTTAAATAATTCCTGTGCCCTAAGCAGTTGTCTCTTAGAAGAAGTCAGTTTCACTTGGGGATCATGTGACTTTAGTGAAAAAAAAATATGTACATCTATGTTACTGTCCATCCCAATTTTCCAAACTCCTTACACTTTCTTCTTTACTGTTTAAAACCATGCGTTTCACTCAGAAGTCAAATAAGTTTAGCAAAGAGGGGTTGATCACTTTCTTCTTCATGATGGAGTTACACAAACAAGATCATGGTGGTGACTTATTTGTAGATAGCTATGCTCATAATGGGTTCATTTATGCCTGAAAAATATAATATTTTAATTTGAATCCTGTGCTAACCCTGGTCACAGGAAGCAAATCACCAGCACATAAATGAATGGAAATGATTCTTTTCTTAAGGAGAAGAAAGGGAGTGCTTTAGAATAATTAATTCAAACTGGGTTTGTTCCACAGGGATAAATCTTGATTCTATTTTGTTATATTAAATTCTATTCTAATATTTAATTAATTGACAGTCTATTAAATGTTTATTCTTTTTCAGAAATGTAGGAATCTGCTTATTTGATATCAGAAAAAAGTTATTATATAATATTCAAGAAGGTACTAAGAAATCCTTCAAGAACACTAACTTGTAGTTCTTTCAGTTTTTGTTTATCATGTTTTCAGTTTTCCTAGACACTTGACTGAGAAAGAATTCTCACCATGACTGAGTTGAAATTCTGTAAAATTGTGGAGTACTGGATATATAATTTGATTGTTTTAATGTGTTGCATTAATCTGTAAGAGGGTAAGTAAGAAATGATAGCAAAAGAACAATTGGGGATGCCAAAACGAGAAGTGATTGTGGGAAGTCTTATTTCCATAGAGGTTGGGTACAGCCACCATCTGCTTCCTGTCCTGTGCTTTTCAGGAACATGTCTGGTTTTATTATCTGACTGAGGTGGCCTTGACAGAACCATCCCAAATATTAATTACTGTTTGAAAAAAAAGTCACTACCATTTTTTCTCTCCTTTATTTCCATCTTAAGACTATTTCCCTTAATTGTCTGACTGGGGTGGTTTTGGCTTCTGATTTCTCTTATAGGGTAAATTATTTTTTAAATCTGCATGTTATCTGTTTAATCATATTTATTCTGAAGAGGATAGAAAATCTACTTAGCTGTCCACTTTATTAAGTTTTTGCTATAATTTATGTCACTCTAATAGAATCAGTACAGATTAAATTAAATTGGGAAAACAAGTTGGAGTCTGTGGCTTCCAGAGTCTCCTTGGCAAAGTTTGAAATCATTGCATCTTCTAATGTGGGGAGGGGGTGTGTGTCAGAATAACATCATAAAACTTTCTTAAGGAAAACAAATGCTCAGCAACATTTATTTCTATTCATTTCACCTGCAGAATTTTGAAAGATCACTGGGTTCTCTGACTAGTGATTTTGATTGCTCTCTTATTTCATAGAATAATTTCCATAATCATTCAAAAGTTTTAAGCAGGAGACTTGTTCCAAAAACCTTGACATCAATTGCATGAGGGGAGGAATTAGAATATTTTGTTTTTCATTATTTGTTCCCTGGGCAGAAATAAAGCAGAGTTTGTAGTGGTTATCAATACAATAAATCGATATATACAACTAATTTGACCATTCAGGCATAAAAACAATCCTCCATTTTATTCTTTAATTATTCAGAAGATTTATCTCTTCTTTCCATTTCTTTTTTATAGCCATATAATTTAAAAACATATACATGAAAGGCACACAGATTCAGAGAGAGATGAAAAATTGTCATGTGGAAGGAATTACTGGAGAAATTGCATTAGTATAATCTGTTTTGTCTAGTCTAGAAACTAATTTGATGGAAGCCTGAACTCATTCCTGCTTCCCTAGGAACCATATGAATATGCCTGGCCTGACTGTTTGTGAGGGGTAAATGTGAACACTAAAATGTTAGAGTTATATGTCAGTTTCTCAGAGTCCATGGTTGCAAGTAAGGCACACACAAGCTTGGCTGCTCTTTCTGAATGAGCATCTTCTTAGATACCTACTGTGTATGAAGCAGAGATGGAGGTGTGATACGGGATGATGTCAAGAACAGACAAGACGCTGTGAAGCACTGAAGTAAAAGCCATTATGCTGAGAGCTGTATCAAAAATGATGTGAGAACAAGGATTTAGTAGCAAAGCAACAAAAGCAAGTGCGGTGATATGGATGGAGTAGGTAACATCATTCTCTTCACACTTGAAACACTTTGACAGAGAGTGAGGTGAGGTAGATGGGAGAGTGTGGAAGGAAGACAGCAAGGGGGGAAATGTTGTAATTATATTATAATCTCAAAGATGAAAAATAGAATAAAATAAAGAATGAAAAGATATTAGTTAGCTGCCAGACAAGATGTGCCTGCTGGTGGCATGGCTGTTAAGGGGTTGATGAACTGCTTTCTGATTGTATTTGATGCCTGCTTCACAGGAGGGAATTTGATGACTGGTTCTATAATCATGATCAAAAGCCCATGGATTTGGAAGCCATGGCCCTG
Organism: Peromyscus maniculatus bairdii; assembly: GCF_049852395.1. Taxonomy (NCBI): domain Eukaryota; kingdom Metazoa; phylum Chordata; class Mammalia; order Rodentia; family Cricetidae; genus Peromyscus; species Peromyscus maniculatus. The sequence goes on along the minus strand of NC_134866.1, from coordinate 25,726,245 downwards.
AGGTAGAACCTGCTGCTGTTATTTGGCTAAATGGTAATGCTGTCAAGTTGCCTTCTAAATATTTATTCTTAGACTCAAAGACATGGGCTGTTTTCAGCCTTGGCATGAGGTCTTCTTGCTGTGGGACGGTCTGTATGTCAAATTGCTCTGATTGGTCAATAAATAAAACACTGATTGGCCAGTGGCCAGGCAGGAAGTAGGTGGGACAAGGAGAGAAGAGAATTCTGGGAAGCGGAAGGCTGAGGAGAGACACTGCAGCCGCCGCCATGACCAGCAGCATGTGAAGACGCCGGTAAGCCACCAGCCACGTGGCAAGGTATAGATTTATAAAAATGGGTTAATTTAAGATATAAGAACAGTTAGCAAGAAGCCTGCCATGGCCATACAGTTTATAAGTGATATAAGCGTCTGAGTGATTATTTTATAAGTGGATTGTGGGACTGCAGGGCTTGGGGAACCTGGAGAGAAGCTCTCCAGCAACATCTTCTCCTTTCAGGGGACAGCTGTCAATGGAGAGATTCATAATGACCAAAGTGCTGCGAAACAGAGACTGAGTGCTCAGTCCTGCGTAGGCCATCTATGTTAACCCATGCCCCCACCAAAGCTGAGGGAACACTGTGGAAGAGGGGGTAGAATGTAAGAGTTGGAGGATGTGGCATAGAACTGTAAAATGCTGTCTTCTGGACACCATAATGGCTGCTGTACTCACAAACTCATAGCGCCTGTGGTCACTTGAACAAGACTTACACAAGAAGATTCCAGGCAAAATTCCAGCCTAAGTGGGATAGATGATCACCAGACCCCAGCCCTTACTGAGGAGCTATTGGCAGTAGACAGTTGATTGAGGGAGGGAAAAGGATTCTTTTTTGAGGATGTGGACACTGGGAGGCTTTCCATGTTCCAGTGGAGGGTCCATACCCATGCACAGCACTAACCAGATTTAGTAGATTATAAAATTAACAAAGACATCAGATGAGGAGGGGCTATGGTGTTAAGGAGATATGGGAGGAGTTGGAGGGGGTCAAATGGTGAGTAGATATGATCATATTTCATTGTACACATGCATGAAATTCTCAAAAATAAATTTAAAAATTAAGCTAGCATATAAAATGATGAATCCCATATCTGTGTGTTATTATATATTGCTCTCAGTTTTCCCCTTCTGCACTACATTCCTGCTGCACATCCCCTATCTGTCTCTCTCTACTCCCAGTTAGTACTTCCTTCTGCTTTCTTATTATAGGTATCCCAGCATTACTCATCCCATTTCTTACCTCTCTTAGGGTCTCTTCCTCTAGTCTCATGATCATCTTTCCAGTTTTCAGATCTATGTACACACACACATACACACACACACACACACACACACACACACACACACACAAGCATACACACTTGTACACATATATAGTATATACACATATATACACATACATATATATGTACATATATACATACACAAATATACACATACATATGTACATATGCTCATACAAACACCTATGCATATAAGTTATAAGTTCAAATCTAGGTCTTTACATTTTTTAAACTAAGAGACTGAATTGTGACTTTGAAAATGAAGCTGTTCGCTTTCAGATACTTGCATAGTCTAACCACTGAAGACTGAATTCTGTGTTTGGCTGTTGTTAGCAGTGATGCATGAAGCAGAAAGAAAACAGCTTGACTTCCGTAAGTTAGGCAAACTCTGGAGAGCCAGGAATGGCAGGGAGGCAATTGGCTCACAAAATAAACTGACCGAACCGGAAGTCAGAATTAAATAGAGTGTATAAGAGCACCCCAGGGATTGTCTTAACAATGTACTAGTTATGAACTAACTATAGTCATTATTACCACAGCTAATGAAGAAACCATAGGAGAAGGCAAGAAGTGCCTCTCTCTGATTACCGTAGGCTTCCGGTTTAACTAGCTAAGGCACTCAATGATCCCTTAAAAAATGGATTTACTCTAATGTCTATCCGCTATTAGTGAGGATACTATTAGACATGGTTTAGCTTTGGAAAGTATGAAGACAGTTTGGCTAATGATGGCTGAAACTGCAGGAAAAGCTGCACTCTTCGGCACTCATAATTTATACCCTGTCCTGTGACTTGATAATGATTTTAGTTTCTAATATGTTCTTTAAAAAAAGACTCAGAGCAGTTATTAATGACAATCCTTATGTAGATATTGAAGTCTATTGACTTGGTAATGCAGTTTTCATTGTTCCTAGTGCTGGGTGCTAGGAGAAAAATCTTTGCTGATTGGTGGGTCTTATCCTGCAACCATCAAAGTGAATTAATATGCAAAATGGAGGCATCATAAAAGAAGAAAACAGCATCATTAACTAAATTCAAGATTTGGCTTTGAATGCACATGAAAATTAATGGCTAGAGGATCCATGAATGTGATTCTTTATCTAGCTTTCCTTAGCTTTAAAGAAGTTAATGATACTTTATCTTTTGATTCAATTTCTGTCTATTATCATTCTTTCATTTGTTTGTACAGTGGTCAACAGATATTTACATTTCTACTACACGCAAACCAGTGAACTGAAATATACGACCAATAAGTTGTACCATCACCAATGGGGAATGACCTTCAGCTGAGAACCTTGCACTCATTTGTGTCTCAATTTTCTCTAAAAAAACTTTTAAAGAATATTTTTGAAAATAAAATGCAATTATATCATTTCCCCTTTCTCTTTCTCTCCCCGAAGTTCCTCCGAAGTACCCACTTTACACTCTTTCAAATTCATGGCATCTGGCTTCTTTTTCTTTGTCTATGTGTATGTGCATGTGTGTGTGTGTATACATATATTCATAAATACATAGTTACAACCTGTTAAGTCTGTATAATGTTATTTATAATCTTACTTGTATATAATTTCAGAGCTGACCACTTGCTATTGGATAACTAGTTAGTAGTTGGTGGGCTTCTTACCTGGGGGAGACTATTTTCCTGTTCTTACCAGTTATTAGTTGTCTGTAGTTCTTTGTCTAAGGTTGAGGTCCTCTGGGATTTTTCCCCTTCCATATTAACACATTTACTGGTGTTGTTCTTGTTCACATCCTGTTTAGTCCACTGTTTTTGAGACCTCATGACATTTCTAGAAGACACAGTCTCACAGCAGACATCCAGTTCCTCTGGCTTTCACCATCTTTCCGGCCCCTTTGTGTGCTGTTTCTTGAGCCTTAGGAACAGCCATTGTGAAGTTGTTGTACCAGTTTTGCAAAACCCTCAGAGACCACCAAGGAGCCCGTTTCCAAAGTAAGCATATAAGGGTCCTTTTATTGCCAGGTTCAAACCCGGGCTACTGCATGGCAGATGGAAGGAAATGTGGCAATGGCAGCAGGCCCAGGGGTAGAGAATTTTTATTAGGAAAAACTGCAAGCTGGGAATTGCATGCTTTGGCATGTTGGGTTTGGGTAGAAGGGATATGGGGCAGGGTAATGTTTTGTAACTCTTGGTCTAGACTTTTGTTGAGAAACCACATTTGAAACTATTGGGTTAGACTTTTGGCAGGAACCACACTTCCTAAACAGGATTATCTGGGCTGCTTAGTAGAATTATCTGGATATCTTCAAGGGCCATAAACCACAGAAAAAGTGTGTGCAGGAGCATACTGCCCTGTATCTGTTCAAGTTGTCATGGCACATTCCTGAGGTCCTTCCTGGAAATGAGTACAGCAGTGGTCTAAGAAGGTGGCCCTTCCGTAAGACAGAGTCTGTAGTGCCTTCACATTGTAGCTGGATCAGTTAGGGTTGGGTACCACATCATTACTTGTCCTCTGTATTTTGATCAGTTGTGTTTTATTTTAAAATAATGATCCCTGTCTGTTGCAAAGAGAAGTTTCTTCATTGAGGGGTGAGAGCTATACTTCTCTGTGCGTATCAGGATAAAGATCCAACTTGGATCCTTGAGGTCCTGTGCCAGAAGTGCATCGTGTTTTTCTTCTCTTAAGATTAATTTGAATTTTAATTATGTCTATGCATGTGTATCTGTGGTCATACATGTGCATGTGAGTACAGTTGCCTTTAGGGGCCAGAATTGGGTCTCAGGTCCCCTGAAGTTGGAGTTATGGGCAGTTGTGAGCTGCTCAATGTGGGTTCTGGGAAACAAACTCTGGAAGAGAAGTAAGCACATTTAATCTCTGGGGCAGCTCTCCAGACCTGGTGCTTCAACTTTCTTATCTCTAAAGTGGACATGTAATAACCCCTGTTGTAAGTTCCTTGTGGCTTTTAAATAACATATCTGAATGTGTTGAGGAATCTCAGCTGAGTGATCAGTAAGTATTACTAATTATTACTTATTATTTAATTATTTCATTTAATCCATTCACATGGACAGAACAACACAACATAGTGAAGCGGATAAGCAATATGAAACAAGGTCATTTTATAGGGACTCTATTGAGTTTCTGTAATATGATATCTTTGTGTTCTTAAGCTTTACTGTAAATAACCACAGGTGTATAATAACAATATTAGGTATATAATTTGTAGTAAGTGTGTATAGATTATTTATGAATATAATGTTGTTTATATTTTATACATGAAAGAAGTGAGCCATAGGATATTAAGTCAGTTATCCAGTAGCAAATGGCTTATAAGCAATGGAGTTGAATTCCAACTCTGTATGTGACTATCATTCAATTTGTGGTGGGGTCTGCCCCTGGGACTACGTAGCTTTTCTTCTATTCAAAGATTCTTAAAAAAAAAAAAAAAAAGAGTAACAGAATAACATAGGGACTCAGGTTTTGAAAGCATTTTACTCAAGGTAACAGCCCTGAAAGCAGGTAACAGCTCTACCTTCCTATGCAAAGCAGCTATCTCTTTGTATCTGGAATAATTAATTCAAATAGGTCATTCTGATCTATAAAGATGAGGAGGAACTGAACTCTGATTGCTTTAGAGATTCATTCTCTAGATTTCCTGTCATGATCATCAAAGTGCTTATGCTAATGTTTCCTAGACTTGAACTTTGGCAAGGCGATGTCCCTCCCCCACACCCTTGATTTCCACATTGTAAACTGCGGGCAACCTTCTTGATAAAATGGAATCTAGGTCAGATCTCTTGATTCAAGCAGGTTCTTTGAACGTGGAATAAGGAAGCAAATTAAGAAGGAAAGAGAAAGGCCTTCATTTGCCTTAATCTCCGGTTGCAGTAGCTTGTGGGGCGTTAGCTGAAAATGCATAAACACACATAACAAGTGGAAATTGCCCCTTGACTAGAAGGGCTGTTATTATGAGCTGTGAATGCAGTTAGAATCCCACCCCTTCCCCCTGGATAATGAGCCAAGTATAGATCCCTTCCCTTTTCTATTCTTTTAAATTTCCTTCTTCCTCCCCATTTTTCTCCTTTCTTTCAGTAAATGGTACTCAAAGAGAGGTCACATTTGATTTAAATAAATAAAACTCACTCTTTTAGTAAAGCAAGCAATTTTGTTTTTTTCTCATAGAGACCTTACCCAGATTCAACGTTTGATTTGCCTGAATGAGGAACAATGTTATCCGCTAAAGAATAATATTGACATAAAAACACAATAGGACTTGTCACAAAATGCATGCCAAACATTATAGTATGTAGTCTAAAGCTTTAATTAACATATTTGTTAAATGCCAATTCTGAGAATAGACACCATCAACAAAGAAAAGACTTTGCCCAACACAGATAATGCAGATAAGTCGGCTTCTTTTAAAAGAGATTTTGACAGTTATACTATTGAGCTCTGTGATTCTGCCGGGAACCCATTCCCTTCCTTCTGTCAGCCAGGCTTTCAAAATCAAAACAGAGGAGAAAATCAGTTGCTTTCACTGTTCTGCCACTTCTTCCAAGACAGTTGATGTAAATGGCTGTATATACAGACTAGAGAATTTGCATCCTGAACACCTCCTCTCAGTTTCATATGCTTACCTCTGCCCCGTCACTTAATTTGCATTTATTCACTAGTCAAGTTGTTTCCTGATGCCTCACTTACATGAATGGGTAGGAGAGTAATTACAGTAAGGAGAGTGGTTTTATGAATGAATGACCCACTAACAGTGCCGTGTGTGTGGCTATCGCTTTCCTTTCTCTTGTTTAATGTTTGGAATAGTCATCTTGTATGCACCCTGTTGCAGGAGGCTCCAGAAGTCATTTATACCACTTCCAGATCACACTTAGCCTGGACTGCTCTTGGAGGGAAGTTTTTGAGATTGAACAAAAGGAGTCTTAATCAGAAGCCTGGGACACAAAAGCCTGCTTCTTTGTCGTACATGAAGTACAAAGAATTTGGGAACTGACAGACAAAATGGAGTGAGACGGTTAAACAGTGAAAATTATATTATTTTTGGAGAACGTTTGATTTTGTCCAAAGCATTTGCTATAGGTTTCTGTCTTAGAAATCCATAGTTCATTCTCTTGAGTACAGAGGAGAAAATTTACGAAGAATGTCTTCATGGATCATGGGAACAGCAAGAGATGTCAGGTATGGGTCTGGAACATGCTGATGAGCACATTCTCAACCTATTTAAGATTGATCATTTAGGGACTAATTGTGTCCCCTGTCATTTATAGCTTTTTCCTTTACAATCTCACCATCTCAGTTCCATAAACCAGTAATTCCCAACTGGCATTGACTTTATCACTAGACACCATTTAGTCTTGTCCTAAGACATTTTCAGTTGCTAAAACTGGAGAGTCTCACATGTGTAGAGGCCATGGCATGCTGATAAGCATTTTGGCACTATTTAGGACAGCCTTTCAGAACAAAGAGTCACGTGGCCTAAGCAGTAGTAAGTTCCAGAACACCACTTTCAGCTCATCCTTTCACCTTGCTTTTTCTTGGAGGAAGCCCTTTTATCTCTTGGCTCTTGTTTCATGGGAAACAAAACAAAACAAACTAACTAACTAATCCCAAAGACCATCAACTATAACCTCCGCTAAATCTCTTCATTCATTAACAAATATGTTCATACTTCCCCTCATAGCTCCTGTCTTCATCTAGCTGAAAACAAAAATGACTTCTGACTTCTGTGTTGGTTGGTTTTATGAAAACATGTCACAAGCTAGAGTCATTTCGGAAGGGAGAACCTCAATCGAGAGACTGCCTCTACTAGACTGGCCTATAGAGAACCTGTGGTGCATTTTCATGACTAATGATTGATGCGGAAGGGTGCAGCTTATTGTGTGGTGCCATCCCTGCGCCGATGGTTCTGGGTGCTCAAGAATGACTAGAAGTAGAGCCTCGATTGGAACTAGTGCCCAGCTGCTTCTGGAGCAAGTGACAAGGCAAGGCAAATTCAAGAGAGGAGGAAAGATACATCCCACATTGATGGATACAAAGTGTACAATGAACTGAAAAGGCCTGGGCAGAGTATCCAGGCCATTTCTGCAAGGATTCACAATCACTTTAAAATCACTAATGACAAATTCAGTTTAACCTCAATGACTGTTCATTTTCCTTGACTTTGAGGTAGCCTCTGAATATGACTACTGTTCTCTCCAGAAACCTCACCCTCTTTCCTGCCACACTACCACTGTTTCTAATTTGTTCTTTTGACTCTGACACTAGTTTTGAGACAGGGTTTGGCCTCAGTCCCATGATGACCTACCTTGTGAGTGCCGAGATTACAGGTGTGTGTCCCTCCATTTGGTTTCGGATCACTCTTAATTTCTAAGCTGACGGAGATGCCACCTTCAGAGCCTCTGTCCTTAGTCTTGTCCTCATTGTACAAACACCCCTTGAACAATTTCATTTCATCTATTCTTTTATCCACCAACCACATTTGAAACCTAAACTCAGACTCCGTTTTCATTCATTGTCAGCTCCCATCTCCATGACTGTATTTGTGCATCTTTACCAGAGAGTGAACATTTCCAAATCGTTCTACCTCCCAGTTCTAATCAAAATATCTAGTTATGGACTCAAGCTATACTTTTACCTCCCCTTTTCTCTTGCTCTTACACCATTACCAGTATATCCCGACACCGTGATTCATTAAATTCTATTGTTCTATTTCAATAATTCATTTGAATTTATATTTTTCCACTGCTTGCTAGAGGCCAGCCTTTGCCAGCTCTTCTTACGTATGGTACGTGGACCAGTTGAGGATCGGTAATAGATACAGTAAGATCTCAAACTGGGAAAGGGAGGTGTAGAGTGCCACTCACTGAGTTTTGCTATTTTACCGAATGCTTATTAGAGAGTTCCCAGAGTTACGGACACTTTGCACTGTTCTAAAGGCATTGACAGACATGGAGAATGCACATCATTCCAGAAAGACAGAAAATCAAGGGTTAAAGACAGTGAATAAGGAGGCCAATATCATTTATGTGGGGGAGAATATAACTTGTAACCTAATTAATAGTTTTATGGGAGTCAATATTATCTTATATATGTATGTGCATATTTTATCTTCATGTCTAGCATCTCTTATATCCTCCCTAACAATAACAAAGGATCACTCTTGTTCTTTCCTCCTCAAGGTTTTTCCTACCTCCTGCGTTAATAGCTTTGTGATTTTAATTCCACATTAATATTTTTTAACTGAGAAATGTTTAGACTTAACTGTTTTGCTATACAAGTCTTCTAGCAGTTTTCGTAGGATTTTATTGTAGGATTAACTTTTTTGAATGATGATTTGGCTAGACATAAAAAATAACGTATTTAGAAGATTGACAATATAAATTCAGTGTTATCTGGCAGATGAAAAATCTAATTAAAGTTGCCAGATTTAGAAATAATTGCATAGGCTATCCAGTTAGATTCAAATTTCAGAGAAACAAAGAGTGTTTTTTTAAAACTTAAGTACATCATATAACATGCAATTTGGGAATGATTATATTAAAGCATTATCTATTGTTTATCTGCTGTTTAGGTATTAACTGGGCATCTTGTACTTTATGTGACTGCTTAAATGTAATGTAACCTGATGATTATTCTTATGTGCCTCTTGATGTCATTAGGACATGTGTGCCTGAAGATTATAGGGAATATGTTCATTCTTAGGATTTGAAAATGTTGCCATACTTGTCTGGTTCTGAATATGTCCATTTATGCCCTTTTTACTAAATTAGTATGTCCTTTAAGTGTAATAATTTTATTTCTCTTCATTTCTGGGATTAAAAATAATTCTTTCTCTTGAAATTTCCTCCCAGAGTTCCCTCTCTCAGTTTGTTCTAGAACTCCTGCTCGATGTTGTACTGTCTGAATACAGCTTCTGTAGTTGAAGATTTCAGAAAGACCAACTTAGTGCCATCATGTATTACCTCAGCATTTAGTTCTGCAATTTCTGCCATTTCTCTCATCATCAGCTTGTTTTCTGGGAATGGGGCTTCCCTGTTTCTTTTAGAGGATACAACTCTGAAGGGCCATGGCCTCTCTGACCCATACTCCTTCATTATCTTGTTCGTAGCATCTTAGCAGATTAATATATAAACTCATCACAGTGGGGCAAAGGATATGTCTCCACACAAACTGTAGCTTCGTTATCATATGCATCACCTCTGGCCTTGACAACCCCTGTGTTGTCCTATGGTTTTGGGATTGAACTCTGTCTCCTTGAACTCTTATGTTCAAAGTGGGAATTCAAAGTATTTCTAATGTGACTATTCAAAATATCTTTCACATTTCTTTCTTTCTTCCCTTCCTTCCTTCTTTCCTTCCTTCCTTCCTTCCTTCCTTCCTTCCTTCCTTCCTTCTTCCTTCCTTCCGTGTGTCCCTGCATACATATGCCTAGCATGTGTTATGGTGTGCCCGTGGAAGTTAAAGAACAGCTTGTAGGAGTCAGTTTTCTCCTACTACGTAAATCCTAGGAATCAATTTCAGGTCATTTGGGTTGAAGTCCCTAGCCTACTGAGTCATCTCACTGGCCCAACATGTGATTGTTTTGGAAACAAGATCCTTAAAGTAGTAGCCTTGTTTAGTATGATGAGCATTCTAATAATAATAATAATAATAATAATAATAATAATAATAATATACACCAAGGATGTACACACTGTGGTATGGATGGAATATGCTGCACCTCCCACCCCAAGGCTCCATTATTCATGCTGAAACCCTACTCCCAACATGAAGTTATTAGCAGGTGGGGACATTGTAAGTAGTTAGGATTAAATAAAATCACAAGTGTAGAGCCCTTATGAATGGGATTATTTATTACCTATACCAGAGTCATAAAACTGTTGATTCCCACGGAGCCCTGTGCCATATGAGGACATGATGTATTTATTCACTCTCTGAAAGGCAGAAGGAGGCCCTCATTAGAACTCAGTATGGCTGGTGCCTGGAACTAACTACTGTTCCATTTTGGAACTGTGGGAAGTAAATGTTTATTGTTTATAAGTTCACTAGTATATAGTATTTTGTCTTAGCAGCTGGTACTGTCTGAGACAAAGCAAGAAAGCAGACATCTACCAGCCAAAGAGAGAAACCTCTCTGCATCAGGCTTACTGACAGTCTCATTCTTGACTTCCAGATTCCAGAACCATGAGAATATAAATACATTTCATTTATTTAAGACACCCAGCCTAAAGTGTTTTATGATGCAAACCCTGCAAGATGGACATCTAGTCACAAGGAATAGACTTAGTGTGTTTCCATCTCTGTGGATTTTTGGTCAGCTATTTATCATTTATTTTGTTCATCTAATCTGGTCTTGTGGATTTGTTTTGTTAACAAAACCTATTTTGCTTATGGCTATTTCAGGCAAAGAACAAACAGGCATACATGCTTACCTTGTTAGCTCTATGTGAACTTCTGGAGTTACCTTTTGAAAATAAAATCATGTTATATAGACTCTGGTACAATCCCTTAATGGCATCGTATTGAGCAAGAAAGGACATGAGCTTTCTTATGATATCGTTCTTCCATGACTTCACCTGTCTTGTTACTATTTACTTCGTACTCCAAGCACACCAATTGATTTGATATTCTGTTTTAAATGCTGCCGTGTTTTTAATGAAGTGTCTCTCCCTATTTTGCCTTCTTGTTGAAGTCTATTCATCACCCAAGATGCTGCATAGCCACATCTCACTGTGTGTAAGATTTTCTTGTCTTTTCAGCTCAAGTGCTGAGACTAACAGACTGTGTCCTCTTTAGTATTTCTCTGTACTTGTTAATACTATTGGATAGTTATTTACTTGAGGATGGAGAGCGATTATCCTTGTTCCCCTCCTGAGTGACACCTGTCAATACCCAGAAGAATAGCTGCTTAATAAATGGATTAAAAATGAATAAGACCATGAAGAAATGTCTGTGAATCCTTGAGATATTTTTCAATTTTTAAACAATTTTAAGGACTAGAAGTCTACCTCTTATCATTTATCTTAAACTTAGCAATTTAATTTGAATGACATTGATTCTATTTCACTGCCGCTGATTAATTTAATATCTTTAAAGTGAAATTTGGCAGGGAAAAAAATTTCAATTACTTAACCTCTTTTGTATTTATTAAAAATGTAAGTAAAATTTTACTTAAAACATAATTAAAATGTAGGCCAGTGTTTCTTGAGTCTAATTTATTACAGCATGTAGGTGATTGCCTCGGGACATCCAACAGGAAGGCATAGGCAGCTCTGTAGTCCGGCCTCCTTTCTCTGAAAAGAGCACATATTCAAAGAGGAGAAACAATTATCTACAACGGAAACAGGTAATGAAGTTTTCTGTGTGCTGTAATTTTAATTTAAAGAGCATGTTTGAAAGGCTAAGAGACCCAGACTGGCAGGTAGTTCCTTCTTCATAGTTATAAAATCTGTCACATCTTAGAAATACTTCTCCATTGAGTGGCAATCACAATTTTTATTCTAAAGATTCCACATGCGTGGCATATTATGTAATGGACAGCACTTCAGAATAATCTAATGAAAGGAGAACTCTTTTCCATGCTAATAAACTTTGGATTCTGCTTGTTTCAAGAAAATGAATTCAGGCTTTGAACTGCTGAGGTCCACATAAATTCAGGTTATCCATACAGCCGTGCGGAAAATCTCCAAGATGAGTTCTTTATTAATAGCGAGAATGAGTGAGTCAGTCAGCCCGTTTAATGATCTGGCCCATAATTTGAATCCATTGAAAGTTGCCTGTTAGCACCTCTGGGAGCCGAGATCAAGCGTGACCTTGACTTGTGATAGCATGTATTAAATCTGCCTGTAATAGTTCCCACGCCATGTTGTTCTTCACATTCTGCTTGCCAGCAGACCTCTCCGATGTCCTTGTAATCATCACAAACACAAAACCAGTGAGGACGGGGAAGGGAGCCTTCACTAACACGTGAAATTTGCTTGGAGGGAGATGAACACAATTTCCCTCCTTTGTGGAGCTGCTGGTGACGGCCTGTTAAAGTGATGAAGTTCATGGAGGCAGCTTTGTCAGCCTCTGGAGTACATTGGAATACATGCCTGCTCATTTGATTTGCCTATTTTTATTTTTAAATACAGCTGTGATGTGATTCTATAAAAACACAGGTAGTTTCTCTACCTGTGTGGGACCTAGGTTTTAACTGTTTTTGGAAACTTGAGTTTATGGTGGTCTGTTTTCTAGGCAATAATAGTCTATAACTGGGAGCATCTAAGCTTTTATATAACTTTGTTTTGAGACATGTGTATCTTAGCCATTCTGCTATTATACTTAAAAGAATAAAATTGGCTTTTCTTTGTCTAAAGCAGCACTGTATGATATTCAGGGATTATGAGGTTGCTGTCACTTATTTCTACCCCCACCTCACTATATTGTTATAGGCAAATAACATTAAAATTACTGCTTCAAAAAGTTAGTGACATCAGGGACACTAGGTTTTTGGTGGGTTTATATGTTGGTAAGATTTTTGCAGATTTGTGCTGGTGCAAGTAGAGGTCACAGGTCAGTATTATGTATCTTTCTCAGTTCTTCTCTACCTTCTTTTATAAAACTTTAATGCATTTGCACCATTTCCACTTCCCTGAATGTGTGTGCGTGCACGCGTGCGCATGCATGTGTGCGCGCACACACATATCCCTACACTCACACTCACACCCACACAACTTACTGAGCCTATTTAGTGTTGTGCATATGTACACGTTTAGGGCTGACCACTCAAGATTGTAGAACCTATCAATGGGCTTGTTCCTGGAGAAAACAGATTCCTGCCCTGTCTGCAGCCATTGATTGCCTGTAACTCTTCATTGAGCATATAGTCTTGTGAAACTTTCCCATGTATGTGGGCAACTTGGCTGGTGTGGTCTTGATGCAGGTCTTGTTTCAGGAACTATCTTGTTGAGAATTCATTGGTGTAGCATTCTTGTCTCCTTGTCATGTTTAGAAGATATTATCTTGCAGGGGGGCATCATTGGGAGGGAACACAGAGGATGTTACAGAGGATGATGGAAGCATAAAAGATAAATAGCACTAAGGATGTTTGAAAAAGCCATAGGGAAACATCTTATTTCATCTTATTTTATGAGCTTAATCACATACATACATACACATGTACACACATGCATATATGTATATGCAGTTGTGCACCTGGGTAATCATGTCTCCCTCCACAAAGCTATCTAACAGAAAACAAAAACAAAAACAAAAATCCCAGTACCACTCAAGGGACACCTCCCTTTGAGTTGTTGATTAATGAGTCCAAAGATTCACAAACCAATACAGGTTATTAGTATTAGAGGACCTTTGGTGTCCTCTAAGAACGTGAAGGTAAGACCTTGTTGCTGAAGACACCACACACTTTGGACACAGACTTGGAGGAATTGACCTGGACCTGACCTAGAAGCCTCCTCTTTGAAGACTAGCTCTGAAAAGTCTGGGAAGGTGCTATGCAATCTGTTGGGAGAAAAATGATTCAATAGTCTTACCTGTCTATATAGCCTATGAACTACAACAATGACTGCTCCACCAAAATATCCCCCAATGGTACAACAGTGGCATTTATGTCTTGAGGGTAACCAACAGCTGTCTAATTGGACTTATCTCCCACTCAGTAGGAGGGAATTCATTCTTGGTAAAATAAACTTAACCAACTGCTCACAGATGGGGAGGTTATAACCCTAGAAGAGAACATACCATTGCTATTTTCATATACAGTTTCTACCTGTATTCTAAATACTTATACCCATAGATAAATATAACTTTCAACCCCCATAATAGAAACTCCATTTTGAAGTAGAAAGAAACTACTTCAGATTTTTCTAACTGGTCAAAACACAGAGAATATATGGCTGTTGTGTGTCCAGTCCTAACAGGTACATCTACAATACAACTCTTATACCTAAGACTCAGGAAACATCATAGAAGAGTATCATAGATGTATTATTACATCATAGATTGTAATAACCATAGGGTCTCACATTTGTCTAGGCTATCTGGCCAACAAGACCAAGGAATCTTGTCTTTGCCTTCTCAGTGGCTTTTTTTTTTTAAATGTGGGTGTTAGGTATCTGAACTTAAGTCATACAAGTCATGCTTATACAGCAAGAATTTTGACAAAAGAACTCTCTCACCAGCCATGGTACTAGCTTGTTTAATTATTTGTTTTATTAAATTAATCCCTCCAACTTAATTTAAATTTTATATCATTTTGTCAGTATATCTTTTTTTTCTTTCTGTCCTTGTGGCCACTGCTTTACTCTGTTTTTATTAGTTAAACTGTTTATAAGTGTGATCACTTGGTTTTCATCGTTCTGTAGCTGGCTCATCTCCCTTAATGTGCTAAGGATCCATTCACATTGTCACAGAATGTGAAATTTCCTTCACTGAACAGCTGAATCATATTTTATTGTATACACACACACACACACACACACACACACACACACACACACACCACATTTGCTACATCCATTCATCAGTTGATGAATATTTACATGAATTCACTATTTTTGGTTAAAATGACTTGGAATGAAAATATCTCTTTGATACACCATTTTTCTTTCTTCCAGATATAGGTTTATAGTGGGGTTACTAGATCATATGGTAGTTCTATATTAAAATGTTGAGAAATTTCTACTTCACTCTATTGTAGCTGTACTAACATCCTGACTGTCACTATGAAAGGGTACTCTTTTTATCTACATCTTTCCTAATATTTATTTACTTTTGTCTGATCATGTTCTAAATCTTCTTGTAGCCCTCCCATTTTTCTTATTTTTGATACTGTAATATAATTATGTAATTTGCTTTTCCCTTTCCTCTTTCAAAAAACCTCACATATAACTCTGCAGGCTCTTATTCAAATTCTTTGCCTTTTTATTCATTAATTATAATTCAAGCGTATGTATATGTTTATATATATATACATACATTTATATATATATATAAATGTTTCTAAATACAACTTGCTTAGTCCATATAGTGTCACTTAATGTGTATGTTTTCAGGGCTGATTGAACAAACATTTGGTGTGCTCTTCCCTGGGGACTGTTTTTCCTGCTCTCAGCATTCCTTAGTTGCCTGTAGTTTCTTGTGGAGGGCTGAGGCCTCATCTACTTTGGAGTATCTATTGGTGTTGTCTTTGTTCAGTTCATGCTTGGGTAGTCATATTGCTGAGACTTTAAGCTTCTGAGATGACTAGGAGACACAGTCTCACAGCAAACACTCTGACCTTCCAGCTCTTACAATCTTTGTGTCCCCTCTTTTCCATAACGTTCCTAGAACCTTTGGTGTGGCGGTGTTTTGTAGAGGTATCCGTTAGGACTGGGCTCTGCAAGTCTGCATTTTGATTGGTCATGGTTTTCTGTCATGCTCTCCATCTGTCGCTAAGGGAAGTTTCCTTGATGAGGGGTGAAGACTTCATTTATCTGTGGGTATAGGGACAAGTGTTTATAGTGGAATCAGGCATTGTGCTGGTTTAGTAAGAGGCAGTTGTAGATTCTCCTCCAGGATCTACGACTTCACTAACTCTGCAGAATTGGCCAGGTTTCCAAGATCAAGCACAGGTTCTCTTTTGTTGGGTGGATCTTAAGTCCAATTAGCGAGCTGTTGGTTACTGCCAAGATATGTGTATCACTATTGTACCCTTAGGGTTAATTTGCATTTTCTTAATAATTAGTGCTGTTAAGCATTCTTTCTACTTATTGTCCTTTGGCCATTTGAATGTTACATTTTGAGAAATATCTCTTTAATCACTTTGTCCATTTTTAACGAGGATATTTGTTTCCTTCAGATTTAGTAATTTAAGTTTCTTACACATTTTGAACATTAGCCTCAGTTTGAAAGGCTTGTTCAGAGGAACTGAAATGATGGAATGTATACATATTATATAAAAGGATTTGTTACATTTCCTCTATGAAGGTCCTCATCAGCACACCTCTCCTAGATGATTTCATTCATTCTTGTGGTCTTCTTTCTCCTCTGCAGTTGACTTTGCTGTGTAGAACTTTTTCATTTGATGTAATCCTATTGGGTTATTATTACTTTGGTTGCCTTTACTTTTTGTTTTATACATAAAAACCCAGATTGTTCAGATTAATGCATCAGGCTTTCTTCCAGTAATATTACAGTTTCATTTCTACTTTTAAGTTGCTCTTGCATTTGGAATTGAGTTTTCTCTGCAGTATGGAATAAAGGCTTTATTTAACCCTTTGCATGGGAATATCAATTTTATAGGCAGCATTTATGGAATAGGTTGTTCTTTTCTCATAATGTGTTCTTGGAATCTTTGTCAATAATCAAATGACTATCAATGCAAGGATTTACCTCTGAATTTTAGTGCTTGCTTTTAAAACAGAATACATACAGATTTTCCAAAGATGTCATAACAAAATGGCACAAACTAGATAGCTCAGGGCAAGAAGAATTTATTTTGTAAATTTACTGTTATATAAAGTCTAAAATCAAGGCTTCATCAGGGCTTGATTCTCCCTGGAACTCAGGAAATCCATTGTTCTCTCTTCAACAATAGATAACCTCCCTAGCAGGAGTTGTACTATAAAGCAGAAGGGCCTTGGATTTAATAGCTGCTGAACAAGGGAGAACTTGTGTTAAAATGGGGGAAGAATGTTGCTTTTATGTTAATGAGTCTGGACTGGTGGGACAAAACATACAAATACTCAGAAACCTTCCTGAGGCCCGCTACAAATCCCCCATGCTCCTATGCTTTGGTTTTCAAATCCTCTAACCTTTTGGCTCCTTTCCCTCCTTGGCCTCATCCTAGCTATTAGGACCCGCCTTGTCATAGCCCTCTGCCTCAATTCCTACAGGGACAGGTAAGCAACATCACCAGGATTGCCACTAATCAGGTCTAGTTCAATACCAGATCCCCCTACAAATGGAGATGGATGATTTTGGTGAATCCTCCTCCTTATAAAAAACAAAAACAAAAACAAACAAACAAAAAACAACAGAGGGGCAAAGTGGGAGCTGTGGGTCTGTCCTGAAGCTAAGGAGGGGTCAAAGCATGCCTAAAATCTGGGATTTTCTCATCCTGAGAGAGCAAGAGTTTGGCTAGGTGTGTTTCCCCCCTCTCTGCCTTGTCCAGGTGCCAGCACACCCCAGCACACAGCCACTGATAAGCTCACGTGTCTCCAAAGCTACAGGGACTGGTGGCTGCTTGTCTGACCACTGAAACTTCCCAGGCTGGACATCCTATTACCTTCCTTCCCCTGGCTCCTGTTACTATGAGTATGCAAACAAAGCACCCTCAATGTTCTTGCCCCAACCAATGACATAACAACATATGGACCTAAGTATGTCCACTCCTCCTAGAGTGTAACTGCCCCTTGCCCCCTCTGAATAAATGAACTGTCCACTGACAGCCTCCCAGGTGTCTTTTTCTCCTGCTGGATTCCACCCATGTTCGACCCTGTTTCCCCTCCCAACCATGCCCGGAAAAAGTGGGGACTCAATCTGGCAGCATTTAACATTTATTTGTCATGTGAAATATTTTAACAGGTTTTTCAATTCAGACATAGGAATTCTTTTCTTGATAATGGCTTTGCGACAAGATAACAGATAGTACTGTAGATACGAAACGATTTTACCTAAAGTACTTCATAATGTGAATCTAACAAAGATATCAACAGAAAATGTACATTAAGAATGGCAGCTTTAGACACACTTGGAGTCTAGAAGTGATCAGAAGTATGAAAGGAACGTGGCAGTTCATTGTGGCGGGTACTAGGGTTTTTATTCTTTGACTTTTCTGTTTTATACTGTTTTCTGCTTTATACTGTTATAGTGATTTAATTTAATCAACTATTTTCAGTTTCTTTTATTTATAGTTATATCACATTTAGAAAAAGTATAATTTGAGGAATGTGTACTCTGCATATTTGTTTAATTTTTTTGAAATGTCCTAATTTTAAGGACTTTTCAACCGTATGACTTGAAATTTCCAATTCATTTGCAATGTCATAAAGTACTTAATACTTTTAATACATTCCCAAGTTTGTGGGTTCAGGAGTCTAAACTTTACAACTTCAGTTCTGCGTTAGTAAACAGCAAACTGAATTATTTGAAAATAACAGGAATTGGCTGGCATCTGAGACATTCCATGATGTTCCTAATAATTTTTGCTCAGATGGTGTTCAATATGGCCTTCATTTTCAAATGTGTAAAGTAAAAAAGGAAGTATTTGAGGTCAACTAAAAATCAAATAAGGATAGTTCTCTTATTTATGACTGATGCTGCCAAGTCAGTATTACAGAGAGAATCAATTCCCTTCGAGGAACTTAACATAGTGAGCTCATGGCAAAGTGAGAGGAAAGGGGGCTGAAGCTCAATGTGATTAGATGAACAGAAATTTTAGATGAGTATGAGTTATTCCTCTTGTATTAGTGAGAAAGAACAGAACCATACAGTCCCTGCTGCCCCAGGTTAACTGGAGACTCTGCGGTATGATCTTATTCAGTTCTAGACTCTGTGTCAAGTCTGCTAAAATATCTGATAAGTTTAATTTATTACACTTTATTAAAAACAGTCATATATAGTCTTTAATCATATCTAAACATTGTGTGTTTGTATGGACAGAACAACAGTAAACTGAATTTCTGTTTACATATTTCTTTAATATTTACTGTCCTTTATGAAATAAGTCTGCATCATGCTTTTTTGATGCATTGTTGAAAACATGATAACTAATAAGAATCTAGATATAATTTCCAAGTTAATTCTACCTCTGAATT
This sequence comes from Peromyscus maniculatus bairdii, assembly GCF_049852395.1. Taxonomy (NCBI): domain Eukaryota; kingdom Metazoa; phylum Chordata; class Mammalia; order Rodentia; family Cricetidae; genus Peromyscus; species Peromyscus maniculatus. Next base: position 25,707,159 of record NC_134866.1, on the reverse strand, counting down.
GTAATGGGACTATAATATTCATAAATCTTCTAGAAAAGATATGTGCTCAGATATTATCACCGCCCCCTGCCTGTTTTCAATATACATTCAGCCTATTAAATTTCTCCTGTGGCTCTCAGTAAATGGTGGAGTGGAACCCTGGTGGTTGGCAGAGGAAGAGAGTCTCAGAAACTACAGTGGCATTCTGATAATTAGTTCATGACTTTGTACATGTGGTCAGTGGTAATATATCTAATCCCTTTTAGTACCAGCCAACTTCAAATAATATTTCCAAATTGAAATACATTAATCTCTTTGGTCTGACTTTACTAAAATGTATTTATGGAATAGGTTAATTGGAGCCACCACATCCATGGCTGTGAACCAGTCATTTAAAATGATATAGGTTACATTAGCTCATGGTGGAGCAAAGCAAATTGATTTTCCAGATCCAATGACCTACTAATATTTGGTATCTGTGACTGAAGAAATGCCTTAGGGATAGAATGAATCTCATTATCACCAGTATTGACAGAAAAGATGGAAGAATGAAACAAACAGAAGTGGGCAGAGTGATGGAAGAGGGAAGAACTGCAGTATGTGTTGGGAGGAGTTGGGGAGCCTAGAGTGGTTTGACATCATAGAGTCCATTTATCATGGATCAGGGTGGCTTCAAGTACTCCCCATATTGGCCAGATATCCATAGTTTTCAGTAGTGGTCTTCTTGGTTATAAATTGGCAGTTTTATTGAATTTGATGGAAAACTGGCACTATGAAAAGCTCTATGATTAGGGGATCCCTGGCTCCAGTGTGAGTCAAGTGAATGGACAGCACCGCATTCTTGCTTTCTCTTCTCACTGGGAGTCTTTAGAATGCTTCATGTTTCATGGTATAATGTTACAAAAATTAACTTCAGATTTCTCAAAATGTTGCAGTTATTTTTTTTCAGTTTCTACTATAATTTACATCCTATCAGTGGGATGCCTGCTGGCAGGCATGTATACACCACTAAAGGGTATTGCTAAGTGTCACCTTCATGTGCGTTTTTTCTAGTGCCGTGTGTCTGTCCTTTACTCTTCAGTCCTGCCTCTTAACTTGCAGCTGTGGCAGGTGCTGGAATTCAGCTGACTTCTTGGGCTGTGAGATCCTTTTCTAGTGAGGAGGGGTTAAAACCCTGTTCTTCGTTCATCTAAGTCTGCTCTAGAGGAAGCAGAGCTTATTCTGGTCTTCATAACTGGTTCCTTCCTCTAGCCATTCATTTTTTCATATACTTAACAGGTGTTTTGAATATATTCTATCATCATCATCATCATCATCATCATCATCAACCTTCCCCTCCCCTTCCTTGTCTTCTTCCTTTCTCCTCCCTCCCCACCCCCAGCTCTTATTGAATCAACACTACTGTACTGAAAAGCCTTGGTGTTACCAAATGAGAAGTTAGGACACCTAAGCAGAGAAACACCAATTATCTTGTCTATATATTGTGTCTCTTTGCTTTTTGCTATGGAAACCACAATCTTAAACTTCACCAGATAAGAAGCACAGGAAAACTAACCTAATAAACAAACATCCTGCATATCTCTGGCTCCTGTGATTTGAGTGTACTTGGATGGCACTGGTGACGATCGACACTTCTTATCACATTTGCTGTGAGACAATGAATATTCCAAGTGCTTTGCTTTAATTTTTATAACAAATATATGGAGAGTAACTACTATTGCCATTCTTTTAAGATGAATGGAAGAGAAATGTGACACAGAAGTTTAGAAACTTTGCGATATTAAACAGCAGGTGATGAAGCTGTGACTCTAAACCCAGCAACGTGGTTCTAGGGATGTTTCCACAGACACTAGACCGTGCATCTCACAGGAGATTGCAGGAAGATTTCCTATGCAGAAGTGCATCTCTGCCACATGGACTAAACAGAAGTTTATCTTGTTCAAGATTCCACGTCTAGCATTGAGCACCTAAATGAATGAATAAGCAACTGAAACGGCGACTAGTATTTGTAGATTATGATCTACAAATTTTTAGAAAGTATAATTCTAAATAATTAAACGTTATCAAAATCAAACAGAATTTGAGGCATTTTCTCTACAGTCTCCCTACCCCAGAACTGCAGCTGTGGTTTCTTTTGCAGGTTTCTGTCCATATTCCCCTTTTCTCCCTTCTGTCTCCTGTCCCAGCCCTTTCTTCTTCCCTCCCTCCACTCCTTCCATCCTTTCTTCTTCAAGGCCCAAATTCTCACTCATTTATTCTCCCGCTCTCTTGCATTTGGGGTTGAGTTAGGACTTTGTGCAAGCTAGACCAGCATTCTACCATTGAGCTACATCTTCAGTCTTCTTTTTACTATGCATTTTGAGACAGGGTCTCACTCAGTTGCTCAGGCTGGCTTTAAACTTGATAACCTCTTGCTTCTGCCTCCAAAGCAGATGGAAGTGAAATCCTGAGCCACCAGGCCTAGTAATGTCCATGTGCTCTAGTACACATATTTGCATTGTATCTTATGGATGTCTGAAAACCCAGGATGTTCCAGGCTGAACTCACAGTTTCCCTGCCTCAAATGCCCTGTAATCTGGCTGGTGTCTCTGAATATGGTATAATTATTATCTATATTGTTGTTTAGGTCTGAAAGACAGGGTCTCCCCTTCATTTTTATTCCAACATTAGATTAAATATTTCCCTACAATGCAAACACACACACACACACACACACACACACACACACACACACACACACACACACACACACACCAAAGTTTAGTTGAAAAGAATAGCCTCACACAGGCTTTCAACATGCTTCCAAAGTCACTTTTCCAAGTCAGTTTATTGTAACTTCTTCACAGTCCAAAACTTTCATGGAAATTGAAACTTTGCTTATCTTTGCCTCTCTGTCTACATTTTTTACAATGTCTCCATTATTAACACTACAAGTACAGAACATAGCATTAGTTTAGCTATTACACATTCTCCGAAGGCTCATGTGTCAAAGTCTTGGTTCCAGGATGACACTACTGTATAGTAGTGGAATTGTTAGAGGTGGAGCCTAGTGGTCTATCACTAAGTCATGGGGAGCATTATTGAAGAGGAGGTGACACACTGTCTCTGCCTGTTTTCCTTTCACTTTCTGGCCATGGAATATGTGGTTTTGCTTTACCATATGGTTTCTGAATGGTGTGCTGCCTTGACACATTCCTCCAAAGCAATGAGAAAAAACAAAACAGACTTTTTTTTTGCTTTATAAATTGATTATCTCAGGTGTTATTATAATGGCAGAAATTTACATGGATAGCTTTCTATATTTCAATATCACAAACATGAAAAAACTCAACCAGGTTATGCCTGAAGAGAATTATTTGATTCTTGGGTCAGACACTTTAGAGATAAGAGCAAAAGGACCAAGATGAGGACATCAGGCAATAACTCTTGGGGAATTCCTCAGTATTCCTGTTTTTAGAGTGATTCTCATGTATTTCTGGACACCAAATGCATTGAAAATTTAAATAAGAAAATTAAACCTAAGGAAAAAAGGAGATGACAGACTTAGACCATCTCAGGGTGCTAAAGTTACTTTTAAAAAGCAGTAGTTGTAATAATGATAATAATCCTGTTTCTTTCTAGTTCTTAATTTTTTTTAAAAGTCTCCAGTGGAGAGTAAGAAGAAAGGACAGGTTAAATTTGGAATAGACTTTTCCCAAATTAGGATGCCTTGCTTCCCCAGTACTCCATATAGATGTGAAAGTTATAGAGGGAGGTAAAAATCCTGAAACTGTAATTATGCCTTTACTTTTAAAGATTTAATGGTGATTCTGTTTTGAAAAAGGCTTTAATCCATGTGGTCCCTCATTCACACCTTACATTTTTATTTGTTAGGAATAAAGCATAAATACAGAAGATGGGATAAATTTTGATGAAAATGAAAACAGTTAAGTGGTCAGTGACAGAGCCTTCAGGAGTATTTTCTGTTCATCTGTGTGAAGAGAACACGAATGAGGCTAGGCTGTGAGCCAGGGGTCGTCTCAGTAGACGCTGTCCTGCACTTTCCTCTGCAGATTCATTCAGTAGATGCAGTCATGCACTATCCACCATCTGTCTCATTCTCCATTCCAGCAAATTCTGTGTTATCACCAGGGAACCATCTCAGAGCTGGGGACACTGGAGGTGCTGGGTGCTAAAATAATAAAAATAGGGGCATTTAAACGGTCACTCTCCCAAACTGACATTTCCTTTTCTTTATGAACAACTAATAGCAGAGTGTGGTGACAGGAGGAGAGGATCGGCAGTGTGTGATAGCAGTCATGGTAAACAAAGGAAAAACATTTCAGTGTCTGCTGCTGTCAGCACTTCAGGTTTGCCTCGTTTTCTTCCCTGCACTCCATCCCATCAAGATGCTTCAAGATGACCATTGCCATAGTTTCCTTTATCACAGTTTAATGACTTGGCATATCTTCTCCCACTTCCCAGTGTTTTTTCTAGGTGGGAAATTACCAGCCTGTGTTGGTAACAGAGAGAGGAAAAGCCCACGTGTCTTTCTAATCTAGTCTCATCCCTTCTCCTTCTTACCACCTGCCAGGGGTATATAGCCTCGCTGTTATCACTTCTGCTGAATTAAACCTGGAGATGACTCTATGGCATATATTTCCTTCCAGAAAAACATCAAAAACAGTTTGATTGGCCCCTGGCATAGCATTGAGATGATGGACAGGGTTTCAGTTCAGTATCACCCTCTCTATACGGAGCCAACCATGTGTTGTGACTGCCAAAAAATACAAATAAGTGCTAATGCAATGCACGACATTTCCCTCAGCATTCTCATTAAAGGAGTTTGCCTACAAACAAAGCTAATGATAGTTATTATACAGATTAAATTATGTTTATCAAATTATTCAAATAAATTAATAAAAATTATACCATGCTGGAATTTTCTAAGCATTCAAAGGGAGGAAACGCAGGCATCACCAGTTGTCAGTCCTGCTGAGTTTCAGTGTGGTACTTCCAGAATTTAGTATTCTTTATAAACGGCAGCACTTAATGGGGGGATTCTACTGACTATTCTGAGTACAGAAAACATTGAGTGTTTCTAGAGCCTGTTCAACACTTTCTCCATAAGTGGGATAGGAAAAGCAACTTGTCACTTTAAACATGCAGAATCTGGACTCCTGTTCCTTTAATACTGAAGGGTAGAAGCTCCACACAGAAGGCCAGTTTCAGACAACCTACTTACTACGTTTCAGTTGTAGACCATATCTCTCAGATATTCATTTGTTGAAGTCCTAATTTCCAGTGTGACAGTGTTTGGAGATGGGGCTGGTTGGGCTTAGTTAATGTATTGAGAGTGGAACCCAAATAAAGGGACTACTCTCCTTGTAAGAGGAGACATTGCCAAGCTTTCTGTCTTTGTCCCTAAGAGTACATAAAAAAGAGATGCCATGAGTATCCAGGGAGTTGGCAGTGCCTCAGAACCAAGAGAAGAACTCAGAATTAAATCTACCTCGCTAGCACCTTGATCTTGGCCTTCCCCCTTGCAGACATTTGAGGAATAACTTGCTTTTGTTTAAGTGTACACTCTCTATATATATTATTGTATCACCCGACCTGACTAGGAATCACTTTTATCTTGCTAAATCTCACTGTTACTAATTTTGTAGGTGCCCATGAAACCTTATGATTTTTTTTAAATCATTATTTTGTGGATGAGAAGCAAACGTTAATTTAGTGCCTGCTTTGTGCTAAGAAGTGTGCTAGATGGCAGAGATATAAAAATGAACCCACTATATTCAGGTCACTCTTATTTTCCTAGAGGAATGAGTCACATAAGAAGATAATTATAATGCAATTTGATAAATGCTATAATAAAAGTATTAAGCAGAGATCTGGAAGCACTAAAGAGCTCATTTGACTTGGGGGAACTCAGGAAATGTTTCACAGGGGAGGTGACATGGATGACTGTTTTAAGTGATTGCACGTGATGCTTGTAATCTGTGCACTAGGATTTACTCAGGAAGATGTGGCTCCCAGAAGGAAGGAGGGCATTCACATAAGCAGTCGGCAGCAGTTCTTGGGCTGTATGCCCAGCCTTATGCTGGGTATCAACCCAGAACTTCCACCTACACTGAAATCTCTCTAAGAGTTCTTTTATTGAAACTAAATTCTTTTTGTAAATAATCATTTCAATTGACATTTTTATATAACGCATTTTGATCATATTAACCCCCCCAAGGCTCCTAAGTGCCTCTTTATCCCCCTAACTTTGTGTGTTCTATCTCCCAACCTCTCTGTCGCCCACTCTCTTGTGTTGCTTGAATAATCTTCAGTGTCCTGGAGAGTGGTTGACCGACCAGGGAGTCACACCCTGAAAAGAAAACTGACTCTCACTCTCCCAGCAACTATGGAATGCCAATAGCTCCTCAGCTCGGGGTGGAATTTCAGGTCCACCAACCCCTTTCCATGCTGGGATTTTATCTGGCTTGAGCCAGTACAGATTTTGTGTATGCCATCACTACCAAAGTAAGCTCATATGCGTATCTGCCCTGTTGTGTCCAGAAGACACTGTTGAAGTCACCCATCATATTCAGCTCTTACAATCTTTTCACGCCTCCTCCATCAGTGATTACTAAGCCTCGGGGGAAGACTTTAATATTGTTGTTCTATTTAGGGCTAGGCATTCCCCCACAGTCTCTTATTTTCTACATATTGACCAGTTCTGAGTCTCAGTTTTAGTCACAATCTGCTTCAAGAAGAAGCTTCCCTGATGAGGGTTGAAAGATACACTAATTGATGGGTAAAGATGTAAGGCATTAGGAGTCATTTTAATACTAGGTCCAGCTATCAGAATAATAGTAAGAGTTAACCTAAATTCTTCATTTCTAACCCAGAACCAATCTTTGAGAACAAAATCTATGGATATAACAGAATGAATTAAGTATATTTAATAAGTATCCTTACCTATGATATTTACACACTCTATTTAGCATAGCAATGCACTCAGGATACAGAGGCAAAAAAAGCAGGCTTTCTCACACATTCTAGTGTAGATGAACCCTGATATCAGATGCCCCACACATTTCAAAACAACATATCCCATTATTGTCCAGTTTTTATTGCAAGTAAATTTAATCTGCTCTACTTGCTTTGTGGGTAATATGATTTTTCTTTTTCTCTTGATTTATAAACAAAGCATCTCTGTTTTGTTAAACTAGTGGAGTTCTATTTAACTTTACCTTCAAGATCTCACAGTCAGTAAAAATAAAACCAGGTGGCACAGCTCAAAGCTTGGTATAGAATTACTGAGAAATAATGTCTCTTCTAATAGCTTCCTTCAATTCAAAATTCCAACCACTTTACAGACATCAGTTAATGATAGCCAATTTCTACCAAAATTAATGAACATATAATGAAGATTAACATACTCTGAGGGCCCTCCCTAGATTCAAGGCCAACTCTTCCTTCTGCTTGGAAGCATCTAATTTGACCTCTTTACTGCTCTTATTCTATAATTGAGGAGTGTCAAACTTACCTGCCCTGAAATTTCTGAGGAACCAGCAGAGATGTTAATCAAATGTTTAGCACATAAAATGTGCCAAATAACAACTATGTGATCGGCCAGGTAGGAGCTCTCTCTGGAACATCTGTGGTGCTTGACCCTTCCTGGGATGCTCTTCTTGACAAATTATGTTATACTGCTTCAGTGCACATGAAGGAGCAACAAGATATAATGTGAATGATTGAAGCCATTTTTAAAAAAATTCAGCTTCTTATTTAAAACAGGAGTGAAGAACACTGGGGGTGTGTTACTACAGTAGCTGATGAAATTTGAGGAATGTGGTTGCAAATGACTGCACAGCATCGTAGAGAACAAATAGAGACTTTCATTCATTTAAGGAGTTTCATGTCCCTTGACATAGCTGTTGTACTCATGAACTCAGTGCAGCTGTGATTTTCTGTACAAAACCTGTACATGATGGGGCCCATAAGCCTTTTTGTTGGAGAAGGTGAAGCCCATGGAGTCCTCCTCCTCCTTGTGAGAATATTTACAAGCAATGGTAGATGGGACAAGAAATGCTATTTTCTTCAGTGATATAGCCAATAATTGCTATGGTAAATAGCCTCTCACCTATGCTTGGGAAAGTGTGCTGGCTAGTTTGATGTCAACTTGACACAGATTGGGTCTTCTGAGGAGAGTGAATCTGGATTAAGAAAATGCCTCCATGGGATTGGCCTGTGGGCTAATCTATGGGGGATTCTCCTGAATGATAATTGATGTGAGAGAGTCCAACTCATGGTGGGTAGTGACAGGGGTCTATAAGAAAACAAAATTGAGCAAGCCAGGACTAGCAAGCCAATAAGCAGCTCTCTTCCATGGCTTCTGCTCAAGTTCCTGCCTCTTGATTTCTTCTCCTACTTCCCTATGTGATGGAGTGTGACTTGAGACTTGTAAGATGAAATGATCTCTTTCCTCACCACATAGCAACAGAACCCTAAGACAGCAAGAAAGTCTAGTTAAGCTCAGTAAGTCACATAAAAAAGGAAGTATCAAAATAGGAAGGGGAGGCTTGTTTGGAAGAGGAGTTCCCTGGAGGATTTGTGGGGAGGAGATAAGTGGATGGGGGCAGTGTGAAAATTATGGAAATTAATTTTATAAAATTATGAAACTGTCGAACAATAAACGTTTTTTGAGTTCTTTGTATATTCTAGATGCCAATTGTCTCTCTGATACATAGCTGGCAAAGCCAGGAAAATAGAAATAGACCATTTGAGGGATATATTAAGGGAAGGAGAAGAGTAGAATACAGGTAATGAAAAAAGAGAGGGGATATTGGGAGCAGAAAGGTTCAAGAAGTGAATGGGACAGGGATGGGAATGGGAAAGGAAGGGTGGCAGAAGGGTCAATAAAAATAAGGGATATATGAAAAAAAACTATATGGAAACCTATGATATTGCAACCCAAGTACAAAATATAATCAGAGGACCTAGAGGTTTAGGTGAGGAGAGTAGTAGAGTCATGGTAAAGAGATTGGGTACATGCTAACCAAAATCAAGGATGAATAAGAAGCCTTATGGAAAATCATGAATCTGAAAACTAATTAAAAATATAATTTAAAATGGAGTTTGAAAAGAAGTATCCCTGTATGGATGAACAATGCTGCTTCCAGGGAACATGGGTAATTAAACGAAACTTCCAGAGCCAGGGCCAGTTTACCTCATTATTGAGTTATTGATTGGGGAGTCCTGAGAGGTACCCAAACAGCACAGACTGTTGCCATTGCTATTGGTTACCCATCATATGTAGTTGGTAAGACCTTGTTGTTGAGGACACCATGTGCTTTGGATGAAGGACATAGAGAAATAAGTCTTGAACTAATCATGAAATTCTCTCCCTGCTGACTTACTTCTACCAGCAGGCACTTCGTAGTCTGCAGGGGGAGTAAAGACACCCATGGTCTTATTCGATGCTGGATCCTGTATGCTACAATATTGACCTTCTAGACAAGATATACTCATTGATTCAATAGTGGTATAACTGCAATGCCTCAACCTTATGATTGAATTCAAGGCCGGTTCAACAGGAGAGTATTCATGCCTGCCACTGTAAACTAATCAAATCCCCATGCCTGGGAGGTCTACTACAGTTTCCCTAAATTGCATTTCTGTCAAGCCAGTTTCTAAATATTCATATTTAATACCTTACATTTGTGCAGCTCTCAGCCTTCCTCTTAGAAGTTCCTTATTGCAGCATGCAGTGGTTAATGCAGAGGTTCACAACTGGTCAAAGTGATAAGAATATGTAACTGAGTGCTCAGCCACAGGTGGGACATCTAACTAACCTCCTTCATCCTAAAGTTCAGGACACAGCATGAAAGAAGGGCCAGAAAGATTGTACGATAGGGGTGGCAGGGAGAAGTGTTGTGAAATTCTGTCTATTAGTTGCACCCATGAACTCACAGCAGCTATAGTTACCTGCACAGGATCAAGTGGGTTAAAATTCCAATGTGGCCAGATAAAGGCCACCTGAGGCCCCATCCTGACTGAGAGGCCATTAGCAGTTGACTTCTTGCTGGAGAGTAAGAAGTCACTTTTCTTTGGGGGGATGCAACCACACATACGTTGTTCATGTCCCAGTGCTTGGCTCCACACACATGCACATAAATAGACAGCACTATCTGTAATAAGTTCTGTTCAACAAAGTCAAAGGACATGAAGTTGAGAGAGATATGTGCTGGGAAGGATTAGGAAATGGCAGAGGGACAGAAAGGAGGGAGGTGGATATGATCAACATCCCTTGTATTCATTATGACTGCCTAGACATAGCTTGACAAGGATGACATGAATAGACATGTTAATGTAGATGAGGGAATGCCCAGGAAGCCTCAATTCTTGACAAAAAACAATAGGCAACTAAGAAATGCTGAGAGCAGGGGAAATAAACAGTCTGTCCTAGAGAAGAGCATACCAATTGGTCATCCAATGCCAAAAGGACAACACTGAAAAAAAAATACACACACACACACACACACACACACACACACACACACACACACACACACACACGACATAATATAGATGGAGGATGTTGTATTTGTGTATTTAAGAATATATGTATATATACACATACATATTTATACATATATGTAACAACAATTAAAGAAAAGAGAACATGAATTTGAAAGAGATCAAGAGGGTATATGAGAGAGTTTGGAGGGAGGAAAGGGAAGGAAAAATTATGTATTAATCTCAAAAGTTAAAAAAAAATGAAAAAAAACTTCAAATAGTAATAATAAAAGTTTGCTTTCAGGTCTTGACTCCAAAATGGCAAAACAGAAGAAACAATAGACATGCAGAAAAGGGCCACAGCCATGTACAGCTGAATCTCTTCACGAACTGTGCCCAGTGTGTGCCCAAGGACAAGGACATTAAGAAAGGGTGTCATTAGGAACACTGTAGGGGCTGCTGCCATCAGGAACATATCAAAAGCAAGTGTCTCTGACCCTCATGTGCTTCCCAAACTCCATGTCAAGCTGCCTTACTGTGTGAGCTGTGCCAGTCATAGTCAGCAATCAACCTTGTGAAACCTGAAAGGACTGAACACCCCCTGGGAGGATGGAACACCCCCTGGGAGGACTGAACACCCCCTGGAAGGACTGAGCACTCCCTGGAAGTCTGAGCACTCCCTGGAAGGACCAAGCATCCCGTCCACAGTTTAGAGCTGCTGGTGCTGCAGAACAACCTCCACCAAAGCCCAGGCAAAGAAGTGGCTACATAAGGATAGAAGGGAAAAACAACTTGGAAAAGAAATGGAAGTTATATTTTAAAAAATAACAAGTTCATTGTATATATACTAAGCAAAATGACCTGCTCTGTATAATCACAACTGCTTTGTGGATTATTCGGAAAAATTATCAGTATGCTTGATTCTGTTGGTAGTTTTGAAACTTTCTTTCTCCAATTTCATTTCCACTCTCATATCTATTAAACTAACGTCTTTCTATTGTTCATTTTAATTGATTATTTACTGGTTCCCATGCATCCCTTTCATATCACTCATATACCATTTACTCATGGATCAGCCAGAGAGATTGTCGAGGTAATTGTGAGCACTGAGTGGAAATCCCCACAATGTCTCTCCATTGAGCATAACATCATGGGCAGCCTTGAGAGTCACAGTTATAAGATCATGGCTTTGCTGGCTTCTTCTTAGTGCCCCAGCTTCATTTCCAGTCACTTTCCTTTTCTCACTATTCCTCCAAGCCATTTTGTATCTTGTATTTTTTTAAAAATACATATCTTCTTTTCACAATTCATCAGAAACGAGCTGTAGGAATCAGAGGTAATCACAAGAAGATGTGTTTTTCTGAAGATACAAATAAAAGTAGGGGCAGTTTTTTACAGTGTGAGATGGCATCTGAACCCATGCTACCTGGTTATTTTATGTCAATTCAGGCCCCAGATGTCTAACAAGTATCAGTTATACTTAGAGTATTCCATTGCTACAGCTACAGCAACAGAAGTATTATATGATTAGCCCTGGTAAATATTTCTGAAGAGCTAGAGAGATCTGAGGAGTGAGGGTAGATATAGGAAGATTATTGTTTGGATATTCAGTGTCTCCTAAAAAGGCCCCTGTACTGACATATTGAATCCTATTTGTGGCACTCTTGTGAGGAGATTGGATCATGAAACACTGCAGGAAAAGATTAATCTATTGTATGTTTATAGCTGAATGGGATATCTCAAGAAGAGGCAGTGTAGGAAGCCCATCAACCCCTGCCAGGGACATTCCTTATAGGTTCTATCCTATCCTGCCCCTTATTTTCTGTCTTTAATTGTGTCTTGGTACCATGAGGTGGTTTTCCTCTACATATTCTACAGAAGCAATGGGTCAAGTGAGCATCAACTGTTTTTAACTTTTGAAACAGTGATCTATATCTCCATCCATTAAGACACACTCAGGTTTGCCACAGTCAACAAGTAACGAACGCAATGGGGAGATAGGATTAAGTATCATCCTCTGGCATCTGTATATTCAGTTTCCTTGACATTATGTTTTCCATATTATGTTTACTTTGTCTAATCCTGGGGATCAAATCCAGGGCCTTAAGAATGCTAGGTAAGAGCTCTACCACTGAGTTCCATTTATTGCCTTTCATCTTCATATTCTTTCATTAAGACCTTGCCTTCAGCCAGGCGGTGGTGGTGCATGCCTTTAATCCCAGCACTCGGGAGGCAGAGCCAGGTAGATCTCTGTGAGTTCGAGGACAGCCTGGGGTACAGAGTGAGTTCTAGGAAAGGCACAAAGCTACACAGAGAAACCCTGTGTTGAAAAACAAAAAAAAAACAAAAACAAAAAAACAAAACAAACAAACAAACAAACAAAAAAAAACAACCTTGCTTTCTTCCCCAGTTCACCCACAATGATCAGCAATCTAATTGCCTTCAACTTAAAAACAAGAGAACACATTAATTGCAAGGAATAAAACCCCTGACAATGCACATGAACACTGGTACTGTAAGTGCTAGTAGTGTGGACTTAGTGCAAATACCATCTGGAGTGAACCATGTGTTGACTCAGCACCTCTACAAAGTTAGGGATTTTATTATTATATTTCCAAGCTCGTGGACACTGTACTTGGGTATTTTCAGCCCTATATGATCCTTTTCCTCCTCCCTTACACACCTTCTCTCCTCTTCCACATCTCTAATGGTACCCTGTCCCTTTAATGTCTCTCCTAACCCTAACCGTCAGATTCCACAAGTGGAAGGAGCATATGATGTTTGTGTGAGACTGGTTTATTTTGCTTATCATGGTGATCTCTAGTTCCAATTATTTCCCTGAAAAATGGCATAATTTATGTTTTATTTCAGGCCAAATAATGTACAAATAAATACATTGAGACAGTTTTTTACAATGTGAGAAAGAATCTGAACCCATGCTACCTGGCTATTTTGTGTTAATTCAGGTCCCATGTGTCCAACAGGCATCCATTATACTTAGAGTATCCCATTGTTACAGCTACAGCAACGAAAGTATTATGTGATTAGCACTGGTAAATATTTCTGAAGAGCTAGAGAGATTTGGGGAGTGGTGGTAGATAAAGGAGATTGTGGTTTGGATATGCAGAGTCTCCTAAAAAGGCCCATGTATTGACATATTGAATCCTATGTGTGGCACTATTGTGTATATATGCCACATTTTCTCTATCTATTCACCCACAGAAGTGTGCTTAGGCAGATTTCAAAAGCTGGCTATGTGAATAGTACATCAAGATATGTGTATATATGGCTATAGCTACAATAATCTGGATTCTTATGGAGCACACACTTAAAAATGAAATGGATCCCATGAAGTTTTATTTTTAAGTGGAAAGAGCCTCCATGTTGATTTCTATAGTGGCTGCACCAATTTACATTCTTACTGACAGTGTATAATGGTTCCCATCTTCCCCTGAACCCTCACCAACAATGGTTGTTTTTTATTATAAATACTATTTTATTTCTCTTTCTAATGTCGATAATATTAATAATGCATTTCCAATTATTTTTAAGGATGATATTGGTATTATAGCCATACTATAAAATGTCCCTTTGAGGCTGAAGAGATAGCTAAGTGGTTAACAATACTTACTGCTTTTGCAGAGGACCTTGTTTATTTTCTTAACATTCACATTGGGCAGCTTACTGTCCTCTGTAACTCCAGATCCAGGGCATCTGACACCCTCTTCTGTGGGTACCTGAGTGTATGTAGTACACATGCATATACTCAAGCACACACACACACACACACACACACACACACACACACACACACACACACAAACAAACAAAATCTTAAAAGTGTTTTTTAATTATTTTTTTTGGTTATATTTTATTTGTCTAGTTGAGAACTTCATACATGTATTCAGTGTATTACCTCCTGCTCCCCGCCTCCAATTCTCCCAGACACCACTCTGTCCCCTTCCCAACCTCATATCTTCTTCCTTTTTGCTTTTCTTTATGAGTCACTAAGACCAGTTAGGGCTGCCACCGTGTGCATGGGGAAAGGACCATTTGTAGGACGGTCTTGTTACATAGCCCAGATTTGTCACCCTCCGGCCTTAGGCTCACAGATACTCACGTTTGCCATCATATCCAGCTTGATGTAGTTATCACTTACATTTCTCTGAGAGTTTAAGATGTTGAACAATTTTACACATTTTTGGTCATTTATATTTCCTTGCTTATTTTCAATTCATTTCCACCATTCACTGCTTGAATTATTAACAGTTTTGGTGCGTGACTTTGTGTTCCTTGTGTACCCTGCATGTTAGTTCTTTATCTGGTGAATATCTAGCAAAGAGTCTTCTCATTTTGTAAGCTATAGCTTCACTCTTGTGGCAATTTCTTTCATGTGCAGAAGCATTTCCGTTTAGGGAATTCCATTTACCAGGTCCTGTTACTTTTTCTGCTGGTGAGTTCTCTTGAGAAAGTCCTTTCCTATGCCTAATGTTGGTGTGGTTTCCTCTCGCAATTTGGAAGTTTCTGGTTTTACATTAAGGTCTTTGATCCTGTCCAAGTTGATTTTAGAACAGGGTAAGAAATAGTTTTCTAGTTTAGTTCTTTTTTGTGTGGATATCCAGCTTCCTCAGCACTACCGGTTAAAAGAAACCCATGTTACAGAGCTTGCTTTGGGCACTTTTGTCAAGGAAGAATCAATTTCTGGATCTTCTGTCCTATTAAGTCATTCTATGTGTCTGTTCCTGAAAAAGCTGTAAGGATGCAGAGGTGTCAGTCTTTGAATGACAGCAGATTCTCCCTGGCTGGCCAGCTTTATTGTGCTGGAAGGTGCTATGCAGGCTGCTGGGAGAGAAAAGACATCCCGTGCTGGAACTTGGATGCTGCAACACTGACATGCCAGTCAAGGAGCACCCACCAGCACAATAGTGGTATGACTGTTTATGTTAGCAACCAACTGTGCTCTTTAATGGAGTTAAGGCTCATTCCACAGGAAGGAACTAATGGCTGGTGCTCTAAACACTGTGAAAACACGAGGGCTGGGAGGAAAGTCACGGGCCCTAGAAAAGAACCTTTTGATATTATTTTCCTGAATGGTCATATTGTTAATCTGCCTTCTAAATATTAACGTTTGTATCCATAGATTCATGATGTTCTTAATCTTGGTTAGGAAAGCTTGTTAGAGCAGTGGGTAGCAGCTAATACAGAGATCTATAACTGGTTTAAGTGCTGAGAATAAACGACAGAGTGTTCAACCACATAGAAGATATCTGCATTAATACCCAGGCCACAATTCAGGAAGCATAATGAAAGAGTGAAAAGAATATAAGAGCTGGAAGATCGGGAGGACTGGTATGAGATTATGTCCTTGAACACATGAACTCACAGAAGATCTGGTTTTCTACCCAAGACCTGGACAAGATCAAGGGAGTCAAAAATTCTAGCATGGCTGACCACTTGTTATTGGAAAACAGAGTGCTCATCTCTGGAGAAGACTGATTATCCCTCTCTCATCAGTCCTTGCTTGCCTGTAGCTCTTGTCTAGGAGTGGGTCCCCTTGAAATTTCCCCTTTCTACATTAACATGTCTATTAGTATTGTCGTTGTCTGGGGCTTTTTATGGAACCATGTTGTTGGGGTAGCCTGGGCATAGATTTGCTATCATTTCTAGGATATACAATCTCACAACAGACTTCTTGTTTCTTTGGTTCTTCTGATCTTTCAGGACCCTTTTCTGCAATGTTCCTTGAGTCCTGAAACCACACACATACTAACAACACTAAATAAAGGCAGATTGTGTTTATGTGTTAATGCATACATGTGTATGTATCAATAATAAAGGAAAAGAACCCACACATTTAAGTGAAAGTGTTGTGGGATGATCTTTTTGTACACTGTAAAGATATATCTCTGCCTAAGGTGCCTTCTGATTGGTTTAATAAAGAGCTGAATGGCCAACAGCTAGGCAGGAGAGGATAGGCTGGGTTTTCAGGGAAAGAGAGGAACTTGGGGTGAGAATCTAGGCATGCAGGATGGCAGGAGGCACTGAAAAGGTTGGACACTTGGTACCGAGTAGAGGTGACCAAGCCACATGGCAGAACATAGATTAATAGAAGTAGATTAAGTTATAAGGGCTGGTTGGGGACAAGTCTAAGCTAAAGGCCAAGCTTTCATGATTAATAAGAAGTCTCTGTGCCATTATTTGTGGGCTGGCAGTCTAAGGAAAGCCCGGCTACATGGAAGTATGGGGAACATAGCTTTTTCTTTTGCATGGCATTTAGATCTTTCCCTGACTAATCACTCTGATCAGCACTTTCCATCCTATGTTGAACAAAAGCAATGGGATTTAACATTCTTATCTTGTTCCTGGTTATTCACATTTGAGTATTATGTTAGTATGGGCTCTTCAAAGATAACACATACTATATTGAGAGTATTTCCATTTATTCCTCATCTGTTGTATTAATTTTAAAACCTAAATGGTTGTTGATTTTTGCCAAATGCTTTTCCCCCATCTTTTAAGATGATTGTACAATATTTATCCTCACTCTGTTAGTGTGATTTATCACATTGATTGATTTTGGTATGTTGAATCATTCTTGTATTCCCAGGCATAAATCCAATTTGGCTATGATCTATGATCCTTTTGATGCATCATTGAATTATTTGATGATCTGTTGTTAAGGACTTTTGTATTTGTTTCATCACAGTTATTGGTCTGTTGTTTTCTTTTCCTACAGTGTCTATTTTGCTTTGGCATCAGTGGTTCCTGCCTCAAACAGTGAGTATGAAAATCCTCTCCTCTTCAACGCCTTGGGAAGAGTATTAGAGAGCCTGACATCAATTCTTTATTTTGTAGCAATGTCCCAGCGAAGCCGTCTAATTCTGTGCATTTCTTTTGGGTGAGGCTTATTAATGAGCCAGTGGACTGGGAAGTATACTGTGAAATCATGTCTCCTAGAAATAACAAGGAAGCTATACCTACAATATAGCAACAATATGTCTTCCTGTAAGACCCAAACAATAATAGCAACAATTATCCCAGTTGCACATAACAATTTGTTTAGATATGTTATTGTCACTTTTAATGTCCCACCAAACTCCTCAATTTTCAGGCATTTTTTATGAATGAGCCTACCACACATCTCTTGAGAGGCATTTTTTTCTTTTTTTGTTTTTTTGAGCCAGGGTTTCTCCATGTTGTTTTGGTGCCTGTTCTGGATCTTGCTCTGTAGACCAGGCTGGCCTTGAGCTCAGAGAGAACAGCCTGGCTCTGCTTCCCAAGTGCTGGGATTAAAGGCGTGTGCCACCATCACCCAGTCTGAGAGTCAATTGTTAAACTGACCCGTCTTCTTTTGATCCACAGTACCACCTCAGATGCTAAAGATCTCACTTTTGCTTTTCCTAAATTGGGGCCCTGAAATATTCAGGTTTCTGCCCTTTCTTAAAACCCTAGTGTCCAGAAAGCTCTTTTCATGAGATTCTTTTTTCACTGTATAGAATGGCATTCTAAGAAAGGGGTAGGAAAGGAGCAGTCAGGTTGCCCCTGAGCCATTTAAGGAAGATTCACAAGTAGCTCCTGGGTTGTTTTCTGGATGGAGTTCGTAGGGCAATGACCTTGGTTCATATCCTGTGTTCCATACTTCCAGCTCTACCAATCACTGAGGTATGCAAGCATCTCAATGTTCTGGGCTGTTCAAAAAAGAAGTGGCTGAATAAAATAAGAGTATATTCATTGCACACTTACATTCCCTCATGGGGAGATAAGAGAACTATTTCTTGTCACTGAACTGTCTGGCTTTTTAGGAAGAGTGATGTGAACATAATGATGTTGTTACCTCCTCCATGTGCCTATTCTCAGATTAAGATTTTATTCCAAAAATGTGTTGTCACTTCTCTGCTAGACTTTTCGACTCCTATGAAGCTACTCTTGCCCATGGGTAATTGTTTCTTGTAATTGGTCCTTCTACGGAAAGATGATGATAGAAGCTCCCATTGTGACACATTATTGATGCTATCATTCTTTTTCTGTCTTTTAAATATTTAGGTGGAAAAAAAAACCTGATATTAGTGGCTTTCTCTTACCTTCTTTATGTCAATATATGAATGTAATGGTTAATAATAAATGCCTTTATTGAGACTCATGGCTGAGTGTTTATGTGTTAGTTGATAGTATGAGTGCAGTGACACTTTCCAATTATGGTCAAATAGAAGAATGTTACCAAGGTGCCTTTCAGGGCAACTTGTCTTACCTTTAAAGCGCAAGTATTTAGTTCTAATACCTGTGTCTATAGATTCACCGAGCTCTTAACAAAATGCCACCACTGGTACCTCCCAAAGTGTAGAGAGATATGCTTTTCCAAGTGAAATGCACACTATCACTCTGTGTTCATTTTTAGCATTCCTTAGAAAGGAATAGTTAATTCTTCCCATATTTTATTTATTTATTTATTTATTTATTTATTTATTTATTTATTTATTTATTTTTGGAATGCAGTGTGAAATTTAATTAATTTAATACCTAGATATTTTTAAAATGAGTTTGACAAATGCACCAGAGTAACATTAATTACAGGGAGAAGTGACTTAGGGTATAAGGGAAATCACTGAACTGTCTTCTCAACATTTCTTTAATAGTTTCAGCCCAAAGTTGACTCCTACAGGAAACTAGAATCTCTGAGAAATGAGCCCATGGCTAGGTGGGGATGGCTCAGCCGTTAAAGGCTAGGCTCACAACCAAAAATATAAGAGTTCGGTTCCCATATTTTAGATGGAATAGAAGCCACAGAGTTGCCCTACTTAAAGGGCAGGCTGGGGCACAGGTGACTGAAAACTGCATGCTATGGTTCTACTTTCCCTGACTTGTGTCAGCCAATAACTGGGCACAGAATACACGAGACTGAAGTCATCTCTCTCAGAAGTAGGACTTGTATACAAAGGGATGCTGCTCCAGCCTGGCTGAGACCTTCTGTGCTGACCTGTGATACGAGGTTGGTGCTATTCAAGTCTCTCTCCAGTTTCTTGTTTCATAGGTGTCAGGCGTACATCAGGACTGAAAAGTCCCTCCTACATGTTTCTGCCTGTTCTTCCTCTGGTCATCATGGGCAATCAAGCTGCCTATTCTCCATTTAATGCCATCTTGTTGCCCAACCCTCAGAGAATCCGAATTGGCTGACGTGATGACCATACCACTCCAAAGGAAACTTATTACATGTAGTAATGTATGAACATGCCCAGTCTCGGAAATCAGCTTGTAGAGGTTTGTGGTGGAATGGGGGAGGTGTGTGTAAAAATTGCATCAATAGTCTTAGGTTCCTCAATTTGATTTCAGCCTGCTTATATTCTGGGCATTGGATTTTATTTAAAGAATCAGAGCAGAAATCTTAGAATATTAGAGTCTAAGGAGGATTCTTTCTGTTTAAAATGGGATTTCAAGATCAGGATGTATTTCAGTTTCTAGGACAATTAAATCACTCGGAACACCATGTTTGCACACTGTGTCAGATGGGCAAGGTGTTTTGCAGTAATATTTTAGAAAATCAGTGGCTTACGGAATGCATATTTGGATTGCATTCATCTGTTTTCTGTGTTCTCAGACATATGTAGATGTACGGTGGGAAGATTGTCATCAACAGGAGCAAAACCCAGAATTAGAAAAGCCAGCTCTTCGTTAATTATTACAACCCTAAAATTCACATTTCACTGATAAAATTGTGCTAGCCTGAAGTGGCAACAGAATTTGTATGCTTTTTTTTAATTGGGAAAAATAATATTTGGGTCTGTTTGTGACCCATTATAGGTTCAGATACACAATAAATAACTGCTTAACAAAATTCATAAAATGATGTTTAGGGGAATTTTAATATTGAGTGAATATAAACACACTTTTTAGTACTTTAGCTGGTGTGTGTGTGTGTGTGTGTGTGTGTGTGTGTGTGTGTGTGTGTGTATAAAAGGAGAGAATTAGTCCTAACACTTTATAACTGTGTTTGACCTCTGATGTCTGCTTCTTTGATGCCAATTTTTATTTAATCAATAAACAAAGGAATGCCATGGTGTGAATGCTTGTGTCCCTCTAAAATTCAAACAATGCAGGTTTATCACCAGATGATGTCATTAACAGGCAAGTCATTTTGGAAATGATAAAATCATGAGATTTTATCAATAAAGCAAATACCTTTATTTTAAAAGTCCATCAAGGCTTTGGGTCCCTTTGCTTTCTTTCACATGTATAGAAGCACCAACAGTCCTTTTCTCTTCTACTACGTGAAGATGAAGGAGGAAATCATTGTCTTGGAAGCAGAATGTACCTGTCAGTAGACACTAAACCTGCTGGTACCTTGATTTTGTGCATCTAAGTCTCTGAAATCAGGAGAAATAAATTTCTCTTTTTATGCATTACTCAGATGGGTACATACACACACACACACACACACACACACACACACACACACACACACATATATATTAATAAAAAGAAGAGGTTTAGTATTTCTTAAAGTGTTACCTTTTCATGTGATTGCAATGGCTTTCCCTACAATTAAAGAAAACCTTAGGGCTGTCTAAAGACTTTATGGAAAGCCCTGAGACTCAATAGAATTTCTCTCTTAATGAAAACCATTTAGGTACTCTATCACATGGTATTGCAATGATATTTAAGAACACACAAAGAGGACAAGCTGTCATTTATTTCCTTGTTAAAATAATGAATTCATGAAATTTCATGAGGCATTTTTTTGTCTTGTACTGTTGGGGATTAAACCTGGGGCTCTGTGTATGCTTGGCAGGTTCTATACCACTGAGCCATATCCTCAGCCCTCTTTTGAAACAAGATCTCAGTATTGCAGGCTAGCCTTGGTCTGCAGGCTAGCCTTTGATTTCCAGCAAGATTTGGATTATGGCCTAGAGCCTTGGATGCAAAGTCTAACCTAGGCTGGCCCCAAATTTATTATCTTTATGCCTTTGTCTATTTAATATTGGGATTATAAGCTTGTGCCACCATGCCCAGCTGTAAAATATTTCATTATGATGAACATATCCCTACAGTGTCCTCCAGGAGGTAAAGCTTGGGAAAATGTAGAAGCTCCTGGGTAAAAGTTGCAAAGCATTGTGATTCCAGCAGCTAATGCCAAGCATATATGAAGCGTATTTGTGTTTTAATAAGAAGATTGATGCTGATTTTAGTCACTTTCTGGTACAATAAATATGGAAGTATTTCTTTTGAAAAGTTTTCTTCCCCAGGAACCAACGTTATTTGTGTCATTTGAGTTTGTGAAAAATTTGTACCATATCAACATCACACACACACACACACACACACACACACACACACACACACACACACACTTAAAAAGAAGACAGTATAAACTGGCTTGGGATTTAGCTGTAGATTCAAACTGCTTGGATTTAAGTTTTAGCTTCACCATTTGGACATGGTTCTATTCTGTGCCTTTTGCATCCGCAGTGGTGACATTAGCATAGTAATAAACCCTGTGTCATTGGGCTACTTCATGGTTACTTGGCTGTGATAGAACGTAGAAAGTTCCAGGCACAAAGTAGGCAGTACTAGTCATCATCATGAAATAAAACCAATCTATTCCCTGAACTATGTCCCACCGAGAGTCTACCTTGCTATGTGGAGACATGGCACAATTTCATAACTGGGACCTCAATATAGAAATTCCCTGAAGGCTCAACTCACAGCTCTTTGTAGGAATTTCAGAAGCCAGTGTTCTTTTGAATTTGTATTCACTATTGCCACAACGTGTTTTTTAAATTTCCTCTGGCTAGAGTCACTAGACTGTGACTCAAATTAAATTATAACTTTGAAAGTGGATTTCCTCAAGTTCCTTGTGCTCCGCGCAGTGGGGCCCTCACATACTTGCTGCTACTATTGGATGTTTTCTCCTGCTCTTTTTCTTGATAAATTTTGACTCATTATGCCACTTCCTTTATATGTGATATTGATATAACTTAATGGGAGCAAGACAGAACATGAATCACAGGATCTACCATAAACACTGCTTAAGTTGCAAAGCATATGTCTAAAATTGGGTAATATGGACTTAAAGTATATTTTTTCTCTTCCTTTTCTGGCAGAAAGTCTGAAACTAAAGATTTGCTAAAGGACAAAAGCATCACAATATTTCCAGGCATGTCTATACTCCTAGAAACACATGGAAAGTGCTAAATGTTGCTAATTGAGTTTGCTCTGTTGGTCAGATCTCTACATTGATGCTCCCGGTCCTAAATACTTGTTTTTCCAAAGAAGCCATTTACTCTTGGGATTAGCAGAGCTCTCTTTTGCAGCTGGATATTTTCACAATGACTTGTAAAACAGTGAACGGATGATATTATAGGTAGACTAAGCCTAATGGCCAGGTTGAGTAATAGGCTGGACAAAGTTTTTCAAAGGTGTTTAGTATTCATCTACTAATAATAGGGGGTACTAACAGCAAAGCAAATTGCAACATTTGTTCTTCTTCATTCATAGTGGAAGAACAGTATCATAAGGAACAAGGCACACTAGCGATAGAGATAAGATATAGATCAGATATGGTATACAAATATTGTGCTGTAGAATTGTACTCATATGAATGAGAACCTTATAAATGAATACTCTGCTCTAATTTAAAGCCTAATTTTGTGGATAACAACTGTTATTACTTTTATTTTCACTCCCTCATTAACAAAGGACTTTAGAGGCTAACCACTACAAATAATGTTCCCTAAAATGTAGAGTGCAGAGAGAGATGTAGAAGTTGGGTCCTGGCAAAGGGTGTTAGAAGCAGCTTTGCACCTGCCTAATTACTCTCTAGCTGACTACTGATTTGCAGCAAATGGACAGTTGAATCTTGGCTGTGGGGTGCTGTGATTGAAATCAAGCTTCTACATTAATTATTCCCTGAATTTAGACTAAAGATCATCTTTTTTGCCCATTAAATTGACCCTTACAGGAAAGAAATTGAATGACTGATTTCAGTCATGAGAAATAGGATTTGTGCATCTATTTCAAGAGATTAGAATTGTTTAGAGAGATTTTTCTTCACAAAGCCACATCCAGTTTCCTTTCTTTTCTTTTTTTTTTCTTTTTAGGAGTTTGTGGATTGATTGCTTACATACAGGCTGGGTTTAGAAGATTGTTAGTTATTGATTTAAGAGTCTCAAGCTTTATAGATCCCAGAAATAGTTTTCCTTTCTCCTTAAATAGACATACACCACTGAGCTTAATCTATCCCCTGAGTCCAGGATATCATTTGAATTTCTCAGGAAAAATGGCTAACAGCTTTGAGTAGTCTGCTTGTTGTCACCATCAATATGGACTGTTAGTTAATATACTCAAGCTCTATTACTAGAAACTACAAGCAGATTGTTTGATGCAGGGTCCATGTGCCCAACAGATTCGGGATTGAAATAACTCTTATGTGTCTGCATTGTAGGTACACCTGCATTAAATTCTATCAATGGGCGGGGTTAGAACATTTTCAGGGCACTCTTTTCAGAGAACCCTCTCCCAAAGAAATTGTGTGATAGTATACCACTCAGTACTTGCCACGTAGTATGAGTCTACAGTTTCATACTCATTTTTCAGTCCTTATCTTTTCCTTTGATTTCTTTTTCTTATTTCTGATTCTCTCAAAGATGTGTGTGTGTGTGTGTGTGTGTATGTGTGTGTGTGTGTGTGTATTAATTCTCTTTCTTCATGTCCTGTGATAGGAGCCTATGAAGGAGATGAACTTGCATGGATAATGGCATTTATGTGTGTGACAGTCAATCTATCCACATGCTCTACATAGTTGGTTAATAGTGATTATAGTGATCTGAATGAGAAATGTTCCCCGTGTTCTCCAGTATTTGAACACTTGGTCGCCAATTAGTGGTTCTCTTTGGGTAGGTTTAGGTTGTGTGGCCTTGCTGGAGGAAGTATGTCACTGGAGGTAGGCTTTGAGAACTAAAATCATACCACTGCTATACCCTCCCCCCTCTACTCCCTTCTCCAGCTGTCACATTGTCTTGTCTGCTCCGCCATCATGGACACTTAGCCTCTGGATCTGAGAATCAAAATGAGATCTTCCTTCCTCAAGTTGCCTTGGTCACAGTGTTTGGTCACAGCAACAGAAAAGTAACTAATACAGTGATGTTGACATAAGTCTTACACAAATAAGTGAATAAATGGTGGTTTTTATTTTATGAGTTATATAGATGTTTTCTATAGAAAAACACTTTTTAATGTTGCTACAGAGTTTCTTGGTTTCTACAATACAAATGTTTATCCACCCATCTCTATGTGCCTTTTGTGATACTTTTTTGTGATAAGACTTTTTACAAAATAACTCTGGAATGTTTCCTTGGCCCTGAACTCTCAAAGGAATGAAGAATGGTTTTAGGAAAATACTTGGGCCTCAGATGTTTGGTGAACAGAAAAAAGGTATCTCAAATGCTCATCATTAGAATGCCTCAATTCTATTTTGTTCTTAAGTACATGAAATGAGTTGATGTTCATGGTCATAAATTCACTATCTCTAGGTTTCCTTGTTCTAAGTACACCGAATCGAAAGCTCAAAAACATGGACAAGATTATATACTCTCAGTACTGGATGGGCTATCCTGCTTGCCATAAGAATTTATATTCTTAAAGAATGGAATTAGCCAAAAATGGCAAAGACAGATATCAAAATTAAGTTGACTGAGATATAAGAATTAAAAACTGAGTGTATTTATCTTTGAAAATAATCAATCGTTGCCTGTGTCAGTGATCTATAAAAGACTGGCCTCAGAACTTACTACAGGGACCTTATCCATTCCTCTACAAATTGCTAAGTTCCACCAAAGCAAAGACACTATTCCCCACTGAGGCCTAAATAAATGACAAGCTTGAAGTGGTAAAAAACAAATTCCTTCTCTGAGTTACTTGAGCAAAAAGCTGTTTGAACAGAAATCACATATTTCTACCCATGTGATGGAAGTTCACCTCCTTTTACAATGATCTGTTTATTTGAGAAGTAGCTTGGCAAATTCATCACAAAGGAAAGAGTATTAGGAATTTTAGTGGTTTCTACATCCCCAAGCAATGGAGACAAACATTGGGAATGGAAAATGCTTGGCCTCGTCCACCCTCAAATCCTTATCTGGGTTATTACAATCTATATGTTTTATGTACATATTAAGCATTTTCTAGTAACCAGGGAACAATTTATTTATGCACTTTATTTTCACTGCATATCTATGAGAATGGGATAAAGCAAACATTGATCTACATAATCATATACATAGATTAAGGGAAACTTCCTGAAACAGTGCGAATTAGATCATTAAAAAATAGCAAAATTGAAGTTAATGGCTTATTTGCTGAAAGTAGGTGTTTTAATTATTCTAGAGAGTTTGAATTCATGAATAAGTTATTAGCCACTTATATCCTGCTTTTTCCTGGCTTCCTTTTCCTGTTCATGATCCTGGGGAGCCTCTGATCAAGGTCTCCTCTGCCTTATCTGAACTCTTACTGGGGAAGTCTGAGATGACATAGGCAGCTGCAGTAGATGGGGTTGTCATTGCTTCCCACGAGGTGGCACTTTTTAAAGAAACAATGAATGAAAACTGTAATGGAGGATCTGGAAACAAATTTTAATTTTTTTTGAGCAATGCGGATACTATGCATTAATATCAATCTGCAGTCAAAAGTATAGATATGCTTCACTTCTCTTTTCTGCTTCTAGAATACACAGGAAAGAGCACAGGCTGGAAGACTTGGGCTTGACCTTGAACAGATTTTCCATGTACCTGATTGGTACAACCACACTCTCCACTGTGTCTCTTGTTTCCATATGCCTTGTTCATCTGTCTCCAAATTGGCTGGCATCCATACCTGCAATGTTTATATATATTTTTTTCCTTGTTGCTGACATGTTGTTTTCTTTCATTTTAGCTATTTGTCCCTTGATCATTCTTTGGTTCTCAATTAATGATCATTTTTTTTTCTAATAGGCCTTTTAAATCCCACCACCTGAATAAGGCACCTCTGTGTTATCATTAAGAGTCACCAGTCATGTGTCACTACTTGGGATGTACTGCAGTATTCATGTGAGTTTAATTTCATGGTTCTTTCCTCATTGCCTGGCTGGGATAGACACTATGCTTCATTACAGATGGGGATATTGCTAGTACATTGTGCATGCTCAGTAAATATTTGAGAAACTAATGGATGAATAAATTAGATGTAAGGATCAGGGTAAGATAAATAAACTACAAGATCTTAACTGTCTGAAGCAATATGAGACAAAGGAATTTCCATTGTCTAGCTGCCATCTGAAACAGGTCCGGAAGGAGACTTTCTCAGAATAAAATCAGGCTTTATGCACACAGTCAGAATTAGAAGAAAGTGTGGAAGCACAAAGATTTTTTTTTTTTTTACATATAAAGTAATAGATTTCATCAAGGAGTTTTCACCTGTACTTTGTTTCCATGGATCTTTCTCTGTTTATCTCTCTGTGCTCACTTGTCCTCTTCCTTCATCCCTCATTCCACTTCATGTCATATGTGTTCTAACACCCTCCCCTCCATGTCCTTAAAATGACACACCTACACTCACTACCACATAACTACTCACATCCGAAAATGAGAAACTAAGGTTTGCATATGAGACAGAACATGTGGTATTTGTCTTTCTGAGCTGAGGTCACCTCACTCCATATAATCATTTTCATATACATCCCTTTTCCCGGAAATTTTGTAATTTTCCTTTTCTTTATAGATGAATACAATTCTAGCATGTATATATACATTTGCATTATCTGTTCATCAGTTGATACACATCTAGGCCAATTCCATACCTGGATATAGTGGATAGGGCAGCAATATTCATGGATGTATAAGTGTCTCTCTGGTCAGATAAGATTTTTGATGCATTTGAATTGATTTTTGTGCATGATGAGAGGTTGAATCAAAATTCACTCTTCTTGTGGTAAATGTCCAGTTTTGCCAGCTTATTTGTGGAATAAGCTGCTTTCCCCCTCATATGCTTTTACTATCTTTGTCAAAAATTAGGTAGCCATGTTGATGTGTTTATTTCTGGATCTACTGCTAAGTTCCATTGACCTACATATCTGTTTTTGGGTCAGAACCAGGACAATGTAGTATAATTTAATGACGATTATTGCTAAATCCATGGCAGTATTCTTTTTGATTAGGATTGCTTTGGATATCTGTAGTATTTTGTGTTTCCATACAAATTTTGTGACAACCGGTGTCAAAGAACATTATTCCTAAAGTCATATTCAGATGAGTAATAAAGATAGTTTCATCCATGTGAACATAAGGATACATTTCATGAGCAGAACAGGCTGAGACCAACAGACTACATTAAAAGACAGACATAACTATTTTGTCACTAAGAAACCCACTAGCTAAGAAAGACATCCCCAAATTGGGAGCCAAAGCTTAGGAATAGATGTGCTCAGTGAATGGAAGTGGGCATAGTGATTCTCATATCTCATAAAGTTGACCTCAAATCAAAACAAGTCAAAAAAGATGAAGAAGGCTACTATATTCAAGGAACATTTCATCATGGAGATATAACAGTTATAAATACTCATGAACTATGTCTTAAAGCATAAAAGACCAAATACATCCTGATGCAGTAAGAGTCAGTGGCTTCAAGACTCTACTCTCATATTTAGATATGTCTTCTGAACTGAAAATCAGTAAAGAAAATTTATGGCTAAACAATAGCATAGATCAAATGGATTTAACAGACATCTACAGAATATTTCATATAAAAGACAGGGGAGTACATTTTCTTCTCAGCATCCTGTGAAACTTTTCCTCTGAAATTAATCCCATTATATGTCACAGTGCATCCTTAACAAATACAAAAACATTGCAATAATTTCCTTATCTTATCAATCTAAAGTAGAATAAAGGTAGACATAACAGCAAAAAAAGCCTCAGAAAGTGAACAGTTCAAGAAGGAACAGCACATTTTGAATGAACAGTATGTCCCTGAAAGAATAAGGAAGGAATTTAAAAATTCTATAATAAAATGAAAACAATCCCTGTTTGGTTTTCCTTTATCAGCTATACCCAAACCTAGACATATGTGGGGAGAGAGAATCTTAATAGAGAAAATGGCTCCATATGATTGGCCTGCAGTCAAATCTTTGCAGAATGGTCTTGATTAATGATTGGTGTGAGACTCTACCCTGCTGGAGGAGATCCTTCCCTAGGTAGATGGTTCTGAGGTTGTATAAGAAGGCAGGATAAGCAAGCCATGAGGAATAAAAGGGTAAACAGCACCCTCCATGGCTTCTGCATTAGTTCCAGTCATGAGCGCTGCTTTGATTTTCTGTTATAATAGACTGTGATGTGGAAGCATCAGATAAAGCAAACTCCTTCATCCTGGAGTTGCTGTTGGTCATGGTGTTTCATCACAGCATTGAAACTCTAATGAAGAAACATTATTCCAGAAGAACAACTTGAAAACAGCCAAGGCATCCCTGAGAGGAAAGTTTGTATCTATCAGTGCTCACATTAAACATTCAGAGATCCCATATGACCTAGTAACACATAATGCCAGAAAAATAAGAAGCCAAGTTTAAATGCAATAGATGGTGAGAAATAGTAAAGATTAAGACATAAATTAATGAAATAGAGGCCTAAAAGAATGATATAAAAATAAAAAAAAGTTTTTTGAAAAGATTAACAATATTGACCAACCTTTTGCCAAAAATAGACCAAAAGAGAAAGGACTCTTACAAAATTCTAGATGAAAAAGGAGCTATTACAACAGACCCCAGTGAAATACAGAACATCATTAGGAGATGCTTCGAAAAATCATATTCCATAAATTGGAGAACAATAACAAATGGATCCATTTCTAGTTTATATAGGTACAAATTATTTAAACTATTCATTACCCATAGCTGGTAATGAAGTTGACACAACAATCAAATTTCTCTGTGAAGTAAAACCCAGGGTTGAGCAGATCTAATGCAGAATTCTACTAACATTTTAAGGAAAAGCTAGTATCTCTTATACTGTTTCACAAAAGAGAAATAAACATTTCCAGTTTCCTTTCTAGTTACTGTGACTAAGTTCCCTGGGTGAAGGGTAAGGGGAAAGGAGTTTCTTTGATCTCACTGTTCCAGGCTACAGTACATCATAGCAGCAAAATCAGAGTAGCAGGAACGTGTTGAGTGACTGGTCACTATGCATCCATAATTAAGAACAGACAACAGTGAATTAATGCTCAGCTTGATTTCTCTACTCTTGTACAGGTCAAGATACCCTGCTTAGGGAATAGTGCTACCAACAGTTGGCAAGTCTTCCCATTCCAATTAATATAATCAAGATAATATCCATAGGCTTGCCCATAGACTAATCTGATCTACAGAATCCTTCATTGAGACCCTCTTCCCAGGTGATTCTAGATTGTGTCATGTTGACAATTAAAACTGATCATGACAAGAACTTCATTAGACCCACACTGTGAAACTAGCATTACTTTGATACCTAAGCCATATAAAGACTTAGCAACAACAAAGAAAGTTATAGTCAAGTTATAGACTAATCTCTCTGATGAACATAAATGCAAACATTGTCAATAAAGTATTTGTTCACTGAATTCAATAACACATTAAGAAGGTTGTACATTACAACCAACCTGATTTTATTCCAAGATTCAAACTTGGTTAAGCATATGCAATTTAAAAATGTAATATACTCTCTTAATAGTCTTAAGAACAGAAATCATATGATCATCCTGTAAGATGCATAAAAGGTATTTGAAAAATCACAATATTATTTGATGAGAAAAGTGTGAAAAACAAAGACCTGACAGAACATAACTTAGTATAATAAAAGCTATATATGACAATTGTATAGAAAACATTATACTAAAGGGGAAAACCAGAGCACTTTCTCTAAAATCTGAGAGTTAAATGTGCCCACTCCATACTCTTACAGTACCCTGTTCTAGATGATGCTCAAAGACTTACATAGAGCAGCAAGACAAGGAAATGTATATAAATGATAACAATTGGAAAAAAGATGTCAAAGTATCTCTATTAGCAGATGGCATGATTCTATACTTAAAAAGCCCTCATGGATTCAATTAGAAAATGATTACATTTCATGCACACTTTCAGTAAAGCAGGTGGACACACAATCAACATATGAAACTAATCTTTAAATGATGAACTTGCTGAGAAAGAGATTAGGAAAAACATTCATTTATAATACCTCTACAACGCAATCTTAAGACACTAGAAGAAGTTGGAGGAGACTACTTAATGTGTGATCTATAAATTCAACACTTTCTCTATCCAAGTCCCAAGGACATTCTTCACAGAATAGAAAATGGTTTGCATTACCATTCAAGATTTATAATTTTATTCATGCAAGTGAGTTAACCTCTAAAACACAAACTGGAGGCCACCATCTTCTTAATGAAATCCTGACTTGGCTGCTCACTGTATGTGACATAAATTTCAAATTCTTTGGGTTCATATGTAAAACCTTCACAATTTGGTTCTGTCAAGACACCGTTTCTTTCCAGCTAAGACAGGAGTGCTGCATGCTGGCATTTAAAACAAGTGTAGGGTTCCCAGGATTTGGAATTTTTTTCTTTTTCTTTTTGGTATACTACCTATAAACCTTGCATATCCACCCTAGAGGTTTTAAACTTTTGCTTTCTTTTTACTTTCAGCAGGTAAATTCCAATTCATTTCAGTGTTTGGCTGAAATGTTGAATCTCTAGCCACTTTCAATTTTTCTAGAAAGACAAAAGACCTGTGCTGGCACATGCTACTTTAGTCTCTGTGAGTTCATATGAGCTTTGCTCGTGTTGATTTAGAGGGTCTTTTTTTTTTTTTTTTTTTTTTGGTGTCTTCTATCCCCTTTGGCTCTTACACTCTTTCTGCTTTCTCTTCCATGGTATTTCTTGGGAATTTTTTGAAAGGAGGGATTTTAGGGCTGAGTGTACCAAGGTCTCTCACTCTGCATAATGTCTGGTTGTGGATCTCTGTATTTGTTCCCATCTGCTGCAAGAGGAAGCTTCTCTGATGATGACTGTATAAGACATTGGTCTATGAATATAGCAGAATATCATTAGGAGTTATTTGATCACTACATTTTTTAGACCAGTACTATTTGGTTACCATAGGTCCCCGGGCTATCTAGTTTCATGTTCTTGGTCACTTAAGTAGTGCTGGCTATGAGTTCCATCTTATGGAAGGGGCCTTAAGTCAGATCAGTTATTGGTTGGTTGCTCCCACAAGCTTTGTGCTACCATTGTCCTAGAATTTCTTGTAGGCAGTATACCATTGTAGATAATGGTTTGTGGCTGGCTTAGTGTTTATGTTTCTCTTTTGAGAGCATGCAGAATAGTTTCATTCACCAATGTTACTATTTCTACCATAAAAATGCATTACCAAATTTTAACCCTTTTCAGTAGAACATTAATTTTAGATCTTTTGAGAAATCCTAGTATTGTCTCTATTTCTAAGACATTGAAATAAAATCAAATGTTAAAATTTGATTTCAATAAAAATATTAAAATATTGCTTCTGTTTTTTTGTTTTTTTTTCTGTTACTGGGTAGCCCTCATTATCAAATGCCAAACCATCCATCTCCTTGTTCAGTGTCAGCCTTTAGTGAGTCACAGAACACAGAACTTTTTTGCCCTGTGCGTAGGTGGTAAGAGTGGGACAATTTTAGACATGTAAACTTCTATTTGGCTGTTCTGTGTTCACCCTGTGATTTGTCTGATAATTGTCTGTGAAATGTCAAGACTTCAGATACATGATGCAAAGAACAAAACTCCCCTTTCAGGTTTGTGCTTGTAAAAATAAAAGAACTCTAGTAAAGGGACAAAAGAATGGACAGTTTTATAGACAGATGCTTTAGACATACCCCACATTAATACATCTCAAGGTTGAAAACAAGAAACATAACCTCTCACAGTGTTTTAATAGTTACTTCAATTATTTCTGCTTTCAGAAGAGCTGAGTGCTAATGTACCCTAGCTTCAATCTGGCCTCTAAATTACTACAGAGTGACCAGTGATAGTCACTTCCTGAGGCTGTGAGGCAGCAGGTAGCTCTTCTGCTGGAGTCTAGGCATCTTATGAATGGCCCCATTGCTCTCTCTTGGCTACCATTCCATCTTGTGGAGACGCAGATTGGACTGCCTTGGCCCAGTGCTTCAGTAGTGGGCCTTTTATTGATGAATACATTGCAAACTGACAAGAAGATCTTTGGTAACAGGAAGACTCGTTCCCCAATTTACGTTCTAAGCCACAAGATAGGTGCGAAGGGTTGCTTACAGCTTTCTCTTCCACGTGCTCACATAACTTAAAGTATTTAAGATCCAGGACATTAAAATCCCAGAACTCATTCTCTTCCAAATAGAACAAAGTTGCCATAGAAAACTGGAGATCATACAGCAATTCACCAAATATAAGAATAAAAACATGTTTTTGTAGCTACTTATGCTAATAATTATTCTATTTATGGCAAAGCCATATGGAGGATGAGGAATATAGGAGAAGTTGAAATGAAACTTTTATTTATATTTTACATTGTAACTTTGATTACACCATAAATCTGTTGAAAAATATTTTCTGAATGACATTTTGTTTTGGTAAGTACAGTTTCTCTAGCCTTAGTTATAAATTATATTTACTAGCTTCACTAATATTTTATGAGGCATAAGAATCGTTAGTTTATACATTAATTGCCCTTTACCATTAGTGGAGCAAGGGAAATAATTGACCAACTGGAGGAAATCATATTTAGGGGACAACAGAAGGTCCCCAACTAACCTATCAGTGGTCATTGCCATCATCATCATCATTATCATCAGCATCAGCATCATCAAGCAGCCGTTTTCAAACAGGCCATCTGAGCATGGTGTGGCAGAGCACTCTGCAAGGTTAATGAGACCGTGTCAAGGACTGCCATTCCAACGTTTCCATTCATGCCAGACACTCTCCACCAGCATAGACCCTTACACACAAGTGTGGATGACTTCCATGGTAAAGCCACTGGCTATAACATGGTTTTGAGAGATGGTCACTCTGAACTGAGGAAATAAAAATGCTGCATAGTAAGTTTCTTTGTGCTCTCATTTAAGCAAAATAATCTTCGGTAATTGATAAAATATTTTATAGTACTATGGCTCTGACTTACATAGTCTTTGATAGATCCTTTTTTTCCCCAGTTATTCTATGAGGTATGGGCATCCTCATAGAATAATTACCTACAAACAACTAAAACATAACCATCTCCTTCCTTCATTCCCTTCCCTTTCCTTCCTTCCTTCCTTCCTTCCTTCCTTCCTTCCTTCCTTCCTTCCTTCCTTCCTTCCTTCCTTCCTTTCTTCCTTCTTTCTTTCCTTCCTATCTGCCTACCTGCCTGCTTGCCACCCTCCCTTCCTCCCACCCCCCACTTTAACCTGAATATTGACTAGGAACTTGAGTGCACATAAGCACTTTACCACTGAACTCAATAACCTACCCAATATTTCTTAATAAATTATTTTTTGTGCTTGCAGGGGATGACAAGTTATTCTTGAATTACAATGTAAAATGTTTTCCTTACATTCCATCTGCTCACTACAGATGATTTTTTTTCTTTGTTAAATTTTCTATTATTGATTCAGGAACACCAAGTAACAAATAATTGTTCCTGTTGTTGATATAGCATTCATATTTATCTCTCTTAATAGGTGTATAAATTGGTTCACTTATTTCCCCTCAGATTTTGAAAGAAAGGCAAAATATTTACATTTGTATGTGATGAAACTTACCAGGTAAAGATGACTACTTTTGGTATTGTTATCTACAAACACCAACAAAGCCTCCTTTACAATGATAGAAGCTGATCCTTGTGAAAAGTCTCCTTATTCCTCTTTATAAAGCTCATTGAGAAGCCAGATATCATGATACATGCCTTTAATCCTAGCACTTGAGAGGCAGTGGTAGGTAGATTTCTGTGAATTCAAGGCTAGCCTGGTCTACAGAGCAAGTTCAAAGGTAGTCCGGGCTACATAGTGAGATCCTATCTCAAAAAACACAAAAAAGTCAAGCACACAAAAGGCAAAAACACCAAACCCCAGCTCACTTGGCTCTTGTAGGCTTTCTTGCTGGGAATTCTGAGAACACAAGCCAGATGCTGATTTGCTTGTGAGGACTTGTCTTCAACACGTGAGCTGGAGAAAATAAGTGTCATTCTTCAAATGGAAGGCAAACATGAAAACTGTGGTGTTATTAGCTGTGCAATTTCCACTTTAATCCCTTTCTGTCAGAGATGTTTTCTTTAGGACATTGAATATGAGGCAAGGTAACAAGGACATTCATTAGTCCACAAGTAGAGTTTAATTATCCTGGGAACAAGGACTATTTATGAATTTTTTTTTTTTAATTTACACCTGACTTTAATGCCTTTGGTATTCAGAGAAGAAAAAGCATCATTGTAAGCCCGAGTTCCCATCACAAAGTCAGGGTGTTAAAATGACAGTTAAGGTCTTTGTGTAAACCATGCCCTGCTCACACCCATGCCTTCTCTCTTATGCTCTCAAATCCTTTGAATGGCAAGAGCACCGGGTGGAGGTGGGGGTGCCACTCTGCACTGGCTATTGAAAAGTATTTATGAATTTTGAGCATTATCTCATGCTTTGAGTCTTACTATATACCCGTTGATGCTGATGATGAAGTATTGCTGAGCGTCATAGAGAAATATAGCAGAAATTGTTATTGTGACACCTTTCTGATTGTTATAAAATTCCTAGCACTTGGTGGTGGTGTCACATGCCTTTAATCCCAGCACTTGGGAGGCAGAGCCAAACAGATCTCTGCGAGTTGAAGGCCAGCCTGCTCTACAGAGCGAGATCCAGGACAGGCACCAAAACTACAGAGAGAAGCCCTGTCTTGAAAAACAAAACAAAACAAATTCCTAGAGGGTGATTCCTGAATGTGTGGCAGGACTTGACTGCCTACCACCTGATCCACTTTTACTGAAATCAAGTCAAATAAGTTGTACAGTAGTTTGTATTAAGTCCATATCCTTTTTCTGAGATGAGGATGCAGCACATATAAAAAGAACAATTTTTATTCTGTGATACCTCAAACCCTTAGCCAAGGTATTCCAATTCAAAAAACTATTGGTATCAGTGATAAGATCCAGAATCTGTCACATGGAAATGCCTCCACAAAATATTTGCAAAGGATTATAGATCTTTTTTTTTTTCACAACAGAGACAGTCAAATGGACTTAAGCCTGAAGAAAATGTAGTTATATAAAGAATCTTAAAGCAGTAAAAAAAATTCTATTAACCACACAGGAGAGAAAACCATTACCACCCCTGCCATCTCAGCACTATGATATAAAACAGTGTCCTGATCAAAGATGAAAACAAATCTATAAATCCAGCCTATGCTTGAGGAGGACACATCCACAATGGCATTAGATGTGACTTTGAATTGCAGACAACTTAAAGACCTTCTCAACGATGGTCAACCTCAATAAGATTGTGAAACTCAACACTTGGCCCTGTAAAAAATATTTGCCCTCATTTTCTTGAGATGTTTTATTAACTTAACCTATAAATCTCTTGTGCTTTCAAGACAGAAACAATAACACCCAAGACTTTGGCTATTCTAACAGTGTTGTTGGACTATCTGCAAAGTTCAAAGAGAATACATCTTTTTATTATCTATTTCATGTCATAGATTTTGTTAGGCATTGCAGGGGAAAGAGTTTGTA
This sequence comes from Peromyscus maniculatus bairdii, assembly GCF_049852395.1. Lineage (NCBI taxonomy): Eukaryota > Metazoa > Chordata > Mammalia > Rodentia > Cricetidae > Peromyscus > Peromyscus maniculatus. The sequence continues at coordinate 25,670,942 of NC_134866.1, read as the reverse complement.
AGACAGAAAACTCAGTGAGTAATTTGGAGGTGACATTTGTATGCCTGACAGAAATAGTGAACCATAAATTAGTCACCAGATCACTTTTAATTTTCTGATCAGACTGTGACATATTAAAACCAAAGGACAGTCTGGATTTAGTGAATGAAGGAAGTCTTGGGTTATGCATTAAAAAGGTATTTTCCTTGGAATAACATTTAGGAGAAAGGTTTTAATCTATCTTTGTTGGATTAGGTATGTTTGTATATATTTATATAATTTATACACTTTTTTAAAACTAAAACTTGGCTTGCTTAAAGATATGTCAAGACAACACTAAATTAGAACACAGACAAGTCTAAGTGCAGAGTTAGATAACTCTGAACTATGGACCCAGCAGCTCATTCAGATTGCAGGTTACACCATTAGGGTCTAAAGCATACAGATCCTAACTAGAGAGAGTGAGTAAAATGCTCATTACACATAGAAACAATAATTTTGGGCCAGCAAGATGGCTCAATGGTTAAAGGTGTTTCCCTGAAGCCTGATGACTTGAGTTTAATGCCTAGAACTCAAGTATATTAAGCCCATGATGCTGAAAAGCTTTTTAGATATCCTTTGAATCACATGTGCTCTTACTAGTGATTGATGAAGTGATTTGCTTATTGGGTGATTTTTCTGCTGGGCTTTCATATCCAGATCACCTTTTTTATCCCTATAACACTCAATTCTCAGTGCTATGTGAGTTCCTAGCACATAGTGACCCTCAGGTGGTGTTTGTTGCATAAAGAAATGGCGTCTGTGTTTTTTCTCACATGAAACTCATGTTGGCATGGACCTTTAAAGGTGTTCTGGAGGAAGGGAAGATCTGTGCAGCCTGCATCACTTTCAGCTCTGTGTTCTGTTGTATCAATTTTCTTTGTTTGCTCCTTTGTTTGTGGCCTGGGGTTTGTACATCCATTTAAAGAAATTATTCAACTTTATGTCAATGACACTTCAAGAGGGCATTTCCTAAATATCTACCCCTGTTCTCCACACAGATGTTGACAACCTTAGAGGTTTATATAAATTCAGTCCTATGATGGAGCATATACAATTGAAATACCCTCCAAATAGTCATTTTGCTGACAATTTATTTAAATTTATCTATGTTTGTAGATGAATTTCTAGGCTAGTACTCTCGGCTAGATCTATATGATAGAACAACATAATTGGAGCATAATTAATGTAGCCATTCCATCTTTTCCATCATCATGTCATAGCCTACCACAGTTAGTTGTTGGCAAAGTTATTTACAAAGACTCTCCAGAGTGGATGACTTGATTCTCCCACAGGCAGCGTACTCACATCAATTAGACATAGAACGACACCAGACAAATATTTAACTGGACAAGAATAAAGGAGAAAATGTCTTGAAAGTTCCCAGTCTCCTTTTCCAGACTACAATTGTACAATCACCAGGAGAGCCAAAGTGAATACTATTGACTCTTTATAATGGGTGTTCTGATAGGCAATCACAATGGAAAATGCACTGTAGTTCAATAATATTACATTTTTTTTTCAAGAGCCTTATATTGAGGTTTAAAACAACCTTTAATTTTTTATAACATCTATAAAACTAAAATTCAGAATTTAATATCAAGAACACAATAGATGCTCAGGTTACTGAAGATAAAGCATGCAATTATATCACATAGTAGTTGTTCATTAGTGCTTTAATCAGGAATTGTTAAAGGGAGTTTGTAATTCTATACAAATGAGGATAGTAATTTGGCCATTTAATATAAATTCCAAAAAGCAAATTTGATGTAGTGATGTATCAATGTATCTCTGTGCATTTAATTTCTTATATTTTCTGATATTTAATATCTGATTATTGGGTTTGGATGACTAGCTACACATGGTTTAGATTAATAAGAAGCCAAATATTTTTAATGAGCTTGTAATTAACATTTATTGTACTTAATAGCATGTTCAGTATTCAAAGAATCTCAGTGTAATGCCATTGTTTCCTGCAGGTCATGATAAAAGGGCAATGGGATGTTCTCATTTGCTTTACAAAATCAACCAACCTACCAACCAACCAATGAAAGAAAATCTCTTAACACCCCTCCCCAAGAAAAAAGATTTCAAAAACTGAAATGATTGATCTTCTCCTAATGGATTACTATATGATTTTTTTTCAGAGCTGAGGACCAAACCCAGGGCTTTGTGCTTGCTAGGCAAGCGCTCTACCACTGAGCTAAATCCCCAAGCCTGATTTTTTTTTTTTTCTGGTTGAACTAAAGTCATTCAACATTGAGTTCACCATTAAAAATACAATTTGATACTAGGCTGTTGGAATTATTTAAAATAGTTTTAGGATATATTTGCTTCAATAAGTTGAGAGCACATAATAAAAATCTTTGAAGAAGTTAATATCAAGGAGGTGTTCAGTCATTCAAATCATCCAGGACACACATTCCCCTCATGATCAAAATTAATGTGAGCATTGTATCAATACCCTTCTTCATGACCCAAGAATGAGGGAATATTTAAGAAGGTGGCTGTGCAATGTCGTTAGAGACACTCAAAATTGGTAATCTCCCAGCCACAAGACTTGGCTCTCCCAGAGGAGAAAATATATATAAAATGATTAATACAGAATAATATACATTAAAAAGCAGCAAAAAGTGATAACAAAGTCTATATTGATTGTGAGGAGAAAACCTGCTGATATAAAACAAAATCTTTCATCAAAGCTGAAGATCCTGCACTGTGCTATGAAGAGCGGTTAATGCTTGAATAAGCAAAGCAGGGATTGACTACATACATCAGGCTCTAGAGCAGGATGATGAGGCTGGGAAATGTCTAGGGTGCAAGACAATCACACGAGGAGAAGCGAGGGCCGCTTCATTTGAACTCAGTTCTGTCACTTCCTGTCTCTGTGACCTTAGGCAGTTTAGTTCTCCTCATTTCAGACTCTAAGTAAGCAAATGGGAATAATAATCTACAGAGCCTTACACATGAGGAGATACTAACAGGTGTGTGTGAGAGGATTTTGGTTGTTCCATTGTATGTTTCTAGGGAGAAGGAAAAGGCTAAAAATGGAAAATGGCGTATACCTGATTCGATTGCAGATGGTTGTGATTTGATATAGATTTGGCTGCATCTTTGGGCATTCAGACCCAGTCTCATTCACTACTACAAATCATGCATGTAGTCAACAGGTGAATTTATTTAAAATACTTTCTTCTAAACCAATTTATTCTCCAACCTTAGAACTTTAAAAATCTACATATTACAAAGGTAGGGCCAGGAATGGAAATATCTTTTATGTAATTACTGAAAACAGGGTGAAAAGAAGAATGCTTCTTAAATTAATAGTAGTAATTGGTAGATCCTTATTAATATCTTTTTGTAACAATACCTCTATTTGGGATAAAGCTTCTATAACACATTTCAAAATGCAGGACATATGCTGGGGTCTTTAACCATAAAAAATAAAAGCAGACTTCTAAGTTAGCTTAAAATAAATTTAATAATGATATAGTGTAGCTCATAGACTTTTGGAGAGATTGAAAAATGTCAGAGTGGAAGTTTCATTTTAGAAAAATTCACCAACTATACCATGAACCTTGTAGTGGTTTGAATGAGAAATGTCCCTTCTAGGCACAGGTATTTCACCATTTAGTCCTTGGTTGGTCATTGAGGGACTGTTTGGAAGGAGAGCGTACTAGAGGAAGCAAATCACAGAGGCGAGCTTGTTATAGTCTCGTCCCTTATTGGACTGTGCTAAATTCCAGGAAGCAAATCATAGAGGCGGGCTGGTTATAGTATCGCCCCATATTGGACTATGCTCAATTCCAGTTTATAGTCTCTGTTTCTTGTGTGTAGATGCAGATGTGACTACTTAGCTTTCCCCTCTAGCTGACCTCCTCCATGACTCTCCCACTGTTGTGGACTCTGTCTGGAGCTGTAAGTCAAAATGAATGCTTTCTGTCATACATCATTTTTGATCAGAGTCTTTTAATCACATCAACAAAAAGTAACTAATACAGATGTTTTCTACAAGTGATACAATTGATAACATGGCTGCATTGTAAGTGGAAAGCTAAACTCCTGATATTTTACTTTGGAAGACTACCCGCTTTGTCTGTCCCAGGCTGAATGAGTAACTCCAACTTACTCATTCTTTCCATTACTAGGTTGTGACTGAGTTTAAACCACACAGGAATAGTACTGAATAGATTTTCTGAATAAACCATTGAATAGAAAAATCTGCATCAGTGCAGGATTGAAATTGGTGCCTTTGATATTATAGGTCTGTTGTAAGAGCTGTGGGATCTCAAATCAAGAGGAGAAATAAAAGAAAAAGTGAGACAGAGAGAAATATGAGAAACATAGTGGATTAGCTCTATCAACAATTAGATGTGGGATCCTGGGAAGATGAATTAATTTCCGTGACTTATAGTTTTCTAAGTGAAAGGCAGATGGTATCCCAATTTGTAAATGCCTCTGAGTGTCACCATCTTCTCATATATTGCATTAAATTTCAAATGAGAATTATTATTCCCATTTCTAGAGAAGAAATAGAGGTGCTGTTAAATTATAACTTATAAATGGCTTGTTCTCAATCCTAGGCCCATCTTAATTAGAATTCTAAGCACTTTCCCATAACATCTATTAATCTAAATATCATTCAGCTCAGAAATTCTATTTAAGCATGAAAGGTTGGGAAGTAGCTTTTCCTACTGGTGACATTTTCTTCAGTTTTTACCCAACTCTTTACTCATGCTCTGTGCTTATGCATTTTCCTGTGTGTTTCTGAGTTCAATAAATGTGCTCCTTGGCCCACCTCTGCTGTCTGCACATACCCTCTATGATTCTCTCCTAATCTTTCTATTCTTTCCCCTACCTTTAAAATAGGATCTGGCTGCCTAATGGAAGCAGACTATGGTCATCAAAATGCATGCTTGGTATTAAGGACAGAATTATACCATAAAAGAAAATTGTATCACAAAATGAGTTCCCGTTTTCACTGACCTCATTACCCTGGTAAACTACACTGCTTTTCCCTCGTCCTCAGCTGTGAATGGACAGGCCATATTTCATAGGTTGCTTCAGATAAAAATCTTGCTGGGTCCATCTGTTATGTAGAACCATTTCCATCAAGAAATCTAAAATTCTACAGCTGGGAGGGATTCAAAGATCACCTAATCACACTAGGTTATTTTAAAATTTAGAAATTGGGTCTCTCTGAGTATAAGTGCTTTCTCCAAAGTTAGAGAAGAGCAAAATTCATAACTTCCCAAAGGGGCTGGAGTGTGGACTTTGATGAAGATCTGTGGCTCAATGTCTCAACACCAGTCAATTATTTAGCTATAAAGTCACACAAGTGGCTCTACATGCTTCCTGAGGGATGCATGGTCTAAACCCTGTGTCTTAGTGGGTGATTGCTTTATATGTAGGACTGCATTGTAAAGCAGTGGTCATGTATCCTGTGGATATCATAGGATACTCTGAATGTAATATGATACTTGTAAATCAGGCTACTATGAGTATATGAATACTGATTTATACTTCTTAAATATGTAATGCTTTGGAGAGAATATTAGTACATTAGGATTATGTCAGCTCTCAGTGAATCATTATAAAAAAAGGAGGCTGTTCTCATTACATAACGAGTGGTAAAAATAAAGACCTATATGATGGATGGCGATGGAGAGTCAGCAATCAGGTTTCAACTGTTATCAGCACACCGTGTGCTCTGTGTTTTTCCTGTGCTCCCAATGAGAAGCAGGGCCAACTACTGGACCGATAAAACTTCCCTGCCTATAGTTTACCGGATGTTTGCTGTGAAACCACAAAGCCGTACTTAAAACTGTAGTGCTCCTTTACTTGACAAAACAGGTTTTGGAAGAAACTGAAATCTATTTTATTCATATCCAAATGCTACATAAGCACCAGCTGTTACCATGGAATGAAGGGATTTGTACATATTTACATAGGCTCTTGGTATCTGCAAATTTTCAAGGCATGCAATTTGGCATATTGACAAAGCATTGTGTCCTGATGCAGTGATTTTAACATTATAGACCTAGTCAACATTATATCTGCTTTTCAGAGCCATATTAGTAAAGGTTGAAACGCTTTTCTAACAAAATCTTAGTAAAATTAGCCATAATTTCTTACTGCAGGAGACTGGTCTGTGATTGGCTTTTCTATACATCTCTTAAACAGATCTTGTTGGCTCCAGTGAGAATTTTGGTATTATACTATTTTTAAAAAATTGTGAACTGAAGTTAGTGGTTTGTAAATCACTAATTCCTTTCTAAGCTGAAATGTTAACATGACCATTTACAAAGCTTCACACAGATCTTTTGACCTTGCTTTTGGGTATAGTTTTCCACTTGAGACCTTCAAATCTTTGCCCGTGAGTGTCTATAGTGAACAGCTGAGGTCAAGAAAAAGCAAATCCCACACAACAAGTAGAGTCTGTCAAAACCCAGGGCATCTGGAATCCTTATCTAAGTACTAGGATGCCTACTGCTACTTGGCCTACTTTTTTTTTGGCTTCTCCTTATAAAACAATTGACATTTGTTTCAGTGATATAAAAAGGAAGCAGGATATAAAACTTTTAATTTGCTCTGAAATGCCTTAAAGTCATTAATAAATCCATTTAAAATGTCAAAGTTTATTAAGAATACACAACCCTGTTCAGGTAATTTAGGAGGTAACTATGCATATGGATCACAGTCTCATTAGATTGGCATTTGAATGAATGAGGTTACTTGATTGTATCTGTCAAACAGGATGTCTCACAGAATTCATAAAGTCTACATTAGCTTAGGCCAAATTCAATTGAGTCCCCGTGCTATTGATTAGGATATGAAAATAGTTTCTTAACAACACAAACATTTTCTCCCAAGGATTTACTTAACTTTAACCTATTTTATAATGTACACACATATACTTTAGTGACATTGTTTTTGAAAACTTTCTGGCATCATATTTTTAGCAGGCTCTTTGTAATTATACAAGTTTATTGCTGATCTTATTTTTGTTTGTAGAAATATGTAACTTCAGTGGTGGTGGGGTCATGGCTTTGGGGGTATGGGCTTAGCAGTAAGTACAGAGAAGCATGCTTGTAGTCTAAATCACAGTCAAGTAGGTCAGAGGAAACAGACTAAAATTGTCTAGCTTTTGTGTGGCTAAAGTCCAAGAAGTAGAAACTTGAAGGAAGATAGCCTTGTATTTCCCTTTGAGCAACACAATGAGCTTCCTTTCCTAGAAACATGCTTCTGATTATACTCTTCTGCACTAGCATTGATTATAGCAAAGATATGCCAAACATCTTGGCCAGAAGTGGCCCACTTCAGTTTCAAATGAACATACTGCACATAGGAGCTTAAAGATTGTCTTGAATCTGCTAAGATCAGGGAAGAAAACCCAGTCAAAATTCCAAGTTGTTGCCCCTTTCAAGGGTAAGTGGTGCCCCTTTGCTGTGAGTATGGCATGACTACAGTAGTCCACCACTGCTTAGAGTCTGTTGCTGTCTGTATCACTGAAATACTCTTAGAGCTATGATTCAACTCTAAAGCTATTTTGAGAAATAGTAACATGGTTAATGGATGCAGAATTTGACCTCTTAGAATTTCAACTCCTGAATGGAATGTCTGACATATTCACACTGATCATTTTCCCTATTTTTATAGAAAGAATGTTTTAGGATGAACAAGAATGTAAAAGCTATCTTATATGTCACCTTCACAGGGGTAAAGGATGACTGGACAGTAAGCAAACATTATTTCTAAATGTGTCTCTGAAGTTGTTTCTGTAAGAAAATAGCTTTTGAATCAGTAAATGACCTCTTAGTAATATGAGTGGCCGTTTTCCAACTTGCTGAGGGCTCAACAAGAGTCCAGAGCTGAGGCAAAGGAAATTCATTCTCCTTGCACTAGACATTTATCTTCCCCCATCATTAGATACTGGAATTTCTGGTTATTTGGCTTTCATACTGCAGGACTTCCATGAATGTCCCTCTCAGTTCTCAAAACTTTCCTGGTTTTCTAGTATTTTTCCTGGTATTTTTGTATATGGCAGATGATGAAATGAATAAGAATGGCTCCTATAGGCTCATGTATTTGAATACTTAGTCATTAGGGAGTGGTACTACTTGAGAGGGATTAGGAGGTGTGGCCTTGTTGGAGTAGGTGTGGACTTTTACTGGAGGAGATGTGTTATTGGGCTAGGCTTTGAGATGGTAAAAGCCCAAGCCTAGGCCCAGTGGCCCTTTCTTCCTGCTGTGTGCAGATCCAGATGTAAAACTCTCAGCCACTTCTTCACTACTCTTTTTGCCTACATGCTGACATGCTCTCAGCCATGATAATAGCAAAACCCCGAGACTGTATGCAAGCCTCAATTAAATGCTTTCTTTTATAAGAGTTACCATGGTCATTGTGAGTCTTCTCAGCAATGAAAGAACACTGGTCAAGACAGAAGTTGGTACCAGAAGTTGGGTACCTGTGATAGGGCTGATTATGCTTTTCTTTGGTGGTATATGGAAGACTTTGGGACTCTGAACTGGAAAAGCAGTTGGATGCTTTAAGTTGGGCTTAATGGGCCATTCTAGTAAAAACATGGAAGATGATGACATTGAGAGCAATGTGGAATGTGGAGGCCTGGCTGAAGAAGTTTCAGAACAGAGGAATATTAATAAGAGGCCTAGAAACCATTCTTATGACACTTCAGTGAAGAATGTAGCTGCTTTCTGACCCCCACCCCAAAAATCTGCCTGAGGCTAAATCACAAAGTTTTGGATTAACAGTGTTGGCAGAAGATATTTCAAGGCAGTCTAGCATTGATTTTGTCATATGATTATTAGTGGCTACTCTTATGTAGATCTAGAATGAAAAGGAGCAAGCTGAGAAAGGAAAAATACAAAATGTATAATTTGAGGAGAAAGGGAACACTGGGAAGTGTGATGGAGCTAAGTCTAGTGCTCAAGGAGTTAAAAGGTTGAAAGAAAAGTCTAATACTAAATGGAATAACAGTTGTGGTGACCTCAGGAGAAGACCCTACCCAGCTAAACTTCTAACTTATGAAAAGTAATTAGGGAAAAACTTAAGTTGTGAAGGGAATCATCTAAAACAGAAAACTGATGAAAATGTATTTGAACAAGGGGCCAAGTTGTAGCCCTAGGAAGCAGAAAAACTTGGTGGCTTTGACTGCATGATTCTAGCTATAGAGTCAAGGATACAAGAAAGATGTTGCAGAATCTCTTTCTGTGACTAAGGAAAGCAACTGAGTCCAGATGTGTGTCAAAGGTGTCCCTTCATGGAAGCTCAGAGAGACCATTGGGTGAAACTATGAAGGTGAAGCCTAAATTTCATTGGAGACCCCAAGATTTTGGAGATGCCAGAGATGTGGGATACCTGCCAAGAAGAGCTGTAGACCATGTGTGGAACCAGCTCAAGAGAAATAAGTGTGTTGCAGTCAACAAAGTTGCAAAAAAAAAAAAATGGAGTTCTGAAAAGCATTTTGACATCAGACATGGAGATGCAGAATTTGGAGTAGTTTTCTCTACTAGTTTTAGGTCTTACTTTGCTACAGTATTTCCTTACTGTGCTCTCCTTCCTCCTGTTTGGAATGATAATGTGTATTCAGTACCATTGTATTTTGGAAGTATGGGATCTGCTTTTTGATTTTGATTATACAGAAGGTTACAGTTAAGAGAGATTGCCTTGAGTCTCTGAAAAGACTTTGAATTTAGGACTTTTTTATTTTCAAACTTTTTTATTTTAAGATATAATAATACATTTCACTAAGTTAAATAACTATTTGATCACATACATATTGTTAAACATTTAAACAGAAAAAATTATTCAAAATTCTTGTCTTTTTTCTTTACTTCTCTATTGACTCCTTGGGAGTTTCACACCATGCACCCGAATTCTGTTCACCCCCTGGTCCCCCCATATCCTCCCCTTATCCCTGTCATGTCCTCCCCCAAGTAAAGAAATAAATCAAAGTATGCAACCAAACCAACAAAACAAAAACAAAACAAAAAACCCAAACCAAAACCACTTCAACAGAAATATCTCTTTGGGTCTCCTTTCCTGCTTCTGCAACACCTCATTCATAGATTGAGACTGTGGTAGACTATGGGGACTTCTGAAGTTGGACTGAATGAATTCTACATTATGATATGGCTATAAGGTTATGGGGTGAGAGAGTGAAATGTGGTGGTTTGAATAAGAAGTGCCTACACAGGCTTATATATTTGGATGCTTAATCATCAAGGAGTAGTACTACTTAAGAAGGATTAGTAGCTGTGGCCTTATTGGAAGAAGTGTGTCACTGGGGGTAGGCTTTGAGATGTCAAAAGCTCAAGCCAGACCAGTGTCCCTCTCTTCCTGCAGTCTGCAGATCTGGACATAAAACTCTCAACCTCTTCTCCAGCATCATGTCTGCCTACATGTCATGGCCATGCTCTCTGCCATGGTGATAGTAGACTCATCCTCTGAAACTGTAAGCAAGCCTCTATTAAATGCTATCTTTTATTAGAGTTGCAATGGTCAAAGCATCTCTTCACAAAGGAATATTAAGTAAGGAAGGAGTGGAGTCTCACAACTTCCATGATTGGATGACCATTTTCTCATAGCATTAGAGACAAAACTCAGTATACTCATTCTATTTACCTAGAATGTACAAGGCCTTTAATTTGATTCTCTATCACTACATAAAATATAAAAAAATATATATTCTCATATCATAATTGTTATTCTTTGGAGAAACCCTTGCCGTTTTGCCAAGTATAATTTTTTTCAGTTATTTTCATGAGATTAAATGTTACAATATTACACTAGGGGTAGAGAGAACGTTAAATGGTTAAGAGTGCTTTGTACTCTTCCAGATAACCTGACTTCCTTCCTAGCATGCACATCAGATGTGTCACAATTGCCTGTACCTCCAGCTCCATGGGATCAACCTCCTTCTTTTGGCATCCTTGGGTACCTGTACACAAATGGAATCTACTTACACAGACAAATGATATGTAAAAATAGATCTCAAAAAATATTAGTACACACATATATACATGAATTGACGAATAGAAAACTGAAGAAAGAAAAAAAAACAAGCATTGGTACAGTCATCTCTTTCCAGAAACTTTAAATATTTAAATCCTTTGGAACAAAGCATATTTTATGAGGTTATTATATATACTTATATCCTACTATCTTTAAAGATAAACCTCAGAGTAACATTGATCTGTAATCCTCTTTGAATGAGAAATCCATTGACCATTTTTTCCTGTTTTGAGTATACTGAATCAAAGTTTTCATTAGAATAATTTGTTTAGTAGCATTTTAAATACTATTTGTGACATGTATGTGCTTGTCAGGTGATTGGCAGCTATTGTTATACCTATGGGGTTGTTCAATTGAATCAGTACCTACTTGCTTCCAGGACTGCTATTTACTATAAGATATACCAGTGTGTATGATACAAAATGTAGTAACATTCTTCATTTCTTAAATAACCTCTAATTAATGGCTACTATGACCATCTTTACATAACTACTTAGTAGAGATTTATTAAAAAGAAAATCTAATATTAATAAACATTTCACTTCTGCTTCTCATCCTCCTATCCGTTCCTCTAGTTTTTTTTTTATTGACCTTATTATCAGTATGTGTGTCACATTCAGGAACAATGTATTATGACATATATAATGATCTGATTTACAGAGGACATGTCATACTAATGTTTTGTATCCTTGTTCTCTAAAGATCTATAATAAAGTAGATGCAATACATAATTAAAATATCTTTACATTTGAATATATTCAAAGCCAGAAGGAAAAGCCTTATCAATATGTTAGTACTCTCTGTGTATTTCTACAAATGAAGCAGAGCATTTCAATTTAGGGAAGAGACTGGTGACCTGAGTGAGTCAGTATGCATGTATATGCACATGTGCTGAGGTGTATCAAGCTGATGAAATATTGACCATCTCTATTCCACAAGTGAGTCCATCTTCTTTCAAATATTAACTGAATGCCAGGCACTCCTGTGGTTCTGGGGAGACAGCAGTCTACAAAATAGACAAGGTCTCTGCCTGCATGGTGCTTACATAAGCCCAGCAGGGGATACGGAATAGGATAAATAAACACAAATAATATTGTGGATGGTGATGAGTGCTAAGAATGAGTAAGTGAAGGATGTGATAGGGAATCACAAGGGAACTTGCTTTAGATAGAAGGAACTGCAGGGTGTAAAGTGATGGCAGAGATACAGCCTCTGCCCTCAAATTGCTAGGAGCCCAGGGGGTGGCTGGGATGTGTATTCTGAGAGCCATTACTCACTCATGTGCTATTTCTCAGACTTCTGCCAAATCCCCACTCTTGCAAGAGAGATGTTAATAGGTATTTTATGAAAACAATCAAAAGTTCTGTTGTTAAATGTATTTGGAAAGCACTGGATAGCAATGCAGAATCTCTTGGAGATTTACAGCGCAAGGGAGCACAGTTCACTATAGATGCTGGGAAGTCTTACAGTAATAAAAATATATAAATTTGCTTAATGCTAGGTTTCAAAAATATTTTTGACCTTGAATTCTGACTCAATCCAGTAAGTGCTTTACCATATAATGAATTTTAATGCTGTCAAGGAGATAAAGGTATATAACTATCACGAGACTTAGCAGCCTAGATGAAACAATGTATTTTGTGAATGGAAGTAATTGTTCCAGGAAATTCAGAGATTACTATGCTTTGATCATGGTCATCACTGTCCAGTGATTTTTCAAAAATATATTTTCATTAGGAATGTGTTTTAGAATAGGTACAAATCTAGCTATTAGTTATATTAATAGTGTTTATCTAATGAAAATGAAAAAAATGGTTTTGTTTTTGTTTTGGCAATTATGGGATTATTATGAAAGTACTTTCTGTCTGTGGTGATGTGTTACAAATAAGTCTAGTCCATGCACCTTAGATATTTGTGGTTGGTAAGGTCAACCATAGATGACCTTTACTGACTCTATTAGACACCCACATACATTTTGTAGTCTGAGATGATTTACAAAATGTTAGCATAATTTAAAGAAACTAACAAGAGTTTGAAACAATTTAAAGAGAGTAAGAAGGCTCTTGCCAAGTGCAGTCCTAAGTTCACGTGGAGAGAGCTATATGGAGAGAGTTGCCTTGGATGACTGATATCCTTCTTTCTGATGCAGACACCGAATTTAGGCTCTCAGGACACAAAGATGAAGGTGTGACTATCCCGACTTACGCATTTCTTGCCCTAGTGCTGCCCATTTCACCTGTTCTTCCAAATGGCTAAACCCAGACAGAGAGGAGCAAGCAGGAGAGCCTGCTGATGGATTCACATGAATTAGCCTTTAAGACCAGAACAGGATAAAGGAAGGTACCAACTGACTTTGGAGAAGAAAATAGATTATGTAGATGTGTTTGTTTCATGATGGAACCGTGTTTTCTGCCTTTGTCCTGTGTTGAAGGGCAAACAGTTAGTTTTGAGGGCCATCACTCAACTATTTGCTCCTCAGTCAGTTCCTGCTGCTGCTATTCTTTCCCTCCTACAGCAAGTCTTTCCAGGGATTTTGCCCTGATTCTCCGGGATCCCTCTTTCTTTCCTCATATTATTTAGGGTTTGTATATTTTTTTTTTCTGTCCCTGAAATTGTTCTCAGATGAGCGAGCGTCCTTTCCGGAATCGTAGTACTGCCCTGGCTGAGACAGCTCAGGCAGCTATAACAAAATATCATAGACCCAGTGCCTAAAACAATAGCAATTAGTTTTCTTTGCTTTAGATGTAAGAGTTCCACCTCAAGGTGTCACCACATTTGGTTTCTGGTTGGGGGGGGTCCCTCTCTTCCAAATTTCCTTATTGTGTCTTCATGTGCTAGAAGGAGGCAGGGGTTACCAAAGTGGGGCACTGCTATCTCTGCTTATAAGGTCACTAACCCCATCACAGGAGCTCGGCCCTCATGATTTCATCTAATACAAACCACCACCGCCAGCCCCCAGGTCCAAACACTGTGACAGTTTGCTATGACTTTAATAAAGATATTTTTTTTTTTTTTTGAAAATGTAGTCTGACTCGTGCCAACCACACTGGTGGGCGTGACTGACTTCATATTCCCTTAGTGCCTCTCCTGTTTTTTGTGAGGACCATGGAGTGAGGCCTCCTGATGTGCACTTCACAGAAATAAAAAAGGATTATGGAAATGAGTTTGAGAGTGAGTAGAGTCCCGACCAATGGCGTGTTCTTGGTAGTGTGTCACGGTAGGATGGGGCAACGTGTCTTTGAATCTATTTCTGGCATTGTCATGGCACAGGAAGGACATGGATCTGGAAAAAGTGTTGGCAGAAGTTTCTGTCCCAAAAGCTGCTCCCAAGTAATCAGGATTAATATTAATTATAATTGCTCAGACTTATTACTAACTAGCTCTTACAACTTAAATTAACCCATTTTTCTTATCTAAGTTCTGCCATCTGCCATGCTTGTCACTTTTTTTTTTTTTTTCTCTCGAGACAAGGTTTCTCTGTATAACAGTCCTGGATGTCCTGGAACTCACTTTGTAGACCAGGCTAGCCTCGAACTCACAGAGATCCACCTGGTTCTGCCTCCCAAGTGCTGGGATTAAAGGTGTGCACCACCACTGCCCAGCTTGTTACTTCATTTTGTATGCATCCTGCTTTCTCTGGGTCTGGCTCCTGACTCCTCTGCCTCCACCCTCCTTCTTCCCAGTGTCCTTAGTTTGGTTGTTCCACCTATACTTCCCACCTGTCTACCAGCCAATCAGATTTTTATTAAACTAATCCAAGTGACAAATCTTCACACAGTTAATGAGGGAGTGTCTTTCTGTATGCTGTAAATGTGTATTGCTTTGATTGGTTGATAAATATAATGCTGATTGGCTAGTAGCCAGGCAGGAAGTATAGGTGGGATCAGCAGACAAGAAGAATTCTGGGAAGAGGAAGGCTGAGTCAGGAGACGCCAGCCCACCACCCAGGGAGCAACATGTAAAGGCACACATGTAAAGCCACAGAACATGTGGCAATATATAGACTAACAAAAATGGGCTGAATTTAAATGTAAAAGCTAGTCAGTAGTAAGACTGAGCTAATGGCAAAGCAGTTTTAATTAATATAAGCCTTTGTGTGTCTGGGCGGAACACAGGAAAACTTTTAAGGTGCACACAGTGTAAAGGAATATTCTACACTTCCCCCTTTTGTTACCGGCTAACTCTTACATTTAAATTAACCCATATTTCTTATCTATGCTTCATCATGTAGCTTGGTACCTTTTCTCAGTATGGCATGTCCACCTTGCTTCTCTCTGAATCTGCTGGCAACCCCAGACTCTGCTCTTCTTCCTCCCAGCATTCTCAGTTTGGCTCTCTTACCTAACTTTATCCTGTTCAGCTATTGGCTAGTTAGCTTCTTTTATTAAACCAATCACAGCAATATGTATTCACACAGTGTAAAGGAATATTCCACAGAAAGGGCAAGTGCAAGTCAGCTTTCCTATTACATTCCCTGCAGGGGAAATATGGTGAAGAGTGTTCCTGAGATCAAGGCTTTATGTGGTCTGAACACTGGCTACTGACCCACAGAATTTGAATGCACCACCTCCAAACTTTGTGATGAAATTCACTTCTTATTGTGGAGACTTAAATTTAGCCATTTTGAGGGGAAAATAAGCAATTTATGATGGGTCTGTTATAAAAGGGCTAGAAGGAACTATGCACACCAGTTATTTTGACCTCCCACTATCTTCTTCCATGTGAAGACAGTATAGGTGCCCTTGCCAGATACTGGGCCTGCTAATGCCTTGATCTCTGATGTCACAGATCCTAGAGGTGTACAAAACAACTTTCCATCTTTTATCAATTAACCAGCCATATGGATTTTGCTAAGCAAAATCCACAAGTATAGTAAGACATGTAGTTTTATTCCATACCTAAGCAATGCAGAATGGATAGAAGTAATTATTATAGAGATATTTTTCCATTCATAATTAACCTGTAGAAGCAATTGTATTTATTTCAAGTTCTAGTGTAATATAGATTCAGATGTTTTGGACTATTTCTTGATTGATAGTTTTTATGTGTATTATATGCTTTTAAAACATGTTAAGTACCTGTAACATTACATTTTCACTCACATTTGTGTATCAAGTGTATATAGTATTTTATGTTTGTCAAATTTCTGCACAATATAATCTGCAAAAGGACCCCCACATTATTGTGAATCTTCTTATCCTTGTCATGGCAATTATATTAAAAATCACCTTTGAGACATGTATTAAGCACATTCCAAACCCCAGTAGCAAGACAGATATTTATTGAAGTCAGATCTCTTCACTATTGTCAAAATGACCACTATCATCTCTTTGGATTCCCAGGATTATAACTTTGAAGACTGATTTCCAGCTATTGGAGATGTCCTGTCCATCATCTTCCTGGACCACTTCTGAAGGAAACTGTGGCCACTTTCTATGTCAGTCACCCTAGATTGTTGCCACTAAGTCCCTTATTTAGCAAAAAATCTTCAGCATCCAATAGCACTGGTTTCATTGTAGACACTTTACAAATACTTGCTATTGATTATTGAATTGCTCTGTTAATTAAATGATTCCTGGAGGGGTCAAAATTAACTTCTGACTCAATATATAGATTTATGACTTCTTGAAAAAATTTACCCTATAGAACTGTGATTAAAAAAAAATGTTTGTTTTTATTTGCTAAGGGCTTCCTACCTTCCAGATTTTGTAAGTCTGGTTTCCAGTTTAAAGATTTTCATATGCTGCACACATACACACACAGACACACAGAAACAGACACAGACATGCACACACATACATACACACACACACACACACATACACTCACTTACACAAACATACTCATACACACATATACTCTCACAAACATACTCATATACACATACATACTCAAAAACATATACTCACACACGCATAAACACACAATCATGTGTATAAATATACACATTCACTCACACATTCATGTGTCCACACAGGCACATGCACATACAGACACATGTCACTCACATAGATCCTCACATACACATAGTCTTTATTTTCTACAGCATTAAAATTAGTAGCTTTCAAGCTACTGGAATGAGAAGGCTATTGACAGAACTTTCAGCCTGGCCAGTGATTAATATAACAGCAGGTGTATCACTTTACTGTTTTGCCAATCAGTTTCTATAGCTTGAAAATAGTGAAAATTTGTTCTTTTGCTTTTAACAGCGATGGTGTGGAGATCGAAGGGAAATGTTTTTCATGGATTGGATCTCTGTCAAAGCTGCCATGACATTGTAGCTCCCACATGGAACTATTTTAGACCTGAAATACTTCAGCCCAGTTCTTAGCTACCTAACGCCCTTTACACTGCAAAAGGCCACCCTGCTTCTGCTACCAATGCAAAAAGCTTGTCAAGGGTCTTCCACATAACACTATTACTGCCTACAGACAAGGAATTTCTATATAAGCTTTATGAATTTCCATCAACTTATGGGAGAAGACAATAAAAACCATCACACAGAGAGTCAGAATTACCTGCTATTTCATTTTGTGCAGGAAAGGCTAACGCTGGGGTGTTTCTTCTGATTACAGATGTACTGCCATATGTGTACTGCCATAGGACACGCCTGTGTTCAGTCAAAAGGCAGTTCATCTGGACAGACATTCTTTGAAGTTTCCCCTTCAAAGTAAAGAAATGTGCTAATGTTACAGTGAAGGGAGGAGAAGAACTCTCATTGGAACTCCAGGAAAAGGAACCAGAAATGATACAAGGGACCTAAAGATAAAGCCTCATTCACAGAGAAGAACTTGGAAATGCAAGAATCTCAGAAATGGTGGTGAGTTGGAGGTCTGATAGACATTCCAAGCTAAAAAATGTAGCCTGCTTTGGCTTCATAGATTCTGGCTGAAGACATACTGCTAAGTTGGAGACAGAGGACTATATTATTCAGTACACAGCACAGGAGACAGCACTGGCTTCATATTTCCATCCCTTCCTGTGACCAGAAATCCCACAGAGGGGATGATGGGGATCCAGAAAGAGTCTCTGAACACAGTGAGTGTGTGTGACAGCTGAAGAGTCCTGATCGCCAGCAAACTCCAGTCTTCCGAAGGGAGGCAAGCAAAGCTGGTTAACCTTTGTCCTACGAAAGATGCTACTTTTATTATCCTGGCCAGGAAACAAATCGCCATATGTTAAAGGATGGAGAGACTTCATCTTCCAAGGCTGCTCACTGCACAGATATCTTTGCAGAAACAATCTAGAACAAAAGCAACTCTTGTCTCTGTACAGACCATGTACGTGCAGAAATGTGAGACATTCAGGCAATTTGTCTCCTAAAATGTCTCTCCACTCTCTCCAGTTACCAAAAACAGAGTCTTTCTGTGGAGGGGAACTTCTCCCTGCCCATTGGCTGTGCGTTGATATATATGTCTATAACCCAGTAATGTACTCTGCATGATACATCCATTTTGGATAAATGACTTTAAACAGTTAATCCAAGGTCTCACTTTCTTCAGCCCATGAAAGCCACTATTTTCCTCTTAGGATTTCTGTTCTGCTCAGCTATCAATCACTCAATGGGGAACTTTGCAAAGGTGGCGTATCAGATAAATTCATTAACCAATTTAATCCATTTATGTGTACACTAGGAATTGCAGGGGACATTTTATTGGACTTCCAGCCAAGTGAAGCAATTTAGTGATAAATTACATTGGTCATTTAATTCAGATTTTTGTATTTACCCTTTTTGAATCACTTTCGTTACAAGTTTGGTTGACTGATTGATGGTGTGTGTATGTAATTGTGTATGTGATGAATGCCTCTGAATGTGTGGGGTCGCTCTGTGTAGCCAAGGGTAACCTCAGACAGGAGATCTTCAGTCTCCTGAGTTGAATCTTGAAATTACAGATGTGCACTCCCAGGCTTTGTGGCTGGCTTCAAACAATCATCTCCAGGTCCACTGAGGGCTCTGTCATAGGTCTTTATTCAATGGGTTTTAGGATATCTTCCTGGAATATTATTTGAAAGACCCACCCCTAACCAAGAAGCTATTGCAATTGATACCCTCTTGGAAAGGAAATAAAATCAGTTTTATCCAATTGATTGTGACAATGTATTTCAACCAAACTTCAAGCCATGCACAGGAGTAGTTGGCCAAAACAAAATGAACTTCGTGTTTTTTATTCAGTTTTTGTTTTATTAGTTTATTTTTGGAGGGAGAGAGATATAGATATAGATAGATAGATAGATAGATAGATAGATAGATAGATAGATAGATAGATAGATAGATAGATAGATAGAAGTTGGATGGATAAGGAGTTGCAGAGGATCTGGGAAGAGTTAGTGGGTGGGAAAGAATATGATCAAAATACTTTAAAAGTTTCTAAATTAAGTAAAATGCAGAGGCAGCTTGGATTGGACACTGGTGGATTTTAACTACCATTTCATAGCTGTTAACACCTTGTTTATGACTTAAGATAAAAACCTGTACAATCTATAAAGAGCTGAGTAATGTGTAATTTTAACTATGTGTAATTTTAACTTGGGAAATAACATAGCTTAGGTGAAATTGTGGGACTTATTTTTCACTTTGAGAGCTTTTGATTCTCTGAGGGAAAAATTTCCAGTCCAGGAAAGATTAGAACAAATAAAGAGATAGAAAAGGACCGATAATCTTCAAAGAGGCCTCCATGGTGTCATCAGGCACAGCCACATGAGTGCAGGGGACTGTGAGAGAAGAGAAGGCCTCACTGCACATTGCCTCACAGGGAAATCAGAGCCCCAGGGAGCCACGGAACTGATTCAGCATGCAAAAGAGCAAGAGAGACTGGACAGAAATTTCACATTTTGGCCAAGTTTTAAAGGAAAGTGCCAAGCTTAGAGAGTTTAAGCAGATAGATTTCTAGATGCTAATTTTCAATTCATCATGACTAAGAAGCCTATACACATGTTTCAAACTGTTAGTTTCCTTCTACGCCTCTGCCTACTTAGTGAGGGGAGAAAACGTAGTTCTGTAAGATTTTGCAGCAAGTTCCACATCGAACCAGATTGGTGATCTATGACAAATCTATTCATCTCTTCTTGCCCTTGCTTCCTGAGTTAAAATATGATTTTTATGAAGTTACATCAGCAATTTAGGAATGTTACCCATGGCCTAACTGACTATTTCTCACAAAGTTTACAATGACCTAAAGTAAAAATAAATCTACAAAAAGAAAATAATTTAACAATTAAAAATATATGAGGGCCATAAAATGAAAACTAAGAATGGTCTCCTATACTCTAAGATTATATTTAGATAACCTTTTTTGGGCAACATTTTTAATATGTTCTAACAGAAAAGAGCTTTCTTTGTATATTTTTTAAGTTTTTGATTTCTTTGCTTGAAATTAAGAATACCCTTATGCTGATTCCAATTTATATTTGTTTATGCAGTGAATGTGTTCTATTTAATTCCTGAAATTCCCAGCTCTAAGAACATTTGGAAATGATTTTAATAGTTTGCTAGAAAATTAAACACAAAACTATTATATGACTCAGGAATTTCACTCTTGAGTGTGTATCCAATCAGTTTTAAGGCAGGACTCAAGTGTTTGTAATCCTGTTTTATAGCAGCATTAGTCATGGTAATCAAAAGATAGAAACAATGCAGACAAATGAGTAAGCAAAATCTGTTGTATAAACTCAAGGGAATATTACTCAGCCCACAAAATAATTTAAATTTGGATAAGTGATAGGTAAGGATGAGTTTGAAACACCCTTAGTGAATTAAGCCTTATGCAAGAAGGAAATCATGTGTTTCTGTTTATGTGATGTATCTACACAGTCAAGTTCAGAGAAAGTCGAATAGATGCTACCAGGATCAAGAGGAGGAAGGACAGGGAAATTACAGTTTAATTTTTTTTAATGAGAAAGATGAAAAGTTATTAATATAGATAATGGTGATGGTCATGCATCTAATGCATGCATCTAACTATGAATGCATCTAATATCACTAAGCTGTATACTCATGGATGGTTAAAATAACAAATACAATGTTATGTATGTGTGTCATAGTTAAGAAAATCTGTGGATTCCCTGTAGTACACAGACTTTCCATTTTTATGTCTCAATCCATAATTATTACCCTGCTTTTGCTTCCCAAGAGTTCTAACTATAGTAGATTATATTTAAAGGTCAGGAATTGTTGCTAAATGATGATAATGTCTAATTTTAAGTACTTTAAAATAATAATCAAGAAACATTTAAATGTTTCTAAAATTGTTGATATTTTGTAGCACTTTTTTAATTAAATGAAGATTCATTTTGAATGAAGTAAAATCATTACCACCAATTGCATAATTTTTAGTTTTTAAGTTGGATTAGTGATAGGCAGGTTTTTAAAGATGGCCTATCATTTGTTCTTTCTCATATTTCTGCCTTTGTGGAACACACTGCCCTGGAGTGTGTGTGTTTCTAACCAGTGCAATGAGGCACTGATTCCATGATTAGTCTTCCATGAAGACTGTCACTCCTGATTTACCCATGGATTCTCATTTGACTTCTTGGCTTCCAGGCTTTGATGAAGCAAGCTGTCGCGTCAGAGAGTTTGATTGTTGGTTTCATGTGTCAAATCGCTTATATCCTTGTCTTGGTCTGTTTTTGCTGCTACAACAAATGGCTTTAGACTGGGTAGCTTAGAAACAACATACATTTCCCTTTCCAGTTGTTTGGAGACTGGAAAGTCCAAGATCCAGGCGCTAGCAGTGTCAGAGTCTGGAAAAGGTGCACTTCTTGATTCATGCCAGCCATATTTTCACTCTAATTGCACAGGGCAGAGAGAAGGGCCAAGGCGGGCCTCTGAGGTCTCTTTTAAAACTACACTAACTCCATTGATGAGCTCCAACCTCATGATCTAATCACATTCCACAAGCCTTGTCTTCTAACACATTCATCTTGGGTATCAGGATTTCAATAAATAAATTTGGGGGTGGGGTGGGATTTAAGCATTTACCCTGTTGCCACCATGTTTCCAAGGTTTTGGTCAAAGGCCAGTCCAGATAATGGTATTTTTCAGACTGATTAAGATTTAAATTACAGACTTAAAGCGAAGTAGACTACAGTCCATAATTAATTAGCCTCATCTAATCAGTTGAATGCCTTAAGAAAAACATCTGACTTCTCTGGGGAATGAAGAGCTCTGCCCATGGAGTGCCTTTCAGTGGGAATTGTGATATCATTCTGCCCTGGTTGTCTGTCTGCTGGCTGGCTTTTCAGACGTGGCAAGCCCATAGTGCTATGAGCAAGTTCTTAAGCTTTAAAGAGTTCCCCTTCCTCCTTCTCTTTCCCTCCCCTCCCGTCCTCTCCCTGTCTGTTTCCTCCCCCCTCCCCTACTCTTCTCTCTCTCTCCTATGTGTACCCTAATGGTTCTGCTTCTCTGGAGAACCCCGAGCTGTGGTTAATATATAGAGGAATTAAGAATAGCCTCGATATAGGAACAAGTGCGGAAGTGACTCCAGTGCAATAGACTCAGAGATACTGAAGCCTCCAGTTACTTACTACTGAGTGTAGAAATGTACCTTCCCCACTGAGACTTGGCTACAGTCCTTAAAGAGGACCTGGCATGCTGCTTCTTCATTTCTTACCCACAGGCTCTGTCAGAACTCTCCATGTAGAGGGAGGACATGTGGATTTAAAACATGAACTGCTTGGCATTCATTTTGTCACCTAGATGCCATTTTATTTTCTTTAAGTCTCCTTACTGCACCAAAGGGGTTGTTAATATGCATTTTCCTTTAAAAAGTTAATATGTGAGAGGTAGTGACAGAACCGGAGTTGGATTGAGACAGAAAGACAGAAATAAAAAGTTGATGTCTTAGTCAATGTTCTGTTGCTGTGAAGAAACACCATGACCACAGCAACTCTTGAAAGGGAAAGTATATAATTGGGGCTAACTTACAGTTTCGGAGGCTTAGTTCATTTCATCATGGGAGTCAGGGTGGGGCATGGCAACACACAGGCAGACATGGTAGTGGCCAAGTGGCTGAGAGTTCTACATCAGGATCTGCAAGCAGCAGGAAAAGAGACACACTGGTGCTGGCTTGAGCTTTTGAAACCTCCAAAGCCCACTCCCAGTGGCACACTTCCTCCAACAAGGCCACACCTCCTAATCCCTCTCAAGTAGTGCCACTCCCTTATGACCAAACATTCAAATATATGAGTTTATGGGGGTCATTCTTATTCAAACCGCCACACTTGATCTCCTCTTTATTGAGAAAAAGTGCTCACACTAGAATGGAGAACACAGTCCTGGGAGGAGTATTTTGACTTGGGAGAGTTTAGGCACCCACTGCAGTTGGAACACATTTTTGTTTTCAGGCAGCATACCACTTTCAAAACCTTCTCATCTTTGAGGCCAGATCTTCAATATTTGAAGAGTGAGTAACTTGAAATGAGGACAGAAATGGGCTTATACTCTGAGCAGAGGAAGTCAGCAGAAAGTCATGAGATTTATTTCTGAGTCTGCAAGGGACTCATGCAACAGGGCAGGCCAGTGTTAAATCTCTCTGCAAATTGCTTCTCCAAAATGTGGGCACAGTCCCCTTTCACAGGGGTAACTCATGTTTGTAAACATATCCAAGATCTAAAGATGAGATCGAGGTGCGCTGTTTTATTTTCAAGTGGCTGAGTAGCTTGCACCCGTGAACTCTTTAGACGAAAGTGCTTTGCGTACTTTACTTAATGCTTCTCATGTTTGATCTTCCTGAGTACTGGATATAAAAGAAACAGTGAAGGGTAAAAAAAAAAAAACAAAAACGTTTTAGGAACATCCTGCTGCATGCCGAGTTTCACCCTGAATTTGAGGGTATTCCTCTTCTTGTCTTTAGTGCTCCTTCAGAGCCACCAGATCCATAAAACTCTCTAGTCCTTAAATATGACTCAAAACCAGGTCGATATCACTGAGCTATCCCAGACTAACTTAAATCTACCGAATGTTTCCCCAGAGGTTCCTATACCAATCATGCCCACGGGTATCTTTCTCGAATCTTTGAAACAAGCAGAAGTAGCTCTTCCGCTACTCTTGAATGGTGTTGCACACTCCCGCCTCCCAAGTTCTCCTTCAGTATGACTGTTTAAAACTGATATATATTCACATCTGCCCAGCTGTGAAAAGTGTCAAGGAAGCCGGGCTAAGCGGCTTTGCTTGTCAGTGCAAGCGGAGGGGAGCATGTGTTAAAACTGAGACTGACTTCAGGATGTCATCCTGTGGTGGGAGGTGGTCGGGAGCATTTACAGTGCCCACACTTCAGTGGCTTTGAATGGCCTGTGTAATTACCTTTTGCCAAGTTTATCTCATTGCTGCGAGAAATCTTGCTGGCTTTCAAGGCTCCGCTATGAATGTATTTTATGATTTTTTTCAGCTTCTCTCAGGTACCATAGTTATTCGCTACATACCTCACAGGCATTTGATTAGCCTGTATAAATGTCAGCCCTAGTGAATGGTTTCACTTTATGTAGTGTCTGCAAGTCTAAGTAACGACAGCATTATAAAGTGAGGAGAAGAAAACAACTTGAAGAGTAAGTCCTTTGTGGAAATTGTCTTGTTCCTTCTGAGTTGTGAAGTCTACCAACTGTTAAGAGTTCCTTGATTGAGCCTAATAGTGCTTGAACAGGGATGGAGTTCAATTGTAATGCAATTGAGTCACAAACTATGTGGTATTTTATAGAGCCCCACGGACTGACAGGCCAGCTGTGTGGACTGGCAACAAACTCATACCCAGAAGCGTTTCTAAGCCTCTTCTACTTCAGACACTATATCCACGTCAGTTCTTTGTCTCTGTTTCCTTGCTCTCCGATCCTTCTGAGTGTTTCATTGGTGCCTCTGAAACCTGTCAGACACTATCCTGTTATTTATACATAGCACAGACTTCTTGTAGCTGGGCTCCTGAAAACCCATGTCTTGGGCTTCCATTTTATCATGTCCTACATTTCCTTTCTACAAATTGCCTCCTCCTCTCCCCATCCCCCCATTTCTTCCCCAGCTTCTTCTTTTCCTCTCATTGCTTGAACTTTACTTTCTGCTTACTGGCTTTCTGGGGCTGCATTCTTTTCCTTAGATGGACTGTTCCACTCATCTTTTTATACTTCATTCAATGCCATTGATCCCCAAAGGTATACTACTTATTTTGAGTGTTCCGTGGGAGTTCGGGTTGTGCTGGCATCGCTGCCTATTCATTGAGTTCTGCAGGTCCCTCAAATTAACTACGTTCAGAAGAGAGTTCATTGTCATTCCCTGCCTTGGGAATTCATCATCTTGAACCCTAAATGATAATTGCTGAGCCACCAGTTGCAACTGAAGTTGAAGTCAGCAATCATCTCATGCATTTCCTGCTTTATCCTCTGTATGCAATCCCTCCTACAAGGCAATAAGTCTTTGTATCTTTAGACTCTCAAATATTTCCTTATTTTTCCATCATTTCAGTTGCATGAGTGCATCATTGCTTAAACAGCTTTACTTTAATATTATTCTTACTTATTTAATATTGTTTCTTTTTTGGTTTTAATGTTGTCTTTTGTCTGGAGGATATTACTAAAACACTAATATGACGATCCTGATCTTATAGTTACAATATATGACCCAAAGGAATTCTGTGCTCTCTGGATTATAAAGCAATGTTTTCTACCTCTGGACTGCTCATACCCTTCTACTATTCATAATTTTTACTTAAGCTTCAAGAGTAAGTTCAAAAAGAAATAAAAATTTTTTAAAAAGGTGTGAGTTCAAAGTCTACATTTCTCACTTAGGCTGGCTTAATTGCCTCTTCCCTTACCTCTATTGGAATATATTTTAGGGAGTCCTTCAAATATTCAGAAATATCATTTTTGACATTGTGGAATTGATCCCCAACAGTCTAAAATAAATATTACTGTCAGAACTTGTGGGTTTATGCTAATGCTATTCCATTCACAAACGATGGTCTTCAGCATAATACAGTGTATGAACAGGACAACACTTACATTAAATTTATGTGAAGTAAATGAGAAACTGAGTTTTTTTTTCCAACTTAGGTAAAGAAGCACGCTACCTGTTTTAAAAAATGTCAGTTCACAGATTTCTTTCATTTGGCTGCCTACAGTGTATTTTAGTTTAATTTCATAGACATCAACATTGTTATATAAAAACAATGAGTTTATATATCATGAGAACTAAATCTTTACCTAAAAGAAAGTAAAGTGATTTTTTAAGTCAGACAAAGTTGGTGAAAACAATAACAGCAATATAAAGATAAAGCATTTTGTTCTGTGTATGGATGTTTAGCTCACAAGTCTTTCTTGGAATGTTATAATTGGGCAGGATTTATGTCTCAGGTTAAAGCGAGAGAAGCAAGCAAATTCCAGAGATTTGTAAAATGCAAATTCAGTGGTAACACTATGTCCCACCAGGGAGCCCGGCATTATTTACAGAGTCAATTGGGCTGTGACAGGGATCTTTCTTTTTTATCTTTGTGATAGCTCAAACTCTATTTTCTGGCTTTTTCTCAGAGTTCTACAACCTATAACTTAAACAGCCTATATCAGACATGTTAAAGTCTGCTCTTCCCATCAGGGGACTTGTGGAATTGACTTGCTGTCCTGGTGAGAAGATGAGCAAATTGGTATGGGGCAAAAGGTCAATCTGCATTCATGGTGTGCTAATGTCTTTGTAGATGAAAAAATTATAACCACCCTCCTGGATGTACCCAACTGTATGCATATCTTTCTTTTTTTTTTTTCTATAAGTGAGTAAAATACATGAGCAAACTCATTGAAAATATTTAAAATGAAATGGAATTAGGAATTTTCTTATGATACTACTTTCTGGTGGGTTTATCCCTTATCGTCTCTTTTATAGTGACCCAAAGGATCAATTTGAGAGGCAGTTGTATGGGAAGAATATAGTCCTGAAACTCTCCATTTCAACAGGATTCTTGCCAGGCATAGATACTAGCAACCTTCTTCTTTTTTATTTGTTGATTCCATATCCAGTGTTTGCTAATTTAATCAGAACTGTCTACTGTTATGGAATTTTTAATGACCATGGCACATGTGAGTTTAAAAACATCAACTCCCAGCATTTGTTTCAGCTTTCTTTGTCCTGCTATATTGAGGAGATATTTTTGGTAAAATCAATTAATTACGAGTCAATCACAAGGGCCCTGTCATTCTGTTTCTTGAGCCAACATGTACCATGTAAACATGACTAACAAAACAGCTCCCTGGAGCAAACGAGGTCAATTGCTGCATCATGACATTAAAACTTGGACTGTGCCCTGTCAACTCCTTTAATTGAATTAAGTGTTGCCTGAAAAGAATGAAAAAAGTAGAAATGAGTAACAGAGTCCTCCATTATGTCTAAAACTATTGATGCAGGAATTTTTTCTCCAAGTGGGGAATTTTCCATCTCTAAAAAAACATCAAAGTAAGTGCTTTCTCTGAAAAAGAATATTAAATACCTCCATCAATCGAAAGACTAAAACTTGATGTGATATTTATAGGATCTTCAGTAACTCTTACTCTTTTTAATTTTAAAAAGGATAATAATAAATTTAACAAGAGAATTTGAGAAGATAAAACTACTTATAAATTCTGAAGAGGGATAGAGCTTGATGGTAAGATCCTGTTGCTGAAGATATCACACACTTTGGACACAGGATATAGAGAAATCAAGTTGATACTGATCAGGATTCTTCCTTCTTGCTAGCTAACTTTCATAGTACCTGGAGGTGCTATGCAGGCTACTGAGGTGTGTGTGTGTGTGTGTGTGTGTGTGTGTGTGTGTGTGTGTGTGTGTGTGTGGTGTGGGTGTTTATTAATACTCTTACCCAGCTGTGAACTGCAATAATGACTGTTATGATAAGACATGCCCATGGATGCAGTAAAGGTATGAGTGATATGGGTGTAACCAACAGCTTTCTGATTGGATTTAAAGCCTATTCCTTAGGAGGAAACTCATGTCTATCACTGTAAATCTGGCCCAGAACCTATGGCTGGAAGCTCATAGATCTCAGAGGTAAACCTGCTGCTATTATTTGGCTAAATGGACACACTGTCAAACTGCATTCTAAATTTGTATCTCTTCACTTACAGGATAGTGTAGCTCTTAGACATAACCAGGGAAGTTTCTGTGTAGTGGTTGGTGGTTAATGCAGAAACTAGCAGCTGGGCATTGAGCAGAGAATAAAAGTCAGTGTCAGTGAAGTGCTCAGTCACAAATGGCACATCTACATCACCCCTTACCTTTGTAAGGCTCAGTAAGGATTGAAGAAGATGATGCAGAAAGACTAGAAGGGTCAGAGGTTGGATGGTGCCAGAGCAAAATCTCTTCCATATATGATAGGATCATAGCATCCCTGAAGTCACAGAAACTCTGGTTGCTTGCACAAGATCAAGGTCATCATCACTCTAGTATGGAGTTGTGTTGGGGGTGCTGGGAGGCATGGGCCTCTTGAGGAGCAACTGAGGATGAGGGCCTCCACTGTCTCCCTTCTTAGGGAAAGGATAATGGATTTTCTTTATGAATATGCTCCCTGATAGGCCAACTACAGTCCAGTGGATGAACTCACAGTGGTGAATACATGGGCAATACAAATTGAATTTTAAAAAGATGAGGCACGGGCAGTGGTGGCACACGCCTTTAATCCCAGCACTCGGGAGGCAGAGGCAGGCGGATCTCTGTGAGTTCGAGGCCAGCCTGGGCTACCAAGTGAGTTCCAAGAAAAGGCACAAAGCTACACAGAGAAACCCTGTCTCAAAAAAAAAAAAAAAAAAAAAAAAAAGCCGGGCGGTGGTGGCGCACGCCTTTAATCCCAGCACTCGGGAGGCAGAGGCAGGCGGATCTCTGTGAGTTCGAGGCCAGCCTGGGCTACCAAGTGAGTTCCAGGAAAGGCGCAAAGCTACACAGAGAAACCCTGTCTCGAAAAAACCAAAAAAAAAAAAAAAAAAAAAAAAAAAAGAAACATTTAAAAAGATGAGGCACAAAGTTGGAAGATAGAGAGGTGTATGGTTGGATCTGGTCAAAGTCAGGGAGAGGGGCGGAACATGGATATGATCAAATGTATATGAAAAAATTTAATAAAATATTTTCATTATTATTTCTTCTTAAAATATTCTCAGAGAATTAATAAAACAATATATTAAAATATACATGGACTGCATTTGTTTTACTAATCTGGTCTTAAGCTCTGTTTCCTAGGTTACTAGCAAATTCATGTTTTATTGCTAAAAATTCATTCAGATACGTATAAGAAAACACATAGATAGTAAGTATTTCAGTTTGATGGATTTTGATAACAGTAGACACTTATATAAAAGACAATGTCAGTATTCTAAATAAAATAAACAAAACACAGGAAGATAACTATTGAAAGTTCATAGTCATGTGGAGAAAACATTGAGGTCATAGAAGCTGAGTGTAGATATAATAGTAATTATCTGAGTCTAGAGAGAGCAGAGGCAAGGAAGGAATTGAAAAATCTGAAAATATTTAAATGGGAAAAAGAAACTCTGGTGTTTTATTGAACAGTAGAATAACTATAGATAACTTGAATATTTTTATAATAAATAACGTTAAGATAATGAGGGAGATGTATGTGTCTATTCTAATTTGAACAGTACTCAATGTCTACATTAGTGAAATGTAACATGACTCCCCTGTATATATCTGTGTGCTGGATGTTTTAATGTTAACACAAGCTAAAGTCAACTAGGAGGAGGTAACCTCAATTAAGAAAATGCCTCTATAATATCAGGTTGTAGGCAGGCCTGTAAGGCATTTTCTTAATTGGTGATTGATGGGGAAGGAGGAGAACATTGGGAGTGGTATCTTCCCTGGGCTGGTGGTCCCGGGTTCTATAAGAAAGCTGGCTAAACAAACAATGAAGAGCAAGCCAGTAGGCAGCACCCCTCCATGGCTTCTGCATCAGCTCCTGCCTCTGGTTTCCTGCCCTGTTTGAGTTCCTATCCTAATTTCCTTTGATGATGAGCTGTGATGTGGAAATGCAAGCCAAATAAATCCTTTCCTTCTTGACTTTCTTTTTGATCACGGTGTTTTATCACAGCAATAGAAATCTTCAGAAAATATGTATAATTTTACTATAGTGATTAAAAGTAAAAAAGAAAAAAAAAAGTGAAGCAGGTGAGGTGGTTCAGCAGGTTAAATGCCAGGCTGCTAAGACCAATGATCTGAGTCCAATGCTGAGACCCACAGAGAGGAAGGAGAAAACTGACTTCCACGAGTTATCCTCTGATCTTCACATAAGAGCTGTGGTTTCCCATGCTCACAAATCAAATAAGTGAAAGAAACCTAAATAAAGAAATAAAAATAAAATGGAAAAGGAAGGTTTTATCATTGTAGAAACTTTTCACATGATCCTTAGTACTTTTTTGTGGGTAGCAAAACATCTACGTTCTCGTCGCTACCATTCTATCACCCTAGCTCAGCTTCACCTGATCAACAATTTCATATTAATGAGATCATACAGGAAGAACTCAAAACTGTGCTCTGGGGATTCATCCATGTGTTTATAGAAATATGGTCTGTATCAGTTTTTTTTTTCCTCTTCTGATTAGCATTCCAGTGTGAGTGTATAAAACAGTTTGTTTCTCTGTTTTCCTGTTGATGGACATTTGGGCTTTTTCCAGTTTTTGTCTCACATTTTGAGAAACTGCCCTATTAAATTTTACCTCATGGAAATGCACAGGCACTTACTTGGCTGTTTTCCCACCTGGGCAGCCAGAACTGTTTCCCTGTGGTTCTGAAGAGGTTGGGTGATTTTAATGAATGATGAAACAAAACAAACCCAAAACAAAACCCACATCTGCCGTTGTCGAATTTAGCAGTGGTCCTGGATGCCTCAGAACAGTTATATAAAACAAACTCCCCACTCCCCCCAAAACACAGTCCACCAGGATTCTTAATGAACATAATTATAAACATATTTGATAAACTATACTGATAGGGTATGAACTGCCTTTATGTAAGTGATAAGCATTTGAATAATAATTGAGATAATTATTCTATATAATGAAATATATTTTACTTAGAAATCAAAATTTCATACTTATTAATGTGCTTTAATATTCTTTTGTTCTATTTATTAATATTCTTCCTTTGTTCTAAAAAATTAAATCAGGATATTCAAAGTTACAGATTTGTGTGCATATATTTTTAGCTATCCAGAAAATGCATGGTCTAAAATGCCCTAATTATGTATAGAGCAATAGCTTCATCCAAAACACTGTAATTATTTGGAATATAGTGGGCATACTGTTAGCCTAATTTACCGCATTGTTCAAAATAGCCACAGAAATGGCTCTACATTAGGTGATTGACAACTACTTTGAAATCTCTAGGGATGGCCCAAGTATCAATGTAAATGCATACCTTAACGTATTTTTTAGCTTGTCATTCATTGAATTTACTTTTATATTATAATTCTAATATCAAATTAAATTTCTGGGGGCAGGTAACATTTTTGCTTTCCATTTTTTGAACTGCTAAATTCCTTTTAGACAAAGTTTGATTTTCTTTTGCCTCTGTGTCTTTGAATTCTGCTGCTCAGCCCAAATCCCAGAACACTGGGAGGAAAGAAACATTGGTGGGATGATTCTATACCTGTGCATGTCATGATTAGGCTTAATTTGTCTGCTTCCTATTATATTAGAGAAAAATTAAAGAACAACAAATATTTTCCTGATTTCTGATGACTTTCTTAATAGGACCTTCCTTATACAGTTGTTCTTATATAGCCAAACACATAGTTCTTGTTGGCTTCAGGTCCAGTGCTTTCCAATTTGCGTTTGTTTCTAAGTGAAAGTTGTTTCCAAAACCTGAAGTCTGTCTATGGAAGCATCTATGTCAAGCACACTCACAGTGGACCTCACATGGAAGAACTGTTTTCTCTTGTCTGTATTTCTTTGGCCGCCATCCATCCTCTAACACTTTTTCTTTCTTTCTTTCTTTCTTTTTCTTTTTTTTAAAGACAGGGCCTCTCTGTATAGCTTTGCGCCTTTCCTGGAACTCACTTGGTAGCGCAGGCTAGCCTTGAACTCACAGAGATCTGCCTGGCTCTGCTGCGATTAAAGGCTCGTGCCACCACTGCCTGGCCCTCTAACACTTTTCAATCTGCTTCAGATTGTTAACATTCCACACACTGTTGCCAAATCCAGCAGGCATTCCCACCTCTTTATTTTACTCAGGCTAGTAACGTTGACTCAATCGGTCACTTCTACTCTCCTTAAAAAAAATGCTCCATTCCTGATACCTGATACCTAAGCTTCTCTATCTGGCTTGAAGTTGGACTCTCCCAGTGTATGTCAGAATCTTCCTTTGATCCACCTGGGCTGTTCCTTCTATCCCTATCTTCTTCTTGGATGACTGGCTTTACATTCTTCACACACACTGATGAAATCTTTCCATTTCTGGCCGTAAAGTTCTCCTTTCAATTCTGCGTTTGGATATGTGATTACGTGCATGGCATCTTCTAGACTAAATAGGCATTTTTAACTAAATATGGATTGCAGAGAAGCCTTTGTTGCCAATGTGCCTTACTGGTCTATTACCGGAAATGGACCTCATCTGCCTATTTGTTCGGGCTGGGGTTGAAGGCATTATTGCAGATTCTATTTTCATTCCCCTCTTCTAACTCATCAGCAAATCCAATGGGTTATTTTTTTTTTCAAAATATGTCCTGCAAGTACCTGCTTCTATCTTCTTTTCACCATCGCCCTCTTGTCTTTATCTTGAACTATGGCAGTTGCTGCACAATGGCCTCTGTTCCTTCTCTTGCCTTTTAAATCCTTTCTTTATACAACAGCAGATAGAGTTAAAGCCTTAAAGTCCAAATTATAAAACTATACCCCCATCGTGTAAGGTCCCTTGATGATTTTCCAATAGACTTAATACAAGTTCAAACTTATTACAAAATATATAAAGCTGTGCAAAATCTGCTCTCCGTGTCTATTTTCACTACTCCATCAATATAAACCTTCAGCTTCCTAAAACACACCTGCTTCTTTTCTGTATGGTGATGGTTTCCTTGCCACAGAGGGGTTATAGGAGCACAGTGAGATGCCTGCTTTTTGTTGACGGACTTTGCATTCTTACTGTGCACTTGCCAGCCTAGTGGTTTGGGGTAAATCATTTATGTTCTCTGTGTAAATTCATTTTCTCATAATATGGTAAATGAATGAGATAAAAGTGTCATCAGTACCAAGTTACTCTGCGAATTAAATGCAAAGTGTTTAGATGAGTTCTCAGCAAATCTAAACCCTCAAAAAGAATTAGCTGTTGTGTTAGGTACTATGGTGTTTCCTACCCGGCCTTTTGGGTCATACCTTCTGTGCACAGTTGGTGTCTTTGACTCTTTAGTTCTCACATTAAACATTACCTTTCTTTAACATTTTAGCTGAAACTAATATTATTATATACATATGTGTATATATATATATGTATATATTTTGTATTTTGTCCACAATAGAACTCTGCAATGTGGATTTGCTTTATTTACTTGGCTATTTTGTTTTCTCCCCTCTCTATGTCTCTGTCTCTTTCTTCCTTGAAATTTCTAGAATATAAGATTTTTGAAGACAATGACCTGATTTAGTACCCTACACATAGCAAGCAGTTGGCTTAACAGCATTACTTTGTGGGTATACAAGTGTGGATGTGATATGCATATATGCTTATGTGTGTGTGTGTGTGTGTGTGTGTGTGTAGGCCAGGACAGAAGTTGATATTATGATCTACCTTGAT
Organism: Peromyscus maniculatus bairdii; assembly: GCF_049852395.1. Classification (NCBI taxonomy): domain Eukaryota; kingdom Metazoa; phylum Chordata; class Mammalia; order Rodentia; family Cricetidae; genus Peromyscus; species Peromyscus maniculatus. Next base: position 25,637,134 of record NC_134866.1, on the reverse strand, counting down.
GACTCTTCATCTTTTATTTTAGGACACAGTCTCACTGGACCTGACCAGTTGTCTAGGCTGGCTAGCCAGTGAGCTCCAAGGATCTGCTTGACTCTGCTCACCCTTCTACTGACCCCAACAAAGGCGTTGTAGCTGTAAGCTGCTGTGCCCAGCTTCTATATGGAAGCTGAGGATCCAAACTCAGGTCCACTTGCTTGTATAGCAAGTGCTTTGCCAACAAAGCCCTTGGTGTAGCACCTTAATGAGAAAAATCTGAGTGACTTGGTGACTAAAATTCTAGCTGCTGAGAATGATTGACAGTCATAGGTATTTGTTACCTTCTTTTGGCAACAGATGCAGTTTTTGGATACAGAAGAGATGCAAGAGGAACTTTCATGCATTTCAAACTGAGAGGACCTGGATCTAGTGCCCTCTTGATCTCTGTCTAATTACAGTGGATGGGGCTCCCTCATTGGCAGTATAAACAGGTGGATGGCATGCACCTATGTCCATCTACATAGTCTCATGTTATTTTTTCTAGTTTCTCAGAATATGAGTATACATTTTTATTTTTGAAATTGTCAAGGATTGAATTATTTAATTATTAAAAAGAAATACTGTAAGAAAGAGAGTAATTCACCCCGGGCAATAGGTTCTCTCTCATTAGGGGTGTTGTGTCTTATGCAGATTCTTACATTTGGCAAAACATATTCTTGTATCCCTCAACTGGCAGATCCAGCCATAGAAGGATTTTATACTCTATTTAGAAACTCTTCACTTTTATTCTCTGCACAGATTGGGGAATTCTCTCTCTCTCTCTCTCTCTCTCTCTCTCTCTCTCTCTCTCTCTCTCCATTATTATTTGTTGTGTTTTTGTGCACACACATGTGTGTGGACCTGTGCTTGCCATGGAGCATGTATGGTGGTCAGAGGACTTTCAGGAGTTGGTTCTCTCCTTCTATCGTGTAGTGTTGTGTGAGGTTTGGAATATGCATGTACCATAAACCCTCTGGTAAGAATCTATTGTGTAGGATGAGTTACCCTCTGCTCCTTTGGCTACTTTAGGGTGCATGTTCACATCCAAAGATTAAGATCATAATCTACAATCCATGAATAAGAGAGAACAAGCAGGTTCATCTTTATGGGTCTGGGTTACCTCATTCAGTCTAATATGTTCTTGCTTCATCCATTTACAAGGCTGGACTAGAGTTCAAGATGTGCTACCTGGGCTAGTGCTGGAAGCTGGACATGCACAAGAGGCTAGGATCAGGCAGGCTCAGAGGACTGGGCTGGTACTTCAATGTACATTTTTTTCCATTTTTTAAATTTATTTATTAAATTTAATTTTACATATCAGCCATGGATTGTGGTGGTAATCTAATTATACTGAAATGTGATTTTGTTTGTATGTTAATAAATAAAGTTGCCCGGGGGTCAGAGCTATTAGAGCCATAGCAAGAGTGTGGCGGTGGTGGCACACGCCTTTAATCCCAGAAAGCCAGCCTTTAATCCCAGGGAGTGGTGGTAGAAAGCAAAAAGATATATAAGGCGTGAGGACCAGAAACTAGAAGCATTTGGCTGGTTAAGCTTTCAGGCTTTGGAGCAACACAGTTCAGCTGAGAGCTATTGGGATGAGGACACAGAAGCTTCCAGTCTGAGGAAACAGGACCAGCTGAGGAACTGGTGAGGTGAGATAGCTGTGGCTTGTTCTGTCTCTTTAAATAGACTAACAGACAGGAAATAGAGCCCTGATTCGGGAAGCTGGGACACCGCAGGCGGAAGGGTGAGATTTCAGCTCTGAGCTCTGACCTCTCGGCTTTCTCTTTTGCATTGTTTCTGTGTTTCTTATTTAATAAGACAGTTGGTTACATCTATAATGGATTCCCTTGTTCAATGTACATTTTTATTAGAATTTTATTCTTGAATTATTTTCCCTCTTAAATGATATATTTAAATGAGATATTTTATACTTATTTGATTATTCATAGAGGTGGGATATTCATGGAACAAGTACAATAAGTCAAGTGATCATGTAATGACAGTCTATCTACTTAAGCTATCTATGGGATTTTTTTCTATTTTATTTGTATGCATTATTTTCCTTAGTTTTAGATCTAAGAGCCTAGAAAGACTTTTGTAAGTCATTCATTTTCAGGCATGACAAGATCATTTTCAAAGCTTATATTTCAATGCAAAAGTATCTAGTTCTATATAAAGTCACATATTTATAATTTTAATACAGGTATTTGTTTTGTTGTGTCCCTTCCTTTCCATTTTCCTCCCCTACACTCCTTCCCCCTTCCCTTCCCCCCTTTCTCTCTCCCTCCTTTTCTTACTTCCTTTGTTCTTGAAGTGCTGGGACAGAGGCCATCAAGTGCTATACCACTGATCTTCATCTTCAGCCCAGTCTTTTCCCTTATTAAAAATGAAATATTTTAAAAACATAACATCCTTGGTGTTTTGATATATTAAATTCACATTTTGGTAAACATTCACAAAGAAAAGATACCAGTGAAACTTATCTGGCTTGGATGTGCTAATCTTCCTCCCTCTCAACCCCAGACATGTTACCCCCTCTTCCCTAGAAGTAAGCACTCTTTTGGAAACCTGATATTGCAGGGAAGTTTTACTCTCTTTTACATTTTGTTGAAGGAGACTCGTGCGATGCACTCTTTTTCAGTGTCCGGCTTCTTTATTCACCATTTCCTTGATCAAATTAATCCATGTTGTCAAGTAGTAGTAGTTATTGCTTTGGAATCAACGTATTTGTTTCCATTATTTAGACATTTATGAATTAGTGATTATTTCAGTGATCTTAAACTCATACCAAAGTATATCAATTTTATTGTTGTTGAAATTTTCTTTTTAGTTTTGGATTACTATGAACAGCACTTGTATATACTCTTATAAACTGTGTCTTTTGAGGAACATAGGCACTCATTTCTGAATATATGCCAAGAGTAGAAATGTTAACTCAAAGGAATATTTGTGTACACAGTTTGAGAAGACACTGCCAAAAAGATTTTCGAAGACGTGATTCCAATTTCTCTATTTATATGCGATATTGGAATATAAATTATGGCATTAAGACTTTCTCACCTCATCCTCTACTCAGCATTGCCAGTATTTTCAATGTTCTCACTTAGTTCAGCATACATAGGAATCTCATTGTAACTTTAAAGAGTGTTTCTTAGCTGATAAATGAGGTTGAGGTTGGTCCTCTTCACACTGAGAGCCTGGATGTGCTTTTTAGGAAGTATTTCTTTAAGTTTTCATTCCAATGATGAATAGGGTACCAGTGCTTTTCTCTCATAGAAACTGTTCTATGTTCTTTATATCTTCTCTCCACAAATCTCTTGGGAGTGCAATGTCTTATAAATTTATTTCTTACTGCATCTTTTGTGGATTTTTCAGTCTTCTAATGAGTTCTTCATGAAAAGAAGATCTTACTTTTAATGCACTCTAATTTATTTATTAATCTTTCCATTTTTGATTAATACTTTTGATGTCCTATTTAAAAGTTCTTGACTTCTTCAAAGTCAAGGAGATTTTCTTTCATGTTATCATTTAAAATTTTGTTATCTTTTAGATTAGATTTATAATCGATCTAGAATTTAATTTTGGATAAGATAGGTTCACTTTTTATGATCCTATATATATATGCATATATATGTACATATGTATTTAAATATGTATAGATATAGGTATTTCTCTATGAAATTAATAAATTTCTCTTTCTCTTTGTTATAGAGAAATCAGTTATGGGAAATATTATTCTTATTTCTCTGTTATTTCAATCTCTCTTTCTCATTTACATAGTTCAAGCAATGTCAGGAATATATTTTAAGGAGATAACATCCCCATTAACATTGGCAGCAACATCTAGTGGCTGCATTAGCAGTTATATTTTAATGGAAAATAGCAAAGTGTTAAACACTAATAACAGGGATTTTATAGTCTTGAATGTAAGTGACAATCTTATGAAAGCTCGGAACCCTGTTTACAGGAAAATATGCTTTAAATAAAGATTTTTAGATACAATTTTAAAGCTGTTTGCAGACATATCAGAGCATATGCATTTTGATTTATGAATCCCATGATACTCTATCTATGAGTAAGTGCTATCATTTGGCTACATAATACTAAAATCATAAGAAAACCTCAGAAAGAAAAGAACGAATTGGTAGAGGAAGTATTTCTTATTAGTTACATTTATATTTTGTATCAAAGTACACAGCTTAGTAGTTTAAGTATGTTATTTTCAAATTGTATGCATTCATTTAAAAAAAGATATTGGTTATGTTCCATATATCTGGAACAAAGAAAAGAATGTTGAGTTCATTGACATTGAGAAAAGCCATATATTAATCATGCTGTAATTTATAATTTTTTTGTGTTAAAGTCATATGAGCAAAGTAAAAGTTGTTTGAAGAGCAAATATGTGTAGTATGAATGAATTTTTGGATATTAGAGACATTGATAGGTGATGATAAAGGAAAAGTTGTTCTAGCAAAGGGCATGTTAGTTGACAACTGAACAAAAATTTATTATAAAGGAATAGACTGAGAACATGTCAAGCAGAGACAGCATCAAGTAAAATGTCACAAGGTTGGCTTAAATAAAATAAGTTTGAGAAGAAAAATGCAGCCAGGCATCACTGATAAACTAAGGAGGAGAGCAGTGCAGTTAGGAGACAGTGGTTTGTGGCTTTAGGTGGTACTGGGAGGAACAATGAGAAGTGATGTAATGTTAAAAATATCCATGAGAATATTTAGGATTAGATGATGGATTGTCATGTGGTAACAGTAGGAGAGAGTTTCCAAGAACCATTTCTAGGTTCTTGGTTTATACAACTTAGTAAATAAGTAAAATTCAGGAAGCAGAAAAAAAAAAAAAAAACTAACTGAATTAGATTGTTCCCAAGCCTCTGGTGATGGACAGAAGGAGAGTGCAGGCAGAGACAATGGATTTGTTTGGGGATCTGAGTTTGGGCTGATTTTCCAGTGTCTCCATGGCAGGGCTGAGTTGACAGTGTATGGGCTGTTTGGAGATTAGGGGATTCCTATGGCAGGAAGCTGCACATTGGGATGTCGGTGGAATTTAGATGGCATTTAAGCTAAGTTTGGGAGCGATTTCTAGGGAGGCCCTGCTGGACATGCATTAGGAGGCTGATCTTTATCTTTCCTAGTCCAAGTTGAGTTTGTTTGAAATCAGCTGATTAAATATGTTTAGTAGCATAAGAAGCTTAAAGCTGACTTGAGAAATAATGGCTTTGAGAGAATGTTTTACCCAGAACATTACTAAACAGCGCTGTCTTCTTCCTTCCCTCAGACAAGAAAACAAGTGTTTGATGTTTGGAATATATTGATTATTTTTGTGGAAATAAGGTAGACAGAGATAGAGATAGGGAGAGAGAGAGAGAGAGAGAGAGAGAGAGAGAGAGAGAGAGAGAGAGAGAGAGAGAGAGAGAGAAAGAGAGAGACAGAGACAGAGACAGAGACAGGGAGAAGAAGAAATGAACTGGACTGGGTGTTCAGTTGGAGTCAATTTCAGTCCTATAAAACTACTTTGATGTCACCATGAAGAAGCACTTGTAAGCTACACTGCTGATTGAGTTATTGTGGAAGAAAAAGAGAGTCAGAATGATGGTGATCGTGGTGGATCTTTTCTTAAAACTACACATGAGAGCCGGGTGGTGGTGGCACATGCCTTTAATCCCAGCACTCGGGAGGCAGAGGCAGGCAGATCTCTGTGAGTTTGAGGCCAACCTGGTCTCCAAAACGAGTTCCAGGAAAGGCGCAAAGCTGCACAGAGAAACCCTGTTTCAAAAAAACAAAACAAACAAACAAACAAACAAACAAACAAACAAAACTACACGAGGCTGCTTACTGTGCATTTTCCTGTAGGGTAACCCCTGGATTGTATAGTACCTGACAAAAATATTTCATGCATTGTGTTAGCATTATTGGAGAATCTCAGCCTTGGCACTATGGCTAGTTTGGTCTTCATGGCTTTTTTTTTTTTTTTACAGTGTATCTTCCTATACATAATTGTGGGCTTAGTAGTTATATTGGTGGTGAAAGGCATTTCTACCCAGTTATGACAACAAAGTATCTCCTGCTGTGAGGGGAACTGAGAAGTAAGGAAGTGTCACCAACTTAGAACCACTAAAGGCAGGTAGGATGGTTCAGTAGAAAGATGGTTGGTATCTGGGAACCTCCATGATGGAAACAGAGAATTGACTGCTACAAGTTGTCTTTTGACCTCGACATGTGGGTGCTGTGGTTTGCATGTGTCTCCCTACACACACACACACACACACACACACACACACACACACACACACACACACACACACAAAATAAATAATTGTAATAAAGTAGTAAGAATGGAATTACCAATTTATTGAATGAACAAGTATTTCCTTATTTGATAGCTGTCAGCTATTCTGAGTCCTTGTTCTCAGCTAGAACTTGGAGGACTGAAGAGTCTTAAATCTCTAAACAGTATGCAATGGACCACTTGGTCATCCTGTGGTCTGAGGCCGAGGTCACAGGTCAAGTCAGGTGCTGGCGGGCATACTTAGTAATGAGCAACAAGACTGGAATTGAGGCTGTGTGTTGCCCATTAGCCAGGCAGGGTTCATCTGGGGCACACAGGCCTGCCTATCTCATGTCTTTATGAAAGACGGTTTTCAGAAGATGACAGTGGAGTCCTTGTGAGATATCTCAGCAGAGAGGTTAGAGATCGACTCCAGAGGTTAAAAGCCACCATTTAATTGACTCCTTTCTCTTTGGGTCAAATTACTTACAAAGAACACTGAAGAATGTGGGAGTGATTCTGTCATTTCAGGAGCGTGATATTTCCTTAGGAAACATAAAATTTAATCACCAAAAATGTAACTATGAATCTCCCTTTTGAATTTGCCTACGTGTGAGACTAGTAATGCTATGTGATACATTTTATTCTGTCAAGCCCTGTATACTGAATATTATCTGCAGATTTCTCTGGCATAACATTAGAAGCCATACAATAGTCAGATGAGGCTGTATTTTTTAAAAGGACTTCTGATTTGTACATAGGTTCACACTCCAAGGCTTATGCTGCAATGATGTATATTCTTGTGAGTTGAAGACATATATATATATATATATGTCTTCATGTATTCTCCACCAGCATTTCTCCAGGTCACTTTGACGACATCTTATTCTAAGCTTCACACAACCTCAGAAAACACACCTAAATTACTCCCTGATCTGACATTCTGTAGGATAGCAGCCACGTGGAAACATGCATTATTATGACAATACAGGGATATGGAATCATGCTGGCTGCCAGCAGGAGTGGAAGTCTAGTGACCTAAATGAATTCAACCAGAAACATATTAAGTAATTTAATTTTTGGCTCATCCAACTATTGATTATACTTATGTTTCTGGAGTATTAGCAGTTGTGGTATCAGCGTAGTAATGGAATTCTGAGCAGAATTGGTAGGAAGAATTAAATACTGCAGAAACTGAATAGATGTCTGATGTGAAGGGTCTAGAACAATAATTTTCTGACAAGGCTGATTTATTCCCTGTGCACTGAGAAAATGTCCACAGATTGTTCATGTCAAAACATCAGAATATAACAGGTGTCTTAGCATCTGAATGCATTGTGACGCTCAATTTTTTTTTATCTTTGGGAAAAAACTAACACACACAACAAGTGAGCAGTAGGTTTGCGTACAGTAGACATGTTATCTTTCATGCTAGATGGGTTGGCAGAGTACAAATACTGCAAGAAATCAGAATGACAACATGCAGCTATTGCAAAGTTCACATTCACATTAAGAATGTGAAATGCAGCAGAGTCTGCTCTAGGTGAGTTCATCTGTGCTATGTTAGCTGTATTTTTACAGAGAAGCACTCCTCTGTCTTTTTCATTTCAGTGCTATTCCATGGGCAAGACACAACTCCAGCTTTAAACAAAATCTATAGTAAATGCATACTATACTCCTTTTTTTTTTTTTTTTTTTTTAGGAAATGAAAAAACACAGACTTCTAAAAGAGTACAATCACAACTTGAGGCAGGAATTTTGGAAAGTTACAACAGAACTCCACGAAAATCTATTTACAGATTCATGGAAAAAGTCTTAATATATTTATGTGGCGTTTACTCATTACCTTTTCTTATTTTCATTAAGGATACAACACAGGGAAATCTAGTTCTTTAGGTATTGTGGGAAACACACCCTTACTAGTTCTCAAGTGTAGAGAAAGGTGGATTTTTATGATGATTAATTATTAGTGATTCTGAGACAAGGAAAGTAGGTGCCTCTGAATTTCATAAGCTTCAGTGTAGAGAAAACAAAAACAAACAGCATAGACTATGGCAAACCACTAAACTATGAGAGTACGTTTGAAGGGTCAAACCTTCCCATTATGACCCAAGCACAGACAAGAGAAGAGTTTTACAATCAAGTACTTCCTTCTCTTTCTGTTTCCGAATGTATATGATTAGTGGATTCAAATAAGTTGGTCTGTTCAACACTTGCCTTCCTTCTAGGGCAAAATGACACTGTGATCTCATGATACACATTTTGATCCAGAGCTTTTAATAAGCCTTGGTCTTATTCCAATATCTGGACCAATAGCAATCACAATTAGAAGACTGATAGTCATAGACTGTAGGAGGATACTTTGTTTCATGGAGACGACAAATATTTCAGCTCACTAATTATTTATCCAATGAAATTTGGTCCAGTTACAGAACAATAACATGAAACATTACTTTGGGAGGTAAGGAACAAGACTGGAAATGTATGGTGATTAATATAGTAATTAGGGTTAAAGAGTTCCAGATTTGAACTTTGCTGTTACAAGTCCCTACATCATGGGGGTATACAGTCCTATGTTTCTTTAGCTATGTGTTGGTAAAATAAAGATAACTCAACTTTTAGGGTTCCTGTGAAGATATTATTTGCTATTATTGCAATTTATGTAATTAGACCATTTGTTCAGAGTTTTTGGAGGAAGTCATATTGGGAGTCCTAGATAGAAACATGGTAGATGGAAACATGGTAGAAATTTTATGATTCGTCTTCAATTTTGAACTAATATTTCATATTGAAAACATGTTAGACAACTAAGGTGTGTTGAACTTTTTGTTTGCCAAATATTTATATTGATTATTACACACACACACACACACACACACACACTCACACACACACTTTGAGGGTGCTTTTATTATCTTATGTGAATGAGAAAAGTCAAAGGAAGGTGAGTTAACCTGTTCAAATAGACACAAGTAGCAGAAGAGTTTGAATTCTAATCCACTGAGCAAATTTTCCCTTTGCTCTATGACTAGAGCTTCACCCTGAGGGGTCTACAATGTTCCTGGTGTTTTAGAGTGCCAGGTCTCCTCAGGACCACCCTTCCAGCTACAGAGCTGCTCCAGCAGGGACAACCCTGGGTTGTTGTAATCCATCCTACCTCAGTTGTTTAACTTAGGTGTGGCTTCTGGAGAGATTCTTTCTTTCCCTGCTCACTTTCCCGCAACATCTCCAGCTCATACCTGTGATTGTAGTAGAAGGCTGAGACAGTGACACCTATAGTATACCGGACAGTGGTCTGACCAACTCAAGACAGACTTTATAGCTAAAGGAATGATACTGTCACAATCTCATCTATTATAAAGTTGTTAGATCTCGAGAAGTCTTACCAGGATGCCTTGCAAAAGAGCGTAAGCAACTTGGATAGTTTGAAAAAAAAAATGCAGGCTTGCTACACAAGATGGGATTTGGAAATGAGTTCTAAGTGAGCTCTACTGTGATCATTTGCAAGTGGCTATTGGGCATGTGCAGTGACTGAGCTTGAATGTTAATGTGACCAGATTATGGAACACCTGGAGACTTGATGGAGCATTGTTTTGGGCACATCTGTCAGGTGTTTCCAGAAGCAAATGATAAGAATCTATCTCCTCCCTCTGGGTGGGCAGGCACCATGCAAGAAGATTTGGACCAGAAAGAAAAAAAGCAGAGAGAGGAAGAGATAGGGGGTGGAATCCACCTTTCTCTTGAAGCTGATACAATCTTTTTGATCCTTAGAACTACAGGCTTCCAGGTCTTTGTGTTCTGAGAGTTACACCTATTGTCCTCTGAAGTCTCTGACCATAGATTTCCTTCACCTGAAGCCTTCAGTTTTGGACTGGGCCATGTTTCCAGCTTCCCAGTGTCTCTAGTTTGCAGATGGCCTGTCATGGGCTGCAGTGACTTTCATAATTATATTATCCAGTTTCTTTCATAAATCCCCTCTCGTCTATCCCCATATAGCCTATTGCTTCTGTCTTTCTGAAGAACCTGACCAATACACCATGCTATATTGAAAAACGTTCTGAGGCTGCCTTTAAACACAGAGGGATTGCTGTCATCAGGTAGTGATGGCTGAGGTGGCCATGGAAAGGAGGATCGGCATGATTCAAGCCATTTATTTGTCATGGTGGGCCAGAAGCACTAACGCAATTTTCAGTCACTTTGAATGTGACATTTATCACCTATGAATTAATTTCAAAAGTCTGCCTGGCTGCTTGGGGGTGGAGCTTCTTTATTCCTTTTTTTTTTTTTTTAATGTATTTCTCCTGAAGATGTGTGTTCTCTTGAAACAAGAACTATTATTTGGTCAAATAGCTGCATTATTCTGCCCAAAGCAATAAAAACTAGATTCTGAGAAGAAACACCCACACACCTTTATATTTATTTTAATGTTTTTTGAGAGTATTGGGAATTTTTCATAAAACCTATAGTATAATACTAATACAAATCTCACATATTTAAGTAGCGGCAGTAAATCATAAAAGCATAACAAAGAGGAACATTTTCATAGTTTGCCCTGTGGATTTGAAAAATGAGCTAATATTTCTATATTCTATTAAGCTATGTAATTATGTAAAATTAGGTTTTGCAACCAGGTTTTCTTGAATTTATGTATTTTATATTAATTTTACTGTTTATTAATTATTTCCAAGGGAAAATTTAAATGATAGAAGGATTAATTTGGTGAGGTGTTTTTAAAGATTTTATTTTTGTGTAGCCTGGCATGCACTTAACCTTGAATGATATTGATTCATATTTGTTAAAAAGAAATCATGGATAGCATTTCAGAATAACTCAAGTTGAGTGTCAACAATCTTAAAAAGGGAAATTTATGGATAATGGATAATTTCAAAATCAGTTGCAAGTGTACTTTCTATATTCATATAGTATATAAAATACATATTGTATATAAATTGGTGGATTAAAGAAAGAAATCAGTAGAAAGTATGGAACCTCTTCTAGAGATATGGTAGCTTTTCAGCTTAGAAACTCAGTGTTTGATGGCGGGGGGGGCGCAGTTTGCTCAGTGGATAAAAGTACTTGGGGTACAATAATGAAGTGTTGAGTTTGACTACCCACAAACCATGTGAAAGCTGGATGTAACAGAGTGAACATTAGTAATCTCAGAACTCCATGGGGATATGGGTGGTGGACACAGTAGAATACCCAGAAGTTCATGCATCAGCTTACCTGATATATACAGCAGAAAAATAACAAGCATTCCCCATCTCATATGAAGTGCAAGGCAAGGACCCAAACCCAAGTTTAACCTTTGACCTTCACATGTGCATATTGGCATGCACATCTGCATTCATACTCATGAATGGGCATACACACAGACACACACACACACATGCGCGCGCACACACACACACACACACGTGCGTGCGCACGCAACATGCACATGCATGCACACATGCCTGCAGGCATGTACACAGTGAGAAAAATGTATGTTTCTTCTTTGATAATGTGTTTTAAAATGCAACACTATTGGGTTTACTTAACCCACATTAAGTTATTTCAATGAAAATACAAACTACATTTTCTAAATTTTGTCACATTTGAGCATACCCATTTTCCACACAATTGTCTTTTAACAAATGGATATCTGGGACTGATTAAATGTGAATTGATGTCCCAATTTTATCATTATGTTCAAGGAAATCCCATTTACTTCTAAACATAACACTCTACGCTTAGATCTTCCCCTGCCTTGTAATAAATCATGCTGGCTTTGAGTGTGATTGCAGCTGCTGAGGTCAGCACTTTCTCTCTTCTCCTCCTGTTCATAAAAAGAACAAGGAGAAGGAGAAGGCAAAGGAACAAATACCTTACACATTTGCCTTCAGCGGAACCAGGTGTCTTATGTGAAACATGAACTCGAATACATAGGAAGGAATACCAGGAGCCTCTGAGAGCTGGTGGAAGACAGAGAATGACTCAAAGCTGAGAGGACAGAGACGGCGAGATGATCCAGGGAAAGCAGGTTTTAGAAAACAGAAGACTATGCACAGTTCTTGAAATGGCTGAAGCATCATGCTTTGTCTTAACTGTGCTGTCAAAACGAAAGTGAACGGGCCTGGAGTTAGGAGCCTTTCCATACTCTCGGAGAAGTAAAGCAAGACGTTTATAGAGGAAGATGGAAGGGTTGTGGGAAGTCATTTATCATTCTCTGTACAGTGCGGAAGGGACAGCTGCAGACCAGCTGTCTGGAAGGTCATGGTAGTCAACTAGGGGAACTTCTGCAGAAGACCTCAATGCAGCTAATTCTAGAGAAAAGATTCAAGAGAACATGGAGACTCGAGTCCCAGTTCAACATGTAAATATTCATTGCTGCAGCAGAAGACACTTAGGATCGGGAGGAGAAAAGAAGTTGACAAGAATTGTGAATGATAATGGCTTGGTTTATAACAGCCAAGACTGAAATTTCTATTTAGAGTTGGAGAATACATTACACTAAACTAGAGGGAATTGTCATTTTATAAGCTACTTACAATAGTTGATCAGAAATCTGAGACAGTACAAGCAGTCCTCTGTCATGTTGAAGGCACTCTCAGTTGTACAAAGCTTTATGTTCAGCTTTATCATAATAATGAATCATTGATTGTGAGACATTCTTTGATTTTAGCGATTATAATATGCAGAACAAATAACTATCTTCCATTTGGTGACTTGGTCATAGAAGAGTAAATCATGGTATCTGAAAACAGATAGGATATAATAATTTCTGGAAAATATAGAAGAAGTAGGAGAGGAAGGATAAAGAAAACCTAATTTTGCTATTACTCAGCAAATTCTCAGACAGCATATAAAGACCACCTTACAGCACTGGGAACGTAAAAATTAATTACAATGATAACTAATCCAACTATACTTTATTACAAAAGAAAACATTTTGCTTGTAGTAACTTATAGAAAACATAAAATGACTCAAACAGCAAAGAGGTTTATTTCTTATGGAACAGATCAAAGTGGAAATTGTCCATCAATAAAGGCACCACTAAATGCAGCACTTCACTTACCCAGGATCTTCTGTTCCTGTCATGTGCTTCATAGCTTCAGTACCTCCTTCCAGCAATCAGAAAGCATAGAAGGAGCACAAAGGAGCCTGTCCTCAGTATAGACCAATCAAGAATTTTTTCCACTTTCTGTTGTCTTTACTATGCTCATGAAAATGCTTCCATGCAGTGGCGGCTGAGAAGGACAGAACTGTCAGGTTCTTATGCAGAGGAGGAGGTCTTTAGTCCCAAATGGAAAGAAGGGCGTGAAAAAGTGATCTGAGAAAAATTAACAAGAGAGAGTAGTGAAAGATAAAAATCAGAAAACAATCATTTCAAAATATCAGATCCTCAAAGCAGAATAAGAATTTCCTACAACAAGGGAGGATGTGTATTTTGCTACCTATCCTGTGGACAAAGTCAAGAGGAGGGTGAAGGAGGGAAAAATAAACATGAAATTTGGTGGATAAAGAGGGAGGAGAAAGGCTAGGGAGAGCGAGGGAGGAAGAGGAGAGATATGAGTACATAATTGTATGAAATTCTCAAAAATAATAAAAAATATTAAAGTGTGGATAATTAAGAATATTACTTCCTTAGCTTGTATAAGGATGACATATTGGAAGGACAGACAGAATTAATAAAGATAGTTACATGTTAATTTTGTCTATCTATCTATCTATCTATCTTTTATTTATTTATTTATTTATTTATTTATTTATTTATTTATTTTTTGAGACAAGGTTTCTCTCGGTAGCATTGGAACCTTTCCTGGAACTCACTTTTTAGCCCAGACTGGCCTTGTACTCACAGAGATCCACCTGCCTCTGCCTCCTGAGTGCTGGGATTAAAGGCGTGCAACACCACCACCCAGCTCTCCATGTTAATTTTAAGAAGTGGAGGTTTAATAAGGACAAGGTGGGACTGATTGTTTTTATTTTTTATTTTTATTTAAAAGTTTTTTTTTCATTTTACACACCAACTACAGTTCCCCTCCCCTTCCCTCCTCCTGGTCACCTCCTACCTTCCCCTCACCCCACCCCCCATCCACCCCTCAGAGAGGGTAAGGCCTCCTATGGGGAGTCAACAAAGTCTGGCATATCAAGTTGAGGCAGGACCAAATAGCTCCTCCTTGTATCAAGGCTGAACAAGGTATCCCTCTATAGGGAATGGGCCCCCAAAAGCCAGTTCGTGCACTAGAGATAAATCCTGGTCCCACCGCCAGTTATCCTATATACTATCCAAGCCACACAACTGTCGCTCACATTCAGAGGGCCTAGTTTGGTCCCATGCAGGTTCCCCAGCTGTCAGTCCAGAGTCAGTGAGCTCCAACTAGCTCTGATCAACTGTCTCTGTGGGTTTCCCTATCACGATCTTCAGTGAGGTACCCCAGACCCAAAAAGACAAACACAGTATGTACTCACTCATAAGTGGATATTAGACGTAAAGCAAAGGATAACCAGGCTACAATCCAGAACCCCAGAGGAGGTCCCCCCAAAAGAGACATGCATGGATCCCCCTGGGAAGGGGAAATAGATATGGTGTTCTGAGTAACTTGGGAGCATGGGTGGGGGAGGTAAGGGGATGGGGCAAAAGAACATGAGGGAACAGGAGGGTTGAGTTGGGGAAGAGACAGAAAGGGAGAGCAGAGAAAAAGGTATCTTGATAGAGGGAACCATTATGGGCTTAGGGAGAAACCCGGTGCTAGGGAAATTCCCAGGAATCTACAGAGATGACCCCAGCTAAGACTCCAAGCAATGGTGGAGAGGGTGCCTGAACTGACCTTCTCCTGTAATCGATGACTACCCTAATTGTTATCATAGAACCTTCATCCAGTAACTGATGGAAGCAGATGCAGAGATCCACAGCGAAGCACTGGGTGGAGCTCCAGGAGTCCAGTCGAAGAGAGAGAGGAGGAGGATATGAGCAAAGGGACTAATTTTATGGTACACAGTTTTAAATCATTTTCATTTTGAGCCATACAAATATGTAGTTTATTCAAATGATCAGGTACACTAAAACATAAAGGAAGTGATTTTACAATTATTTACGTGAAACAAGATTTGTAAAGCTTTAGGTTCCAAGGTTACTTTTTGTAGCATAATTTGTCTTCGTAAGCTGGTATGCATAAGAATTCAAAAGAATAAATCCCTTTTAAAGAGTGATATTGTGGTGTCTGATGGTATTTGGCACACATAGCAGATGCTATCATTGCATAGTCTGGGCTTGATGAACGTTCCTAGTAGAAGCATTTATTCATTGAGACTCCAAGCTTCTCATTCAGTTGATGTGTTGTGAGTTCCTATCTCCTTCTGTGTGGTAGTAGAAAATCCAGAAAATAGGGACCTCTGACTTTAAAAATTCATATCCTGATGTGACTATAAGAAACTTCTTTGATGCCGGGCAGTGGTGGCACATGCCTTTAATCCCAGCACTCAGGAGGCAGAGCTAGGCAGGTCTCTGTGAGTTCAAGGCCAGCCTGGTCTACAGAGCAAGATCCAGGACAGGCACCAAAACCACACAGAGAAACCCTGTCTCAAAAAAGCAAACAAACAAACAAACAAAAAAGAAACTTCTTTGATACCCTAAATTGTATTTAATTCATTCAATTTTCCCAGTTTATGGAAATCTGAAGTTTGAAACTCATGACAAATAATTAAAGTGACATGTGGTACCTGCAGACATTAATTCAACCAGAATAAAATGAATTTAGTGGGTTTTGGGGAGGTGGTAGAGAGACATCCTAGTGTCTTGATCCTTGGGTCCATTACTTCTATATTCTGCTCAAGATAGATAGATAGATAGATAGATAGATAGATAGATAGATAGATAGATAGATAAAGATGTCTCATAGTGTCTACCAATTGTCTATAATAGTTGGTGTTGCGTTGTTGTCAATAATAAATGAATCCCAGAGAGTATAGTTCATCTAAGGAGATCTCAATGAGTAAATGTGAAAGAGAAGATCAGTAAGACTATGACAGAAGTTGACTCTAGTTGTTTTTCTACTTTATTCTCCTCATTGATCTTATTCTTTTCTGCAGGTATCTCAGAATAATGATACTTTATTCATGTGAAGTTCAGACTTTATTTTTCTTTTCTCATTCTTTTTTTCCTTACACAAGCAATAGAGTTTCATTTCAAGTTGAACATCTTTAAAAAAAAAAATCCATCCAAGAAGGGGCCAGAACGAGAAATGAAAGGAAAACTTCTACTAAAGGGACTGAGGAGGAGCTCAGAGCCAATCTTCCAACACTGGAAAGCTGCCGGGTAGGGGCTGCCCTCCACAGCGTGGTCCTTTCTGACCTACTCAGATATGTCAGTTTGTGTGAGGTTGATTCCCCCAGCCTACCCTTTGTTGATCCGCACGAATGGTTGCAGAGGGACCATCAAAACACAGCCAAGTTTATGTCATGACTCCGTGTCTGGGAACATAGACAGACACCACAGTGAATTCAGGCTGTTTGAGGCCAAGGCCAAAGAAAAGCCCGGCTTGGTGCTAAGTGTCCTGGTGTGATGATTTTGAGAGGCAGCTCCCCGGGTTTTAAAAGCAGCTTCTGAGTTTCTTATAGTTCTCTCATTAATGGGAATTACCGAGATAATTAGAATAGCCAGGGACCTTGGTTTTCTGTAGAATGGCCTTGTTTAGGTTTATTGTTGCCAAAAATAGTGAATTGGACTTCCCTTTATTCTTAAAAGGAAATGTGCTTAGATGGGAATTTGTATAGTCTTTGGGAGAATGAAGAAATTTGAGAATTTTTAAATCCCACTTGTGATAATAGTGATTTGTTAACATTTCCTAGTACATGAAAATCTTAGGTTATGCCCCTACCCTCTTTTGTCTAAGAATCTGGTGAATGTGCATTCCATGTGCATCTGACTGGGAAGATGACCCCCAGCATGTGGACTAATTTAAGACCACAAATGAACAAAAATGAATCACAACTTTCCATCCCCTTTCCCCCAATGAATTATACTGAAACACCATTCACAAATAAGTTCCAATCATTTAGGAATTAGAATACTATTCCTATGGAATCAATTCTATACCAGTAATTCAAGATGGAAATGATGAGTGCTTTCTTCTTTATGAGGGATGCTGGGTGGGTAAGGAAGCAAAGAAGTTTAAGGTGCTCCTATTCTCCAGCAAGTACCAATCTTGTTCTTTCATATGTTGAAGACTAGATATTCAGAACAAGTCTGTATCTTGGGCAATTCCAGCTAAGATTCCTGAACCCTGAGACCTCTCTATCCACCACCTTCAACATGGTTTTGTTGCCCTTCATGATTGTTACACCATTTTGTGCAATCCACTGTTGTGTTGTGTATATATGTGTGCTCTTGGTGAAGTTACAGACTAGATCCATAATCCACTTGACCGCTCACACCCACCCACACTACAGAGCCATGTGGTTAATGCTTGTAAAGATCTAAGAAAAAAGGAATGACTTACAAACATATAATTGATTACGTGAAGTTAATTAAAACTTTCACAATTTTTAAGCAACATTGCCTCAGAGAATCTAATCTAATACTAGTAATAATAAAAACCAATATTTCCTGACCTTCATAATTAAATAATTCAAGTCTAAATTTTGAAGTATTTAATACCTATGTGTATGATAAAGGCTAAAGAAATAATAATGTTTTCAGCATTGTCTTGAAACTTATAGAGACAGATTGCCATTGGGAGATTTTCTAAATGCTTATTCTATTAGAAAGCAGTATAAAGTCATCTTTATTATGGACTGTGGACCTCTGACTCATCCAACACGAATAGATAAGACTTTTTTGCCTCCTCTGCCCTGCTTCTTTTTTTCTGAGAAAAAAAATGTTGAACTATTTTTGGGAGAAAAAATGTAAGACCATGCCAAGTAAATGTGATAAAGGCCAGATATGTCCAAAGTCAATAAATCATTTCTGAACATAATTTTTGAGGAGTCTCTGACGTCTCTTGAACTAAAATATCTTTTCTGCCTACGATTGAAATGTTACTAATTGGATGCATCAAAGCAATGTAAAATCAATCTGGATATATTTGATAAAGAGAGCACTGGTTGAATTAAATTTTAAGCCTTTGATTAATATTTGAGATATTTTTCTCAGTATAGAGATAGACAAGACCCACTATGACACCGTAAGACTGGAAAAAAAAGTGCACAAAAGAGGTTAACTTTAAGGATCTCTGTAATGATTTTTCTATTAGTGTAATCTCACAACCCTAATGCACACACTTAGCAATAAATCCATGACCAAAAGTTGAAGCAGGGAGTTATACAATCCTTATTATGTTGACTGTGCTTAGGAAAATTCAAGTGGAAGCAGATCACAAGGCCTCAATTATTCAGATTGGCTCTCTCGATCAAAACCAATTTACTGAATAATTGTATGCTTCTCTACCAATTTGGTATGATGAATTCTCATTGGTTAGGGAATGTGGAGCCAAACCGAACTTTGAATGTGTACACACTGTTTGTTCTTGGGACTGGGTCTGAGATTTAAATGTGAAAACTTGGTTTTAACTAGGGCCAAACTGGATTCATAAAGAGGACAGGAATGGATTTTTGTCTGCCAGTGGGTTTGAGGGTTGGCAGTGTTTTTCATCTCTAGCTGAGATGATCTCCATGCATCTGTTGTTGGCTGAAGCACCCATGTGTTGTCGGGGTTCCTGACTGCTTTTTGTATGAATGAGCTGTCCAATGCCCCATTAGTGAGTTCAAATTAGCCCTGTACCTTTCTAACATTTTCTACAAACCACAGCATCATTTTTTTCTGCTATTAACACACAGCATTCATGATGTGATATCAGAGATGAAGAGTGTGTGTGTGTGTGTGTGTGTATCTCACATTTAATATTTAAAGTAAGAAATAAAAAGGTATATGGACATCCTCCTTCACTGAACTACCCAGTGGGTGTAGCACAAATCTTAAAAGGTGTTATTAATAAAAACAAACCTGCAGCTGGGTATTGGGGTGAATGCTGGAAGATCAGAGAAGCAGAACAAGCCACAGCTACCTCACCTTGCCAATTCCTCAGCTGATCCTATTTCCTCAGACTGGAGGCCTCTGTGTTCTCATCCAAATGGGTCTCAGCTGAACTGCTGCTCAAAAGCTTAACCAGGCTAGTTCCTGGTCCTCACGCCTTATATACCTTTTTGCTTCCTGCCATCACTTCCTGGGATTAAAGGCATGTGTCACCATGCCTGGCTGTTTCCAGTGTGGCTTTGAACTCACAGAAATCTGGATGAATCTCTGCCTCCAGAATGCTAGGATTAAAGGTGTGTGTGTGCCACCATTTTCTGGCCTCTGTGTCTGTCTAGCAGCTGTTCTTTTCTCTGACCCCAGATAAGTTTATTAGTGTTCACAATATATTGGGGAACGCAATATCACCACAAGTGGGTATAATTTCTTAGTAACATGAAGCTTTTGCAACATTGATTTATTGTATTGAAAGCAAATGGGATACTGAAATGAGGAGACTAAGACCTTACACTAAATATTTATAGTTTGAAAATAAATATCCTCATTAGTTTCACAGTTTGGAGCATTAATTATATGGTGGAAAGATGAATTAGCTTTCATTCCTTATATATAACCAACTTTAGATGACATAAAATCTTTGGTTTCCAACTCATTTGCTTAAAACTGAGAATTCCTATATCTCAGTGCTAGAATATATAAACATAAAAGGGACGCCCAAGAGATACACTTAGCCGTTTCCATATGTTATGGGAAGTATTGTGTTATGGGAAAGAATACAGGAGACTGCCGTTTCAGAACTGCTTCCTGCTCTCCCATCTGCTCCTGCAGCATTGGTGGTGTTCCTCGGCTCACCCGTGCCCACCTCCCAGCTTTCTGCAGCGATCACATAAAATAACATATGTGAAGATGCTTGGTAAGCTATTTAACACTGTACCAGTTAAAGTGCCATTACTTTGTTAGGTTTTGGCACTATGCAGTTAAGCTTGACTGGCCGATCGTGGGATCATAAATTTCCAGGTATCTACTGGGAAAGCTGCCAGTGAGGAAGACAGTCTCATTCCTTTTCTGTGATTTGATGAGATTAAGACTTGGGAGAAAGCTTCAGAAATAAACTTAGAAAGCCATTGCCTCCAAACATCTATATTAGAAAGACAGAAGAAGGACTGCAACTTGAAAGTGAGTTCAGTAGGTTATGTGGGTTGCTGTATGAGTCAGCTAACCCAATTCTGACACTGGCTGGGAGTGATTTTCTAGCTGTTCACAGAAATAGGCCTAATGACTATTTAGCTGTAGGGAGAGAGTAAATCCGGGGAAGTGCTATCAAGGCTTCACATTGCTGAACACCTTCAATGGAAAGTGGGGAAAAGGCCAGACTGTCCCTCAGTCCACAGAGACTTAAGCAAAAAAGAGAATGCCATGGGCCAAGTGATGCAGGAATGAAAGAAGACCTATCTCCCCAGGAAGAGGACACAAAATATATTTTTTACAGAAACATTTCCATCAAATGTAATTTGTGAAAGGCTCTGAAGTTCTCAGAAATAATTTTTTGTTAAGATAGGGAGCCTCATTGGACTAATGATGAATTGTTCCTAAATCAAATTACTAGCACAGATATGTTAGTATTTTACTATGATCATTATAACCTTTTTCTGAGTGTGTACTTTTAATAAGTCTGATTTAATACCCGGATTCCCATAAAATTGTCATCCCACACCTCTGTTATATTCTCTGCCGGGCTCAATGTGCTAGATTCCTCGCAAACACCTCCAGATAGTGAATATAAATTCACAGTGACAGTAAACATTTTTGGCATTTGTTAAACCAGGAAAATTGATTCTTGACGGGTGCTGCTTAGTTTTGATTGGTTTGAGACAGTCATACTTCACAGGAAAATCTTGTAAAACTGTGCTGCTATGCTGTGAGAAGTTGGCTTTGTAAACAATGCGAGTGCTATAAACCACCAGGGCAGATGGGGTGGGGTGAAGTTTAATAAAGGTAATTCTTGGAAGAACTTTTTGGTTCAATAGGATTTTATTATTTCATTTTTAAGCTAATTTATTTGTATGAATCTAGTCTATTATAAGACTCTTCCTTGTATTTTACAACACCCTCCAGCATTATGGTATTATAGTAATGGGAAATGGGAAAGTAACAGAATATGAAGAATGCCATCATTTCTCTTTGACAAATAAATAGAAGTGATGATTTCTAATTGGAGGCTTTTACAACTGACCCTGTTATGGTAGGTACTGAGGAGAACGCAATAAAGGACAGGTGTTCTCTCCTTCCTGATCTCAGAATAGCAACACATAAAGAGCTACCCTAGAATACAACAATAATAGCTTAAAACATTTTAAACTGTGTGTTCCATCCTTTTAAATTTCATGAACATTTTATTAATAATACAAGAACAGTTGCTTTTACCTTTGGTGCTTCTATATTTTTCATTTTACTTTTGAGCTTATAATACAATTACAGCATTTCTCCCAATGACAGCCTTAACATCTGTCCTCATATCCACGATATCACTCCCAGTCAAGGAAACATCTCTTTACAACAAATGGAGACCATTACAGAAAACCACAACTAATCAAAATGCAGAGTTGTGGAGCCCATTCCTAATGGATTCATCTACAAAGCACTCCTGTACCTAAGACTCAGGGAACATTACCAAAGAGGGGGCCAGAAAGATTGTAAGAGACAGAGGATCAGGGAGTTTGCTGTGAGATTATGTCTTTTTATCAGAAACCATTACTGTACAGTCTCACCAATATGATGCCTAAACATGAGATGGGCAAGGGCAGCACCAATAGACATGCCAAAATGGATGGGGGAAAGCCTGTGAGGCTTCAACCTTACACAAAGAACTACAAGAAACTAAGGAATGATGAGAGCAGGAGAAATAATCTTCTCCGGAGAAAAGCACCCTGATTATCCAAAAACCAAATGGTCAGACCTGAAAACAGGCATACACATAGCATGATACAGAGTGTGTAGAATATTATTTTAAGATGTGTTATGTTTGTTTATGCAGTGGAACATTTGTTTAATGATGCAAGGATGTATTGCATTTGTTTATGCTGCATTTGTTTAACTCTGTGAAGCTGTGTTACTCTGCCTGTCTAAAACACCTGATGGTCTAATAAAGAGCTCAATGGCCAATAGTGAGGAGGGGAAAGGCTAGGCGGGACTGGCAGGCAGAGAGAATAAATAGAAGAATTCTGAGAGGAAAAGAAGGAGCCAGAGAAGGAGGAGGACTCCAGGGGCTAGCCACCTAGCTACACAGCAAGCCGTGGAGTAAGAAACAAAGAAAGTTGTACAGGAACAGAGAAAGATAAAAGCCCAGAGGCCAAAGGTAGACAGGATAATTTCAAGTTAAGGAAAGCTGGCTAGAAGTAAGCCAATCTACGGCTGGCATTTGTAAGTAAGAATAAGCCTCTGTGTATGATTTATTTGGGAGCTGGGTGGCAGGCCCTCCAAAGAGCTGAAGATCCAAAAGAGCAAAAACAACCAACAAGAGTGAGCAGGTTATATATAGGAATATACGTATATACAGATATGTATACAACAACAGTTATTGAAAAAATAGGCCTTACATTTGAAAGGGAGAAAGGGATTGGGGTGCTTCTAAATTCCTATTCATTATAATGCCCATTGGTTCTTGTCCAATACCTCATTTTCCTTCCTTCCTTCCTTCCTTCCTTCCTTCCTTCCTTCCTTCCTTCCTTCCTTCCTTCCTTCCTTCCTTCCTTCCTTCCTTCCTTTTCCTATCCCTTCTCCCTCTCTTTCTCTCTTTTTTCTTTGTGGTGCTTTGATATGTCATGCAAGAAGAAACTCAATCTCATGTAGATCCCACAAGTCCATTTTCATAATGTATTAGTCAATTTCATTCAGTAACTAAGTATCCAAAAGCCCACATATTCTTGGTTTTCTGACTGAACAACACAGATCAAACTTTTGAAACTATTCAAACATGTTCACAAATACTGTTTGAATATAGTTGTTTTAATTGTTTTTGCTTCCTGTAGTGTTTTCTCTGGTTTCTTGCTCTGTCTCTACCATTATTCATTTATTCAAGCCTAAAGGGTATATTCTATCGATTTAAAGGGACTTTCATATTCAGGCAACATTACTCTTATAATCCATCAAAAATATACATCATATTTTTAAAAACACACTGGATAGTTAATCCATGTCCAAAGTCACTTATAATACAGCACTGGGATAATATTTACAAATATTTACAAAGTAGTTTTTAATGGCAACTGATTTCAGGAAAATAAGGATATATGAATTCTAATTTGGAGAAAACGGGTATTAAGCTTCATATCTACAATGCAGTTGCAGTTTTTCCCCTTAACATGTATTTTAGCAGAATAACAGGATTATATGAACCTCTGAGTTCTGTCGACAATAATGAATAATGGATTTTCAATATATCAGTGTAGATGTCACAATTCCACTGTCCTAAATCAAAATATTTAAATGTAGTCACATGGCCAATTACTATAAATATATTTTTCTATCATTTTTTGAAGTTTTAGGCAATCATTTGAAAGTTTACTCTAAAATACAGTTGAGAACATTGTTGTGTTAAAAACCCTGATAGGTCTCAGCTAGGTAATAATTTGGAAAAAGTAAACAGTGTCCTGATTCAGAGAGAGAGGATTGCTGTAAGTTCAAGCATATCTATCCTTCTGCTACCCCTCACCATGCTGACAAGTACATACCAGTAGTAGTGTGGATTCAAGTTAATGAAATCTGATTAGTTTCTGGGTTTGTATGGTGTGTTCCTGAAAATCCAAAAAACTTATTTTGTTTGTAAAGACATCATTTCAATAGGAATAAAAATTGAAAAAAAATATCATTTCTAATTTAGCTTAAAAAATTCAATTTGTATTTTTATGTTTGCCTGTTTACCTTTTCCAGTGGGCCATGTTTATTTGAAGAATATGAACAGTAATCATGAAATATAAACTACTGACTATAACAGTAAGAAAAACAGATGAATCAAGCTTGAATTCACCATAGTGTGAATCACTGTAGGAAATGGCTGTGATGCCTGTGTGATCATTAGGGATGGCAGGGCAAATACATGAGGGAGGAAGAACATCTTGGGGTATTGGAGACTTAATTTAAGTAGCTGACATTTAATTCCTTATCCCCTTGAATGCCTCAGAATTTTTTTAACACAGGGATATATAATCTTAATTTAAACACTTTCAATTTTGAAGCTGTAATTATACTTTATATAATTCATGTTCTCTAAAGAATGCTGTTTCTTCCTACATACAAACATTTGCCTATTTACTTCAGATGTTTAAATATTTTAGCATTGGTAATAGGAAAAAAAATCCCTGTAATGACTTTATAATAGCCTTTCTGAAAGGGAATGAAACTACATATTAGAAGTTAAAAAACTAGTTTTGAGATTTCACTGCATCATTTTTAGTGAGTTTTCATGAATGTAAAGTGTATGTTTAAGCAAAAGTCTGCAGTGTTTGCACGCAAAAGGGTGACAACAATCATGGCTGCATTGTATTGAGTTCAGAAATCACACTGGTTATGGGCACTTGACAACCTGAAAATTGCTTTTGCTTATAATTTCATTTTACAGTTTTCATGAAGGAGAGCTCCCAATCTATTCTTCATACTTTGCTGGGACAGACTTATCCTTCAATGTCATGTTATTTTACATATATACCTCTTTCTCTAGTTGCCATGGCATCTTTGAATAATTTACTGAAGCTGTCCATGACTCAGTTTCTTTACTTCCTGTGTGGGAATTGTGATGATGTTTACTGCATCGGCTCTTAGACAGATTAAATGAGGTGATGTTTTGAACATGGTTAATATTATGAACCCAGTAAATGCTATGTGACTGTTAATAAGAAAATAAAAGAGACAAATGAAATATTTTTAAATAGTGTGGATTTAGTACACAGAGAGATAACTCTGACATATGACATATGATACCTAGAGAGGACAAACTTTGACTTAGATCTTGAAGTCAGGGGAGACGCTGAAGGAAGAGTTTTCAGGTGGAAGAGCAGAAGTGTTTGTTGCCTTACTCATGCAGGCCTGACCCCAGGGAAAATGAGTTCCCAGTAGCAACCAAGTGAGGAAGGAAAAGTTGTGAGGACTGAGGCTATTTAGAGTGAAAATACCCAAACTCAAAGGGTTAAGAAGTGATGCTTGGCAAACCTGCCCACACTCAGCTGGGCTGTGGAATCTCTGGCAGAGGCAGCTGCTTTTGTAGGAAGCTGAGATGCTTGCTGATGGCAGGTGGTGACATTTACTGTAGAAGAAGACAGCTCTCTGTGTCACACCCCTCCTGTTACCAATGTGCCATGGCGCTGGCACCCGCCAAACTAAGAACTGGACACCCTAGTCCCCCTTGTGGCGAAGGTTTTGCTCTCCTTCACCATTTCCCTGTGATCTTACCTTCATTCTCATTTCAGGACACTTAATTGGTGCCCAGATTCCTCCATTTTGTTTGAAGTTTGGTACCCTAAACTCTTTCCCTTTTCTCTCTCCTCTCAGTGGTCTTGCTGGCACAGCCCACGTCCTTCCATATAGGTTCCCACCACATAGATTTGACCCAGCCACCTTGGAAGGAACTCAAGCCAATCAGCCATGGTAAGTAGTATATTGTGGCCCAGGAGCTCAGCACATGTTGGACAGACGCTAACAAGAGCTATGTGGTGGGTCACAGCATCAGCCAAGAAATTCAGAGCTCAGTGCAAAACTCTACTATTAACAGGAAGTGGAACTCAAAGAAAACAATTGAACTAGAACCCCTGTCCTTTGTTTATCACAGCAAAGAAGTCAGGAAGGATGCAAATTAGGAGCCTGGAATAGGTGTTTGTTTAACGTGCATAGGAATTACATTCCCAGCCCACTTCCAGCATTCACATCTTGTAAGGAGACTGGCTGACTCTATCTAGGTCTGAGATGAGGAAGAACTGGTTTTCCCAGGCGGAGGCAGGTTTCCATACTATTGAAAGGCCTCAGGGGAAGAAAACGCCAAGGAAGGTATACAAACAAATTATGGCAGCATATTCTCTCCCATGTGCTTCTGGGGAAAACAAAACAAAACAAAACAAAACCAAAACAGATTTGTAACATAGGGCAGAGGAGAACAGCATTGGGAGGTAAGTTTAGGGCCAGGAAAAGCAGGCCAGTAATGCCAGGAAAGGGATTTGAATTGGTTTTTGGGCAGGAGAATGGCTGAAAACTTTCGGGCATCGATATATGTGAAGATTAGCTGGCTGGCAGTCATCCCCGAGCTGAAATACAGGAAGAGAAGAAGCAACGAGACCAATTAGGATGCCTTTTATTCACAGAGACAACACTGTGTTTCAGCTCTGCAGTGACTGACATTTAATAAATGTTTAATAAATATTTATGTAATGAATGAGTAAACTAATTAAATATGAGCTTCTTGAATCAGGTGATAAATTTAAATCCAACTCCTCTAATGCCCTACATATTGTGTTAACTGATCTGACAGCTTTTCTGAACATTTCCTGTCACATGGAAAATGCAGCCTGCGTTAAGGCACCCTATTTGATTGGTACAGTGGCGCTCTTCTAATACTAGGAAAGTTTCAGCTGATAATGAGTTGGAAGAGAAGTTCCTTGCCATTGTCTTCTTTCTCCCGGATCTAATGATCACGTGCCCATCTAGGTGTCTAGAATAACAAACTGTACAACACTGCCTCATTGAGATCTTCCTTACCCCAGTATACTAACCCAGTGCTCTTGCTGTACACTCCATTAGCATATGTAGCTCAGAAACTATTGTGCCAGTAATTTGTTATGAGAAGGTTATTAGTGCCGAATCCTGGGTGCTTGTAACACAGTCCTGGAATAGAATAGGTGCTCTGTAAATATTCACATAGTGCACAACTTTCTATTTATAGTTACAGCATAAAATAGGCTATTCTAGACATTAACATTATAGTGGTAAATTACAATTAGGACGGCTCGTGTACGGAATTTACATTAACGTATGTGAGTATGGATAGGAAGTGTGTGGGAGTCACATGGAACTATGTGAGCCGTTATAGCTACAGTACCACAAACATCACTCGGTAAGGGAGGGAGGCTGAGTCAGGTTTCTTTAGGGTATTTAGACAGGATGTCTTATGGAGCAACAACACTTGAGCAGAGAATGGCCAAAAGACAAGGGATAAGACAGAGAGCTGTGAGGATATCCGGGAAAAGAATTTCCAACCAAAAGGTAACAAGGGTTGCACCAAGTTGAATTGCCTATTCCTAAAGACAAACTGCAAAGTATTTGAATCTTTAAAAAAAAAAAATTCCCCCAAAGAATGAAACTGAATGAGTGAGGAATAAAAGGTTACATTAAATTGTTTTTGTATCATGTAGCCCAAAGCTTACAGAGTTTAAGGGACCTAGTGTAAGAAGACACAAGCCCAAGTATTTTCATTTTGTGTGTATGAGTGTTTTTGTCTGAGCGTATAGATGTGTACCACACCATGCTTGGAGGCCGTGGAGGCCAGGAAGGGTGTCAGATCCCTCAGAGCCAGAGTTGCACACGGTTGTCACTCACCATTATAGGTGGAAGTTTCTGTCTTGCAAGCTGCCTGCCAGTAATCACACAGAGGCTTAATATTAATTATAAATGCTTGACCAATAGCTCAGGCTTGTTACTAACTGGCTCTTACAACTTAATTAATCTATTTATATTAATCTACATTCTGCCATGTGGTGTTACCTCTCTTTTATCTCACCTAATATACTTAATATACCTTTCATCATCACTAAGAAAAACTTTAAGTCTAATTATTTAGTCTTTAACTCCATCAAAGACCCCAGAAGGATGAAATGTTAACTTAGAACAGGGACATCTGGCTGCCTGGACAGTTACCCAAATTTCCTCTGTAATGTTGGGGCATCCATATTCATCCTATAGGCCTAGATTATCTGACAGACTTTTTTTTTAGAAGCAGGGAATTTTGAAGGACTGTCTTACCTTGTCTTGGCAAAGTTCAGCAGTCACCTTTATATGTGTGTGTGTCCTGCTGGTCCAGATTAGACAGTATACTGTCACAAGTTGAGACAAGGACAGTTTTTTTCCCCAAATGGCTAGCTTTTTCCATAAAGAAACTCCATACAGGATTTCTTTGATGCCTATTATCTCCTCTGAAGTATATTGATGCTGCCAGGAGTAGACATGTCTCACTGTCATGAAAAGCCTTAGGTTATTAACCATATTAAATGCCATATTCTGTAGTTCTTTGAGGCATTTGAAGGTCTTCTATTTATCTAAATATATCTGTGTAGGCCCTTGAAAACATACCTAATATGACTATAAGTTTGACTATTATAGGTGACTATTAATCTATATCCCTTAATTATACATTACATTTTTAAATGAGCTGCATAAACAAAATACCCCAAATAAGAGTAGACATATACACACAATATAAAACAATTAACTTTAATTTTGTATCAATAAACCAAAATATATACCAATGTAAAATAGTTTGAGATTAACGGTTATATTTCTGGGATTAAAGTAGATTCAATAATCTACCCTTTTATCTCATTGTTTCCATATTATATCCCACATTTTTCTTTCAGAAAGAGATCTTTGAATTTAACTCCTTTGTCTAACTTTTTTTTTTAGTATGACCAATCACAATTTGTAACCACCCCCTTAAATGATAATAAATATCCATAACCATTATTTTGTGAATGTTAGGATTATTTTCTCTAGACTGCTTCCTGTTGTTCGGTGGTGCTGGAATCTTTGTGGGGAACCTTGGGAAAATTGTTAAGTCTTGGCTGGAGTATTCTGTGAGGCTGTATCATCTCAGTCAGCAACCTTGAAACTTCTTTGGATGCTGGATCACTTGGGCCACCTGTATTTATTGCTTTCTGGTCCCCTTGTTCTTAAAATACCTAAACTTTTAAAGGTAGTATACATATCTGTATTATTACAAGTATAGGATGTGCATTGTACAGAAGTCAGCCAAAGATGATTTTTGTTTTATGTTTGAGCAGGTAAAATATACATCATGTGTCTCTTAATTCTTCCAGGTTTATTTATGTTTGTAACCAGAATTTTCAGGGGGTCTTCCTTGATCAAACCTAATCATCTTTAACTTTGAATGAATCCACAGCCTTCTATTCTGTGAAAATAAAAGCACAACTTTTTTTCCCAAAGTAACATATCTTTTCGACTTCCATTTTGAAGTCAAGACATTTTTAAAATATATAGGTTGGTTAATCCATCAGCTTTTATAATCAAATATCTCTTAGCAGCTATCACTCCTTCCTAAGAAGTCAAAAGAATGCAAAGACAACACAAAAACATGCAGTGTCTAGACTCTGTATTTTCAATCTTTCCATGGCCTTTTTTTGGTATATTACTTTACTCCCTTTTTTAAGGACTTTTTATTATTTTAAAATTATATATCTTTTAAATCTATAACTGTATATATTCTTCCCCTTCTTTCTCCCAAGACTATGCATATTTTAAACACATTGTAACCCACTTGGAGGGTTTTTTCAGTCTGAATCTGTTTTTTCCAAGCATTGTTTTTGATCGCATGAGAGGACTCTTAAATTGGTATGTCAGCCACTGCCTGTGTAGCTCATCTTAGTGTATGGCAGAAGTGTACTTGTATAGCTCATCTTAGTGTATGGCAGAAGTGCATGGTATCTGGTTATTCCTAAAGGCAGCTCCCAGAAGATGCCTCTTTGTACCACAGCCCACATGACAGACTGTGGGAACCTGCTAAGTGGCTTGGCTCATGGCATTCTGGCAAGGCTCAGGCTGGCAGTTCAAGTCTGCAGGCAGCAGTTGGGAGATGCTGGGAGATGTCTCCCATCATGGCCAGCATGAGAGACATGAGACTAGGAAGCCATGCCTGACTCTGTTTCTATGTGTCTAGAACCATTTTCCAAGCTCTGTCAGGTTTTATATGGATGTAGGTGCCAAACATTTGGGTGCCATGTGTAGGTGGAAGTTTCTATCCTACAAGATTCTCCCAAGTGACCACACAGAGGTTTAATATTAGTTATAAACACTTGGTCAATAGCTCATGCTTATTACTAACTAGCTCTTACAACTTAAATTAACCCATTTATATTAATCTACATTCTGCCATGTGGAGTTACCTATCTTCCATCTTGAGCCTTTTGTTTTCTTTTCTGTGTCTATCTTGTGACTACTCTGATTCTGCCTTCCTTCTTCCCAGCCTTCTGTGTCTAGCTGTCCCACCTATACATCCTGTTTAGCTACTAACCAGTCATATTTTATTAGACCAATCTGAGTGACAAATCTTCATAGTGTGCAAAAGGATTATTCCACAGCACACCATGTGTGTGCTGGGAACTGAACTCAGGTCTTCTGCAATAGCAGCAAACATTACTAACTGCTGAGTGATCTCTCCTGCTCCAAGGCCAAGTTGTAGCTGGAAGTTTTCTCTGGCCCCACCCGGCCCCATCATCCCACAACTGCTTATAAAATAATCACTCAGAGGCTTAATATTATTTACAAACTGTATGGCTTATGGCAGGCTTGTTGATAGCTAGCTCTTACAGTTTAATTCAACCCATCACTATTAATCTATGCATTGCCACATGTTCTGTGGCTTTACCTGCATTCCATTACATGTTGCTCATAGGATGGCAGTCCGGCATCTCCTCTGTCTCTCCTTTCTTCTCTCTCTCTCTCTCTCTCTCTCTCTCTCTCTCTCTCTCTCTCTCTCTCTCTTTCTCTCTTAGATTTCCTGCCTGCCTCTAAGCTGCCTTGGATAGGCCAAAGTAGCTTATTTATTAACCAATGTGAACAACATATATTTACAGTGTACAGAAAGATATTCTCCCAGCACCAAGTATTTTATTTTCATAAATACTACAAAACTTTTACAAACATGTGACAATAGGAATGCATTGATTGCATTGCTAAGGTCTTAAAAAGTGAAAGACCTAAAAACTTTATTCTCATTTTCAGTATTACATGTCCACCCCTGGATGAACTGGGCATTTGAGAGGAAAAAAGTCATCATTCTTTCTTACATCTCCCCTGTTTGTGACCTAATAAGAAAATGGCAGTTTGAGGTTAACATTGTGGCTTTTCTAGGCGAGTGCCTAATTAATAATTGTAGAATTCTGTTCCAGCATGAGGAAACCAGGCCATTTTGGTGATGTGAATAAAGCATTTGGGGAAAATTCAAGGGTTCTAATTTTAGTTGTCATTTGCTGCCTGTGTGAACAAAGGGAAGGCCAACCAGCCAACCTGCCAATCACCCAGTTCTCACATGAAGGGTTGCACTCCATCAGTTCCTATATGCCGAGCCTTAGGAGACTGACCACATTTGAACCTATTATAACTTACCCTTTCAAAACAAAGAAAAGCACTCATAATTTTTACTTAAATCTGTGTAAAGCGAATCTCTCATTTCACTGTTGGTTCTGGAAATACTTGTACTGAAATGGAAGCTTGTTTCATATGTTTTATAAAACTTAAGAATATTACTAGGTTCTGGATACAGTTCTAGCTTGAAGAAATCTTTAAGACCAAAACTTTTGCTTTTTAAATATATGTGCCATAAAGGGAAGTTATCAAGTATCAAGACGTTGGTAGAGTTCTATTTCCAACAATTCAGCCTCTTTGTAATGGAATGAGTTCATGGAAAATTACAAATAAGTAACACCAAAAATAAAAATTTGTTTGTTTGAAGGTTATTTAGTGAATATACCTGGCATTTAAAATAACTATATTGTGGACATAAGAAGGGTATTCTATTCATAGTTTTGGGAAATCTAGATTGTATAATTTTGCTTGAGAGTCAATTTTTTTCACCTTACCTTTCCATTAAGTTAGTGCAGAATGTGTGGTAGTCAGAAGCTCAGAATTGATTGGCTGATTGCTTTCACAAATATAACCTTAGCCAGGTGGTGGTGGTGGTGCATGCCTTTAATCCCAGAACTTGGGAGGCAGAGCCAGGCAGATCTCTGTGAGTTCAAGGCCAGCCTTGTCTACAGAGCAATATCCAGGACAGGCACCAAAACTACACAGAGAAACCCTGTCTCAAAAAACCCAATATCTATATCTATATCAATCTATATCCATATCCATATCCCTATCCCTATCTATCTATCTATCTATCTATCTATCTATCTATCTATCTATCTATCTATCTATCTATCTTAGTGGAACACAGTCACCCTCATCTGTTATTGTACTGTCAGTGGCCATTTTTGTATGATTATAGTCAATTGATTTTGAAGGAAAAGTTAAGCTCTGATCAAATACTTACCACCAGGTTTTCCACAAAACACTGTAGCAACTTCTGCACTAATGAAGAGTGTGACTTCTTTTCATGCAGGACCTTTGTAATTTGTGGTTATCTATGTCTGATACTTGTAAGTCCTAATCATCTAGGAAAATGAATGAAAGCAGGCATGTATTGTCTACATTTGGATGCATAACAGATATCTAACATAACAGATATCTAACATGCATAACAGGAGCCTAATGGATATAGATAACACTTTTCTTTTTGCAGCCACTGGTCTTTCCTGTTGTCTACCTGCTAAGGGGGAAATACTTGGAGTTATCTTTACTATTTATTTTAATTTTACCCACATTTACTTTACTAGAAAAATCCTTCATGGTGCCTTGCAAGTAGATCCTAAAACTGAGCGCTATGAACCTGAATCCATTGGTGGCTCCAATGATCTACACCTTACCAGCACCTCCACCGTGTTTCCATTGAGTTTCCAGCATTACATACAGTTCTCTGCACTTGATTTTGACTCTTAGCCTTACTTCAGTACAACACCCAGGAAAACCTCCTACGCTAATCAGAGTAAACCACAAGTCCCTATCACATCCTATGCGGCTAAATAAGAAGCAGGCTATGTTCTCCTTCCATGTGCACCCTCTTTGATCTTCCCTGGATTGGCAGCAACCCTGGCTTGTCATTGTTCCCAGAACACCCATCACATCCCCTCCTGGATAACTCTTCCCTCTGGAATTACCCTCTTCATGTAGAGAGACTTTCCTCACTTCGTTACTTCATTGAAGTCTTTGCTGACAGTGACCTTATTTTTTTTTCTAGAAGACTACCAGAACACCAAATATAAAGTTTCAGCATCTTACCCTACTGTGTTGGCTCTCGGAGACTTTCTTTCTTTTAATTTTCATGGAAGTTGACTATTTTCAGTGTAAAATATTATTTATTGTCATTGTCATTTATTTTTGTAGTCATTACAAGTTGGGAGTTTATTTTCTGGTGTATTTCACTTCAGAGAAAAGGGATGGAAGATGTGTCTTCTTAGCTCATGTCCATGTCATCTCTTCTGCACTATAGAGGCTATTGTCTTCTGTTCAACAGTCATTGTTCATATGCTCAAACTTTCTAGAGATTCCTTATTATTCCTTAGAGACCATAAACCTTTAACCTTCTTTTTCATTTCAATGCAACTGTAATATTGCTTTTATTCAGGAATTGGGAGCTAGGCATCCCTATATTTCACCTACTGAAATCTAAACAACCACATTCATGACAATAACTTATTCCTCTGTTATGGCCATTTCAAAACATAGTTTTAGTCACCATTTTTATATTCTCAGTCCTGACTTTGAAAACCTCAAGTGCAAGCATCACTCTCCACGACCGTATTATTCTTCCCACCATCTCCTTTGCTGAATCAACTTACTAAAAGTATTTGTATTTACCAGTGACGACCTAAACATACCACAGTCATCTCGCACATTTTCTATCACTTTGTAGTGGTATCCTGCCCCTTTTCTGTTAACACAGCTTATATCTGAACTGCATCTCTATAATGAGCAACTCTCTCTTTTTATAGTACTTCCATTCTCTAGCCCATGGTCCATTATTCTATCACTCTCTTAAATGCAGCATAACCCCTTTCTCAACACAAAGTAACAATAGTGGGAGAACCCATCTGTCCACCTTCGCACATGCACTCATACTCTAGCAGCCGGATGAAGCTTGGGGGACACAACTCGATCAGACCGCATCTCAAACCTCCATGGTCTCTGTGAATCCTCCACAGGTTAACCAGTAAATTTTCTTACTTTTTCGGGTGACTATTTCATTGCACCACCTAGCAGCTTCTTATCACCTACTCAACCCCCTTTCACCCCCTTTTCAGTACCAACAAGCCTCACTGACATTTAGGCTGTTGCATGTCTGAATAAGCTCCCACATTTCCCACTCCCCTTTGCTGCTGTTGATGACCACATGGGGATTGGAACTAACATCACGCACGTAGAAATCTTAGCATTTCTAGGCAAGTCTTAGGTTCCTAAAATAAAAACTGTATTTCCTTTTTGTAGTGTCCTCTTTGCTAATCTTGAAACAAACAAACAAAAAAAGAAATGTGGTGACAGAGACTGCAGCAGCCACCTTACGAGATCACAGGACCTTACTTGAACTTTCTTGTTTTAAAGCAGCTGAATGATTCCTAGCAACTTCCAATCTCTGAAATTTGGCGAAGCCACCATTTAATCTAGAGGATTCATAAGTATAATTTCCAACTGATGCATTTCTGTTCTTCAGATTTCCTACCTCATTAACCCTCCCTAGTCTTCAAACTAATCATTTGCTGGAAAAAAAAAAAACAGCATCTGTCCGTGGGTTTCTTCATTTGCAGCAAATCTCCTGACCTAACTCTATGCAGTGTCTGAAGCAGGCTTTGCCCTCCTCCAATCAAAGGCTAAAGTCTCATCCATTTTACACACCCTTCCAGAGCACTTGAGACACTGACTGTCCACTCAGTCTTTTCCTATTAGCTCCATCATTTCTGCCAGATAATTTCTATCATAAAAATTATCTTGAATCCCTTATGTTTAATAAAGTTAAATAAATATTATACTCCCAAGGCAGCTTCTCCAATTCTCTGCTCCTTAATAGAAATACATTTCTCAACACTCCAAGTTATTTGTATATTTTGCATCTTGTTTCTGCTTTCTTTCATCTGCATGCTTGAATTTGGCTTTCTCTCCATAGTTCCAGCGAAATTGTTAATGTCAGAATAATCATGAATTTACACGTTGCTAAAAATTGTGATAAAGATCTTTTTCTTCATTATGTTTGAGCCTCAGGAGTATGTGACTTAGTTCCACTTTCCTTACCTCCCTGCACCATACTTTAGTTTCCTTCTTATTTGTCTGGACATTCACCTTAGTCCTGATTGTTGGCTACTTGATTTCCCATAATATATTTTAAGTTAATATTTTCTGTAGGTTGCTACAGGTGGTTTATATTTTACTTAAACTCTATACCTAGATGAAGCTCTCTAGTTCTTAAGATCCCCCCCCTCTCATACACACACACACACACACACACACACACACACACAAACTAAAACTAAAATATTGGATAATGTAGGCACTATATAAATCTATTGTACACAATTCTGGAGGCTGATATGTCCAAGATCTGGGCCTGAATTTGATGTTTGCTGAGGCCCCATTTCACGTAGATAGTATCTTCTTATACTTTCTCAAATGATAAGACAAAGCAGATCTATGAAGTTCTTTTATGCCTCTTTTTTCAAAGATATACATCCTGTTCTTGAGAACAATCCTTTATAACCAAATCACCTTCCCAAGTCCTAACTTATCCACACCAGCCTGTTGGGAAAGGGTTGGGTTTCAGATATGAACTTCACGGGCACAGAAACACTGAGACCATGGCGATGGTGCTCAGCTACCTATTGACTTCTCTAAAAGTAATCCTTCTTAAATAGTCCTCATCAGAGTGAAAGGCACTGCCATTCTCTCATTTAAAAAATACAGTTTGGTATTTCTCATATACAACCCACTTTCCAGTCATCTTGATTTGATTTCCACAGTTTATTTCTATACAGTCACACTAGTCCCAACCTTCTTTTCCTCAGATAGGAGTGGTAGCCAGTGAACTACACTCTGCCTTTTTTCTTCTCCTACTTGGAGTGAGCACGTTCTGAATGCATGTGTATATTGACATGAGCATAGCTATGTCCTGAAGTATTAGATCAATGGGAAGAGCAAAATCTTGGGTCCGGCTCAGAGGAATGGCAAAGCCTTCCACTGGTCCAAATTTGAATGTTAAGGAACATTTGACCTTCAGCTAAATCCAGTGTGTGCAGAAAGTATCAATTTCTGGGCCAGGATTTTGACTGTATGAAGAAACTTGCAAACAGTTTCCTCCTCCTGGATGATGGCAGCCTGCAACTTCTCCACTACAGCATCCTCCTACCAAGATCAGCTAAGCTGCCTTTTCCTCCTTGTACTGTATATAATAAATGCACTGAGTTTTCAGGCTGATTATTGGTGAGTCTTCATCAGAGTGCATAGCACTCATGATTCCAGCCTTTTCTATGTGTCTGTCATTTCTTTATTCCCTGTCATTACTATTAGGTCAGTTGCTAGACCTTGCAGGTTATGGTGCCTTTCCAAAAGTGTACACTGATAACACATCTTTTATATCTTCAAATCATCTTTCCATCACATAGTGGATCTAATGGCCTCTGCCCCTACACTCATCTGTTTCTATTTCCTCACTTCTGTTCTGCTGTTCATATCGGAAGTCTATGGCTTTGAGGTATGTGCAAAACAAATTCCTCCTGTGTCCTTTGTATAACCCTTACTTATGCACTTTTGCATGAATATTCTCTTTTCAAAGTTGTCTCCTTCTCATCTATCAGGTAGTGGGCAAGTGTCTCTTCCTAGGACAAATCTTTCTACTTTATCTTGTTG
Organism: Peromyscus maniculatus bairdii; assembly: GCF_049852395.1. Classification (NCBI taxonomy): domain Eukaryota; kingdom Metazoa; phylum Chordata; class Mammalia; order Rodentia; family Cricetidae; genus Peromyscus; species Peromyscus maniculatus. Next base: position 25,600,064 of record NC_134866.1, on the reverse strand, counting down.
AGTAGTGCTCCCATTCCAATTTCTTCTCTTTTATTACAGAAAACTGTTCATTGTGTCTAAGAACTTACACAAGTTTGAAATAGTAACATTATTTTTGCTGTTTCATTATGTCTTTTTCTGATTACATAAATATATAGCCAAAGAGGTAGGAGTCATGTGTTTTACTTACCACAGTAGGCTACTTTTTAAAAAATATAGTATGTACAATCTTGTTATTTATAAATATTTTAAACCATTCATTCAGTATATATATATATATTCTTTTTCATAGAAAAAACAATTGTATAATAATGGGTCACATTCAGATGACTGTTTCTGGGCTTCAAGTGTTTAGGATGGAGAACTTCATTTTACTCACAATTTATTATTAACTTCACATATCCTGTCTAGAACATACATATACTTCTAGTGTTGGGATAGAGCATATAAATGAAGGAAATGAAAACTAGCAATTATATACCCCAAATTTACTTTAAATCTGCCTTTTAAAAATCAAATAGGTAGTCTTTCCTCCAATGTATATTTTTCATATCTTTATAAAAAAAATCAGGTAACTAGTTCAATGGACTTGTATTTGGGTCATCAATTCCTTTCCATGGATCTATGTGTCTATTTTTGTGGCACTGCCATGCTGTACTTATTACTATGGCTCTGATGTATAACTTGAAACCAGATACAATGATACCTACCACAATATTTTTTCTATTTAAAATTGCCTTGGCTATCATTTGTCTTTTGTGTTTCATATACGCTTTTAGATTTTTTTTCTAGGTCTGTGATGTATGTTCCTGGAATTCTGGTTGGGATTTCACTGGATCTGTATATTGTTTTTGTTATAATGGCCATGTTTACAAGATTAATTCTTCTAATTCATGAGCGTGAGAGGTCTTTTCATCTTCCAGTGTCTTCCTCGTTTTCTTCATTTGTCATCATGTAGGTTTTATTGTACAGGTCTCCCATTTCTTTGGTTAGGCTTATCCTCAGGTTTTTTTTTGGGGGGGGGGTCACTGTAAGTGGTATTGATTCCCTTATTTCTTTTTCAGTTTTGCCATTGGAATATACAAATGCTACTGAATTTTTTGCATTCATTTTTTAACCTGCCACTTGGCTGAGAGTGTTTTAGCTTTAGGAGCTTTTTGATGATGTCTCTTATGTATATAAATACACCTGCAACAAAGGTTATTTTTTTCTTATTTTTTCTATTTGTATACTCCTTATTTCATTCTCTATATTGTTCTAGCTACTACTTCAAGCACTGTACTGAAGAGAAATGGACAGAGTGGACACCTTGTCTTGTTCATGATCTTATTGGGAATGTTTTGAGTTTTTCTTCATTTACCCCTTACTGAGGAACTATTAACAGTTAATATCTGCCGAGAGGGAGAATCATTCTTCTTTGAGGTTGGCTACTGGTGGGTTTCCCATTCTCCAATAGGTGGTTCATTTCCATGTATTCATGGACAACTAAACTGGACTTAGTGGGCTATCTAAAAAGGAGAAGCCATGGAGTTAGAAAGGATAAATGTTGGGGTGGGATATGGAGACGTAGGAGGGAGGAAGTTGGGGTGAATATGGTCATATTTCATTGTATGCATGCATGAAATCCTCAAGGAATAAAATAATAAACTAAAATGGGTATCATTTCTTCCTTAGAAAATTTATCTACACTCATCTACTCCATCTTTCATTCTCTGTAATGTTATTCAGGGATTATATGTCCTGCTCTTGATTACTGCTGGATAGCACATTGATTCCAGAAGTAGAGAACACTTACTCTCAAATTCCACAATTACTCTGGCAACCAATAATTACTGTTTAATGTTCAGAAAATTGTATCATCCAACAGCTTATTTATCATGTGTAGAAGTGGTATCATTATTACCAAGTCCATTTCAGGGATGAATAATGTCACTTAAACAGAATGAGGACATCACACACAGTAAGGATATCATGGAGCAATATTCTTTCTCAGCCTCTAGATACTACCTTCCCTCATTAGTCACTTATTTAGTTACACCTGGGCTCCAGAAGTGAAATTAATTCATTCACTGTTAGTGTCTATAAATTACTCAATGTGATTGGACATGGTTATGTTTAGAAGTACAAAGGTAGTTCCTGTGTTTTGAAGCAGGTAATGATTTCAGAACAGATCTGGTCAGTAGGAGGTATTTAATTAATTCTTGTTGAATAAATAAACTGTGGAATTTTCTAAATCTATCATGCAATTTTAACTAAGATGCTTATCACACTATGCAGTCACTGCTACTCTCCTTGATAGAAGTAGCAGGTGCATCCGGAACAGCAGAAGTAGCCATAGCCATTGCTGCCACAGTATCAGCAACATCATCATCATCATCATCATCATCATCATCAGCAGCAGCAGCAGCAGCGGCAGCCACAAGAGCAGCTAGCAGCAACAGCAAAAATTCAGCATTAGAGATCATTTAAATCACGTGTACTGCTCTTCTCCTCTCTTGCTTGCTGCTGAATAACTTCAGAGAAAGCAGTGTGCATATTTCTTTGTCTTTTGATCATAAGCTCAATGATATTTGCCCGAGTCTCTCTGTTAATAGTGACATGTCTCCACTTCACTTCACCTGTGAGGAACCTGTCTGAGAATTGATGGATCTAGAGGAGAGGCTAGCCAATTAGGTAATGGCCTCTAGCAAGAGTGGACTCTATAGAAGACTCGCCTTTGAACTCGTGGAGTTGAACTAAAGGGCACAGCTGTTACATAAATCAGAGAGAAAGAGCAAGGTTACACCTGTAGGTTGACTCGACAGCTATATTTTCCCAGCTCAGATAGCAGAGTACTATAATGAAAACTAATACAATACTCAGATTAATTAAGAAATCTTGACTGCAATTATTTAGATAACTCTAGAGAGTAGGGAATTATTATCCACAATTAAAGTGTTAATTTTAGAAATAGAGATGTTGTCTTCCAGGTCTCTATCAGAAAATAACTCATGGGAAATCTGTTACTGAAAGATGTAAAAGTTTAATGACAAGAGAAGTTATCAAACAGGGCCAGGTGTTATAAACTTAAAGCCAGAGATCTGATCTCAAGTTTATTAAGTAGACTCAGAGAGCATGTCACAAACATGTCTGTAGCCGTACCTCTGTGAGAAATTACTTTCTAACTACCAGTTCTATTCTAAACATGGCTGGGAACTTAATGTCTAGCAAGAAAAGAATTGATGAAGGACTGGGTCAAACTGTTCCTAATATATTACTGTTACAGTTTCTGACTTAACAGAGACCATCCCGGTGTTATGATGTGTGCCGTGGGTGTGTTCTAAAAGTGGAGGTGCAGTGGGAAAAAAAGGATCTTAAGATTTCCAAGGTGATGGACTTCTATCATCATTCATCTCAGGATCTAATTATTTTCTTTCATCTTAAGAAATTCCAATGATTAACATAAATGTAATAGTCTTGTAATTAAACAAGAAATAATTATGTATTAAAAGTCAAGTTTTATTATGCTATTGTATTTCTTTCCTAGCATTTAAACACAGCGAAATTGTCTTGCTGCTGATCCTCAAGATCTAAGGAACATGTTATGGTGCAGTAACAGTTAGCTATCAAGTTAGCTGTACTTATTTTATCATTTAATCTGTTTTTGAAGAATCAACCAGGCTGTGGGAAATGCAATTCAATTCTCAAAGTGAGCAAATGCCGTAAAAGACAAATGCTAACTTTTGTCCCTTTTAAGTTTTAAATTTAAGAAGTATGTCTTTATTATGTTCATTTTCAGTAGATAGTGAAGAGCAATATGTTTAAAATTTCACAGGAACATATACTTTTCATATGCTCAGCGCATAACTGTGGCCAGTAAAGGATACTCTGCTATTGAACAGACTGAATTTCAAGCATGAAGTCTTGATGAAAGAGATGAGGTCAATGATAAAAACAGCTCTCATTCATGAGTCAATTAATAGAGGTCACTTTTGTTGTGGATATTTTCAAATATTGTGGGCATATTTTCAGGTCGTGATAATTTATACATGTGGTTCTTTGTAATTGATAAAGCATTTCCATCCACATTTTTCTTGTTTGATCCCAGAAAGCTCTGTGGGAATAGCCCAGCAAGTGTTTTTATTCTCTAGAAAGGAACTGAGACTCATAAAGTTTTCATCTCCTCACATAGTTAATGGATGGCAGAAAGAGACTTTGATAGAACACAGAGTCTGCCCATTAACTCCATCACTTCTGTTTCCCCCAAACAGCTAGCAGTATTATCTATAAATACAATAATTACAGATTGAGGAATATATTCACTAAAATTTCTTCAGAGGGCTGGAGAGGTGTCTCAGCAGTAAAACACACTTGTTCTTGCAAAAGATCTACGTTCCGATTCCTTACACTCACAGGGTGACTCACAGCTTCCGGTGACACCAGCCTCAGTCGATCTGACACCCTCCTCTGGCGTCTGCAGTCACCACATACCAGTTGTGTAAACACATAACACTCGGGTAAGCACTTATATACGTAAAAGAAAAATAAGTAAATTTTTAAAAATGTTTTCAAGTTTTACCAAATAACTCATAGACAATTCATGCAATATTTTGTGTAGTAAATTGTTCCTCACTAAACTGTCCTCTTAGAGTTCATCTTGAAGTAACCCTCTGTATTATTTTAAACATTGTGTCCTCTGGCTTCTATCAGGGATAAGTGGCAGCTGTCTGTGCATTAATGAAGCACAGAGACATTTTTCTGTCCTAAGGGTGAATAGATCACTGCTTTTCAACCTTATCCTTTGAACTATTTAATTTTACAGCCACCAGAGCCAACCTTTATTCTTTTTAGCAGGTGTTCTAGAATTTTAAAAGCGTGGAAAGCAGAAAAGTTCAGGCACTAAATAGACAGCTTTCTTCAAATGCTACATCTACATTGCTTTACAAGGCTGCTTTTGTTCTGTGGTTAAAAACAACAATGTCTTTCTATGATAAAAAATAATAAAACCCTAGAAACCCATCTCCTTTCTATTAATTCTATGATTCTAAGAATTCTTAAGTTCCCTTGACAGAAATGCAAGTGAAATATTTTATTCTTTGATATGATTCAATGTGTCACTATTAGTAGTTGGGATGGCATGGTAAAAATGGCATACCAAATCGTGCTTTAGGTTTTCTTCCATTTTTGTTAAAGGTTGTAATTAGAAGAAACAGGTTTGAGTTCTGGTGGGAAAGATGAAAAGGACTAGGTCCTTAGTGTTCAGAAGCCTGCTTGGCTCCCAGAGTGAGGTCTTGTTATGCTCTGGCCAGACAAACAATTTCATAGAAATTGTTTCAGACAAGTCTGCTCCAAGATCAATGAAGAGAGAACCAGCAGGGCAGCTTCCTAGTTCTGTCTGAAAACAGAGAATTCGCTTTCTATGCCATCCTCAAAATATTATGTATTCTTATTTATCCAAAACACATAACTGCTATATGTTCCTTGACTTTTCCTTTGCTCTAGTTTCTCTTTCTGATGAATAAAGTTTATTGAGACACCAGTCATGGGTGTTCTTTGCCTGTTGACAGGGTACAACTGAGTGAACCTCCCCTTACTCCGTCTTCTCCAAGTTGCTCCTCCAAGGAGTAACAAACAGAACATATCTTTAAACACTGGGGTGTCTTTTGGGGGCACTTTTGTTTTTGTTTCAGCCTCTTACTAGTTCTTTGAAATTGAACAAACTAGTGAGGTCTTGGGTCCTTGGTTTTCTCTATTAAGTATTGGATTTTGTCTATGCCATCATAGAGGATTTGCTTAATTTTTTCTTTATTTTGCTGATTATCTGTAATGTCTGTAATCCTACCACTTAAAGGCCAGAGCATAGGGATAGCCATATGTTAGAGTCAAGCCCATGCTACATAGTGAGGACCAGGCCAACTAGGGTTGTGCACTGAGACCCTTTCTCAAGGGGGCAGTGCTATCTGAAAAATAAAACTCAAAAAAAGAGGCACTATTTCATTAAGTTTCGTTGGGAATTGGAATTTGACAATGGTTTGGGTGGATTTACAGAAACATCACCGATTTTGTTCTATTGTCACCAAACTCAGAACAGAACTCTGCTACCCCAGCAATCATTTAATGCCAGCTCCGTCTCAGAGGGTACACCCAACAACACAGGCACGGAGATGAGCCAGACATCACTGCTGCCACCAGACAACACAAACACATCTCCAGTAGTTTGCCAAACGTCAACCTGGCGGTGGCCCTCAAATCTGTTCCTGAGTCTACGTGTTTGGGGTTCATGGCACAGTCCTGTCACAGTGCTAAGCCAACTTTTCTATTTGGCAAGTTGGATTCAGAAACAAAAATTATTATAAACTTGGATAATTGCCTAATTTAAATGAATCCTCAGAATATATATATATATATATATATATATATATATATATATATATAGTAGGTTTAAAAGAATAAACTGAAAACTCTGCTTGTCAAAAATTTTAATAAATTCCCAACTGTTGAAAAGTTTAACAAATTCAGATAGACTTATAGACCAAAAAATATGAAGATATAAAGGATCTGATCAATATAACCCTTTTCATTGTATGTATGTACATGTGCTTGTATGTGCACATAGGAATGAATTTTTGGGTGTTGCTTCACCTCACAGAGAAAACCCCCCATAGTTTTCATGTATATGTGGAACATTTACAGAATCTGAGCTGACCCTGCCTTACAAAGATGGTTTTAAAAGTTACTGAATAATTTGTGCAAAGGGACAACTTTCTATGGCTAATTTTCTGGGATGTCTCATGTCTGTAATCCCACCACTTAAAGGCTGAAACAGAAAACTCTCCTTGTGTTAGAGCCAAGCCTATGCTACATAGTGAGGACCAGGACAACTAGGGCTAGATAGTAAGACCCTTTCTCAAAAAGAAAATTAAATTTAAGTTGGTATGCAAAATGCATAAAAATTTCTGGAGAAGAAAAAAATTATAAACATTAAAATATGGAGACTCTGTATCTCTCAAAAATCAAGGTACGGCTCTCCAAATCTTTATGCTGTTTTGGTCCTCTCTGCTACCAGAGCATTTAATGATTTGGTACACTCTAAGAAGGCATCTTTTCTATATCTCCTACCATTTGTGAGACTCCTCCAAGAAATTAAACAAACAACAAAACAGAAGAAGTTATAAAACAACAGAAAAGTCAGTGTGCCTGTACAAGGATGGACATAGCCTAAGTTGGGCGGAAGCGATAGGTAGCATTCTGAACTTTGGTATTGGCTGGGAAGTAAAAGGGCATTCAGACAGGCATAAAGAAAGCAAGTCACATAGTGCTAGAAAAGTTTACATATGAACGTAAGAAAGATAGAAACAATGACTAAAATTCTGTCCTGGGTTTTTGATATTATATATTGTATCCTTATAAATTTGTGGCTAGGTATAAGACCCTTTAAGAAGAGACCAAAAGCCTTAGGAAAGGTGATAAACGCGAGGCATCAAAATTGCATCAGGTAGGTACAACTCAGGGACCACACACCCCAGCCAGTGGTGCTGATCTCTGTCTGGTTAGAGCTCTCAGGGTGTAATCTCAGTTCCCTCCCACTAGACATTTAGGTCCATGCCGAGTGATTCTACGGGAACACAAGGTTCCCAGATCAGTATGCAAAGAAACATCCAGCAGAAAATGGATCAGTCAGGAAAACTGGCAGAGGCAGAACTGCTTCCTAGTTCCCACCCTCAACATACTCGGGCAAGTGGGGAGGAGAGATAAGGCAAGAAAACAAACCTTTTCCGTCCTCCACGTGGGGAAGACGGAGCGAGACACTGAAGGGCATTTGGAACTCAATCCAATGCAGTACCTCTCTGTCATTTCACCTTTCCATTTGGCAGTGTGAACATGGACATCCAAATCCAATGAAGACGTACGGAAATTAATATTTTCCAGCTTCCATCAGTTTTTCTTTCTTATCATTTGATCCACGACTCCTTTATGATGATAAAGCTAGTATGATGAAGAACAGAAAATTGCTGATTACTTTAAGATCCACTTCTAAAATGTTAAAGATCATAAAAGTATTAAAGTGACTTGTATTTGCTTTTATAATTATTTTTACTTTATGTTTATGAGTGCTTGCTTCACGCACGCACACACGCATGCAAGCACACACGCTCAGACATGCACATGTGCGGGCACACACAGATACCTATGGAGAGCAGAAGAGGGCATCAGATACCTTGTTTCTGAGCTTCCTGAAGTGGGCACTGTCAGCTGGACTCTGGTCCTCCGGAAGAGCATTGGATGTTCTTAATCGATGAACCCTCTCCAGTCTTCAATTTTTCTCAAATTACCAAATCAATACAGATTCAGTTTAAATTCTCATCATATAGCAAAAATACTAAAACATTACACTCAAAACTAATTTGTTTTAGAGAAAATTTAAGACATTAGATATGTATGAAATGATTTTCTTCTTTATTTTTTGTGCATTTTACTATCTTACAGATTTCTAAAATATAAACATTATAAGTTCAATCCAGTTATGTATAGTAAAATACAGTTAATAGTGATCAAAGAAGCTTATAGGTCTGGGCTTTAATTTCCTTATTTATTGTATAAATGAATATTTGGTAATATTCTACTATAGTGTAAAATGATATAAATAACTTTGCTTAACAATATATTCCGTATGTATTCTTTTTTCTATTACTTTTTACCTTAAATTTCACAGAAGTGTAATTTAATACACATTTGAAGCAGAAAGATATTTTCATGGCTATTGCAGCTGTGAGCTACAAAATGCCTAAAAGCTTCTTCAGGCCCACAAAGCTCCCATATTATTACTAACTTAATAAAACTGGTTAAACATTTATTTAGGAAAAAATGGAAATTGATTCTGACTTCAATTTAAAAAAAAAAAAAGCCCAAGGAATGTACAAGATCAGCTTGTACTAAGCTGTTGGGTTTTTTCTTAATGTTCACAGGTTGGCATTTTCATTCAATTACCATTTGAACTGTGGTCATAATTTCATAAATTGTAAGGCTGTATTAGTCAGGGTCCCAGCAGGAAGGAGACGACAACCAATTGGGTAATTGAGGAGCGTTTGATAAAAGGACTACATTCAAAGTCATGACATGTTTTAGGAATACCAGTGAGACCCTGAGTCCTCGGGGGCTAACGACTGCTCAGAGGCACATCACACCTGGGCTTGAAAGGATTTGCTTCCCGGAACACAGAGAAGGCAGTTGGTACATGCAGAAGGTTGGTTGACTGGAAATATTCTTCCTGCCAGAAGCCTGTTAAGGATGGATCCAGAAAACCAATATCCAGACTTTACTCTTTCCCCCTACCTTCTGGGCCTTTGTGGTGCTTCCTATTAGCCAGAGATTGAGAGAGCCTGCTGATGACATCATGGTGTCCAGCCTTGCTCCCCAGATGGAGAGCTTAACAAAGAAAGGTCGAAATGAAACCTGAGAGCAAAATAGAACAGAGGCACAGTATAGGTCCCTTTTCAATAACTTAGTCATGCACTTGGAAAATATTTACTGAACATCTACTCTAAACTATGTACTCACCAGGTACTGAGGATACAGAGATAAACAGAATTTAATTCTCAGAAGTAAAGAAACCACCTGAATTTATTTCTTTTATTTTGAGATTCAGAGATTTCAAAAAGAATTAGGGAGAACAAAAACAGGTAGAAAATTCACTATGGAGAAAATGACATTATGAAGTATAAAATATTCATTCATAAAAAGTGTAGTAAGAATGATTCCCCATTCCACCCTCCATCTGGTCCAAAAGATAAAGGCTTATAAAAATACTCTGGACCAAAAAATTCCCATAAATGAATGGAGAACCTAAGCTATATGAGGACGAGCAGGGAATTGATTCATGCCTAATAAACCCTGCAATTAATAAAACCTTGTTCCTGGGCAACTCCCTCCTCTGGGGAGCTTTCAGTGTTTTATTGGCCTTGTCTAAGCAGCGTTATAACTCCTCTGTGCTAGGAAGAATGGAAAAGTGTGTCAGTGGGGTGAGCATTCCTTCTCCCTCTTCTGTACCTTGGATACTTTAACAGTGATTCAGTGCTTTGCAACTCTGTCTCTAGAAGGAAACATGCTTTCCTATGTCAATTGGTGATGAGAAAAACCTTCTGCCTACTTGCACTATGCCAGGGACACTAACTTTATAATTCTCCCTCTGAGTAAATTTTAAGTTAATCCAGAAGATATTAAATAAACTCTTTGAATTATTGATGAACAAAACTTTTGTAACCTTCCCCCTTTGGCATTGAATTGGAGTCATAATAAACTGTTTTATGATACAGATCTAAGCTGAGTGGGACTCAGTTTGATGACAAAAATGCCCCACTTAATAATTGATTGTTTTCTTATTTCACTTTCAGTTGTCAAAAAAAAAAAGATTTGTCTGCTTATGCACACATTATATCTGTTGAGATTGATTTTTCCAGGTTCATAAAGCCATAGTGAGTTTCTTTCAGGTGGTTGCTTATCTGTCTCTTTGAAATTTGTCATTAAGGCTGGCAGTGGAAGAGGGAGGTTATAGAGTGTGTCTTTCTCAGCCAGGCTGGAAAAATACTCTCTCATAAGACTCCTTAATGTTTTGTGTTTCTGAGACTGACAGATGGATGAATGTTCTTAGCTAGGAAATGAGATAATTAAGTGTAACCTAGATGTCAACAGGGATTCTCTGACCCCTGAGACTTGCTTGGGCATCTGTTCATAGCTGATGGGAGCCAAAGAAACCTCAAGGCTTCTGTAAATTGAGGAGACTCTGGCCCCTTGTTTCTGGTACCTCTCCCTTCCGTCTCCTTTCAGTCCTGTGTGTAGTAACTTTGATGACAATGATTCACACCCCAACTCAACTCCTGACCAACTATCCGAAATATGTATACTGTTAAGTAAAGTATCTGCTGGAAAGATAGAGTAGGGGTGATATCAAGACATTTGTGGTAGAAACAACAAGTTAAAACATTATTCACTAAAACAATCATTAGTCACTGTACTTCCAGGAAATTTCTGGTGACTTTCCATGTCTACTCACGCTGATCTATCAGCTTTTATCTTTTTGTGACTTTTGCCACCGATACCATCCTCTCAGGACTGTAGTTATGTTTTCCCCCAAAGAGAGATCTAATCCTCACTCAACAGGGCAAATCAATTTTTATTAGAATAACATTTTCACCCTTTGGTCATGAGGAATTTGCTTCTGAATAAGATAATCTAGCATGTTTTTTTTTTTTTTTTTTTTTGTCATCTTGAGAGACAGAGGACATGTTCAAGTTACACAATAAGGTGAAGGTGATTATAAATCTGGCAGCTGTGTGGCCTTGCCACAAATGCATCGCTGTGTACTGAGATGACAATGGCCTCTGAAACCCTAGCAGGGGCACTGCTTTTCAGCTGAGGGCAACTTCTCTCTCTCTCTCTCTCTCTCTCTCTCTCTCTCTCTCTCTCACACACACACACACACACACACACACACACACACACAAATGACCACAACTAGGGGAATGGACAACATGCCAGGCTTCTTTTGTTTTCCCTAGCTTTTCCACTTTTATTTAGTTCCTAAACTTTGGGATCTTCAGCAATGGGGGAGAGGATGTAGATTTTTTTTTTTGTTGTTGTTTTTCAAGACAGGGTTTCTCTGTGTAGCCTTGGCTGTCCTGGAACTCACTTTGTAGATCAGGATGGCCTGGAACTGAACTAAGAGATCTACCTGCCCCTGCCTCCCAAATGCTGGGATTAAAGGCTTTGCACCACCATACCCAGCTGAGGATTTAAAAAAACAAACAAACAAAAAACACTGAAAAGCTTTACACTAATTTCTTGCTTTCTTCCCAAGTCAGTTTTTTAATTTCTTTTAACTAAACCATACTCTTCCATGAACAAAATGATCTAACTTAAAGTCAGCAGAGAACAAACAAACAAAAATCATCCAACACCTAAGAAGTGAGGAAACAGAGGAGGACAGAGAGGATTTCAGTCATCTACGCTGAATCTTCTCTCTTGGTGTGTGATGGAGCTCTAACAGCTGCAGAGGGCAAGGCAGGGTTAGAACTATTAAAGATGACCTCACAGTTCTATCTCCGGTCTTTGTTATACAGTGTATGCATCCATTTGAGAAACTCTTGGGTTGATGGCAAAGTTGAGGACACATGATTTTAGTGTAAAAGAAGAGAACTTGGGTCAGAGGTCATGAGCAGAACCATTTCAGTGTCAGCAGTGAAAAACAAACAAAAGAGGAGGCAGATGTCAGGAAATGCCAAGGGCTCATTAGGATTAAAGGAAAAATAAGTGGAAATTGGAGAATTACACCCTTGATGTTTATTCTTTAATTCTCTTTGAAAACGTGATTTCAAAAGGAGTATTTTGCTGCAAGAACAAGGTAGGAGAGCCTGATAAAATCTAAAAAAAAGTGTTGATTATCACTGTTTAGTTCTGGATGCTCATGGTTTGTAGCTGCACATAAAAAATAACAAAGGGGAGAGGTGGGTACCTCTGCATCAAGAACAATAAGCAGCAGCAGCAGAGACTCTAAAGAAGAGCCCTGCGTTAGGAAAGTGCTGTTTTCAAGAAAGATTTCTAAACATTTTCAGCAGCTCAAGCCCCCTTGTGGTGTCCCTACCCTGCTGTAGGCTTGCCCCGTGGCTTTCCAGAGTTAAACACAAGCTTACACGTACAGGCCAACAGTGTCCAACATGTAGTTTACATACAAATCAAGAGAGATCGAGTTCTAATCAAATCACATCTGAGCTTCTAATTGCTCTCACTAATGTATAAGTGGATCACTTTCGACTCTTGGTAACTGAATCAGGGGTTTTAAGTTATTTGCTTTCAGAGACCATGACCTACAGTGCAGATGCTCACCTACCTAAAAGCCTGGTGGACCACTTATTGGAAGCATTTCCCATTCCTGGTGCTTACTTAACAGAAATCCAATAGGGCCTCTCTACCCCAGCTATCACAGGCTTCTCTGAGCTATCAAAGGCTGTCTTCATCTGCTAAGGAACATCTGCTCCCCTCTCTGGTCATATGGTGGCCCCGAGGACAAACTTCTCCAAGGCAGAAGCATATTTCATTAGACTCATGATTTACAAACAAGAATTTTAAGTTCTAATTAGTACTTTCAGGGTGATTTATACAAAAGAAAGATTTTGATTTGCATGTCAATGAAAATTTGCTGCTTTAGAAAACCATTCTAAGCCACATAATTAATCTTCGTACATAGTAAGGGTTTGCTTGCCTTATTTTCAGTCTTCAGGAAGCATATTGAGACAACCTTAGCATATTAGATGCTGAAAGTGTGTATGAGTATTGCATGGTGGCATCTTGGGTTTTGTGTGTGGCCTTACGACAAAGACAGTTTTCCCACAGATCCTTTTCCTTTATTGGTGTTACCCAACTTTTCCTTTCTTTTCCTTATTTTATATTTACTTCCTTTGTCCTCTCCTCTTCCACATCCTCTTTCTTCTATTTTCTCCTTCTCCACTGTAGCTCTCCACCAGAACTATTTATAACCAATGCTTCCTGAGTTAGCTTCTATGCTAAATTCTCTCAGTTTCATACTGTGATAACGACTGACAAAAGTCATATATTATAAATGCCTTTCATACTTTTAACTAAGGATTTTTATGCTATTTGCATTTGTAATGATTACCTGTATTTGGACAGTGAGCGGATGCAGTGGAAAGAGATAAAAAGAGCTAGAACTTGAACAATGTTAGTGAGAGTAACCAAGCTCACTTCATTTCTTAGGTTAGAAAAGTAACAAACTGCAAATTAGTAATTAGATATCCTTACTATATAATTATATATGTTTTCATAGCAGTGTGCATCATGATCTGAGATTGGTCAGTCAGGAAGTTTCCCCTGATGATTTTTTTTCCTGAATTTCAGGAGAACTATAGCTGTAAATCATGGAGAATGAAGATTACAAGTGGCCGCGTTATTGCTGTAGAATAAATTTTGAGAGAATAACTAGATATAGGCAGTTAGCAAAGGAGAAAAGGAAGAAAAGATACAGAAAGAGCTTCTTCCATGAACTGCATCATAGAGATGAATATAGAGGACATAGTTTACAGATAAAATGAAGTGGATAACAGAAGGATGATTTTACAAGTATAAGGGACATCAAACAAATTTGGTGAGAACATGGGCCCTGTTATGACTAGAACTTCAAAGAGACTGGAGTGGCTTTTGTTTCAGGATGTTCACTGGCTAGTGGTGAGCATGACTTGAATGGTTGATGACACATAGATCATGCCAAGTTAAGGAGCTGGGGTTTGAACACAGAGACAATGAAGAGCCACTGGAGGCTGGTGTTGGGATGTCAGATTTGCTAGAAATGCTGAAGTTTGAGAAATCAAAGGAAAAGTTTGAATGAGTTTCAAACATCATTGCTGTTTTCTCATCCAGGAGCATCAAACAAATAAAAGAATTTGAATGTCTGAGCTAACTCTAAATAATCAATTTATTTTTACAACTGTGGCTTTATTTGTCATTTGTGATATTATAAAAAACATGGAGCTGTTGTTATGAATATATTGATTTGATGTTAGGTATTCCTCTTATATTAAAAAAGCTAACTTTTGCAAGTAAAAAACTACAGTTTGTGAAAGCAGAATCAGTTCAAATAAGAATGTTACAAAATTGAAAGTTAGTTTTACCGTGGAGTAAGACAATAGCAATTAAAACAATTGTTTCTTATATTAGAAGTTTTTTTTCCCCAGGGATCCAGTAGCTCTGGAGTTCGTGGTGGTTTGGATGAGAATGGTCTCCTATATGTAGGCCCATATGTTTGAACACTTGGTAACCAGTTGGTGAAACTGTTTGGGAAGAATTAGAAGGTGTGCCTTTGTTGAAGGAGTTATGTCAAATTGGGAGGCTGAAGGAGGACTTTGAGGTTTGTAAATCAAATTCCATGTCATCCCATGTTAGCTTTATTTGTCTTATTCCTGTGGATCAGTACGTAAGCTCTCAGCTACCGCTCCAGCACCATGCCTTCCTGCATGTTTCCACACTCCCCTCCATGATGGTCTTGGACTCTAACCCACTGGAACTGTGAGCCATGAAAAACTCTTTTATAAGTTTCCTTAGTCATGGTATTTTCAACAGCAATAGAAAGATAAAAAGACAGAGTCAGAATGAGGTTTTTGTTGTTTCTTTCAAAAATTTACATGAAGTATTTGATAGATGCACTGCTTTTGTTATTTAATCCAATGCAAACTGCAATGTTTATATGTCAATGTGTCTAGCATGTTTAGGTGTAAATGTGTTCCTCTTATTAATTCATAGCTGAAATTCTTTTCCATTTCTATTTGTTACTTATAACATCCCTATGGTGCAAACTTATCAGTCAGATGATGATCTGCAGTAGGGTTGTACAGAGAGTGGTCAGACTGAGACTTGAGTCCCAATCTGACTTTAAAGTGAAGAATTCCTTTTCAGATATACACACAATAGGACATGTGGATGCTTGCTGGTAGTTAGAAATCTGACATCTGCTCCGAGACTCTACAATACATGGATGCTGGGGTAGATTCTGGACTTATGGACTCATGATCTTGTATTTCAGGGAGAGGCTTTTATCTCTCTTCTCTCAAACATCTGACTATCTCTCTATCAATTATCTATCTCTTTATCAATTATCTATCATCTGCCATTATGTATCATCTTTCTATCTATCTATCTATCTATCTATCTATCTATCTATCTATCTATCATCTATCTATCTATCTATCTATCTATCTATCTATCTATCTATCTATCTATCTATCTATTACCTATCTTTCTACCTATCATCTATCTATCTGTCATCTATTTATTTGTTTTTTTCTTGTACCTCAAGTAATAGCACATTAGCACCTTATTGGAATGCATTCTACCATTGATAATCCTTAGTCACAGGAGAAAATAATTTTGTTTTAAATAGTTAGCTGTTGACTCTTTTTTCTTTCGCCTCTTCTTGCCAGACACAGTGTAAACTGGAATCTCTTCCTAGTGTTAAAAGACTACATTCTCTGGTCAGATTAGGAATTGAATTCATCTCAGAGGGCTGAATATCACATATCATTACTTTTCATGCAACATGATTACCTATAGTCTGAATTCTTGCTGTAGACAACGAGATGAGCATGTCAACCCAAATGAGAGGAAAGTCTTGAGCTTCTGGATGCTGCACTTAAAAACAATGTCCATCCCTTTGGAGGTCAGTTTGTCTCCATAAAAGGCCAAGTTGACTTCTGGATTCTGTCATGTCTTGCTTACATTGTGGCTGGTAATATGTTTCCACCTATGTTACCTGGTGTCTCATTCTGGCATCGCCTCTCCCCCCAACCCTTCCCATAAACTGTTCTTATAATGGAGGTTCCTCTTGTGAATTTCTCCTCTTTTACAGTGGTTTCCCCAATGCATTGCAAGGGTCTGTTTTACTGACAAAGAGGCAACATCTTTCAGCAGAGGCTATATTCTCATCCCCCCCCCTCCAGTGCCACCAGCAGGGCCTGGAAGAGAGAATATAGCCAATGCATGCATGCAGAACTAAAAAGAAACTGAATGAATGAAAATAATGAATCTTTGGAACACTGAAAATACGAATCCACAAATTCATGTCTTCCTGGCTTCCATAGGCATTTTCTAGGACTGGCAGGCTCTGAGGCACTTTAAAATACATGGAAGAACCTTCAAGTGAAAAATACAGTGGGAAGTGCTGTGGCCATTCAGTAAAAGCAGGCAAAGACACATGGCTCAATATTAAAGACCATATTTAAGGGCTGATTGAAACTGACCAATACATATAGGCCATTACATTTCACTTCACAAAAAGTACCAACAAGTGGAGATATTACTTTACTGATCATATTTATGGACAAGCAAACCAAGTATTAAGTTATCTTTAGAAAAATATAACATTTAGCAAATGGCAAAAACATGATCCCAGAAGATAATGATAAACTCCTACCTTAGTGTTCACCCTGCTTCGGTACTGAAAGTCAGAGACTTGCATATATTAGGAAGTGTTCTTCCATGGTAGCCCGAGTGCTTACTCCACATTTAATTTGTTTAATACTTAGGCTTTATACCCTCTGAGTTTTTCCTTTGTGTGTGCACACCTACTTGGGAACCATGGAGCTGAGAATGCCTGAGTCACAAATTTGCTGTAAGGATAAATTAATACATACAGCATACGCAGTAAAGTTGCAGGAATTAGCAGTCTGATGAGGATGACGCTTGCACAGTCCAGTGTGCAGACAGTCTTTGTTCTTGACACACTACATTTTCATCAGAACAAGCAAACAACTGTCATAGGTGGATATACATGAACATTGAATATTAGCTAATGACAGAGAGGCAAAAGTACAACTTCAAATCATTTTTGAAGCACTTTACTTCTAAAATATTTCTGGAGAAATCATAACAACACAACATAGGCCTAGGGATGAGGTATATACAATGTACCCAGGGAAATCTGACTTGGACCGACTGAACTAGGTTCTCATTCACAGTAGCCTGACATGAGAGCATCTGGCTAAATTGGATCATGTTGAAATTGTCTTTCTGTGGTCTGTGGATACTGGAAACTGTGTTAGAATTTGGAATTCTCTAGAGAAGGGGGTCCTAGCAGGAAATCAAACAGTTTCCAGATATAAATAGATAGTCTTCTATCCAATTAGTTAGGGGCTGACATTGAGATGGGGATTAGAAGTCTTTTTAGCCTGTGCTGTTTTTACTGGAGAACAAAGACCAAGTTTAAAATGTAGATAACATCCCGCTATTTCTCTAGTACACAAAACACCAGCAGTAAAAAAAAAAAGAAAAATATTTATCTCATAGATATGGCATAGAAATATAGCCTATGTGTGGAAAAGTTAAAAAACTGTGATGAATAAGTGTGTGTGTGTGTGTGTGTGTGTGTGTGTGTGTGTGTGTGTGCATGTGTGTGTGTATGTGTGTGTGTATATGGATGTGTGTATGGAAGGAATTCATCAGATGAAGTTAAGAGTAAAATCCGAGGGAGATGAAACAATATTTCCTTGTCAAGGCAGTGTGCATTTGGATGCTCAGTGTTCGCCTACAGCATGCTCCTATGCTTCTGAAGGCAATGGAAGCCTTCTGGGCCAAGCAGAGCTGCATTCTGCTGTTCCCTGTAATGAGTCAGTGTGAGCTTTCTACATAAAAACACCTCAGAGGGTGTGGAATGGAGCAGTAGCAGATCTCTGAAACCGATAGAAACCACACGGATTAAATAAAATACAGTTACCTCAGAGCCCTGACAAGGGTTGTCTGGGCTCCGGGGAACTCAGTCTTTGTGGTAATATTTCCTTTTTGTAATGTGGCTTTTCTAATGCAGCCGTAACTTAAATCAGAGTATCTTGTGAAAACAGAAGTTGGCATTAAAGAAGATCTTTCTAAGTTATTGGGGAAGTCCCTTCAAGTGAAATTAACTTTAGATCATGAAGAACAATATTTTGCCTATGAAACACAACTCATACATTTCCAATGAGCTAAAATACAATATTTTATTCACTGAGTGGGTGGAAGACTTTAGGAATTACTTTAGGATGAACTAAGATAGTGTGAAGCTATTTTTAAAACCTTATTTCATTGTATAAAGATCTCTCATGTTCTTATTGAAGGTTTGGCTCTGTTAGTAATGATTTCCCACCTTTACCTACAAGCTCTATGATTCATTTCTGTTATAACATTCTCTGTTTTATGAAAAGATTTTTTTTCTCTTTTAAATCTAATCTTACCTGTGATTAGTCTTGCCCTACTTTCCTATGTCACCTTCAAAAAAAAAAAAGCGATAAAGCCTGAGTTTCCTCCAAAAATAGACATTATTTGAGTCTCCTTGTTCTATAGCTGTGGTGTCATTAGGGACTTATGCGCCACTGCAGATACAGAGAAGAAATATGTCACTCGCCTCCGAGGTCAGCTGAGTCTAGAGAGGAAAGAACAATCCGGTGGTGAAACCCCCTACAAAATAACATCTCTGATTCAACTCACAGAACATGCCCTGGAATAAAAGCCATCGCTACCACTCCTGCCCACTACCCACTCCCTGACCTAGATTATCAGACCATGAAAAGTGGATATGAGTCCCTTGCAACGTAAAATCATAAAGCCTTAAGGCTGCATTGAAATCCAACAGCTTTATAGTCCAACTCTTCAAATTCTTGAATTTGCCTTCAGCAGCAGGGCTTTCTAGCCCGGGTGGCTTGCTAGCCCTTTAAAGGTACATTTCCCAACAAGAAAAGTACTGTCGTCGTTGTCGTCGTGTTACCGCTTTGAGGCCAGGTCTGATGTTCTGTATCTTACTCCACCTCTGTTATCTCCTGAGCTTAAGTTGTTCCTGGTACATAGTAAAGCCTCATTCAAAGTTTCTTTAATGAATGATGATGCTGACATAACACATGATTGCTTATTATTTTTAGCACAAAAATGCCATCTGTCTTTTTTCCTATTGCCCTTTTCTCTGCATCCTTTTCTATTTCTTCTCTTGTTAATTCAGATGTAGGTAGAGAAATGAGTCATGTTAGAGTGGGAAGCTAGGGTTTTGCTCTTTTTACCCTGAAGAGAAATTCTTCATTTGTTTTGGCCATTAACCTGTTCAAAGAAGTCTTGATGGAACAGGTTAAGTGTTCCCTAGCCAGGTGGCCATTTTACATAATGTCATCTGTAAAATAAGGTCAGTGATTAATCTACTCAACATAATTGTGTCAAGATTCAATCACAGAACATCCATAAAGAACACTGGTCCTGCGTCTGATATGGAAACATTCCTACTAAAAGATTGATACCTGGGCTGGAAAGATAACTCAGTGGTTAAGCGCTTCAGAAGAGCCAAGTTCGAGTCCCTGTATCCAAAATGTGGCACACAAGCAACTACAACTCCAGTTCCAGGGGCCTGCCCCCCTCTTCCTGCCTGCACAGGCAACAGGAATGTGTGTGATACACAGACATACCTGCAAGCAAAACATTTATATAAAACATACAGGTTTTCAAAAACCTCTACCTTATGACAAGGCCTCCCTCCTCAGTCAGTTTTGATGGGTCTGGTTGTGTCTTGCTGTGTAAGATCTCCACTATAGTCACTTATCATTCTATGCACTTTAGGCTGAGATCTGCATGGCTCTCACTTGAGTCTGACACACATCTTTGTTGTCAGACAGCAGGGGACCTGGGACAGCAGAATATTTGCCTGGTTTGGTTGTTTAAGCAAGTCCTTACCCTCCACAGGCATTTATGAAAACTTGTCGACTCAGACCTCAGCTACCACTTGTAAGTGGGACCTGTGCATTTAACCTTTCCATGTGTGATCTGAGCCTCTTCCTTCTCCTCCCTCTCTTCCTCTCCCTCCTTTTCTCCCTCCTCTTTGTTCTCACCCTTTATATTATTTTCCCATTTGTAATCTGCCTAAAACTTCTCCTCCCAATATACACTGTGACTAGATTAGTATGAAAGTACTGCACAGCTTTTCATCAACCTGAGTTTCTTACCACATGGTGGCTGGGTGTTGGGAGATGTTGTCTCAAGAGTGAGCATCCCTGGAATCTAGAGGCCTACCTGAAACTTGTGAGATTTAATATCAGCTGAATTGTTCGCCATCTTTGGAAAACTTCATTTGCCATACTAATTATTATAATTATCTTATACATTTGAAATGAAACTGTATCATTGGCCGGGCGGTGGTGGCGCACGCCTTTAATCCCAGTACTCGGGAGGCAGAGCCAGGTGGATCTCTGTGAGTTCGAGGCCAGGCTGGGCTACCAAGTGAGCTCCAGGGAAGGCACAAAGCTACGCAGAGAAATCCTGTCTCAAAAAACCAAAAAAAAAAAAAAAAAAAAAAGAAAGAAAGAAACTGTATCATTCATTTTATGCAATACTTAGGGCCATTGAGTAATGTTGGAAACCAGATTTTTTTCTTTGAGTAAGGCTTACAAAAAGTGTGAAGATGGCTAGTGTGATTTTAGTGCCCATTTTCCCAGGTAAGTATCAAGAATTACTCACATAGACTTATTTAAAAGATTCTGTGATTTTAGTTTTTGTCTTAAGAACTTGATATAGGGGCTGAAATTTGTGGTACACCAAATACACCAGTCACCATTGCTTCAGTGAGACCCAGTTGAATAGTAAACACCATTCAATGCATTCTTTCATCTTAAATCAGTCCACAAAAGAAATCTGCAGTTCAACTAGTAATGGTATGCAATATTTGACTACTCATATCCATATTTTTTCCATGGTCCCAGAAATAATAGCCAATAGTGCTTTGTATACTTCTATAGCTCCCATGGAAAACTATGTCATCTGGTCTGTATTTTTTCTTATTTGTTTGTTTGTTTGTTTTTGCACCCTGACCCCAGTTTCCTCTTTCTCCTCTTCTCTCAAAAAGGAAGGCCTCCCATGAATATCAGCCAGCCATGGTATATCAAGTTGAGACCAGGCACCTCCTATCCTATTAGAGCTGGATGAGGCAACCCAGTAGGAGGAAAGGGTCCTAAAAGGAGGCAACAGAGTCAGAGACAGCCACTGTTCCTCTGTTATGAGTTCCACATGAAGACCAAACTTAACAACTGTAACATATATGCAGAGGCCTAGGTCAGTCCCATGCAGGCTCCCTGGTTGTTGGTTCAGTCTCTGTGAGCCCCTATGAGCCCAGGTTAGTTGATTCTGTGGGTTTTCTTGTGTTCTTGATACCTCGGGTTCCCACAATCCTTCCTACCCCCTTCTGCAGGATTCTCTGAGCTTCACCTAATGTTTGGCTGTGGGTCTCTGCATCTGTTTCCATCTGTTGCTGAGTGAAGCATCTTTGATGACCATTGGGCTAGGCACCACTCAATAAGTATAACAGAATATCATTAGGAATCATTTCATTGACTATTTTATTTTATTTTTGTCAGTCTAGTTTGGTTCTATCCCAAATCTCTGGGCTATCCCACCTCTGCCTATCCCTCAAGGTAGTATTAGGGGTGAGTTCCCTCTCAGGTATTATTTTTTCAAATGAAAATAATGGAGGGAGAATATTTTTCCTACAAGGGAGTCAAAATTTGCCTCATAAATGATCTCTTCTTATATGTTTCAAAATGTTTATTTATTTATAAAATTCAGAATTATTTCATCGTTTTCTTTGTAGGTCATCTTAATATCCATCAACTTATCTCATTTGGCAAATAGCATCTAGAAAAAGTACAATTGTATTCCCAAACTTCCTTGGAGTTGATCATTACTCTATAATAAATTTCTGGTCAATGAGATAAAAATGATAGTCTTCTATGGCTCGTGGAATGATACCTCATCTTTGTTGAAAATGGAATGGTAAAAATGCTATTGCCTTTCCACTCTGATTAATGTCAAAATATCCCAAAGGCAGCCATTATCTATGTGATACCTGATACTTGATATGTGCCTCCTTTATAAATGAAAACAGTTCAAGTCACCATAAAATTAGAATGATATTTGGGAGTGTTTCTGAAGATGTAATAGAGAACTACTGGTCTACTATGATGTCTTAGATTGTGCAATTGCTGTCACTGTTTAGCACCAGTATAAATTCTGAAGCAGAGAGATAATGTATTCATCTCAGGTAGGTAGCCTACCTTTCAGTATTATATTCCACTTCTATGATCAATTTGGAACACATACACTTCTTTATTAGTAACTTGCATAGAATGTTTTTTTTTTTTTTTTTTTTTCTGCAGGAAACTTTCTCCTGTCTTCACTGATGATCTTCCATCCGTTCTGCAGATCTCAATTGAGCTGTTTTCCTCTGGGAAGATCACACTTGTTTATAGGTTCAGTTCTTTCTAATGGGCTCCCATCGGGCCTTGTCTTTCATCAATCATAAATTTCACTAGCTTATTTGCTTGTCAGTTCTTTTCTAAACTCCCTGGACCCCGGGGACAGAAGTAACTTTAATCGTCTTATCCTGAGATCCTTGCCTGATGCATTCTGAGTCCTTACACTTGCTGAATAAAGGACAGTCAGTTTAATTAGCAACTTATAATTATTGCAAGAGCTCTAACAAAAATAAATTTGGAAATTAGTTGAATGAAAGACATTTCCATCATGGGATTCATTTGTGTGGGCTATGACAGAAAGCAATGCTTTCCTTCAAAGTTTTCAGTTTTTATATTCAATACAGACCCATCTAAGTTAGCAATTTCCTCTTTGACATATTTGATATGTGGGAGGGCTACCAGTCTTCTCATTTGCCAATCTTTGTTTGCAAGTATCAATGTCCAAAGCCAGACTAATTTCCACACAACATACATTACGTTTGCCTACCTAAAGATAAAAGAAAAACACAGTGCTTGACATGATTTATTGTTGACAAATCTGTGCAGCTTACTTTAATATGTGAAAACATTTTTTCGTTAGGTTCCTGAGGGGAGACCAGCATCTCACTGGCTATCTATCCTTACTTTAACACAACATTACTTTTCCAATTTTGTTTCATCTTGTTTGGTCACCTAATATCTCCAAAGAATACTCACTCTCAAGCATATATATATGTGGATTTTACAGTATATAATACAGATGGCTTCAAAATATTTAACACATTGAAGTTTTGTTTAAACTTAATTTTAAATTTCTTCTGGAATTCTTTGGGGTTACTATATGTGCATTATATTAGCTAAAAGTCCAATTATACTCTAAACTTTTTTTCTGTTGTTCACTTTTTAAATAAGCTAATTTGTCTATCTTTTCCATTTTTTTAAAAAAAATTATTCTTCTCTTATATATTATATCCCCTCTTTCCACTCCTCCCAGAACCCCCTGCTCCTCTCTCCTCCAGATCCATTCCTCCTCTGTTTCCTTAAAAAAAATAGAGGATTTTCTGTGAGAACCGGGAAGGACATTGGTGTAGAGAACATTCACTACCATGATGGCCCTGGGAGCTGCCGCTTCCTATAAATTTGGTGTGGCTGACCCCAGAAAGGCGTATGTGGATTTCTACAGGATTATGACTCCAGGAGGGACTTTGAAGAGATGAGGAAGGCTGGTATCTTCCAGATTGCAAAGTGACTTCAGAATCTACAGAATTCTTTGGATTGCACTCTATAGAAGTTCATTGGTGATCTGTGTTCCTGAACTATGAAACATGAATATGTGGGCTAAGGAGTAGTTTACCTCAGTAAACAATTAACAATTAAAAAAAAAGCACACCTCCTGGGGAAATCAACCACACACAGCATAACAAGTTACAATCAGAATGGTCACAAACCCTCATTACAAGGTTAGATGAAACAACTCAGTAGGAGGAAAGAGGGCTTAAAAGCAATCAAAAGAGTCAGAGACACCCCCTCCTACTATAAGGAGTCCCACAAAACCACCAAGCTACACAACCATAAGGGATATATAGAGGATCAAGCTCAGACTCATACAGGGCCATGTTTGTTGATTCATTTTCTGTGTGCCCCAATGAGCCCTGCTTAGTTGGTTCTGTGGGTTGGGTACTCATGGTGTCCTTGACTCCTTTGGCTCCTACATTCCTTCTTCCCCATCTACTGTGTGGTTCCCCTGGCTCTGCCTAATGTTTGGCTGTGGGTCTCTGCATCTGTTCCCATCAATTGCTGGATGATGCCTCTCTGATGACAATTGGGGTAGCCACAAGTCTGTGAGTACAGCAGAATAACATCAGGAATCATTTAGTTGACTTTTGACTTTTTTGCCACTTGTGGTTGGTTCTATCCTGGGTCTCTGGGTTATCTACCCTCTGGTTGTCCAGGCAATGTCAGGTGTGGGCTCCCTCTCAGTTTCCCAATCTTTTGTGCATTTGTTCCCATTTTTTTTTAGTCATTCATTTTTCTTGTATGCTATGGTTTCTCCAAGAGCATCATCTTTGTTTTACTTTTTCTGTTAAATGTGAAAATGTATCTTTTTAAAAATTATTTGGCTCTCTTAAAATAATTTAAAATTGCCATACATTAGGCTGCACTTTTAATTCTTCCTCATATTTTGGGATATGATGGTACACAGACAGCTCTTGCTCTCCCAACACTCATCTGCTAATTAAACATACCAGACACCACTGCCTTGCTTATACAACACATTGAACATATTTCCTTTTTACATCTTCTCCTCCATTAACTTGCCACGTCAAATAAACTTCAAAATTATTCAAGATTTATTGAACTCTTCTTATCTTCCATTACTACTGTACCACTGCCCTTTCATGAGTTCTTGTCTACCTTCCCGGAACACTTCCTAAAACGTCATCTGTCCTGCTCTGCACGCCCTTGTCCATAGACTCTTTTCGAAGATCACTTTGGAAATCATTTCCTATTAGTTTTATGCATTTAAAAACTATTATTTCCAGTGCCTCTTGGGAAAAGTCGAAGCTTTTTAATGTGAATTTCTTTTATGTCTTCAAACACATCTTACTTCCTGGTCTCCCTGATCTCCTGACCTCTTGCTATAATGGCTCCTTAGGCTGGAAAGCCTCTCTCCCTCACCCCACTACCCCTATTCACTTTTTGTTTCTTCACTAAGTTAACTCAGCCCCAAGTCTCGACTTCAAAACGTCTTTGAAGCCTAGCTCCATCCTTGTCTCAATTAAGAATATTATTCAATATTATTTTAATAGAAACATTACAATTGTATGCATTTGTGGAATAGGAAGCAGTCATGTGTTGATACATGTGCGCACATTTTGTAATTAAATCAAACAAGGTAAACACATCTGTAATCCCAATCCCTGTTGATATTTTTTTGTGGCCAGACATTTAAAAGTTGCTGTCTCAATAATACTATTTGACAATGAATTGCAACAAGGATGCTTTGTCTCTAAACTATTCTTATGGTCTAACTGAAACGGCGTCATTTTACCAGTGGTTCCCACTGTAACATTTCCCCCTATCCTCAGCATCTAGTAACATCCATTCTGTTCTCTAATTTGATGTTTCATTGACACAGATTGTTTGATACATTTTTCTTTTTGAACCTCTTTTATTTCTTTTAACATATTCTCCTCCAGAATTATCTATTTTATTGCAAATTACGGAATGTCTTTCTTTCTAAAGGCTGAAAAGCATTTGGCAGTACATACTTATTACATTTTACCATATTTATTTATTCCCTAATACATATTTAAAATGCTGCCATTCCTACGCTATTATAAATAATTATGTAATGAGCATAGGAG
Organism: Peromyscus maniculatus bairdii; assembly: GCF_049852395.1. Classification (NCBI taxonomy): domain Eukaryota; kingdom Metazoa; phylum Chordata; class Mammalia; order Rodentia; family Cricetidae; genus Peromyscus; species Peromyscus maniculatus. The sequence goes on along the minus strand of NC_134866.1, from coordinate 25,573,948 downwards.
CAGTGATATTACTTTTGAAAAAATTACACAACTTTTATTATTAAATGAGAAAATTTTTATTTTATTTTTTATTTTCACATTGATAGCAGATATTTCTTTGATATGTGGATTTTAATTCTTTGGATTGCTAGACAATTGAAAACAACAGACAAACAAAACCAAAGTTTGCTAGAACAGAGCCCATGACTTCAAACTACATTGTATTTTTTTTTATCAAGATAAAGTAATACTAGCATAAATACAGATACCCTGGCCAAAATAAGAGAGAGAATTAGGAATAAATTCATCTATTTATTACTTAATCAATTGAATTCTGACAAGAGTATCAAGGACACCATGTTGGCTAGCTTTTTGTTAACTTCACACAAGCTAAAGTCATCTGAGAGGAGGACACCTTGGTTGAGAAAATGCTTCCATAAGATCTCGATATACATAAGCCTGTAAAGTGTTTTCTTAATTAGTGATTAATTGGGGAGGCCCCAGCCTACTGTAAGTAGTGCTGCTCCCAGGATGGTGGTCCTGGGTTCTAAAAGAAAGCAGGGTGAGCAAACCACAGAGAGAAAGTCAATAAGATGCACTCTTCCAGGGCCTCTGCCTCAGCTCCTGCCTCCAGGTTCCTGTCTCATTTGACTTCAGGCCCTGACTTCCTTCAATAACGAACAGTGATGTGGGAGGGTAAGTCAAACAAACCTTTTCCTCTGCAAGTTGCTTTTGATCATGTTGCTTCATCACAGCAAAAGGAACAGACACTTAGGAAGGAAAAGACAGTGTGTCTGTCACCTATCACTACCCAGCTGGATGTGCACATTTGGGAGAATGGATTTTCATTCACATAACTTTCCAGCTGTATAAGCAACTCAAAATGGATTAAAAATCCCTATGTGACTGAAAGAAAGCATAGGACTTTCTATACAAAACTAGAAGGAAACAGCTACAACACTGGTCTGGAAAGTGATTGTTTTGAATTCTAATCCAAAATTATAGTCAGTAAAGTAAACAAAATAAACAAATGTGGTTGCACCAAATTAAAGTATCTCTGCACAGCAAAGAGGCAATCAGTCGAGTAGGGAGACCATAAACAAAGTGGAAGAGAACTTCTGCAACCATACATCTGATTAAGGGTTAATACCAAAATATGCAAGGAATGCAACTCAATAGCACAACAAAAGGAAACAAAACCCTACAAGCCCTTCTTCCAATACAAACCTCACAAATAACCCATGCAATATTGGGCAGAAAACAGACATAGGTCTTCTCAAAGGAAGATATGAACAGCACACTCATGACAAAGAGCTTAGCTTCACACATCCCTAGGGAGCTGAAATTAAGTCCCAATGCCAAGCCACTTAGTCCTGGCTTTTTCTCCCACCAACAGCTGACAGCTTGTGGGTGTGGCATTCATGTTTTTGGAAATTCTGTAACATTAGACTGTATGTTTCCCCCACCTGCCCATGAGCATGGGATCAAAACCTACAACATAATTTCATTCATGATAGTCACTTTCTGTGTAGTATTTTTTCTTGATTCCTTTTTTTTTACTTGGCAACTTGTTCAGAGAGAAACTATGCCTTTAGGGAGAAAAAGTACTGTCATTTTTTTCTATCACTGTTACAAGTTTTCTAGATTGTTAATTCAAAGTCTATATTTTCAACTGTGTCATGCCTCCCTTACTTCTCCAAATTCCACAATCTTATGATCATTATCTTTCAAATTGTCATCCTTGTTTAGAAGAGGAGTCACTGTTTGACTTTTGTGTGACCTGACAGTGACCTTAACATGTTACTTTGTTATGCATAGCTCATAGTGCTTTAGATTTCTTTAATTGGAAAAGTTTAATTGTGTAGTTTCCAATTCTGCTAATGCAATGTTGTTGGGCCAAGGGGAGGTACGGAGAACTTTCAAGACTACTTGCCATTTCTATTAATTAGTAGTCGGTTCATTTCTCCTTAGAGAAGCTGCCATGATAGCCTGTTAATTATAGTAAGATCCCTCTATTATGTAGAGGAAAAATAACATAAAAAGCTGCACAGCATGCCCTTTCATGAATAAAGTTCTTCATGAAGAGTTCAAATGTTAGTAGATCGTCTTTTGTCACTATTTGGAACTCTTACTCTGACAGAGTATTTAATATAATGGGAAGGGTGATTAAGCAATTACCTCCACAAATTCAAGCTTTTCTTCACTTGAAAATATCAAAATATCAATATGAGTGACCTGAGAAGGGGGTTAGCTTTGGCAGTGTTAAAGATAATATTTTATGCCCCCCTTTCAGAATTGATTTTATTAGTAAAATAATTTTACAGCCTGGAAGAATGTAGTAGGAGATGCTTATTGTTCCTAATTTCACTGCATGATTATAAAGAAAGAAATCCTTTTACAAAGAATTGCTTGCCCATATCAAATGGTTCAGAATGATAGAATGAACTTATTGGAGATATAAGCACTTACTAACAGCAAGTGACTGCCAAATCAAAATGTTTTCAAATACCTAGCTGTGGTATGTTTTCTTAGGGTAGTTCAAAAGTGAACTCACTCAGTTTCTCAATTATTTTTAATCTTTGTTCAGTTAACTAATCACAGAGTAGCATCCAATGGTAATCATTTAGCATTTATCAACTTCTGCTTATTTTATCAATATAGCAGACACTACTTGTACATGCTTGCACTCAGATTAACATATTCTTAAGACTTCACCCTGGACACTTATGTTTCTTTTTTGTGGTTCTGCTCACCCATTGTATTATATGTCCATTGCTATACTACATACTACAACAATCAAACTAAAAATAAAAAGGATTACTTAAGTTCATAGCTTTAGAGGTTACCACAATCAATTGGCCTTGATTTGTGGGGGTTCTGTAATGAAAGCAGTAGAACAGAGCTGTTCACTCATGGTAGACTATAGGAAGTAAAGGAATACCCCCCTTTTCCCCCTATGGCTTTGATAAAATAGCATGACCTAAAGCAACTTGAGGAGGAAAGGGTTTATTTCCTGTTATAACTAATTCATCCTCCAGAGACATCACTACAAGAGCTCAAGGCACGGGTCTGAAAGCAGAAGCTGATGCAGAGGTCTTGGAAGAGTGCTGCTTACTGGCTTGCTCTTTAAGACTTGGTCAGCCTGCTTCCTTTTATATCCCAGAATCACCTGCCCAAGGGCAATACCACTCATAATGAGTTGGGCCTCCCCTTATCAGTCAATAGTTAAGAAAAATGCACTACAGTTTTGCCAACAAGTCAATCTGATAGAAGCATTTTCTCAATTGAGTTTTCCTCTTCCCAAATGACTCTAGCTTGCATCAAGCTGACATAAAACTAGCCAGCACAAGTTCCCCTTGGGAACACGCCCCAAAGCCCTAAGGCTTCTCACTAAGCCTTGCCTCTTTGTGTTTCTATCGCTTTTAAATAGCATCACTCTACAGAACAGCCTTCAACATATAGGACTTTGGGAGACATCCAAAATCAAACTATAGCAGCCACCTTTGTGGCTACAATCTTTCTGCTTTGCTGACTTTCAATATGTCTCAATCAATTCTTAGTACTTCAAATGCCCTTGTACTGACCAGGTTTCCTGTCAACCCATCTTGCTGCATGTGGTTCTCAGAATAACTATTAGAATGTTAAGAATTTTGTACACAGTGACAGGTATGAGCTGCCTAAAACAACCAGGGCCTGCTCATGTTATACTGGGCAGTGATTCTCAATCTTCCTAATGCTGCAACCCTTTAATACAGTTTTTCATGTTGTAGTGTCCCCCCAAACCATGAAATTATGAAATTTTTGTTGCTATTTCATGACTGTAATTTTGGTATTGTTATGAATCACAATGCAAATATGTGTGTTTACCAATGGTCTTTTGGAGCTGTGACCCACAGGTTGAACACCACTACAGTAGGGCATTATCTTGGGCTAGAGAAGCTGCTATCACAATACTAGTTCATTCCTTTCAGAGTCAGAAGAACCATGTCCTCTCAATGTGTACCAAGTGTATATAACCTAGGTTGGCCCACTTTCATAGGATTTTTCAAGTTTGTTGCACATTGAGGACATCTAGTCAAGACTCTATCCAGACAGCATTCTTGAGACTTTGAAAACCTACTCTACTTTTACTATAGCATTTATCCTAGACTTCTTTTATCTAGTACTGCCTTATAAATAATAAATCTCTTCTTATGTTGCCTATGAACATATCTAGTCTCAGAAGACTTAAACAAAATTGTTGTCTAAGATGCAGTGAGTGAGAATTAGAACTCCTACTCTCCTCACCTGGAACAAGCTCTCTCTTTGGCATTTATAGAGAGCATACTCTCAATTCTTACTGCACGTAGGGGAGGATCAGCTGCTTTTGAATATCTGTGTAAATGAATTGCTTTGTCTTAAACTGAGCTGTGTTACTTAATGTTACATATTGGAAAATTGCAAGTGCCATCCATTGTGTGAGTCAGGGTACTTTAGAGGAACAGAAACTATATAATGAATACATCTTAATAAAGGATTTATCAGAGGAGACTGGGCATGTTCATAGTGATATGGCTTATGTAATAAGGTTGAAGCAGTCCAGCAATGACTGTCTTACACCAGAGAGGCTGAGAACCCAGTAGTTGCTTACTCTAGGAATGTAAATGCCTCTGTAGTCACAATATGGTTATGGAGTCTTAGAGGATTCCTAGAAAGTCATTTGTAATTAGTCTACATTGGAAACCTTAAGAAGATGGTTCTATTTCCATGAATGGGTAATCATCATTGGCAATAGGTAGAAGAACTTTTCAGTGAGAATGAAGGCCGGTGGACAAAAAGTGCGAACACCTTTCCTTCTACCCCTTTGTCTAGGGATCCAGAAGATGCCACCACATTTATGGTGAGTCTTTCCACACCAATTAAGGCATTCAAGACAATCGCCCCACAGGTATGCCCACAGGCCAACCTGAAGCAGATAGGTAATCACCCATTCAGATTCTTTTTCCAGGTAATTTCAGTTTGTGTCTAGGTGACAAAACTAACCATCACACATATGGTATTGGGATATGATGACTATGTTGTGTTGTTAGTATGATTCAAGAGGGTTGGAAATCTGCAAATGGCAATGCTTAGCTCCTTGAATTTGAATTGGGATTATTTGGCTCTACTTTGGGTTATGAGATACTCTGATATATCTGCTTCACAAATTGTTCTTTCTTACAGCTACTGATTCACACACTGTGTCATGGAGGCATCTCTTTTTTTTGTGATATATATTTTTTATTTTACAATACCATTCAGTTCTACATATCAGCCATGGGTTCCCCTATTCTCCCCCCTCCCACGCCCTCCCCTTACCCCCAGCCCACCCTCCATTCCCACCTCCTCCAGGACAAGTCCTCCCCCGAGGACTGTGATCAACTTGGTAGACTCAGTCCAGGGAGGTCCAGTCCCTTCCTCCCAGACTAAGCCAAGTGTCCCTGCATAAGTTCCTGGTTTCAAACAGCCAACTCATGGAATGAGCACAGGACTTGGTCCCACTGCCTAGATGCCTCCCAAACTGATCAAGCCAATCAACTGTCTCACCTATTCAGAGGGCCTGATCCAGCTGGGAGCCCCTCAGCCTTTGGTTCATAGTTCATGTGTTTCCATTCATTTGGCTATTTTTTTTCAATAATTGAGTAAAACTGAAATTTATTATATGCCACAGTCGTCCTAGGGACCTCCATGCTATATATATAGCCTCTATGGTTCTATGGGTTGTGGTCTGATTGTTCATTTTATATCTAGAATCCACCAATGAGTGAGTACATACCATAACTGTCTTTCTGGGTTTGGAGAAATGCAAATCAAAACGACTCTGAGATACCACCTTACACCTGTTAGAATGGCTAAGATCAAAAACACCAATGACAACCAATGTTGGAGAGGATGTGGAGCAAAGGGAACACTCCTCCACTATTGGTGGGAATGTAAACTTGTACAACCACTGTGGAAATCAGTATGGCGGTTTCTCAGAAAATTAGGAATAGAACTACCTCAAGACCCAGCCATCCCACTCTTGGGCATATACCCAAGGAATGCTGATTCATACCATAAAGATACATGCTCAGCTATGTTCATAGCAGCACTATTTGTAATAGCCAGAACCTGGAAACAACCTAGATGCCCATCAACGGAAGAATGGATGAAAAAAATGTGGTACATATACACAATGGAGTACTACTCAGCAGAGAAAAACAATGAAAGCATGAAATTTGCAGGCAAATGGATGGAACTAGAAAAAATCATCCTGAGTGACGGAGGCATCTCTTTGATCTCCTGAAATCACTTATGTGAAAGTGTGTGAGAAGGAACAGATCACACACAGGCACTTGTATAGATGAATACATTGAGTTCCTCTCACTATAGTAGACAAAAGCAAAATACACCACCTGAGATATGTTCCTGTGATTGGGTGTTCATGATTAACCTGGAGTTTCATACATGGTCAGCCTTCATGTATCTTGGCATAGTATGCACACATATCTGAACTACACCTGGGAAGGCTTACTTCAAAATCAGTATTGTCATCTGTATGCATAGAGATATATTTAAGACTATGTGATAACTCTGCCTCTAGGCATCATCATCACAAACTGAAGGTGCTGTGACTGGTTTATATATTCAACATTATAAATGTATTTATTATGAATAAAGTACCATTATCTGCATTTAGCTCATGTGTTATTTTGTTATTTAAAATGCTAAAAAAGATTGACTGAAAATGAATTAATAAGAATAAAAAAACAAGCTATATTTTCCTTGTTTGTTTGTTCTTACTCTTATTTGCCTAGCCACATCTGCTCTGGATTATTGGTCTAACTATGGATCTCATGAGAAAAATCTTTTGAAAAATTTATCCTGTTTAAGAGAGGAAAGTATTTAATAACCTCTTATTACAAGGTGTTTGTGTCTTATTAATGTTTTTCACATCCAAACATTGTAATCACTTTGAGTAATGCTATTTTGATTAATCTTTCAATATTATAGATCTTTTTAAAAGAGTATTTAGTTTGCTGACTATTAGATGGTATTTTAATTTCTTATCCCTATTTATTTTTCATCAGATATAATTAATGAAGTGATAATAGTTTAGCCTAGATCTGTTTTTCCTTTAAAAATAGAAATCTAAGACATTTCCAAATAATGATAAGTATGACATTATGACTTAGGATGGATGTATTTTCCTAATATTTAGGGGTGTTTTGAAGATGTACAGAGTGTCAACATTTACTTACAGTTTCTCTTTTGCAAGAGGACATATGGAAGTCATATTTTGATCAGGAGAAACTCCATGGTCTGCATTTCATAAAGTTATAGTTTCTGTTCTATTATGGCATGTTCTGTTATGTGAGGGCAAGATAATCATGTAAGATGCCCCGAGACTTATTACTAGAACACACCCATTACTAGTTTCAGAAATAATGGACACTTACTTATTTCTCCTCCGACCTCAATGTATTCCGGGCGATGTCTTCTATGAGTGTCAGAATCATTCAGAAGTGAACTGGCTTTTAATTCTTTGAAGTTACATGGCAGTTAGTTTCAACTTAAGTGATGCCTTTGAATCTTTTCTTATGTTGATAAAAAGAGAGCTTTCAGAATTTTAAAAAATGATGAGATAAGATCAATGATCAAGTTGCTAAAGTTTTTGGAAATTTTAAGACAAGAACGAGAAGCTTTTTCCTTTTAGACATCCAAGCCCACCAACAGCATGCTGTTTTTCTTGTACGTTGCCAAACCCAACAATTGTCCATCAAAAATGTAAATTCAGTATTAAAAAGGTAGGTATGGTTGAAAACTCACATGAATCTTATTACAAATGCTCCATAGCCCAGTGAATTCTATTGAATTTCTGCTCACATGCTTATTTGGATATCTGACTGTGAGTCATGCTTTAGTTACACTGTCTAGTTATGTCCAGTTACCTGATATTTTATTTTATTTATCACTTTCAGGGAAGTTTGTGCTCCTCAGTTTCATCCAGTTTAGTATAGCTGTCTACCATGTTTTTGCATTTGTTTTAAGATGTTCCCAAATGAACTAAGTATTCAATGTCTTCAAGGTTGATCGGACAGGTTCTGTACTAAAAACAATATGACTAATTGTTATTGTATGCATGTGTATATATGTTTATGCATATATACCTATATAACATGATCAGTCTGTATAATGCTACTTTATTTGTATGATTTCAGGGCTCATCATTTGGCATTGGACAAACAATTGGTGTGCTCTTCTCTGGGAAAATCTGCTCCCAGCTTTCCTCAGTTTCCTATAGTTCTTTGTGCAGAGTTGAGGCCATGTGGACTTTTCCCCATCCCCTATGGCATGGTCATTGGAAGGAGAGTGAGGAGGGGTATGGGAGGCTTTAGAGGGAGGAAAGGGAATGAGAAAATACTATAATCTCAAAAATAAAATAAAAATCCTTAAGAGAACAAGGACAGTGGAACTAATTCAAATGCCAAATTGTCACTGTCTTGGTGGCTTTACTATCTGTTACTGTTTATCATTTGATATACTCTAAAACAATGAAAGTAACATTTGCTCTACAATGGAGACAATACCTCAGAAATATGGACAATTTGGATTTCTATTGAAAATATTATTCTTGAAATTTATTAGGCCATTTTGAAGGAAATAATTTCCAAAAGAAATGACCCTGTTGTGAAAGATTAGGGAACTGAGGACTTGAAAAAAATGCCACAAGCTTACTCTTATTTATCACATTCTTGTGGTTTCAATGTGATTTTTTTTAATTAGAGTATACCACTGAAAATACAATTTTCTGTCTTTTTTTTTTTCCTGAACAAGTTGATCCTATTTTGACCTTTTCAACTTACAGATAAGCAACATATACTACAGAGAGTTCAGGAAAGCTAAATCTGTGATGTGTTCTTTACATGATGAATCAGTTATTTCCTGGAAAAAATAACTTAGAGGAAAGGAGTTTGAACAATGGTATTCCTCATTAGCGAACAACGCCACACTTAGCAAACACAGGGTATTAGGTAAAAATCCCAGTGCCAGGCACAGGTTCCCTTCTTATGCATTATTGGTTAGAGACATCCCAGAGGCACCCAAGGCAATGCGGGCTATTGCCCTTGCTCTTTGTTACCCACTGTGATTATATGGTAATATCTTCCTGCTCAGGACACTTTATTCTGACTACAGGACTGAGGCACAATCTTGAACTGACCAAAAACCTCACTCCCTGCTGGCTAGTTTCATAGTGACAGACAGTTCTACACAGGTTGACAGGAAAGAAAAGGCATCAGCTGTCATACCCAGGGCTGATCACATATGCTGGAACACTGCCCTGTTAGGTAAGACAGCGAGATGATTGTGTGTGTGTGTGTGTGTGTGTGTGTGTGTGTGTGTGTTTTCTGAGACAGGATTTCTCTGTGTAGCTTTGCGCCTTTCCTGGATCTCGCTCTGTAGACCAGGCTGGCCTCGAACTCACAGAGATCCGCCTGCCTCTTGCCTCCCAAGTGTTGGGATTTGTCTTTTTAACCAGCTGCTCTCTTGATTGGGTTTGAGGCCTGTTTCATAGCAGGAGATTCACATCCAATTGTAGGTAGAAGTTTCTATCTGGCAAGCCACTCCCAAATAAACACATAGCAGCTTATATGGTGATATTTTATTTGTACTGAAATGTGGTTTTAATTGTATGTTAATAAATAAAGTTGCCTGGGGTTCAGAGCTAATAGCAAGCCATAGCAGAGCTGATCGTTGGTGGCGCACACCTTTAATCCCAGCACTTGGTAGGCAGAGCTAGGTAAATCTCTGTGTGGTCAAGGATACAGCCAGCATTGGAGACACATGCCTTTAATCTCAATACCATAGAAGACTTGGAGGGCTGTACATATAGGCAGTGACGAGGCAGTCATGTGGTTGGGTTTACAACCAATGAGAAGGCAGAACAGAAAGTCTATATAAAGACAAACAGACAGAAGTAGGTCTCTTTCGGAGAGGTCTCTTGGCTTAAGAGGCTAGCTGCAGCAGGCGGGTAAGGCTCTTAGTTCTGATCTCTTGGCTTTCTTCTTTGCATTGGTTCTGTGTTTCTTATTTAATAAGATGGTTGGTTACATCTACAGGCTTATGTTAATTACAAATGCGCAGTCAATAGCTCAGGCTTATTACTAACTAGCTCTTATAATTTAAATTAACCAATTTCTTTTAATCTATGTATTGCTATGTGGCTCCTGGAAAAAGGAACTTGCTCCCTCTGTGTCTCCTGGAGACTCTTCTGACTCCACCTTTCTTCATCCCAGTGTCCTTAGTTTGGTTGTCCTTCCTATACTTCCTGTCTAGCTACTGGCCAATCAGCTTTTTTATTGAACCAGTCCAAGGGACAAATCTGCACAGTGTACAAATGGATTATTCAATAGCACCTGACACTGTAAACTTGGTCAAAACAAAGGAAGGACCTACTTATGTTATTTTAATGAATGGTGACATTGTCAAATCGCTTACTGAATTTTTTTATTTTATAATTTAATTTAATTTTACATATCAACCACGGATTCCCTTGTTCTACCCCCTCCCGCACCCCCCTGCCTGCCCCCCAGTCCACCCCCCATTCCCATCTCCTCCAGGGCAAAGACTCCCCTGAGGATGGAGTTCAACCTGGTAGATTAAGTCCAGGCAGGTCCAGTCCCCTCCTCCCAGGCTGAGCCAAGTGTTCCTGTATAAGTCCCAGGTTTTACACAGCCAACTCAAGCACTGAGTATAGTACCTGGTCCCACTGCCTGGATGCCTCCCAAATAGATCAAGCTATTCAACGTCTCAGTTATCCAGAGGGCCTGATCCAGTTGGGGGCTCCTCAGCTCCTCAGTTGGGGGTTCATAGTTCATGTGTTTCCATTCCTTTGGCTATTTGTCCCTGTGCTTTATCTAACCTTGGTCTCAACAATTCTTACTCATACAAACCCTCCTCTTTCCTGCTAATTGGACTCCTGGAGCTCCACTTGGGGCCTGGCCGTGGATCTCTGCATCCAGTTCCCTCAGTCATTGGATGGGGTTTCTAGCACTACAATTAGGGTGTTTGGCCATCTTATCACCAGAGAAGGTCAGTTCAGGCTTCTCTCGACCATTGCCAGTAGTCTATTGTGGGGGTATCTTTGTGGATTTCTGTGGGCCTCTCTAGTACTTTGTTTCTTCCTATTCTCATGTGGTCTTCATTTATCATGGTCTTTTATTCCTTGTTCTCCCTCTCTGTTCTTGATCCAGCTGGGATCTCCTGCTCCCCTAAGCTCTCTTTCCCTTGACCCTTGCCTGTCATTACCCCCACTCACATCCACAAAGAAACCAAAAGTGTACAATGGAAAAAAGAAAGCATCTACAACAAATTGTGCTAGCATAATTGGATATCAACATGTAGAAGGTTGCAAATAGATCCATACCTGTCACTGTGCACCAAACATAAGTCCAAGTGGATCAAAGACCTCAACATAAATCCAGCTACTCTAAACCTGCTAGAAGAGAAAGTAGGAAGTAGTCTTGAATGCATTGGCATAGGAGATCACTTCCTAAATATAACACCAGTAGCACAGACACTGAGAGAAGCAATCAATCAATGGGACCTTTTGAAACTGAGAAGCCTTTGTAAAGCAAAGGATATGGTCAACAAGGCAAAGTGACAGCCTACAGAATGGGAAAAGGTCTATACCAACCCCACATCTGACAGAGAACTGATATCCAGAATATATAAAGAACTCAAGAAATTAGACATCAAAATGCCCAACAGTCCAATTAAGAAATGGAACTAAATAGAGAATTCTCAACAGAGGATACTCAAATGGTTGAAAGACATTTAAGGAATTGCTCAACATCCCTAATCATCATGGAAATGCAAATCAAAACAACTCTGAGATACCACCTTATACCTATCAGAATGGCTAAGATCAAAAACACTGAAGACACCTTATGCTGGAGAGGATGTGGAGCTAGGGGAACTCTCCTCCACTGCTGGTGGGAATGCAAGCTTGTAGAACAACTTTGGAAATCAATATGGCACTTTCTTAGAAAATTGGGAATCAATCTCCCCCAAGACCCAGCTATACCACTCTTGGGCATATACCCAAGGAATGCTCAATCATACCACAAGGGTACTTGCTCAGCTATGTTCATATGAGCATTGTTTGTAATAGCCAGAACCTGGAAACAGCCTAGATGCCCTTCAACTGAAGAATGGATAAATAAAATGTGGTACATATACTCAATGGAATACTATTCAGCAGAGAAAAACAATGACATCATGAGATTTGCAGGCAAATGAATGGATCTAGAAAAAAATCATCCTGAGTGTGGTACCCCAGACTCAGAAGGATAAACAATTTATGTACTCACTCATAGGAGGATGCTAGATGTAAAACAAAGATGACTAGACAACTCCAAGGAGGCTACCTAGAAAACAGGATCCCAAGAAAGACACAGGGATTGCCCAGTGACAGAGAAATGAATGAGATCTACATGGCCTACTGAAAATTTATGTTCACATCCATTGATTTGTACTTTACTCAACCTTGATCTGCAATGGATAGTGGTTAATGTATTGAAGAGTCAGTTGTTCAAAATACTGAGAATAAGGGACCATAAGTGTTCAGCTGTAGATGGAATATCTCTATCAGCTGCCTACACCCAAGTTCAGTGAGCCTCATTGTAGGTGGGCAGAAAGAATGCAAGAGCTTGAGTATAGGGAGAAATGCTGTGAAATGCTGCTGTCTGGACTTTGCCTGGCTGTTGCACATAATAACTCACAGAAGCTGTGGCTCCCTGCATATTAAGATCAAGACAGATAAAAATCCCAGCCTGGGGGGAGGAGGGCTTCCATCAGCCTTTCCTGTAGCTGAAAAGCTATTGGCAGATAACTGTGGTAGTGAGGAAAGAGGGTCAGTTTTCTTTGAGGGATGGCCATGGCAAAGTTGCTCAATGTCACAATGAATGAAGGACTCCACACCCATGCACATATGAATATAACCACCTGGACTTAGTCAGTTATAAACAAAAGAATAAAAAAATGAAAAAGCCCCCACAAATTGAAAGGGAGTTATGATGGGAGAGTCTTAGAGAATTGAAGGGGTTTTGTGGAGGTAGATATGATCAAGATACATGGTATGCATGCATCAACTATTCAGTGAATACATGAAAGTATTATTTTAAAAATGGATGTGATATTAGATTCTACCTTATTTAATTGTGGGGAGAATTAAGTGAGATAAAGTATGTGGAGCTCCTGAGTTCATGGCACATCAAAATTCCCCAATAAGTCATTATTACTAAAACCACCCAAAGACAAAATTGGGTTGACACATTTTCAAAGTATGCTAACATTTAATTAAAAAAATATAATGTTGTATAAAGCAATCTTAAAATCTGTTATTGTTTTTCTATTGTTAATGATGTTGGTATTAATAAAAGATAATGTCCTAAGCATTCATAACTATTAAGAAAGATAACTATAGCATGTAACTGTTAATCAGCAGTTAATTTTGCATGATAAACATAAAATGATTGGATATTTTTATTAATGCCAACATGAGAATCATTTAAAATATTGAGTAATGTAAACATTTTTCCTTAACTTTCAGGTGTATATGAGTGTGTACATGGTGTGTGTGTGTGTGTGTGTGTGTGTGTGTGTGTGTGTGGTGGGTGTTTCCTTATTTCTGTAGTTAGAAAATAATGTTCTTTTTGTGTTTTGAATAGCAAAGCAATCTATACCTTTTAAAAATTTTGAAATTTAACAAGGGAGAAAAAAATCAAGGATCTCTTATTAAGGGGATTTGTGCCATTCTCGGGATAGATTTGCATGTGATCCCCCACTTCCCACCCCCACCACACCCCTGCTCCCTAGTCTGTTGCTTCCTCTCCCTCTCCACTCCCATTCTGTCCCTCTGTGGGAGGATACTGTGAGGACAACCACTTTCTAACCTGGAAGTAGACTTTTATGTCATAACAGGTCTGCTAACTGCCCTTGATCTTAGATTTTCCACCCTTTACAACTATGAAAAATAACTCTTTACTGTTGGTCTTGGCCTGCAGATGGTGTCAGGTTATAGTGGTCTCAGATGACCAATACAATACGGTGAACTCAGGAAAAACAATTCAATAATTCATCAAGACTTTTTTTTTCAATTACAATGTATAATTTATTTCATCATTACTTGAATTTATTGAGATTGTTCCAAAAGAGAATTCAGGGGCTGTTGTTGGTAGCATGAGGAGTGTGTATGCACATGTGCATGGGTGTGTGTGTGTGTGTGCATGTGCGTGTGTGTGTGCATGTGCGTGTGTGTGTTTGTGTGTGTGGCAGGTGGCGGTGGGGCTGTCTACACCCATGTAATCTCATTTAGGAAGCATTTGCTTAGTCTCTTTCAATGCTATCACAGCTAGCATTTGTGTGTGTTTGCTTTCTTTATCTCAGCTCTGGTAAATCCACGAAAAACAGATGAATGCCAAATCTTTCATTATTCCTAAATCCGTGATTATAACATGTTTCCTCTACAGTGGGTCCCCAAAGAGCGTGAAAAGCATCTGTAACCACACACAGGTTTTGCTGTTGCTCCCTCAGTTGCATTTTGCCCATATGGAGCTTAATTTCCTATACTACCTATAACTAGGTATAAAATTCAAACCGAAAATAGCAATTTATCACAAGTGTCCAGCTGGCTTCTTCTTCTGAGTGGTTATTTCCTCATCTGAAACCCAGCCATTTACTGCCCACTTCCATTTTTTGAGCTATAAAATCAATAATAAATAGCGAGAACATTCCCTTGAGAGACGAGCCAGGCATTCCAACTGGGAAGAACTAATGAAGGGCATGGCCACAGAGTTGTGTGCTTGGATTTTAATGGGGGAAACAAAATGTGGAAATTGGGCGTTGTTCAGCGCAGTAAATGGATCAATAATTCTCCCTAAATGTTCTTTAAATCATGTCTTTTGAGAAATATATTTTCAATTAGCGTAATCTTAGATAGATTTTGGGGTATTTTAGTGAGGTATTGATCTTCCTGCAAGATGTTTTAGCACGATCAGTCTGAACTACACATTTTTTAACCCTCTTCAAGTAGAGTCTTGAAATCTGCCTTGTACTTTTGATAATTTTCTCTCCAAGAAAGTATATTACCTCGGACATAGTTTCTCGTAGAGCTATGCTAACTAAAAACATGGCAAGCTAAAGTAAGCAAGTTCTTACCTACTTAATTGCTTGGCTGTAAATATATGAGAATATACACATACATATGCATAGGTGTGAGAGTTTATATAGATATATACACATATATTCTTTTATATAGGTATACATGTAAATTTACATGAACAATTAACGTATGTGCCGCACATACGTACAAGTACACATAAAATTCAGCATGTCATTGATGAGAGTGTGTTATATTTTTGTGTCTGTGGTTTAATCTTTTTTCTCCAAAGGTATCAACAGTCAAATGAACAAATAAAATAAAATCTCTATGACTGCGGAAGCTTTTTGTGATCCCCTACTGTATAATAGCATTTATAAAAACTCTTTGGTCCTGGAATGTCCTGTTCACTCCATCTATGATGATTAAAAGTTTTGCGGGACCTGTCCTTGGTGCATGGGCTGGCTTTTTGGAGCCTGGGGCCTATGCTGGGACATTTTGCTCAACCTTGGTGTAAAGAGGAGGAGACTGGACCTGCCTCTGCTGAGTCTACCAGGCTGAGCTGACTCCCAGGGGAGGAGGTGGGAATGCCTTGGAGGAGGTGGGAATGGAGGATGGATTGGGAGGGAGGGCTGGGGGGTTGGAAGAAGGACAGGAGAATCCATGGCTGATATGTGAAATTAAGTTAATTATAAAATAAAAATATTAAATAAATAAAAAAATTTCTTTTGCCCTGAAGAGCTCACACATTAATTGCTAAGCAAAAATGCAAAACATATACAACTACAGGGAAATAACAGACCATGAACCACAGTGCTATCACACTGAGTTCTGATCACTGAAAAAGTAGTGATGGCCAATTTTCACTTTACAGGAAGAGAACACATTCAGAGAGAAGTTCAACTGAGATTGTATTGCTAACATACATTTTGCTAGTAATTTGAACTAAAAGATGATCAAATCCTAAAGCTTTGATTCTTTTCATTTTGTAATTTTGACTTCCATAATAAAAATCAATGCAGTAAAATTAAATGTATTGGAAAGGAGCCTGCAATTAAAAAACAATTGAGTACAATAGACAGTAAATTAGTCATATCTGGGCTGATTTGTGAAATTTTCATGGAGGAGCAATCTGATTATGTCCTAAAATTAGATTAATTGAAAAAGAAAAGAGAAGTTTTAATGTGAAAAATTTGGAAAGTGAGGCATCACAAAATTTGTAAAAGGAGAAAAATAAAAGAAAAAATAATTAGCTACAGTGTAGTGCAGAAGATGGCATGTTAGAGAATTTGTTGAAAATGTTGACTAGCCAAGTTCAAAGGGCCTTTAAACCATGTCCACAAGGTTTAAACAAGATCTCAGAACATAGAAAACACTAAATGAATACATTTTATTGAGTTAATTAATTTATTTAGTTAACTAATTCAAAGTGTAGACAACAAGCCATGTTGATGGTTTTTAGTATAGAAAACTGTACAGTGACACCATTTCTCTGCAATGAATGAAATTGCTCAATAGAGGCAAAGCTTTTAAGCAGAGGAACTTCAAAGCTCAAGATAAAAGAACTACTCACCCAGGAATCAAATTATTTTAGCTGGTACATAAAACCATAAGCATGGTCCATATAATGTGGAAAGATGATGTTTCATCCTGTATATGTGACATCTGATGTTCAAGTCAGGTTAAACATGTCTGTTTCCTGAAAAAAATTCAAAATTCTTCCTTCTAGTATTGTAAACCATAGAGAACACTGTAAGCAATCACCATGCTATGAAATCTGATTCCAGAATTTGCTTTTCTTGACTAGTTGTATCTTCATACCTATTGCTCCACCTTTCCATCTTCTCTCCCCTCTCTTCTCATTCTCCGCTAACTACTGTTCCATTCTCAAGTTCTATGAGATCAAATTTCATAGCAGACCTTACATATGAGTGAGATCACACTCTACTTATCTTTTGCTATTGGTTCATTTTACTTAACACAATGATCCCCAGTTCCATCCGCATTATCAGAAATGGCAGATTTCCATTATATGGATGAATGGTGTTCCATCTACAATGCAGATGTTCTTAATCCATTTATCAAGAGAGTAGAAAATTAGGGTTGTTTTCAATTCTCGGCTGTTATTAGGAGTGCTGCAATGTATGTGGGAGAGCAAATGCCTCTTCAGCATATTGATTTCCCTTTCTTTAGTTATATACCTAGGAGTAGCATAGCTGAGAATCACATGCTGATTCTACTTCTAATTTTTGCCCTGCTTATTAGATGAGGTGGAGTCACTGTGATTTTGTTTTGCATTTCTCTGGTAATTAGTGGAGATGAGCAATTTTTTTCTACATTTCATCCTATTAACAACTATCATTGATTTAAATTGAACATTATTATTGCTGTTATTTCTGCTGTCAAGGACTTAGAGTTTCTTATATATTCTGATATGACCTCCTTCTTAGAGATATAGTTTGTAAACACTTCCTCTTTTTCTGTATGTTGTCTTTTCTATCTGTTGGTGGAGTCTTGCTTTTTACTTTTTGGTAGACCTAAGGTTGCAATTTCAGTCAAAATGTCAATGACATTTTCCAAAGGTGTAGAAGAAACAATACTAAAATATATACCAAACCACAAAAAAACCCTCGAAGAAGCAAGGTGATCTTGAATAAAAGGAACAAAACAGGAGACATTCCACCATCTGACTTCAAATTACTCCACAGAAGTGTTGTTATAGCAGTGACACAATCATAGCAAAGACATAGACTGGACAGCATTGACATAATTGAAGACACCTACAGACAACAAAAGAGATCCACAAGGTGAACCCACGGACAACAGCTAAATGTCTTCCAGTAAAAATGCTAAACATATACTCATAGGAAGTGTGATCATTTCCATATGTAGTATTGAGAAAACAGATGTCCATATGGAGAAGAAAGGAACTGGACCTTTAGAAGCCAAATTAGTGGCTCAAATGTTTTGAGTCTCACCAAAACACTATTTAAAAAGCACATGCCTAGTAGACATCATGTAAACAACCATGCAAGCCAACACAGCAGGGATTCATAGACAGAATTATAGGACAAAGAAGGTACAAGTGTGTAAGAGAGGGAGTGATTGACTCTGAGAAATAGGTAAGTCATAAGGTTCACCCAGATTTAATTGGCTTCAACTTGAATACTGAACTGGGTCAAAAGACTCCTATTGCATATAGGCAAATGTTTGCTTTCAAGAGACCACAGTTTGTCAATGCTAAGAATCATACCAATAAGACAAAAATATTGTAATATGATGTTTCAAATATTTAGAATGCATGTGCAATTATTTCTAAATACTACAAAATGTATTTTGTTATTTACAATGAAATCCATTTTGAAGAGTAATTGTTTCTCTTAATCTTTTTTTTTAATTTATTCTTCTCTCATACATTACATACCCTCCCTACACTCCTCCCTGTCCCCAACTGCCCTCTCCCTCAGATCCACTTCTCCTGTTTCCCTTAAAAAAAAAAGCAGGCCTTACAGGGATATTATTGTAACTTGTTATGCTGTGTTCAGTTTCTCTTATTCTTTATAACATATTCTATTCTATCAAAGATATAATATATATATATATCTTTGATATGTATATACTACATATATTATATGTATATATAAATTTTTGCTTAATTCTAGAAAACAACTTTTTAAATATTTGATTGATAAACTTAGTATATCTTGAAATTCTGTGAGTATAAAATTTGATTTTTGGAATGAGTGTTTTATGTAAATACTGTCATTGTGCATAGAAATATATACACACCATATAAACATTTATAGTATAAAATTAATATATTGAGTTCTTGTCTCTATGTATAAAGAGCAAATGTCACTGAAAGAGAAAATATGTGATTATTTCAGGATTTAATTCTCAATTTTATTTTACATAAGTTTAATGAAGTTGTTATAGGAAACTTATTTGAGGAACTTAGTTAACTCTTATCCTCTCTAAAAGGCTATAATTTATAATGTTTGCTTCCAGATGTCTCACTTTCTAGGAAATGTATAGACTCCAGTAATGAAAACATCATTCCACTACACTTAAAATAAATCAAGGTGGATTACTGATAGTTTCTATCGACGGTTTCTGCATTTGATGATGTGCTCATGCCCTTCCTGGGAGTAGAATTGGCTTAGTTTTAGTTCTTCTTCAACCACATCCCATTGGCTCGGCTCTGCTCTTGCAGCTGAACCAATGTCTCGCACAGGATCTTCCGTGTGTCCTGTGTAAACATGGTTTCCTAGGTTTTGTTAGAATTTTCTGAACTGAATAATGAATGGGACATATAGGTTAATAAATAATTTTACTTATACACTTTTCAAATTTCTGTTGAGGAAATGAAGTTTCCAGTAAGGCTCCCCATTCTAACTCCATAATCAAGGGGTAAATACCTACCACAACAGTAGGACCTGTATAGAGAAAAATCCAGTTCGGTCTATGATATTTGATTTTTAAAGAAGTGGGTGAGTTTTCTTTACATATCAAATAAATAATTACTGTAAATGTGTTGAAATATTGAAGGGCCCACAGGGGACAGCTGAAGTATACAGATGACTATGTAATTCCATGATTCATGGTAGAAATTGTTGCACCCTATGTTTTTTTTTTTTTTTTTTTTTTTGGGTTTTCTGGGTGCAGCTTCATAGAAATTTTGCTTAATCAGAGATTTTTTTCCTTTTATTTTATTTTACAATACCATTCAGTTCTACATATCAGCCACGGATTCCCTTGTTCTCCCCCATCCTGTCCCCCTTCCCTTCCCCCCAGCCCACCCCCCATTCCTACCTCCTTCAGGGCAAAACCTCCCCCCCTTCCCACCCCCAGGACTGAGATCAACCTGGTAGACTCAGTCCAGGCAGGTCCAGTCCCCTCCTCCCAGACTGAGCCAAGCATCCTTGCATAAGCCCCAGGTTTAATCAGAGATTTTAAGCACTGATCTTTTTTTTCCATTTGCAACCTGAAGAGAGTTTGTGATTAATGAATTTAACAGGAAGAAAAACAAAAGATATCCAAGATTATTCAATAAATAAAACAAGACTATGAAACTCACTAAAAGTTTTTAGTAAGGTGTTTCTGAAGTCACATTATAAACCTGTCACAGAAAGTATTCACATAAACAGAAACTTAGTGAAATCTTTAACCAGAGGGTTTCTTAAATATCCTATGAGCGACTACATAGATGAGCAAGAGGTAACACATACCCAAAGATTTTGAGTGAAAATCAGTAAATCCAAGGAAAACAAAATTAATTGCTTTAAGGATAAGATTTTTCTTTTGAAGTATTTTTTTATTTTGATGTTAATGCTGTATTATCTGGTACAGATCTTAGAAAATTTTACTATTACTGAAATCATTACAGTATTTTCAAGTGTGGATTCTAAACCTAAAAAGGAATGAAGAGTACTTTTAATAAATTATGGTTAAGAGTGATGTCCTGCATGTTGGTTCAAAGAAGCTAATGAATTTGGTCCAAGGGCAATTTCGCCATCAAGACACTGAAATATAAAAGATGGGTAATGGATTTGCCTCATCCCTAAATTACGGGTCTGATTTTTCCCCGATAAAGACTTCTACTTGGTCAACTGTATATTGACTCTTTCATTGTGAGCACTGTGTAACTATTATAAACTCAAAAGATTAGATGAGAGGGAATGCTGGGGGCATAAGAGGCAAGCAGGTAGATGGCGATGGCGGTGGAGATGGTGAAATGATGGGGTAGGGGAAGGGTTAACCAAAATGAAAAGTGAAATAAAAAAACCTAAATGGGAAACTAGGATATAGTAACCCAATAAAAATTATATTAGGAAGCAGCAGAGCACATGATAAAATAGAGCTGGAGTGCGTAAATATTGAGATCTTAGGGTTTAACCAGGGATCTGTCCAGGGAAGGAGGGCAAAAGAGAGATAGTGGAAGATTAACTAAAACTAAGGATGTATGAAGAAACATTATGAAATCCCACTAGTGTGTAAACTAATTAAAAATATAGGTTTAAAAAGGAATTTAGCAGAAGTACCCACATTAGTGAACACATTAGTGTTCCCAGAAGACAGGGGTAATTAAATGAAAATCTCAGTGCCAGGCATGAGTTACTTCCCTAAGAATTATTGCTCATGGAGTCCCCAGAGGTACCCAAAACAATACAGACTATTGATAGTGCCCTTCATTGCCCACTACATGTTGATAAGGCCTGCTGCTCTCACACAATTTGATTGTAGTCATAGAGAAATCAGTCTTGAATAACCTCTTCCCAATAGCTAGCTTTCACAGTGACAGAAGGTTCTACCCAGTATCCTGGGTGATAGAAAATACTGTAAGGACTTACCCAGCTCAGGACCCTGCCTGCTATAATACCAACTTGCCAGGTAAGATATATTGCCAGTACAACAATGAAAAGGCTGTGAGGGGTAAATGACCATTCTTCTGATTGGATTTGATATCTGCCCCTAGAAAGATGTGGTGATACAATATGTACCCTAATGAACTTTGCCTGATGATCAGAGAACATAATAAGGCACTAGATTAAACATAGAGGCCAGGCAGTGGTGGCACACTCCTTTAATTTTAGCACTCAGGAGGCAGAGATCCATCTGGATCTTTGTGATTTCAAAGCTGTAGAAGTAACCATCTTATTAAATAAGAAACACAGAGCCAATGCAAAGATGAAAGCTCAAGAGGTCAGAGCTAAGAGTCTTACCCATCTGCTGCAGCTAACCTCTTCAGCCAAGAGCCCTACTTCCTGTGTGTTTGTCTTTATATAGACTTTCTGTTCTGCCTTCTCATTGGTTACAAACCCAACCACATGACCGCCTCGTCACTGCCTGGCTGTACAGACCTCTATGTCTTCTATGGTTGGTATTGAGATTAAAGGCATGTGTCTCCATGCTGGCTGTATCCTTGAACACACAGAGATCCGCCTAGCTCTGCCTCCCAAGAGCTGGGACTAAAGGCATGCACCACTACCGCCCAGCTTCTTCGATGGCTTGCTATTAGCTCTGACCCCCAGGCAACTTTATTTATTAACATACAAATAAAATCACTTTTTAGTACAAATATATCATCACACAAAGCCACCCTGGACTATATGAAATTGATTCACTATAGAAGAAACACAGAGTCAGGCAGTGGTGGCATACACCTTTAATCCCAGCACTTGACATCTCACGCCTTTGCTTGGGAAGCACACACACCTTTAGTAACAGCACTAAGAAGGAAGTGATATGGTGGGTGGAGAAAGGTATATAAGGCATGAGGAGACAGCAACTAAATTCTTTCAGCTAGAGCCTTTCCGCTGGAACTTTTTCAGGCTGAGGAGTTGGTGAGGTAAGAGGTGGTGGCTATGGCTTGCTCTGCTTTCTCTGATCTTTCAGCTTTCACCCCAATATCGGGTACCAGGTTTTTTTTTTTTTTTTTTAACTGTAAGACCATTTAGAAATTCGAGTTATAGAAAGACATTCATACATGTATTATGAATATGGTCAAACTCCATGGGCAAGGAAGTCATAGATAGGCACAAGGGGAGCACCAGTTCACATCTGACAAATGATCATGTTGTCAAAATAATTTCTAAATATTTATGTTTATAGCCATAAGTTTGTGCTGCTGTCTGTCTTGATAAGAGAAGCTTCTAACTGTATCAGGTAGTGGTTAATGCTCTTCAAATTACTGAGAATAAGAGACTGACTATAGGTGCTCAGCAGTAGATGGGTCATCTGTATCAACACCTTCCTTCAAGGCTTAGGGAATAGCATTGGAGAAGGGGCAGAAAGAATGTCCAAGTGGATGACACTACAAGGTGTGTACATGAGCATCACTACTTGGATTCAGTAGGTTGTACAAAAGAATCAAGAGGACATGAATGTAGGAGAGCTGTGTGTTGGGAGAGATGGGAAAGATTTGGAGGGAAGAAATAGGGGGTAGATATGATTATGATCCATGCATATATGTATGAAATTATTAAATAATAAGAAAGAGAAACAAAATTAGGCAAAAATCAGCAGACAATGCTTGAAAGAGGATGTAATTCAAATTTAAAAATCCTACTTGACCAAACTCTGATAGATTTATTATTACTTTTAATTATGTGTCTATGTGTCTGTGGGGGGGTATGTGCATGTGACTGCACATTCCTGGAGGACAGAGATGTTGTATTCTCTAGAGCTGGATTTACAGTTGGTTGAGCTACCAAATCTAGATCTAAGGACCCAAAATTGAAGTCCCTTTTAAGAACAGCATGTCTTAATCTCAGAGACATCACTCAACCACTAATCAAATACCTTTAATGAAATGAGGAAAATAAATTAATTCTACCAGAATTAAAAAATATGAAGAGATCAAGGCACTACAAAGGGCAAAGGAAGAAAGTTTAGCTGAATTAATCACATAAACTTAGTATAGTGAACCGATCACAGGTTTCACATTATTACTCAGGATGAGTTGTTTTGTCAATTTGAGGTTTTCCTGTGTTGTGCTTTAAATAATAATGATCCCCATAGACTCATATATTTGAAAGTTTACTCATCATAAAAGTTTGTTATCTCAGAAGGGATTAGGAGGTGTGGCCTTTATTGGAGGAAGTGTGTCACTCGGGGTGGACTTTGAGGTTTCAAAAGTCCATGTCAGGCATAGTAGTCTCTGTCTTCCTATGGATCATGTTATAGTTCTCAGCTATTGCTCCAGCTCCTACCTGCATGAAGCCATGATCCTCACCATGACATTAATGGTCTAAACCTCTAAAACCATAAGCAAGCCCCCAATTAAATGCTTTCTTTTATAAAAATTGCCCTGCTGGTCATGGTTGTCTCTTCACAGCAATAGAATAGTGACTGAGATATACTGCTTCATGTTTAGTTTGAATCTTAACAGCATTGGTAAAAAGAGTGGCTGTGTGTGCTTTTAACATGCCATGTCGCTCCCTTCCAAACTGACAACTTGGCTTGGCTTTTCTATTTTTTTCTATTTGAACATAAAACATTAATTGGCTCCCAATAGTATCTGTTGTTTCCTCACAAAACTATGTGGTGACTATAAAATTCATAATGTTTGCTTGTAAATTTATTTGGTAACTTATTATTGTTGTTTTTATTTATTTAACCCAGATGATCCATCCTCAAACAGTTAGAAAGGCAAAGCTGTTGCTACTTAAGTATATTTGCAGGATAGCTTTTGTATATAGCTTTACCAATTTGAAATTCTATTGTAAGTTATAGATATTTATAAAATGAAGGAAACACCTTAAAACTTAACTAAATTTGTTCTGTGACAATGTCTTACTTAATGTAAAGTGCATTCTTATTCCTCTTGCCTCCTGCCCACTTTCTCTCTACGATTTCCTTTCCTGCATGCTTTGTCTTTTTGTTTTATTGATGGCAACCACAGCTGCTATGAACTCATGATTTTAATGGCTTGTCGAGACCAGAAGGTGGTATCTTAGAGCCCTTGTCTTTATCTTCCAGTTCTTACACTTTTCTTTTCTTTCTTTCTTTTTTTTTTTCTGGCCCCTCTTCTAAGACATCCCCTGAGCCATGGAGGAAGTAGTATAAAAGCCTTGTATAGGGCTGAGCACTCAGCTGTCACTTAGTCTGAGTACTTTGAGCTACTGTGAATCCGTCCCTGCATTTACTGCTGTTTTCTAGTTGGCCCTCAATAAGGTTGAAAGTTGTATTTGTCTGTGAGTATAAACATAGATGTTTAGAAGGAGGTGTGACAAAGTATCAAATGAATTAAACAGTACTAAGCTCACCACTTGGCCTGTGACTTGATCATCAGCCATATTTTGACTGGGTTTATTTTACATGCTTGCATTCCTTCCTGTGGAGCTGGCTTCAAATCCAGTCCGAGAGAGGTTGATTACTCCTGTTGTAGGTATCCCACTATTGCATAAGTGAGTTATCTTGTCTGGTAGATTGGTGTGGCTGTTCCTCAGGTATTGAGCCGATATGTATTTGTGTGGTATCTCATTCTATAAACCATATTTGTGTTGGTAGGAGACGTGACATGTAGTTGGCTGATTAGTTCAAAGAAACTGCTGAAAAGTCGATGAATCATCAGAGCTGATGAATCTGGGTAATGTTTTCTTTATGACACTGAAACCTTCATTAATGTTTCAAATTGCACAAACAGAATCTATTACCATAAAATCATGTATGTAATTCAAACCCAGTTCATTTGGTCAATGTTTAAATAATCAGTTTTAAAAGTCAGATATTTTCCTATAACAAATGTTATTTTGCACAAATACACATAAATATACATACAAATATTTATAAAATAAACATATAATTCTTCCTATATAAAGACATTCAGTGCAAATTTCTTGATTATGTAAGTTATAAGAGACACAGAAAAATGTGAAGTAACCAGGTCACTATGATGGAATACCCAGCAGGAAATGAAAGCCCGTGAAAGGGTCCTCTGTCAGGGAACATAGCAAGCTGTACAAAAGAGTCAGATGTGCCTGAAAATAAGATAATTTTCTTGTGTAAAGTTTTACTATTTCTATAATGAAATTTTTTTCATATTTGAACATACTGTGTAAATGTAAGAAAAACGTGTGGTATATTTATTCTATGAATTCTAAGAATGATAAACAGTCCAAACATTGGTCCATAATTGGTCTTGTTTGTTGAGCAAAGTAGAATGTGACATTATCACTGTAAATGTACAGAAAGAGGTATTTCGTAAAATTCAACATCTTTTCACGAAAGAAATTCTTAGTACCTCAGTAATAAAAGGAAACTCTTTAATTTTCCAAAGGTCTCAACAGAAACCTATAGCAAGCATCTAATTTAGTGGCTAAATATTGGAATCTTCCCTTTGAAAGAACTGAGATAAAATGATATTAGCCCTCTCTTCTTAAGCGTTGTCCTCAAGAGCTTGGCCAGTTCAACAGGGCCAAATAAATAAACAGAAAAGTGTGGGAGGAGAATAAAAAATTGTCTGCAATGTAAACGTCAAAATGATTTAGAAGTATATAGGAAATTTAAAAAAATAAAAAATTTACAATGACAACTTTAAATAGAATTGCTTTACAAATATATCTAGGCCTAGGAGTAAATTGAATGAAATAAACACAACAGTTCCAGACAAAATGACTATGCAAGAGAGAAATTAAAAGAGAATAAATGCTTGAAGAATGGTGCTTTGGTTATGAGCTAGATGAGCCAGCATTGTACCAATGTCGAACATACCCCGATTAACCAATGGGATTCCAATAATAAAATCACAATTATGGTATTCATTGACAAGCTGGTTTTTAATTGTATATTTAAAGATCAGGAGAAAATGGGAAGGTGAATCTTGAAAAGCAGTCAGGTAGGAGCCACAAATAGTATAAGGGCTAAGAAACTGGAGGTCTCCAGGGTCACTGACTGGAGCACAGGAGGTTGGAAATGCTCAGCTGGATTATGACAAAGAACTGCTCTATTGCCGGTGTGGAAGGATATGTTTCCAATTCCTTTTTCCAAGTCAGCTATATATCCATATGGAAAAAAGTTAAACTTGAGCCCTATCTTAAATGGTTAAGAAAGAGATCTTGTCTCAGTGGATTGAAAATCTAAGTGGAAAAGTAAAACAATACATCTTCTAAAAGATAACAAAGGATACTGTCTCCATGATTTGAGGGGTGATAAATATTTCTTAAATGGCCACCAACACATTTAGTAGGAAACAGAAAAGCTTAAAAAAAGATGTTATTAAAATTGATTGCTTCTATTCAAATAAAGTCACCCATGAGGAATCTGGACAAGCCTTGGAGTGGGAGATTAGGTCAGTACCACCTGTACTTGTGAAATAATTCTTCCCAGGTGCTTGCAAATGACTCCTTTTAGTCATTAGGAAAAATACAATCAACTCGTTTTTCTTTCTGAAATGGCGGGCAGTTGGTGGGGGGAGCATTGGATGGGAACTTCACAAAGACACTCACATGCACAAAATGCATAGAGAAAGTTGCTCAACATGTTTAGTTATAAGAGTATGTATTTAGTTAAAGTAAAACAAGATAATATTAAAATGAAACCGGGGTGGGCAGGGCTGGCAGTGAAGTGCTTAAAATGTTTGGTCCACAGACCCCACCTAGAAAAGCCAGTCATGGTGTATTCTCAGTGCTTGGAAGGGAAAGAGGGGTGCCCGACAATTGTAGGCCATCCAGTGCCGCCTAAGTAGTGTATCTTCAGACCTGTCTTTTTTTTTTCTTTAAGAAATTTTCTACTCACTCCACATACCATCCACAGATTCCCCCCTCGTCCACCCCAGCCCTCTTTCCCAAGCTACCCCGCATCCCCACATTCCCCAAATTGAGGTCTCCCATGGGGAGTCAGCAGAGCCCAGCACACTGACTGAGCCTAGGCAGGCCCAAGCCCCTTCCAAGGGGTTGTGCAAGGTGTCACACCATAGGCACCGGGTTCCAAAAAGCCTGTCCATAGACCAGGGAGAGATCCCGATTCCCCTGCCTGGTGCCCCCCAAACAGTTCGAGCCACACAACCGTCTTCCGTATCCAGAGGGCCTAGTCCAGTCCCATGGGGCCTCCACAGCCACCAGTCCACAGTTCATGGGCTTCCACTAGTGTGGGCGCAGACCTGTCTTTTGAAAAGAAATGTACATGGCTCCTGAGGAACAACATGCAAGGTTAAAAGGTTAACCTCTTGTATCCATACATACACTCAATGTACACACGTGTACACACACCTTCACTTATGTACACAAATACACGTGCACAAAAGTGAAACAGAACGAGTAAAGTTCAATGTTAAAATGTTGGTTACATTTTTCAAAAACTAAAAGTAAATGTTATAACAATATTAAATGAATGGAATTTGTGTATGCAGTTGATGATTTCGTAAAATGAGCCAGGTCTGTTGGAAGATCATTTGGTTGCATTTACTAAAGCTGGATATCTGCAAACTTGATGGCCCAGTAATTCAACCACAGGCATACACATAAAAGAAGATAAAAAGATCACTACATATAGTTCTCTATTTGTGCGAAAATGTACTAAATTTCATACTCTTGAGTGAGATACACTGTTGCTGTAATTTCCTAGTATAGTGTTGTTCTGACAATAGATACTACAAAGTTTTAAATTTTGCAACTTAATGTATAATGAGATCATATCACAATGTACACTTATTGAAAGATTATGCTTTTGGCTTTTTATTGTTGTTGTTTTGTTTTGTTTTTATTTTTTTTGAGAAGGGTTTCTCTGTATAGTCTTGGCTGTCCTGGAATTCACTCTGTAGACCAGGCAGGCCTCAAACTCACAGAGATCCATTTACCTCTCCCTCCCAAGTGCTGGGATTAAAGGTGTGTGCCACCATCACCCAGCTTAAGATGATGCTTTTAAAAACACGTTATTTTAAGTAAAATAAATGCAAACCTTTAGAAATTGATTAGGTTTGCCTCAGCAATCCTGATGTAGAATACTCTCACTGCTTCAAATGCCCATGGTTCTACCCTGTTTTTATCAAGAGGGCTTACACTCATTTCCATGGAAGAAAGGACATGATTCGGCTTACATCCCTTATCATCATGAAAGTTCACAGTGCAGAGGGACACATCTGAAAATATTGGAGAAGAGTATCTTCATCATTCATGCTCTTTTCCAGTCAGCCTTCCCATTTCTGCATCTGCTTCTTTCTGTCAACCTTGGGAAAACATTCCTTTGAACTTTGTGAATGGGAATATATAAAAATATAACCATTTTTAAAATTTTTATTGAACTACTAAATAGATAATATTACTTTCCACCATTCCATGAGCATGATGGTCTGGTTGGTTTATGATAATACTGCAGCAAGAAAAAAAAAAGGCCATCCTTTATATAATTTCAGGTATTTGTGTTTTCCATTTTGTTGATCTCCTAAACTGTGTCTGTGTACACACGCTGATGGAGGCCAGAGCCTCCATGGTTAGTCTTGGATGCCATTTTTAAGGTGCTATCCAGTTTTTTTTTAATGGTATTTTTCTTTGACATAAATTAACTACACAGACCCACCTTAAATTGTTTGTTGTTTGGTTTTTGAGACAGGGTCTTTTGCCAAGTCGGCTAGGCTAGCTGGCCACAGAGCCATATGTAGTGCCCATTTCTGCTTCCCTGGTGCTGCGGTTACAAGAACACACCACCAGACAACTTTTTTTTTTTTTTTTTTTATGAGGATTCGGGAATCAGCTCAGGTTCTCATATTTGTCCAGCAAAACTTTTACTGACTGAACCATCTCCCTAGCCCTGCTTCTTAACATTTAAAAGATCACATGTCAATTATAAATTATGCAATTAACAGAAATCTAACCTCGAAGTTATGTTAGTCAGAGGCTGTTTCATAAATGTCAAGTACTTGGCTGAGTTAAGTGAGTAAATGGACACAAACCATTCTTAGGTGTTTTAACGACTGTTGTAGGCAGATGGCATAGTTACATGGTGGGTAGTAGAAATAAGACAGCGAGATTTCAGTTGTATAGTAAAGCATTCTTCCAAAAAGAAAGAATGGAAACCACTGGGCACCAAATGGTATGCAAAAGATTATCTATAGCAGCAGCATACAATTTAATATAATCAAACTGTGACATACTCAAAGTGCTGGCATACACAACGACAGGGAAAGTATGGCTGTGCCCTGCAGAATCAGCTGAATTTCAGAGGCAGAGACAAAGAAGGCCTGGATAGGATTAAGGACAGAAGCCCAGTAGCCCACCTTTCTTGAAGGTGCCAATAGACTTGAAGCATGCAAAGAAGTTTCTGTTATTGCAATTATACAATTTGTCCATCAGGGCAATGTGTAAATGTGATGTTTAATTTTGTGAATGTGCCCCAAACTATGCCTTTAGAGCTTGATTACTTTATAATATATAGGACTGCCTTCAGTGAAACTTTTTTCTGATTGTGAAGAAAATTATATTTGCCATTTTTATGAAGAAATCACTAATTCTAGCAATGAGTACAAGGTTGTAAAGAAAGTTATTTCCTTAACCACCTCAAAGAAAACACATTCTAAAAAAAATTGGCCTCTGGCAACATATTGGATTTGTGGGCAGGGTTATGTAAATTATTTGACACATGACTAAGAAATTTCTCCACTCTAATAACCAACTCTGTTTTTTTGTGTGTTCAGAGTCTCCTGTGAAATTATAAATGGTTCTGGCAATTTGCGCATCCTCCCAATCAGCAGGATTTGAACAGGAGCACACAATTGTTAAAGCCCCACATCATTCTTGGGCAGTCAGAAATCTTGTCAGTAAGTCTGTTATCTATTAAAATTGATACTTAAGATTTTATTTTAAGCCCTAACTTAAGAAATTGTGAATCCCCGTTAAATCCAGACCCTCTCAATATAAGAACAATGCTCCTATGGACATAGAACATAGGAAACTGGACATTAGGCTTCACAAACTAATGACGTTTTTTGGATGTGTCTCTGGAGTTCAGAATAAGATCATGTGATTTCCCATTTCATGGAGCACTGTGGCAGGGACCCCTCCCCTTGACCAATGCTTGTGCTCAGTGTGCTGTGCTGTTACCATGCAGTGCTTTGTGTGGCTCTAGTTATTATTGTTTATGATAATAGTCTTTTAATTGGTGATGTTACACCCTGAGCATCTTGGTGAAAGCTTCATAATTAAAAATATTAGTGTACTGGTTCCTGGAAGGTAAAGCTATAACCATGGATGCTTAGAGCAGAATTCTTGGGGAAGCTAATTGTACCAAGAATCAACATATTTCCTCTGGGGGCTGTAGGAAGAAAATTAAAAAGAAAATTTTTTTTTTCGATTCTTAGACCTTCTTACTGCTACCAATGTCTTTGTGATTAACAAAACCTATCCTTTATGATATCATTTCTATTTGATCAGAAGTCAATTTGTGTCAGCCATGATATCAATATCATATTGAAGTCATGATCTCAGCTTATGAAATATAAAAAACATCCACACATACACTTATTGGGAGGGATTACTGGTGTGTGAAGGTTATTTTAGGAATATTTAATGCCAATTACTATTAGCAACTTTAATTGTTACATCCTGATGGAAATAGCATAGTTTTATCTCTATGGAAGTGACGTTAATCAGCTCTTTCTGTCTTTGAAAGGCAAGAGTAGAAGCTGGATGATGATGACACATGTCTTTAATCCCAGGATTCAGGAGGCAGAGGCAGGTGGATCTCTGAGTTTGTCTGGGCTACACAGAGTGAGTTGTAGGACAGTCAAGGCTATACAGAGGAATCTTGTCTTTAAAAAAAAAAAAGATTAGAGTCCATTGATGCTTTTGTTCATGGTTTCCTGGGAGATGATTTTAATTGCTTCATTTGACTATATCGGTCAGATAATCTTTATATTCCTTTATATTCTTTCTGTTACTAAAGCAATGATTCGATGTTTGGATGTAATCATACAGAATTAAAATTAAAATTAGAATTAAAATCTGTATTCTCATGATTGGATTTTATAATTTAACTTAAAAAAAAGACAAACTCTACCCCTACTTACTAATGTGCTTTATATCTAAAAGAAAACAGAATATAACTTCTTCCAGCTTACCTATTTTCATAGGTTTCATGAAAATAATTTCATATTTTTTTAGATATTTTCTACCACAAATAATCACATTGATCTAAGTGGAAAATTTCTATTAATTTGATAATGTATTTTCTATCTTAAATATTTGTTTTTTTCTTTTCTTTTTTTTTGAGACAGGATCTTGCTCAGCATCCCTTGATACTTAGAATTCACTAAGTAGCAAATGCTGGCTCCAAACTCTCCAAAACCCTTCTCCCATAGCTCTCTATGTGATTAGGCTGTAGGGATGTGCCACTGTTCATGGATAATAAAACTAATAAAAACTTAATTAAATTCATGATTACATTGAAAACAAAAAAATAGCACCACAAATAAGAATCTTGAAATATGGAACATGAAAATCATTAAAATCCTTCTAATGGGACTAATTAACACTGAATTCTATAGGACTTTCCTTTTCTTAGTTTTTTCTAAGGAGGAGAGAAAAATGGTGTTTCACCAGGAATGCACAATGTATACTTTTAGATTCCTTACTGATGACATTAAGTATGCATTTGTAGAAGAATAGCAGTTAAAATCAATGGAATATAAAAATAAATCTCCTGAGTCTAATTATAGCATGTAAAAGGTATGAAATCCATCAGCTTGATTGGTTTCCTTTTAAAGTGGAATGGACAGCAACTGTGCATTAGACGGGCTCATTTTACCAGATTGTAAGGTAGAGGAGAAGCACAAAGAGAAGAAGCCAGAGAGTTTCCTAAAGAGAAGTTAGGAATCAAACACATTTTATTTTCCTCAAGGTCAACATTTTACAAGCTATGATTTCACTATGTGCATGCGAACATATAGACGATCAAAGTTCTAAAGTGCTTTTTGAAATTTTTGCTTGTCTGTGATAGCACCTGGTTAGAATTTGGCGAATGACACATGTTAGCTGCATATGATATTCTTTGAATTGCTTCCTAGGAATTGTTGACCTGTAGAAATGACCATTCATTCCCTTCAAGTCCAGATGACTCCCCCTCCCACTTTTCATCTGCTCTCTTTTGCAGTACACATTACCTTCTGTACATGCACACTACTTTGCATGCTGTGCCTGTCCACTAGACTGTAATGTTGAATAAGCCATGTCTTCATAGTCACTGGATGTTCACATTACCTCTTCATAAGTGTGTGCCCATAAGTGAGTTTTAAATGATTAAATGGATGAAGAAATGTTTTTATAAACCACACCTCATTGAGTCAAAGATGTGTACATATTATCTTCGTGTTAATTTGGGAAGCTATTTGCAAAGACTAACCAAGATCTAAGTATAATTAATTGCTTCTGCTAGTTGGAATGCAACTCAGAAAGCAATCCGGTGGAAGCCACCAAAGTTACAGAGAGCATTTGCACAACGCCAATTGCAAATTAATAAACCCCATAGCTTTTGGCTTTGAGATTATCAAATTAGGAGTGACTGTTTGAGGGATGCAGAGGTTTAGCAGATACAAATTCTACCTATGATTTGAAAAATTAAGCAACAATCGTCAGAAATCCTAAATATTTTTTTAATAAAAAGATTGATTAGCACAAATATAAGGTCTTTCCCAGTGTTTTACAGATTGAGTTTGGTCATGCAGAATGACTGTGTGGTGGGCACAGAAGAACTGGAATATTCACATGACAAGTGTGTTAATGGAATCTAGATAAGGGCTTCTTAAAGTGGAAGACTGTCATTTCCTTAGGGCTGAGGTTCCACAATTAATGTCAGTACTTCACACACAGTTTCCACTACCATGCCAACTATTTTTTGGCCGGGGGGGCGGAGGTGGTGGCGGGGAGAGAGGTGCTTGGTAGTTGATACACAGAGTGCCTTTTAAAAGCTGTATTGATGGAACAATTTTAATGTTTTTCTATACTAAGCCCCTCTCCCCCTCCCCAAATCTCACTTGACTGGTAAAAGAACAAGTCATTAGTACAGTGGTTACTAAGAGCAGAGTCGTAAATAGCCACGCTGCTCTCTGGAAGAAGAGTTGGAACACATCACAGTAGGCACTTGATGGAGAGTGTTGTGGACCAGCTCTTAATGGGTGCTTCGAGTCCACAGTGGTGGGACTGGGGCTGACTGTTTAGACCATTTGGACATCTGCCTGTGCCTTGCAGTCCCGCTCTTTTGTCTGGAGCTGCGGGAGCTGCCAAATGCTTCTCAAGTTTTCATCTGGATGTAGTGAGATCTCTGCTTCTTGTGCTATGATAGTCGGCCTTTTCCTCTGCCATGATGCTTTCCAGAAAGTCTTCCTTAGGGTTGCGCAAACTGAATTCTTCACTGCCCACTCACAAAAATTAGTTTCAGGATTCAACTCACTCCTACTTCTCTACAACACACATGCACACCCTCCCCCCAACACACACATACAGAGAGAGAGAGAGAGAGAGAGAGAGAGAGAGAGAGAGAGAGAGAGAGAGAGAGAGAGAGAGAGAGAGCATGGCAAAGGGTAGGAATTACACATCATAGACAGATAAAACTAGACATCTTCCAGTTGTCTGCATTTGAATACTTTTCCCATTCTCATTTTTTTGGATGCTTTCCCCGCTTTTCATTTCACGTCTGTACTTTGGCAAGCACACAAACTTAGCTGCAGATATGTTTTTCCTTTGACCTTAAGAAGAATGAATCTCAAATTCCTATTCACATAAAAGCAGAGTTTCCAAATATAGGGCTGAGAGTCAGTTGTGTGCCACAAAATGTAATGAAGTGAGAGAATAATAAAAATTATACAACCAGGGTGATAGAATTGACAAATCAAAATAATTAATTAAACAAAATCCCCAAACACATGATAGGTGACAGTTAAGCAATGCTACTATCATAATTATGAGTTAGGTGGCATTCTGTCTCATTGCTATCAGGCCTGCACAGGTGCATGGCACTCTCGTCATTTTGGTGAGGTGATTAAGATCTTGCCAATGCCATCTGTCATTAAAGCATCTCAGAGTGTTATCAGTACAAGTAAATGACTTTTCCTCAAGGCTAACTGAATAGAACAAACTACAGTGAATTCACACTGTGTCTGCACAACAAAGAACAATCTGGAAATTTTTCTCTATACACTTATTTCAATCAATTTTTTTTTTGTCAATTTGACACAAGCTAAAGTCACTTGAGAAGAGGGAACCTTAGCTGAGGAAATGTTCCCACTAGATTGGCCTATGGGCAAGCCTGTGGGGCATTTTCTTGATAAATAACTGACATGAAAGGGTCCAGGCCACTGGGCAGGGTGCTATCCCTGGGCAGGTTGCCTGGACTGTAGCAGGCTTTCTTTGGGCTACCAACCAGCTCCCAAACCATGACATGGAGACTTAATACTAGTTACCGAATGGCTGACCTTAGCTTATACTTGTCCCACTAGCTCTTATAACTTAAATTAAATTTCTCTTCATCTACATTTTGCCTTGGGCATCTCCCTGTTTTTCTCCTTCCTTCCAGACTAGATTTCTCCTCCTACTTATTCTCTCTGCACATCAGCCTAGTCTCTCCTGCCTTTGCCTAGCTATTGGACATTTAGCTTTTTATGAGAACAATCAGGTACCTTGTGCATGCAAGATAAAATAGTAATACATTTTTACATAATTAAACAAATTCAGCATAAACAAATGTAACATATCAAAGCAATATTCCACAGCACTGGGTGGTATAAGAAAGTATGCTGAGGAAGCCAGTAAGAGGCATTCGTGCATGGGCTCTACATTACATTTTGCCTCTAGGTTCCTACCTTGAGTTCCTGCTCTGACTTACCTAGATGATGGACTATTAACTGGAATAAGACATGAACCCTTTCCTCCCTAAGTTGCTTTTGTT
The DNA here is from genome assembly GCF_049852395.1 of Peromyscus maniculatus bairdii. Classification (NCBI taxonomy): domain Eukaryota; kingdom Metazoa; phylum Chordata; class Mammalia; order Rodentia; family Cricetidae; genus Peromyscus; species Peromyscus maniculatus. The sequence goes on along the minus strand of NC_134866.1, from coordinate 25,538,436 downwards.
ACAGTGTTTTTTTCACAGAAATTGAAAACTTACTAAGACAATGAGTATGGCTAGATGAGAGAAATGAAATTATATTTTATTCTGTAGCTCTCAGATTGCCATATCAACACAATTAAAAATTACATGCTTCCATTTTTAAAAATTATAATGCTTCATAAATAGTAAAAAAAAGTGGAAATTGGGAATCTTTTAAAGACAGAGTTTCACTATGTAGCCCAGGCTTGACTGGAACTCATTGTGTAGACCAGGCTGGCTTCAACTTCTCTGAGATCTACCTGCCTCTGCTTCCCAAGAGCTTGGATTAAAAATATTTACCATGACACTTAACTAAGAAATTATTTTAATGAAGGAAATATATAAAAATCACTATGATTAAGAGTTTCTGACACTGATAGCAGTGGAGATGGAAAAGAATTAGGAAAACCCTGTTGGGAACGGCCTATTTCCTATATTTCCATTATTCATTGATTAATGAAATATAGGTGACTTAAAACAGATAGATTGCAAGGGGGAAGAGAGGATGGAAGGGGAGAATAATGATAGAGAGGATAATGGGGGAGAAAATAGAGGAAGATGGAGGAAATAGGGGAGATAGAAATAGAGATAGAAGTAAGAGAGAGTTTTCTTATATTATAATGATAATGAACAATATATAAGTGAAAAAGTATTGTGGGGTAAGATGATATGTTATATTTGTAGGAAACTAAACATGGAATTCAGAGAATAATTTTTGTTAAAGTTAATAATGATGGAAGTGATCTTTTCCTAAATACTATGTACTAGGCAACTGATTAAAGTCTGAATGCACCAACTCATTTATTTTTTTAATAAAAAGTAGAGAGAGAGAGAGAGGCATTGTCAGTATTTACAATGCATGTCTGAGTATGGCCCTCATTAGAACACATATTGGATTTTACAGCCAATAGTTCTTAGGCTCTAAGATCTACATTAAGCAGAATACTGAAAATAGATGGCTTAGGTATAATCTTCAACTAGGAATTGCACTTCTAAATGTATACAGTCATGGATGCTCACATGTGTACAAAAAGAAATTGAGGATGGCATGTCACTGAGTATTTATTTAAAAAAACACACTTATAAGTAACATACAGACTGCACAGGTTATATTTAGAAATACATACATATGTCTATACAACATTTTATGAATAACAACAATTAATGAAAAAGAGGCTGTGGATTTGGGTTTGGAGTGAGGAAAGGGAAAAAGGAAATGATGTAATTATGTTATAATCTAAAAAATAAGTGCAAAATGGAAAGAAAAGAAAGAAGAAAAGGTGGAATTGATTATAGCTCATTGGTAGAGTGCTTGCCTACCATGTTAAAAAAAAGCAATAAAAACCAACCAACCAAAACAAAGCAGAACAAACAATGGTCTCCAGCAATTCAAACTAAAGAAACAACTAAAAGGCCAATTGATTCCTAATGAAGGAATATTAATAAAAAAGTCTTAGGTATCATCTACAAAGAAGGACTTGACCAATGCTGTAGAGAGGAATCTGATTGTCTTACTCAAACGTGGCTCCACTGTTTCCCACAATACAACCTAGAGAATTAGCTAAAATTCTCTGTTAGCCCTATTCTCTCTTTGCAAAACATAATTAAGAACAGTGGTATTTTGTTCCCTTGGGAGAGTCACATGAAACCAGGTATGTAAAACACTCCAAGTACTATGAGTGTAAAAAACATTTAACAAATATAAGTGTTCAATATGTGATGGATCTCCTGCACAGTAATGGAAATGACTCTATATACCAACAATAACAAGTTCCCAATGACTGATTTCTGAGTGTGAATAATCAAGTTGCAGATAATATACACGAAATAATATTTATGAAAGCTATATATTCACAGAGACATTTATTGTGTGGATATACACAGCTATCATAATGGTTGGTTTTTACTTCTCTGTCATGCAATGTGGGGCAAGGGTCAAGAGGAAGAGAGGGTTTCTGTCAAAGGTAAGACCTTTTATTTGATTTGACACAAATGTGTGAATATATGAATGCACACACTCCTTTGTAAAACTGAGAAAAGAACAAGTTCTGTTGTTCCATTGATAACAAAAATACATTCTGGAAAGATTTCAACCATATTCCTGCCAAGAATGGCTTTCATCTTATTTCCAAACAAACACCGATGCCGTGTGTTACCAGGATTCTTCAAAAGGATAATGAAGTATAAATATTTCCCTGTCACTAACATGATGTGCCTTGTTGGAAGATATTTAGGCTTTCCTAAGTTCCCTTGGGTTTCATAGGATTAAAATGGGTATTTTGGGGGGTAACAGGACAGTTTCTTTAAATTCCTTCCTCTCTGAGCTTAGGTTGCTGCCAAGTTACTCTCAGATGAATGTACTTTTCTGCATCACCTTTCTAGGCATTGCAGCTGGCCCATACCCCCTTCTTTCTTGCAACAGAGAATGACTGGACTAAGTTTTTGTCTTAAGTCATTGACTTTCACAAGTAATTTTATGCACATACCTGAATGAATATCACAAGGTCTGTGAAAACCATAAGCCTCTTTGGAAGTTTGGTGGCTGTCAAAGTGACCCATGAAAGAAGCTGAGATTGGAATGAGGAGAAATCTGGGATCAAATTTTAGAGTCTAAGCAAATCAGCATTTGTTTTTGGTACTAAATCCATTGTTTGCGTATGAAGCACACTATTTTTATTTTCATTTTATTCAATATTATCTTTTAGTTTTAAGATTATGCCCTTTGTTAGAGAATGTGAACATGCATATATGTGGACATATAATGATAAATGAATATTTTAATTATGTAATCTTGTCTGCTAATGTAACTCTCCATGTAATCTACCTTTTTTATATACTAAGAGTGCCAAACAGGGGTTGTGGAAAAGCTCAGTGGGAAGGCTAAGTGGTTAAAAGCACCTGCATCTAAGCCTAACGACCTGAGTTCTGTCCCCAGGAGCCACATGGTAGAATAAGAAAATAGACTTCCAAAAGTTTTTGTTTTATCTCCATACCTGTGCCATGATACACATAAAGACTTTGTCACAAGATGTCAATATTTCTGGTAAATGAAAAACTTTTGAAATGAAATGTAATACAGTGATTATATTAAAAACAGAAGTGTCTTTGGCTAACACAAATAACTTTTGACAGTTTGAGGATCTACCTAGCAGTTGAGGTACTGCCTATCATGTAAGAGCCTGAATTAAATCTTCAAACTTGGTAATATATAAGTAAAAAATGGAGTAGTATTATTACTTCAATTATAATTCTTAGATATCCATTGAGGTAGATTGTATTATTGCTAACACATGCCCAATTAAGGTACTATTACCTTTAACATTTGTTAGCAGAGTATACTAACACAATTTATGTATTTGTGTATTCTCAGCATTTCCCTATTAAGATATAAACTTTCATTTCTGATATGGTTTCATTCTCTCAATGATATCCTGAATGATACCTGATATAAGTTATGAGGGCTGTTCTCTGCTTTGGCAAGAGAAGCTTCTTTATGCAGTGGGTAGCAGTCAGTAGAGAGACGCATGACTAGTAAAAATACTAAGAATGAGAGACTGAGTACTCAACCCTATACAGGATATTAGTACTAAGCCCCCTATTACAAAATCTCAAGGAACATTATAGAAGAGCAGGTGGAAAGAATGTAAAAGCCAGAGGATGGGGAAGACTACATTGAAATTCTATCTTCTGGAAATTATGTGGCTACCACATTCATGAACTCATAGCAACTGAGATTACTTGCAAAATACTTACTGATGATCAGGCCAACCAAAATCTTGATATAGAGGGAATATATGACCTCCAGGTTCTTCACTGTGGCATCATTAGCAGTAGATAGTTCCTAGGGGAGTTCATTCTTTTTTTTGGGAATATGACCACTGGAAGTTTTGCCATGGTCCATTGGATGATCCTACACCCATGCATGTATGGACAGCATAAGTGGACTTAGGGACTTATAAATAAATGGAGACCTAAAGTCAGGAGAGGGTATGCATAAGTTGGGAGTTGGTAGAGGTAAAAATATGGGGTAGATATGGTCGAATTTATTGAATATATTTGTCAAATTCTCAAATATGAAGGAACAAGATATACATTTACATAATATATATTTATAACTTGTCTTTTAGTCTTCTTCGTCTAATATTTCAAAATATATTTCTATTACTACTCTACTACCTAGTAACACATTTTTCTAGATATCATAGATTGTTTTACTTGTGAATTTTATAACATAAATTTGGCAATAGACATTGATAAAATAGGAGAAGGGGAATTTCATGAGAAAGTAATAGTTTGTATGAAAGCATGAAGAAAATTGGTTAGGCTTGAGAGAGAACAGTAAGGATGGCAGCTTGGATTGTTGGGAATTGGAAAAAATGAGACTGATGTCATGGTTGGCTAAATAAATATTGGAGACTACAGGGGACCTGCTATCTGAGGAGAAATAAAATTACCTCATTGAGAAAAAAGTGCTTTTAAAATTAGAGTAATAACATCAAGTGATTTGCTTTCTTTAAAGTAGGAAGCAAAAAAATAATTCCGAAGTAAAGTTTTAGAACAGAGGAGAACACTGAAAGAGGGGCCTGGCAGGAGGTTGAGCAGTTCTTAGGCAAGTACTTCCCCAGCATGAAGAGAACCCGGAAGAAAATCAGCACAATGGTAATTGTTAAGTTTCCCTAGTGCTGTAGTTGCTTTTAGTGAGGGGGTAAGGTCCTGGTGGAAACAATGGATCCCCTTTTGTGGGGTATTTGTACACTGTATGAAGATACATTGTTGTGATTGGTTTAAGAGCTGAATTGCCAATTGCTAGGCAGGAGATATAGGAAGGACTTCCAGGCAGAGAGAGGAAGTAGGAGGAGATAATCGAGGTGAGGAGGAGATGCCAAGGAGACAGGAAGGGAGTTGGATGTACAGAATGAAAGAAAAGCAAAAAGCCACATGGTAAAATGTAGATAAATAGATAATGGTTAATTTAAGTTATAAGAACTAGTTAGGAACAAGTATAAGCTATAGGCTGAGCCATAATTAATAAGTCTGCATGTCATTATTTGGGGAGCTGGCTGGCAGGTCAGAGACTCATCACAATTCCTTTCTGAGGTAGATTCATGTACAAACAATTTTGTAATCAGTTTCAGCAAATCAAATTATCTCCTTGTTAAAGGTGTGTTAGAATGTCTTCCATGGGCTCATGTGTTTGAACATGTAGTGCCCTTCTAGTGTTGCTGTTCTGGAAGGTTTTGGAAGGTTTAGGACTGTGGTCTAGATATCATATATAGGTTGCTCTGGTGATGTTTTGTTGTACCATAATAAAATTTGCCTGAAGATCAGAGAACAGAACAGGCCACTGGATTAAACATAGAGGCCAGGTAGGGGTGGCACACACCTTTATTATTAGCACTCAGGAGGCAGAGATCCATCTGGATGCCTGTGAGTTCAAAGCCACCCTGGACTTCATGAGACTGATTTAGTCTGGGAGAGAAACAGAGCCAGGCAGTGGTGGTACACACCTTTAATCTTAATACTTGGGAATCACATGCCTTTAATCCTAGCACTTGAGATCTCATGCCTTTGCTACCAGTATTTGAGAAGCACACATGCCATTAATCCCAGCACTAGGAAGGAAGTGATATGGCTGGGTGAAGAAAGGTATATAAGGTGTGAGGAGACAGGAACTGAGTCCTTTTTGGCTGGACCTCTTTCAGCTGAGGACTTAAAGGCAATCGGTAAAAGGATTTGTGGAGTTGGGGAGGTGAGAAGTAGCTGTGGCTTGTTCCTTTGTCTGTCACATCTTCAGGCAAATTTTATTAGGGTACAACAAAAAATCAGCAAAGGTTGCTGGTGGTTAGACTTCAAGATTATATCTGCTTCAGGATTCTCTACATTATTGCCTGATCCCATGAAGTGACTAGCTCTACAAATTCTTCCCACCATGTGGCTCCTCATTACAACCACCATATTTTCACTGTCAGGATGGACTATCTGTTTTAAACTGTGAACTAAGATGAACCTCTCACCCCTCAATTTTTTTTAAGGTGCTTTGTCATGACAATGAGACAACTAATACATTCCTCCACTGAAGAATGCTCTGGATGCTGATGTGTCTAACTCTATGACCACGGGCATCATTTGCCCTAAAATAACTATAGATATTGTCTAACATTTTTTTTTCAAGACAAGGTTTCTTTGTGTAGCCCTGGATGTCCTGGAGCTCACCCTATAGACTAGGCTGCAGGCTGGCCTCCAACTCAAAGATCCACCTGCTTCTGTCTCCCAAGTGCTGGGATTAAAGGCTTGTACCACCACTGCCCATCAAGTCTAACACATTTGTAAATGATGACATTGTATACCAATCACAAAAAGTTGGAGAACTCTGCAGGGGATATGTAAGATTTCCCCTTTAAATTTATTCTTCATGTACAGGAACTATCTAAATGGAAACAAATGAAAAAATTGAATCTCTGGAAATACTATCACTGTTGTAGCACCTGCAATTCAAAGATGAAGGAAATGGTGTATAAATGGTCAGTGTTGATCCCTGTCCCCTTTATCTGTTTACTGATCTGTCTGTCTTTTATTTCTCAGCCTGCCCTTATATATATGATGGTTCCTTTTCCATCTTAACTTGACTGAGACAGAAGGTGCCCAGATGTAACATTATTTCTAAACATGTGTGTGTGTGTGTGTGTGTGTGTGTGTGTGTGTGTATGTGTGTGTGTGTGTATGTGTGTGTGTGTGTGTGTGTGTGTGTTTCCATGACAGATTATTATTTGAATCAGTAGGCTGAATAAAGTAGATGATCTTTTCTTTGGTGGTGGACTTCACCTATTCCTTTGAGGAACTGAACTGAAAATATAGAAAAGTGAGAAAGGAATTCACTCTGCCTGATAGATTGGATGGGGATATTAATTCTCTTTCCTTCACTGGGACTTACACAATTAGTATTTCACTGTCACATGCTCAGAACTCCTCCACTAGGCTTCCTGGATCTCTCACACGAACACTGATGGAAAATTGTAGCACTTCTTAGCCTCTATAGTTACATGAATTTATTCCTTTCAATAAATAAGATCTGGGAGGAATCACCAGCAGGATGCATGGGTGCAAGTTTATACACTTGTATGTATGTGGACATATACATCTCTAACTGATTTTACTTTCCTGATTGGTACACAGCGAGTCTCTGCAGCTTTCCCTCCTGTCTGTGACTCCAGTGGTCACGATGTTCCTTTGTTTGTAATTGCTTTCATCTCTACAGACTGTCTTCATTACTTTTCCTGTTGCTGTGATAAAATGCTCCGACTAGAGCAGCCTAAGGAAGGAAGGATTTCTTCCAGCCTAGAGTTTGTGATTTGATTTTGTTTTAATGGCAGAGAAGTCAGAGTGGCCAGAGCTTGAGGCAGCTGGTCACATTATATCTGCAACCAAGAAGCAAAGAGTGATGAGTGCTTGTGCTCTGCTGAGATTCTCTTTCTACTGGAGTCCAGGACCCCAACTCAGAGAATGATGACATCAACAGTGGGTAGACTTTTGCATTTCAGTTAATGGAATCAAGATAATCCACCACAAGAAGGCCTGGAAACCTATATACCAGGTTATTACAGATCTTATCAGCTTCATTAATTCTCACACAGTCCAAGCAGAATATAGGGTAGGGCTCTACAAAAATGAAACATGAAATAGTTCTTATTGGTGAAATTTTTAAGGCCACTCCACGTAGTTAAAAGGAAGATTTATTTAGTGGGTAACTTTCAAATTATTCATAGGTAGGTCATGGGGTCTGGGGAAGGTGTTTCGCAGTCCAGCGGTGTTTTCTGGAGCTCTGCTAGGTCCACCTCCACCGTTCAGGGTCCTGGAACCAAGAGAGCGCTCACCCATCCAGATCTCGGGTCTCCAGGCGCCTCCCCTGGCCCTTCTTCATAGGCGTGACAGTTGCCAGAGTCTCAATGGGGGTTAGAACTTCCAGATCCAAGCTGGAATAACTACCCACTACAAGTTCTATAGGTGTGGTTTTAACTGAAAGACCTTTAGGGAAAGTAAAAAAAGGTTTGCTAAATTTTATGCATGATCCCAAACAAGGATCCTATGCTAAGAACCCCAGCAGGCTTAAAGCAACCGAAAAGAAATTTTGCACTTCACACAATATACACTTTAATTCTAGAAAAGATTGTATTGAGAAGGGGCAAGTTTTATTCCTGATATATCTGTTCTTTTCATAAAGGATTCAGAGGAAATTAACTCATCACACTATTAACTAAAGATCTTCATCTCCTTTGTCAGGCTGTGCCTATCCAACTGAAAAAGATCAGACTCCATTATGAGGTGCTGTGCTAGTGCCAATATTAATGCCAGCATGGCGTTCTTTATGGTCAATTAGATCATTTATTTGGAGATGGGCCATTATTATAAAATAGTAAGAGGCAAATGGAATCGATTGCAGTGTATTGACAAGGTATACTGTCTTCTTTGCAATCATTTGAACAGACAGGTATTAGTCTCACTCAGGAGAGAACTTACCGTGTTGAGAAAAGTCCTTCTGCTCTACAACTATCCTCTCAGAAGCATTTATATCATTCACAGCATCATTTTTGAGTAATGCAAAGATACTATTACCTGTAACAGAGTAACAGGTAAAAATGAAAAGAAAAACCTGAAACAAAAATACTTTAAACATATGACATGAAAATCTCAAATTTCATAATTTTATTGATTTTAAATATTAAGGTTTTTATTGTGTCTAGACATTTACTTAGTATTGACAATTGGGAGCTTGCACTCAGGGGAAATTAAAACTGCCTGATCATGTTCCGTCAAATATGTGGGTGCAAGTGAGACCACTGACTGCTAGATACTTTGCACATATGACTTTTCAAAAAGAAAAAGAGATAATACAGAACATTAAATGGAAGTCTGACACAGCAGATATCTGTGGAGAAGATATTGACATTAGTACAATGCCATATGGAGAGTGATTAATTTAATCAAGATAATTGAGTATTTTACTTATGATTCATTTAAACCCAAAGCATCTATTCTTAAATTAAAGAAAGCATTCCTCCTGACTGTATACCCCACACCCCAACTGCAGCCCTTCCAACATGTACACCCCACACCCCAACAACTGCAGCCCTCCCAACCTGTACTCCCCACACCCCAACAACTGCAGCCCTTCCAACCTGTACACCCTACACCCCAACAACTGCAGCCCTCCCAACCTGTACTCCTCACATCCCAACAACTGCAGTCCTCCTCACCTGTACATCCCATATCCCAACTGTAGCCCTCCTAACCCGCACTCCTCATACCCCAACATATGCAACCCTCCTCACCTGAAACCCCTCTCCCCCCTAATTTATATAACATTATCAGTGAAACAATTCAGTTCATAGCTAATAAATGAAGAATTAAAATGGTTATAAAATATCTTGGGAAAAATTTAAGAAATCAAAGAACTAGTAAAAATGAAGTCGTAGAAAAGGAGAATATAGTGATTTTTTTTTGTCAAAGCAGAAACACAACAAAATAAAGGTGTAACTAGAGTTTTCCTGCCTTGCCCACAGTCAGGACAAATCTTTGTCACCCACCAGTCCCACAGCCACTCAGACCCAACCAAGTAAACATAGAGACTTATATCGCTTACAAACTGTATGGCCGTGGCAGGCTTCTTGCTAACTGTTCTTACAGCTTAAATTAATCCATTTCCATAAATCTATACCTTGCCACATGGCTTACCGGCATCTTCACATGCTGCTTGTCATGGTGGCAACTGACAGTGATTCCTTCTGCCTTCCTGTTCTTTCTTTTCTCCTCTCTGTTAGTTCCGCCTATAATTCCTGCCTAGCCACTGGCCAATCAGTATTTTATTTATTGACCAATCAGAGTAATTTGATATACAGGCCATCCCACAGCATAAAGGACTATTAATTTTAGGGGACTCAGACCACAAAGATTATGATATTCATTTTCTTTCTTTCTTTCTTTCTTTCTTTCTTTCTTTCTTTCTTTCTTTCTTTCTTTCTTTCTTTCTTTCTTTCTTTCTTTCTTTTTGGCGTTTTGAGACAGGGTTTCTCTGCGTAGCTTTGTGCCTTTCCTGAAACTCACTTTGTAGCCCAGGCTGGCCTTGAACTCACAGAGATCTGCCTGCCTCTGCCTCCAGAGAACTGGGATTAAAGGCATGTGTGATATTCGTATTTTTTAATGATCATAAATCTAGATACTTTAATTCAACAATTTAATTAACAGTCACAGAAGGGATTTCTATTTTGAAATAAAAGGGAAACTTTTATTAGACTGTACTATGGAAGCTCAAAGATACGAAGGTGCCAAGCCCAGAACTGCGAGGAAGGGCACTTTGAAGGGCAGCGTTTCTGGAGGAGTCACCAATAGCCTATGTCCTCTGGAAAATATCAGGCATTCTCTAATGCTCACACTCAGCTATTCTTTCTCTTCTGCCTCAAAAGAGTCAGACCTGCATTAAGATCTGTTAGCATTTCTGTCATCCTTTGGCTCTTCATCCAATTTGAGCCTATGATTTTTCCCAATTGAAATTTTGCACATCGAATTCTATTGTATAAATATCATCAATGAGTGGCCCAGTAACACAAATGGCACCAAGATTTATCAGAATTCTAATTTTAAGATGGGGGATTTGGGATGAGCTTATGCACAGACTGTGGGTGACGAAGTTGCACTGTGTCACACAGGTAAACCTTATTGCTAAAGGCGAGCAGGAAAATGTCCAATCAGAGGAATGTTTGACTGTGTAAAGAGTTGGGACTTTAGAACATTTGGTTTAACAATGTCTACTGCAGCAGTGGCATTTGTTTTCTGGTTACTTATGTGAGGTAATCTCCAGTACCCTTCGTTAGAAAGAGATGTCACCTCCTCTGTAATGGAAGACCTTGAAGAAACTGTACCTACACAAAGAAACTGGTGATTGATCCTTTCAGAATGTGCTTGTTTTTCTGTGTTACTGAAATCTGATGATTAGTGCCAAGTCCCAGAATAATTATACTGAATAAGTGAAGAAGAGAGGAAACTGTATTATGTGGAAGGTAGTTGAAATAATTAGCTGGCTTTACTAGCTTGAGCCAGAGTATATGACATGGAATTTTGGTGGTCAAATACTGTGTAACTGTATAAGCAAATATTCTTGGAGGAAGCTAATTAACTCTCTTGGGTAAGACATGTCCTAGCAAAGATCCTAAAGGATAGGTCATACCCACTTTGGAGCTGGGGTTTTTTTTTATGGCCAAAAGAAATAGCAGCCAGCACAAAGTGAATGAGAACTATCTGAGTTGCCTAGTTAAATGTTAGAGGCAGGAATAATGAGGCTGGAAAAATCAATCATGCTGGAGTGTATATAATATGAGAAATTGGAAGGCTCATCTGCTGATGACGTTTCCAGGAGCAGAGAGGAAATGTCATTCCTCATGGTCATCATCACTGTTCTGGAAAGGGGACTTCTAAAATCAATGAGAAGTTTAGTTGGTCCTCACAACTTTTATGCCAGTCTAATAGGGAGAGAGGCAGATGAGCATTTAGTAGACTGGTGACTGAATTGGACTTTGGGAAAGCAGGTCAGAAGTATTCTAAAGAATACTAATGTCAAATCAACAGCTAGAGAAGCTTGGCCCAGGGGGAGACATGAATGCATCCAACATGGAAGGAATTCTGAGGGCACAGAAAGGTGAGGGTAAGAAGAAAAAGGAGGAGGCAAAAAGAGCAGGATGCCAGGATGGCTGAGTTATACTTGTCTGCTTTGTTGTTTATTGCCACATCAGTGCTAAATATGTTTTATATTTAACAGCCATTGACTTGATTTCTTCATTTGAACAATATTATGCACACAGAATTTATTTTCTGAATAACTGTCCTATCGTAACAATGGCAGGTATATATTCTGATGGTTTCTCTCATCTTTCACTACAGGACTTCATCACCACTTATTTGGGCTATTACATGTAGGGGAAAAAGGAATAACAAACTCATTCAAAATCTAGTGCATGTTAACTTCGAGTTAACAATGATGCTTGTAAGATTCAACTCCCCTTTCAGCTTCCATGTTAGAGCAGAGTTCTATGGAAAACCATCCTTATAGGTAGATTATTTTTATTAAGGATTTTTTAAAATTCATTTTACATGCCAATCACAGATCCCCTCTTCTCCTTCTTCCTGCCCCTCCTGCCCCACCCCCACCCCCCCACAGCCTACCACCCATTCCTTCCTCCAACAAGGCAAGGCCTCCCATGAGGAATCTGCAGAGCCTGGTACATTCAGTAGAGGCAGATAGAAGCCCCGCTCCCTCACATCAAGGCTGTGTAAGATGTCCTACCATAGGTAGCAGGCTCCAAAAAGCCAGCTCATGCACCTGGGATGGATCTTGATCCTACCACTATTGGGCCCCTTAAGCAGATCAAGCTACACAACTTTCTCGCTTACGCAGAGGGACTAGTCTGGTCCCATGGAGGCTTCATAGCTGTTGGTCTAATGTTCATGAGTTCCCACTAGTTTGGTTTGGTCTTCTCTGTAGGTTTCCCCATCATGGTCAGGTAGATGGTTTTATGTTAGATGATATCCTGCCTCAGGCCAGCTCATGAATATGTATCCTGAGATTCTGTGTTATTGTTCTAACTCCTTAACAAAATACCTGGGATAAGCAATTCATAAGCAGAAAGGAATTTTTTTGGCTTATGACTTGAGTCATAGTTACTGGGCTCTGTTTCTCCTGGACCTATGATAGCAATCCTGTAGGGAATAAGTGGTAGGGAAAACATTTCATGTTATGGCTGCTGGCAATGGAGGTGTGTGTGTGTGTGTGTGTGTGTGTGTGTGTGTGTGTGTTAGTATTCACTTCAATGTCATTCCCCCAGTGACCTAACTTCCTTCCCTGAAGCCCCACTTCTAAGGTTCAATAAACTACACAACCGAGAGAGAGAGAGAAAGAGAGAGAGAGGAGAGAGAGAGAGAGAGAGAGAGAGAGAGAGAGAGAGAGAGAGAGAGAGAGAGAGAAGAAAAAGAAGAAAAAGAAAAACTACACAATCACACAATCTCACAACTAAGCTTTAAGCACACTAGCTTTAGGGGCATTAAAGAGTCAAATTCACAATAAAATCTTAAGCAAATTAATAATTTATAATTTTAAGAGTATAGAGAGTGAAGAAAAACGTGTACCCTATCATATTAGTGAGAAATCTAGATTCTATAACATTAAGTAATTAACCTTTTGTTTCAGATTGGAGCAATAGAGGTTTACTGGGAAAGGCTAAGCATTAAGAGTAGATAATCCTGGAAACTGTGCCAGGACTTTATTTTTGGTCTTTGTTTCTAGGGAAAGTAACCCAAGACACAGCTAAAATACCTTACCTATCGGCCAATTTTCATGAAAACACTCACTGATAGGGCATGATGCTATAACAAGGAAACTGGTAGCTTTCATTTAATTGAATACATGTGGAAATACTAAAATATTGTGACCATTCTTGGCACAGAGATGAACCATTTTTCAATGTCACACACCAAACTCCAACACATTTATTTTTATTCAGCTCAGACAACAACTCACATTGTCAAATCTGTGTCATGATGGGATCAGATTTAAATATTACCATGGGGTGGACACTGGTGTTCATTTTTTTTTACAGTTTTGCTTAAGGTCTATGTTTAATCTCATACCTATGTGTGCATGCACAGAAACACCTTGATCCATTCCATGGATGATATATATTGAAAAGGAAGCTAAACATGATAACTACGTTGGAAACTTTTTTTGAGAAGAGTTTCCTGGAGCCAACTGTGTAGCCAAGTATAACATTGAACTTCTCATCCTTCTGCCTCTATCTCCCATGTGCTGGAAATAAAGGTGTATGTGGAACTGGGGATAATATGCTGAACTTCCTGTAAGCCAGGAAAGCATTCTAGTTAAGAAGCTCCATTCCCATAGATACGTTGGGAACTTTGAAAGCCTAAAAAAATCCAAAGATAGAATATATTTGTATGACGACCCAAAGATTTGAACTTCAACATCTGCCTGGTCCAGAGGTACGTTAAAGAAGAAAAAGACACACTATTGGGTTTATGACAGATATGGATGGGTTACTTTCCACAGGAAACTGGGATTCAGGAGCCTGATTATGGCATCTGAAATTTGGAGAAAATGTTCCTCTGAGTTGTGTTGTGGGACAGCAGTAGAGATGAAACATTAGATCACAGAACTGTAAGTTCCACTGCTCCATGGCTGAGAATCATAGATAGGATTCTTAGGGGATTATCATATTATAAAGCTGTACGTGCCCTTAGTGTGGAAGCAACAGTATTAGTATAAAAATAGTATGCTTGTGATCAACTGCTATTGGATAAGAAAGGATAAGTAAACCACAAACAAGGTGGTTCTAGTCTTCATGTCACTGTATAGAACCATGCTAGTGCCCCTTCTAGATCTCACTCTTAATGTTATAATGTAGGTCTGTGTAGACCGTCCAAATGGAGGAAATGGCAAGATTGATATTTGTATCTTCATGCTTTATCAATGCAAGCTTAAAGTGAGTTATGAATACATTCCAGACATTGAAAAATTTTGTGGAGGAAAAAAACCCTTCCCCAATTGGAAAATTGTGAGTGGCATACCTGCTTGTTAACCTAATTGGATATCTACATCTACATCTATACATACACATCATATGCAATATACAAAAATCTTCATGAACAGTGACCAGTGATCAGACTGGCTGGAATTTGAAAACTGCCGAGTGTAAGGGACTAAAGGGGTTAGAGAGCTGCTCAGTGGTTCAGAGTCCTTGCTGCTCCTGAAGAGGACAAAGTTCAGTTCCCAGAAACCACTTTGGGTGGCTCATAACTGCCTGCAACTACAGCTCCAGCAGAATCAAAGTCTTCTAACTTCTATAAGCACTTACATGCAAGCATGCACACACACACACACACACACACACACACACACACACACACACACACAAATACAAATTTAAAAATAATCTCTTTTAAAAATAGAAACTAGGATATTTAGAGGCTTATGGTTGAACATATGGGGTGAGATTGGACACACATTTTCAAGACTTTTTGCTTTACACATAATGCAAAATATAAAACATATTTAGCATTGACGGGTCACTAAACAAGCAAGTAGACAAAAATAATTCAGCCACTTTATGCCAACCTGCCTCCACTATCAACTGCCTAGGATTTGGCAGGGCTGCAGGGGTGGAGACAGAGTCCAGCGATCAACAGTAGGCTGGGAATCATTATTTACTAAGGAGAGTTAAGTACTATTCCCTCCAAATCCATAACCTTCAAGTTAGAGACACCAAACTTGAACTCCAGTATGGCGTTATTCCATGGAGAGGTCAATGAGCCACTTTCAGCCAAACTTGAGCTAAACATTGAGTTCTTTAAACGATGGAAGGGACAATAGTAGTTTGTTATTAAGTTCAGATACTCATTCTATAATACATTTGAATTTCTTCCCTTCCTGATCTCAATTAACATCATAATTCTGGGTCACTAGTGGGACTAACACACTCACTGAAAAACCATAGGTAGGTATTTACCATCATTTAAAAAACCTCTTCTTCCACTTCATTCCAAAACTCTGGTTTTCATAGAGTGTTAGTTCCTGGAAGCTAGCAGGGGACAAAGGTGTTCCATCAAAATACATGTTACCATTATTGTCTGGTCATTTGAGATCCCCTGTGTCAAGAGATCATCAGGATAGAGGAGATTTTCATCACAACTGCAGAGATTATTGACTAATTAGTGGGAAGCTAACATGCAAACCTCATGTAGTAGGAATAGCGAAGGACATCTGTGGAATCCAGGTTGTAGATGTAACCAACCATCTTATTAAATAAGAAACATAGAACCAATGCAAAGAAGAAAGCCAAGAGGTCAGAGCTAAGAGCTAAAAACCTTACTCTTCCTCTTGAGGTGGTTCTACCTCTCCAAAAGTAGGTAGGTGGTTCTACCTACTTCCTGTGTCTGTCTTTTTTACAGAGTTTCTGTTCTGCCTTCTCATTGGTTATAAACCCAACCACATGACCTCCTAGTCACTGCCTGTCTGTACAGACCTCCAGGTCTTCTATGGTTGGTATTGAGATTAAAGGCTCGTGTCTCCAATGCTGGCTGTATCCTTGAACACACAGAGATCTACCTAGCTCTGCCTACCAAGTGCTGGGATTAAAGGCGTGTGCCACCACCGTCCAGCCTTTGCTATGGCTCTAATAGCTCTGACCTCCGGGCAACTTTATTTATTAACATACAAATAACATTTTAGTACAAATAAAATATCACCATACCAGGTGATTGATATGAGCATCTCCTATCTTTCACTTGCTCCTTTGTAACTGTAAAAACATGTGTGAAAACCTTTGCCTGAAGATGGTATGATAACCAAAATTACAGCATATGACCTCAAGAATGAAACTTTTTTTTTTATCACCCTACAGTGTGTACCAAAAACCTGCTCAGATGATTACTGAATGAGAAAAGAATTTCCAAATGCATATTTAAGCAGAGAGTTAATATATCAGTTGCGGTCCTGAGATCAATTGCACTAAAACTACTCCTTCTAACTTACTAGTCAGAAATAGAGGCTTAGTGGTATCTCTCCCAGTACCTGTGATGAGAAGATGTATGAGATGTGAGGGGTAGATCTGTGATGGCCACCAAATTATTCAACTAAGAGTTACAGCTGATGGACAAGGAATATTCTACCAAGTGAGCAATGACATCATATCTTGAGTATAGAAGTCTATCTCCACAATTATGCTAAGACTGCCATTTCTAATATCTTTTTTTTGGGGGGGGGGAATAGGTCATTCCTGCAAGGTGGGCACTTCCTTTGGTAGACAAGTCCTTTTCATTGCCAGTTCTTTAAAAGTGCCTTCTTGCATATGAAGTTCCTTCTCTCCTTCACAACAGACAGATAAGCATTTTCATCTAAAGATTTTTAAAGATTCTTGTGCCCCTCACACCAGTGCTCATAAGTGTTTTGTATAAAATATTTCTTGTTCATATGCATTTGTCAGCTTCATATAAGGGAATATTTGAGAGTACTAACTTGTAAAGCAGAAAGACTTAGGCTCACATTTTTTTTTAGGTTTCAACTACAGTTGTGGCTTCTGATGATTGTGAAATATCCTAGAGCAAGCCCATGGTGGGAGAGACCACAGTTTTACTAGCCAGTAAGCAGAGAGGGAGAGAGAGAGGAGGGGGGGTTGAAGTCCTACAATTTCTTTTGAAGTCATGACTCTAATGACCTTAAGAACCTCATGTTGGTGCTGTCATGGTGACGAAGCCTTTAACATAGAGATCTCAAAGGGTCACTCCATATGTAAGTCATAGGCTGGTGCATCTCTGAGTACTTGCAACAACATCTGTACTGAGAGAAAGCACAAAATAAGTTCATGGAGTTAATTTGAATAAACAGTGTACCAAACCAAGATAGATTTGTAATATTCATGATTATATAAGTAGTTTTTGATTCTGATATACAATAGTTGACAGACGGGCTCTCTTCCATTCACTAATGATAACTGACTGTTGTTTCTCATCCACTTAGTAACTTTTCAATTTTTTTCTTACTCAACATAAGAAAGACTTAACCAATAAGAGAATCGAATGTTTATATAATTTCCCTACAAAACCATAAACATAGTTCCAAAACATAATGCCTAATAGCAGAGTGGTTCCCTAATATCAGGGAAATACATCAGAAAGTGAAGTAGAAATCTGTAGGGGAAGAGATAACAGTGAAAGCCAGGAGTTCCACAGCTTTGAACATTCGAGAACGTTCAGTTTGCTTTGTCTTTTCATTGTGTTCAGTTCTCAAAATAAAGTAACGTGAGCAAATGGTTTTTAGATGCACATCAGTGAAAGGATTATGGAGCACCTCATTCATAAGTTTGTCGAACAAATGGGAGACATATATGTCATAATCCTCACTAATTCCGTATACATACATAATTCCAAATAGAAATCAGTGATTGGATATACTTATATGTTCAGGTTTACATTATCACTGTCATTATTTAGATGTTCCATAGCATGTATTATATCAGTGACTAGATAAATGATGGCCATAAGTATTTGGTGATCTGAAATAAAAGAATTTTGGAGAAGGTTCTGGGTAGAAGCATGCCACAGATGTGAAACTGACTCAGCAAACACATGTTATAAAGACACAGGACAAAGCACTTTCAATCAGAGCCCAGAACATTTTTCACAGGTGATTTTGCTGATTGTATTACAATAGCCAAACGATCCAAACAGAAACCACACTGTTTTGTTGTCATAGTGCTGTGGTTCGTTCAGGGGAACACGAACCGAGGGGGTGTCTTTTGGGAGAAACTCGGACGGCTCTCTGATATTCTGCTTGATCACAGGTTCTAGAGAGGTAGAAGGCACATTCCCGGACTTTGTGTATTTCTGACGCTCAGAGAAGGAAACACTTCTCTGAGTTTATGCGTTTACTACCCCTTCTACACATGTAGCCTGCAGGGAGTGTAAAAGGAAGTTAGTTGTCGAGAATTCCTATTAAATATAGGAATAGATAAAGCACAAAGGGGAAATGATGACATATGCCAAAATTAAGGGGACGAGAATGTTTTCAGAATGTGTTCTAAAGAATCCAAACAGATTTGTGACATTTTAGACAGGAAACCTCATTTTTATACTGAAGTAATGTAGGGTTGTGCAAACCTTCATATCAGTTGATAAAAAAAAATATTACTTTCATAGGTTCACACAGGAAGTTCAAGTATTTCATCTTAGCTTCGATTTTTAAGCCATTTTCCTGCAAACTGGCAAATTTCTGCCTCCAGCAAACTGATGAAAATTCATGGATGTTTTCGTTCCTTCAGTTTAGGGCAGAATAGTAAAACTTTTGCCTTAGATCAAACTTTTGAATATTTGAGGGGAGAAAAAAAAAACCCACATCACTTCTCAAATGTGAATACCCAAAGTGAAATGTGGCTGTTTCTTATATTTTTAGATGCCTGGAAGTTTTCCACCAACTTCTATAACAGTCACTCTGCAGGCTTCTGCTATAAATGTTGCAGGAACTATCTGGGGAAATATTCTATTGAGAGGGAAGGCAGGATTATCTAGCAGCTAGAGCGTGGAATTTGGACTTAGACAACCATCTGAGACCCACACCTGCCTCCTTCAGTGCCTTATGGTACGGCTCTGTATAAATGATTCAGACTCACTTTGCTTATATTTTTCCCTGTGGCAATAGAGGAAAAATGGCCTACACATTAGCCCTTTCTTGACTCTCGGAGTAGCCTATGAAGGTAAACATGTCACTTTCTGTAAAGTGCAATGACCTTTAGTACATAAAAGTAGTACCACTATGTGGGGCCGGAGAGGTTGTATCAATACTGTAGAATCCCAGGATGGAGAACCGCGCAGCATGCGTCCTCATGTCTGCATTCATACAGGGTGTTGATGATACACAATAAATAATAGGTACTACCAACTGCTAATTCTGTCAGCGCAGAGATCCCCTTCAGCATTTGGACATGTTAACCTCCCTCTCACACATCTAGTGAAGGGAGACAGCGATATATCACCACCAATCAACTGGCATCTATCAATTGTCTAAGCAAAATTGCACTATGGTGCACTTCAGACTTCTCTTGAGAATTTACTTGAAATGTAGTGATTAACCTAATAAAGCACACTTGCTGTTCTCTAAAATACTCATACCTGTGTATTCATCATGCAATTATGAAGGAGACATGTCTGAATGATGAAAGATCACATATATTAGTCATACATGACAGCTGACAGATAATAATTCTGGGAAGTTTGAAGGAGGAAATCTGTAACTGAGGACAGAAGAATCTGTGGTGGCCCTTTTTAATATGACATCTATGTGGAATTATAATACATACATCAAAAAGAAAACACACACACACACACACACACACAGAGAGAGAGAGAGAGAGAGAGAGAGAGAGAGAGAGAGAGAGAGAGAGAGATGATTATCCTCTCTTTTTGCATCAAAATATGGCAGAAGAGTGGATCTTGCCCTGTCCAGAAGAGACTAGGTAGTGGATCTTGCCCTGTCCAGAAGAGACCAGGTAGTGGATCTTGCCCTCTCTAGAAGAGACCAGGTATCAGGAAAACTTCTCTTTACAGCAAGTTACTCCTGTGGAGAAATATTGTACTTCTGTACAATACAAGGCACTTTTGGAGAAAGCATTAATCCATTCATTAATCCATGAATTAATTACTCCCTATAATGCCCCATCTCCGGAAGCTTCCGCCACCTCCTCACCTCCACACTGGAACCAAACTTGCAGCATAGCAACCTCTAAGAGACAAACCATATCCAAATCACCGGGACACCTACCACCGTCAACGGTGCTGAGATGGTGATTCATTGGTGTCACTTGGTGCCACCACAAACCTCACTGTTACTGATTTTAGGAAGTTTGGGCTCATCCTGCTGCCTATTCCTGATAGTATATGGCTTTGAAATTGTGATGGCTTATTTGTGAATCCTGATTCAGAAAATCAATATGGATGTGACTTACAAAATAATTTTACAGTGGATGCCATTGGATGCAATATTGAGGGGAAACCTGGTGAAAGAACATGCTGGTACCAAGCTGGGATCTGGAGCTCCCCATTTAACATTCCCTGACATCCATTATCTCATTGCAAAAATAGAAGCTTTGCATTGTATTTTTAAATTCTCTGAAAAACAAGTGCCCTTGAAAGTTATATATTTCCTGTTGCTAGTGGATACATCCTCTTGCTCTTGGATTCTGTCAGAATCCATGATTATTTTTTGTCATTAAGCTCAATATCTCAATTTTATAGACCGTGGATGCCTCAGTAGAAATGAACCAGATGGTAATATGATGCTTTCAAAAACAAGCTCTAACTGTAATTCTCAATTTAATCATAGCTAAACTGGGCATCCCCAAGCTCTATTAAATTTAATACTCAGCTCAGGTCACGTCTGTATACACTTCTTTAGATGAATGGGCTAGTTCTTTGTGTAAGGACTTGTATAGCAGTGAGAAAGGCATCTTTTAAACCCTCAGGGGCGTATTGCCCTTTCTTGGGCTTACTGCAACATTCCTGTATCATATATATATATATATATATATATATATATATATATATATAAAGAAATTAACAAAAATCAAACCATTAGGTCAGCTCAGTGAACACAGTAATTGAACTTTATTGACATACTATTGGTTTATACAAAAAGTTTCAAGTTTTGATTTTCTTTTCACAGCCATGTTTTACTATGTGTCATAGACAGTATTTGGAATGTTTGATATATTTAATGTGGGCTGCATTGCGTAGATGGTATGGTTAATATTAGTATATATAAAAAGTACAAGTTAAATATTTTGAAAACAAGTAATATTTTAAAAAATTAAACATGGTTTTAAGTAGCTAATGTTATGAGTCTAGAATAAATTATTGTGGCAAGAACCAGGTGTTTTAACACATGATTGAATATATTCATTTGTTTCATTTGAAAAATTCTATTGAATGTCTATAGCATGTTATGTACAGTCTAAATCAAATGCCCAAATCATATGCAAGTATTTAAATTTTATAATTTGTACACCGCATATAACAGAAAAGACACAAGAATACCTCTAGAAATTATCTTTAGTGCTATGCATATGAATATTTAACATCAAACATTTTGAGACACTTCATTTATTTTACTGAGCCTTTAACACTCTGTGTGTATGTAAGTTACAGTGAAACTGAAGTCTCACTGGCCACATTTCCAGCGTGACATAGCCACACCTGCCCAATGACTGGGACAGTGTCTGTCTAAGAAGTGGGAATATAAAAGCAAGTAACACAGATGTGGCCACTGTCTTCATGGGATTTATTATCTAGTATAAAAAACAAAGGTACAAGAACATGTAGCATAACATTAAAAAGTGTCTTATAAAATTAATATACATGAATAAGTGCCTTGAATTTAAATACACTTTATTTTATGCATGATTTATACAAAATATTTTTCTATGTGGAAAGGTAACTAATTTCTTTTAAGGATATACACTCTAGATTCAAACAGTTTTGTACTCTATTTCCATTCCTTTATCTCTGTAGTTGATGTTCTTCCCATATCAGGATTATATTTTAAATCTGAAGTTAAGCATGATCCAGGAGTATAATAATCTTTTAAATCAGTTTTATCTCAGTTAAAAATTAAAATCAGCTAATAAGAAGAAATGTTATTAAAGAAAATGTCATTGGTTGAAAGGAAGTTGAATATTTTCCATGTGCCCTTTATATTGTTATAATATCTGTAATTTCTTCTGATATCTGCCTTGCAAAATCTTCCTAAATAGCATGGTAGATCTTGATTAGTTTTATTGTAGTAGTTTGTTTTTAATGAATTCTTATTGTTATGCCTTATTTATATAGAGAGGTATTTATGACTATAGTACATTGAGTTGAAAATAGCAAGATGAGAAAAAAACAAGAAAATTATAATGAGAAAAGTTTATAGATACATGCCTTAATTGATTTCATGTAGCTTCCACTTAATTGACGATGTGCTAAGAATGGCTATTTATTGAGATTTGAAACATGCCAGAAAGCATGGATTAAGTGAAAGTTTAGTGTGCACTCATTTAACTAAATATGCATCATTCCCCATGTTCCTCTTCAAATAAAGTTACCTTAGAATTTCAGACAAGGTTGTGGAGACTGAAGAGTTGCTCTGAGAGGATCTACTGTACACTGAAAGTAATGAGTAGAGTTTCAGGCTGGGCAAGGAAGCTTTTTTCATCTGAAAAAGCAACATAAATAAAGTAAGAGAGGAGACATTGGCAAGTTTGTTGGAAGAATAAAGTAAATGGCTTCAGTTGGAGGCAAAGTGGAAATTTAAGAAGCATGAGCTAATGGGATCTTAGAATATCAAACTTGATAAAAAAGGTGATATGGTGCCAATACAGTCACAGTGTTGGAGAAGTGGCGTGATGAAAATGGCATTGTTGGAAGTTTCATCTAGCAGAGGTGACAGGATTGATTTAAAGACACTGCAGGGAAGTATCAAGGAGGTTGAGTTGAGGGACCAGATCCAATAAGAGATTTGGAAGACTTAACAGGACTTCTTAAAATGAGAGACACATTTTTTTTTGACAGAGTGGATGGGAATGAATAAGAGAAGGCTGAGGGAGACAAATGCACTACTAGCCTTGGATTCAGGGATCTTTGTGGGGAGTTAGGTAGCTATGAAATGAAGGAATGGGGGCTCTTCGTTGACAAGACCTACAAGGTTGGGATATGACTGCAAAGGTATATTCTGTTGAGTTTTCTGTTGTCCAACATAGAATACAGTGCAGTTTCATTTTGTATTTATTATTATTCTTAGAACTCATACCTCAAAGCAAAAGTAAATTGAAAGTTGGTTGAAAAATTACTAAGTGAACTATGGCAATGCTTCCATCTGCTCTCTGAAAGCTACATATTTGGGGTTGAATTATTTAGGAAGTTATGAAACAAAACAGGATTTATGTTTGCTTTATTTTGACATATGGTTTACATTTTGAAAACTTTGCCCTAGGATGGCATTGCATGAAATTATGATGATAAAATTGGGCATTGCCCAAGGAAAATCACAAAATTCAGAACAGTAATAGAGTTTATAAATCATGTAATTACATGAGTCGAAAAACAATAAATTTTTTTGGAGTAACTATCAGGTTCCAAGTCTGTTGAGAACATTGGGTATAAAAAATACAAGAAAAAAGAAAAACTGTCCTAGTAGATAAGTTTGCTGTCTGGTTGGGAAAATGGTCCTCAAATAAACAAGCAAGCACACACAAACACACACATACACACACACACACACACACACACACACACACACACACACACACAAAGAGAGAGAGAGAGATAAATTTACATACAAATATGTATATTATTTTATTATTAATTATGTAAGTCCTTGTTATTGGTTACACTTTGACCCCTAAACATTCATATATTCAAGTCCTATGCCCTAGAGTCTTGGGGCGTGATTTTATTAAAAAGTAGACTTTTGATGAATATGAAGAATTCAGAGAGGTCAGATTAGGGTATGATGGGTCCTTATCTTAAAATGGCTGCTCTTCTTGTAAAAAGGGGATATTTGTACATACCAAGGCATGTGCCATCAAAGATGAAGGCAGAGATCAAGTTGAAATTAAGGAATGTCCGCGAGTTCCAATAAAGTAGCCAAAACTAAACTACCTCTCTATCCTCAGAAGGAATTGACCCCACTGACCCCTGGACCTCAGACTGCTAAGCTATCATAGTTAGACAATGTATTCTGTTGCTTCAGTTTCACAGGTGGTGATACTTTGTCACCGAAATTCTAACAAACTAATATAGTGATAGAAAAGTAAGGTTAGGAGACATATTGGAAGCAAATATGGTATTAAAGGTTTATGTGAGATCCAAAGGGCCATTATATTAGACAGAAATCTTTAGATTAAGAACAAAGCAACATAAGAGTTATACAGGATATGAAAAGTAAAGAGTACGTACAAATGCCCTGAGCTAAGAATGGACATAGCCTATGTATGGAATAGAAGAAAAAGGTCCATGTAGTTGGTGCATTGCCCATAAAAGGAACAGTGGTGGGATATGAGGCTGCTAGATCTTGCAAAATAACTTGTCTTTTATCCTAAATGTGGCAAAGAGACATCACTGGATTTTAAGTGAGGGTCACATAATTCAATTTACATTTGAAATGTGTTGTAACTACTAGGTAGTGAATGGTGTATAAGAAAAATAATTAGAAAATTAGCCACGGGCCAGGTTATGAGACACAAGCTAGATTGAGGAGAGTAGACTGCAGATAAATTGAGCCAATATTTAATGCTGAAAGATAGAGGAAATATGTCGTTTTATAAAAATAGTCTTAGGCTTCAATATAAACCTTTGAGTGTGAGAAACTATTAGGAATATGGGAAGAAAAACACTATGAGAAGAACAAAACCAGAGGAATAATAAATGAAGGATTCAGTTCTGGATGGATTAAACAGTACATGCATGATAACCACACTGTTGGGAAGTTGTTGCCTCAGAGAAAGTTATGAGATAAATAAAGGTGGGGCAATGGAAGTCAAGCCCGTTGTCAGGAGTTATCAACACAGCTTACACTAGAAGGCTCCCTGGCTCCTGCAAGTGCTAATCAATAACTCTATTCTTTGTTTAAGGTCTAAGGGAATGCTGTCTTGAGTTGAACTGACAATAAATTTTCAAAGTCCTGTGGAGCAAACAGGAAGGTACAGACACAGCAGTGACATGGTGTCAAGTGTACAGAACCAAAGTTAAGAGGTTTGCAGTCTACTTTTAGCTTTGCCACTAATTAGCTCAATCATGTCTCAGGATAATGAGTCTGTAGTGTCTGATGAACTCTAAGATACCTATTAGTTTCAAAGTTGGATGACTCTCTAGTAATTGAGCTTTTGGGTACATAGTCTAATAATATTCTTTTACAGGGGCACAAGGAGATATGCATGAAGGTCCTTATTAAAACCTTGTATAAAACAGTTTAAAGAAGCTCACATGATTATCATTAGAATGAAAGATAGTATGCCATATTTAAATGATGTGCTACTTAGTTACTTAAAACAGTGAAGTAAATCTATTTGTAGAAAGCCCCTACAACCCCTTTGGCTTTGCTTATCGCCGTTTTAGTTATCTGTGATCAAGCTAGGTTCAACAATGTTCGTGGAAATATGTAGAATGACTTGTACCTTTTAAGTTATCATTCTGAATAATTCTGAGGAGACTGACAAAAATTTCTTGCTGTTATCTCAATATCTTTGTACAGTGTATCCACGATGTTTATGCCCCTATAGGGCATGTTGAAAGGGGCTATCATAGGGCTATGATGAGAGGGGGCATGGTAGAAATAGAAGAAAAGAGAGAGAATCCATTTATGCAATTTTACCACATTATTTTACAATTATTGTTCCACTTTATTGTTGACCTCTTGTGTGTATTTTATAAATTATTAATATATCCTAGATATACTGGAAAACCAACAGATACATACAGTTCTGTGCTGGCCACAATTTTAGGCTTCCACTAGGATCTTTGGTCATATCCCTTGAGTATATGAGCAATGAATATACATACACATATCATAAACAGAGGATATTGTATGACAGAAAAGTCACCCTCAAAATGTAGAATGAAGAGTGAGATAACTCATCTTCTATGAACGTACATATATGTAAAAATTAAGGAGGAGGAAGGATGGAATTTTGGGTAATTACTGGGAAATAGGAGGAAACAGAAAGGGATGATTCACAAGAAAAGCTGGCAGGGACATGGTCATGAAGGTTCCCGTCTGTAAGAAAAGGGGATTGGGAGTTTAAAATTAAACTCTCAATTACATTCAATAGTTGCAGACAAGCCTAGGCTGACTAGTGAAGCCATGTGTTAAAAAGAAAAGTCCAATTTTATAAGAAAAGTTAGGCTTGTTCTCTACATAGCAGGGATAGACAAGGTTTATACATCATTCCTTATACATTTATATTTACATTAATTTTATTTCTCCACACATGAGTTAGAACTTGCATTTTTCACTTTAAATTTTTGAGGCCCAAAAGATTTTCATTTCAACATTATGAATATTTTAATACCACATCATTAATTTCCTAAGGTTGCCTGGACATTAACTCTGTTTTCCTTTTTGAATGTTTCCTTTAACTTTATTTAAACAGCTATAATACACGTGCTTCAGTTGTGCTGCAAAATCTCACATTCAATATTTATTTCAGATAAACTCCATTCTAAAGGGGGCACTCAGAATTCCAATAACAAATCTGAGTTCCCTAGGTATTCAGACCTTCCTCCAGGCCTCGGAGCTGGTCAACAGAAGAGATAAAACTTCAAACTCAATTGCAATACTTGAGACCATGTCCTCGCTATGCCGTGATTGACATATATGTTGGCATAACTTCCACCTCAACCTTATTTTCAAACTTCCTTATAAAGTGGGACGCTCATTCAGTTAGCATACAGTCTAAATATACTGAACATAGTGTTCCTGTACTTTGCATATAAGTGGTGTGAAAATTTCAGAAATACACAGCAAGTGAAGGGAATATCTATCTTTAGGGGTTAAGGAGATGGTTTAGTGGGTAACATGCTTGACTTACAAGCCTGACAACCAGTGTTGGATTCCCAGGACTTGTGCAAAAGCCAGATTCAATGGTTCAAGTGTCTGCAATCCTAGGATACCACTCTTTGGAAGCTGGAGACTGAGACAGGACAATGCTAGAAGATCGCATAGAAGTGAGACAACCCTGTGCCAAACAAGGTGGAAAACTACTCCAGTGTCCTCTGACATCAACATGCATGCCTTTTTTCCCTTTTATTTTACAATACCATTCAGTTCTACATATCAGCCACAGATTCCCTTGTTCTCCCCCCTCCTCCCCCTCCCTTTCCCCCCAGCACACCCCCCCATTCCCACCTCCTCCAGGGCAAAGCCTTCCCCGAGGACTGAGATCAACCTGGTAGACTCAGTCCAGGCAGGTCCAGTCCCCTCCTCCCAGACTGAGCCCTGCATAAGCCCCAGGTTTCAAACAGCCAACTCATGCAATGATCACAGGACCCAGTACCGCTGCCTAGATGCCTCCCAAACAGATCAAGCCAATCAACTGTCTCACCTATTCAGAGGGTCTGATCCCGTTGGGGGCCCCTCAGCCTTTGGTTCATAGTTCATGTGTTTCCATTCGTTTGGCTATTTGTCCCTGTGCTTTATCCAACCTTGGTTTCAATAATTCTCGCTCATATAAACCCTCCTCTTTCTCGCTAATGAGACTCCCGAAGCTCCACCCAGGGCCTAGTTGTGGATCTCTGCATCCAGATCCCTCAGTTGTTGGATGGGGTTTCTAGCACGACTATTAGGGTGTTTGGCCATCCCATCACCAGAGTAGGTCAGTTCGGGCTGTCTCTCGACCATTGCCAGCAGTCTATTGTGGGAGTATCTTTGTGGATTTCTGTGGGCCTCTCTAGCACTTTGTTTCTTCCTTTTCTCATCAACATGCATGTCTTGATACGTGTAGGGCATGTGTCCACTACCTTACACAGAAATAAGCACACACACACAAACACACACTTTCATGTATACACATATTTGGCAACCTTATGGATTTTATTGTGATCTAGCCACAGACAAATGACTTTTACTTGATGCCTAGGTTCTGCTTTACCCAAATATCTTTTACCTATGACAGTGTTGTTCCTTTCTATGTATGCTTCATACTGTGTTGTTGTTGTCAATATTAAATGGAAGATTTTGCTATATCCATGAGTGTAGTTTTTCACTGAAGAATTCATTCGTTGATTTCCTAAAGAAGAAAAGCTTGAAGACAACTTCAAGGAAAGTTCTGCCATGTATTTAACAAAAAGTCCACAACGTAACTTTATTGTCATTAAATATTTACATCATTTTTTTCTTGTTTTCTCAAGTCTATTGTGCCCGTTCTTCACCTTAACATTTTTCTGCGCTATATTTGAAGGATGAGCCAGAAGCATGGAAAGCTGTTGTTTTCAAATTTTATTAATGTTTTCCAACTCATCTCCTTGTTTGCCTGCTGACAGCCTGCCAAAATTACCCTCCAGTGAATTGTAACAAGATTGGGGTAGCAATCACAGGACCCGAAATGAGTTGCAGATAATTAGTAGATCGGATCTTTGTCACAGCGTATATTTGCTACCCACACATCTCTATTTTTAAGCCCGTGTGTCAGGCAATGAGTGTGCATTGTCTGCTTCAGTGGGAGCCATACACCTTTGCATTGCGTATAAAGCAGCTGAGTTGAGTGAAAAATTTTGTTCTTTTATCGTGGCGTGTTGTGACTGGTTAACATATAAGGTCTATGTAGCTGACAAATAATTGAAACCACCCTTGGCTTTGAAAGAGCACTAGAAGAAGGAAGAGGAGGAATTTCCTATTTCTCTGCTAAGTGAAGTGACTGAACCATCACAGACTGTTTTCTAATAAATGCAGGAAACAAAAATCTCCTTAGATGATCAAATTCGTTTTCATGCTAATTAGCTCCGACTAATTTGATTGGCAAGCATAGCAGGTCAGGAGATTAGTTTTTGAGTGCTACAAAATAGGAAAGCTTTTTTTTTGTCAGTGGAGATAGGAAGTGATAAGTTGAGGGAGAAAATAAAAATTTGATTCTAGGATATTGAAAAGGCTAAGGTTATCTGCTAATAGGCTTTCAAGAGAATCAACCAGAGGTTTATAGGTAGAAAATTATCATTCAGTAATCTGTTCCTTTTAAAAATATTATCTAATGTGGCAGCCTTCACTCATCTGCTTGTCTTACTTAATTTCCCCCTTAATTCTATAGCCCATAGAGAGAATGCATAAGAAGTCAGAGAGGAGATTACCCACGGCCTAATGTGTGCTCCAGCATGAAAGAAAATTTACTACATTTTGTAGCGTAAGTCAATGTGCTGGTACACACCTATAATTGGGAAGAAGCAGATTGAAGTAAAAAAAGATCAGAAGTTCAAAGTCACTCTCAGTTATGTAACGAGTTAGAGGCCAGCCTGGGCTACAGGAAACCTTGTCTCAAGGCAAAAAAAGTCCTAGTTTTGATGGCTGGGGTCTCAAATGTAAGAGAGTCATGTAGGAATTGTACAATGAGTGGATGGAGGCTGTAACTGGAATAAAAGATGTCATATCTGAAATAGTCAAGGCATCATCTTAAATTTTAAAAGAGTGAGAAGACTCATGCTTTTTATGACTAAAGGTTTAGCTTGGAGAAAGCATACAAACTTTTTAAAAGGTAGATTCTTTATCAGCATAGTGGGCACAGAGGACTTTTCTAGCTAACCCGATTTTTGTTATCTATAACAAGATTGATCGAGGAATAATCCTATGAGGTTTCTAACATGTTCTAAGTGTTTAAGATATTATTGATATCACTTAAACATTTAAACGTGAAGAGAAGACATATTTTAAGTCAGATTTTACATATTGAATATGAATGGGTACCAACTATATTAAACATGTACTTAGTTCTAAGTTTTGAGAAATGGGCAATAAACAAATTGTACAGTAGCTCTTATCCTCATAGACCTTATAATTCACCGAGTCAAAAATTCTATAAAATGTTAACAGGTAACAAACAAAATGAAAAGTGAGAAAGTGGGCTTTTAAACATATATTTTTATTTTATATGTATGTGTGTGTGTGTGCGCACGCATGTGTAAGTGTACTTATGTATACAGCACATGTGTGTAAATGAACATAGAAGATAGAAGCAGGAATTGGATCTCCTGGGACTAGACTTAGGAGAACTTTTCAGCTACCCTATGCGTGCTGGGACTATACCCAATTTCTGTAAAGAGCAGCAAGAACTCTAAACTGCTGAGCCACCTCTTGAGTCAAGACAAAGTGACTTAAAAAAAAAAAAACCCTGTATCATATGGAGAATAAT
Source organism: Peromyscus maniculatus bairdii (assembly GCF_049852395.1). Taxonomy (NCBI): domain Eukaryota; kingdom Metazoa; phylum Chordata; class Mammalia; order Rodentia; family Cricetidae; genus Peromyscus; species Peromyscus maniculatus. Next base: position 25,507,948 of record NC_134866.1, on the reverse strand, counting down.
TTGAAGGATACCATGATCATAGTCTACAAAATGAGTGATAACTAAATTTTGAGCAAGATTACCAGTTTTTATAAAATATTAATTTTAGAAGAATGGTATTTTATTACACAATTAGAGTCACAGTCATCATTTTTCAATATTTTTCAGTAAACAGGCCGTGGTTTGGCAGATAAAATTTCTTCTAACTCCCAAAATTTCTATTTGGAGTGCAAATTTTAATTAATTCATTATTCCATTTTCTGTGACAGGTACAAAAAATTATTAACATAGCAAAGTGAATGAAATGTACTCACTTACAGCACTATTATTGTAATATAAATAAAAAATATGCAACACATTTTGGAAAGGTGACTATTACCCAAAATAACATCACACACTTGGCTTACTAGATCTTCATGGCATTACACACTTGCACAACTACAGCTTTCAGCCCATGACTGTGGAGCAGGAGGTTAAGTTGAAGAGGTACTTTTCTGGGTGCTGGGGAAGTCCCATTGATCTCATCTTCTAGTGGTTAGAGGGAAGGCCTGAGCTATGTGGCAGCTGCATTGTATGGTGGGAAATGAAGGGCTGTGTTTAGTCATGAGGAGAAGTAGGGTCAACTGTTGTCTTACATCTGGCATAAAGAACAGATGAAGAATAAAAAGACATTTTCCTTCAAGCTGGTAATGGATCTCATTGAATCTATTCAGAAAATCTCCTAACCTTCATCAACTACAGGAAAAATGTTGCATGCCACATATTCTTTATTATCAGTTGAAGGGCCCGGTGGGGGTTGTCCTAAGTATAACTGAGCCCAAACTGTGGCCAGTCAAACATGAGTGATCATAAAATTGTTCATAACCTAAATTCTGGTTAGGGGATTAATTTGTGAAGAGAAAAAGGTTTTATGGCAATGAAAATCTATAAAATTTAAATTAAAACAAAAGGATGAAATCATCCTTAGAAAAAGCTCTCAAACAAGTTAATGTCAAACAAATCAATAGGTTGTACTATGTATTATTTATAGGATAATCAGATTTTCTTCAAATGTTAATAATTATCTCACTTAATTCAATTTTTCTGGTGATGGATTGCAATGTTTAACGTTATTTACTCCTTCAGTGGTGAATGCTCTCTCACATGAACATACTAATGCATACCAGCAACAACTGTGAAGCAAATTCAAGCACACAGTTCTTTGAAATAGTAGACACTGTTAGATTAGGTATTTTTGATTTTTAAGTTTCTAAGGGGTACATAAAACCACCTATTCCTAGTCCTGACATATAGATCCTTTCTGGACTGTGGAAGTTCAATGTTGCACACATAGATATTGGTTTATGTATCTGTGAGACCGAAATGCCAGTTCTGGGGGCCTCTATTTGCAATTCAAGCACATTTGTACTGCAGCATAGACATGCTCATTTGATTATGCATCATTGATATCATTGATGGCAACTCTTCATAGCCAAGTCATCGCAAAAGAGGCTGTGCCTCCTGAAAAGCCTAAAACACTTATTATCTGACTCTTTGCATGCAGAGAGAGAGAGAAAAAAAAAACAAGAAGAGAAGGCTGACATTGAAATACTGACTGAACTGAAGCACAGATGACTAAATTAGATGGGAATTGCATCAGTCACCTTAAAATGGAAAACTCTAGTTTACTTTCCACTGCTGGTATGGACATGGAGATTTGTGAACAACCCAGTAATAAAGAAATGCATTCACATCTGCACTTTTAAGTGGTGTCATTAAATTTTAAACTGCATATATTTTATAGACATGTTAAAAAGCAAGTATATTTACACAAATGTGAAGGTCAGTAATCTTAGGAGGTGAGATTATGGGTGACTCCTAGGTTTTCCATTTGTGTGTATTCTCAAAATGTGCTCAAACAAATGTGTGTCAGCCTTGCAATGAGAAGGGAAATTTAGTGTCAGGACAGATGTATTTGTGCCTTTGCTCACTCGGTGCTCACTGGAGCTTGTTAATCTAAAAACCATTCCACCTTCAAGTGTTAATGAGCTAATAAGTCATTTTGAGGTGAACTACTTTCAAAATTGCTGAAGTCACATCTCTAGCTGCGTTCTTGTTCTGTCTATTGGGAGGGAGGGCCTAAGTATCCTTCGCTATCACCTAACATATGAAAACAAGAAAATATATGCTTTCTTATAATAGTAAGTCAACAGAAATGCTCTTATTTTAGTAAATGTAGTCTTTGAATTCCCTAATTTTATAAATGAGAAATTGGTAGAACATAGCTTAGTCCTCCATAAAGTCATGCAGAGTTAAAAATTACCTCCATCCACACCCAGACATTTTCCACATGTTAGTACATAGTTTTCAATTTACTTAGTTAAGTGTGACTTGAAAACAGTAAAATACAAGCTAAGCTGTGAACTGTAGATGAGATGCTTTCAGGGAACTGTGGTTACAATAACATATGAATGTACACACTTCCTTTAATGCAATGCTTACACCTGACTATGATGTTAGGAAAATCATATTGGACATGAAGAATTCCAATTAATGAGAAATTCAGCTTTTGAAATGATTGATTACATAGTGGTATCACATATTCATATGAACAGGCATTCTTGTGAATTAACTCCCATACTCCTCACAAGAATAATGAAACAGAGAATAAGAATAACAACTTAATATTGGGTTTTCCTCTTATGCTGGTGTTAAAGCTTTCGCTTAATATTGTCAGAAAATTATGGTTCATGCTCTGTCTTATTTCTTCTTTGATAATTCTTGAAAGATACTTTTTCATTCTTATTATACTCTTCCATTAAGTATTGGCTATAAAATGAATGTTGCTATTTTATTATAATCACACATGTAAGATGAAATTAGTGATCATTAAAACCATAAACCTGTGGTGGGGTTAAAATATCAAATCATTACGAAATGCTACATCTCTTAGAGATGAGAAACATGGTGCATAAAATAGGCTTTAAGCAGCAAATAGTAAAAATTTGACTTAACCTGGCTACAATAGTTAATCATATGAGACTACATGTTTCAAATATGGTATAAACAGGTATGTGTTATAACTTTAATCTGTATTAGTCTATGAGGATGTTTTGGATGAGATTGGCACTTGAATATGTTTTTGTGGTGGTAATCTAATTGTACTGAAATGTGATTTTGATTGTATGTTAATAAATAAAGTTGCCCGGGGGTCAGAGCTATTAGAGCCATAGCAAGAGTGTGGCGGTGGTGGCACACGCCTTTAATCCCATAGATCTCTGTGTGTTCAGGGATACAGCCAGCATTGGAGACATATGCCTTTAAGACCTAGGGGGCTGTACATTCAGACAGTGACGAGGCCGTCACATGTTTGGGTTTACAACCAATGAGAAGGCAGAACAATAATACTATAAAAAAGGCGTACAGACAGGAAGTAGCCCTCTTTCGCGAAGCTGAGACAGCAGGAGGAAGGGTGAGATTTTAGCTCTGAGCTCTGACCTCTCGGCTTTCTCTTTTACATTGTTTCTGTGTTTCTTATTTAATAAGACGGTTGGTTACATCTACATGTTTTGGATGGGATTAGCATTGAATATATAATATATTATATATTATATAAAATAGAATGCCTTCTGCATTCTTGTAGACTTCACCCAGTACATTGAAAATAGTGAATCAAATAGAATAAATTTGAAGCATGGGGCAATTTACTGTCTGGTTTAAGGTCATTTAGCTGAAAAAATCTATTTAGCTTTCAGACTCACATTCACACTAGTATTTATACACCTAACTTTCTCTCTTCTCAGGTCTTCACACTTTGAATGAACCTACATTATCATATCTCTTGATTCTCCAGCTTGAATGTTTTGGGTCACATCTTCCATAATAGAATGAGCCAATTCTTAGTAATCAGTGTTTCTGTATCTTGTCCTTGTTTATCTATCTGACATCTATCTATCTATCTATCTATCTATCTATCTATCTATCTATCTATCTATCTATCTATCTATCTATGTATCTATCTATCTATCTATCTATCTATCTATCTATCTATCTATCTATCTATCTATCTAACATTTATATCTATCTATCTATTGATCATCTATTATTCACCTATTTAACTGCCCCTCCCCAATTACTTCTATTACACTAGACAACCTTGGTCAATACATTAGCAAAATTAATAATTTGTCATCTCATAAACAAACAAAGAACAAAACCCAAATCAAACCAAAACAAGCAAGTCCTTGACCTACTAAGAACTTCTCAAGGAAATACTGATTTTAGCAACGACACATAAGAATCTGGGAGTTTTAAATTCTATTGTTGTAGCAATCTGAACTGGTGGAAAAGTTGAAACTCAGTTGAACAGACCTCCTTTATCCATGTTCCCAAATGAACTGGACAAACTTTCAAATTGGAACATGGAGGAATCAGCAAATTGAGATCTAAACTAAAGAGTTCTCAAAGGAAGCAGAAGCCACTGAAGCCACAAATTCTGACCAATTTCTGAAATCTCAAAATGGATAAGGTAGATTGAATATATCTGGGAACTTCACTCTCTTTTATTTTAATTATATTTTTATTCATTTTATATACCAACCACACTTCTGCCTCCCTCCCCTCCTCCTGCCCCAACCCACCCCCATCTACTTCTCAGAAAGCATAAGGCCTCCCATGGGAAGTCAACAGGTAGGACCAAACCCCTGCCCTGCCTCCCCCCATCTAGGCTGAGCAAGGCATCTCACCATAGGTAATGGGCTTCAAAAAGCCAGCTCTTGCACCAGGGATAGATCTGGGTCCCACTGCCAGAGGGCCCACAAACAGACCAAGCTACAAAACTGTGACCCACATGCAGAGGTCCTAGTTGGGTCCCATGCAGGATCCCCAGCTGTCAGTCTAGTGTCCCTGAGCTCCCACACATTCGGGTCATCTGTCTCTGTGGGTTTCCCTATTATGATCTTTTTTCTTTCTATTAAGATTTTTTAAAATTCATTTTACATACCAATCAAACCAAAAGAAAAAAAAACACATGATCTTCCCATCATAATCTTGTTGCCCCTTGCTCCTGTAATTCCTCTTCCCTCTTTTCAACTGGACTCCCATAGCTTGGCGTGGTGCTTGGCTATGGGTCTCTGCATCTGCTTCCTTCAGTTACTGAATGAGGGCTCTATGATGATAGTTAGGGTAGTCACCAATCTGATTACAGGGGAAGGCCAGTTCAGGCACCCTCTCCACTATGGCGAGGGATCTTAGCTAGGTAATCCTTGTGGATTCTGGGGAATTTCCCTAGCATAGAGTTTCTCCCTAGCCCCATCATGGCTCCCTCTATTGAGATATCTTCTTCATTGTTCTCCCACTCCATTTTTCTCTGAGCTCTGCCATCCTGTTCCCTCATGTTCTCGTCACCCATGCCCTCCCCTTTACCTCCTGTCCCCAATTCCTAGTTTACCCAGAAGACAAACATGGGTATGTACTCATTCATAGGTAGATGCCAGATGTAAAACAAAGGATAACAAGACCACAATCAACAGCTCCAGAGAAGTTAGGTAACAAGGAGGACCCTAAGAGGGATGCATAGTTTGCCCTGGGAAGGGGAAAAAGATGTGATCTTCTAGAACTTCACTCTCAAGAGAACCCCTAGTTGTAGATTTCACTGTTGGGCGTTCACCAGGTTCCCCAGTAGAAAGTGCTGGAAAAGTGGTTCCTCGAGATCTCAAGGACGAAAGGATGAACAACCATTCGTGAACAGACCTTGTCCACTACAACATGCTCTCTAGGGGATTTTTTTAAATAAAAATCCTTATCTCACTTGCATTAATTTCATTTTTCATAATTATAATGTATCAGAAACTTGTGATATGCTTGAATCTTTGATTGGTTAGAGAAATGTTCAAAAAAATAAAACAACAAAATGGAATTCATAACTGGAAGCACAAACCCATAAAATAAGGATTTTTGAGCATAAGATTATAGAATGTTTCCTTTTTCTACAAATTTGCATCACATCAACAGGAATTCAGTGTGATAATGGATGCTTACAGCTCAAAGACCTTCAAAGTGCATACTTTCTCTGAGAAAGAGCTCTTGGATGAATCAAAAAACAAGATGGAAGAAAAATGGAAGTGAATGCAAAGACCCATATCTGCAAAGATGCTGAGAATAATCAGCCTTAAATATGACATTTGTACCGCATTTGTAGGGCTCAAAGAATCATGACAGAAGAGGGGGAGGAAAATACAAGATACTAATGTAAGGGAAAGGTCTGTGAGATGACATCTTTTAAGCAACACAGCCACGGGCAATGTAAACTTAAAGCAGTTGTGTTTGTTGGCACTGAGCCTACACAAGATTGGGCAGGCTAACGATCAGCTATGGACGGGGAAGGGCTGGTGTGGTCACACTACATACTGATGAAATTATTGACAGCTAATGTATTTGGGGAGAGGAATTGGCGTAGCGTTCACTTTTGTACCCACTGGTGAACCCACTAGACTCTACAATATACGTTCAAACTCAGATTCCCACAGATGTCCCTAGTTAAGCTCAGTGGGTCACACATATGCATAATCATGAATGCAGGAAAGAGAAGAGGTGGACTGGAAGTGGAGGAGAGAGATCAGAGAAAGCATGGGTACCCCAAGGCATCCCGACCGAGATATGAATGGAGTCCAGCACCTTTGTAGATGACAATGTCATATCAGCAGGTGAAAAGTTTGCACAGCCCTACCAGACCCTGCATTTATAATGAATGAACATAAAATTTCAGATGAAAGACCTATTTTTCTCATTTACAAACAAACCTCCAAAACATTATAAGAGGAAAAACATTTAAAAAAATTAGTCATAGCTAAGAAACAAAAGAGAAAGATAATAAAAGATAGCTGGAATTTTTGCCCAGGAATTGAAAACATCTGTGATTTATGTGGGAAGGAACCTAGATGATAAAACGTGTCATGCACTGTCAGAACACGGTCTGAGAATGGAGTCATGTGAGGAGAATTCTGAGTGCTTATGAAAAAACTCCAAGAAATCAAGACAAGAGTCTTGTGACCTCAGGTTCTTCAGAAACACAGAATTGTTCTTGGATTATGCTTTTGTGCACCTCCCAGGTATAGCAGATAGATGTGATTTAACTTTAGAGTTTTCATTACAACTGACTATTGTTATTTGTGTATATATAACAAATATATATACTGAGGAAAAACTTGTTTTTACCATGCCCAGCTTGTCCTTGTGATGTATACACCTTGAATTCGTGAGAACTTTACTCAGGTGACATTCCTTAACCCTTGTAATATAAATTGTCTGATGCTCTGAATAAAGTTGACTATTGCATAAAACTTCAGTCTGCTTTATTTTTAAGCTCCATTCTCCCAGGTTCCACCACCTTCAGATTGGTGAACCAGTGCATAATATCACTTGTTGAGTAGTGTGAATAGAAACAGGGAAACTATGAAAAAATAAATAAAAACACCAAAGAAAGTCCCCAAAACATAACAAAAGCACATAAGGGATGCATGGAATATATCAATCTGTTGACTGTCATGGCCAAAGAAAGAGTCACAAGACAGACCTATATTCCCAAGCTGAAATATAAGAAGAAAAATTAATGAAAAACAAATAAATAGGATACCATATTCAATGATTATTATTTGAAGAGTGAATTAGATTTGTATGTACTATATATTTGAGGGTTATAACTAAAGTTTTCAGAAGTATAAATGCCATGCTAACAGAGAAGGAAGATAAAGTATAATGATGTTAAATGGTTACTTTAGAGAGGGCAAAAATACTATAAAAATAAATGCACATCTGAGAAAATAGCTCTACACCTATGATTAGACTACATCCCATTCAGGTTACAAATAATAATATAAATACAATTAAAATGCAAAAAAATGATTAGAGTGAAACAACTTGTCAGATGAAAAAAGATTATGTCATTTTAAAATGCCCATTTTATTGTCAGATTGAACAAAGGGGATAGAGAGAGATTTACTATTTCACCAGGATTCCTAGGAAAGGAAAATAGATAAGATCTCCTGAATAAATTAGGAGTGTGTTGAAGGGAGGGGAAAGAGATAAGAGGAGGTGGCAAGAGCACATGAGGGTAGGGATGGTCCAGTTGGGGAAGAGACAGAGAGGGAGAGCAAGGAACGAGTTATCTTTATAGAGGGAGCCATTATGGGGTTAGGGAGAAGTCTGATGCTAGGGAAATTCCAAGGAACCCACAAGGATGAACCCAGCTAAGTCTCCAAGCAATAGTAGAGAGGGTGCCTGAACTGTCCTTCTCTATTAATCAGATTGGTGAATACCATAATTGTCATCATAGAACCTTCATCCAGTAACTGATGGAAGCAGATGCAGAGATCCACAGCTAAGCACGGGGTGGAGCTCCTGGAGTCCAGTCGAAGAGAAGGAGGAGGGATTGCATGAGCAAAGGGGTCAAGATCATGATGGGGAAACCTACAGACCGCTGACCAGAGCTAGTCGGAGCGCACTGTTTCTGTACTGACAGCTGGAGAAGCTGCATGGGACCAAACTAGGCTCTCTGAATGTGGGTGACAGTTTTGTGGCTTGGGCAGTATGTGAGGCCACTGGCAGTAGGACCAGGATTTATCCCTAGTGCATGAACTGGCCTTTTGGAGCCCATTCCCTATGGAAGGATACCTTGTTTAGCCTTGATACGGTGGGAGGGGCTTGGTCCTGCCTCATCTTGATATGCCAGACTTTATGAACTCCCCATGGGAGGTCTTATCTTCTTTGAGTAGTGGATGGGGGGGATGAAGTGGGGGTTGTACAAGAGAAGGAAAGGGAGGGGGAACTGTGGTTGGCATTTAAAATGGAAAAAAAACCTTTTAAATAAATAAATAAATAAATAAATAAAAAAAACCCTCAGAAGTAGCTTTACTAGTTTTTGACAGAATAAACTTCAGACTGAGGAAATTTATCAGCCTCAAAGAGATGCTAAAGCGTAAGTTGTTGAAGAAGCTGTAGTTATTCTTAAAGTGCATAGCCTCACAAGAGCAGCATTGCAGGTAAGACCAGAACTGATAGAATGCTACGGAAAAGTAGATAAATCCACTATGATAATTTGCAGCTCACCATTTTCCCCCATCAGTAATTGACAGAACAACAACAACAACAACAAAAAGGCAGAAAATTAGCAGTAAAAGTCAATTTTATCTAATTAACATTTATAGGATAAACTAGTAAACAATAGCACCTTCTGAAACCTGAGGGCACATTTCCCGATGTGGCTAATATTCAATCCTGCAAACACATTTTGATAACTTAAGAGAAATTAAGAACTAGCGTTATGTTCTCAGATTATCAGTGGAGTTAAACCACAAAGGAAAACAGAACAATATTTGAAGATATTACAATTTAAATTTAAATCAATCTGTGTAATTAGCATGCACATCTAAGAAAGTATTTCAGTAGAAAATTTAAGAATATTTTTATTTAAACAAAAATACCTCATGTGTAGAGCACAGAAGAGGGGGGACCCCGGAAGATCAGAAGGGCATGAGCATTTGTGGGTACATAAGACATTTGAGACCAGCTTGATGTATGTGAAAACAATAAAACACATACACAAGGGAAAGCATATCAAAATTTGTGACATGAAACCAAAGCAGTAGTCTGAGGGAAATTTATAGTACAGGTGTTTGTTTCTGAGAAGAAGAAATGCTTAAGAACACTACTTTAAACTTCCAGTTAGAAAGCTAGAGATTTGTTTTTCTTGATAAAACAATAATTTGAATAATAAATAAAAGAAATGAAAACATGGAAAACATTTTAAGGCAAGTTAATAAATAAATATTTCCAGTTAGTTTAGCTAAGATGAAAAGTAAGACAGCACAAATAAGCAATTATAAATTGAAATAATAGTCACACTACTGATATATTGAATTTCAGAGTTTGAGAAAGGCTAGATATATACATAGATGTAGAGAAATTGTCTAGTGTACATGAGGCCCAAGTCCTAGTTTGCATCACTGAAGAACAAAAGGATAATAAAAGTAGGGATTATTATGATATATGTAATAAATAGTATATGTAAACTAATATGATCACTTAGATTAAATGAGGCAATTCCTTCAAATATGCAAACTGCCAAAAGAAATTGGTAATCCAAGCAGTCCCATTTATCAAAAAGGAATTGACTCAATAATGAAGAAAGGACTGATCTAGATGAATTCACTGATACATTGTATCAAAATTTAAGGAAGGTATAATCACCTTGTGTGTGTGTGTGTGTGTGTGTGTGTGTGTGTGTGTGTGTGTGTGTGTGTTTTCTCTGAAAACAGTAGCAGAGAAAATACATTTTAAGTCATTCAGTGAAGCTTATATTACCCTATGCTGAAACTAAAGTACATTATAAAAAAGGGAAATCTGTAGTCTGCTATCTTCCATGAACACTGATGCAAATATTCTCAACAAAATCAGTGAAAATACATCTAACAATGTACATTCATATTTCATTTCCTTTGTCAAGTAGAACTGATCGAAGCTGCCTAAAATTCAGGTTGTGATAAATACTGTTGATTTATTTTACTGAGGTTTTTAAGTGGATTTATAATTGGAAACTATTAATCCTTTATCTGGTATGTGTTTTTGAAAATATTTTTCTTCATCCGCATTTTGCCCCTCATTCTCTTACTTTGCCAGATGGCTTTCAATATATTTACTCCATTCTGACTTTTCACTATGCATACCCCACAGGTTGGAAAGGCAAGCTATGCCCTACATTCTGGAGTGGGAGATACCTACATACATTTCTTTGAAATCTATCTGAAAAAAAAACAAATGTTTTATTATAGTTGAGCTTTCTGAAATAGTGCATAGAATTAATTATATGTATTAGATCTTAAAAGTAGTGAGCAGCAGACAAAAGGATATGAGCTTACAAACAATAGGAACAATATGAAAACATAACAAAGCAAGAAAACTATATGCATCAAGCAGACAAAAACTCTTTCAGCAAACAGAATATTAAAAATAGAATATAAGTACAATAGCATGAATCTCATGAAGGCATTTATTAATCAAGGATATTGAGTCAAATACCATTTATAAAATGTAGATAGTCTATGAATGTCTCAAAAAACGGCTACGTAAAAATCATACTTTAAGTTTAAATACATCCATCAAATTCAATGCAAAAGTTAGAAAAAATATAACCAGCACACATTAATCAAAAGAAAGCAATTGAAGAAATGTTATTCTCTAAAAAAATGGTGTTCAAAGCAAATGCTTTCTATGAAGAAAAGAAATATTCCCTATTGATAAAAATAATAGTATGTCAAGGTGCAATGATATTCAATAACTTTTTTTGTAGGAACACAGTTACAGTATACACAAGAAAACATTTATCAAAATCAAGGAGCATTCAACAAATCACGGTATTAGATGCTTTTCAACCTGCATTACAAACTAGAGAAATGAACTTTGTGCATAGGTTAGTGGTAGAATGATTACCTAACCAGCATAAATCCCTGGATTCAATTTCCAGCACCATAAAAAAGAAACAAACAAGCCAAATAGCAACAATGAAAGTTAGCAGAGAAATTGATACACAAAAGTTGGAAACTTGAATATATATTGTACAAGCTTCTATTTTTGTATATGTATTATCTTTATGTATATGTGTGTATATATGTATATGTATATATATGTATTAAAATTAACATTTTTCTTCAAACAGAAATATTCAGAAGTATTCACTGTTCATGAGAGTATAACACAGTTCACATTACTCACTGAGCAAATCCTCTTCCTTTTATTTTTTGCTTTCTAGCTTAATATAAATAGAGTTTTTTTTTCAGTTTAAAGAAGTGAAAGGAGCTTGATAAGGAGGAGTCATGGAGTCCATTGTGGAAAGCATTGTGTGTGGAGAAGAAAGAGAAACCCAAGTCAGTTATTGAAATCATGACAGAATTTAAAAAAAAAAAAAACAAATTGCTGCTTGAAGTTGGAAGACAGTCCATGCTTTCATGCTAATAAAATAAAACTAGATGAGGTAACAGTCAAAAGTCAAGAAAAAATACAAAAAGTAAAACTATTTACCTGTAATGAAACTCTCCACCTTTTACAAGGAACCCAAATGTCCATCATCTTCTTAGTGAGGCAAAACAGTGATATCTCAGGCTCCTGGGAAGTTGTGGGGCTTTTGACAAGAACAGATGCACTTAAATGACATGATGGCCTGTGGGACTGGAGAACATCTAATCTGCTTTTCATCTGACAAGGAACTTAATTTCCAGATTGTATAAAGTACTCAGGAAGGTAAACTTCAAAAATATAATCAATACATAGGCAAAACAATGCACAGACAATTCTCAAAAGACATATACATGGTCAGTGAATACATGAAAAAATGTATAACTTTAGTGATTAAGAAAAATTCAAGTCTAAATTTCTGTGTTTCAATCCAGACAGAACAGCTAACAAATGAAAACAGAGCAAAAGCTGGATAAAGAAAGGAATCTTTCTGTATTACTGGAAATGTGAACTAGTCCATTGACCATGAAATCAGTATGTGGTTCAGTAAACATGCAAAAAAGCAGCACATGGGTTGCACAGCCTAAAACTGTGAGGCAAAGTCAGCTTTATCTCTGTGAGTTCCAGGCTAGCCTAGTCCACACAGAAGTTCCAGGCATCCCAGACTACATAGTGATTGATACCTTGTCTTAAAATTCAGCAACAAAATGACAAACCCCAAACAAACACAAGTAAGATCCATTTTAAGTTCCAGTAAGAGCTTCCATGATCCATTTATACCATTAATCCTGGGTATATAACCAAAGGACTCTAAGATAGCATACAACAGAGACACCTGCACATCCTTACTTACTGCCACACTACAGAAGTGATACATTGATGCCAAATGTCTAACCTTTGTGAAATTCATAGGTAAATGAATGGAGCTGGAAATAATTGTTCTGAATGAGATAACCTAGACCCAGGAAGATAAGTTGTATGGTTTCTCTCATTTGTTAATATTAACTTTGAATCTTCAGACAAGTATTTTCATTTGGAATACCCATAAAGGAGAGGAAATCATCAAAGGGCCATGGAGTTGGTGCTGTGGGATGTCCTGTATGTTGTGAATAAATAAAATGCTGATTGGCCAGTAGTCAGGAAGGAAGTATGGGATAGGCAGGACAAGCAGAGGAGAGCCTGGGAGGTGGAAGTCTGGAGAAGACACCAGCCTGCCATCCAGGGAGCATCATGTAAAGGCAGCAGGTAAAGCCACGGAACACATGGCGACATATAGATGAACAGAAATGGGCTGAGTATAAGAGTAAGAGCTAGACAATGGTAGGCCTGAGCTAATGGCCAAGCAGTTTAAATAATATAAGCATCTGTATGTTTATTTTATAAGTGGGCTACAGGACTGAGGGGGCTTGGCGGGACCCAGAGAGAAAAACTCTAGTTACATTGTGGGGCTTTTGAGGGAGGAGAGCTAGAAAACAGTTGTATAAAAGTTTAAAGGGGATTGACTGAACAGGAAGTATTAAATTGGAGTGGAGAATAGGAGGACAGGATAGAGGAAATAATATGTGGATTGATATGTGACTATTAAAAACCTTTGAAAAAATCACAATGAAATCTAGCTACTATTATAGAAGTGTCTGTAATTTGTGTGCATATATATGTGTGTGTATGTGTGTGTACATGTATAAAAGTAGTTAAAATGTAGTTAGCATATAACAGGACTACGGCGCCAATACTAGGCAAGGCATCATGTAATAATGAGTGGAAGACACAGTGCTAGGCATGGGTTTTCTCTTTTGGAGCTGTGAGCCAGTGAGGTGCCATAGACTCCGAGACATAAGAGGCTGTTGACCATGCTATTGATTATCTGAAATGCTAACTGTTGCGGTTGGCAGCTAGAATCTTCCACTGGATTACTTTTGTGCAAGATGAGGAGAAATACAAGGGAGTAGAGGAAGGAAAGAAGCGGGGAAGGATGGATGACAAAGCGGGAGGGAGAGGCGGGAGGGAGAAAGTGGTGGAGAAGGAGATCAATGCAATTGATAGTGGAATTATCTACAACAGTTCCCCCTGATTAAGTCCTGATTGTTGAAATCTCAGGCAGGGCACTCTACAGAAGCAGCCTAAGAAAGCCGGCATAGGCCAACTCAATGAAGCATTACATCGATGGGACTGACTTACATTTAGCTTTATATCATCTGCTTATCTCTAATGTGTCCTCCCCCCTCCCCCACCCGCCCCCACCCCCGCTCCTTTTCTGGTTACAGGAAAGCTTTGACTCTTGCAACTTGAAATAGGTAAAGTTTAAGGAACAGACAAGACTCACCTTTTGCATTGGACCAGTTGGTGTTAGAATGACCCCAGAGCTATAGTTAGACTTCCCTCGAAGTCTTTCAGGATGGACGATGAAGTAGGAGGTGCAGAAGAAAAAGAGAAAGGTGATAGCACTAAAAATGGAGTTGGAGTTGAAAGTCAACTGAGATACAAGAGTCGACAGTAGAGTCACTGGCATTGCTGTAGTCTGAGAGACCCCAGATGGTATCCAGCACCCAGAGAAGGGCACTTGGATCGCACACATGAGAGGAGTGAGTGTGACCGGAAGGGTGAAGATGCCCCAGAAGACATTAGAAGATTTCCTGGATATGTTTTGGATCATAAGTACAATTAATCCATGTTAATAAAAATTAAAAAAACCAGTACTGCAAAAAATGTGTAAATGATAAAACGCAGTGATTGATTCAAATACAGAAAGGAATGTAAAAACCCACGAAAACATAAAAGCACATTCATTCTGGTAAACCACACACTGCTGTATTTTGTAAGTGTTTTGTAAGTATTTGTAAGTATTTGCTGTCTCTGTAAGTATTTTGCAAAGAAAGAAAACATTTGAGTTCTCAATATAATTCTAAATCACACTGGGCAAAGTACCATTTACTACTTCTTTCCCTATGCATTTGAAGAGAATTTGAAGTGAATCTTTAAGGATTGGAAGAGGGGACATTAAAGATCATGGGACAGTTAGATTTTCCCATTAAATTATTGAAGATATATCTGTAGATAAATTTCTAAACAGTCTTATTAAATAAAAAAACATGGAGCCAGATATGTGGGTGAAAGCCTGGGAGAGATCAGGAAAATAGAGAAAGCCACAGCTAACCTTACCTCACCAACTCTGCAGCTTTCAAATGCTGTGACTTCTTGTCTACCCACGTCTATATGCCTTGCTGTTCTGCCGTCTGATTTGCTCTCTCTATTCAGCTACATCACTTCCTCTTCCTACACAGCTCTGTTACTTCCTGTCTGTCTGTACAGACCTCCAGACCTCCATGGTAAACTAGTGTTGGAATTTAAGGCATGTGCCACCACAACTGGCTGTTTCCAGTGTGGCCTTGAACGCATGGAGATCCTGCCTACCAAGTGATAGGTAGATAGCAGATCCAGCCACACAAGTGATAGAAGTCACATTGTGTGACTTCTGTATTGTGGCTGGTTTTTCCTCTGATATCCAGGAAAGCCTTGTTTATTAAAGCACAAATAAAATATTACCACATTTCAGCACAAATAAAATATCACCACATATTTCTGTGTGACTTCAATTTATAGGAGCCTTCATAAGACCACACACCACTTTGCAAAACTACACTGTATGAAATAAAGCCACCAAAGTTCTTCATAAAGTAAAGACAATTCTATCTAATGCTCTTGGAGAATAAACATGTCAGAAAATCTGGGTTGGGTGTGTTTAACTCAGGAGAGCTCATTTAGCACAGGGTAAGATGAGGAGTCCAGAGGCACATCCCTGAAGTCCAGAGTACCTGCTGTGCTTGGCAGAGACACTGCTCACATCACATGCCTGAAAGGATTCTCTTCATGACTTGACCATGAAAATAAAGTTCACAAGGCACAGGAGACAATTTTCTGAACAGAACACTGACAGGCACTAAGATTGACAATTAATAAATGGGACCTCATGAAACTGAAAAGCTTATGTAATATGAAGGACAGCATCAATCAGACAAAGTGGCAGCCCAAAGAATGGGAAAAGATCTTGACCACCCCCACATCTGACAGAGGGCTAATATCCAAAATACATAAAGAGCTTACCAAACTAGATATCAAAATAACAAATAATTGATCTTAAAAATGGGGAACAAAACTAAATAGTGAATTCTCAATAGAGGAAATACAAATGAAAAAGAAGTACTTAGAGAAATGTTCAGCATCTTTAGCCATCACGGAAATGCAAATCAAAATGACTTTGAGATTCTATTTTACACTGTCAAAATAGCAAAGGTCAATAACACAAGTAACAACAGCTCATGCTGTCAAGAATATGGGTGGGGCAAATAACAATCCTCCATTATTGGTGGGAGTGTAAACTTGTACAGCAACTTTGGAAATCAGTATGACTGTTCCTCAGAAAACTGGGAATCAATCTACCTCAAGACCCAGCTATACAATTCATGGGTATATACCCAGAGGGCACTCCATCCTACCATAATTGCACTCAATTAACCATGTTTACTGTGACTTTATTCATAACAGGAAGAAACTAAAAGCAACCTCAATGTCTCTCAACGGAAGAATGGATTTAGAAAATGTGGTACATTTACACAATGAAGTATTACTCAGCTGTTAAAAACTAACATCATGAAATTTCAGACACATCCATAGAACTAGAAAAAAAGACACCATGAATGAGGGAAACAAGACCTAGAAGGATAACTATGGTATATATTCACTTATTAGAGGATATTAGCTTTTAAGTAAATGATAACTAAGCCCATAGACCCAGTGAGGTTAAGTAAAGTGGAAGGATCTACAGCGATGTGGAGATCTTCCTGGGAAAGGGAAATAGAATAGACTTTACAGGCAGACTGGGGTCAGGTGAGGAGGGTGGAGGGACAAAGTTCAGAGAGTGACATCTGGAGTTGTGGGACTTTGGGGGTGGTTTGGAAACCTAGTGTAGTAG
Source organism: Peromyscus maniculatus bairdii (assembly GCF_049852395.1). Classification (NCBI taxonomy): domain Eukaryota; kingdom Metazoa; phylum Chordata; class Mammalia; order Rodentia; family Cricetidae; genus Peromyscus; species Peromyscus maniculatus. The sequence goes on along the minus strand of NC_134866.1, from coordinate 25,491,015 downwards.
CAACTTCCTTGAATCTATATAAGCGATCCTAATGAGGACTCCCTGTAATGCTGTGGAGTCTCAACTGGCCATCTCTAGTCACCACACGAGGCTTCCAACAGCAGGTCTGAATTTCATTCAGTTGAGTTTTTGGCCAAGCGGTTCCATGGCCAAACAACCCAGGCTGATGCCAAGACGAAAGGTTGCTCTCCTCAAACTGACAGTAGGGCCCCAATGCTGAGTACAACGTGCACACAACTCATTGAACATGGAAAAGTTAAGCTTTTGTTTTTAACATGGAGCCTTCAACCCTACATTCCAGTCTCTTTGATGTGGGAAGGTACACTACAGTCTACTGAAAGAGAAACGTGGACACCAACCCAGCCATAAAACCTTTGATGTACAATCTGTCCTGCCTGCCAAAAAAAAAAAAGCCAGTGTAGTGGTGGCACAGAACTTATGGGGGTAGCCAATCCATGTCTGGTTTGACTTAAGTCCCACTCCATGAGAAAGAACCCAATTGACACTGTGTGGGGGACTAAAAACCAGAGACTAGATAACCCAGAGACCTAGGTAAAACCACGCAAGACTGGTTTAAAAAAGAAGGATCAATAAAATGACTAATAATGATATTCTGCTATACTCATAGATCAGTACCATATCTAGTCATTGTTAGAGAGACTTCCTCTGGCAGCAGATAGGAACAGATGCAGAGACCCACAGCCAGGCTTTATGTGGAGAGAGTCTAAATGGGAGAGCTCCTTCAAATCTCTTCCCTCAGAGTTCAGGTGTTTCCATGGAAGAGGAAGAAGAAAGATTGTAAGAGCCCGCAGGTATAGGGACACTAGGAGAACATGGTGGCCCTCTGAATCTACCAAGCAAGGAGCATATGAGCTCACAGAGACTAAAGCTTTGTATTTTTATGTGATTTCTTACTGTGAGAACAAGTGGATCTCTGACTTTTATGCTGCTCTTGGGACTCTTTTCCTTCCATTGGGTTGCCATGTCCAACTTCAATATGATAGTTTTTGCTTCATCTTGGTAAATTTTATTCTGTCATGTTTGGTTGTTATCTTTCACAAACACATTCTTTTCTCATGAGGGACAGAAAAGGAGTGGATCTCAGGGGACAGGAGGCAGGGAGGAACTGGGAGAAGTAGAAGGAGGGGAAACTATAATTAAGTTATATGGTATGAGAAAAATAACAATTTTCAATTAAAAAGAAGAAAAATCAAGACACTTTATGATTAAACCAAATTATAATATGTAAGTAGATATTCAGGTATCTATTTTCGTGAACTTTACATAAGACCATTTTTTTAATTCATTATGGTAATAATGGCACCATTTGGAGTAAAACAACAACAAAATTAAGTAAATCAATGACTTTGGAAACATCCATTGCACCAATGAGTTTTACTTATTTGGTGAAACTAAAGTAAATTTGCTGTGGGATGGTCTGTATGTCAAATTGCTCTGATTGGTCAATAAATAAAACACTGGTTGGCCAGTGGCCAGGCAGGAAGTAGGTGGGACAAGGAGAGAGGAGAATTCTGGGAAGCGGAAGGCTGAGGCGAAGAGACACTGCAGCCGCCGCCATGACCAGCAGCATGTGAAGATGCCGGTAAGCCACCAGCCACGTGGCAAGGTATAGATTTATGGAAATGGATTAATTTAAGCTATAAGCACAGTTAGCAAGAAGCCTGCCACGGCCATACAGTTTGTAAGCTATATAAGTCTCTGTGTTTACTTGGTTGGGTCTGAGCGGCTGTGGGACTGGCGAGTGACAGAGATTTGTCCTGACTGTGGGCAAGGCGGAAAACTCTAGCTACATAAATTCAAATATGACTTAAATTTTTGCTAGAAGTCAAAAATAACATATAACTCTGAACTTTCAAACAAAAACCTTAAATCACAACATCAGATTATCTAAACATTGGATATTAACATAGGAAAATAATTTTAATTGGTAGGTATCTATTTTCATTTTTCTTCTTTTAATTGTATCTATTATAAATAAGAAGCCATTATTTTAGTATGCTGAATTTGGAGATCAATATTTTTCAAATCATTCACACACATTTTGAGTAAATGTTATGCTGTATTTGTTAATATTTTTAATATGTTTACATATTGTGTTGTCCAATGAATGCTATTACTGAAATTATATTTAAATTTGTAAATATTTTATTTATAAGAATTTCACCTGCTGTGGGACGGTCTGTATGTCAAATTGCTCTGATTGGTCAATAAATAAAACACTGGTTGGCCAGTGGCCAGGCAGGAAGTAGGTGGGACAAGGAGAGAGGAGAATTCTGGGAAGCGGAAGGCTGAGGCGGAGAGACACTGCAGCCGCCGCCATGACCAGCAGCATGTGAAGATGCCGGTAAGCCACCAGCCACGTGGCAAGGTATAGATTTATGGAAATGGATTAATTTAAGATATAAGAACAGTTAGCAAGAAGCCTGCCACGGCCATACAGTTTATAAGTAATATAAGTCTCTGTGTTTACTTGGTTGGGTCTGAGCGGCTGTGGGACTGGCAGGTGACAAAGATTTGTGCTGACTGTGGGCAAGGCAGGAAAACTCTAGCAACATTCACCTGTATTATTTTCTTCCTGTCTTTGAAATGAAAGAACTGTCTTTGAGATCAAACTTCATTTCAAGTAGGTTCTCACTTTCAAGATTTTTCACTGTTTAATTTAAAATAATGGACTTTAAAGTTTATAGTATATTGTCTTCTCTATTACTCTTATACAGACAGTCATGTTATCCAATTAAAGTTGTACTTAAAGAAAGAGAAAGCACAAGAAATTATATGAGGAGAGAGAGAAAGATGGGGGATAAGGTCAGGGAGAGCAGGACAGACAGTGAGGGGGTTATATATTGCATAAAGTTTTGTTATTATTTTAGTAAAATATAAGAGTTTAAGAATAAACACAAATTTTTAAACCATGTTTACAATAGCACTTGTAATATTGCCATGAATCAAGTGGTCTTCTGTTTCATATACCTATGCTATTTATAAAAATATATTTTAACTCTTAAAGTAATGCCTTGTCTAGAAGAACAAATCAATTATAGTTACAGTTTTGTTTTGAGTATAAGACAATTTTGTGTGGAAACGTATTCATTCAGAAGAGCTGTTCCATCTCAGTGAAAACCTACTATATACAGTAGACATTGATACTCAGAAACATTAGAACCCTTGCCTATTCAATTGTGAATTTTCATCCTAGCCTTGTTAAAACAGCCACTGTGTTTTGAACAGTATTATTTACTGCAGTTTGTGCTCTCTAGTTTTTGTGTCCTTATATCATTATGGGCTGGAGAGGAGCGAGTACATGTCAGTAAGCATTTTGTCAATGGTTCATGTTCATAAAGATATTTATGAGAATTGGGAATTTTGAACTTAACTTTTGAGCTTGTCCTCTCATTTTTTTTTCAATCTCATTGCTGCCAGACCTCATTAAAACTCATTACATTCTATTCCAACATGAAAATGAAAGCTCAAAAAATAGCAAAGATTTATGCCAGCTAATAAATGAAAAGGAAATTGTAACAGTAGGGTTCAACATTTTCTACATGATGTGTACAAAGGTTCTATTTGTACGTGATTGACTGTGTATACTTCATGTACTACTGTGGACTAAATTATCGCCTCTCCCCATGAGCAGCTGTGGCCCTGACAGTGTCAGGCACTCTGCGGGCCCACACTTCTCCACCAGCACCTCACACTAGAAGGTGTATATGTTGTCTGCATGCTCAGGTCCTAACTTATTCCATTTTACCAACCTTTTGTATGCAGTTACAATGTAGCTTTTCCATTTTATTTTACTTTATTTTATTTGTGCCTAGAAAGGAGTGAGCAAAGGCACCTAATATCTTACTATGTTTCTTCAGATATAATAATATATTAACATGAGACAACTTACTGAAACAATATGTCTTTAATAGTGATGGATTTATAACGATAAAGAACAAGAGTGTTGGTGAAATATAACAGGACACATGATTTAAAACGAAGATTACAGAATATTTTGATGAAGTGTTCTTAAAAATATGTAAGATATTTTCCCAAATGGAAACAGTAGTATTGAAATAAAACACTAAGAATAATAGAAAGATATTTCTTAAACAAAATGCTACATTGCACGATGAGGATCTGCCATGCATCTCCATATATCACAGAGAACAACTTCAAAATAAATTTTAAATGCTGTAACAATAATAATAAAATAGTCAGGAACACTGAGAAAAATGAAAGTTGCTCCTCAAGATTTAAAAACGAGCTTGAAGTGGGTTTAGGAGATGTCTCAGCGTGGAATAGCCCTTGCCATGACAACCTGACCACTTCAGTTTGATATAGTAAGCATCTGTAATCCAAACATTTCTATGGTAAGATGGAAGGTAGAGACAGGAGACTTGTCTGGAAGGTTTCATGCCACCTGGCCAGAAGTATGCAGTGTAGCCACAGAAAAAACAGGAGAGACTCTGCTCTAATAGGTTGCAAAGAGGTAACAGACTCTCAAAAATAGTGCTGTGACCTACACACACAAAGAGATATGTGAAGACACACAGACACATAGACACAGACACAGACACACACACACACACACACACACACACACACACATATACACACCACTCCCACATGCACATGCTTAGACCCACACATAGATACAAAAATGCATACATATAAAAATACCTTTTTTTTTTTAAAGAAGAAACTAAGTTAACAGATGTTGTAGACATACAATAATACAAGGACTGTGATAAAGCCTGAAATAGTCATTAACTCTTAAGATACTGGATGTACTAATAATTTTTAATGGTAGTTCCTGTTTTAGATATTAAGAAAAGCAGGATATATATAATTATATACATTAAAAACTATATATGAGTATTTATCAAATAAATATTAAATAATTTGAAGAATATCAAATTACTTCGGTAATTTGATTATAGATTGGGTGATTTGTTTTAAAATTTCTTCTCTGTTTTTCAATTCATTGCTACAAAGCATATGATACTCATAAACATTAGGTTGTCATTTTACTTTTAAGTAAAATGTAAAGGATCACACAGTTTGCTATTTTGATAAACATAGACATTAGAGAGAAGCTACACAACTTTTTTTTCTGTGTTACATACTGGTTGTAAAAATGGATCTAATTTTCCATATTTCTATAAACATTCTTCAAGATCTCTTGGAAGATCTTCTCACTAAGAGGTCCTGTCTCATCGCTTTAACTGTATGTATGTCTTGGCCAACAAAAAGGATAGAATATCAATCCCAAACCTATGATTAAAGAAGCTTTGAATGTTTCTGGTTTTTTGCCTTCAACTAAGATTTGGCTTTATCATAGATTGTGCCTGAGCTGATACTTAGAAAGGAGTGATAGTCTCATGGAGAATGAGAGTTAATCATCAACTAATCTCACAGATGATGTGGGCGACTCACTCCCACCTTTATCCCCAGGGTACTCTTGAGGAGTGAGAGATAAGAGATTTAGATAGAAATATAGAGGGGAAAGAGACAGATAAAAACACAGGATAGCTTCTGGAGGGCCTGGATCCTAATCTGCTGGCCCCTTCTGTCTCTTCTAAATGCCTTTTTAAAGGAATGGCACGGGGTGGAGCAAAAGACCTCCCCCAGCACAGCCAAGGGCAGACAATTCCTAACACTTGATAACCATGCACATGCTCAGTTCATCCCCTTATGCAGCCCTGCTGGGTAAAGCAAGCTCAGGTCTCACTAGGAAACCTCTGTGGGCTCCCACAACAAGAGAGAGTTGTCCATGTCATACTAACTAAATACTTGACCCACAGATCACACCAGGTATGACTGAGCCTAGTCTAGACAAGTGGAACCATCCAATCTCTCCAAAGTATTGTGAACAATCACAAACTTTCATTATGCTAAGCCACGGAGTCTGAGGTGACAGCAAATCCCTGAGACAAATTTATGCTTGACAGATGATGCTGTGATTGTATATGTTTAATAGAAACTTGAATTTTGTGGCTCTGACTTTGTGACTTTTGGAAATGTTTCAAACTGTTAGCCAGGACTAGAAGCTCAGTAAAGGAAGTATAATTGGGAGCTGGAAAAAAAAATGACGATGTACATAATGTTCTCACAAAATAATTGACCAAATCATTGCCTGCAGTAACTTGGAAGATGGAAAGGGTATCTAATGAACTTTTGGATTGGCCTAAGGAGATCTCTAGGCAGAACGTTGAGAGAGTCAGCTGGATTTTCCTAATTGTGTAGAGTGTGGCAAGAAAGTGATGAATTAATGAAAAGCTGTCCAGTTCCCAAGCAGAATTTAAAGGGTATATGGGACTTAACGGATTGAAAACTGAAACAGCCACCATTTTTAGTCCCTCAAGTCAAAATAAGATTGTCAAAATCAAATCTAGCCCCAGAGCATGAATGAAATGGTTGATGGGGCATTATACCTTCTGTAAACTTCTGGAAAAATTAAGCAGTTTGTCTCACTCTCTGTGGCCAACAAAGTTGATTCTAGCAGTAAGAGGTATCTTCCATGGAGGTTCGATATGTTATAAATGAGTATGATTTAAAAGAATATGTGGAACAGTCTGGATATAAATCAAAAGTATGGGAAATCCACAAAGGTCTACAAGGGATTATATAGACAAAAATACCACATTTTGGACTCCAGAGGGATTGGGATTATGTAAAAATACAGAAGGCTTCAGGATTCTGTCCACACATGAATGAAATGTTTGCTAAGGGGAAATGTTTACAGGATGTATCTTTGTTGGTCTCTTCAAAATGGAGCAGGAGTGGTAGAGAAGAAAAGATGTGTGAAGGTGGAAATATAGAAAACAATGGAATAGAAAGCTCAATGTAGAAAGTAGAATGTAGGCCAAGGCTGGGCACATTCTGTTCTTTCCAAAGCAAGTCACCTAGTAATTCATGTCCAGATGGTCCTCAGAATTCTTAAGACAGAGAGAATTATATGTGCTTTATATTCTGATCCTTTTAGAATGAAAGTCCATTTAATGCCATTTTCCTACATTTGTCTTACCATTATAACCCTGGGCAGTAGTGACAGGATACACATACCTTGTCTTAGTGTGAAATAGATAGGTATAAGATATTATGGTAGATTATTGTATATAGTAGTAAACAAAGTTAGTAAAATAGCAGCCTTAGATAATTTGCACTGTAATTTGCACTGTTATGGATTCTTATATGTTGATACAAATGTAAACTATTTTATATTTCTGTTTAAGATAATTTGTATATTGATACAAATACAGAACTATATTTGTTATAATTTACATATATTTCTACACTTATTTGAAATATTTGTATATTGATGCAAATGTAAATTTACATCTGTCATGTATGTTCTACTTCTGTTTAGGATATTCTGTATATTGATATATATTTAAGATTATTGTCATATTGTATATTGCACTATATATTCCTACCTCTGTTATAAATATCTTGTGTATTGTCACAATTTTGAAGTCATCATTCTTTACCATATATTTGCTTATAGACTGTTTACCTTGTTTACATGAAGCCTTAGTCCTTAGGTTATTTCGGTAGATAATACTTATAGATTTATAGTCACCTATGCTTGTCATCTCTGTAGTTATGTTAGTTAGGTTATCCAGATTTACAGATACATAGGTCAGATGGACAGGTAATCTTCAAACACTTCATAGACCTAGAGAATATAGCATTTAAATAACTTAGAATTCTGTTGACGTGAGACACAATTGCTCCCGGTTGCACCAATTGATCCCGAGAGAATGTTGGGCTTCTAAGACATTTCCATTTGGAAGTTTGTCTTTTTGGCACAAAATAGCCTACTGGGCAAAGAACTGCCCTTGCCTCGACTGCTGACAATAGGAATACTGTCCTTTCTGGACAAACGGGACACAAGGAAAGCGACCACTGTACTCTGCCAAGACAGGGTAAGATGGTCTTTCAGAATTCCTGTTTCTGAAAATGGTCTGTCAGATACTTACGCCTGTAGCCAATTTGAATGCACCAACAATGCTGAGAAATATTGTTTCTTGGTGACTGTCCAGGCTGCCAGCTGTCTTGGTCTACTCTTGCAAGATTCCCGAAAGTTGCTTGCAACCATCTACCATTTCTCAGGCACCACTATATTCCTTCTCAGGTCTTTGATGGGATTGAAGACTAGCAGTTATAGTTACAACTTAATATATATATATATATATATATATATATATATATATATATGTATGTGTGTGTGTGTGTGTGTGTGTGTAAAATCTTAGATATAACACATTAAGTATTAGATTCAGGTTCTTTAGGAAAGGACACAATTTGGAATGATTTTTGTAACATACCATTTACCTACGCTCTAGACTTCTCTGGATTTTAGTATGTGTTTCTTGCTTGATATTGTTCGCATTGATTGTAGTTCCATCTTATCTAGGTCATTATCCCTCATTACTCCTGGACAATATTTGATAACTATTCCTTTGTATATAGTCTTGTATTAAGTTAGAACTTTCTTATTTAGACAAAAAGGGGGAGATGTAGTGGGTAGCCATTCCAGCTTTGGTCTGGAGGTTCCAACCCCTATTAAGGCTTCGGTAACAATCATGCCTACAAGGCGGGGCCAAGGGAGGGCCCTGAAGACCTGAGATCAGGATACGCCGCACTCTCTTCCTGTTTTGGACCCTGGACGCTAGAGGTAGACCGAGGAGAGTTCTCCAGAGGACACCAATGGACTGCGTTGCGTCTTTCCCAGAACCTGCCACCTACCCGTCCCTTCATTTGTAAGTTATGCCATTAAATAAATCTCCCTTTTAACTACGTGGAGTGGCCTTCATAATTTCACTAATATCTTAGTTCATAAGTCTCTTAACCAAAGAGTGTTGTCTCTAAAGACCTTTATATAAATTTCTGGATCACAAGGTAGTGGGCTTTGAGGGTAATACAATATCCAGGAGAGATTTACATAATTAGCAGGGCATAGCTGAGAAATATATGTGGGATCTGTCTAACTCTGGACTCTGAAAGAGGAAAGTGAGTGTATTTACTAAAAACAAGTGTGTGTGTGTGTGTGTGTGTGTGTGTGTGTGTGTGTGTGTGTGTGTCATAACTTGACATATGCCTAGACGTATCTGGGAAGAGATAATCACAACTGAGGAATTCACTCTGTTAAACTGGCCTGAAGACAAGTTTGTGGGTGGATTTCTTAATTAATGTTTAATGTGGGAGGATCTAGCCCACTGGAGGTGGTGCCAGTCCTGGGATCCAGAGTTGTATAAGAAAGTAATTTAAATAAGCCTTGAAGCACAAGTCAATCACTATCCCTCCTCCATGGCTTCTGTTTCAATGTCCACCTCCAGGCCTTGAGTTCCTAGTCTTGGCTTCTTTCAGTGGACTTTGACCAGGATATGTAAGTCAAGTAGATCTTACCTCCCAGGTTGTTTTGAGTAGTGGTCTTTACCACGGCAATACAGACCAGACTGAAATACCAAGACTTTAGCTTTCATGGAGCTGTGTATGCTAAGTTCTTCTCATTGAGAGACCTCTTCACCCCTGCTTCAATGGTGGATATATTGTGACATGGATGCTGTAACCTGAACTGTTACATTAAACATTAAACAGACCAGTCACACTTCTCTTATACCTTTGTCTCGCTATGAGCATACTTTGGGATGACTGGATATGGCAGCACACAGAGAAGCATTTGCCTGTCAATACCTACAGCTACTGTACATTTTATCTGTCAAATTAGAAGAATAATTTGTTACAGTTATGATTAATAGGTGTATGTGTATGCCAATGAAGGTTAAACAAGATAGTTATGGTAGTATGTTTAGGCTGTTATAAGAAATAGCATAGACTACTTTGCTTATAGATAACAGAATTTTATTTTTCACAGCTCTGCCTCTATTTTCATGATTTGGTTACTTCCTACAACCCCTATCTTTTAATTGTTTTACATTGGAAGTTAAAGTTTCCATATAAAAATTTAGAACACAGGGGCTAAACAGTCAATCTCTAACCCTTTTTGACCCACAGAGGTCTGTGACTGCTGTTACAATTTTTGCTTTATGAATCCAAGTTAGCAGCGGCATGATACATAACATTAACATGATAACATGTAAGGCTTAGTGATTCACCTAAACTAGTACTGCAAGTTTCTATTTGCTGTTCATTAAAAGGGGGAATGTAATTTGAATAAATAAAGAGAGAGGTAATTGTTTTCCTGTGACTAGAAAGCAACAATTATCAGGACTTCTGTTGTACAGTTACTCTTTCTTTTATTCCAAATTCTGTTGAAGGGCTAGGGAGTGAGGGTATAGAAAAAAAGAGCAACACCTCTCGGGAACTGTGTTGGTACCCGAGCAGGAAAGACAGGGAGATGGCAGACAGCGGCCACTGTGAGGAAAACTAGCAGGACTTCAATACCGAGCACTGACTATCTTTTTAAAAGAGCTGTTGAGAGTAGTTATTTCTTCTCTCGTTAATCAAAATAATAAGAGAAGTAAAAAAAATGATAGAGCTACTTCCCACAAAGAGGGATATATGTAGTTGTTTATATACAAGAATTCTTTATTCAGGTAGGTATGGAAAACATAGGCTCAAACAAAGAAAACATTTTTTTTTTCATTTTAACTGAGCATTTCCAAATTTCGCTACTAGCCTATTTGTATTGCAAATTCCCACAAAGGAACATAAGGCTTGCAATACCCTCTGAGTTGACTTGACCCTATGACTGAACTCCCACAGATCATTTTGAGGATTATATTTTCACCAAGCACACTTTGGGGAATGCTGAGTTCATGGTTTGTGCAGTGTGTAATTTCCACCTCTGGCTTTAAATTTTTAGGTTTTCTGTTTTATTTTTTTTCTATAAAGACAACCTTTATTCCAGTATGTTTCAACATTTGCATTTAATTGATTTTAAATCTAAAGGTAACCTAGTGAAAAATCCTGACAGTATTTTAGATATTTAAATGGGTTTCTGGTCAAAGACTTTATCATATGATGCCACATTTTAAACACCAACCTATAATTATAGGTCAGATTTAATGATGATAGCTTTTATAAACATTCATATATTAAAAAATTGCCATGTGCCAGGCATTTCAGAACTCATATTATTATGTCATCACAAATCAATCTTTAGGACAGCTCTACGAGTTCAGTACAGTTATACTATTAAAGATGATGGGTATACTATTATCACATTATACTATGGCATTAACACTAATGCACAGTTATACTGTTTAAAGGAGATAAATTTGAAGCTAAAAAAGTATGACCAAGCCATTAGCCAATGTATCTGTAAGTGACAAAACTTAAATAAACTTACTATTCTACTTGATGGTTAGCCTATTTATTCTTTTTACATAGTCACAGAAGAAGCATGATGTTCAGTATTTAAAAGGTATGGTGATTTGAATGAGAATGTTCCCCATGGGCTCTTACATTTGAACACTTGGTCCCCAGCACTGTTTAGGGAGGTTTAAGAGGTGTTTATTGGGTGTGACGATTTGAGTGAGAATGTTCCCCAAAGGCTCTGGTACTTGAATACTTAACCCCCTCATTCGGTGGAGCTATTTGCAGAGACTTAGAAGGTGTGGCCTTGTCAGAGGAAGCATGTCAGGAGGGACGGAATTTGTGGTTTCAGAGCCTTGCAGGATTCCTAGCAGGCTTCCTCTGCTTGGCGATTGAGGTTCAAGAGGTGCGCTCTCAGCTGCTACTCCAGCTGCTGTCCCTGTTTCAGTTGCTTTCCCACTGTAAGGAACTCTTATCCTGGAACCAAAAGCACAAATAAACCCTTTCTTCGGTAGGTTGTGCTGGCCATGGCGTTTTACAACTGCAGGAGAAAAGGAACTAATGAGAGGAACAACAGTGTCAACTATACAACCACCTGTGCTAATAGACACCTCCAGCTGTGGGCGCTACAGGCAGGTTGCCACTCGTTAAGCAGAGGAGCAAATACAGAGGCAGCAGGTCATTGTCCTCCTAGCTTTAAAGGGGATTTTGAGATGTTCATCTTTCTCCATTCTGCTTGTCATTAACTCCATGCTGTGATGTTTATGTCCATACACTCTTCAACCCAATAAGGGTAATGAACACAGTTGCTGCTGGACCTCCTTTATATAGTCTACTTGACCCTTACACTGAAGAATTTTTTTACTTGATTCTAGGCATATACATGCATACATACATACATACATATACATATGTATATATACTGTATGAAATAAAATGTTTATGAAAATCATAAAGAAATTAATTTTAATATAATTCTTTATGACATAATATTTCATTTATTTTAAACAAAGTCAAATTTATGTAGTCATAAAGAAGCATACAGATCCTAGAGTGAGTAGATGAATGGGTTATCGATCAATACTAACAGAGGAAAGCATATGTGAAAGGTATTTCAAAGCTCAGCAAAGTTTACCTATCAGACTGATCATAGGTACTGAGATTAGACAATCACATTAGCAGATGCAAAAAAAATATCTAATACTCTCATTGCACCATTATAGGTGATTTTGGAATTTTTTTTAAATTTTATTTTTTTTTACAATACAATTCATTTCTACATATCAGCCACAGATTCCCTTGTTCTCCCCCCTCCCACTCCCCTCCCCTTCCCCCCTAGCTCATCCCCTATTCCCACCTCCTTCAGGGCAAAGCTTCCCCCGAGGACTGAGATCAACCTGGTAGACTCAGTCCAGGCAGGTCCAGTCTCCTCCTCCCAGGCCGAGCCTAGCGACCCTGCATAAGCCCCAGGTTTCAAACAGCCAACTCATGCAATGAGCACAGGACTGGGTCCCACTGCCAGGATGCCTCCCAAACATATCAAGTTAATCAGCTGTCTCACCCATTCAGAGGGCCTGATCCAGTTGGGGGCCCCTCAGCATTTAGTTCATAGTTCATGTGTTTCCATTCCTTTGGCTATTTGTCCCTGTGCTTTATCCAGTCTTGGTCTCAACAATTCTTGCTCCTCTTTCTTGCTAATTGGATCCCTGGAGCTCCCCCTGGGGCCTAGCCATGGTTCTCTGTATCCAGTTCCCTCAGTCATTAGATGGGGTTTCTAGCATGACAATTAGGGTGTTTGGCCACCCCATCACCAGAGTAGGTCAGTTCTGGCTGTCTCTCGACCATTGCCAACAGTCTATTGTGGGGGTATCTTTGTGGATTTCTGTGGGCCTCTCTAGCACTTTGCTTCTTCCTATTCTCATGTGGTTTTCATTTACCATGGTCTCCTTTTCCATGTTCTCCCTCTCTGTTCTTGATCCAGCTGGGATCTCCTGCTCCCCCAAGCTCTCTTTCCCTTGACCCTCGCCCTTCATTACCCCCACTCATGTCCAGGCTGTTCATGTAGATCTCCTCCATTTCTCCGTCATTGGGTGATCCCTGTGTCTTTCCTGGATATTTTGGAATTTTTATGATGTTTTTGCAACTGGAAACTAGGGTTTTGATATGAATTCTGAAAGCATACTTAGGTTAACCATATTTTAATGAGCAAGGTATTAGTGAATTATTATGGAATAAACTGCTAGAGAAGCAAAGACATATTTACAAGGAAAGTATTAGATTTTATGTATGAATAAGATATATTGATGTGATATGAGAACAAGATGATATGTTCCATAATACATGAAAAATCAGTGACAGTTTAAAACCTTCATAGATATAATTATGAAACATAAGAACTGCATGTGTTTATAACAGATGTATTCACCAGTAAAATGGTCATTCTACTAAATATAATAAACATTCCTATCCAAAATGCTCCCTTGTGTTACTTTCTCTGTCATTTCTCTCTGTATCTCAAGTACTAAGCAATCACTGATGTTACTATGGATTGTTTTGCATAGTGTAAAATTTTATGTAAACATATACAATAATGACCTTTTTCTTTTCTTCACTAAGCAAAATTATATTGAGTTGCTTTGAAATTAATCCTTGAATTTGGATCCTGTTAATAGATTTCTTTTTTTAAGGAGAAGAGATTTTAATTTGTATGAAGTATAATTTGATAATTTTTGTTTTATACATTATGTTTCTGATCCTACATTTAAGGATATTTTTGCCTAAGTTAGTATATAAATATTTTCTTCTATGATTTTTTTCTAAAGATTGCATAGAAATACAGTTTTCACATTTATGTCCATGATCCATTTGTTGTTAATTTTGTATATGGTATTTGGTATGAAGCAAAGTTTACTTTTATTAATATAAACACACACATGTCCAGTTTTTCTAGCAATAATTTGAAAGGCTTTTCTATTTCCACAGAAATGTTTGTGCATCTTTGTAAAAGTTAGCTGATTGAAATTGTAAAATTTCAGACATGAAATTTTCACCTTAAAAGCCCATATAGTAACAGTAAGTGTGGATCTAAACATGTAGAAGGCATTGGAGCATGAAGGCTCTTATATAAGTATTGGAATGATTGACAAATGGAGTTTTAAATTGATGGTATTATTGGAAGACAGTGGGGGTCTTCTGAAGGCTGAAATGTACATGCACATAAAGTTCATAATCACAGTGTCAGTTTCCACAGAACTCTTGTATGGTGATTTTTTTAAAGAGATTGTGCTGATTCTGTATATGTTCTAATCTTCAATATATTATATACTCCATCCCATAGATATAGCATGTCTTTTAACCGATTTATCCTTGTTAGGTTCTCTTAGCAATGTTGTAGATTTGAATATCCAGATATTTTATAAAACCCATTTCTTTAGGTATTAGGATATGTAAGTGTGTGAGTGTGTGTGTGTCTGTGTGTCTGTGTCTCTGTCTGTGTCTGTGTGCATGTGTATATATACTGAAACAGTACTTTGCAACCTAGAAGTATTGAGAATAGAGAGCAGAAAGAATACAATTTACAAAACTGTACCTATTTTACTGTAAAGGGCTTTTCTGTCTTGATATGTTTGTCTTTTATTATATAAATGAGAAACAAGTTGAAACTTAAATGATAATCTTCTGATTGTATATAATAGGTGGGAATACTGATTAGCAGCTAATGAGAGACAAATGGTTGGCTACAATATTGCACACAAAATGCATAAACCAATAGATTCATAATCAGAATCTATATAGGTCAAAACAGAGGCGAATAGGAAGACATTGGCTATCTGGGTAAAAGAAACCTTAGTCATGCAATAGTAAAACCACTTAGAGTGGAAAAGGTATTTGGCTTATATGATTTGAGAAGTAGTATATCTTGAGGAAGTGAATATATTTGTCTCTGTTTTTTATTTTGTTAACTTTTATTGATTCTTTGTGTTTTTCACATCATGCATCCAGATTCCTGCCCATCTCTGCCCTTGCCCACACCTGAATCTGCCCTCTGCCCTTGCAACCTCCCATCCCAAAACAAAACAAAATTTAAAAGAAAAACCAAAAACCAAACCAAACAAAACAAAGCAGAACAAAAGGAGAAAGAAGTAAAGTGGTTCAATGTGTACATTTTAAAAATGTCCCAAGCCAGGTGGTGGTGGCCTTTAATCCCAGCACTCAGGAGGCAGAGGCAGGCAGAGCTCTGTGAGTTTGAGGCCAGCCTGGTCTATAGAGCTAGTTCCAGGACACCTTACACAGAGAAACTCTGTTTTGAGAAACTAAACTAAACCAAACCAACCAGCCAACCAACAACAACAAAAAACAAAACCATAAAACTGTCCTGTATTATCTTACTATGTATACTCTATGTGTGCCCACAAATGTGTACATATCTGCATACATGCAAAGCTAATCTCTCTTTTCTGTGGCTAGTATATGCCTATTTACTTTTTATAAAATGATCATTAAAAAATAAATCTTCTTTAAACTGATTGAAGTCATGACTATAAAAGCATATTTCTGGAAAATGTTTGCTTTTTCATTTTAATATTCTGACTTATCTAAATATTTTGAAGACTATTGATTAATATTTTATATATGAATATTATTAATTTGATCAATTTGTAGTTTTTTATAATTCTCTTAATCCAGTAACTGCATTTTATGTAGCAAGCATGAAAGTGATCATTTGCAATTTCAGTTTGTCTGTTTGATAATATTGCTCTTAGATAAAACATTTCTTGTGGTTTTAAAATTAGAGTATACACAATGAAAATTTTGCATTTATATAGTCATGATAATGATGTTGACTGCTGTTATGTTTTAGGTTGTGTTGCTTAAACTTGGCAGAATTTTCAGTTTGACAACATGAATGCCCTTAGAATAAAAAATGAAAGTTCTAAAATATTTCAAGTATAATTCATATTCCGAAACTTTACAGTTGAATGCCAGAATGGCTATTGAGATATTTAGCTGTTTTGTTTAATCATTTTTATTGTAAAAGTTGAGGGGACTTTGCAAGTACTTCACATGCTTCTTCTATGCATAAATATTAAGCAACACCTAGACATCTGGCCTGCCTCACTTGTCCATTTCTTGCTACTGTAGTGCTCTTCAGGTTCCTCTGACATGGCTCTAGGTGTTCACAGAATCAGAGACTTATGGTTACAGTATGTGAATGCTTAAGGAGTTTAGCTTCAGACGAACACTTTAACTCTTCCTTAAAGTGGACAACACAAGCAGAGTCATTGAGAATTAAAAGTCACTTAAAACATGAAATGAAGTGAAGGCACTGCTTTTTTTTTTTTTTTGTCTAATATAGCTCCCTCTGGATGACCTTCCATTTCATTTTATTCTCGTTTACTACGCAGTGTAGGTATTTTGTCTATGTCAAATATTTGGTAACTGATAAGAATAGAAATGGAAAAGAATTATGGCTAGATGTTCAAAAATAAAATATAAGATATCCATCTACAAGAAAGAAGTTTTTATTCTATAGTACTGAAAGTATAAATTTCATTCATTCTATATATAAGTTGATAAATATTGCCCATTTCAGTTGAAAACAAAGATATGAAGAACAAAAGTCTTGAATATAGAGCACAATCAGTTTCTACTACTGCTATCTTAAAATCACTTCTTTGTACGTATATTTTCATTTTGTTTCTCATCCCCCAAAGCAGAAGAGTCATTTTCTTCTTACTATCATCTTCATTTCAGCTATACTACAGCCTGCTGGTTTTATCCTTATGTTTCCATTGGGAGTAACATTTGACTTCTTTCTTCTCAAGTTCTAGTAGTGTTAATGATGAAGATGTGTGTGTGTGTGTGTGTGTGTGTGTGTGTGTGTGTGTGTGTGTGTGTGTGTGTGGTGGATGGCATTAAAATGCTTGATGTATTTTCTTTCCTATTGAATTCTCAGTAATAACAGTGCATGCCTATTCAAGCTGCATTCTGCCATAATTTTCTATTTTTTTCTTTGTTTTCATTTCCTGAGATTCATGGCATGAAGCTGTATGGTTGTGTGGCTGTTAATGCTGAATCACAGCATCTTATTTCTATATTGCTTCTGTTGTTCTTACTCATTCTATGACAATTGGAAAAGGAAAATTGTTTCGGCTTTACTTTTCTATCATCACTCTCAAATCTGGGCTTGCTTCTGAAATAACCATTACATTTTCACACAATTTAAACCTCAACTTGAAAGTAATGGAACATAAATTTTTAAAAATAGAAGTATTCTTTTGATTGTTTTCAATAAAGAGTCTCCAAATGGAGAGTATGTTCCAGAGGAGGGCAAGAGAAAAAAATAACTAAATTTCTTTTCACCATATTATGACATTCATGTGCATGCACCATATATTTAATCAATCAGTCCATCAATTAATCAGTCAGTCAGTCAGTCAGTCAACCAATCAATCAATCAACAAGAATCAGACTGCCAGAACTGAATTCAGTTATATAAATACCTACATAGAAGACATGGTACTTATTCAAAAATGAATTGTCTTTTACTCACATTTTATACATGAAATATAAAAACCAATTAAAAGTTTTGGAAAGGAGACATTTCACTCAAGTCAATGAGACAGATGAGAATGAATTCTAAGTGCTGTTTTGTCTCTTCTGGGAGCTGCATCAATCAAGGGTTATCTTTGCCTTTGGAATGCTTCTTAACTCCGGCTTAGAATTCTGTGTTGTTGTTTTGTGAGCCGATTCACTAAATGTCACCATCAGGAATAAATGAATACTGTCAGAGATTAAGAATTAAAGAAAAATAGGGAAGAGAAATAGAAAAATGTTGTAGGATTTACATTTCAAATATCTAGGAAACCCTCATATTTTAAGCTGCATATATCTAAATGTACTTTGAAAATGTTTTTATGCATAGAACTGCTTTTGAATAAGTTTCTGGTTATATTTGATATTTAAAATAATTTATGAGTATTATAAAATTTGAAAAGTTTACATGACTAGTATTAGAGGATATTTCAATTCTTCATTGCTTTTGAAAAAAGCATATTCTGTGTGTTTTTTAAATTCTAAGTCTTTTTGGTTTTTCTGTTTTTTTTTTTTTTAAAGTGAGCTTCCAAACTTCAGTTCTGTCAAAAGGAAAAGAATCCTTGATTTTCATTTCATCTTTCATAATTAGATATATTTTTTCAGGATTCTATTTTACTTTCCTGGATATAGTTTTGTGTTTTTCTAGTCAATCAATTCCATAGTCATTGAGCAAAAGTCTATTGATTATCATTTTCACAAGACTGTGTGGCCATTAGGGGAAGAATTGATAATCAAGTGTAGCAAAAAGCAAACACAAAAGAATGGCATTCATATGATGAGAGGGCACCACGAGTGTACAGTTTTAGAACAGGAAGCAGACTGGAAGGTCCCTTGAGGGAAATGGAAAGTGGAGCTCAAATAATGAAACATGTTTGAGATGTCCAGTGGAATTGATAACTCTAGTTGTCAGAAAGCAAAAGGTGGTGTTGGGAAAACATTCATATACGAGCTTTCAACTGTTGGGTCTTGGAAGAAGATTATCTAGGTTTGTGTTTAAGGTCAATGGCAGTAAGTGCTAGTTAGCTGGGAGGTGGTAGCACACACCTTTTGTCCCAACACTGGAGAGGGAGGCAGAGGCAGGCAGATCTTTGTGAGTTTGAGGCCAGCCTGGTCTACAGAGTGAGTTCCAGGACAGCCAGGGCTACACAAGAGACCCCGTCTTTAACATACAAATGACAGCAAAAAAGAAATGCTATTTAATCCAAGGCAGGTAGAGACTGCAGTTGATTTGATGCTGAGGCAATAGTAGACAATGAGTAAAACAGCAGTGGTGGACCTCAGGTGAATCTTCTTCTGACTAGGGTACTCCCTGTCCTTAAGCTCTGAACAGTAGTGAACACAGGAATAGAGAGCTGACTTGTCCTCAACATTTGGAAAACAAGTGTTCTTAAGTATTTTGAGACTTTATGGGTTGCCTAAACAGAAATCACTGTTTGCTAGAGTCTCTAATAGATCCCTTATACTATTTAAATTAAACCTAGAACCAGAGATAAGGTTCAGTGGGTGCAGGTGTTTGCTGGCAAGCCTGGCAACCTGAGTTCTGTCCTTGGAACTAATGTGATTGAAGGACAGAAGCAGCTCTCACAAGTTGTCCTGTCTCCTTCATACACAGGAATGACACCTGTTCATTCCTCAGAAATAAATGTAAGAAAATGACATTTGAAATTATTTAATAATTTTAAATATATTCTTTATGAATTTTAAGTAGATACTGTTGCCCTTGCACAGTTTTTAAGTAGCTAGCAAATTGTCTCAATACCACTTACAAAATAATCTATCTACTGTCTTCAACAGGAAATTTTGTTCATATACTGTAATTATACTAGATCATATCCTGTTCTTATGTAATTTCTGAAATTTTCATTTTGTTCATATGATTTATGTTTTTCATTGTTTGTATGTTAAGTTACTCTCAAATTGTATTACTATGACCTCTAAGTAATGAATGGGAAATCTACATAAATGTTTTGAGATATTATATATATTCAACTCTCTGAATAATTTTAATTTGAGTTGATTTTCTTAGGTCTTGAAAGTAGCACAAAAGCTAATGATAGTTTGATCTTCCTTTTAGAAATGTAGATGTATTCATTTTTGTTTTATTATCCTGGCTAGAACTTCTAAGATTATGCCAACTAATAAAAGTGCTAGTAAGCATTGTTTTCTATGACAATAGTTGTGTTTTAAAATGAAGTATTTGTTGGGTTAGTGACTTGAGAATTACATACATTTTGAGTGAGTAGGAGTTTTAGCTGATTGAATTTCATAGTATGTTCTCTTGAGAATTAGTAGATGGTTGTTTCTCTTCCCATGTTTGATAACAATGAGAGCATTCCATTTCAAGCAAACTTGGGCAAAGTTAGCTTAGTCAATGCATGTTATCATTTGACTATATTTGAACAATAGCCCTAAGTTTAACAAAATCTCTGATTTCTCTTTTCAGGTGATACCAATGAAAGTAACATTAGTGAAGTGAATCATTAATCCTACCTATATAAAACTACAAAACACCCTTTTCTAAAGATTCAAAAGAAGTCATGGATAAAGGTTCTGAGCTTAGCAGCAATTTTTCTAACAGTCATTTAATTGCTTTTAGACCTTTGCTTATCACTGACTTGGGTTTTTTTTGTTTTGTTTTGTTGTTGTTGTTGTTGTTGCTATTTATATAGTCTCATGAAATAATCAGACAGGAAGGAAGAGCTTCTCACTAAGGTGATGAGGGCCCACCAACCATGAATTCAAGTTCTGGGTTGTCACAGGCAGTTAGGTTATGTGGGCAGATCTAGTGGGAACCAGAAGGAAGTCATCATGGTAACAATCAGCCATGAGTGTTGTCTTCAGAAGCAGTCAAGGAAGAAAGAGCTGCACAGGAATCCCGGGAGAGGATGCATGTCTAGGTCAGCTGAGCAGATGTGAGGGCAAAGTCCAAGTGTCCAACTAGAGTAGCAAGTTTTCCTTAAGACAGTAAAGGAAACAAAATTACTTGACAGCTCATATTCATTTATCTCTTTCCACAAAAGACCAAAGGCAAGGCAAAAGCTTAGATATAGAAAAGATCTATATCCTGTTTATTATTAAATCGTTCCATCAAGATTAATAAAGAAAACTGTGTCAGTAGAAAGATAATGGAACTTGGTGTCGATGCACATGCTTGACATGTGTTTTGTGCCCATAGATTGCATTCTTTTCCACTCAACATTTTCACTGGCATCATGCCTCTGAAAGCTTTCATTTCCTAGGCTATACATTTGTTAAGAAAAACTGAGTCAATGACTTGTGCATATATAAATTATTTTATTGTTTCTTGTGGAAGCAATTTCTGTTTAGAGGCCTTCACTGGAAATAAATAAATAAGTAAATAAGTAAAATTAAAATAAAAATGGAAAGTAGGAAAGATGGATAACATAGTTTAAATGATTGTAAATGTTAATGGTCTGTTCGCACACACACGAAAAAAATTGTCCTTCACACTGAAGTGTGTATTAAATAGTAATGGATAGATATACTTCTCGGTGAGATCTGATTTGTCTAGCAAATCCTTACTGACATATACTCTCATTTACTACAATATAGCCTTTTGAAAATGCCATTCCAACAGAGCATAAAAAAGGTTATTTAGATTAAGTATAGTTACAAGATAAGCAGTACACTGAGTTCATTGGACTTCATGCGCACTCATTTAATTTCGACCGCTCCATTACTCTGAATCAAACTGTCCCTGAAAGAACAAGAGGAAGGGAAAGGGCATTAAAAAACACAAATCACAAGTAGGGAACATTCTTCTTAAAAACCAAATGGTCTCCATGTGTTACCATTTAATACCAAGGAAATACTTTCTTGACTTTTATAGCATGCAAAGAAATTGCACCGATCTATTAAAGAATGCTATAAAAAAAAAGAAAAAAAAGACTGTGAGGTAGGTTAACATTTCCCAGGTCTTTATCATTCTAGATGGGCTTGGAACTTCAAAACACTGTAAAATATTATAAATGGCATCCATTTGCATCCGTGTGCAGCTTATGGCATAATGAATGCATGGCCACTTAACCGTTTATTGAATGCAGGAAGAAATACGATGAGACCTTCAGTGATATGTTTTAAAATGAGGCCCAAAGCCAGGTTTTAAGGAGAGAGTGCCAAAACAGTTTATCTTCCCTTCTTTTTATTTAACTTTAGTGCCATTAAGTGCCAGGATAAGGCTTTTTGGATTTCACTGAGAATTTAAGTAATTACTGTAACCAGAGGAAGTAATTTTAGAGGGATAAGGTATTGTGATGAAGTATAAACAAGAGAGGTCTGAAGTTTGGAGGACGGGTTGACAGTGCTGACACAGTTATCCTGGATGAGGCAAGTAACTGTGAAGACCTTCCACGTGTTCAGGTGCATTTGACAGTGGCTGAACTTTATTAGCCTTTAATGACTTTCATTAAATTATATTTGCTGTCCAAAAGACAATGCATTGAATGCTGGTCTTAGGACACACCCTTTACTTACTCACTTGAGGAGGCACAAATACCCTTTGTAGGTTGTTTCTGGGGATTGTGTGCTTTTTATGCAGTTTCCATAAAAGTCTTCCCAATAACATTGAGATGGTATTGTCTGAAAACCATTACTCTATTATTTTCTTTGAAAAGGACAATCCCGCTGACTCACTGACTTCCCATCTACCGGTAGCTCTGGCTCTGATTGCTATTGTTCTTTATATCACCCTCATGAACAGGGAAAGTAGCGTGTGCAACCCTAATCTCCCCAACCTTCTGTAGCCTGGCTTTCCCCAACCTTCCCCTCTGCAGCTTGTAGCAAGTTCACAAAGGGCATCTTTCCATGAATGAAATTTCTACTTGGACAGCTGTCTCTCGGGTCTTTCTGTTACCAGTTGCCTCTACGGCTCTCTTTATTCTGCCATGCTTTCAGCAGTTTCCTCGTTCTCCTCTGGGCAACTTCTTCACAGACCAACATATCTACCTTCTTTGTCCATAAACGTGTAAGCTTTGCAGGGTTGTTTTAGCCTGGTTGTTTCTCTTCTTCATCTGGGACTTCTCTCTGGTAATTCAGTAGCTCCATAGCTCAAGTTAAAACACCCAAAGGATATGCTTATGGCAGCACTGTAAACGCCTGAGAATAAGGCCCTTAACAGAGCACACAAACAATATCTGGCACATCTCAGGCTCTCACCTGCCATCTCTCTTCCTGCTAAACCCACATAGCAAACTGCTCAGAAGTCATTTTTATTTGAATGTTATATTTCCACTTATAGACTGCAGGGCCCTTTGTTTCCTTCACACCCTCGCCAAGCTTTGCTATTTCTTGTGGCACCCACCACAGCAGGTGGAATGCTTTCCTGTTTTGTTTTCGATTAGTGCTTTCCTAACCACAGCTGATAACAACCAGTATATTCTCTGTGTTTATGATAATTTTTTTTGCTACACTGTTGAAGTCATTCTTTCATTACACCCTTATCACAAACACACAGTTGATGTTAATATATGCATTTCATATATCAAGATGCTCCCTTCAACCCAAAGGAGTTAACTTATGGTCTACACCTTGTGACGCTCTAGGTCCTAGAGATTAAACAATCATTTTAATGTAATCCAACGTATGACTGTAAATTCAATAGACACTTGTGGAATATTTGTACACTGTGTGATAATGTGTTGCTGTGATTGGTGTAACAAAAAGCTGAATGGACAATAGCCAAGTGGGACTTCTGGGCAGAGAGAGGAAGAATGGATAATTGAAGCACTCAGGAGATTATAGGAGACAGATTCAATGCAATCCCCATCAAGATACCAACACAATTCTTCACAGACCTGGAAGAATAATAATCAAATTCATATGGAAAAACAAAAAACCCAGGATAGCCAAATGAATCCTGTACAATAAAACAACCTCTGGAGGCATCACGATCCCTGACTTCAAGCTCTACTATAGAGCTACAGTAATAAAAACAGCTAGGTACTGGCACAAAAACCGACATGTGGACCAATGGAATCAAATTGAAGACCCTGACATTAATCTGCACACCTATGAACACATAATTTTTGACAAAGAAGCCAAAAGTGTACAATGGAAAAAAGAAAGCATCTTCAACAAATGGCGCTGGCATAACTGGATATCAACATGTAGAAGGCTGCAAATAGATCCATATCTATCACTGTGCACAAAACTTAAGTCCAAGTGGATCAAGGACCTCAACATAAATCCACCTACTCTGAACCTGCTAGATGATAATGTTTTAAAAGACTCTATCTTAAGTGATGACATATAGTATTTGTCTTTCCTTGTGGCTCACTTCACTTAGCGCAACTGGAACTTAGATCTTATTAAAATGAGTTTATAATATCTACAACTTATTTCCAGACCCATTGCTAAATCTTCCCCTTCAGTGGCTGAGGACCACAGAGCCTTCTGCATCATAAGCACTTCCCCCTTAACACTAGAGAGCCACATCAGCCACCCAGTTACCCAGTAGCCTTGAAGTCCTTAACTCCTTTCTTTCCTCTTTTCCAGTGAATCTCAACAATATCTTTCTAATTTTTCTGTTTTCACTACCTCTACTACACACCGAGGTCCTGTTGTTATTTTGTACCTCTTCAAAAGCTTGGCAAGTGCTTTCATAATCTCCTGCCCCAAACTATGTTTTTCCACTAAGAATATCTTTTAAAAATACAAAGATAATCTTATCACCTTCAGACTCCAATCATGACTATTTCTTATTGCTCATGGGGAAAGGGAAAACCTAATCCTTGGCAGGGGCTAAAATGTCTTGATTTTTATCTTCCCCATATCATTTCTTGCAGTCTTTTTGCAAATGCAAGATTCACTCATTAATGATATTGAACACCTATTCCTATATATCTTCTTAGAAATATCTGATTTAGAAATATCTTCTTAGAAATATCCTTTTCCTATTACTAATTTTATTATATGCTTTGGAAGGCTTGTTTCTGCTGTTGACTTTCATGAATTCTTCATACATTTCAGGTACGAACCCCTTATCAGACATTTGGTTTACAACTAGTAATTGTTTGAATAAGAATGGCCCCCATGAGCTCAGATATTTAAGATTTTTGTTCCTAGTTGGTTATGCTACGTGGAAAGGTTGATAACTGGTTTTCAACCTTTCCAATGCTGTGACCCTTTAATACAACTCCTCATGTTGTGGTGACTTCCAAGCCTTATTTTCATTGCTTCTTCATAACTTATTTTGCTACTGCTAAGAATTTTAAGGTAAATACCTGATATGCATGTATTCTTAGGTGACACCTGTGAAGTAATTGTTTGACCCCCCAAGGGGGTCACAACCCACAAGGTGAGTGCAGCTGGTTTATAAGTTCAATCCTTGCTTGAAGAAGTAAGTGTAAATGGTGGGCCTTGAGGTGTAAAGGCCTCATGTGTCTCCCAAATTATTCTCTCTGCCTTGTGCTTGTAGTTGAGGATGTGAACTGTCAACTTCCTGCTTGGCCATGCCTGACAGCTACCATGCCTCCCTGTCATAATGGACTCTTTTTTTGTTTTTTGAGACAGGGTCTTACTATGTAACTCTGCCTCTCCTGGAACTCATGATGTAGACCATTCTGGCCTCAAACTCGTAGAGATCAACCTGCATCTGTGTCCTGTGCTGAGTGCAAAAGAGTACTGAGACTAATGGTATATGCCACCAAGCCCAGCTGCACCATGATGGACTCTTACCCCTCTAGAATTATAAGCCAAAATGAACTCCATTTTCCTTGTTACTTTGGCCTTGTTATTTTGTAGCAGCAGAAAAGCAAACAAAACACAACTATTCCCCTTGTTTCTCAGGCTGCCTCTTCATCTTGTTGCTTATTTCCTTTGCTGAACACATGTTTTACAGTTTCAGGGAGCTGCTGTCATTATTTTTGTTTTTGTTTACTACTCTTTTGCTGCTGTGTTCAAATTCTCATTACCAAAACCTGTGTCAACCAGCTTCCTGCCTTATGTTTGTGGATTATATATTTCAGTTAACTTTATCTTAGATCAGGAAATCTAATTGGATCAACTGCTCTGGTTTCTACCTTCAATCTGCTATGCTCTTCTGTTCATATTGTTCTATGTCATTGTGTACCTTTCTTTGAAGGTTGCATTGCCATTATATATAAGGAATGAGATTAAAGTAGGTATTATGGTCTCTTACTGGTCATCGGTCCCCTGCAGTATAAACTCAGTGAGTACAGAAAACATGTTCATCTCTTTCACTTTGCTTGAAACAGAAGTGATATTCTGCACATACTAGTATAGATTTTGTGTTTTCATTGTTTTTGTAATGCATAATCTTTCTTTAAAAAAAGCACTGTGGATTTTTAATATACAGAGAGAGATGGAAAGTGTTATATGTGTTAAATCTTAATACTCACCATGATTTTTCTATCAATAGTGATTCTAAATTGCCAATTCTTTCTAAGCTGTCCAAGCAAGACTAAAAAACCTCAGAGTTGATATAATATATGTTAGTCATTTAAATAGAAATACATCATAAATAGGCCCCAATTCCTTGGTATTGGAAATTGTATGTATGTATTCCTGAACTACCACACCTTTCTCTTATGATAATGAGTTCTTTCCTCTTATGTTGTTTTATTTTATTTTATTACTAATTTTTTTAACACAAGAAACCACTGGCCTAGGTTTTTCCATGTAGCCCAGACTCTCCCTGAATTTAAGATCTTTATTTTTTTCTCTATCCCTAAAATTCTGGTACTATAGTCATGAGCCACCACATCAAAACCTTTTGATTATCTTAATTTAACCCTGTTTTAATTCTTAGAAGTTTTATATTTGATAATTGGTAAAGGCTAACATGAACTCATTAAATTGTTGAAAACAAACAAATATATATATATATATATATATATATATATATATATATATATGTGTGTGTGTGTGTATACATAAGTGTGTGTGCATATATATTGCTCAACATGGTTTGTCTTTACTTTCCATAATGAAAGCACTCATTCGTTCTTGATTTCATATCAAAGTCCAGGGTCTATCAACTCTTTCCATCATTTTTCTTCCCTTCATTTCAGTGTTTGAATAACTATCAGTTCTATTCTAACATTTTCAATTGTGGACAGGGAAAGGAGATTTTAGGAAAACAATCGAACACACCATTTATACTTGTATTTCTTTTTTTAATCATACTAAATCTGTAACATAGCCTGACCCTGATGGTCTCTGGTGGTGTAGCTATTTCTTTGGGGGAGCAGTGATGACTCAGCTAGTTTGTTATTGTGTCCTGTTTTTCTCCCTAGGAAATTTGCAGTGGAAAAAAAATGAAACAAATTGCACAGCAGGTCATGATGAACCTAAATAAGCATTTAGCACTTCAGCATTTAGTTGGAGAATTTTTTTTTTTTGCAGAGTATTATAACACAGTAGATAAACCTCTTCTTAGCTTCATATGAACTTGACTTTCTGAGTTTGTAATAGTGTCGTAGCATAGCTAGAAATCTTTGTGTCTTTAACCTGATTTATTCCCTTTAAAACACTGTAGACTCCTTGTAAAACTGAAAATTTGATGAGGTACTTCTACTATAACCTATAAAAATATTTATAATTTTAAAAGCAAGACACGTTCAGGCTAGGAAATAATTTAACTGAGATTTGCGCCACTTGTATGTACCTCAGGTGGTTAGATTGCTGGAATAGATTTAACTTTTATCTGTATTTAAAATTGTCTCAAGTGCCTGCTTCTCCTGAGTATACTTCCCAGCATCAGCAGCATTCTATTTTTTATTCTATTTATTTTATTTTATTTTTTGTTTGGTTCTTTGAGATATTGTCTCTCTATATAGCCCTGTCTCTCTTAGAACTCACTATGTAGATCAGGCTAGCCTGGAACTTACAGAGGTCCTCCTGCTTCATATGGTCATATGGCTGTGCAGTGTGTAGGATTCCTTGAAGTATTTTCCTGAGTGGCCATGGATTCCTTTACTGTGTATGTGTCATTCAAAGCTTTATATTCCCCTTTAATAATGAAAGGTAGCTTTGCTTGATATAGAAAACTGTCATTTCAGTTACTGCCTTTTAGAGTTAGATATATTCCACTACATGCCTTCTTGCTTTCCGAGTTTCTGTTGAAAAATATTATATTATTATGACACATTTGCCTTTATAAATGACTCAGTGCTGCTCTCTTATAGTCTGCAATATATTGTTGTTGTTCTGTGTAGTTAGAGTTTTAACTGCAATGTGACATGGGATATTCTATCATTTTGCTGATCTTAATGCCTCCTATAACTTGGTGGCCATTTCTTCACATTTGAGAAAGGTTTTGCTATCACTGTATTGAATACATCTTCAATGCCTTTAGCTTCTACTACTTCTCTGTTCATAATTCATGAAAATTTTCATTTAATGATGCCCCATATGTATTTCATGTTCTGTTTGGATTTGCTATTTCATTTTTATTGTTGCATGAATGTTTTAATTTATATATCTAGTCCCCAAGTCCTGGTATTTTTTTTCTACTTGGCCTGTGCTATTTGTCAAGCTTTCCATAATGTTTTGTATTTCCATTACTGAACTTTTAATTAATGTTATTCATTATTTCTGTTTATTTATTGAATTTCTCGTGTATGTGGCATAATGACTTCCTATTTCATTCCACTCTTTCTTTGTATTCTTTTTTTTTTTTGGTTTTTCGAGACAGGGTTTCTCTGTGTAGCTTTGCGCCTTTCCCTGGAACTCACTTGGTAGCCCAAGCTGGCCTCGAACTCACAGAGATCCACCTGGCTCTGCCTCCCGAGTGCTGGGATTAAAGGCGTGTGCCACCACCGCCGGGATGTATTTTTTTTTTTAATTCATTAAGGAAAGAATGTTTTTCATTGTTTTTCCTAAACATTCTTTACAAAATTCTCTTGGATTAATTGGGATTTTACTGTAACTAGAATCTATTACTGTGGAGTTTTGTAACATTTGAAAAAGTCACATTACTTTGATTTTTATTTCTTCTGTTTATGCACTGGGTCTTTCTCAATGTTGGATTAGATTCATCCTCGGAATTTTAATCACATGTATTTTTTCTTCAACTGACATATTTGTTATTTTCAAGTGGGACTATGCTGCAGTAGGGTTGTATTTGATTTATTATCCATGGAGTGGGGTAGTGTAGCTCAGGAGTTAAACCCTCAGCTCACAAAGCTAGGTCACTGGGAACAAACTCCAGTTACATTCTGAAAATTTAGTACTGACTATGAAACTTAACAACTGATGAATAGGCTGGCTATGAAAATGGAGAATTACCAATTGAAAAGAAAAAATTCTTGAACTCCACTGACTTTTGAGGAATGAAGAAACAAACACATCCCTGGGTATACTGTGATAAGTGACCAGGGTAGAAATGGGAAGAAAATAAACAGAATAAGACTTGTTATTATTATTAATAATAATATTATTCAAATAACAGCAGAGAAAAATAGAAGATGGAAGTAAGGGCAGTGGTAAGATCCAGCTGGGGGCAGAAAGATTTTTTTTAAAAGTGGCAAAGAAATGTAATCACGCAAGCTAAAGCAACCCCAGACATGGAGACAACCAGTCAGGCATCTTCAGCCTCAAGACAACCTGTGTACCTTAGGAAAGCCTACTTCACCAGAGAAGAAAAAGAAAAGAGAAAGAGAATAGCACTACTAGGCAAAGCTAGTCCACAAAACTAAAATTACGTTTCAAATAACAGAAGAGTGTAAGGAGAGGGAAGAGAACTTTGCATGGATGTCCCCTCTCCCTCAGGCCTGTGCAGAATCTGGCTCCGTGTGCTCCTCTGCACAGGGATACTCATTCAGAATTTTTTTCTGCACTGCTTGGGTTGGCTTTGTCGTGAGAATTTTTGACGTAGTTCATTTATGGTGACCTTTTTATTCTTTTTGACTATACAACCCAGGGGTCTGGTTCATGGGCCACACAGTGATGGACTCACTCCCACTGACTTTTAACCACTCTATATGAGTTGCCTTAGACGCTAGCACTGTCAAGAATTTGTCATTGCTAGCCCCGGTTTTGGGGAGCCAGTGAGTCTCACCCTCGTCTTTAGCTCAACTCAGACGTGTGGCTTGCATACTAATTCAAAGATTTTCCCTCTCTTTTTTTTCTCCTCATCTTCCTCTTCTCCTTTATCTTCCTCCTCTTTTTCACTCCTTTTCTGTTTCTCTGTCTTTCATTGGATAGTGAATTCAGAGTCTCACATATGTTAAACAAGCATTACTACTAAGACCAATGTTTTCAACTCAAATCAGGGGTGTTCCACAGGCCAAGTCAGAGTATGGTAAAGAGTCTTTGCAACTCAACCTGTCATTTAAAAATGCTCATATCCGGTGTAAAGAAGATAAGATTGGTCAGCACTTATGGATATCTATGTAATACACAGACACCAAAAGTCGTGTAAATCTACTCAGAAATAATGATCATGTTTTTGAATCTCTGTTGCCCACCTTTGATGTCTGCCTTTTTGCATGCTCCTGTGACTGGTGGCTGCCTTGGTGTCTTGCATCAGCCTCTCCATCCCTTTCTCTTCTCCTCTTCTAAAATTATCTGTTACTGAAAGTGGAATTTTTGAAGTTCCTCTTGTTCTTCAGCTATAGTTCTAATCTGCAGTTCCAGTTCTGAATAGGGATCTGAGCATTTCTACTTGGGGTTGAGCCAGAGGGAACCTGTTCCTGGTTCTCATTATGCTTGCTTTTGGAGTTTTCTCTTCTTTCTCTGATATTAACAGTAGCGTTACTCAACCATTACCCACTTCCTAAGACAGCTGCTCTCCATCTTTCTCCTGATCATTCCCTAGAAGGCCTAACCAGTGGGTGGGTGTTACCTGCCATTCCCCCTCTTTGTTGATATTCAATCTGTTACTGTGAGGTTTCAGTTTTTCACAAGGTCTCCAGTACTACATAAAACATGCACTATACTTTTTCCTTATTAATCTGTTTTATCTCAGTTTAACTTCTGAGCTCAACTGGGACCCTAATGGAGTTTAGATGTAATTTTCCACACCTTCAAAATATTGTACAAAACATATTAATTTTATGTAATGTTTCCCACAATTCTACGTTGTCTTTCTTAGTTTATTGGAGTTTCGCCATAAACTTGATTTACCCTTCAATCTTTTCTGTATAGTGTCACTTCATTTTCCTGAAAATACTATTTCTTTTGTTTCAGTGCCTGTCTCATCTCTGTTTGATGGGATTTTGAGTAATTAAAATTAGATTATTGTGGCCATAGTAATGCTCAGAATGGATGCAAAACCCAAGACAAACAGCGCACAGAACTTTAATTTAAAAGTATTGAAGAAAAATCTGTTAATCTTTATATCTTCACTTATTAATTCTCAACCAAAGTTGATGCAAGAATGGAGACTGTGGTTGCTTTCTGTAATAGGTAAGTAGGATAGCAATACAGAGAAATAAATCATGTAGAAAATAAAATGAAAAGATCTAATCAGGGGAGATAGATAGATAGAAATTACTTAACAATCTCTAAAATAGCTACTCCCAAGAAGTTCTCATTTATTGAGGGAAATTAAATGCATTAGTACTTAAAATGACTTGAATAAAAGGGTCTGTCTACAACATTTGGATATAGTCTTTAACTTGGTAGACATAGATAATATTCTTTATTTTTTAAACAGTTTTTACTACTCTCTAAAGACACCGTTGGAAGAAAGTAAATGACATCTGTTTGTTGTAGTATTGCTTATAACTAACTTTAGCACAATAAACACAAAAGACAGATGGTGGTGCCATATTCAAGTATTTATCTGAGTGATATTTCCTGAACCCTTTCTTTTTCCAAATGGTGAAGATAAATATTTGAGATCCAAGAATCATCAACTTACAGTCATTAGTAGACAATAGGATTAAAATTTATTTATAATTTCCTGTTTGTTTTGAGCTTTCTACAAGTTTACCCATTCTTTAGAATCTTTACAATTACATAGTGTACCTCTCTCTTTTAAAGGAAGAAGATGAGTTTAAGCAGAATATATAACATGGCATTACTGAGTCTAGATTGAAGTGAGGTCTCTCTGCAAACCATACAATTAACCCTCTAAATTCATCATTCTCTACCATTAATTTCCACTTAGAATTCCTATGATGAATATTAGTTTTCTCACAACTTCAAATCAAATTTAGAAAATCAGTTCTTTTCTATCAAAACACTTTACCTAATGAATCAAATGCTTCTCCAACAACATTTATGCCTGTATTTATATTGGTGTGAGTTCATGTGTAATGTTGAAGACATGACCTAAATACATATTTGACATTTAAAAACAAGCATCAAAGAGTTCATCTCTTGTAAAGGAATAAAATTTGTGACACTGGCCATTATAAGGTATTAAAAAATTCATGGCAACTTTTGAAAATGAAGGAACGTTATTAACCTTGGTGTCTTGACCAAATTACAATTCGAGTAATTACATTTGTCTTTCCTAATCTCCTTTTCAACTTTCAATTGGGTAGTGTATTCTTAATGGATTTCATTACCCAGACTCCCATAGGATTTAAAATAGGACTTATCTTCTAAGACTTGGTCCACTCTAAATTTATGTTCTCTAACTCCAATTGAGCTGTCACCAAGACTTGTCCACTGTGTGTGTTTAATTTAGTCCTTGTTTTCGATTTTGCTTTCTTTATTTGACTGTTCAAAATCATTTCCTTTTTGTTTACAACCCAGACACACATTGAGGTTTACCCTTCTATCCTCTATTCTAAATACCAGAAGCAAGCAACCTATAAGGTTCCACAACAACCAATGCCACTCTTTTACACTCATGAGGAACATTCACCCTCCCTTCACAAAGTCAAAACCTTCTTGGAGAGCTCTTTTGAAAGCTAGTCATTTGTGTGAAAGTTTTCCATGACCACAACTTTTCCTCTACAACGTTACCAATTCAGACCCTTGCTTTATTTCTGCCCAGTTCTCACAGAGGCTTATGCTCCCACATACCCGCTGAATGACCTACATTCTCTATGCTACAGTTCTTTCCTGCTCACATTCATCAATTAAGATATGTTCATTCCCTAAGCATTTATAGCGTTGTTTCCTAAGTCATTAAAATATCTCCATTCTGCCCTCATGGCTTTACCCTGCCTATATTCACACTTAATCTTTTTATTACTATATCGTATTTCTCATACTTTCAAATTTCATATAATATCATTTCCCCTCTGCCATGCTATGAAAACTGTTCTTCAAAAATGATCAGATTAATTTCAAAGTGCAAAATCAATATCTTTTTCTTAGCAAGCAAAAGTTCCACTTTTCTATTGACTTTAATATTGTTGATAGGGTACTTATTTACGAATTTTACATATCATCTCTGCCTTGGCATTTTTCGCTTTATTTCCTGAATTCTTGTTGCTTCTCACAATTTAACAGAAGATATCCCTAGTATTATATCTCTAGTTTTATTTCCTTTACTCATCCTATTTATTAGGGATCACTTTTTTTTTTTTTTTTTTTTTTTTTTTTGGTGTTTTCGAGACAGGGTTTCTCTGTGTAGCTTTGCGCCTTTCCTGGATCTTGCTCTGTAGCCCAGGCTGGCCTCGAACTCAGAGAGATCCACCTGCCTCTGCCTCCCGAGTGCTGGGATTAAAGGCGTGTGCCACCACCGCCCGGCTATTAGGGATCACTTTTAATTAAGTCGATAAATTGAAAGAAAAATTGTCAAAAAGTAAAAGATTAAACATAGTTTATGTATATTTATTATGTGCCAGATGACGAAAGTCCATACAAGAATTACTTCATTTACAGGACAACACCAAGAATATTACCAGCGTTTTTTGCACCCATGAAAACAAAGACTGAAGGTCTCTGATAGGTGATTAAGGGAAGGCTCAGCAGGTAGAGGCCCTCCACTTGAGTTCAACCCTCAGGCACCACACATACACACACACACACACACACACACACACACACTCACACTGAGGAGAGACGGAGAGACAGAGACAGAGAATGTACTGCAACATATGTGCCTTAAATTTACATTTCATCCCCTCTTTATGCTTTGCACAAAGAAGCAAGGCTTGGTGGACTGAATTCTGTTCCTCTGCTCATTATTTTTATAGTGATCCTAATCCCTGGTGTGACTGTATGTAGAGGAAGATATTAGATTTCAGGGGACTCCTAAGGATGGGGCTGGAATCCAACAGGGCTGTGGCCATAAGCAAAATAATAACAATAAGACCAAGAGAAAGACTCCTAGTTCTCTCCCCTGCCCTCTCTCTGCCTGTCTGACTTGTCCCCATGCTTCTCTTCCCTCTTTTCCCTTGCCCTTGCCTCTTTTCTCCACTACTGTGCCCTTCCCCTCCCCCACTGATATCAGGAGCCTGTGTCTGACTGCAAGCTTAGGAGAGTCCTGGACAGGGAATGAAACAGCTGACCTTGGATTTCTGCCTCCAGAATCGCGAGAAAATGAATTCCTGGTCCTTTACCCACCTGTAATTTACTGTTCTTCCATATACCTTTTCTGCATGATACTTTGTTGTAACTTCCCAAACTGACAAATTAACAAGTTCAATAGGTACATGTTCAGCTAGATATATTTAAGTACGGAGCAAAAGTTAGGAACATTGCAAGATGTCTCAACGGCAAGTAATCTTGTGCAACTTATCTACCTGTCTAAATTTGCACCCTTTTGTCTAAAAGTCTTACAACAGGATAAAGGACTCAGTGTTTTCTGTAGTTATTATTCCGAACACAATTATTCCTAAATGGCTACAATAACCATTTTGGAATAGTGCTTTAGCTCATATTTGATGTTATGTATTAAAAAAAGGGAGGAAAGAAAAGAAAACCCCAAACCTGTTGAATAACGAAAACTGTTAACATACTCCTAAACTTAGTATGGGCCAAACTCTGAACCTTCGTGCACGATCTTGTTTAATCTTCACAGTGATTCTGGGTATTAATTATCTCCATTGAAATGTCCATTTTAATAACATGGTCGACTACATGCATGGATAGACTTGCCAGCTGAAAATAGTAAATGCCTAAAATGTAAAAAAAAAAAAAAAAAAGAACCTTTGCAGGCAAATACGAGTCTTCCGAGAAAGTGAACTACTTTTCATGCTAAGGATAGATCCCAGTGGGAGGGGAAGCACTAGCTTTTGTCTTTAGGAATTTGCATGGCTGCTGAATCTGAGCTTCGCATTTTATGTAAGGTCCTTGGTTAATTCCCAAAGTGTACATCAGGCAATCATCTCCTCAGTGAATTGGAGTCAACAAGCCATGGTCTTCTGGCCTCCATTACTGCATGGCAGAGTTCTTCAATTTAACCACTTCTCCATCTAAGCACATCTCCTTCACTCTTGTGGCATTTGATATCTCTTTTTATTGGGTCTGCTATGCTTTCACTCTGTGTGTAGAGGGGAAAAGGCATTTTTTTTCACTTGATGTCCTGCCTGAGCTTCCTGAATTGGTTTTGTAACTTCATTTGTTCCAGAATTTTTTTCGAACAGTATGTACTTTGCCATGCATTTGCTGTTACATTCCCTTTCTTCTCTACATCTCCACCTAAAATTATATGGACATTAACAACTGCTTTATCCTCCATGTATTATGTCAATACTACTCTTTTGCATAATTATTTGTAGCATCTTTTCTATAAGTCTCTACTTCACTAATTCTTCACCTAATCTTTGTTAAAATAGACCGCTGAGTTCTCATTTTATAATTATCCAAGTTATAATATTTAAAACTTCTATACATTTTCAAGTATTCTAGCTATTTTCAAATATCCTTAATAATTTCTACAGGCTTGTGCTTCCTGCACACATTACAAGCCTGGTTTGCATTTTAACTAATTGTCCTTAAGCAGCATACATTTCTTTCAATAAAAGCAGAGGAATAAAAGATAAGTGTTTATTGTGAGATATTTGTAGTGAAATAATTCTAAAGTATGTGCTTCAGATAGAGAATAGAAGGAAAGTGATGTGGGAAGGATAATAGAACATCCAAGAATTCATAAATATCTCAGAAAATGGCAAACACAAAGTGAACTTAAGACAAGGAGGCTTTCCTAAATAGTATTTTCAATGAGTAAACACTCTATATTTTATAGACATAGACTAGGATATCAGAAAATCTGAGTAGTTTTCTCAATATTATATAATCCTTAACTGGCAGAGAGATTTATAGTTAATATTGATTTGTACACCTCATGATTAGGGTTCTTCCTCTTTAAATTAAAGACTAAGTAAATGGACTAATGAAAATATGAAATCTATCTCACAGAACTTGTAAACTAGAAGACAGATACAGCAAAAGATAATCAGAAAGACCATTGGGTTACAAGTCAGGATCTGAGATTCATGGACCCAGCACCAAATTACCTAGGTGAGGGAACTGGTGTAAGTCTCTTAATATTTCTGACCCTAGCTTCATTATCTGCAACATGGGACTAATATCTGTCTCCTGTGCTGAAGTTATTGTAAAGCGAAACTGCAGAATGACTTCAAGACCAGAAGGAAACAAATAACACTAGCTCAAGCGTCCTATGCACTGAACGCATGTGACCTTCCAGAGCCACAGGTAGAAATTTTCTCTCCCAGGTAATGGCATTAAGAAGTGCAGTCTTTGGGTCAGATCTGTGTCACAAAGATGGAGCCTTCATTAATGAGGTAAATAATTTTGGGAAGGAGGGCCCATAGGCTTGGCTTCTTCTGTCACATAAAGATATAGCTTTAAAAAAAAAGTGATCATTTATAAGTCAGAAAGCTCTCAGCCTACATCAAATCAGCTGACTGACACCATGAAAACTGATTTTCCACTGCCGTGATGGTGCAAAGTAAATTTCTCTTATTTATAGCTACACGGTAAACAGTTTTTTGTAATAGCTACCTTAAGGGACTTAGACGCAAGTTTTTCTTGCTCATTATTCAACTCACATGAGCACTTCAAAAAACTGAAGAGCCCTAGATGGAAAGGGCTGGCAGCAGCGTGGACAAGAGCAGTAACACATGGAGAAGGAAAAATTTCCTGGTTCCTTTCCCATACTTGTCTGTGGAATAATCTTCTTAAAGATGTGTGCAGATTGTCATGAATACACTTTTGGTGTCCTAATTATTCCAAGTGACAGGATTTAATATTCTGATTGTGGTCAGGGGGCAGTAAGAATCACTGTAATAAAATGTTATCTTTATCTTTGCTCTCTATTTTGTCTTGCTGCTCTTTTTTTAAAAGGAGGATTCTTTTTTATTTTTTTAAATTTAATTTAATTTTATTTTACAATACAATTCAGTTCTACATATCAGCCACGGATTCCCTTGTTCTCCCCCCTCCCGCACCCTCCCTTTTCCCCCGCTCACCCCCCATTCCCACCTCCTCCAGGGCAAAGCCTCCCCCAAGGACTGAGATCAACCTGGTAGACTCAGTCCAGGCAGGTCCAGTCCCCTTCTCTCAGGCCCAGCCAAGCGACCCTGCATAAGCCCCAGGTTTCAAACAGCCAACTCGTGCAATGAGCACAGGACCCAGTCCCATTCAGAGGGCCTGATCCCATTGGGGGCCCCTCAGCCTTTGGTTCATAGTTCATGTGTTTCCATTCGTTTGGCTATTTGTCCCTGTGCTTTATCCATCCTCGGTCTCAACAATTCTCGCTCATATAAACCCTCCTCTTTCTGGCTAATTGGACTCTTGGAGCTTCACTCAGGGCCTAGCCATGGATCTCTGCATCCAGTTCCCTCAGTCATTGGACGGGGTTTCTAGCATGACAGTTAGGGTATTTGGCCATCCCATCACCAGAGTAGGTCAGTTCTGGCTGTCTCGACCATTGCCAGCAGTCTATTGTGGGGGTATCTTTGTGGATTTCTGTGGGCCTCTCTAGCACTTTGCTTCTTCCTATTCTCATGTGGTCTTCATTTACCATGGTCTCCTATTCCGTGTTCTCCCTCTCTGTTCTTGATCCAGCTGGGATCTCCTGCTCCCCAAAGCTCTCTTTCCCTCGACCCTCACCCTTCATTACCCCCACTCATGTCCAGGTTGTTCATGTAGATCTCAGCCATTTCTCCATCATTGGGAAATCCCCGTGTCTTTCTTGGGGTCCTATTTTCCAGGTAGCCTCCCTGGTGATGTGAGTATCAGTCCAGTCATCCTTGTTCTACATCTAATATCCTCCTATAAGTGAGTACATACCATGTTTGTCTTTCTGAGTCTGGGTTACCTCACTCAGGATGATTTATTCTAGATCCATCCTTTTGCCTGCAAACCTCAGGATGTCATTGTTTTTCTCTGCTGAGTAGTATTCCATTGTGTATATGTACCACATTTTATTTATCCATTCTTCAGTTGAAGGGCATCTAGGTTGTTTGCAGGTTCTGACTATTACAAACAATGTTGATATGAACATAGCTGAGCAAGTACCCTTGCGGTATGATTAAGCATTCCTTGGGTATATGCCCAAGAGTGGTATAGCTGGATCTTGGAAGAGATTGATCCCCAATTTTCTAAGAAAGCGCCATATTGATTTCCAAAGAGGTTGTACAAGCTTGCATTCCCACCAGCAGTGGAAGAGAGTTCCCCTAGTTCCACATCCTCTCCAGCATAAAGTGTCTTCAGTGTTTTTGATCATAGCCATTCTGATAGGTGTAAGGTGGTATCTCAGAATTGTTTTGATTTGCATTTCCCTCATAATTAGGGATGTTGAGCAGTTCCTTAAATGTCTTTCAGCCATTTGAGTTCCCTCTGTTGAGAATTCTCTGTTTAGTTCTATGGCCTACTTATTAATTGGACTGTTGGGCATTTTGATGTCTAATTTCTTGTGTTCCTTATATATTCTGGATATCAGTCCTCTGTAAGATGTGGGGTTGGTGAAGACCTTTTCCCATTCTGTAGGCTGTCACTTTGCCTTGTTGACCGTATCCTTTGTTTTTCAAAGGCTTCTCAGTTTCAAGAGGTCCCATTGATTGATTGTTTCTCTCAGTGTCTGTGTTACTGGTGTTATATTTAAGAAGTGATCTCCTTTGCCAATGGATTCAAGGCTACTTCCTACTTTCTCTTCTAGCAGGTTCAGAGTAGCTGGATTTATGTTGAGGTCCTTGATCCACTTGGACTTAAGTTTTGTGCACAGTGATAGATATGGATCTATTTGCAGCCTTCTACATGTTGATATCTAGTTATGCCAGCACCATTTGTTGAAGATGCTTTCTATTTTCCATTGTACACTTTTGGCTTCTTTGTCAAAAATTATATGTTCATAGGTGTGCAGATTAATGTCAGGGTCTTCAGTTCAGTTCCATTGGTCCATATGTCAGTTTTTATGCCAGTACCTAGCTGTTTTTATTACTGTAGCTCTATAGTAGAGCTTGAAGTCAGGGATCGTGATGCCTCCAGAGGTTGTTTTGTTGTACAGGATTCTTTTGGCTATCCTGGGTTTTTTGTTTTTCCATATGAACTTGAGTATTATTCTTTCCAGGTCTGTGAAGAATTGTGTTGGTATTTTGATGGGGATTGCATTGAATCTGTAGATTGCTTTTGGTAAAATTGCCATTTTTACTATGTTAGTCCTGCCTATCCATGAGCATGGGAGATCTTTCCATTTTCTGACATCTTCTTCAATTTCTTTTTTCAGGGACTTAAAGTTCTTGTCATATAGGTCCTTCACTTGCTTGGTTAGTGTTACCTCACGGTATTTTATGTCATTTGTGGCTATTGTAAAGGGTGATGTATCTCTCAGCCTCTTTGCCAATTGTATATAGGAGGGCTACTGATTTTTTTGAGTTGATCGTGTATCCTGCTATGTTGCTGAAGGTGTTTATAAGCTTTATCAGTTCCCTGGTGGAATCTTTGGAGTCACTCAAGTATACTATCATGTCATCTGCAAATAGGGAAAGCTTGACTTCTTCCTTTCCAATTTGTATCCCCTTAATTTCCTTATGTTGTCTTATTGCTCTGGCTAGAACTTCAAGTGCTATATTGAATAAGTATGGAGAGAGCAGACAGCCTTGCCTCATTCCTAATTTTAGTGGAATTGCTTTGAGTTTCTCTCCATTTAATTTGATGTTGGCTGTTGGCTTGCTGTAAATTGTCTTTATTATGTTTAGGTATGTTCCCTGTATTCCTGATCACTCCAAGACCTTTATCATGAAGGGGTGTTGTATTTTGTCAGATTCCTTTTCTGCATCTAGTGAGATGATCATGTGTTTTTTTTCTTTGAATTTGTTTATATGGTGTATTACATTGACAGACTTTCGTATGTTGAACCACCCTTGCATCCCTGGGATGAAGCCTACTTGATCATGGTGGATAATTGTTTTGATGTGTTCTTGGAGTTTCTTTGCCAGTATTTTATTGAGTATTTTTGCATCAATGTTCATGAGGGAGATCGGTCTATAGTTCTCTTTCTTTGTTGTATCCTTGTTTGGTTTAGGAATCAAGGTAATTGTAGCCTCATAGAAGGAATTTGGTAATGTTCCTTCTGTTTCTATTGTGTGGAACAATTTAGAGAGTATTGGTATTAACTCTTCTTTGAAGATCTGGTAGAATTCTGTGCTGAAACCATCTGGTCCTGGGCTTTTTTTGGTTGGGAGACTTTTAATGACTGTTTCTATTTCCTTAGGGGTTATTGGACTATTTAAATAGTTTATCTGGTCTTGATTTAACTTAGGTATGTGGTACCTATCCAGAAAATTATCCATTTCTTTTAGGTTTTCCTGTTTTGTGGAGTACAGGGTTTTGAAGTATGACCTGATGATTCTCTGGGTTTCCTCAATGTCAGTTGTTATGTCCCCCTTTTCATTTCTGATTTTGTTGATTTGGATGCTCTCTCTCTGTCTTTTGGTTAGTTTGGATAAGGCCTTGTCTATCTTGTTGATTTTCTCAAAGAACAAATTCTTTGTTTCATTAGTTTTTTTTTTTTGTATTGTTCTCTTTGTTTCTATTTTATTGATTTCAGCTCTTACTTTGATAATTTCCTGGCGTCTATTCTTTCTGGGAGACTTTGCTTCTTCTTGTAATAGAGCTTTCAGGTGTGCTGTTAAGTCACTAGTGTGAGATTTCTCCAACTTCTTTATGTGGGCATTTAGTGCTATGAATTTCCCTCTTAGCACTGCTTTCATAGTGTCCCATAAGTTTGGGTATGTGGTGTCTTTATTTTCGTTGATCTCTAGGAAGTCTTTAATTTCTTTCTTTATTTCTTCCTTAACCCATTGGTGATTCAGTTGAGCATTATTCAGTTTCCATGAGATTGTAGGTTTTCTGTAGTTTTTTTTTTTGTTGTTGTTGTTGAAATCTAACTTTAAACCATGGTGGTCTGATAGAACACCGGAGGTTATTCCAATTGTTTTGTATCTGTTGAGATTTGCTTTGTGGCCAAGTATATGGTCGATTTTAGAGAAGGTTCCATAGGGTACTGAGAAGAAGGTATATTCTTTTTTGTTAGGATGGAATGTTCTATAGGTATTTATTAAGTCCCTTTGAGTCATGACATCAGTTAAGTCCTTTATTTCTCTGTTAAGTTTCAATTTGGGAGATCTGTGCAGTGGTGAAAGTGGATGCCAGC
This sequence comes from Peromyscus maniculatus bairdii, assembly GCF_049852395.1. Taxonomy (NCBI): domain Eukaryota; kingdom Metazoa; phylum Chordata; class Mammalia; order Rodentia; family Cricetidae; genus Peromyscus; species Peromyscus maniculatus. The sequence goes on along the minus strand of NC_134866.1, from coordinate 25,449,620 downwards.
CTAGACTAACATACCCAGCAAAACTTTCAGTCATCATAGACAAAGTGAACAAGACATTCCAAGAAAAAGCCAGATTTAAATAATACTTATCCACAAACCCAGCCCTACAGAAAGCACTAGAAGGAAAATTCCAACCTATGGAAGTCAGATACACCCTCGAAAACACAGGCAATAGATAAAGCCACAGCAGTAAACCACAAAGAAGAAAGTACACACACACTACCACCAAAAAATAACAGGAATGTCTTCCTATTCTTAAACTTCAGAGTATTGTCTCATCTTTCCAAATGGTTTCCCCCTAAATCTTGGTACCAGTGACTGGATCAAACATTCACTAATTCAACACTTACAATATGGAAGTGGGAGAGCAGAACATATCCAGTACTATACCCCAGTGGAACCTGTATTAAAGCAAGACTGGAAGGCAGCTGATAAAATAAATTAAGATGAGCCATACTGTATGTTCATCCTAGAAAAGTAGGTGTTAATAGAGAAGAGGAAACAGAGAAGTTGGAAAGAACATCAAGAAAGTTGACTTTAGCCAAGAAAACATGAGAAATAAATTTAGTCTCAAACGACAAAGATGAAGGGCTTTATTTTAGCTATTAGACCAATAATTTAAACACAGTGGTTCAAATTTAGATAGTATCCCACAATGAAATTATGAGATTTTCTAAATCATATATATACAATTTCAAGCTGAAAAAAAATAAAATAAAAGCAAATACCCAATGTAAGATTTTATTCCTAATTCCGACAGAAGCAATTTTCTGTGGAAAATATGTTACTCACACAGAGACCTGCCTCCCTAATTTTCTCATAGACACATGGCCAGAAAAACCACAGAAGCTGAGGAGCATTTGTATACAGCATCATTAGGAAATGAGATTACTACAAATTTGCTTTGAGAAAAAAAATGTTGATAACTATAAAAGAAAATGCTCATTTTAATCTAAAAATGCCTTTTCATGTATATATGTATTTCTTTTTTTTTTTTTTAAATTAACACCGGGGAGTCTGCAGAGCCTGGTACAATCAGTCAGGGCAGGTCCAAGCCCCTTCTCCCTGCACCAAGGCTGTGCAAAGTGTCTCACCATAGGCACTAGGTTCCAAAAAGCTGGCTCATGCACTAGGGACAGGTCCTGATCCCATTGCCTGGGGGCGGCCCTAAACAGTTCAAGCTAATTAACTGTCTCACTTATCCAGAAGGATTTCTTATCAGTTAAGAAAAGAGAGTGCGTGTGTGTGCATGTGTGTGCATATGTATGTGTGTGTGTGTGTGTGTATGTGTGTGTGTCTGTGTCTGTGTGTGTGTGTGTACACTTATATATTTCCTAAGTACATACTGAGTAAATGAATAATTAGAGCCATTATTTATTGCAAGTTCTGGGAGAAATAAGACTTATATAATGGGTTTGAAGAGCAAGAAGTGAGAAGGCAAACCAGTACACTGAATATCAAGAACATGGACCAGGGCAGATGAGGGGAAATTGTCACTTGAGAGGAGCTGTGACAGAGAGCCACTTCTATTTTAATGATTCTATTGTGGTTTTGTGGCTGAAAATAACAGAAATCATCCTTGGTTTAGTAAGTCTCCACTCCCACACCTGGGTCTCAGCAGCCCTCACTCTCTTAGGGGACTCCAGACATAGCTTTTCCTGGCCTCTCCTATCATCCAGGAAAGCTGACATCTCTTGTGTTCTTGGCTTTTGACTGCAACACTAAAATATCTGCTCTGCGCTCTGCTCTCTCACAGGGTGTCTGTGTCTCCTCTTTTATCTGAGTTTTTCTTAGGAAGACACCTGTCCTTGTACTTAGTGTTAATCTGAACAGTCTACAACGATGGTCTCACTTTAAGATTCTTAACTAATTACATCTGAGATGACTTTTTTTTCCAAATAAGGAGAAATTCATAAATTTGAGATGAACACATAAACATATGTCGGTAAGGGTGGCTACTATCTCACTTATCTTAAGTTTTGATACTTTTATTTCAATGGCCCTAAGGCTTTACACCTCTTCAAGTATTTCTGACTGTGATACATTGATACTGTTGTCTTCTGGTCATAAGGTAGCCTTTGTCCTCTTGAGATCCAGCCATTGTGATTAACTGAAGGAGACCCGTACAAAAGATTGTGTCCACCACCTTTCTGTAATATAGGAGGAGGGCACATGAGATCGTTCTCCTCCCAAGATTCTATAGACAGTTAACAGTTACTAAGGAAGTGTGCTCACAAGGCCACCATCTCCCCAACAACTGATGGGGGCGCAGTAAGTCAATGGTTGTTAGGAACAGTAGTTGATGAGGCCATACACTTTCCCAAGAATGTATACACCATTAAGCATTGTTAAAGAGAGAGGCTTTTCTCCAGTGGTATAGCCAACCATGCCCCTATAAGTAACCCTAATAAACATACTGTTTTTTTACCAAGCTAGACTTGAGCAGTATGGTTTCTTTAGTGTGTCTTTGTGTCTTATCAGGGGTGAACAGGTACTTGTCTCCCACAATAAAAGAAAAAGATCTTTCATTACATATAGTAAACATATTTTGGAAAGCAATAGTGTGAGTAGTCCATCAGAAATACTGACAACCTCATCAATAATTGATTGGTTTTGATGAAAACAGACATATCTTTTGAAATCAACTTTATTGTCTTTCACTCCTGCTATAATCCCCTACATTTTTTAGAAATCCCTTCATTTCTACATAAAAGTAGGTGCTGGAGATGAAGAGATTGCTCAGTGGTTATGAGACACGCTGTTCTTGAGGATGACCTGGATTTCGTTTCCAGCACTCATATGGTTGCTCAGAGTTACCTGTAACTCCATTTCTGGAAGATCTGATACAGTCTTATGGCATGTGGTATATATGCTTGCAGGCAGAAAAACACATAAAATGATATAAAATTAAAAATAGACAAAAGTAAACATTAAAGAAAATATCAGTAGAAAATGAAATATCAAAATTTACTTGATTTTCTCTTTACCAAAAGACCAAAAGAAAACAAACAGATAATACCTAAGGAAAACTGAAGCATGGATATACAATTAAGAATGGAAAAAATACATTTTATGAAAGAGAAGTATGTTGCAAAACAGCATAGTTGAATAGAAAAGTGTCACTAAGGAGGAACAAAGAACATGTGAAATAAGGGTTTGAAATCATGATGAGGAGACAGACCATGTCAGCTTTCTCCTGATGTTTCTGTATCCACACATGTTAGAAAATTCTTTCTCCACTTTCTGTGTTACAGGCCTCTTCAAAACCTCAAGGACAATCATCTACTATGTACCAATGGAAAGTCAACATGTTCATGGCAGAGAACATGGGCTATCCTCTGACAACATCCACTAAAAGCAGCTGAACTATTCCAAACTGATCATTTCCTTCACTCTTAAAAACTCACCTTTTAGAGCTGTACTGAGCCCCATTTTCCTCACTGAGGACTCTGTAATGTGTGTGATTGAGTCTCTCTTTCTCAAAGAGTGACCAGTGTAGATTTATCTGTTCTTTCTCTTCTTTCCAGGTGTAAGCTTGCTGACAGACGTTCTTTACTAGAGCTATAAAACGAGACCCACACCCTTTTGCTCTGTTTCTGAACAAGGAATGAATATTCTGCTTTAGTCAAGTAACAGATTAAAACCAGAAAAACAAAAGCAAATTTGTTGATTTAAAAGTCATCATTTATCCATGCTCTTTAAAAAAAAATCTTTCCATAGATGGGAAGTTATCTGGCAGAAAAATACACAATCCCAGGTGGTCGCTGGGTGTGTTTAATGAACCATGATCAGAGAATCTTTTCTGTGGCTCTCACTCAGCTTTTATGACACAACTCAGAGGCCATCATAAAAATGAACTCTTTAACACTAGATGGCAAGAGCCAGAGCATCCAGCATCCTTGGCCATATTTGTGAAAGGTTTAGGAGACAAATGAAAAGAGCATTACAGAGCTTTCATTCTCACCTGCAATCACTTGCTGCTGTTCCAAGTGACCAGCATGGCAGAGACGAGTTCTAATGGGGATTGACCCTGGCTGCTCATGGGAAGTAAACAATCACCTACATTCTAGGAATGGCTGGGCACTTTGCATTTGATGTTTTTCCAATTTATGTGTTATGTATGATTGCCATCCCCATGTGTCAGTGAGAAGGTAGGATATTCAATAATCTCTTAGTGGCTATAGGAAGCTTGTGGAACTTGATATAGTGTTTCTAGAAATGTTTCCTCTTGCAGCTATGGATAAAGCATTCAAGAAGATACAATGACCTTTGGAAGGAAAACCCAATTCAAATCCCAAGGGACACTATCTTGGGCTTGAAGCTCTGCAGATCTACTTCAAATATTTAGCTGTTTTGTTAGGTAATAAGAGCATTACGGCTTTAATCTTCTGCTGTGATTTAGCAAAGAAGAAAGACATAGTGATCTGTTTACAGTACATATTAACTAAATGCATTCATTTGCATAATTCCTCTTCAGGGATGGACTACATTATTCAGAGATTTCTATATGTGGAACTGCAGGGATATTTTAGGCTTCTGTGACACTGAGGTCTTAACTTAAAGTCCATTAGATTAGTACAACAACATTTCCTGATTAAAAATTCCCACTAGTGGTGAGACAACTTCTGAGAAGTACTTTTCACCTTATGGTGCCAATAGGGAAGAATAAATATCCTTGTATGTGAGGGAATTCTGCATAGAAAGGTCTGAGGTTTCCTTGAAAGGTATAATAGCAACACTTTGATGCTGGAGGAATTTAAATGTTCTAGAGAAGAGAAAACCTCCACAAAGCTCTGTCCTTTTTAAGCCTCGAAATTCTAAGTTTCTGATTATGTAAGTTTCTGATTATGAAATGCTGACTCAGAGGCAAATTTCAATTTTGACATATTCATTAAAAAAAAGGAAAAGTATTGACACTTGTTCTAATTGCCATCTACTGGCTTTACTTTTAATTACTTTTGCACACGGGTGGATCAAGCTAGAATTTCCAAATGCTTCAAGACATTCTGAAAGGCATTGTCATCTCAACATAATCAGACACAAGTAAATGATTTTCCTGATCAAAGAGAAGGAATATAGGGAAAATATTTAACACAAAAGACATTTTGAAAAACCCTTATGGAAACCCACTACTGTGGAAGCTTTCTAAAATATATATATACAAAAGAGTTTAAATGGAGTTATCCCATAAAGATAATGTCACTTCTTAAGCCATTGCCTGCAACCCATGTGACTTGGGTTTTGATCAGTTAGGATACATTCCCTTCTCCAAGATAAAACTCAAGAGCTGCCAGTGGCTTAGCACCTTCCCTGCTGTATTAAAAATGACAAGGCTTTATATGCTTTTCTAGCCAGGACAGAGAGCATACCCATACTTGGTCAAATGGAACATGCCCCACTAAGTTTTGTTTAATCAAACAAAATAATATTTTGAACTAATGAAACTACTGGGGTTTGTGGTGTTGTGTTTGAGTATCTTTTATTTCTGTGAATGTCACTTTAATAATAACCTACTTAGGACAATATATTTTGCAGTTTTAGAAGTTGAAAAATCCTTAGGCCTAACATCATCTTGAGATAGGATCATTTGGGCTTCAAAGATGGCACAGGAAAAAAATGCCAATGCACATTTCTTTCTCTTTCAAGGTTCTATTGCATTTTTTAACTTCGGCAGTTTACAGCAATCTTATAAATTTATACCTCTTTTGTGGCTATAAATTAAATTACTTCACTGTTTATATTTTCAAGTATATTTTAATGAGGAGAATGAGTGCTGCAAATCATTATCTCCTCTTTCTATTCATTATTCTCTTCTTTTTCCTCCTCCTCTTCCTCCCTATCTTTTCCCTCAGTTTTCTTTAGGAATAGTGCTTGTAATCAGCTTTTAAATGCCTTTATGGATGTTCTATAGTTGCTTGCTTTTTCACTTCACCTGTATTAGTTAATCTTATACTCCCGAGACAAAATACCTGAGGAAAACAACTTATAATGAAGAAGTTTCTTTTACCTCATGGCAACAATCCCTGTTTAGATGGCCTGGTTGTTTTGGGGTGAGGCAGAAGAGTACCATGACAGTGGAGCATAGTCCGGGAAAGGTCACCCTATAGAGACAGGATTAAGAGAGAGGGCAATGAAGAGGCAGCCAGAAAGATATACTCTATATGACGACCTACATCTTTCAACCAGGGCTTGACTCCTAAAATTTTTATCACATCCAAAAAGAACATTAAGCTATGAATCTATTAATGTGTTATTCCTCTCATGATGTCAATATCCTATGAGATAATGGCTGCCTGCCACCCCCACCCCCTAGCCAAATGCTATCAGCTAAAAGATGCTATTTGTTAGCAGGATCCAACACTTAAATTGGAGGGGAGGTTATTGAAATGCAGACTATATTATTATCAAAAACAGGATTTCCAGATTAATAAAGGAATGTGAAAACATTTGTTAGAATAGAGGTCATAACAAAGATTACTTACATGTACTCTAGAATTCTACTTTGAAAATGTCCCTGAGGTTCCCTGAGTGTTGGCTACATGTGGAAAAATTTTGCCTCGAGAATGTGGTTATCTTAGAAGTTATGGGAACATAAAAAATTGTTCAGTCTTGTACTTTTAATTTCAGTACATTCAAAATGATGTTTAGCTGGGTTCTTTGAATATGTAGTCTAGGAATCAGGAAAAGGAGTCATAAAATATAAATAAAATACAGTGCAAAATATAACTAAAACTGTTTGATGATGGATGCAATCAAATGTAATTCTCAGCATCTGGGATGAAAATGAAAACTTGAGAGGAAAAAAAATCAAAACAGTGGTAATGACAGTAATAATACACACAAGAAATGAAGAGGCATAGTACACATTTTTGTTCTACATTGCTAGTTTAACATGAATGTCTCTATGTACATCATTCTTTAAAAAGCAAACTCTAAAATTTTCAATTTTGTACAAAAATAGAACTAACTAAGACATTTTAAGCTAGTGTTTCACAACCTTTGTTTTGTTTTCATCAACAGGAACCATAAAACTTGTAGTATAACAACTTTCTATGTATAATTGTATAAAAATAAAACTTTAATTTTACTTTCTAAATGAGGGTGTTGTGCTTAACTATATCACTAAACAATCATTGCAGTTTATTTATCCAAGCATTATAATATCCCACAGAAATTTAAAATATGTAAAGAGGATTATACAAGGTATCACCAGCAAGCATTTATATTTATTAAGAGAAGCCACTACCATATCTTGTTATCTCTCTTAAAATTTCAGTTATGTATTATATGCCTTGACAAGTGCTAGACATTTTCCATATTGTTTTGCTCAATATTTCTAATGAAACCCCACCCACACAATCTGTGGAGTAGGTGTCATATGGTAACCTTGGGGTTCTGCTAGTGATGTTCTTAATTAATGTTAGTAAATACACACAACATGCATTTGGTGAAGATTCTTTGTTGTTATTTACATTATATACTATGTCTTAGAAGGCAAGTTTTTATTGCCTGTATCTCTTTATATAGAAATGGGATCTTGGGAAATTTTCCCCATCCATGTTGGCGGCATGTTGATTGGTGTGGTCATTATGCAGGTCTTATTTAGGCTGAGATTTCATGAACACAGCATCCTTGCCATATCTAAAAGAGAAGATCTTTTAGTAAATACGTTGGTCCTTTGGCATGGTCCTCTGGCTTTTACATTCTTTCCACTCCTTCTTCTAGGATTTTCTCTGAGCCTTAAGTTTTGTTGTATCAGTCAGGAGTGGGCATCCCCAATTCCAAGTCATCAGCCCTAAACACATGTGCATACAAGTAACACTAAATAGATTTTAAAAAATGTGTGTGTGTGTGTGTGTGCGTGTGTGTGTGTGTGTGCATACGTGTTGCATGTGTGTGGCAATAATAATTAAAAGTCTTTAATGATTTTTATATTTATTATTAATAATAATAATATTTAATAATTATTATTTGAGAGGGTGCAGGAGACACAGAAAGAGTTGGATATAGAGAAGGGGGAGTAGAATGATGTAAAAACATTGTTCATTTATGAAATTCTCAAAAGAAAAAAAATAAACTGAGAAACAAATTAAACAAAAGACTGGTTTATAGTGCTAAACCATGTTGTTCAGATATGCAAGAAAAAAGTTAATGGCCAAATGTTAAATATCTGGGCTAACTGTGAGACCTTAAAGAAAAGTAGCATACAGAAGTTTTGAATAAAAGTTCATTATGCTGCTTTTCTTTAAGGTCTCATAATGGAATTGTACCCTTCCCCATTCCTCGTTTTGTGTATGTACTTTTTTTTTTTTTTTCTCTTTCCGAGACAGGGTTTCTCTTGTGTAGCTTTGCGCCTTTCCTGGAACTCACTTGGTAGCCCAGGCTGGCCTCGAACTCACACAGATCCACCTGCCTCTGCCTCCCGAGTGCTGGGATTAAAGGCGTGCGCCACCACTGCCCGGCCATGTATGTACTCTTTTAATGCATGATCCTTTATAGAATTTAAGAGCTGTTTAACATCCTAGAAGTAATTCTCTGAGCTCTGAAATGGTCAAGTGATGCTCTCTAGTTTTATGGAATTCAGTTCAGAGTACTTCCTGAATATGGTTCATTGGCCATACATTGTATATTTTGTTTGGATTTTCAGCCTAGTATACAAAGCCTTTTAGAAATGATTTATTTTGTGCAATTAAAGCTTGTTGCAGTTCCCTCACTTCCACTTCTGGTGGCCATTTGACACCGTTTGCAGGTTTTGATAGCAGAGTGTTGGGGGTGTATTGACAGGTATGAATGGTGTGATAAAGAGTGTTCACTAGAGACATCGTGGGATAAGCAGTGACCAGCAAAAGAAATAAATTAACTCGAACTGAACCAATGCTAGTAGGCAAAAAAAATTGCCCTAAATCCTTAATGAGACTACTAAGTTGGAATCGACTTACTAAGAATATGGGAGACATTTAGTGATATGGACCCAAGACTCTCATTAATTTCCTCTCTGTTCTATAGAGCTGTGTGTGTGTGTGAGAGAGAGAGAGAGAGAAAGAGAGAGAGAGAGAGAGGGAGGGAGGGAGGGAGGGAGGGAGGGAGGGGGAGGGGCAGGGGGAGGGGGGTGGGAGGGGGAGAGGGAGAGGGAGAGGGAGAGGGAGAGGGAGAGGGAGCCAGTGAAATATGCATGAAGAAACAGAAAGTTCACTGACACTTACAGAGCACATATACGTAGGAGCTTATATCATAGGTGTCCAGAATCTTACAGCCTCAGAGATTTAGCAGAATGTTGCTTCTCTCACTTCCTATTGTCCACCTTTTGCCTGGGATGACAACATTCACTCCTGCACACTGGTCGTTCACAACTCCTTTCATCAAGTAACCTTGGCATCATTTCTCCTAGCACTCTGGGGAAGGACTGAACTCTGACGAGATATTTGATTTTGATAGGAAGAGTAGACATAGGGGAAATATCAATCTTCAGACACTGTAAAGACAAGAAAGACTAAAGTATGCTGAGTCATATGAGAGAGTACAGGTGGGAGAGGGTATAGCTGTGAGGCTTTGTGGTTCACAATGGAGACTGAGTAGCAGAGGAGGAAAGTTATCAGCAGCAATATTCATTTCAATTCAGAAAGGAAAGGTGCAGATTTATTTTTATATACATTGATTACATAAGGACTCAAAGAACTATGTCATGGAGTGTTCAATATATTTTTTTAATAAGACGCAGGACTTCATGACTGTTTGATTTTTCTGTACATAACACACTTTTCATGAAATGAGACCAAGTGCTGTTTGGTCTTTATTTTGCCTGAGTGTTGCAGATTTCCATCTGAATGCACACAGCACCAGGGTGGTGTGCACTGTTACTTCTTTTAGAGTCCAATTTCCCACTTTGGCAAGAAATATAGACAAATCCATATGACACTGAAATATATTTCAAGAAGGTTATTTTTAAAGGGGGGCATATGACTTAGTGAAATTTCCTCCTGTTCTGAGATGCCTCTCTGCTCTCCTTGCAAGTCTAAATTAAGGGTTATTTTTAATTCTGCCCTTGATTCTTTTCTTTTGTTTTCCACTTAATATAGGCGTTAATTTTAGAAGGTTCTCTTCTCTCCCTCCAAACACTTCCTGTGTGCTTTTACATCCAACAGTATTCTCATTTTTTAAAAAATAAATAAAGCCGACACTTTCTGAGGTCCTATTTCAAAAGAATTAAATGTATTGAAATGACATTATTTCATTTCCATTGTGAGGTAAGTTAATACCACAAAATCTCTGCAGTTGAGGACATAATTGTAAAACCCCAATCCATAAAGCAGATTAAGTAGAATATGTTATAACTGAGTCTGGTTCCCCTTAACATCATTACCAATTTTTGAAGGGTTCTTGACAAGAGTTTAATGTTCAAACCCTTACTCTCTAAGTAATAGGACTATTTATGAAGTTAAATTTATAGAACACAACCACTAGAATGGCAGAGCGATTCAAGGTAAAACATAAAATGAAGATTCTTACAAGGGAAAAAGAAAAACCAGGAGGCAGTGTGGGAAAATTTAGTACTGCCTAGGCAGCCAAGGGGTTCTCTCGGAAGTTCCATGCTGTTATGCAAACTGTTTGAAGTTGCTTCAGCTTTATGGAGGAGAAAATGGGTAATATCTTGGAAGGAATAGGTAACACATAGCTTCAGGTTGACCTAAATTGTGGAAAGACATTGCATGTCGTCCTTTCCCTACCTCTGTGTTGCTAAAAGAGTGAAGAGATAGGACCAGTCATCTAAATAATGTCAGAAAAATAAGTAATCCCAGAAGACAATCTTTTGGAGCTGGGTGTCCTGAGGTCCAAACATGTACTAGCTCATGACAGAATATGTCTACACAGTAAGAAACAAAGTGATTTAGAGAAAAGTCTTAACAGTTTGGAGATGGACCAAACTTGACATCCAACTTTGAGTAAGCCTTTCTAAATATACCCACTTACATTTAGACATATTTCTTATATATTATGGTAAAAGCTGTAAGGATGCTTATGTTATCACTGAACATTTTTAAACTCAAGTAAGTTGTTGTGTTCTTCAGATGGTATTCCAGGCTCTAAATAATTCCTCAAACATTGCTTCCTTTTCACAGATTTAATATAAAATAAACTAATTTTACATGGGTTTTCCAGTAGAGAAGCGAATTAACAATAAGAAGAAGCTATTAAGGCAAACAGAGACAGCTCTCTTAGGAGTGTACTAGGAAAAATATGGCTTCCTTTATCATCCTTTTAAAGTTTCCCCCCACAAAATTCTAATATCCTCTCACTCTAAATGGCAACAAGTAAAATATGCATCATATAAGGTAAATGGGGAAAAAATTTTCAATACAAACCATCTGCAAAAGTATTTTTGAGAATTGCTAATGAGAAAGATTTAATCTCCCATTATTAAACATTGAAGAAGTGCCAACAATCATTTCTTTATCTAGGCATTAGATATAGATTGAACACAATTATTTTTGAGTGGGCATAGTCTGTATACATGTATGTATAAATTCTACCACATAATATATATTAAAGCTTTCTAGGTGAAATTATTATATTCATGAGGATAATGTACATTTCATAAAATCTTACTAAAAGAAGATACTTGACACAAATTTGTCTACCTAGGATGAAATGTAGAAAGTAGTTAACATAAGAAGTTTTATATGGCTTTGGGAATGATTTCATCATTATTATTATATGTAATGAGAGGTAATTAGACTATCATTTATAATAAAATTTTATGTCAATTATGAAATCTCTACAGTTCTACTTTGATTAGTGCATATATTTTAATTCAATGTTTAAATGTTTGAAGAAGAATGTGTCACTTGCTCCCCCTCCCTCGTTTATAATGGTGGAAGTAGTATTCACAAAACTCAGATAACACGTAAAACCTCACAGTTAGTGGATAGTCTAGATTTTTGTAGTTTTTTTATTTCTTTCTTTTCAGTCAGAATTTCATTTTATAATGCAGGTTGATCTATGGAACTCACTATGTAGGCCAGGGTGGCCATCAGGTTGTAGCAATCCTCCTGGCTCTGCCTTCTAAGTGTTGTTATCAAAGCCATGAGCCACCACACATGAAACGGCTGATTGAGTTTTTTTTTATCACATGTCTGGCTCCCGAGTTTAAATTTTTTCTGTATTTCTGTATCTGTTTCATTCCAAGCAAACACAACACACACACAAATGTAAAGGCTGTACTATTTTAGCTTGAGTCCAGTGGTTCCTCATTTAAGGTGGATTGGAAAAGGGCAAAAGGTAAAAACAGAGAAAGAAGAAAAAATGACTTATTTTGTGAACTGTTTCATGGGAGGAAGGAGACAAGTAACCAGAAGGAGTCAAGTGGCAAATTTAATTAATTTAATTAGGAGTCCAGCCACAGAGAGGCACAGTGAGAGGAACCCCTGCAGCTGCGGGGACATGGAGGGATATTGTATAGGGTACGGATTTCATGATGTATCAGCACAATTCACTGTCGGAACAGTTCTTGTTGAACAGCCTTGTGCTTTCTACAGAGGGCCTGTAGAAACCTCTGGAATCATTATCACTTTCAGAGAAGGTTCTCAGTGATACAGATGCCAATTTTGACCTTCCCCAATAGAACATGCTAGAAAAGGACAGGCTAAAACAAAGTATAAGCAAGATGGTGTTGAAATTTTGAATGTGATGACATTTAAACACGGAAAAGTATTGAAGAACATTTTCCATCTTGAATATTTTCCGTATTTCCTTATGTCACAAAACTAAAACTTTAGCTACATCTCTTAAATACGGCAAGTTCTACTCAAATATTTTATTTTCAAAATGTTTAATTTTTAATTAAATTTTTTTTGAGATTATAATGCCACTATTTCTTCATTCTTTTTTCTACCTCCAATCCCTCCAATGAACACCCTGCTTTGCTCTCTTTCCAATTTATGGCCTCTTTTTCTTTAATTGTTACTACATTCTCTCTCTCTCTCTCTCTCTCTCTCTCTCTCTCTCTCTCTCTCTCAAAAATACATAAATAAAACCTGTTCAGTTTACATAATGTTACTTGTATATGTTGTATGTTTTCAGGGCTGACCATTTGCTATTAGAAAGCCAGTTGGTGTGCTTATCATTGGGGAAGACTATTTCCCCTCTCTCAGCGTTGCTTAGGTGGCTATAGTTCTTTGTCTAAGGTCGAGGCCCCATGAACATTCCCCTGCCTGCATTGGCATGTCTATTTGTGTCCTTGTTCTCATATAGGCAGCCATCTTGTTGAGAGTTCATAGGTGTGGCATCTGACATTTGTAGGGGACACATTCTCACAGCAAACACCCTGTTCCTCTGGCTCTTACAAGTTTTCCACCCTCTCTTCCAAATTGATCCCTGAGTCTCAGCTGCAGTTTTGAAATAAACACTCCAGTAAAAACAGACGCAAACACACATACAAACACACACACACACACACACACACACACACACACACACACACACACTCAAACACACACTAAATTTTAATATAGGTAAATCTTTAATCCTCAGCAGTCCTCCTAATATTTGAACTTGATCAGATGAAAAGGCTGAGCTGAGATGTTGGCAGTCTTGCTTCATCTTACAAATGGATCAAGGAGAGTTTGAACTTGAACAAAAGGCCAACTTTAATAATGATAGCAACCATGCAGTTAGAGACAGATTTTGACTGCATTCCTCATACTTGATGTACTAGCTAGAGATTGTGGGAGCCAACTTTATTTACACCATCATTAACATTTATTATTGTAAAGATAATGGGCTTCATTATGACATTTCATACATACTCAAAATATATTTTGATCATCTGAAATCCCTTACTATCATACCCTACTCCCCCACACTGTTCTTCCTCTACCTTCAAAGCCTCCTTCTACTGTCATTTGTTATCTCTAGTCTTTTCCTTTTTGGCTTTGATCTGTTGTCCCTTCTTTAATGGATATTATTACATTCAGACATACATAGAAATGTATAAATACAATCTGCTGAGCCCATTTAGTGTTGTTCAGATGTATGTGTTTACTATATGGGATTGAACAATGCATCAGGGGGCTTATCCATGGGGAGGACTGATTTACCCATTTTCAACAGTCATTAGTTGCCTGTAGTTCTTCATTTTGGGTGGAGACTTTTGAGATTTTTCCCACCCATGTTTGTATGTCAACTGATTTTGTCATTGCTCAGGTCTTATTTAGGCAGCCATACTATTGAGTGTCATGGTTTCAGCTTCCCTGCCCTGTACTGAAGACACAATCTCACAGAAGAACTCTTGGTCCTCTGACTCATTCAATTTTTCTTCCCCCTCTTCCATGATGTTTCCTGGACCTTAGGTGTAGCTGGACTTTTTTCCAGTCTTGCCCGGACCTGCAGCCACTAAGACCCAAATAAACACATAGAGACTTATATTACTTATAAACTGTGTGGTAGTGGCAGGCTTCTTGCTATCTAGTATAGCTGGAGTTTTCTCCAGTCCTGCCCAGCCCCACAGACTCTGCAACCACTTATAAAATAATCACTCAGAAGCTCATAATAATTGAACTGCTCAGCCATTTGCTCAGGCCTACCACTGTCTAGCTCTTACACTTAAACTCAGCCCATTTCTGTTAATCTACATGTCGCCACATGTTCCGTGGCTTTACCTGTTGCCTTTACATGCTGTTCCCTGGATGGTAGGCCGGCGTCTCCTCCCCTTAGCCTTCCACTTCCCAGACCTCTCCTCTCTCTTTGTCCTGCCTATACTTCCTGCCTGGCTACTGGCCAATTAGCATTTTATTTATCAATCAATCACCCATAGCAAACTAGTTTTTATATCTTAAATTAACCCATTTCTATTAATCTATAAGTTGCCATGTGGCTTGTGGCTTACTGGTATCTTTTTTTTTTAATTTAATTTATTTTTCTTTATTAAGAAATTTTCTGCTCACTCCACATACCATCCACAGACCCCTCTCCGTCCTCCCTCCTCCCACCCCCAGTCCTCTTTCCCAAGCTTCTCCACATCCCCACATCCCCTAGGCAAGTCCAAGCCCCTTCCCACTGCACCAAGGCTGTGCAAGGTGTCACACCACAGGCATCAGATTCCCAAAAGCCTGCTCATATACCAGGAACAGATCCCAATGCCCCTGCCTGGGTGCCCTCCAAACAATTCAAGCCAAACAACTATCTTCCATGTCCAGAGGGCCTAGTCCAGTCCCATGGGGGCTCCACAGCCACCAGTCCACAGTTCATGGGCTTCCACTAATGTGGCCGGTTTACAGGTATCTTATATCTTGTTTCTCATGGTAGTGGCTGGCAGCTTCTCCTGACTCAGCTTTCCATTTCCCAGCATTCTCCTTTCTGCTTGTCCCACCTATACTTCCTGCCTGGCTACTAGCCAATCAGCATTTTATTTATCAACCAATCAGAGCAACACATTCACAGCATACAGAACATATCCACAGCACTTACGTATAGCTGTTTAGTTGGAGATGTATCAATTGTGTCTAGATAAGCCATGGTAAGTTGTTCTTTGCATTTTTTAAACTAATAATGGATTTGTTTAATGGTTTCTATCTATTACAGAGAGACATTTCTTTGATGAGGGGTAAAAGCAACACTTAATTGGGGTATCAGGTAAGTATTTAGGATGTACTAAGAAATTATCTTGGTTTAATAAAGTATCAGTAGTGTGTTCTCCTGTACATCTCATGGCCTCATCAGCCATAGATAGTTGGCTATGTTTACTGTACCAGGCCTTGTTTCACTCTTGTTGAGTAGCCATATGTCCAATTAGAGAGCTATTGGTTACCACCAAGACATGAAAGCTATGAGTACACTTTTAGGGATATCTTGCCATGATGCCCATGGTTATGGTTCATAGTTGTTACAGTTGGGTAGGAATATTGATTGCCTTTTTCAATTTGGTGGCTTTAACAGCAACTTCTTGTACATTTAAAGACAGAACTCAAGGAGGAGGTTTCCAGCTCAGGTTCAGCCTGATTCCTCCATGTCCTTCGTCCAAATCACGTGATGTCTTTAGAAATCATATCTTGGGTGGCTGGAGAGATGGTTCAGAAGTTAAGAGCATTGGCAGTTCTTCCAGAGGTTCTGAGTTCAATTCCCAGCAACCATATGGTAGCACACAGACATCTACAATGAGATCTAGTGCCCTCTTCTGGCATGGGAAAATACATGCAGACAGAACACTGTACACATAAGCCCATTTCTCAATTGGACTGTTGGTCGTTTTGATGTCTAATTTCTTGAGTTCCTTATATATTCTGGATATCAGTCCTCTGTCACCTGTGGGGTTGGTGAAGATCTTTTCCCATTCTTTAGGGTGTCACTTTGCCTTGTTGACCGTATCCTTTGCTCTACAAAAGCTTCTCAGTTTCAAGAGGTCCCATTGATTGATTGATTGTCTCAGTGTCTGTGTTACTGGTGTTATATTTAGGAAGTGATCTCCTATGCCAATGCATTCAAGACTACTTCCTACTTTCTCTTCTAGCAGGTTCAGAGTAGCTGGATTTATGTTGAGGTCCTTGATCCATTTGGACTTAATCTCAACAGAGGAAACTCAAATGGCTGAAAGACATTTAAGGAATTCCTCAACATCCCTAATCATCAGGGAAATGTAAATCAAAACAACTGTGAGATACCACCTTACACCTGTAAGAATGGCTAAGATCAAAAACACTGAAGACACTTTATGCTGGAGAGGATGTGGAACTAGGGGAACTCTCCTCCACTGCTGGTGGGAATGCAAGCTTGTACAACCACTTTGGAAATCAATATGGCACTTCCTTAGAAAATTGGGAATTAATCTCCCCCAAGATCCAGCTATACCAGTCCTGGGCATATACCCAAGAAATGCTCAATCATACCACAAGAGCACTTGCTCAGCTATGTTCATATCAGCACTGATTGTAATCGCCAAAACCTGGAAACAACCCAGATGCCCTTCAACTGAAGAATGGATAAATAAATTGTGGCACATATACACAATGGAATACTACTCAGCAGAGAAAAACAATGACATCATGAGATTTGCAGACAAATGGATGGATCTAGAAAAAATCATCCTGAGTGAGGTAACCCAGACTCAGAAAGACAAATATAGTATGTACTCACTCATAGGAAGATGCTAGATGTGGAACAAGGATGACTGGACTGCTACTCACATCACCAGTGAGGCTACCTGGAAAACAGGACCCCAAGAAAGACACAGAAAAATGGAAGAGATCTACATGAACAGCCTGGACATGAGTGGGAGCAATGAAGGGCCAGGGTCGAGGGAAAGAGAGCAGGAGATTCTTGCTGGATCAAGAAAAGAGAGGGAGAACAAGACCATGGTAAATGAAGACCACATGAGAAAAGGAAGAAACAAAGAGCTAAAGAGGCCCACAGAAATCCACAAAGATACCCCCACAAAAGACTGCTGGCAATGGTCGAGAGACAGCCGGGACTGACCTACTCTGGTGATGGGATGGCCAAAAACCCTAATAGTTGTGCCATAAACCCCATCCAAGGACTGAGGAATCTGGATGCAGACATCCACAGCTAGGTCCCGGGTGGAGAGCTGGGAGTCTAATTAGCGAAAAAGAGGAAGGTTTATATGAGCAAGAATTGTTGAGACCAAGGTTGGATAAAGCACATGGATAAATAACCAAATGAATGGAAACACATGAACTATGAACCAAAGGCTGAGGGGCCCCCAACTGAATCAGGCCCTCTGAATAGGTGAGACAGTCAATTGGCTTGATCTGTTTGGGAGGCATCTAAGCAGTGGTACCAGGTCCTGGGCTCGTTGCATGAGTTAGCTGTTTGAAACCTGGGACTTATGTAGGGACGCTTGGCTCAATCTGGGAGGAGGGGATTGGACCTGCCTGGACTGAGTCTATCAGGTCGATCCCAGTCCTCAGGGGAGACCTTGATCTGGAGGAGGTCGGAATGGGGGGTGGGCTGGGGGGGAGCGGAGGGGGGCAGGAAGGGAGAGAACAAGGGAATCTGTGGCTATTATGTAGAACTGAATAGTATTGTAAAGTAAATACAAAAAAAAGAACACTGTACACATAATAAATAAATCTTAAAACAAAAAATAAAATAAATCGGATCTTACCTTCAAATTCTTAGAGGAAACCAAGAGCAACAATGACAATAGCACACACACACACACACACACACACACACACACACACACACACACATATGTATATGGGAGAGGGCTATTGTTTGGACTCCTTTAACAAACAACTCCAAAAGACATTTCTCATTCCTTGTACTGTGGATTTTGTTAGTCTCTGGCTCTTAGGGGAAAGAGGAGCAAGTCAATTGGTGATGTAACTTCACTAACACACACACACACACACACACACACACACACACACACTTGAAAACATTCTATGAACTTGGAAGTATTTTTAAAATACAGGCTTTTGTTAGCATTTCAGACCATGGGTTTCTTTCCTTCCATTTGTTGGTGGTCATTGTAGTCAAACAATGGTTTTAGACTGATCATATGAAAAACAAGACTGACTGTAAGAAAGATCTTTTTCATGTATTAAAGATATTTTGCTTATGTAGTCACTAAAACCACAACCAAAGAAAAAAATAGGTCAGTCAGAGAACATATACTTTTATTAAAGCAATAATACTTTATAGAAAAAAAACTTTAGGGTTATAGGATCATTTTTCATTCCCAATCGAGTTTTAATTTAAGAGTTTGTGTGTTAGGGTTTGGGTATTTTCACAATCAGCTACTCAAGCTATCTGACTAAAACTGACACATTACCCAGAGTTATAGATAAAAAGAATAACTCAGGGTGATTTTTCTTCTAAACTATGCATTAATTTTATCAAAACGTCACTGCAATCAATAATTTTTCTTATGGTGAGAAAGAACGAAGCCCTTGTAAGGTGCATTTTACAATTTCCTGTTGGCTACTGGATACTTCTGCTCCTGTTAAGTATTGTTGCTGAATATTCCTCCCCTGTGAGATGCAAAATCATGATTGGAAATTTCATTGCTTGACTTTTTGTAGTATATTCCTGGAGACAGTGCACTTAATCATTGTATCATACAGATTAGATAAAACTTCATCCTTGCTTTTTCTTTTCCCCTGCAAATTTAATATTGTGGTAAGCTTGCACACTTCTAATTAAGAAGTGACTTATGAAAGTGCTGCAGACAAGACACATATTCCTTAACAACCTGGCGACTAGATGCAGAAATAATACAATGTCAAAACAGTATGACAGCTTCAATCATTACTCCTGCTATTCTTTCAAAGATAGTTAAACATGTGGTTATATCTGATGGGGCAAGCAAAGTGGTACCCAGGGAGGAAAAAGATTGAAGCCGTAGTGATGGACTTGCAACTTTACGCCATGAGTTAGTCAGTGTATCTTTCTGTATTTGTGACCTGTCATCTTTTTGTTCTGGTTTAATTACCATGGCTTTTTAAAGTAAAAAATTCCTCATGGTAAATTTGATTTCTTCTATGCTTTGGAACTATGCTGAAATCCAAAGTAGTCATCCCTCCTAAATGGCAATCATATAAAAATAGGCATTACCTACTCAAATTGGTATTGATGATTATGTGGAAATTTGCCTTCAGTATGATTCATAAGCCATAGGATATTCCAAGCTTGTTGGTTCCTCCTCAGACTGAAAAATAACTCCTCTACCCCATTTCTCTTCCTCTCTCATCTCTCTCTTTTTCTAAAGTAACTCCTCCTCTACCTCTTATCTTTCATACTCTGTCTTCCTTTTTATGTAATAATATCAGAAATACAATTTAGGCCAGCCTGCACATTATATTATGTATGTATAACCTCTGGAAGTCTAATGAAGTCTTTAATTAAAAAAAAAATAGAGACCCAGGGATAAAAACAAAACTAGATACACAATCTCAGCCCACATTTCCGCAAAGGTTCCAAAGGATGACTTGAGGGGTGCATGACATAGGAAGCCATTACTGAATGCATTCACTCATTGATGATTCACTGAAATCCCATACACACAAGGCTGAGCTGAAGTGGTCTGCAGAAAAAAAATAGAGGTAATCCTAATGCAGACAACATTCTCTTCAAGAAATTGCTATATTGATAAGAAGAATGACAGAGGGGCATCCTTTCTGGAAAAAGGTATATATTGTAAAAGTGAGCCAGGCTATGTGTACCCTGGAATAGCTAACTTTTCAAAGATTGATACTCACTTTAGGTATAGAAATAATAGATAAGTGTGGCTGCACACCTGAAGATTGCAAAATATCAGAGATTATGAGCATATGAGTTAAAAATGTGTGATGTATAGGCTGGAGTGTACAAACCATGGAGTGGGCCTAGAGAGCAGACACACACATCAATGGTTAGTGTCTAGACTTAATTTCTTGACTTAAGTGATGCCGCTGTGGATTTTGATGAAGTGTGAAGGGAGATGCAGTTAGAACTCCATTTAAAAAAATGCTACGAGAAAATTAAGCTTAAGCTTTTAGAACACTTTAAACTTTATCCTGGCACTTTTTAAAGGTTTTGCTTTGTCAAAATAGATAAAAGACCCGGACTAAAGCATGTCAGGTTGTTAGAGGTTTCCTGGGAATAACTCAAGGGGCTTTGGAGAAAAGGCTGGGAGGCAGGAGTATGTGTGTGTGTGTGTGTGTGTGTGTGTGTGTGTGTGTGTGTGTGCTCTTGAGAATGGATAGAGGGAATTTCTTTGTAATAATATAGAAGCTGCCGACTGCTAACATGAAAAGAATGAGGAAAGGAATGAGGAGAGCTGGGTGTGTTTTTAGTTCTGTGGATAATATTGTGTCACTGTGGGGAATTTAAGATTTGGAACAAGTGGAATAAATGAAACGTACAGTTTAAAGTGAAGTGCTGACAACTATTTAAAAGGCCTTCCAAATGCATGTGATTGTCACTCGCACACATGCAGGCGAGCATACATGATATCACTGTGCACAAAAACGACATTCAGAACACATATGGGGGCATGACTACATGCACAGTAAAGAGGAGAAGTAAATCTGTGGTGTCTCATAAAATGGGCAGGACATGTAAGAACTCATCATGTGAACGAACCAGTGACCAAGATTTGACTTGTTAAATCTCTCTAGTAAATAAAATCTCAAACACAATCTGCCTTTATCTTTGTTATAAAGTGGTTAAAAAGAAAAGGGAGTTAATTTTGAGATTTTTTGTGCTAAGGATTTTGAAAGCATTTCAGTGAACCCCCTTTTGAAGCCATGTGCCCCAGCATGCAACTTCTGTTTTTAGAGAATAATTGCCAAAACTGTGCTGGAAAGTCCAAATATCTCAGAGTATTGCTGAGTTGGGTAGACCTTTGAACAAGTTTTTATAATTTCAGAAACCTTTAATGATATATGTAGTCACATTTTAACTATTCAGATGAAATTAATCCATGACCCAAAGGAAAATAACTATCCAGTTCATGTAGCTGCATCTGTTGGTTATGCACAGAGAAAAGCAACCACCCGATTTAAAAAGGCATGGGAATACATTATATACTGCATGGACACACAATTTTAAATTAATGCAAACTAGGAATCATATTATCTTGGTTTTTATACTTTATAGTTTTCTTCAGTTATATAGCTAAGATCCTCCAATTTCAATATACATTTGTCCAAATATTATTTAATGTAGTCTTATGTTGTGATACCATGGAAATCATGTGAAGAGCAATAGAATCTTTCTTTGACATACATTGGTTACTGTGCTGGCTAGGTTTATTTTCAAGATGACATAAGCTAGAGTTATTGTAAAGGAGTAAAGGAGGGAACCTCATTTGAGAAAATGCTTCCCTAAGATCTGGCTGTAAGACATTTCTTAATTAGTGACTGATGGGGGAAGGCCGAGGCCATTGTTGGTGGTGCCATCCCTGGGCTGATGTTCCTGGATTCTAGAAGAAAACAGGCTGAGAAAGTCATGAGGAATAAGATAGTAAGCAGCACCCTGCCATGGCCTCTGCATCAGCTTCTGTCTCCAGATTTCTGTCCTGTTTGAGCTCCTTTCCTGAGTAGCTTTTGTGATGGTTATGATCTGGAAGTACAATCAAATAAACCCTTTCCTCCCCAGGTTGCTTTGGTCATGGTTTTTCATCATAGCAATAGAAACCCTAAATGAGACAGTTACTATTATTTATTAATTATATAACCATAAGAGGATATAGGAAAATGTCAACATATTGATGCATATTTATAATTAAGAAATAAGAGCTTGCTCTGTGCTGGCCATGAGTCTGTTCCAAGCTCCGGAGAATGGTGGAATCTGTCCACTTGGGGCTTCTTCTGCTCAGTCTGCCCACACGTGGAGCCCTGCTTTTTGGGACCTCATCTCCCCATTCCTGGGGTGGGGGCGGGAAGTCCAGGTCTCAGACCTTCCCAGGGGCCATGGAGTTGACAAGCACTCAGAAAATGGACCTGCTGATGAGCTTCCCAAGCAAGGCACATCAGGATCATGATGGGGAAAAACACAGACAGCTGACCAAAGTTAGTGGGAACCCATGGACTCTGGACTTACAGCTGGGGGTGCCTATATGGGACTGAATTAGGCCCTCTGAATATGGCTGACAGTTGTGTGGCTTGATCTGTTTGTGGGGCCCCTGGCAGAGGGACCAGGACTTATCCTGGGTACATGAATTGGCTTTTTAGAGCCCATTCCCTATAGTGGGATACCTTGCTCAGCCAGGATTGGGGTAGGGGGAGGTGCTTGGTCCTGCCTCATCTTGGTATGCCAGCCTATGTTGACTACCCAACAGAGGCCTTACGCCCTATAAAGAGTGGATGGGTGTGGTGGGGTAGGGAGAGGTGAGGGAATATTGGGTAAAGGGCGGAGGGGGAACTGTGGTTGGTGTGTAAAATGAAAAAAAATTTAAATAAAATTTAAAAAAATAATTGAGAGAAGAGCTAATACGATGGGATCTCAATTGTATCCTATTTACTCCTGGTTTACTAGTTTCTCATATTATAATTTATGTGTACTCAGGTGTATTCCACTATGTAGGAGAAACAGTTTAAAGACAAATCAGCAATGTTGAATTGTCTGCTAAGCTTTCAATGCATTCTATCTAATTATCATTATCATCATCAATATTTAATTTTAATTGTATTTCTAGAGAACACTGGGAGAAACGATATATATATATATTTTTTTTTTTGATTTTTCGAGACAGGGTTTCTTTGTGTAGCTTTGCGCCTTTCCTAGATCTCGCTCTGTAGACCAGGCTGGCCTCGAACTCACAAAGATCCACCTGCCTCTGCCTCCCGAGTGCTGGGATTAAAGGCGTGCGCCACCACCGCCCGGCGAGAATTACAATGCATTTTGTAGCAGTCTTTCTGCACTATTGGAGAATCTTACTGAAGTTCTTCCTCAGTTTTCTCCCTGTAGTTAGGTGTTGGCAGTCTATTTAGACCTGTATCTTTTTTTTTTTTGGTTTTTTGAGACCGGGTTTCTCTGTGTAGCTTTGCGCCTTTCCTGGAACTCACTTGGTAGCCCAGGCTGGCCTCGAACTCACAGAGATCCGCCTGCCTCTGCCTCCCGAGTGCTGGGATTAAAGGCGTGCGCCACCACCGCCCGGCCCCTAGACCTGTATCTTAATAAATGGAAAATTTGAACTTGCTAGTTTTCTTTCAACATCTGTATTACCAACAGCCCAACTGTGGGGCAGCAGAGAAACTGCAGGAGAGGATGATGGTGTTTTCCTGCAATGCTGGTTGGTTTGGGTTCTAGGGAAAATTTAACAGCAGGGTTTAATCCAGGTTGACTTTCCATAGACATATCTTTCCTTCTTTATTCTTCACAAGGTGCATCTTTAACATTATGGCTTATTCCTATGTAATTTTTTTAATGGTTGCTGCTACTGTGGTGTTGACTTCAAAGAACTGATCTCATAGAAGTATTGTTTTTTTTTAATTTCCATTTCAGATAGTTTGCTGTGGCTATGTAGAAAGACAAATGATTTTATTTTGATTTGTTATCCTGAACTGCAAAGTTCATATGTTACTTTCTTTCTTTTATTTTACATTTTATATTCAGTGTTTACTTTTAATTGACAAATGACAATTTTTCAGATGTACAGAGCAAAAGACATATTTGTGGCATATAAATGATAGAAAACTTCATTCAATCTCACATGAGTGTCACTTCCCAAATTTGTCATATTTTGCTAAAATATCCAAATATTTTCAGGTATTTTAGAATATACAATATATTATAATGGACCATGGTCACCATGAAGTGAAATA